>NW_024464920.1:47552500-48802500 GCF_017591425.1 Ochotona curzoniae | reverse complement strand
GTTGGTGGAAGTTCCCCAGAAGTCACACCTCACCTCCCTCAGTGGTCCTCCCTCCCACACGTATCCAGTCCCACTTCCCTGAGCGATGCACAGCCCCCTACACCCACGGATCCCCAATCCTGGTCCTCCAGCAGTGTGCTGTGTCCGCCTGGGGCTCTGTTGCCTATCCAAGGTCCACGCATACTAGTGCATGGGTCCCACCAGACCCTGCCTGCTGGTTTGTTGGTCTATACCCCCTACATATCTTTAAAAAAAAGAAAATAGGTAATCATACTGGCACACTGGTATACTTAAATTTGGCATTACCCAGCCCAGGATTCCTGCCAGCTATTAGCAGTGTTAATGCTTTCCTAGAAGGCCAGGAGGGGGACAGAGCCAAGGTGTCCCAGCTGCCCCCTCGGTCAGTCTGGTCCGTGTATCCCTTCATGCCCCCCCATGTCCACCTCTTGATGGGATGGGGCAGGTCTGAGCCTGGGGATGCCCTTGTGCCCATGCCTAGCACCCTGCTCCTTCTGCCTGCAGATGCCCTCATGAAGAAGGCCTTCAGCTCCTCGTCCTTCAACCCCAATGCCTTTCTCACCAGGCTGCTCATCCACATGGGCCTGCTGAAGGTGAGGCCTGGAAGAGTGGTGGTCCGCTCCCTGCATCTCCACGCCGTGCTAGGGTTTCTGGGATGTGGGTGGGTTACCACCGGCAGAGCTCGGGACCTTTCGGATGACTTCTGAGGTCACCTGTCTGGCTCTGTTCCCTTGCAGAGTGAAGACAAGATCAAGGCCATCGCCAACCTGTATGGCCCCCTCATGGCCCTCAACCACATGGTACAGCAGGACTATTTCCCCAAGAATCTGGCCCCCCTGCTGCTGGCATTCATGACCAAGTGAGTGTGGCCCTGTAGATACTTATCCATCCTGCCCTGCTGACCTGGTGCCCCACTTGAGCTCATGGGGACCCTCATACCCCTAGGTGCTCAGGATTGGCATTCCCATGCCATGGCTCTCGCCCATGGGAAATTGGCACCGCGTTGGTTACAACATGTGCTTGTGTTCCATTACAGCATGGGACCAGGCCAGTATCTTAGCCCAGATCTGAGGGTCCCGTGCTTGTCAGGGTCTCTGGGACTAGTTCTGTCCATTCCCACTGTGGCCAGGGCTTGAAGGGCTTCTCATCATGGACTCTGCGGCCCTAGGCCCTCCCTGGAGCCACACCTTGCCATGGGAGCCACCGAGCTCCTGGAGACTTGAGCCTTGGCCTGATCCAGGACGCCAGTTATAGATAGCAAGGGGTCACAGGTAGTAAGGAGTCAGGCCCCCCCATTTGGGTTAAGAGGCTCGTCCACTGCCCCCTCTCTGAGGCCCTCCCCATTGGGCCTGCAGGAGAGCTCTGAGTGGCTACACGTCCGTGAGCCCAGCACCTTGCAGGCATGTGGGTGTTGCCATGAGGCCATGTGGCGCAGGTGAGGTCCAGGCCACGAATTCTCCCTCTGGCTGCACAGGACATGGGGAGCCTTAGGGAACACGGCCCAGGGAGGCCCTGTCGTAGCAACAAGAGGACTTGTGCTGACTTCCTTGTTGCCATAGTGTCTGGGTATTCCATCTCCTGCCTCCCTAGGCCCCTCTGCCGCTGTCCACAGTGCGATGAGTGTCTTGCCCCCGTCCTGCCCCCCAGCATGGCGTGCTCCTCCTGGTCTGTCCCTTCCCACAGCAGGTGGCACTGTTGTCAGTAGCACCAGATAGATAGGGTGGAATCACCCTCCCATGAGCGAGCTTGGGCCTGTCTCCTTCCCTACCCCGACTGAGCTGTTCCCTCTGTCCCCATTCTCTGTGTTGCCCTTGGCCTTGACCCCAGGAAGGAAGTCCTGCCCTGGTGTTCGGTGCAGGCTGCCTTTACTGGGCTGTGCGCTCGGTCCTTGTGCAAGCCTCCATCTGCCCAGGTGACTATCCACAGCTCAGCCACATGGCTGGCTCCTGAACCTGCCTCTGTGGGGCTGTGGATCAGGGGGGCCTTGGGCTACTCCTGGGCTGCCCCCCAAACTTTCCCAGCCCTGGCAGCCCCAGTCCTTCCACTGCAGTGAGACTGCTGGTGCGGCTGGTGGCAGACCCGGCTGGGACTCTCCTGCCTGACATCTGAGCTGTGTGGCCTTGCTGCATTGATGTCCTCTCAGCCTCACGTGTAATCCAGGAGAGACTGAATCGTGGGAATTAGCAGACACATCTGGCATGATCAGGGCTGCCCCTATTGGGAAGTGGGCCAGGTTGGAGCCTGAGCTCCTGGGCCCCAGGGTGCCCACCCACTCACCGGCTCTTCTCTCCCACAGGCCCAACAGCGCCCTGGAGTCCTGCTCATTTGCCCGCCACAGTCTGCTACAGACACTGCACAAGGTCTAGATTGGAGCAGCCTCTCCCGGTCCGTGGCCTGGATTGGGACAAACTCTGCTGCAGCATGCCCTCCGCTCAGGCAGGACTCTGGCAGGGTGGGTCCCCGGGTGCGTGTGTCTGTGTGCTGTGTGTACAGGTGTGTGCTTCCTGTTGGGATCTGGGTCCTTGTGTCTCCCTGCTGGACGGGCCCTGCCATGCTTGGGGCGCCCATCCCTGGGGAAGGAGCTCGAAGGCTGCTTTGCCATTAAACTCCCTGCCATTTGAGGGCGCTCTGCTGGTCTGTGCTTCGCACTCAGGGCCCTGTTGGCTGTGTCACCCCACCCCACCCACCTTCAGCTCCCACCTGGGCTGCCCCAAGGCTGGGGAGCTACCGTCCCTTCCCTTGTGAGGTAATTGGTCTGTCCTCTGCCCAGCTGGGGGCTGCTTGCTCAGTGGGTGCTCCTGCCTTCTGTCTCTAAACCCTGGTTCTGATGTGATCACCATCTTCCCGGTCCCTGGGCCATACCTGCTGTACTGACCACTAGCCCCAGCAGTACCTGCCAGCACGTGGCCTCAGGTGGTCAGCAGAGGGCTAGCCCTGGCCTCCATGTTAGCTGGACTGGAAGAGCGCAGATGCCATGCTGTCCAGGATTGGAGGGGTCTGCAGCTGTGCCGATGGGTCCCTCCCTGGCTGAGGAATTGCTTGTGACCGGCCTGGGGGCTCAGCCCTGACCCCCCTACCTGGGTAGGGGAGGGAGAAGGGAGCCCCCCTCCGAGTTCATCTCAGAAAGGACCTCTAGGGGTGGGAGTGGGGTCTGCTTTCCCTTTGTGCTCTGTGTCTGGGCTGTGCCTAGAGCTTCACAAATAAATTCATGTGTGGCAGCTGCACAGGCCTCGAAGCATCCTTCATTGCCCGGAGTCCTCCAGGGCCGCAGTGTGCCTTGTCGGCCACAGGCCAGCAGCGACCTTCCCCCACGGCTGAGCAAGTGAACCCCACCCTGGCAGAGGCTTCCTCTGGGGAATCCAGTGGAGAAGTGGCCTGAGTCAGGACTACCTGAACTTTGTTCTTACCCACTGCCCACCTTTGGGCCACAGTGACCCTGTCTGTCACAGGCCATACAAGGCTAGCTGGGAAACCAGCGCACATGACTGGCTACAAGGGAGAGTCCTTGTCTCTTTAGGGACCTCTGAGAAGAGTTCACTCTGAGGTTTCCTGGGAGACATGATTTCCTGACTGGCTGGGGACCACGTGGTTGGCAGGAGGCTGAGGAAGTAGCCAGGTTGCCCTGCCCAAGAGATGATATGCCACGGAGGTAGAGGTGTGGCCAGCTTAACCTGCCACTTTTGCCAGGGACACAGGTGCCGCCTGTGAGGACTGGGTAGTGAAGAAGGGACAGCCTGCAAGAGCTAGGGATGGAAGAACAGACCTGAGAGGCAAGCAGGATTCTCTCGGCTTCTCTGTAACAGGTGGAGGCTCTTGGTTGCTGTGGGGCTACCCACGGGTCTTCACCTGGTGAAGGGCTTTTTGCCAGGCCCTACAGGCTGCCTGTTCCCTCCACAGTGATGCAGATGCAGGCTCTGTCCTGGGGTCTCGGCCCACTCCCCACAGGCTCTCCACGCCTGGCTTCTTGGGCCCTCGGCAGGAGGATCTTGGTGTCAGGAGCCAACGCGTCTGACTGCCCTGCTCTCCACGTAGCTCGAGGCTCCTGAGCTCCCGAGTGAGGACAGAGCTGAGCAGCTGTGACATGAGGTGTTTCCTCCGGCTCTACACGCCCTGCGAGCTGCAGCCAGCTGGGAGTCAGGCCCCTTGGAGCATGCCACCGTAGACCCCCACACCGGGAAGGCCCTTGCTGCTCGGCACGGGGCTGACGGCCCAGAGTGGATGCCGTGGCTACTCTAGTGTTAGGGTTAGACCAGAAAACAGGACTACTCTCCCAGGTAGCACTCGGAGATAAAAGGGTTGTAATTTTCCTTCTGGACTCAGGAGAGGAGCTTTTTCTGGCCCTTATCAAGTTCTGGCCTTGGCTCCCAGGCCTCTCTACACTGACCACCAGGGTTGCTTGTGAACCCCACAATTAGTTCAGATAGAGACTGATAAAAGGTCAGCTAGCTGATAATCAGTCAGCTTGGTTTTTTCATTTTTATTTTTATTTTGAATTTTGAATTATGTGGTAATTTTTGTATAGGCTGGGATCACCCCCCTAATCACTCAACTTGTACCCTACTGATCAGGCTTCCCATGTGGCTTTTCACATAGGCAGAGACACAGATATAGACATGGAAAGGCTGGAACAGCCAGGGAAAAGGGCAGCTAGCCTATAACCGCTCAGCCTGTGCTTACTGCTCAGGCCCCCATGTGCTTCTCCTGGACTGTACCAGGTAGGATGTAGAGTTAAATTCTTCCTCACGCACTGGGTTGTTGGGGATTTCTCTGCTCACCTGCCCAAACTGTTCTTCAATTGTTAAAATGGAAAGTTCTGTAAAACCATGCTTAATCACTATAAAGTTTAAATTGTAGCTTAATTTTCTCCCCAAAAAACTATCGATTTAAGAATGTTAATGCTAAACAAGATGTAACTGCACAGAAACTTTGATGTTAAGTTTGTACTCAGCTGTTGTGTATACGATGGATGTTAATGTTGATCCTTGCACTGTTCCTGTGCCACTCTGATTTAGGTTAAACTAAAAACGTGTTAGCTTGGGAGAAACAAAAAGGTTTATAGCAGCCTGTTGTGTTGTATATACTATAACTGGGTTGTCAATGAAGTAGTTACAGGATGTGGTTAAGAACTTGCGTTTTCTAACATATTGGTCACTCAATACCATGTTAATTAACTTCATGATGTTTTTTTTTCCTTAAGATTTTATTTTTTATTTATTGGAAATCAGATATACAGAGAGAAGGAGAGACAGAGAGGAAGATCTTCCATCTGATGATTCACTCACCAAGTGAGCACAATGGTCAATGCTATGCCGATCCGAAGCCAGGAGCCAGGAGCCAGGAACTTCTTCCAGGTCTCCCACACGGTTGCAGGGTCCCAAGGCTTTGGGCCATCCTCGACTGCTTTCCCAGGCCACAAGCATGGAGCTGGATGGGAAGTGGAGCTTCCGGGATTAGAAGCAGCGCCCATATGGGATCCCGGCGCATTCAAAGCAAGGACTTCAGCTGCTAGGCCACACCGCTGGACCCCTCATGATGTTTTTATTTATTTATTTATTTATTTTACTATTTTTTTTTTCTTCATGATGCTTTTACTGTCAGTGTTTCTTCCTGTTGTTGAAGTTGTGTAGTGACATCTCATTGGAGAAGATGATATTAGCTAGCTCTACTTTCAGACCAAGGATGGTCTCCCAATGAAACTGCTGAATTTATCTGGACAGTAAGATGCTGGACTCCGCATGGTCCATGCCCGCAGCGAAGGAATCATGCTGGGTATGATGTGTACTACTGTAACAGTATGGAGGAATTCATTATGGGGGAGGGGCTGGGGAGGGGCTGTGGGAATCCCAGAGCCTATGAAACTGTCATAAAATGATATGCAAAAAAAGGAAAGATAACAAGGCTGCTCCTAGCAGCACTGTAGGTGACAGCAAGAACTGGAAACAAGCTGGCATCCCCTGTGGGCCCTACCTAGTCCAAGTCCCGGCTACTGCACTTCTGATCCAGCTTCCCGCAGCCATGCACATGGCTGAAGTTCATGGACCAGCAAATGGAAAGTACCTCTTGGACCCGGGTACAGTGGCTCAATGACTAAACCCTTGCCTTGCACATGTCAGGATCCCATATGGGTGCCAGTTCATGTCCTGGCTGCTCCACTTCCATCCAGCTCCCTGCTTGTGGCATGGGAAAGCACATTTATTTTTATTGCAAAGTCAGATATACAGAAAGGAAGATCTTCCTTCCGATGATTCACTCCCCAAATGCCTGCAACGGCCGATGCTGAGCTGATCCGAAGCCAGGAGCCAGTAGTTTCTTCCGGGTCTCCCATGCAGGTGCAGGGTCTCAAGGCTTTGGGCCGTCCTCAACTGCTTTCCCAGGCCACAGGCAGGGAGCTGGATGGGAAGCAGGGCCACTGGGATTAGAACCGGTGCCCATATGGGACCCCGGCAGCACGTTCAAGGCGGGCACTTTAGCTGCTAGGCCACACCGCCAGGCCCAGAATGTTAAAAAAAAAAAAAAAAAGAAAGAAAGATTTGTTTTTATTAGAAAGGCAGAGCCGCAAAGAGAGATGCAGATGGAAGGATCTTCTGTTGCTGATTCACTCCTCAAGTGGCCGCAATAGCCGGAGCTGTACTAATCGGGAGCTTCTTCCGGGTCTCCCATGTGGGTGCAGGGTCCCAAGGCCTTGGGCCGTCCTCCACTGCTTTCCCAGGCCACAGGCAGGGAGCTGAATGGGAAGCGGGGCAGCTGAGATACAAATCAGCTCCCCATATGGGATCCTGATGCTATGCTTGCAAGGCGAGGATTTTAGCTGCTACGCTACCGCTCCAGTCCCAGAGTGCTGTGTTGAATAGCTTGTGTGAGTTTGGAAACACAAGCTGTGGAAGGAAGTTTCCCATCCTTGGATAACTCGTGTGCCAGGTGGGTGCCATGGCAACCCTGTGAGCTAGGTGCTGACAGTTCATGTTTTTCAGAGACTGGGAAACTAGCTGGTGAGAGGCTCCCCACGGAGGAGTTGGGGAGCCCAGGGCTGCTGAACAGGCTGTTTCCTCAGGGCTCCCCCTGCTTCCAGGTGGCCCGTGGGTTCAGGCCTGGCCATGTTGCTGTGCTGTCCCACAGGCTGGCGCCAGGCTGGAAGCCCTGTGATTCCAGCCACTGCCCCCTCCCCGCTCAGGGAAGCCCCAGTGCGGCCAGGCTGCCAACAATGCCTCCCATTCAGCCATGTCCCCGCTGCCAGGCCAGCTGTGGGGGCAGGGAGTGGGGGAGCTCCCGCAGGCGGCCAGGCGGGACGGGCACCAGTCTTTCTCTTTTGGTGTGCCTCGCTGGCAGTTGGAGACGGCATGGAGGGGTGAGTCTTCAGGCCCTAGGGACGCAACGGGGGGCTTAGAGGAGCTGTGCGGCAAGAGGCAACCAGGGCCAACTCTGGATCCCTGGGTTGGAAGGATGCATGGAGAACTGGAGCTTCCAGGGCCCCAGGATTCTGTAAGGTTTGGCCTGGGGAGCCATGTAAGGGAACACGGCCACTGTGGATTCACCATCCTGGAAGCTGTGTGAGGGTCAGCAGGCCTGTGAGCCTGGATCACTGTCCCCTCCAAAGGCCCCATCCCCAGGGCTCCGCTTCCAGGTCTGCCTAAGGCTCTTCGCAAGGCCCCGCCTCCAAGGCAGGCAGGGGCAGCTCCTGGGACCCAAAGGAGACTACGGGCAGTCGGAGGCCTTGGGGTCAGCCTAGGCAGCTCGGAGGCCAGCAGAGGCCTGGCTGAGAGCAGAAGGATGGGCCTGCTGTGCCAGGTGACACACAGCAGATGGATGTGTGCAGGGACACGCAGGTATGTATGTCGGCAGCAGGGCAGCCAACCAGGAGCAGGACTCTGCCCAGGACAGTGGGGAGACGCAGGTGGACTTGGAACTGCGAGTGTCCGCATCTGTGTTTCAGAAAAATCCCTCTGGCTGCTGGCTGCTGAGTGGAGCCTGAGGGAAGTCAGCAGTGTCCCCGTGGCAGCAGGGGACAGATGGGTGGGTGGCTGGACAGTGCATGGGCAGGTGGGTACACCTGGCCAGCTGGCTGGGAGTGGGGTGAAAGGACAGATCAACCGAGGGCAGGAGCGGAGAATCCTGGCCTGTGGCTCCCTTCGGAACCTCAGACCCCAGAACTCTGCTGGTTCGCTCACGGCTGGGGCCTGCCCTACCCGCTTGGCTTCCCATGACAGCCGCCACAATGCCCCTAGCCCCCACCCCACTGCCACGCCAGGTCTGTGTGGGGACAGATTGCTGCTATACCTCCTCCTTTCCCACCCCAGGTGGCCAGAGTTGGCTTTGCGTTCCCCATTGGGCAAATCCTCCAGGGCTGTCTGCCCGTGTGCAACAGCGCCCTCCAGTGTGCAGCAGGGGCGGGTGGCCCCAGGGAGGAGGGCTCTGCCAGGTCCTGGGGCAGGAGCTGCCCCATGGCAGGGCTCTGGGCTGAGGGCCAATTGTTCCCGACCCCAGGCTCCTGAGTGGCACCCACACCCGATTACTGCCACTACTGCTGCTGCTGCTACTACTGCTGCCACCAGGCCCAGCCTGGCATGCAGCTGCCCAGCGCTGCCCTCAGACGTGCATCTGTGACAACTCCAGGCGGCATGTGGCCTGCCGGCACCAGAACCTCACCGGGGTGCCCGACAACATCCCTGAGGTGAGCAGGACCCTCACAGGTGGGGTGAGGGTGCTGGGGGGCATGTGGGTCTGCCCCTGTCTGGCTGGGCTTGGCACAACACTGGCTCCCAAGCCTCAGTCTTCCTAAATGTACAATGGGAAGAATACAGACTAACAGCAGGGAGATGAGCCATTGAAGATGGTTCCCATGGGTCTGGAGTAAGTCAGGGACCTAGCAGTTAAACATGACCCCATGGCAGGGAAACCACGCAGAGTTTTTGCCCTCTGAGATGCCAAGCTATCAAAGTGGGAACAGACAGTGGCGAGATAGTGGGAACCAGCCTAGCTTTGTCCTCCCATCCCCAGCTGACCCAGCGCCTGGACCTCCAAGGCAACCTGCTGAAGGCTATCCCCCCAGCTGCCTTCCAGCACCTGCCGTACCTCACCCACTTGGACCTGCGGCACTGCCAGATGGAGCAGGTGGCCGAGGGGGCCTTCCGTGGCCTGGGCCGGCTGCTCCTCCTCAACCTGGCCTCCAACCGCCTGCGTGAGCTGCCCCAGGAGGCCCTGGATGGGCTGGGCTCGCTGCAGCGGCTGGAGCTGGAAGGGAACCTGCTGGAGGAGCTGCGGCCTGGGACATTCGGTGCCCTGGGTGCGCTGACCACGCTCAACCTGGCCCGGAATGCTCTGGTTTACCTGCCAGACATGGCCTTCCAGGGCCTGCTGCGTGCGCGCTGGTTGCAACTGTCCCACAACGCACTCAGCGTGCTGGCCCCCGAAGCCCTGGCCGGCCTGACTGCCCTCCGCCGGCTCAGCCTGCATCACAACGAGCTCCAGGCCCTGCCCGGGGCTGCCCTGTCGCAGGCCCACAGTCTGGCTCGGCTGGAGTTGGGCTACAACCCGCTCACCTATGCAGGAGAGGAGGACGGGCTGGTGCTGCCAGCCCTGCGGGAGCTGGCACTGGACCAGGGCACCCTGCAGGCCCTGGATCCCCGTGCCTTCGTCCACTGCCCGCGCCTGCGCACCCTCGACCTGCGAGGGAACCAGCTGGCCACGCTGCCCCCGCTGCAAGGGCCGGGCCAGCTGCGCCAGCTGCGGCTGCAGGGGAACCCGCTGCGGTGTGGCTGCCAGGCACGGCCCCTGCTTGAGTGGCTGGCGCGTGCGCGCGTGCGCGTGGACGGCGTGTGCAGAGGGCCACGGCGGCTGCGGGGCGAGGCCCTGGACGCCCTGCGGCCGTCGGACCTGCGCTGCCCCGGAGATGCCGAGGAGGAAGAGGAGGAGGAAGCCGAGCGCGTGGCCGCCGGTCCCCACGGCTCTCCGCGCGCCCTTGGGGAGGGAGTTGCAGCGGCTGCGCCCTGCCCACGCACTTGCGTGTGCGCCTCCGAGTCCCGGCACAGCACTTGCGAGGGCCTCGGCTTGCAGGAAGTGCCCCGCGGCTTCCCCAACGACACTCTGCTACTGGACCTGAGGCGAAATCCATTCCGGGCGGTGCCCAGAGCTGCTTTCCCCGGCCTGGCCCACCTGGTGTCGCTGCACCTGCAGCAGTGCAGCATCGCGGAGCTGGAGGCGGGGGCCTTGGCGGGCCTTGGCCACCTCACTTACCTCTACCTCTCCGACAATGAGCTGTCGAGCCTCAGCGCTGCTACCTTCGAAGGAGCCCCTCGCCTGGCTTACCTGTACCTGGAGCGCAACCGCTTCCAGAAAGTCCCCAGTGCCGCCCTGCGTGCCCTGCCCAGCCTCTTCTCCCTGCACCTGCAGGACAACGCTGTGGAACGCCTGGCACCTGGTGACCTGGCGGGGGTGCGGGCCTTGCGCTGGCTCTACCTGAGTGGAAACCGCATTACCCAAGTGGACCCCGGAGCGATGGGCCCCTTGAAGGAGCTGGAAAAGCTGCACCTCGACAGGAACCAGCTGCGGGCAGTGCCCACCGGCTCTTTGGAGGGCTTGCCTGCCCTCCTGGAACTGCAGCTCTCTGGGAACCCGCTCAGGGTCCTGCATGCCGGCGCCTTCCGGCCCGTGGGCCGCTCCCTGCAGCACCTGTTCCTGAACAGCAGTGCCCTGGAGCAGGTGTGTGCAGGGATGGATGGAGGGGCTGGTGGGCACGAAGCCACAGTCGGCACATTCCCTCTACCAACTGGTGGTGGTATTATTTGAAAGGCAGAGTGACAGGGAGACCTGCCATCTGTTGGCTCACTCCCTCAATGACTGCCATGACAGAGCTGGGCAGGTCTGAAGCCTGGAGCTTCTTCTGGGTCTCCCACGTGGCTGCAGGGTCCTCTCTGTACATTCACAGGGAGATGGATTGGAAGTGGAGCAGCCAGAGCTGAAATCACTGCTCCTAGGGGATTGGTGGTGTCACAAGTGGTAGCTTAGCGTACTGCGCCACAACACACCAGCCCTCTCCCCTCCTCAACAAACATTTGCTCACTCCATCCATGCTGCCAGATTCCAGGATATAAACCAGACCGAGGCCTGTTGTTGGTGAGCTCCTTGTGGGAGCTGGGTTAAGTGGAACCCCGTGCTGTGATGCTAGAGGTCTGCCCAGGGAGGGCACTACCAGGGCATGGAGAAGGGAGCCGGGGGCTGTGGGGGTTCCTGTGTTTGTAGGCTCTAAGACCTCCAGGAGGTTCTGCTGTGACCAGGTTGTTGGGCTCACATGGAGCAGAAAGACTGAACTGGACGCCCAGTGACTGGGACAGACCAAGAACTCTGACATGAGACCAGCCTGGGTTGTGACCCGGCCCTGCTGTCCCTGAGTTCCCCATGTCCCCTTCTTCCTTGCTGGACCTCTAGCCCAGACAAGGCCTGGCTAGCCCTCACATCAGGCTCTTGCCCTTCCTTACAGATTTCTCCAGGGGCCCTCTTGGGCCTGGGCCCTGGACTGCGGAGCCTGCACCTGCAGAAGAACCACCTTCGGGCTCTGCCCGCCCTGACGGGGCTCGAGCAGCTGGAGCTCATCGACCTTAGCGGCAACCCCTTCCACTGCGACTGTCAGCTGCTCCCGCTGCACAGGTGAGCACCCCATCACAGCCCACCAGCCTTGGGGCCTGGGGTCCCTGCTGCCACCTCATGGAGGACCCCAGCTGAGTGTCAGCACAGCGGTGCCCAGGATCTCTCTTGCCTGCAGGTGGCTCACTGGGCTGAACCTGCGGGTGGGGGCCACCTGCGCCACGCCTCCCAGTACCCGTGGTCAGAGGGTGAAGGCTGCAGCTAGCATCTTTGAAGCCTGCCCGAGTGTAGCTGCCAGGAAGCCCATGAGGGCCGCAGCAGCCTCTGGGCCTGGTGCCAGGAGCCCATCTATCCAAGGATTGCAGGAAGAAGGCAAGGTTAGTTCTAGGAGGGCGGGCCAGGCCCCAGAGCTGCTCAGGCTCACTGGAGCTGGGCACAGACCCTCCCATTCTCAACGTCAGGCTGTGCCCTGGGGCAGTGGGGTCTATAGGACATGGTTGTCGCCTTCTGTGAGGTGCTGGCTTTTCAGGTGAGCCCCCACCCTCGGTCCCATGTCTCCATGAGTTCATTCCTGCTCCGACTCCACCGCTCCCCACCTTCATCACCCAGCAGTGCAGCGGCCTCCTGCCATCTGCCTTCCACAGTGGTGGCCCTATGACAGGTCAGCCCCTGTGCCAACGTTTCCAGGCCCAGCCTGGACCTTCAGTTGTAGCAAAACCTCACAAATGCATCTGAGAGGGGCAGGAGGGTCTGTGGGTGTCCCAGAGGGGCCCGAGGCCCAGTCCTTAGCGGGAAGTGAGACCGCATGGGCACTGGGAGGACCTGAGCTCTGAGGATTTGGGATGCCAGGGGCCCACTCAATGGGGGCCCAGGGCATGGGTTCCTCTGAGGCACATGCTGGACATGGGGAAGCCTGCGGAGTGTGTGGGGGTGGCAGGCCCGCCCCTCGCCATCCACTGCTGTCGTTGGGCAGTGTGAACTGAAGCAACTGCTGGCTGAGCCCCAAGTTAGCACGCATTAACATGGTGCTTGGGGAAAGGGCTGCTTGGGCAGGCTGCCGAGGTACCTGGGGCTGGTCTGAGCCATCTTTCTAGCTGTAACTGGCGGGGAGTTGGCAATGATACCTCCTTGGGCCGAGCTCTGGGCTGATGCCATTGACCTGCCACCCTGAGGCCAGAGCTTGTGTATGGGAGTGGCAGGGGATGCACGGCTCCTTGCCTCTCAGAGGTGTCTTGGTTCAGGGCCTGGTTTGTGCAGGGCAGGGGCAAGTTCTCTCCAACCCTGGTCAGCATCACCCAACTCCTGGGCTTACTGGAGACTCGGCCAGGGCTTGAGCAGGCCACAGCACGTACAGCCAGCAGCAGACGTGGTGGCATGGGCCACTGGCCAGTGCACAGGACCTCTTGTGGGCTGGGGACCACCCAGGGCTGCATGGCCTCTGCCCAGAACAGGCGAGGAGCATAGCGGGCCCCAACTCAGCCTCGGGGACAGGCAGGTCAGGCAGGACGTGGGGGTGAGGGGCAGACTCCTGGTGAGCTGCCAGTGAGGAGGGCAGGGAAGAGGGCAGCGAGCCGGAACCATCTCTACTACACCTCCCTCCATGAGACCATGGTGGAAATGGGGGCGCTGGTTTTAGGCAGCCAGCCAGCGGGGCCAACTGCTGCCCGACACTGCCACACAGGAGGGGATCAGAAATGTCAGGTGTGCCCCAGGTCAGGCCCAGACGGGGCCTGTGGCACTGAGGCACTGGGTGTCACCCCCGATGTCACCACCTCAGGCACGACCAGGCCTCAGTTCCTGACTCAGTTCCTCACTCCCCTTGAAGGCAGTGGTCAGGGCCAGCACACAAGTTGCCCTGTCACTGCTCCCAGCAGGGTCCCTGGGGCGGAGGCTGCCCCGTGACCACATGCATCAGGCAGGGAGCTCAGGCACCGAGCGGCTCCGGACCTTTATTCACACAGTCTCTCCCAGCCCGCCTGCCATGGGCCACAGCCACGGCTCCTGGTTCCAGTCGGCCCAGTCACATGGGTCCTGCCAGTGGACCCTGCAGGATGGGTCAGAGGAACCCTGGGCTGGTCCCTGACAGCCGGCCTCAGGGCAGGCAAGGTCGGCCCCCGAAAGCCTAGGCCCTCCCCGGGCGCAGGGCATGGAGCCAAGCTGGCAGCGGGGCCAGGTTGGCAGTGGGGCTGGCTCAGTCGTGGGTCTCCTGCTTGATGTGCTCCACGGGGATGGGCAGCTCTGGGGTTGCGGCCTTGCCAGGGGAGGTTGCGTCCAAGTGTTCCTCCTTCACACACACAGCGATGACTGTGGGCAGGGAGAGCAGAGTCAGGGGCCTGGGATCCCGGGCAGGGGAGGGGCTCAGGATCTGGGGAGGCACCTGGCTGTCCATGGGTGGAGTGAGGACCTCCACCTTGCTGCTCACCCTGGCCCCAGGTATGCTCCAGCCAGGCAGGCTGTGCAGGGACCTTGGCAGCCTCCACATCCACCTACCCCGGCCACCAAGCACCAGGGGCAGGGAGGGGCTCGGGGTCCCGCCCAGGTGGGGTGCCCCGGGGGCCCCTTCCTGCGTGACCCCACTCTTGTGTTCCCAGGTGGGGAAGGAGCGGGGCGGCCCCTGAGCCCGGGGCAGGAGCTTGGCCCTCACTGTCATCGGCAGCGGGTTCCGGTGTCCTGGCGCTCGGCGGCTCGGCGTCCAGGAGGGGCTTCTTGGACGCCTGTCTGAGGGGCCGGGTCTTGGCTGGTGGGATCCTTTTCCCTTTGAATAAAATGGAATCAAACCTGGAATGAGGCTGGAATCCACGCGAAGCTTCAAGAGCCGGGTCCTACACTTGATCTTGGCTAAAAGGCTGGGAAGCGATTAAGGGCCGGGTCCTGCCAGCATCAGGTGGCATAGCAGAGGGGCAGGTGCCCCTGGTTGGGAATACCAGCCTGACCTCCGATTCAGACAATGTGTGGTACTGGCTGTGTGTCCGATGGGCTCTCTCCAGTGGACAGGTGGGGACAGTGCGAGTTCCCACCTGCTGGCTCAGGCCCTGAAGGGTTCCCACAACCGCCGGCAGGGGCTGGGGCTCTAGGCCAGTTCACAGACACGAGGGCTATTGCTGCTGCCTTCCCAGGGGCTGCGCCAGTGGGATGTCCAGGCTGGACATCGAGCCCACGGTGGGGGCCTGGCACCTTAACTGCCACCTGCCTGCCCGTGGCTCCCTTCTCCAACCTTGATTTCCTCGTCTGTAGCTCATGACACTGCTGAGTTCTGAATGCCACAGGGTCCCTCGTGACCTGTCCCCAGCCCCGGACCCTCAGTCCACTGTCCTGTCCTGGGCAGTCTTCTCTGCACAGTACCACACTGTGCAGGCCCCTGGCCACCACGGGCTGGCATGTCCAGGAGTGTGTGTCCCCAGGCAGTCACGCGGGGTTCAGAGCATGGGAGCCCCCGATGGTGTCTCACCCTTCTACTCTCCCTCAGTATGGTTGTGCCTGGGGTCCCAACTGCTGCAGACTGAACTCCCTAGCAGTGTGGTGCTCCAGCTCAGCATGTCAGGTTGGGGGTGCACCGCGGGGGAACACGCACCAGGACCCGGTCCCACTGCCCCGGCCTAGAGCAGCCGGGCTGCCTTGGGCTGTTACTTACTTTTCTTCCCAAACTGCTTCTTCTTCTTCTTCGTGGCCTCTTTGGCCTTCAAAGGTGTTGCTGGTTCTGTTGTTGCAAGACAAGGACAAGTGTGATTAGGAGCCTGGTCGGAGACCTGGGCACGCGCTGCCCAGGGAGGCAGCCAAGGTCAAACACGCAGGGCAGGAGAGGAGAGGGTGGGGCTGGGCCCTGGGTGGTCGCCTGGGTGGTCAAGCACATGTCAGAGAACAGGGTGCAGGCGGGACTCTGCATGCCGGGGTAGGGGGAGTCAGGCCGGGGGGCCGTCAGGAGGGGTAAGTGTGGAGGAGCCTGCATTCTGCTTAGAGGGGCCCAGGACTCTGCCCAGCCATGCCAAAGAACTGAGGCAGCTTGTGGGAAGAGTGGTGGGAGGAGAGGGAGCCCAGAGCGCCTGGGGCCACGCGGGCTCGCACCTGCAGCCACAGGAGGCTGCAGCTGGTAGCCGGTGAGCTCACACCAGCCCACAGGGTAGATGTCCGGGGACTCGCAGTCCACCCACTGGTCATACTCGTTGTCCCAACCGTCAAAGTGGATGCTGAGCAGCCGATGGACCACACGCTTCACAGTGGCCACGCAGATGAGCCGGGGCTCCATCAGGTCCACGGCCTCCAGCTTCATGCCCACCTTGAAGCCATGGTTGGGGCAGTCCTGGGGTTGGGGGAGGAGGCAGCTGCTAAGCCAGTCAGCACCCTTACCAGCAGTATGGGGCCGGGGAGGCGCCTCCCTGTGCCTCTAGCCCACTTGGCCCCTGCACCCCACTATGGGAAGGCGCAGCCAAGGCGAGGCTCAGTGAGTGCCCAGGTCCTCAGCAGCACACCCTCACAGGAAGAAGGGCCGGGAACTGCCCTGCTGTGGGTGGACATGGCAGGAGTGGCTGGAGGCTGCCCCAGGACCCTTGCTCCGACTTTGGCCTGCTCACCATGTTGAAGAGCCGGGACGGAGCTGCTTTGGATTTGGTTTTCTCCAGGTAGGCTTCCCAGCTGAAGGTCTGCGCCTCGTACCCTGGGGGAGCAGGAGGCTCGGGTGTGGAGGGAAAAGGGACATGGGTCGGGGAGGAAGACCCTGTCCCCAGTCTTCCTCCTGGGTTGGCACCTCCTCCAGGACCTGGCACCCAGGTTGGTCACTGTCCAAGGGGACACATGGGAACCTTGTTCACCAACTATACACTGGGCATGGGGTCAAGCTGGCTGAGCCTGTGGGGCCCTGGGTGCTCTGTTGCCTCTCTCACATGCCGTGTCCTCAGGTTCTGACCTGGACAATGACCTGGGCCTGTGGCTTCATCCCTGCCCCTTTCATCCAGCCTAGAACTGGCCTAGCATGTGCTGGCCAGTGTGGGCATACCTTTTGGAGGTGTGAGCTCAATTTCGTTTTTTTGGCAAAAGGTGGCTGGGAAGATCGCATGGGAGGAGGCATGGTAACAGAACCAGTCCGAGCCATCGGTGGAGAGCCCGCCGTCCACACAGATCATCAGATAGCCATCCAGGAGCACCTGGCGGGCAGACAGCAGGGACGCCCATTGGCTCACTGGATTCTGTCCTCCAGGCAGTGAGCAGGAGCCTAACCCCTGCATGGGCCAGCTGGGGCCCTGGGCGTTTGTGGGGGGGAGCATGTGTCCCTCTGTCTCCCCCTGCTGGGCCATGCTGGCAGTGTCCCCCAGGAAGCCCAGGGTTAAGGGAGCTGCTTAGGAGTGAAATAAAACTGCCAGAGGCTCTTGACCAGGCCAGCAGCACCAAGGACACACACGTGACAGAAAGGTCCCTGGTGAGGAGGCCCAACACAGGGGTAGGCTCAGGAAGTCAATAAGTTTTTGTCCAGTGTCCCTGGACCCTGACCTGCAAGGCAGGTTGTGAGCAAGGGCTCAGAGGCCCAGGGCAGTGTCCCCCAGATCCCAGGAGCCCTTGACTGTGGGCTGTGGCCGTGGAAGGGAGCTGAGGGACGGCCCCACGCACCTTGCAGACGGTGGCCACGCAGATGTTGCCCAGATTCAGGGGGTCGATGGCCTCTAGCTTCATCCCCTCCTCAAACCAGCCGCCTTCAGTGTAGACGGCTCGGACCTTGGAGGAAGGGACAGTGAGGAATCTGGAGGGGCCCAGGAGTGGGGACAGTCCTGGGACATAACATGACCATGGAAAAGCATGGTCCCAGGGAAAAGCTGGGGTACTCGTGCCTGGGGCAGCCAGGGGGCAGTACCCGGGGAAGGGGGCAGTAGCCGGGGAGGGGGTCTTGCCTTTTTGAACAGGTAAGGAACGGCGTCACAGTAGATTTTCCGGAAGGTGGGATGATGGGCCATGTCACTGCGCCTCTCTTGTGTACAAAGTAGAGTGAGGAAGAGGAGGGAGCTGAAGGCAGCCCAAAGGGCCCTCTCCTGACTCCCCAGAGATGTGGCTGCTGCCAGACCCCAGCACCCCTTGCCAGACCACGGGCATACACTGGGCATGGGGTCAGATGGGTGGAGCCCTGAGAAGTAGAGCCCGCCGTGGGCACCTTGCAGCCCTGGAGACCCAAACAATATATGTGGCATGGAGAGGACAGGACTGGGGCGGCAGCAGCTGGGTCTACACTGAGTTTGGCCTCTTAGAGCCGAGCTGCTGGCTGCCAGTTTGCTGGGCTGTCGGGGTCGGCCTCTACCCGCCTCCCAGTGCTGTTGAGGTGCAGCCAGGGTACCCTCCAGGCCTTGGGGAGATGGTCTGCTCACCTGACATCTTGATGCCATGGCCCACACGCCGGGACCAGCCCACTGGGTGGATCAGGGGGCTCCACATGTGGCACCAGAAGTCGTCGTCACTGTCCCCATCCTCATAGAGGAGCCGCAGGCGACCCCCAATGACTGTGTCCACCACGGCCATGCGGGTCCGGGCTACCTGGGACTTGTCCACCACCTCCAGCCGCATCCCCTGGCGGAAGGGGTACTTCATGCTTTCCACCATCTGAAAGGACAGGGGACACGGGCCTGTGTGGTCACGGGCTCCTCCCCACGCCTCCAGGTGGACTGCAGCTCTACCTGCCCGGGACGTCATCAAGGGCAGGACGCAGCTCTCCAGGGCTGGAGGCGGACAGGCTAGACTGGTTGCAGCACCTGCCACCAAGTGTTGAGGCTGGGACCAAGTCAGGCTGTGCTGGGATCAGCACCTGCTGGCATGTGTGAGGGCTGGGGCTAGGGGAAGGCTTGGCAGGAAACCCTTGGGGGTGTTTTTGCTAGAATACAGCACCCGCTGGCACATGTGAGACCAGGTCTGGGGAAAGACCGCAGCATCCACCAGTGCGTGTGAAAGCCATTGCTGGGTGCAGGCCAGGCTGCACGAGGCTACAAGACCTGCTGGCAAGAGCTGGGAGTGGGCCATGCCAGGCTGGACTTAGCACCCACTGGAACCTGTGAGAAACAGAGTTGGGGGGTGGGTGTGGCAGGGGATCCTTGGGGATATTCCTGCTAGGTTGAAGCACTTGCTGGGAACATCTGCAAGAACGCCTTGGGGTGGGGATGGATCGGGTTGGGCTAAGCCACAGCACCTGCTGGCACATGAGAGAACCAGACTGGAGGCAAGCCAGGTTGGGGTTCTTCAGGTCACCCCAACTAGGCTGTAGCACTGGCCAGTGTACTAGAGAGCCAGGGCTGGGGGCTAGTTGGCTGGGTTAGGCTGCAGCGTCCACTGCTTTCTGTGAGAGCCAGGCCTGGGGGAGGGACTGACCAGGCAGCTATACCTACTGGTACATGTGACAGTTGGTACAGGGGGCACACTGAGCCCAACCCTGTATCAGCTGGCACACACAGAGTGAGGGCTGAAGATCTCCCAGGTGAGGTTTCTTAGGGGTGAGAAGTTAGAGGAGACCCTGGGGCTCCTGCCAGACCTTGATGTGGAAATCCACAGGAAGTGTCCGGGATCCCACCAGTCGCTTCATGAGGTAGCTCTTCCAGTCTGTGAATTTGGCATGGATGGCTGCGGAGACAGGGGCAGAATCCCAGTGACTGCCTGACAGGGCCGCCCAGGCAGGAGCGCTGGCATGCCAGCCAGCAGCGACTTCATCTGGGAAACCAGGCCCCACGTTCCTACCTCCAGAGCTTCAAGGACAGGGAGGGATGCAAGTATTTCTCAACACAGACACAAAGACCCCTCCACCCCCGACTTCTCAGGGCCCTGGGGGAACCAGGCAAGGAGTGGCCTTATCTATACTCACTCCGCGGGGGCACCAGGATCTTGCTGTTGATGGCACACCAGCCAATGGGGTGAACATCCACGGTTCCCAGATTGCACCAGAAGTCATGGCTGGCGTCATTCTCAAAGCCTTCGTAGCGAAGGAGCACACGGTACCCTACAGAGGGGACAAGATGCCCGTGAGTGACGCGGGGAGAGAGCCCCTCAGGCCTCCCTGTTCTTGAGCCTACAACAGACCCGCCGGCGCGCACGCTAAGGACTCCGACCAGGCCCATGCGGCCCTGTGACGCGTGGTGTCCACAGCCAAGACAAGTTCATGCACTTATCTGGAAGACGCTGCGGCAGGGAACTGGGGATTCTCTAGAGCCCCCATCATTCCTGGAGTCCACTTTAGAGGTTGGAGTTGGCAGGCATGCTAAGCCCCGTGAGCCCCTCTGAGGGGCCGTGAGGGAGAGGGGCAGTGGTGGTCGAGTTTCACGAAGCTGGCCCCGTCCCTGCCCCGTCCCTGAGCACACACCTGCAGCCTGGATCACAGAGGCGATCCAGTACACACGGCTGGGGAGCACGGCATCGCTGTTGAGCACCTCCACCTTCATGCCCTTCATCACGTCCTCCCACTGGTCATAGAGCGGGACCTGTGTGGCAAGGGCAATGCCAGGGGCTCAGGGATGGCCTGGGCTGCAGCCTCAGTCACCGAGTTCCGCTCTCCAGCTCAGCTTTCCATGTGTGCAGAGCCGGGCCCGAGAAGAGCACGTCCCTGTAGTTCCCTGAGAGCCGAGCTGCGGATGGGGTCAGCTGCTGGGTAGGTGACGGCCGGAGATCCAGGCTTACACACCTGCACCCTAGTCTTTATGGTTTATTTATGGGTTTGGTGTGGTGGCCTAGCCAGTTAAGCTGTGGGCTGAAAGACCAGCATCTCATATGGGCACTGGTTTGAGACCCAGCTGCTCCACTTCTGATCCAACTCACTGTGTCTTTCTGGTGGCAGCGGCCCAGGGAGTTAGACCATCTGTTTTCACAGGTCCATGAACAGGGAACAAGACTGAAAGTGAAGCACCCGGGACTTGAACCAGCACTCACACGGGAGGCCAGTGGTGCAGGTGCTTTACTCGTTAGGCTCCCACGCAGGTGTGAGGGAAGTTTGAGAAGCAGCAGATGCACAGAATGGAGCCAGCTGACGAGGCTGCGCTCCTCCCAGCCGCTGCCCTCTGCAGTGTCCCTAGCCCCCCAGGGAAGCCAGAAACCCCACGGCGTTCCCTGGCGTCCGACCCTGCGCGCAGGGCACTCACGTGTTTGAAGCAGCTGACAGGAGCAGCTTTGTAACTGTGGTCCTTCAGGAACTTGCCCCAGTCGAAACCCAAGACCAGCGCTGCGGAACAGAGAGGGTGGCTGGAGCCCAGGCCCAGCCAAGGGCCTAGCAGGCTGCAGCAGCAGGCACCTCCCTGCTACTGTGGCCTCTTCCAGTGTCTGCGACCTCTGATGCCCAGGACCTGCCCACCGGCGGCCTGAGCAGGGCAGCGATGTTCCCATGGCTCACCTTTCCCCCAAGGAGAGGGACATGCCAGGCTCCTGGGTGTCATTTCCTCAGCCCCCCTGCTACATCCAGGGGGCCAGCCTCGGTGGAGCTGCTTGGGCACACACTTTCAGCAAAAGCTCACTGAGCAAAGGCCGAGAAGGTTCCTTTCTTTATCCTAACACCCTGAGATCCCCTCCCACAGCCAAACCTGGGCCTGCACTGCTTCGGGGGTAAAAGGAAACCGAAGGGGAGAGTGGGGACTCGGGGAGGCGGGAAGGGAAATCCCACAGCGTATGGAATTGTATCATAAAATAATAATAAAAGAAAAAAAAAGGAAACAAAAAACCGAAGCAGCTAATTCTGGGCTTTTCCGGAGTGACTGAGGGGCGGTTGGGCGGGTGGGGGAAGGCAGGGGTCAGGTGCTATCAGAGGCCCAGTTCTTAGTGCCTGCCCCAAGGAAAGGCCAGCGGGCCCTTGCTGCTTACCATCCTGCCCTGTGGGTGTGCCGTCTGCCAGCTGCCCAGTGCCCTGGGAGTGCAGGAAGGCCCCGATTTTGGCAGACCAGGCTGCCTTGTGCAGCACCTTGGCCTTCTTGGTCGGCGGTTTTCCCTGGGGGGAGAAGAAAGGCCGGGACACAGTGGATAAGGACACTGCCAGCTCCGCCCCGCCAGGAGCCCAGCTGGCAGTCCAGCTACGGTCCTCTGGTTCCTCACTGTGAAAGCGACCGTGACAAGGCTTTGCTCAGAGGGTGGCAGGTGCAACATAATCAGCTCTCTCTTATGCCTTGAATGAAAAGCACAAAATGAGGGATGCAATGGGAATTGCCTGCAGTGGGAAGCCCCCCAGGGAGCGCTGCTGGGAACTTCGGGGCTGAGTCACGTGGGAGCATGCCTTCCCTGCTACACCAGCCTTTGAATGGATCGTATTAGAACTTTTCAGATGACCCCAGTGTACAGATGCTGGCCAGCGCGACTGGGACACAGCCCCGCCGGGACGGCTGAGGGCAGGGGCCAGGTCGGGCACGTGTGCTCCCTTGACAGCTGTGCTGGACGTGCACGCTCCCTCAGCAGTGTGTGCATGCACGCGTGTTTCCACCTCCAAAAATTCTCCATGGGTCAGCAGCGTTTGGCAGGATGTCCCAGGTGGCCATCTGTGACACGGAGTCCCAGACAAAGCATCAACTTCCTGATGCCACATGGCATGGCCGTGAGCCTTGCGCCTGCATCTCAGCTTCCCTTCCGGTCATTTATAAAAGGGCGGTGGCCAAACCAGGGGTGTCAAGCTCTTGCTAGAGCCCCTAATGCACGCGTTTAGACTTCCTGAATACGTGCAGCTCTGGGGGCCGGGGGAAGAAAAGCAAGTCCTCTAGCAAGCCACACAGACACACTCCCCTCTGCCCACCAGGGGCCAGGAGCATTATCAGTGTTCTGAGGACAGTCCCAAGCTCAGGTGGCCACAGGGAAGGCCTGCCAGGCTGCCGGCTCCCGTCCCAGTGCTCAGGGCCCCGGAGGCTGCTCTCACCTGTAAGCGGGCCAAGATGCTGGCTTTCTTGGAGTTGGAAGAATAGCTCCTGGAACAGGAGACGCTGCAGAACCTCTTGGTCTTGGAGAAGAAGGCTTCCCTGGTGCCCACGATGCCGCACATCTCACAGACGGCTGGGGGAGCAAGAACTCCACACATGACCCTCCTGAGATGGTCACCCCAAACCCAGCAGAATGACGGACCTGCAATGCCTGGGACGCTGCACTGACCAGGCCCTTCACTAGGGCTGACCATATAGGAGGGAGGGGTAAGGAGGAAGAGGAAGGGGAAGGAAGCAGAGGGAGGAGGAAGAGGAGGAAGAGGAAGGGTAGCAGAAACCATCGCTTACATCTGAATTGATCTGGGCAATTCCCTTGACTCTGTGTGTCAACAGAGGGGCTAAAGGAAACCAAAAAAGACGGGGAAATGGGTGAGCGAAAAAATTTCAAGACGGAATACTAGAAGAGAAAAAACTATTCTAGAGAAAAAGTACCACAGTCCTCGTGGTTCTGTCATCTCATCGATCCAGGAGAGACTGAACCAGATGAACACTTGGGACTCCACTTCACTCTGGAATACCTGGGGAGCTTAAACACCCCCCACACACACACCTGGAAACACCTGGGGAGCTTAAACACACATCCCCCCGACACACACCAGGGAGTCTGAGGAGCTGCTCTGCACTGGGACACCACCATCCAGAATGTGCTAGAAACTCCAGGTGGGGTTCCACTGTGCAGTCAGGAGAAGCCCCCATCAGTGGGTCTCCACTGGCTGCTTCCAGTTCTAAGGTTCTAAGATTCTAAGGAAAGTTGGAGGAAGACAGCAGAGAGCAAGAACACAGAATGAGGGTGGGCCGGGGTGTGTAGAGAGGATGAGAAGCTAAGCACAGAGAAAATAAGAGTCAGCTGACCAAACTACTGCATTTCTGCAGGAAAGTCAGAATGAAACCACAATCTGGAGCCAGACTGCAGCAGAGGAACTGGGGTGCTTCTGTCCCCCCTCCCTGCTCCCCCTTAGCATCCCAGCCCTCCACTGAAAGCACCTGGCTCTGAGCCGCTGCCATCCACAGAGCGGGGTGTCCCTGGGCTGAGCAGGTGCAGGGGTGATGTGGGCAGCTCTCCGGCCTCTCGGTCCTCATTTTCCGGGTCGCTCGACTCCCCCAGGTAGGAGCTGCTCTCACTACCCACGCTGCTGTTGTAGCTCCGGAAGCTGTCATAGCCCCCAAACAGCTCCAAGTCGTCCGCCTCCTCTTCCTCCTCCATCGGTTCTGCCGATGGGGTCTCCTACAGGGGTGGCAAGTGTCACTGTGGGCTTCGGGGTGTGAGGGGAGAAGTTACAGATGCACCTGTTCGTCTCCTGCTGGCTTGTGGTCAAGTCTACCCTTCCAGGAATCTCCCCAAAACCCTTTTATTGCAAACGTCAAGACTGTAGGACATTTCTCTTCCATAACTCAGCAAAACGGGTGGGCGTTAACAGCACAGGAATAGATGTGAGGAATCCAGGCTCCTCTGGGGATTTACGAATGGACTTAAGGTGGGGTTAAGTCCTCCTAAACCCTGTTACAAACTGAAGATATCCTAAGCCAAAAATGGATTTACCAACCACCAGAGCTCCGCAGCAGAGCCCTCTGTGGAGTGAGGGCTGTGCCTCAGGACCCCGAAGCTGACTGGGAAGTCGAGCTCGTGGCTCCCGGTGCCCGGCATCCAGAAGACCCCTCGCGGAGCTCTAGGTCGGGAAACTTTAGTTTGCACGACACTCTACTGCACGTGTATCATATTTACACTGACGAAAAGCCAAAAAGCTGCACGTCCCGTCAGTGCAAGTGGGACAGATCTGAGCCAACAGTATCAACATTTTCTAACTCAAGTACCTAAAAGTCCTTCTGGGATAGAAGGTGTTAAGGGTCCCTGAGAAAGACTGTAGGGGGGAAAAGACGGAAGGGAAAGGGTAAGTTTAATTTGCTGCAATAAAAGTTTGAAATCATGCACTGTGTTTTCACAACATGTATTTTCCATGAACTTTTCATGACGGGCCCACAGGTTAGAAACTCTTATTTCAGGATAGGGAGACTCAGCCTCAACTTAAACACAAGCCAAAGGAAAGTGAGTTTGGCCGGAGCCGTGTGAGGGGCAGTCGGCACACCCAGGCAGAGCTGGGGTGTGAAGGTGCCCTTACTGTGGCTTTCAGAGTGGCCCTGAGCCTAACCAGCTGTGGGTCCTGCCCAGGTATTTCGCCATGGCCTCATTCTTGTCACCTTTCGGGAGGGTAGTCGGCTCACAGTGTTTAGGAATCTACCAGCATGTAGCCGAGCAGGTACACAGCGAGGTGGAGACTTGCGGTGACCGGCGTGGGGCCTGTGGTCAGCGGGCATGGCTGTAAGCCGCGGATTTGCAGGGCAAGGGGAGTGCGTGCGGCTACAGCGCTGGACACTGACAACCTTTAGGAAACGTTAGGAGGAGCGGGATGGGCGAGTCCCGGCTCTGTGTCCAGCAGGGGGTAGGGCTCTGCAGAACCAGCTATGACTCTCACCCCGCGGGATCTCAGCCTCCTCCACCCCGGGACATATTTGAGGTATTCCACTCGACAGTGACAAGGACGCCCAGCAACAGGCTAGCGAGGAAACAACCCCCACTCGGCAAGGTTGCAGGTCATAACAGACTTGGCATCCACCCCCTTAAGCTTCCCTGGGGACGCGGGGTAGAGGTGGTACCCCAATTCTTTCAGCCTCCGCTGGCACCACGCCGGGGGTGCGGAATACCCGCCAAAGCTCCGGGCACGGAATCGCGTTCGATTAAATCCCCACCCCTCTTCCCTCGCCACGCCTGGACGAGACAGGCCTGAAGAACTCGAACGCCAGAGGAGCAGGACAAAGCGGATTCGGGTGCCCTCGGGTGAGGGTCGCGGCTCCCCTCGCCCCAAGCCGGGGTGGGGGGCTGCTCCGCCTTCAACTCTGCCAGACGCGGACCCCGGCGGAACCGGCCGCCGATCTCCGCGGCCCTGCCTCAGTTTACCCATCCTTCCCCACCCTGCTCCCCTCCGCCCTCCAGGAGGCGCAGAGGGCACGGGCCCGTGGGACAGAGGCTCTCGGGGCTCCCTCGCCCGGGCGCGCCGAGCCCTCTCCCTCTCACCTCGACGCCCCGGGGCTTCTCCATGAGATTCAGTTTCTCAAACCGTCACCAGGTGTAGGAAGCCATATTGGTCTCAGCGCTCGCTCCGAGCGCGCTCATTGGCCACCTTCCTGGGCCACGGACCAATCACGCTTTGGACTAGAGGAAAAGCCGGTTCCGCGCCCGCCCGTGCTCCTCCTCCCCCGGGGCGGGGAAAGCTGCGGGGCATTGTGGGACTTGTAGTTCCGTGCGGGTGAGCGCGAACCGTATTGCTGTGGCGTGTAAATCCCCGCTTTGACTGACCTCTTTGTGTGCCTTCCTCCTTATTAGTCTCTTTAAAGGTATATTTAAAATTCAATCTTGAAAACCATAAAATTTTAATTTTGAGACCCCAAATTGTCTGCCATTGTCTAATTTATTTCTTAAATATCCTTAATAGCTGTGGTTGGGTCAGGCATAGGCAGGAGCCTGAATCTGCACGGAAGCATCTCAAGCGCGTGGCCTGTTGCCTCCCGGGTGCCCGTCTGCAGGAAGCTGGGCTCTCCGCTTGGGGGATGCCAAGCAACGTGCCTTCTGTGCCAAATGCTCGCTCCTTTTCAAAGTCACAACACCTTTCCTTATTAATATGCTTAAAGGTGGGGATGGACTTCGGGCACAGCACCTGGGGGTGTGCAGTGCCAGGTCAGGTCCCTACCCTCTCTGTGCCTGCTGCCAGGAGACTGCAGCTGACGGCTCCTAGACTTGGGTCTGTGCCACCGACGTGGAAGGCTCTAAGTTTTGGTCTCCTAGTTGGGGAACGTTTGAGGAGTGAATCAGGGCTTAGAGGATCTCACCATTTCTCTGCCTTTCAAATAATAACAAGTTCTAATTTTTTTTTGTTTAATGTGGCAATAAATCTTGGTGCGGGCACGGTTGGCTCAGTCGGCGGAGCTTCGACCCCCAAGCACCAGCATCTCATCCAAGGGCACCAGTCTGTGCCCGCACGGCCGCTTCCCTTCCAGCTCCCCGTTTATGGCCTGGGAAGGCTGCGGAAAACGCCCAGTGCCTTAGGGCCCTGCACCCAGTGAGAGAGCCAGAGGAGCTCCTGGTTCCTGGCTTCAGATCGGCTCAGCTCCTGCTGTTGAGACCACCATGCTGCACTGAGGAAGCATGCGTGAACATGTGCGTCCTGCGGAGTCCGTGAAGAGCACGGACAGGCACCCAGCTCTGAGCAGCTCGGCAGGACGGCCTGAGAAGGGAGACGCGGACAGAGCCTTCCTCCGTGGGAAACGCCCCTTCCCCTTGGGAGAAGGGAGTGGTTAGCGGGCGGGCCTAGCAGGCAGAGACCTGGAATTTAGCCACGTGGGGAACAGCTCTAGTTAGCAAGAGATGTGTTTGGAAGCATTTGAAGATTTAAAGTAAGGGATGAGGTCCTGGCGTGATGCCCTAGCAGCTAAAGTCCTCACCTTGAACGTGCCACCGGGGTCCCATATGGGCGCCGGTTCGAATCCCGGCTGCTCCACTTCCCATCCAGCTCCCTGCTTGTGGCCTGGAAAGCAGTCGAGGACGGCCCAAAGCCTTGGGACCCTGCACGTGCGTGGGAGACCCAAAAGAGCTCCTGGCTCCTGGCTTTGGATCAGCTCAGCTCCGGCCGTTGCGGGCACTTGGGGAGTGAATCATCGGACGGATGATCTTCCTGTCTCTCTGACTTTGCAATAAAAAATAAATAAATCTTGAAAAAATAAAGAGGATCCCCCTACCCCCGCTCGCCCCACATCAAGAGCCCCCATAGGCTGCTGGGTGCTCTTTCTCCTTGTACCCTGTGTCGCCCCCGCGCCCCCGGGCACCCGGCCGGCAGAGACAGCTGTTGTAAGGGTCGGGTTTGGAGCCACTGTTGTCGGGTGAGCGCAGCGGGGCCAACAGTCACGGCGAGCCGGGAAGGGAGACCCGACAGCCGACGGGGTGCGGGTCTAGCTGCTGCCCTGGGCGTCCGAGGCCGAGGGTGGCCGCCCCCGGCCTGCCCCGCGCGCCCGCCCGGCGCCAACCGCCGCGCCCCGCCCCGGGCCCCGCAGGAACCCCGGCTGCGCGGCGCGCTGCCCCCGAGTCGGGGCCGGCGGGGGCTTGGGGAGCAGCAGGAGGCGCGGGGCCCCGCGGGCCACGGGAGCCCGGGGCCGGCTCGCCAAGCCCAGTGCGGGCGGAGAGGGCGACCCGGGCCGAGGGGCTCAGCTGCCATGAGACCCCCGAGCTGAGGCCCAGGCGGCGGCGTGCGAGCCCGGCGCGAGGCTGAGGCGCGAGGCCCTGAGGCCGGGCTTGGAACTCGGGCCGGAGTGGGAGAGGGCTGGAGCGAGGCGGGCGCGCCGGGCCCCGGCGGCTGTTGAGAGCCTCTCGGAAGGCGGCCGTCCTCGGAGGGGCCGCGCTCCGCTTCCCGCCTCGACGGAGGCTGGACGCGGCGCGGCGCGCTTTGCAGCTCGGGCTCCGCCGACGGGGCGGACGAGCGCGTCACCCCGGACTCGCGTTTCTGACAGACTCGGCGTCCCGGAGCGGTTGCTGAGGGCAGACGGCGGGGACGGAACTGCCCGGGTTTGCCCAGGACGACCCCGTGCGCCCCGCCCCGCGCCCGCTCCCCGTTTCTGACGCGGCGAGCTCGGCCCCTCCCCAACTCCCGACGACCGTCTCCCGGCAACGCGAGCAGCAGTTTTCCGCGGCGAGTTTGTTTTTGTACGTTTCTTACTGGCTTGCGTGGGGGACCGGCTTGTGTCCCGGGTGAGACAGAAGCAAAACTCTGGACAGGTGGTTGGATGGGAGTGCTTTGGGGTTTCAACCTGAGTTTTTAGACCGTCTGGAAGGTACTGATGCTAAGTAATTTTTTTTTTTTCTTTTCTGTCTTTCTCGTCGCCAGATCTGCTTCGTAGGAAATTGTTGTTGGAGGAGCATGAGGAAAGTAAGTAGGGGGTTTTGGAGTTATTCTTTACAAGAACGCAAAGTGTTGTTTAGAACAATAACGGCAGTTAACCCAGCAGTGGCATTCCTGGCTGCAGGCAGTGAATTGGCAGGTGCTTGCCCCACGCCCGTGTCTGTGGGTGTGTGAAGAGCCGTTTGCACAAATGCACAGGTGTGAGTCCCTGAGGAATGTACCAAGAGGTGTACCCCCAAATCTCCTGGGGAAGAGGAGACGCTGGGTTCAGCCTGAGTCTGGCACGTTCAAGGCGAAGTCTTTAGCTGATAGGCTACTGCGCCAGACCCCCTTAAACCATTTTTTTTTTTTAAAGATTTATTATTTTTATTATTTTTTATTGGAAAGGCGGATATACAGAGAGGAGAGACAGAGAGGAAGATCTTCCGTCCGATGATTCACTCCCCAAGTGAGCCGCAACGGGTCGATACTATGCCGATCCGAAGCCAGGAGCCTCTTCCGGGTCTCCCACGCGGGTGCAGGGTCCCAAAGCTTTGGGCCGTCCTCGACTGCTTTCCCAGGCCACAAGCAGGGAGCTGGAAGGGAAGCGGGGCTGCCGGGACTAGAACCGGCGCCCATATGGGATCCCGGGCGTGCTAGGCGAGGACTTAACCACTTGCGCCACCGCGCCGGGCCCTTAAACCATTTTTTAAAACAAATATTTTATTGAGTTTATTTGAAAGAGTTACAGGGAGGGAGGGAGGGAGAGAGAGGAGAGAGAACGGAGAGAGAGGAGAGAAAGGAGAGACAGAGAGAGAAGAGAGAAAGGAGAGACAGAGAAGAGAGGAGAGAGAGAGCATTTGCATCCACTGGCTTACTCTTGAAATGGCCACAAAGAGCAGGCTAGGGCCAGGAGCTTCTCTGGGGGCTCCCGTGTGGGTATCGGAGGCAAAGGCTTTGGGCCATCTTGTACTGCTTTCCCGCACATCAGCAGGGAGCTGGATTGGACACAGACCGGCCAGGACTTGATCTGGTGCCCATATGTTAGCGTAGTCGGCAGAATCTTAGCCCGTCTGCCACAAAGCCACCGCCCGGAGGCCTGTAGTCTTACTGCCAGACAGTCTGCACAGAACAAAGCTGTGGGAGGTCACTGTCTGCTTTTTCCTTTCGTGGGAAGGCTCCCTGGGAGAGCCAGGAAGGCCAGTGGCGGCCTGGCACAGAAGGGATCTTTTTCGAGGGTGATGGACGTCTTGGCGGACTGGGTTGTGGCGATGGCAGCACAGCCCTGCATCGACTAAAAGCCACGTGGAAGGAGATGGCTTGCACAGCGTGGGAATGACGCCTCAGTGAAACGGGCCGAGGAGACCAGCCCACGTGCGCCCTGTGTGCTGGCCAGTGAGCCTGCCCACCACTTGTGACGTGTCCAGCGGTCCAGGGGCCGCAGTCTTTGTAAAGCCTTGTCACCTCTGGGCCCGGCCCTCTGCTCAGCTCTCCTCCCCACGGAGCCTGCGGGAACAACACTGTAGGACGCAGCTTATCTACTGAAGTTTACGTTTTTATTTTAACTTATTTTACATGTATTTTGTATTTTTAAATATGTTCTTTCACGTCACATGAGAGAGCGATCTTCCGTGTTTCAAATGCCTGCAGCAGCCAGGGCTAGGCCAGGCTGAAGTGAGAAGCCAGGGATCCTGCGTAGGTCTCCTGTTTGGGTGACGGAGTCCCAAGCACCTGGGCCGCCTTCTGCTGCCTCCCCAGGCCCGTTAGCAGGGAGAGGAACAGGTGGCGCCCATATGGGGTGCTGAAGGCTGTGGTTTTCACCCTGTGATTCCTGAAAGGTCATTTAACTGTGCGTAAGATGAGGGTGGTCGCAGTTGTAAGGATCAGGTGGGATTTTACAGGCGAAACCCTGAATGTGCTGCGTAGTGATGGTCAGGCTGAAGGCCGAGGGAGAGGACGCGTGGAGACGGTGCCACCTGCGAGAGGAAGAGCAGGGCCTGTGATTAGGCACAGCTGCCCAAGTCACTGCCAGAGATTGCCTTGCCCATGATGGGCTGCTTGTTGGAGCCCTGTTGGCCTCACTGCGGGCCAGCTGGCTGGTCATGGGCTTGGGAGCGCCCAGCAAGGTGCCCCAAGCACCTGGGTCCCTGTTACCAAGTGGGAAACCTGGAAGAAGCTCCTGGCTCCTATCTGCAGATTGACTCAGTTCTAGCTGTTGAATAAGTAGACTGAAGATTTTCTCTCTGTGTGAGTCTGTCACCATTTCAAATAAATAATAGGTTTTGAAGATTTTCTTATTATTTGAAAGAGAGTTACAAAGAGAGGAAGAGAAGCCGAGCGAGATCTTTCATCTGCTGGTTCGCTCTCCCGACAGCCACGACGACAACAGAGCTGACCTCTGGCCCCGCCGCGTAGGTGCAGGGGTCCGAGCACATGGGCCATTCCTCATTGCTTCCCCAGGCTGTTAGCAGGGAGCTGGGCGGAAAGTGGAGCAGCTGGGATTCACCTGGGTGTCCAGGTGGGACGGCAGCACCAAAAGCAGGATGAGCGTGCTGCCCCACAACACTGGTCCCTGAATAAATAGTGTTTTTGAAAATTATATTTTGTTGCACTTAGGCAAGTGTTAACACTGATGGGAGAAAAGCAGCCAGTGGCTGGCGGGCATTCTGGATCTGGCCGATGCCTAAGCTGTGTGAACTGTCTCAGTGTCCTATCATGGTTGGCTATTCTGTTTCTTTGTTTTCTTTGTTTGTTTTTGTTTTTTAAAATATAGTTGGGGAAGCGGGGGAATGCTGGGCCAGGACACACCACCCTGGCCTACAGGGGATCTGGGGCTGTGTTGGAGTGGGAGAACCTAAGGGCATGTTTAAAGGGGAGAAATGGCTTCTGGGCGTCCCTGGACCAGCCACTGCATGCTCAGGTAGGCAGGAGAATTTCGCACCCCAACCAAATATACAAAAATTATGAAAAATAAAATTTATATAATTGAAAAAAAAAAAACCCAGTCTGTGCCAGGCTGGGCTGCAATACCCATCACCTTATATGCAAGATGGGCTGGGGCTTGGTGCTAGCTGACCAGGCAACCACATCCACTGGCATGAGTGTTGGCTGTGCAGGTAACAGACCCAAGCTGACCCTGGCTGGCACACGCACGAATCAAGTCACCCCAGACAAGGTTTCTTTGGGGACTGCCCGACAGGATCACTGGATTCAAGCCCTGACCATAGGGCAAAGTCAGAAGATACGTGCTTGAACTTGGACTGCATGAAAGTTATCACCATTGTATAGGCCAAACAATATTTTTGTGAGGTCAGCGTTTTAGAATAGTGGGTAAAGCTGCCGCCTGCAGCAGCTTTGGACGTTGGCGTGAGCCCTGGCATTCCCCTTCCATCCAGCGCCCTGCTGATGAGCCTGGGAAAGCAACAGAGGGTGGCGCAGCTGCTGATCCTCTGCATTCTGAGGGAGACCCCGAAGCTCCTGGCGTTGCTCCATCACAGTTCTGGCCATTGCAGTCACTTGGCAAGTGAACCAGTGGATGCAATATTTCTCTCCCACTCCCTCTCTCACTGTAACTCTGCCTTTCAAATAAAACAAATTAATCGGGCCCGGCACGGTGGCGCAAGTGGTTAAGTCCTCGCCTTGCACGCCCGGGATCCCATATGGGCGCCGGTTCTAATCCCGGCAGCCCCGCTTCCCTTCCAGCTCCCTGCCTGTGGCCTGGGAAAGCGGCAGAGGACGGCCCAAAGCTTTGGGACCCTGCACCCGCGTGGGAGACCCGGAAGAGGCTCCTGGCTTCGGATCGGCATAGTATCGGCCCGTTGCGGCTCACTTGGGGAGTGAATCATCGGACGGAAGATCTTCCTCTCTGTCTCTCCTCTCTGTATATCCGCCTTTCCAATGAAAAAATAATAAAAATAAATCTTTAAAAAAAAAAAATAAAAAAAAAAAATAAAACAAATTAATCTTTCCCTTTTTAAGAAAAAAAAAATTTTTGTAGTTTGAATTAAGCCTAGGAGACTCCAGTTCACTCCACTTTCAAAAAGGATTTCTGGGCCTGGCGTGGTAGCCTAGTGGCTAAAATCCTCTCCTTGCACATGCTGGGAACCCCATGTGGGCAGTGGTTTGTGTCCCAGCTGCTCCACTTCCCATCCAGCTCCCTGCTTGTGGCCTGGGAAAGCAGTCGAGGACAGCCCAAAGCCTTGGGACCCTGCACCCGTGTGGGAGACCTGGAAGAAGCTCCTGGCTTCGGATCAGCTCAGATCTGGCTATAGTAGCCACTTGTGGAGTGAACCAGTGGATGGAAGATCTTTCTCTCTGCTTCCCCTTCTCTCTGTAAATCTTACTTTCATAAATAAATAAAGAAAGGCGTTCATTGCAGGCATTGTTGCCTGAGACGTCTGCACCCTGCACTGAAGCAGTGGATGCTGAAGAAGCCATTCCCTCCTCTCGAGCAGCGCCAGGCTTCCCTGGAAGGGAACCCTCCTCTCCAGGCTGAGGGAGAAAAATGCTGCATATGAATTAGAAGACCAGACCTGGACCTATTTTTTTTTTCTTCAAAATATGTATTTTATTTGAAATGCAAAGTTTCATATTGAGAAGAAGAGACAAAAATAGATCTGTCTGTTGCTTCAGTCCCCAAATGGCTGCAATGGTCGAAGGCAGACCATACTGAAGCCAGGAGCCAGGAGCTTCTGCACGTCTCCAATATGGTACAGGAGACCAAGCAGTGGGATCATCCTCCATGCTTTCCCAGACCCTTAGCAGGAACCTGGAGCAGAAGTAGAGCAGCTGTATCCCACATGAGATGCTGACGGGGCCATGGTGACAACCCAGGGCCTGTTTTTTAAAGTATGAAAAAAAAATTTTTTTAAAGATTTATTTTTATTATTTTTTTATTGGAAAGGCGGATATACAGAGAGGAGAGACAGAGGAAGATCTTCCGCCCGAAGGTTCACTCCCCAAGTGAGCGCAACGGCCGATGCCATGCCGATCCGAAGCCAGGAGCCTCTTCCGGGTCTCCCACATGGGTGCAGGGTCCCAAAGCTTTGGGCCGTCCTCGACTGCTTTCCCAGGTCACAGGCAGGGAGCTGGAAGGGAAGCGGGGCTGCCGGGATAGAACCGGCGCCCATATGGGATCCTGAGTGTGCAAGGCGAGGACCTTTAACCACTTGCGCCACCGCGCCGGGCCCGAAAAAATTTTTTAAGATTTATTTATTTTTATTGCAAAGTCAGATATACAGAGAGGAAGATCTTCCGTCCGATGATTCACTCCCTAAGTGACCACAACGGCCGGTGCTGTGCTGATCCAAAGCCAGGAGGCAGGAACCTCCTCCAGGTCTCCCACACAGGTGCAGGGTCTCAAGGCTTTGGGCCATCCTCGACTGCTTTCCCAGGTGACAGGCAGGGAGGTGGATGGAAAGTGGAGCTGCCAGGATTAGAACCTGCACCCAAATGGGATCCCGGTACATTCAAGGCGAGGACTTTAGCCACTAGGCCACCGCACCGGCCCCTAGCCTTGGTTCTTGCTCACCTGTGGGGACAGCAGCGTGACAGAGTCCCCCGGTCTCCTCCAGCAGCACATCTCACACACTGATCGGTCATTGGCCCAGACTGACTCAGTCCACCTCCTGTCCTGGAAGGAACAATTAGCCTTCAGACTTTTAAGATTTTTAAATTTTTATTGCAAATTCAGATATACAGAGAGGAGGAGAGACAGAGAGGAAGAACCTCTGTCTGATGACCCACTCCTCAGATGACCGCGTTGGCTGGAATGGCGCTGATCTGAAGCCAGGGGTCCCGAGCCTCTTTTGGGTCTCCCATGTCATTGCAGGATCCCAAGGCTCCAAGCCGTCCCCAGACGTCCCTCCACGAAGGCCACAAATAAGGAGCTAGATGGGAAGTGGGGCTGCCAGGACCAGAACAGGCTCCCACATGGGGTCCCAGCGCACCAAGGGGAGGTCTCCAGCCGCTGGGGCATAATTGCATTAATCCTGGCCTATAGAGGTCTCTCTTTGTCTCTGTGTTTGTGTTGAAGCTCTGATCTCCAAGTTCCTGCCTTGGAGAGTTTGCATTTGTTAATTATTGCTAGTGTGTGCCTGACATGTCACCCTTTTAAATGTTCTTCCATGAACATGTCACAACGTGGTCTTCGCTGCTTGTCCCTGCCTCCAGCCGTAGCAGAAATGCCAGTAGGTACTGTAGGCTGTACTGGGGGACTTGGGCCGTCCCCCACGGCTAACGTGGGTGACAGGGAAAGCTAGCTATTGGCCAGGCGCTGTTCTAGTTGCTCTAGTTTACTGACTGTGACTCTCAGACAAGGTGTTATTCTTCTTGGAGGTGAGGTTCTGTCTTGGGTCACAGCTAGTAAGTGGGCCCGGGAGTTGTTGTAGCCAGTGGCAGGGTCCAGGAAGTTGAGCTCTAGAATCGACACATTTGGACTTGTAGTAAGCTTTTTTATTTACTTGAATGGCACTGTGGCATAGTAGGCTGATTCTCTGCATGCCAGTGCCAGCGTCAGTGGTATCAGTTTGATCCCGGCTGCTCCTCTTCCGATCCAGGTCTCTGTCGGTGGCCCCGGAAGGCAGAGGAGGACGGCCTTGCCCTGTGTAGGAGACCTGGAAGAAGCGCACTTCCGGCTGTTGTGACAATTTGGAGAGCGAACCAGCAGATGGAAGGCCTATGTCTCTACTTCTCTCTCTGTAAAAATCTATCTTTCCAATAAAAATGAGTAATTTTTTAAAGAGTGACACAGAGGGAAGGAGAGCGTATCTTTTTTCTTTTAAAGATTTATTTATTTTTATTTGGAAAGTCAGATATACAGAGAGGAGGAGAGACAGAGAGGAAGATCTTCTGATGATTCACTCCCCAAATGACCACAACGGCCGGAGCTGAGCTGATCCAAAGCCAGGAGACAGGAGCTTCTTCCGGGTCTCCCACGTGGGTGCAGGGTCCCAAGACTTTGGGCCGTCCTCGACTGCTCTCCCAGGCCACAGGCAGGGAGCTGGAAGGTAAGCAGGTCGGCCTGGATTAGAACCGCTGACCATATGGGATCCCTGGCGTGTTCAAGGAGAGGACTTTAACCACCGCGTTAAGGCGAGCATGTCTTTGACAGACGCATACCCAGACGGCTGTAGCTGCTGGGGTCAGGCCAGCCTGAAGCCAGCAGCCCGCCCGGGGCTCTGAATCCTCCACACGGACTGGAGGAGCCAAGCACTTGCCTTCCCAGGCACGTGAGCAGGGACTGTCTTAGAAGTGAAGCATCTGGGACTTGAACTGGTGTTCATATGGGATACCAGAGCTGCAAGTGACGTACCTCAACAGCGACCAGCCCTCAGACGGGGAGGACCGGTCCTTCCCCACTGTACTGTGGCGTCTGAACCCAGCGCGACACTTCGCAGGCTCTGTACAAACTGTGGAATTGATTCATCAAGAAAAATGTGGCTAAATTATAAGCATTATGCAGAATTACACACAAATAGGGGTGGCAGCAAGTTTGCAATATGAACTACTCCCCATTAAGCCCTGCTTTGCACGCTGCTGCCCCGTGCCTGTGTGCCCCTCCCTGAGACCATGAGTACAACTCCTGCAGTCACCCGGCTCACTGGCCCGCCTCGGGTGGCTTTTCTAGCTGGTTTGAAACCTGCTTTCCTTGTTAGATTGAGTTGAATGTTTAGTTAGGGTAGTAATGTCTGTCTGGGAACACGCTGCCTATGCCAGCTAGGCCTATGTGTTACTGGTGTGAGTAGAGCCAGACTCGGGAATCTCTCATATAACTAGATTGCATTGCAGGGTTCTGGTTCCATTGCTGGGGCTGGGAAGCAGGCAGGGGACTCTGGGAGGAAGGGTGTGTGTTTAAACATTTTTTTTTTTTTTTTTATCAGAAAGGCAGTTATACAGAGAAGGAGATACAGAGAGGAAAATCTTCCGATGATTTACTCCCTAAGTGGCCACAACAGCTGAAGCTAAGCCGATCCAAAGCCAGAAGCCAGGAGCTCTTCTGGGTCTCCCACATGGGTGCAGGGTCCCAAGGCTTTGGGCTGTCCTCTACCGCTTTCCCAGGCCACAAGCAGGGAGCTGGATGGGAGGTGAGGCAGATGGGCCTCACAAGGCGAGGACGTAAGCCATTAGGCTACTGTGCCAGGGCCTTACCACTAGGACTTCTAAGAGACCCATGAGTCCACTGAGCCTTCTGCTGGGTGGGCTGGGTTCTCAGTGGAGCCCGTTTTCCGTTACAGGACTTATCATCAGGGCACCTGGGCTGCTGCTCCCCCGTGGCATTGCTTTTCTAGACTGACACTACACGAACTCATTTCAAAGCACAAACTGTTTTTGAAATATTTGAAAGCACCACATAGTTAGGATAGACATTGGTCTTCAGGTCACTCCCCATGGCCACAACTGCCTGGGCTGGGCCATCTTAGGATGCCTTTACATTAGCAGAAGACCGGATCAGAAGTGGCACAGCTGGGATGTCTCAACATGGCAGCATAACGTGCTGCACCAGGGCCTGGGCACTCACTCCCCGCTTCCTAACCTTGGGTCAGTTGCCAACCCTCGTCTGGGAAGGAGCAGCTTTCTTGCCATTCTGCTGCAGTGCCAGGAGCTGGCAGTGGCTGTGTGACAGCACCTGGGCTGCTCCCAGCAAGGTCAGGCTCAGGTCCCCAACTGTCCTGGGTGCAGGGCATTCCGTTTAGTCTCTCATCTCCCAGTTCACTCCCCAAACGGCCAGAGCTGCGCTCACTGGAAGCCAGGAGGCTCCTTCCCAGTCTCCCACATGGGTGCAGGGGCCTGAGTATGTCGGCATTCTCTGCTGCTCTCCCAGGCTGTAGCAGGGAGCTGGATCCAACAGGATCAGCAAAGTTGGTGCCCGTTACATGCTGGTGCCACCGGTGAACACTTGGCCCCTTTTCCCATTCACATTCCCGCCAAGAGTCAGCTTCTGTGTTATCTTTGCTGCACCATCCAGTTCCCATCACCTGTGCCTTTCCCTACTTGCTTGTGCTCCCCTTGCAGGTACTGTTGCTAGTCTTCTGACAGGGCAGCAACCTGCTGTGCTACTGGGTCGAGCACACGTGGGTGCCGTCCGCCGGCTGACACGGGTTCTGCTTAATGCTCCATGTGCAAGTTACTGCAGTGAGGATGACTTTTATGAAAGACATTGTCAAAATACTTAAGCCCATATCTATGTCATACGTGGCCTAAGCAAGTTAGGCAATGTCAAACAGCCGTTTCTAGGACTGGTTCATGCAGCAGCGTGCCCAGCAGGCGCTCCACTAACCCAGCTCATCATTGGATTCAAGTTATATTCTCAATCGTATCGATTTTCCTCAATCTCACTTCTCCCTGGCTGCCGTCACTTGAGCCGTGACTGCAGCTGCCAGCCACAGCTGCCAGCACCGACAGGCCGCAGGCACTCCATGTGACATGAACCAGTGGGACCGAGTCAGAGTGTCTGTCTCACACAGTTTATTTAACAATAGGTAATAAGAAATCAAATTTAACAGTCTATACAGTGATCCAAAGTTCATATTTATAAGTAATCAACTTTAATTGCATGATTTACAACAGTTGAGGGTTTTTGCTTTCTATTTTCAAGTTTTACAGAGTGTGTGTGTGTGTGTGTGTGTGTGTGTGTGTGTGTGTGTATGTGTGGGGGGCAGGGTGAAGGGGAAAGCAGGCAGAGGAACCCAGGGACATTGTGCATGTTAAAATCATCCCACCAGAATCGTTTACCCTCTTTTTAATTTTTTCCTGTTAGATGTAAAAATAACGAAAAAAATTCTTTCAAGAAACAGAAACCACAATATAATACATCAATTTGGCAGCTGCCCCTGTATATTTTGAAAAAGTCATTTTTCTCTCTAATGTACAAATTATTTTAATACTTGAAGTTTTACGCTCAGACTTACTGTATAGAAAATTTTCTGGAGCACAAAAGTTGACTTGAGGGGAGGAAAATGAAGTTTTTCTTAAACATTTTTAAAAGAATGAACATCTTTGCACCCAGAGAAAAAAAACTGGTATTTTAATATATATTTATATATATTTATATATATAGAATGTAATTTTAAAGTAACATTAACCCCTTTTGTCCTCTGGTTTTAGAAATGTTCTTTAACTCTTCCATAAAGTGAGGAAAATAGGGAAAAATGTCAACCATCTGCACCAGTAAATAATAACTATTAATATTACATATTTTCATTAATTTAAAAAAAATAATAAAACCTATTGGAGGTGCAAGGCAGGAGCACCTGGGCCGCTTCCCAGACCTCGGCGTCCTGCCAGTGCACACTCGAGCCACACACACACAGGGGAGAGGCCAGCGGGGACCAGCCATAACAAAAATAGATTCTCTGTACTCTATTGTCCCTCAGGTTCATCTTACGTATTCTGTTTTAAACCACAAACGGCTACTGCACAGTTCTTATGTGTTCCAAGGAAAATTGTCTCTTAAGCTAAGAAAGATCCAAAAAAATTGTTTTCAGTACAAAAAGTCTTGTTAAGAGAAAATAATTTTTTTGCTCCCAAAATACTACAAGGTGTCTCTAGTGTATGTCTAGTGTACTCTGTGAGAGATTGGAAGTCAAGTCTGAGTTCTCGGTGCCGAGTCCCAGGTCTGTGGCGCTTGCACCATGGAGGTTTGCCAGGCCTGGATTGCTAGCGAGCTGAGAAAGCATTGAATTCTGGTCCGGGCTGGCAAAATGCCCTTGTTCCATCGGGTTGGCCTGGGCAGCTACCAGTCCAGGATGTGGGGAACTGGTCTGTGGGGAAACGTGGTGTGGCGAAGGCTGAGGCTGCATCCGTGGGGACGGGCTCGAGTGGGGGGGCTGGGACTGTGGCCGAGGAGAAGGAACAGGCTGGGGAGAGCGTACTTGATTGGAGAGAGAATTGGGGATGTGCTGGCCTTGAAGGTGCGGGGACTGGGCCTGATTTGGGAGCATGTGCTGCTGGGGGCTCATGGGGTTGGGCTGAGCAGGGGATCCCATCTGCTGCTGAAGGAGTCGCTGCTGATAGGCCTGCAGACTGGCTCCTGCCTCTGCCCCCAAGGCTTGGGGGAGCTGGCCCATCTGTCCCATGCTCCCTTGCTGCATCTGCTGCATGTGATGCTGCATGCGCTGCTGCTGCTGCGGCGGCGGGTAGCCAACTCCCTGGGGCTGCTGGAACTGGTTATGGTTGGCCATTCCAGGGCCGAGTCCAGGCCCCGGTCCCTGCTGCTGCTGCTGCTGCTGCATCATCTGCTGCCGTCTCAGGATGTCTCGGAACTGGGAGGGCATGGTGTTATGATTCATGTTCATCTGCTGAGCTTGGGGGCTCATCCCGCCCATGGGTGGCTGGAGTTGCTGCTGAGGTGGCTGCTGTGGTAGGCCGGCCCGCTGGACGCCCGCCTGCATGGGATTCATGTTCTGCATGGCTGGATTCGAGTGGACCCCCTGCTGACCTGGCATGGTAGGTGGTTGTAGCCCTGGCTGCCCCTGGGGCATGCCAGGCTGGCCAGGGAGAGGCTGTGGATTAGAGCTGGCATACTTGGCAGCCCGCTGCTTGATGAATGCAGCCAACAGCTGGGGGTTGGCGTGAAGGATGCTAAGCACCTGCTGCTGCTGGAGGGGCGAGCTGGGAGACCTGAGAGTCCGCAGAAGGTTCTGTAAGGCTTGTTGAGACACAGTGCCTGGTTTGAGGGGGCTCACACCAACCTGGCCCAATCCTGGCTGGGGAGGCATGTTCAAAGGCTGGCCATGCTGGCCCACCGACATCATAGCTGGCCTCGGCATCCCAGACGGCAACTGCTGGGGCTGAGGCAGTCCTCCTTGAGCCCAGGGGGACTGCTGCTGCATCCCCGTGGGTCCCATTCCTGGCTCCAGATGGCCACTGGGACCGCGGGCCATGGCAGGCGGGTTCATCCCCATCGGGGGCATTGGGGGCATTGGGGGCATCTGATGCTGGATGGGCCTTTGGAAAATCTGCACATGGGCCATCTGGCGCTGCGTCTCTGCTGCCCTCTGAATCTGCATTGCCATCTCCACTGCTGCGGGGGGTGGTCCTGGGAGGGGTGGCTGAGCAGGCTGCGGGGGCGTCGGAGGGGTCACTTGGCCTGCTGCCTTGCCCTGGGACACAGGGCCAGTAGGCTGAGTCCTAGGCAGATAGGGAGGCATATTGTTGGGAGGGGTAGGCTGGGGCTGAGATGTGGGCTGAGGCTGGGGGGTCTGTGGCGTGGTGGGCTGTTGCCCAGTAGGTGTGGTGGGAGTGGCAGGAGTTGGAGAGGGCAGACCCTGCTGCTGCCCGACAACCCCAGTCCGCTGCATGCTGGCCATCCTGCGGCGGAGCATCTGGGCCTGCTGGAGCCGGTGCTGCAGCTGCTGCTGGCGGAGCTTCTGCTTGATGTTGAGGCAGAAGGGCACGGGGCACTTGTTCTCCTGGCAGTGCTTGGCGTGGTAGCAGCAGAGGGCAATGAGCTGCTTGCAGATGGGACACCCGCCATTGGTTTTCCGTTTGCAACCTTTGGTATGCTGCACGACCCGCTTCATCTTCTGGCAGGAGGGGAGGGAGCAGTTGGCATTCCGGCACTGGCAGGCATGGACCAGAGACTGGATACAGCGCTGGATGCTCAAGCGGCGAGAGTCCCCGGGGCTCTGCGTGGCTGCGGCCTGCTGGTTGTTGCTCTCATCGTCTAAGCCGAGACCTAGTTTCTCCATTTTGTGGTCATGGTTTTTAGTGTTATAACAGGTGATACACAGGTCATAATCCTGAGGGAGGAGGAGAGAAAGGTGTAATCAACTCCCAAGACTCACTCGAAAACATCTTCTTTCTGACAAAACTAAAACCAGCCCCTTAAGTACTGTCCCACGAACATCAGACCAGGCCGCCCCACCCCACCAGCCCAAGCGGCCCGAGCCTGCACCATTTGCCCTGGCCTACCTCACAGACAGTACAGTGCCAGCGTGTCTCCACATGGTGCTTGCACTCATTGCAGGTGTAGACGAAGCGGTCCTGGCTCTGTGTATGCAGCTCCACAAGCATGCACATGGTGGACCACTGGGCTCTTCGGAGTGAAGAGAACTCCAGGTGTTTGTCTCTTGCGAGGGTGAGGAAGGCGTCTCGACCATCCATCAGGTCGCAGGGGATGAGCGGGTCGGGATCCGCGATGGGAGGCAGGGAGTTGGCAGCAGGGCCCGCAATGAGGCGGATCACAAAGAAGACCTAGCAAAGAGATACTCTGGTCTAACTCAGATCCAGGAAGCGTTAGGCTTGTTGCTGCCTCTAACTTCACAAACCTGGCTCTCTGAATGTGAGGGACCCGAACTTCATGTGCTGGGATACGGCCTATCTAGCTCACCAGCTCCCAGGAAGGAGCTGAGGGAAAGCACATGGGCTGCAGGCTGCCTCGTGCAGATGAAATGTGGAATTTCAGCTGAGTCTCACCACAAGAAAGCCATGAGACAAATCCTAAGTCAACAGCACAACACCAGGCCTGCACGCATCAACACAGTGGCCATGTCATGAAGGCAAGTGAGCAGGTAGCTGCTCCCAAAGCAAGGCAACTCACACCCTTGGGTAGAACCCAAAGAACACGTGTCAGAAGGTACGAAACCAACCATGGTGTGGTCACAGAGAGATCTTCCTTTTGTAGAAGGTATTTGTTTCATAAGAAAATATATAGATCCCAAATTTTAAAATAGCTGGGATGGGAAGGATAAAAGCCAAAATCTCCTTAGCCTTTGCTGCTGAAGCTGTTCAGATTTCTGTGCACAGCAGTTTGAGAGCAATCAGTTGGTGTTCTATTTGACATCACTGTAACTATAAATTCTTGTTAAACTAGCAAAATGTGGGGCCAATGGGATGGCTCAAGTGGCTAATTCTCCAACTGTAAGAGCTGGGATTCCATACGGGTGCTGGTTCATCTCCCGGGTGCGCTGCATCCCATCTAGCTCCCTGCTTGTGGCCTGGGAAAGCACCGTTGGGATTTGCGCCGTGTCCAAGAAGACCTAGATTAAGCTCTTGGCTTTGGATTAGCTCAGCTCCAGCTGCTGCATCCATTTAGGGAGTGGACCAGTGGATGCAAGATCTTTCTGCTTCTCCTCTGAAAATCCATTTTTCTTTTTTAAAGATTTATTTTTATTGTAAAGTCAGATATACACAGAGGAGGAGAGACAGAGAGGAAGATCTTCTGTCCAATGGTTCACTCCCCACGTGACTGCAATGGCTGGTGCTGCGCTGATCCGAAGCTAGGAGCCAGGAGCCAGGAGCCAGGAACCTCCTTCAGGTCTGTCTCCTCACGGGTGCAGGGTCCCAAAGATTTAGGCTGTCCTTGACTGCTTTCCCAGGCCACAAGCAGGGAGCTGGATGGGAAATGGGACTGCCCAGAATAGAACCAGTGTATTTAAGGTGAGGACTTTAGCCACTAGGCCATCGTACCGGGCCCGAAAATCCACTTTTCAAGAAAAAATCCAGATATCTTAAAACAACACAACACAACACAACACAACACAACACAACACACACAAAACTCTGAGAAAAATTTTGCTGCAGTCCAGATACTGCATTAAGCATTTACGCACATGCATCAAATACCTTCGATTCTAATTCCTCGTCTCCAGACTGAAGCCATGGAATGTGTCCACAATTAATGCCGAATTTGTTTATTGGCCTTTCCCAAAGACTATTATGTTAAACTTTTGCGGCATTAAACACTAACTTGAAATAGGTGTTATGAAGTTATAAGTGAAACAAGAAACCATTATACCCAGGATTTGCACTGAACCAGCAAAGTGGGAATAAGCCATGCCTAATCAGTAGAGGGGAAGGGTGTGTGAAGTAGTGGACAATGAAAGATGCCATCAGAGCCATACAAGACAAATGCCATGGGAACAAGTACTACTGGGAGCAGGCCTGCTTCCTGCAGCGCAGTGTCTGGGTTCAGCATGCAGCTTGGAGTGAAAAATCAAAAGGCAGACAGTTCTGCAATATGCAAACAAAAAACCTCAAAAACAAACCAAAAACCAAAATACCAAACATCTTGAAACAACTTCTCTCCCCAATAAGTCCTCGCAACCAATTTGGTGATAATTCCATTACCAATGTCCCCCAACTCTTTCAATTCCCTCTCCAAATAACTGTCACTTGATGATACATGTCTGTATCACTTAAATTCCTGTTCTAATTTAGCCTTCCTTATGTTGCCATAATGATGCTGCAGGGTTTGGAGAAAACCCACTACTTAGGTTTATTCCTAAGCGGACAACAACAACAATGATGTTATGTAATGAATAAGGTTTTAATTGAGGAAGTTATAAGAAGGTCACAAACATGGCTAAGCAAATTGTACTAACAAGGCATCAGGGTGTGTGTTGTGGTCCAGGATCTAAGCTGCAGCTTCCATGCTGGGTTCCCACACAAGATGCCAGTTCCAGATCTGGCTGCTTGGCTTTTCAGTTAACATCCTACTCCTGGACCTCGGGTTCCTGCTCATGCCTGGTCCAACTCTGGCCACTAAGGAAAAGAACCAGCGGACAAGGGGCTTTCTCTCCCTGTGTCACTCTGCCAAATCCCATCTAGATTAACAGGAAATAAACAGCTCGTTTGCCACCATTTTACCCAAGCTCTTTTCTTCCTAGTTAGCGCTCATACGGCTTCTTTCCCTGGTGCTGACGTGCTCACTCCTGGTGGCTGCCTCACCTCTTTGTGTTTCTCCATGGTGGCGTACAGCTTCTGGGAGAGGTCATTGGACACGCTGGGCACGCCCGGCTTCTTCTTGCTGCCCCGACTCAGGCTGCTCTTGTTTTTGCTTGTCTTTTTATTGTTCTTCTTCTTAGCATTCTTGCTGTCTCCCTTTGTCACCTTCAGGGCAGAACACAGGAGACAAGAAAATAGCAAGATTTTTAAAGTAATCTGGACATAACACTGAAGGTAAGAAAATACTATCTTTTCATTTATTTTCAATTAATATTCTAGAATCTTATGAACTTACAAACAAAACAAGTCATCACCATGAACATCATCACTAAGCAATCTAAACAAGGCTGTTAAGAATGAGGTAGTTCTGGGCCCAGCACGGTGGCGCAAGTGGTTAAGGTCCTCGCCTTGCACGCCCAGGATCCCATATGGGCGCCAGTTCTATCCCGGCAGCCCCGCTTCCTTTCCAGCTCCCTGCCTGTGGCCCGGGAAAGCAGTCGAGGACGGCCCAAAGCCTTGGGACCCTGCATCCGCGTGGGAGACCCGGAAGAGGCTCCTGGCTTCGGATCGGCATAGTATCGGCCACTGCGCTCACTTGGGGGGTGAATCGTCGGACGGAGGATTTTCCTCTCTGTATATCCGCCTTTCCAATAAATAAATAATAAAAATAAATCTTTAAAAAAAAAAAAAGAATGAGGTAGTTCTGCGATACAGCTGGGGAGGATTTAGGTGAGTAAAAGGCAAACTCTGGCTAAGGCATCAAAAAAAATTTTAGCTGCAGCTACCCTAATCAACTATGTAAAAAATCATCAGAAATCAAAATAACAATTTAAAAAATTTCTTTTAGACAGAGAATGACTGTGGTGGGTTGAAGAGCATGCCCCTTCCAGGGGCTGACTCAACACTCAAAATGCAGACTCAACTGTTGAGATGTCACCTGCTCTCTCCCTTCCAGGCACCCTGAAACAAGTGAAGCTGGGCTCCATCTGGGATGCCACAGATGGGGTTTCCACAGCAATGTCTCATCACTCGGCACGTTGTTGTTGTTCTTTTTTTTTCCCCTAAACATTTATTTTTCTCAGAAAGGCAGATTTACAGAGAGGAGACACAAGATATTCTGTCTGCTGATTCACTTCCCAAGTGGCCACACCGGCTGGATCTGAGCCGATCTAAAGCTAGGAGCCAGGAGCTCTTCTGGGACCCCCACATGGTACAGGGTCCCAAGGCTTTGGGGCCACCCTGCACTGCTTTCCCAAGTCACAAGGAGGGAGCTGGATGGGAAGTGGAGCAGCCCAGACATGAACTGGCACTCATATAAGATCCCAGCACATGCAAGGTGAGAATTTAGCCGCTGCTGTGACAGGCGCCCCAGGCATGTTTTTGTGTGGTGTGTGAAAGCCTATCTTAGAGCTATACAGAAACACCCTGCTTACTTGCACCCTGAGGCCTTTGCCACCCATGTCAGAGCCCTGGTGGAGCTCTGGGCTCCTGACTTCAGTGTTTTAGCACTGGGGAAATAAAATCAACAGAGAAAACAGTAGTAAACTTTCTTACATAGTTTAAAAATATCAAACTACGGTTAAAAATATAACCTCACTTTTGAAGCATGTTAAAATCAAGGATAAAGGTGGAAAGAAATCGCAATGCCGTTCTTACATCTGTACTTTCATTGCTGGTGTTTTCTTCCCGTTTTCTCTCTTCTTCCTCTTGTTCCAGTTCCTTAATGCTCTCCTCCAGAACATTGGGCCAGAAATCACCCTCAAAGTAAGGCAGTTCCTTTGCACTCGTTAATCGATCTTCAGTAGCTTGCTTAAAAATATCCTGAAACAAAAACCACACAGATGGACTAAAATGAACAGTTAGGTAACAGACGAACATAAGATATTACGAGGTTTTCTGAAAACTGGCGTGGATTTTAAAAAAAAGCACACTCCCTGGAGCCACTCAGCTTCATGGGCAGTGAAAGGTCTGGTCGGAAGGCATGATGATTTTCTCTATCTGCTGTCCAGGAAACAGCAGGATGACCTATGGCCCATCAACCTGTTGGACCAGTGTCAGGGCGCAGAGACATCTTCATTCACAATGGAAGGGACCTATGACGCCCCCCTTGTTCCTTCACATTTCAGCAGCTCTGAGCTGTTCAGATTGATGTCCTGAATTAGCCTATATTTATGAATGTCATGAATAACACGGCCATTATGAGTATATTTCATTTACAATCCTACAAAAGGCTAATTCAGTGGAAAAACTTTTGATAATGTATGAGAAAAATGTGAATTTGCATAATTTCTTAAATCACATGGAAAAGAAGACTGTCTTTAAACACATGCTAGCGTGCAGAGCAGATGCACTCCATGCCCCCTGACCTTGTAGTCATGGACGATGCGCTCAGAAACAGCCTTGTCAAGCATCTTTTTGTACCACTCCTGCAGTCGCTTGGGCTTGGGGATCTTCTGGTCTGGAGGATGGCAGTGGAAGATATAGTCATCCCCCTCACTTGGTGGGCAGGCCCAGATATGCCCGGTGGTGTACCTAAGAGCATCAGGAAGGCAATGTGAAGGGTCATCAATTCTGGAAAGAACACTGTACTTGGAGGCCACAAGATAGCACCAATGCAGAAAATAGCCACCTGTCAGGATCTCACATTGCCTGTCTCGTTTTTGAAAGTCACAAAAGCATACCTTAAATTTGCTTGTACAAGGGATGCTTGGTTTAGCCCATGATTTAAAAATGCCAATTTTGCATTGCTAAGACCAAACTAGTACTGTATTGCAAAGAAACATGAACTCATCTTAACAGAGGCTAAAGAAAGAGAAATTTAAGATGAACAGGATAAGGGGATGAATGTTGTGAAAGACGGATGTATGTTTTGAAAAGGTAAGTATCTCTAGCACTTTTTGGTCTTGATACTCATGGGCATAAAAAGGATCAGATCCAGTTTTTGATTTCAGCCCTCAAAGGAATAACAACCCAGTCTTTGTTCTAAACCTTCTCAGGCCTGTGCTGTGATGCAACTGTTAGCTGGTTAGGTTGCCATCTATAATGTCAGGACCCATAGACACCAGATTGAGTCCCAGCTACTCCAGCCCCAGCCAGCTCCCTGCTTATGGCCTGGGAGATCAGGAGAAGATGGCTTAAGTCCTTTGGCCCCTTCACCCTTGTAGGAGACCCAAAGGAAGCTCCTGGCTTTGGCCTGGCACAACCATGTAGAGCGACCAGTGGTGGAAGATCTCTCTTTTTGCCCTCTCTATGTGTAAGATTTCACAATTCCCCCCCCATATTATTTTATAATTATTTTTGTATCTGGGTAAGGGGGGAGATAAAGGGAGAAGCCCTACTCATATCTGATAATCTTTAAACCTGTCACCACCCATCTCTGAAAAGGACGGGTGGAGCAAGAAGCACCAATTTCTTTGTGTTGGTTCATGAAAAGGGGCTGAAGCCCTTAGCTTGAAATGGACTCCAATGTTGACATTTACAGATTTGCTTGATTTGAACTGAGGCAAGAAACAAACCAAACATACCAATAACAGCAGAAAACACAACACCAAAACCCTACGTCACACAATTCCGTAATAATTATCAATGTACTTACCCTAACTTCTTGACATACTCTAAATATCCAATCAAGATCTCATGATAGACTGCAGTTCTCAAGCATTTAGGACGGAAGAAATGAACACTGTCGAGGTAAGATATGTACACTCTCCTGTAGCAAGACACAAGAGAGGCCACACAGTCAGTGCACACCGCCTGCACTGAGCGCACCTTTCCCACCCCTTCTCTTTGCTTACTGCCAGCATTTGTGTTGCTTAGCACACATAGGTAAATAACTAGTATCTGATGCTTAAGTGAGTTTAGCAGGAATATACTTCAGTGCCTGGCACTTCACTGAACTTTTCAGACAGAATTGTTATTTGAGTCTTCAAATCATTTCTGGAAACAAGAAATTCTCAACCATATCCTATTCTAAGCTGATGTTCATACTCTATCCACAAGAGTGGTACTGAACAGTCACTTTCTGTTTGGGGGTTGTTTTATTTTTGTTTCACACTGACACTATCGGACACTTAGGCCTCTGCCATCTAGTCCTAGTAAAAACACAGCTGTACCTCTGGTTGGGTGGAGGACAGTCCGAGCCGTATTCCTGAACGTGCATCCCAAAGAAACATAAGTCAACTCCGTCAATCTCTTCAAAGGCAAAGAGGGCTTTGGTTCGGTATGGAAAGGATTCTGCCATCTCTCCACTATCCACAAACCTACACAAGGTGAAAAGCACAGTGTTTCTCATGCAGATCGCAATCACCACGACAAGCACATGGACTCAGACACAGGGAGGGACTGCCTATACCTTGCTTTCATGCCAGGCTTGACTTCCACAGTTTTGTCAGACGCATGGACCACTCGGACAGTGACTTCTCCAGACTCGGGGTGATTCTGTCGCCTCAGGAAGTCATTGACGCGATTCTCCAGAAAGGTGCCAAGCCTGGTAGATGGCAACCCTAGAAATGGAAAGGTATCAAGAGACACTTTTATATTAAATTGCAACCATGCTCTTTCCAAAACAAATGAGGTCACATATTGGTTTAAGAACAAAACAAAAAACTACTAGGGTAGTTTAGGGTATATACATGATTTTTGCAAATTAGCACATGACAGAAGTCTTCTATCATCTCAATTTTGACATACTGCACTGCTAAAACATAGTCTTCAATAATCTGGTATTTCCCCTCAGTTTTTTATTTAGAAAATATTTAAGAGCTGAAAATACAGACCACCAAACACATACACAACAATGACGAGAATTACAGAAATTAAGAGTAACCTGCAGGCTCGCAAAAATACTACAAGAGAATGAAGAACCTGTTTTCAATACTTCAGTGAGATTAGTGTGAATAATGTGTACAACAAGATTTAACCCTAAGGTTTTAACCAGCAATCCTGGTTACTCATTTGAACCGCTGGCTCTATTATGAAATGGGGAGAACTTTACTGCCTTTCTCAAATATGTTTTCTTTGATAATTTTCAGCTTTTCAGGTCTAAGACATCGTGTACCATAAAGCACACACGATGGCTGCTAACTAAGGATTAGAGAAGCTTTGCCATATTGATCTGTGAGAATGGAACTTACGTTTAGCAGAAAACTTGTTTTCTTTCCTAGTTCGCGCAGTTTTCTTTAAACAGCCGTCACAGACAAATCTAAAATGTAAACCAAGCTTTGCTTATTATACAACTTACAAAAGCATTTGTAACAACAGTGCTTACTGTCCAAATAAAAGTGAAATTCAAACAACCTGGCAGAAACATTTCCATGTATCTAGAACAGCCACTACACAAAGAGCTTTTAAAAATCACGAAGAAAAACAGACAACAGAAAGAATGTAAAGTGCAAACAAAATATTACATATGAAGTTAATTCAGAGATTACAAATTAAGATGGAATTTTTTTTGCCTATAACATTGGCACAAATGCCGCTGTGGCAATGTACTTTGTGAGCCAGGGCTGATCCTCCTTCTAGGATGACCTGGAAGCTGTACACATGTAGCTGCTCCTGAAATGCCTGTTGGGATCTCCATGCCCATGGGTGCGCCCGGAGGCTTCACTGTCCTCTGATCCCCCACTTTTTAACACGGTCCTGGGGGCAGGCAGCAGCCTGAGTCCCTGCTACCCAACTTGATCACCTGGACTGATTTCCTGGATGGGCCTGACCTACCCCACCTCTGCAAACACTTGGGAAGTGAACCAGCAGATGGCAGTTCTATTCCATATTTATCTGACATGAACACATAGTAAACCAAAAACTGTTGGCCCTGGCTATCTCTTGTGGTAGTAATGTGGGTAGGTGGGAGAAGGTGAAAACTTCAACTTTTGAGTTATAAAGTTTATTACTGATTAAGAAAAAGCAATCTTAATCACAAATTTCACTGGAAATTAAAATGTAGTCAGTGCAATGCTCACAGTTCCCCTTGCCAAGGCATGAGGCTGCATCTTCCCGGGGGGCAGTTGGTGACCATTCCCTTCCCTCCTGATTTGTGAACAGAGCTGGGGAAAGCCTTATTCTCTCACTGCACAATCACATCCCCTTGGGGCTGCGACTCTGTCTTCACTGCCAGCCGTCGCCATCAGTACTGCTCCGACTATCACTCAGTGTGACCCCTTGATGCCCTCTTATCTGTACTTTTTAGCTTTTCCAGTACAGTAGCTAATTAGGCAAATCTAACTACACCTACATCTGTCTGCTAGTTTCCGATGCCTCATGTATCGGTTTACTTGTGATGGCTGGTAACCATAGTATAATTTTTTATTCAAATCAAAAGGAAAAAAATATATGAATCAAAGGAATGCATGCAAATAAGAGAAAGATGTATTTTTATTTTTAGATTCTGACACTTTTAATGTGTTATACTGGACTGTAGTGATCTTTTCCCAATCCAAAGCAAACTGCTAGAGAGAGTGAGCTCTGAAGATACGATAACATTGCAAAGAAGACCTAAGCCTCACCCAGCTGGCCAGATGACCTCATGATGGAGGACACAGATCTGATGCATCTTTCTCCCACACTCGGTGCACTCAACAAACCTGCAAATACAAAGCAATTCCAGGATGAGCACCAAATCTTTAGCCAAATGAAAACTGCCACTATTTCCTGTGATTCCTGATAATTCAAAAGATTTCATGTCTAAGGAATTGGGAAAATTGCTTAAACCTAGTATTTAAAACAAAATTCCTTGGTGTTATGAACAAAGCAGGTGTCAAAGGCAAAATTCAGTTATTAAATATTACTGCTCAAAGAAAAAGATTATTGTTGTAGAAACTTAATGATATCAATGTATTCATTTCAGGAAATCAATATGCTTCGCAAGGTCTTACTACAAATGAGTGATTATGCCCTGGGGATGAAGGGAACAGGACTGGAAGACAGAATGGCAAGCAGAACAACTTCTTGCTTCACTTGGACCCATGCTACACCTAAACAATTAGTCAATAAAAGTTACTATACAGAGACTAACATCCTTAGTTCTTAAATGTTTTCCAAGTTTGTTGTGTGGATTTAGTCCAAGAATAAAATCACTGACTGGTCACTAAAAATTGGAGATTAAAAGAGGAATTACTTACAGTTCAGGATCCAGTGTATCATTTTTTCTCTTTGAAAACTGCTCCTTATTTATTGTGCTGAGGAGAAAAAGAAGGACATCAATGAGAAGAGAGCACTTTGACCATATTCCAACTAAAAACAAATCTGATACTCTATCAATAAATCTTAGACCCCAAACGGATCACTTTAGATCTATAAAAATACATTCATACTCCAGTGCATTCCTGTTTAAGACTCTAAAAGAGAAACCTGAGCATAGTCCTTATTCACCTACTTTTAGTGACTCTAAATTCCTAAATTGTGTTAAAAGATGGTTTGTACGAGGAAGAAGCAAACTGACTCTTTGGGATACTATTTCCTGAGACTCCTGGTGTCAGAATGACCCCGCTTAGGGCCGGAGACTGTGTGGGGAGTGAGCCAGAAGATGGAAGATGTGTCTCTCCTTCTTTCTAACAGATCTTTATAATCTTCACATAAAAAAAAGGAATCTACATCCATCTATCTATCTATCTATCTATCTATCTATCTATCTATCTATCTATCTATCTATCTATCTATCTATCTATATGTATCTTAAAAAAAAAGTCTATTATCTTGGTTTCCAAGAAGAACTGTTTCCATAAGGCTTTGGCATCATTCAAATAGAATCGTGCAGAACTTCCAAGCTATGCACAGCCTCTTCATGTACACAGGTGCTAGTAATTTCTTACCTAATACTATGCAAACATTATGTGAACAAATGTTATACCGCAGTAGTAGGGAATAAAAACAAAAACCTCAAAACCCAAACAAAAATAACCTGCGAGCTACCACACCATGAAAAATCTGAACTACACGTCCAGTGTAACAGAACAAACACTGTCCCCTGCTGGAATATCTGACCCGACGTAGGTGAATGCATGACGGGCACCTGAAGACACAAAGTTCCACTAGGCTGCAAACATGGCATTCTACATCTTACAATGCTTTTATAATTTCACATGGCTAATTATCCTGCAACACAGACCAATCTCCACCAAGAATCAACTTTAGCGGGTCAAATTTGACTGCTGTATGCTGCTTACAAAAAAGTAGACTGAGCTGGTGCAGGGGTGACACACCTGTGCCTGCAATGCTTATATCCTATATGGGCACTGGTTTGGGTCCCAGCTGTTCCACTTTTGATTCAGCTCCCTGCTAATGGCACGGGAAAGCAGCAGAGGATGGCCCAAGATCTTGGGCTCCTGCACTCATGTTGGCAGACCCAACAGAAGCTCCTGGCTCCCAGTTTCAGACTGGTCCAGCTCTGGCCACTGCAGCCAGTGGAGAATGAAGCAGTGGGGTAGAAGATCTCTTTGTCCCTCCGTTCTCCTCTGTAACCCTGAGTTTCAAGGGAAACCGGGACTGTTCCCAACAGGAATTAAAGACTAAAGATTTTCTCTCAATGGTTATCTTTCTGACTGGATAAGGGACACATAATTCATAGGGCAAATTAAGGACCAGTAACACCACAAGAATCTGGGCAGACCCAGGAAGGAGTTTGTTTGCATCCTCTTCAGAGACCCACAGGCCTAGGGCGTGGGGCTGAGACCAGTTAGTTTAGAGCGCAAAGTGCTAGGAGTAACAGTTCCCACGGGAACTGGCCCCTGTGGTGCCCGACGTCCACTATCCTTGCCCAGCACCTGGTCCCTACTATACTGTTTCAACTGAGACCAAAACAGAAGGCACAACTTAGAACCCATGAATACCTCAGTGAATTGGCGTATGATTCTACTCAGAGGCCAGGCTAATGTCTGTATTTTAATGAATGTGCAGGGCATGTGAGCACAGAGCAAGTAACAAAATTTCCTATTTCTGTGGAATATTCTGAACAGATTCTATTCATAGTAAACATGAACCTATAAGAATATAAAAATTGCCAAAGTTTTTTGTTTTATAAATAAACCAAGTTTAAAACATAGTAGCTAATTCAATCTAGAGATTTTAAGTACTCTTAGTTTAGGGTGTATGTGTCAAAATTTTTCTTGGCATTTGCCAAATGTTAAAAAAGTTTGTGAGATGGTAAAACCCAACCAACCAAATCACTGTTGACCCTACATGTTAAATTCCATCACTATTACGGCTATTTGGGTATTCTGTTAACCAAGAAGGGTGGCAGCTAATTCAATCCAACCCTCACATTCAAAGCAGCTTGCGAGGAGGAGGCTGTCCTGACTGCCTTCTCCTAAGGACTGTGCAGTGTCAGCTGGCATGCTCCCCGGGCATCATGAGCAGCACGTGCTGCTAGCATGGCTGAGTGGGACCTGTATCCTTGTTACTGGCCACAGTTGACTGCTGAAGACTGGAAATGTGAGTAGTGCAAGGCAAGAAGCAAATTTTAACTGTATTTACCCTTATTCATTTTTATTAAATTAGCCACTTGCAGCTAACAGATACCTGTCCTGAACAACACAGCTCAAGAACATTCGGGAAGCACAATCTTCCCAGACCGAGCTGACAAGGTAACCCCTTCCAGGAGAAAGTAGCTACTTACGTTTGAGGCTGGGCAGGGTCATCCCCCAAAGAAACGCTCTCCCCTTGGATCTCATTGAAACACTTCTCACAGAAATGATACCTGTCGGCAAGAAGGCCATACTGGGGTGAACTGCTCCGTTCACACAACACAGCCCAAGCCAAGCAACGAAGCCACCAATCACAGCAGGCCAAGGAGGGGGACGGGAGGCAGAGAGCAGGTCATCAACGGCGACAAGGACATTCAATGATGCAGATTTATGGACCCCACAGTTTGGGTTTTGTTTTGTTTTTTTGCAATCAAAGCCAAGTGCAGACAACGACAAGCATGAGGGAGAAAAAAAAACACAAAACAAACGAAGAAAATGAGGGATTGCAGGACAACAAAAACCATAAAAGCAAGACAGGACAACACAAAGCAGAAAGCCAAGGCAAAGCACAGATTAGCATTAAATATCTCAAATGGAATTACAGTAGCAAATGATTACAGCAAATAAAACAAAAATGTTTCAATTACAAAGACCCCATACCCTTTCATTTCAGTGATTAATGCAACCTGATGTACATATTCAAAAGGAGGAAGGAGGACAAGGACACCGCGGAAGGGAGAACTGCTAGCCTGTTATTTAAAAGAAAGTGCATCACACACTTCTTTCCACTCCACGCGGTATACAGTGGCAGGAAATGACCATCCAAAACCCACCAAGTTTAAACAATAAAATCTCTGATCCCAGGGAAGCCACAATTATAATAATTTTATTACAAAGTGTGCGTAAACTGGGTCAGAAATGCAGCATGCGTGCATCAACATGATTAACATGCTTCAGTACAAACAACAGAATGCTGGCAACAATCTAAAAAAGTACAATGTCAAAGCTGTAACCTAAAAGTTTCATACCAGCTGTTACTTGAACATTCTTGACACAAACTACATATAGTTTAATCTCATTTTCATTAAGTTTCAGTCCGAGTGCTTAGAAAGATTAGGAGTACACCTAATTTCTTTGCAAATAAAACAAAAAGATTCGGTGACCTCTCAGTGGTGGTGGAATCACACCAACGCAATGACAAACGCTGAGCGTGTATGCTACCACCACATCAACAGACCCCAGGAATGGAGTGATTACCGAGAAGAGGAAATACCCTGCATATCATCTATAAGATTATAACCACTGGCTGGGCAAAATAGCACACAAGGCAGAAGACTGGTTACCCAGAGCTCCAGCACCCCATCACATGCAAATCTCTGTAAGTCAAAGTCAGGTACTACACAGCTAAGTTTTCTCTTTACAATTACTTTATAGAATCCTGATTTCCAATGAAAACATGGATAAACCACAAACATACAGAAATACTTTCAAAAAGCTGTTAAAAAGCTTCAGGTAAAGCTTTCTGGGAGATAAGACTTTTCTCAGATCTACCGCAGTTGGGTGATCAACAAAGCCATGGTGGCAAGCGAAGCAAAGCCACCAGGAAGCAAACTGTCTAACTTCGCAAGGCCTTGTTTTCCTCGATTATGGAACAGGCCTAGATAGCCAATACCAGAAAAGCTGATGATCCTGCAATCAACAGAACTCATGCTGTGCAGGGGTTTTCCAGCCCATTTCAGTTGAGTAATGACTGTCTGTGTGCTGGTCCATTCGCATGCACGCCCCAGACATGCGACACACAGACCATGGCGCACACGTGCTGGGCTTACCTGTTTTGGTAACTGTAGTAAGTGGCATCACGAGGGATTGTGCATAACTGTTTGCCATAGCAACATAACGTCTGTGGAGAAAACTCCAACTGCAAGAGAAACCATGTGTTAAAAAGCACGTCGGCCTGAACAAGCTGCAGTGGAAACACAGCCTGCTCCAGCAAGGAGTGGGCCACTTCAGCTCCCCAAAGTCCAGTCTTAAGTTGACCAACATGTTTGGTCACCAGCCTGGCTGGCTTAGCAGTCATATCTATTTATCTCTTTATTGCAGACACTGAAAAGATCTGTGGAGCTCAAAATTTGTGACTTGACATGCAGAGTAAAACCAGGAAATGCTAGGCAATGTGTACCTAGCCATGGACACGATAAAACCGCCTAATTCAGATTTGTTTTGATGGTTCAGAATTTTAAATTGGTCAGGTTTTCTATACAACTCACATTTGTGAAGTGTCTTTACAGAAAGCCTATGTTAAAGAAATAGGTAGTACTGCCGAGTGCAAGCACGACTCCTATGTTAAGATAATGATGCTATCAGAGCAGGAAGCAGCATTCTCTCCCATGGCTGTTATCACTCGATCCCAGAAGAAGCAAAGGCACGTTTGAAAGCCCAGTCTTACCTTTCTGCCGCAACAGTACCCAAGGCTTTGCATCACCGGGTCGATTTCTTGTTCAAAGACTTCAGACAGCTTGGAGCAGTATTTGTACACCCGCGATGTTTTCCGGTTGTATAACCAGGCATTGTTAAACATAAGCCAAATGTCATCGACATACTGCCACGGCTCCTGATACTGTCCTGTATCTAACTTCCTCTTGATGGTAGAAAGATCCATGGGGCTCTTCACAATATCAAAGTAATCCTACAAGCAACATCAGACATTACCCAAGGGACTCAGCAGGAGTAGGGCAGATGAGGCAGGTCTAGGCTGATTCCCATATGGATGACAGAGGCTCAGGCCCCCTAGGACGGAGCTGGACTGGAAATATTAGCAGCTAGCATTTGAACCAGCACTCCGATATGGGATACTGGTGTTGTGGGGACAGCTTAACAAATTGTGCCCACAACATTAAAAACAGTAAGACTGAGGCAGCCATTGATCTGGCGATAAGACACTGCAGGGATCAGTGGATTCCCTATTAGAACATATGGTGCAATATCTGACTCTAGCTGCCTGCCATCAAGCCACAGTAAGCATGACCCAAGTAGCTGGGTTCCCATACCCTGGCTTTTTCCACTCTGGCCCCAGCAGCTGCAGGTACATGGGAAGTGATACAGTGGCTATCTGACCAGCTGCTTAACAAGGAAGCTAGAACCATGGTGGAGCCAGGAATCAAAACCAGGCTGTGTGACCGTGGATATGCACAGTAAGTGGTATCCTAACCCCTGCACCAAACACTGGCCCACAGAGAGGACGGAAGCATTGATAAATGCAAAAAAACTGCATCATCTGCCAGAGAGTCACATTTTGTATGTTTCTACTGAATGAAATGTCCAGGGCGGTGAGTGGTGGCTGCACAGGCTTGCTGTGGGAGGAAGGAAGGTGACTGCTGATGGGTATGGGATTTCTTTCTGGAAGGATGACAATGAAAGAAAGCTGATGTAATGGTTGTACAACTCCGAATAGAGATTCTGTCTCAATTAATCCATTACCAAATACAGACAGAGAAGTACACCACATACTTACCGGGATTCCAAGAAGCTGAGGATCCACAGGCTGACGAAACGGAAGGGACTCTGGATCCTGGCGATAAAGAGCCTCCAGTGTTGGCATCAGTGCTTGTCGGAGCTCTTCTGGCTTGAAAACTTGAAGAGTACAGCTGAAATTAGCTGAGGCTCTAAAGGCACCTGAGGAATCACCACACTGACAACTGTCCTCAGGCATGTCTGGGTCTGACTCTAATAGCTGCTGCTTCCACACCCTCCTTTTAAAAAAGATTCATTTAAAATCAGAGTTACAGGCCTGGCACTGTGGCCTAGTTGCTAAAGTTCTTGCCTTGAACGCACCAGGATCCCATATGGGCACCGGTTCTAATCCCGGCAGCCTCACTTCCCATCCAGCTCCCTGCTTGTGGCCTGGGAAAGCAGTTGAGGACGGCCCAAACACTTGGGATCCTGCACCCATGTGGGAGATCCGGAAGAAGTTCCTGGATCCTGGCTTCAGATCGGCATAGCACCGGTCGTTGTGGTCACTTGGGGAGTGAATCATCAGCCTTTGGGAGTGAATCATTGGATGGAAGATCTTCCTCTCTGTCTCTCCTCCTATCTGTATATCTGACTTTGTAATTAAAAATAAATCTTAAAAAAAAAAAAATCAGTTACAGTGAGAGAGGTAGAGACAAACACACATAAATAGATCTCCCATTTGCTGGTTTACTCCCTAGAAGCCACAACAGCCAGATTTGGGCCAGACTGAAACGAGGAAATAGGAGCTTCTTCTGGGTCCAGCACAGAGACATCGTGGAACAAACACTTGGGCCATCGCCACTGGCTTTGCCAAATCACGAAGGCAGCAGCTTTATCTGCTACACCACGACGCTGGCCTCTAAAGTTTCTAGGCTCAGGCCAGTCCCTGTCACCTCTGAACCCTTTTCAAGTCTCAGTTAATCTCAGTGAATAATCTATTCAAAGCTGGCCGGGTTAGGTTGAAAGCAGAATCTGAAGTATGAAATTTCACAGAAAGATTTCGTGAATAACAGTCCAAAAGGAACTCCAAGTCAAAGGGCTGAGTTGTCAAGCAACAGCAGATAAAGCCATCTCTCCAGATTGCCATATGACCTTAGAGAAATCAGAAACCTAAACGAAGGGCAGAGACCCTCCTTACCACACTTGATGCTTGGGAGCTGAGGCAGAAAAGTAGACTCTTTCAAGGACAAATATAACGAGGACCAAAAAAGCAATACCCTGTTTCAACAATGGGTATAATCAGCTTCACTTCAAATGTGTTCTTGTTGTATATTAACTTTATTAGTTCACAAGGGTATATGTTAGAGAACTCCAAGTATCTTTCATATTTAAAGTGAATGAGAAAGCCATTCAAAAAAAAAGACTGCGCAGGCAGCAGAGTCCTGCATCTTTCATTTGTTTGTGCTCAAAATAAATATAACTTCTTTAAACTTATTAGACATTTTGGGCAAAAGATGGAGTTTGCTTCTTATTTTGTAGCAAATCATATTAACAGAACACTCTGAAGAGTCAATTTCATTTCTCTGAAAGACAAAGTTATAGGAAGGGAGAGATGGAGGTCTTCACCCTCTGGCTGCTGTGACAGGAGGGTCACTTTCCCTGTCGGCAGGGGAGAAGTCGGTGGCTTAGCCAGCCTAGATACTGGTCCTAACAGAATGCACTGACGTACAGGATCTCCGAAAGCTAGCAACCCTGCATGGTTAACAGGACATAATTAAGTAGGACTAAGCATGTTTTGCCCACATAACCATTATTAGCGTGATTATTTTCTGCACCTTAATCAAGAACATTAACAATTTCTTTGTAAAAGTAATTTCCAGGCAATGTGAACCATGCCAGTGATTGCAGCAAGTGAAGCACCTTCTGGAAAGAAGACACTTTACCAGCATCAGTAACTCCAGGGCCCAGGATAAAGGCTCTATGGTCAATGAAACGACACCAGGGGCAGGGGTCCTGATCCCGCTGCTCACACAGACATGAAGACTCACTCTTTTTCTTCGACTGTCCTGGAGCTGGAGATGACTGGGGAGCTGAGGTACTTGGCTGGTCTTCCTCTTCCTTTATTTCTGCTTTTAGCTCCGTGCTTCTCTCCTCTGCTTCCGGAGGCTCCACTTTACAATCCTCAGGTTTACTCTGAAACCACATGGGAGGAGTTTTTAGTATTCCCAAGACAGCCAACTGGGAAGTAATAAAGTCCTTGCCATTACATCATTTACTCCTCCTTGTGCACATAACTAAACATCCCACTCATAAAAAAACCAATGCAATGACACCTAATTTTCAAAAGACACTCCCACTACAACTGGATTTTAACATTCAGGTTCCTAGTCTGGGGTCCGAACCAACATGTCAGAGTAACCGCCCCCTTCTTACCTCAGGAATATCTTCTGGTTGAGGAGCTGCTGGCTCTGGCTGATCAACTTCCATTTTGACTTCCATTTTCACTCCCTGGGCAGGCTGTTTCTCGGGCAGGGTTTGCGCGCTCACCTCCGCGCTGCTCGCACTGGGAGGGTTGGAGACCTGCCCTTCAACACTCACGGTCGGCTGCGAGAGCTGGGCAGAGCAGGAAACACACGGGAAATTGGCCAATTACACAAACACAATTTACACAACAGGGGGAAAGAACGAACACTTCTTGGCTAATGGCAGGTTAGTCACATGGCTGCTGACACTAGGCACATTGCACCTTCCTTAACTATACTGTAAGAAAGGAGCCCAGCACTTGTCACTCTCGCCCGGCAAGCTGACAAGAGCTAGTGATGGCTTCTGTAGTCACCATCAACTCCTGGCATGTTGTGAGCAGTGGAAGTTTCACAGATGATTGCCTTGAAGGAGCCCCTATTTAGACATGAAAACTGAAAGGAGTTAAGGAGAAGGCCATCCGATTTTAAACCTCATCTTAGAGAATAAGTTTCAGAAAAGTAGAGAAAAAGCAAGCTGAGCTCCCATACAGAGAAAGTATTACGAATCATCACATTCCAACAGGGTCTCTGCCAAAACACATCTATTTCCTCTATCTTTCTGCAAGAAAATTCAAAGCTTTTTCTGGAACATTCCTATAAAGAATAAATTCAAGAAAACGGACAGACTCTGTTTTGCCCTCTCCCCTTGCTGACTTGTCCCAGTGTTCTGAGCCAGATGCGACTCAAGGGACCTGACGTTCCACTGACATGTCTGAGAACCCAGTCAAAGATGAGTTTTGGGGTTGGTCAGAGCGGGAAAATTCAGGGCCGGGGTGGCAGTATGAGTCCCAGCTGTTCCACCTCTGGTCCAGCTCCTTGCTGATCTGCCTGGGAGCGCACAAGCTGCCTAAACAGGTTTCTGTACCCACGTGGGACCCCAAAAGCAGCTCCTGGCTAAAAGCAAGTACAGGATTGAATTATGAGACAAATTTACATTTTTACTGTATGTATATATTTCAAAAAATTTATTTCTATTGCAACGTCAGACAGAGAGGAGAGAGAAAGAAAGAGAGAGAGAGAGAAACATCTTCTGATGATTTGCTTCCCAAGTCACCACAACAGCCAGTGCTGTGCTGATCTGAAACCAGGAGCCAGGAACCTCCTCCAGGTCTCCCATGCAGGTGAGGGGTCCCAAGGCTTTGGGCTGGCCTTGACTGCTTTCCCAAGCCACATGCAGGGAGCTGGATGAGAAGTGGAACAGCTCGGACATGAACTGGAGACTATATGGGATCTTGGCATGTTCGAGGTCAGGGCTTTAGCTGCTAGGCCACCACGCTGGGCCCTGTGTATAAATACTCTTTCAAGAACGTTTAGGGTGATTCTAGGTCTGTATTTCACTTTTTTGATTATGATTTTAAAAAGTTCTGTTATGATCAGAGACTCAAATTTAATCTTTAAAACTGCTGGGAAAAAAATTCTACAAATATGTCAGAAGAAGAGGAAACATGAGGCCGGAGGGACCTTTCTGGCCCCTGCATATTCCTCTTTGCATACTTTCAGGATTCAGAATACAACATGATGCACAACGGTGAAAAACCGAAGCAAAGTCTTGGTGTTTGCTCTATGTCACCACAGACAGCAAATACAAAAGTCCAGGTAACAAGAGATGTAAAAAAAGCAAAATCAGAAATTGCACAGAAGTAACACTGAAGTAATCACAGAAGTAATCACTGAACTGATTTGCGTACAACTTAAACCGCTGCTTACTGGAGTAGCAGGCTGTGGCGGCAGCAGAGGCACCGTTGGCGCGGGCACAGAGGGCGCCGTACTCTGCTGAGGTCGAGCTTGCTGCTGGGGCTGGTCAGCAGAAGGAGCCAGTGAGGGCTGCACTTGAGGAGGAAGTTGTCCTGCTGGTGGGGTGGGTGTTTGCCGGGGGGGAGGATGTAGACTCTGGGACTGTGGCACAGGTGGCAGGGCAGGAGGTGTAGGGACGGGGGCTGGGACTGCCGCTGGTGGCTGCGGAGCCCCCAGGCTTGGAGGAGTGTGGTGAGGGGTAGGGGTGCGACTAGGAACTGGAGACGGTGAGTTCTGATGCAGTGGAGGCTGCGCCAGAGGGGGACAGTGAAGGTGGCCTCCCTGGGAGCCTGGAGGCATTATAGGCGAGTTCACTGGGCAGGAAGAACTGGACATTTGTGCCTGTTAAAATAAATCATAACAATAGCAATTCAAAGAGAATTTACACAGGTATTTAGAATACAAAATAAATGTCTTTAAAAGAAAATTCTACAACTGGGGGTCTATGTTCAGACACACATGATATAGTGCTTAAGGGAAGCAATTATAAAGTCCACAATGAATGGCCTAAGCCCTACAAGGGAGAGAGGGCTGAAGACACCCTGCTATGGGGCCCTCCCATGTGCTATTCAGCCAAAATTCCCAATTTAGGGCTACATTATGCCTTACTTTATTTTAAAAAATCCACTGTTATACCAGAGAAATCTCTCTATATTTAGAATATCCTAAATCTAAAGTTGTTGTCTTTAAGGATTCTCATCATGTGAGACTTACTTGAGACGCTGGTGCCTGACTGCCGGCTGGAGCCAAGGACATGCTGGCCACATTCATTCCCTGTGCTGAGAACTGGCTCTGGGGCAGAAACTGGCTCTGGCTGGCAGGCTGCTGCATGCGAGGCCCATAGCCCATAGGCTGCAAAGAACCACAAAGCACCACATGCTTTCATTACAGTTCTTGCATTACAAGTGACTTACCCACTGAGCTGCCCCTGCTGTCAGGCTGACAATGCAGAGAAGACAGGGAGATGGGTAAATGCAGAGGCCAGCGCAAGGAAGAAGTGGCTTCCACCGACTTCCACAGCAAGCTCTCCCAGCTCGCAGAAGCCACTCTGGAGCGTGGGCAGAGAAGTGCACACACTCTCCTGGCACACGACCTCATCCAGAACAAGGAAGAGCTTTCTTTGAACACTAAGTGAAGGGAACAAACAACACTATCCTGAGCTCCCCGTTTTTATTGGAAAGGCAGATTTTTATGGAGAGAAGGAAGAACAAGATCTTTCATCCGCTGGTCTCTCCTAAAGCAGCCATACCAGCTGCAGATGAACCGATCTGAAGCTGGCTCTGGGCCATCCTCCACTGCTCTCCCAGGCCATAAGCAGGGAGCGAGATAGGAAATGAAGCAGCCTGAGCAAGAAACAGTGCCCATACGGGGTGCCAGTATTTAAAGGTGGAGAATTAGCCAGATGAGCTATCGTGCTGGCCTCTTGTCCTGAGCTCTTTGTTTACTGTTAACAGTCAACAGCAGAGTCGACACAGCCTAATATGGCACCATTCATGGCCTACAAAACTCTCCTGTTTAAACCTTTATTTTTTTAAAAAATTTATGTTCTGATGATGTTTACATAGTTGAGAAGGATGCATGCACATGTAAACCTAAGCCTTTAAACACAGACAAGAAAATCTGATTACCAAAAGCAAAGATCGCAACCAATTAAGGCATCTGTCCTACAAATTAAAAGAGGACTAGGGGCGGTACCAATGGACACTAGACTAAGCCTCTGCCTTTGGTGCTGGAGTCCGTACGACCACGGATGAGTATGTACGTATGATGCATCTGTTACAAACGGGGCAGATCTGCAAGAAGCTCCTGCTCTTGACTGGCTAAGCTCTGGCTTTGTGGCCATTTAGGGAGCGAGCAATGAGAAAGCTAATGGACACACATCCCTGTTTCCTCTTCTCTGACTTTGCTTCTAGAAAGTTTTTTTTTCACTCTCTGAAATACAAACATATCATCTATATTAAGTGTAAAATGCAGATTTAAATAAGGTATATTTTTTCTAAACAAATGTGACAATTTTTGTTTTTGAAGTAAAAAGAAGGCCAAAGAGATTATTCAAAGAAATCACACCAACCGGGTTGAGCGATCCAGGCTGTGCCAGCTGTCCATGGTGCTGAAGAGGAGAGGCCTGCCGGGGTCCCATGGGCGGCTGGGGCATGCTCATCTGGCCAAACTGATTCAGACCTGTGAACACAAGCCAAGAGTAAGCCCTACGTGCACTTCTCCGACCTGCAGAACGAGTGGTCGTGTCATCTACAACACTCATCAGAATTAATGCTCTCTAACTATGGTTACCAGAGGGTGGTGTCATCCGAGGCATCATCTGGTTTGGCACACTGCCACGGATCATGGCTGGGTCAGGCAGAGGACCATCTAGGGAAAAAGAGAGAAAGTAAGCTGAGGAAGTCCTTAGTGCCTGTCCTTTACTGAAAAGCAAAATGGTCAAGAGTGGTGGAGATTCCATCTGGGATGCCATCACGTGTACTTGGAGTGCTTGGGCTCAAGGCCCAACACACTTCTAAATTCAACGCAGGAGGGGCAGACATGTGGGACACACGAGCACGGGGTGCTGGGGTCAGCCTGGCCCATGCACAAATACTCCAAGCATTTGGGGGAGTGAACCACTAGGACGAACTGTATCTTTTTGCTTTTCAAACAAAAAAACTAAAAACTGGAAAACCAACAACAAAAACCCATGTACTTAGTAGATTTTATACTTCCCTGGAGAATTCTGCCTGAATATCAAAAGAACTAAAGCTCTGAACTAGACAGAAGCCTCTAGAAAATACTAATTCTGAGAAATGAAAAACACTTCCAAATGCTTCTGGCTTTTTTCCTATAATGAAAAAGGGCAGCATGAACAACATCTATAAATTCATCAATTATTATGGTTATTGATGCTTAAATTAAATCCTCAGAAGCACAATTGTTAACAACCATTTCATCCTTTAAACCTCCAAATGTGTGGACTCATCTGGTTATTTGTTCTTTTATATTCGTTATCCATCATTTCCTCTATACTTCATGTTTCCCACTGACCCACGACTTAACAAGTCATACATCAAGGCGATCAATATTGTTAACGTTTAAAACATTTCTGCATGACTTAATCATTCTAGTTATGATACCGTCTGTTGCCATTTTTTCCTTAAGGCTTACAGACATTTGTAAACTTTCAAGTTTTGTACAATCATCTGTGACGGGCTAAGGAAAGGATCTCATGCTATAAAATCTCAGATTTACTGTCAGCCAAAGATCAACATCACAGGTATTCTATGAAACACAACTTATCTCTACTCATTACTGCTTTCACTGACTTCAGCCTGCAGGGTCTTCCTTACCCTGTCTCCGTTTGTGCTTCACTGATTGCAATTAATTAATTAATTGATCAAACCAGGAATTCATCTGATTAAGAACAATGTTCTAAACCACAAACTGAAGCTATCATGTCATACATTCAATGAGATTTCTAAAGAACAGTACGCAAGCCTCTACCACACACTTGAAGCTGGTCAGCCTCCTAGAGTGAATCACTGAGTGTCACAGACACTGGTGAAAATCAGTGTGCTCACAGAGGGCCACCTGCACTCTCCAAGTGGAAGTGCAGTGTTTGCCTTTTAGTATAGGATGAATTATTGTCATTATTTGCAAAGGCAAAATGATTATACAACCCTAAAAAAATGGATGACTTGTTCAGAAACCACTATAAACTTCTCCTAAACATAAATATATGAAACACTACTTACTAGCAGTCATTCCTGGTTGTGGCTGTCCCATGTTAGGCCCGGGATTCATGGAAACTGGCACCATGCCTGCAGCATTTGGAAGCATGTTCTGTTTCTGTAACCTAGTCCTTCGTTTTTCTTCTAGTTCTTTCTGGATCTTATAGATCTTCTCAGCTAGAAGGTGGTAGTATTCCGCCTATGGTTTTTTTTTTTTTTGGGGGGGGGAGAGAATAACAGATGAAGAAAAAAGGAAAATTACAACAAAAATTAAACCAAAGGCACAAACTAAAAGGGGAAGATATTAATTCATATTCCAAAGGGGAGACATCTTTCCAACCAGGTTTTATGAAATCCATGCTGGCAACTTACAGACCATGGAAAGAACATACTACATTTTGCAGTAACACCAATTCAGAAAATAAAATTAAAATGATATAGAGAAATTGAATGTTGATGATTCACCATATCGGAATGGAAGCAGCACAGCTGGTAGTTAACAGCTCTGCCTCTTTTTAAATGGTCAGGACAATGGGGGTCACCATAGTAAGAAGGTGCTTTGTTCCATGAACAGGATGCAGGGACAGGCAATCAGGCCATCTGAAGGCTGCCTGCTGCTGCGGCTCTGCTTCTTTCCCGTGTGAAGGATCTGGGTTAACTTAAATATCCAAGACAGACTCAATCCTGTCAACACGAAACCGAGAAAACCAAACAAACACAAACCCAGACACTCACTCGATTATTTGCAGATTCATACATGTCCCCTTCCACTTTCCGAGCATAGGCTACTAGGTTTTCCATCCGTCTGTCTTTTAGAGCAGCAGGATCCGGAGTAGGAAATATGGCTTGAACTCTAAGAATGGAAAATCCTACCACTGTAATATCATGCCAGTTTTACATTCATATGGAAATGCACAACACTTTATACACTTATTTCTATTTTTTTTGGTGATAAACAGAATCACTATCATGTTTTAACAAGGGAGGCCTCGATTTTCTTATAAGATATGAGCTTATGAGGCAATGACACTAAAATGAACAAAGTTTAATCAACACCTAATTATGCCACTAGGCAGAATTGTGCTAAACGCTAAAATTCCAGAGTCCATAATCGATACTGAGAAGAAAGGTTGAGAAATAAGTGGGGGGTGGGGGGAAGGAACAGTAGGCAGGTTAGACAGTTTCTATCCCCCTGCTGACTCAACAACTCTGTGAATGAAACAATCCCGCTGTCTTACAGTTTGTGAACAAGATGGTTCCGAAGATCCTGAGTTATGTCTTCATGCCACTGTTTCCGAATTCCAGTATTGGATGGTTGACTTGCTGTTGGCAGCGGACCCAGGGAGGCTACACTGGAGTTGTCATTCATCAGTTGGCTTTAAAAAGAAGTTATAATTTTAGCAGACAAGAAAGATATCATTTAATTATACCTGACAGTGAGATTACTCTAATGGGTCTAATAAAGAAGTAGAGTCCATCTGCATAAAGAGGTCTGGAGGAAGGAAAGTGTGGTCATGTCCCTTAAGAGTGACACACAGAGCGTTTGGCACAACAACTCAACCGATTAACCCTCCGTTCTGCAAGTGCCAGGATCCCAAATGGGCACCAGTTCATGTCCCAGTTGTTCCGCTTCCCATCCAGCTCCCTGATGTGGCCTGGGAAAGCAGCTCAAAGCCCTGGGATCCTGCAATCACATGGGAGACCTGAGGAAGCTCCTGGCTCCTGATCAGCTCAGCTCCGGGCAACACAGCTATTTGGGGAATGAATGCTTTTCACTCTGTAAATCAGCCTTTCCAATAAAAATAAACAAATCTCCACAAAATTTTTATGCTTGATGTCAACATACCTGACAAGGATGCACTTACACAAGGACCATTGTTAGGGTGGGGAGGGTTGAGGCATGGGGCAAGGCAAGTGAAATAAATGCTTCCAATTTTCATTTTCTTCTATATTAGGCCAAGGGGTGGTGGTAGAGTGGTGGTAAGGTGGGATAGGGCAGTCCCAGCTGCCAAACTACACATGATTTATATACCTTTGTGAAGGAGAGTTAAATATCTTTTTATGCAAGACAAGACGAAATCTTAACCAAGTCTTATCAGAGTAAGTTGGCATTTTGACACAGCTCATCTTAAGCAATTCGTTAGATAATTATTAAAGCTGGGAAAGGGCAAATTTCACTTTTAAAAGCTATACTTTGCAAATTACTATGGTTTTGGTGACTGTGAAAGTTATCCCAGTTAACTGACAGAACTTCAAATGATCAAAAACATAAATTTTTCAACAACTCCTGAAATGTAACTCAAGACACAAAGCATGTTGATACTTACTTTTGAGAATTTATGGCTGAGTGTAACATGGAGTCAGAAAGAAGATTCGGTGCTTGAACCCCCACACCTCCATTGACTCCCATAGGGCTAGCATCTAGTAAAAAATAAATAAATAAATAAAAGTCAACAGTAAGTAAGATTGTTATCATAAAATACATTCCTTAAATGAAAACACAAATGTTTTTTTAAAAAATGTACAGCCTCAAGTAAGTTTTCAAAATGTGAAAATTGATATTATAAGACAATGTCCTTAGAAGGGGATGGGAGAAGAGGTATCCTCAGCCAAAATGCTCAAGACACGTAAGCTGACCAGCAGGTGGGAGGACTGCCTGGGAAGAGCTGGCACAATCAAGTATTCACAGACGTTTTCTAACTCAGAATTTTCCTTCTCTGATCATTTATCTTCAGTGGGTACAAGCCAACTATGTACCCACATATGTATGTATGTAAAAGCTAGAATCTAAATTAGTCAATTTATGAATATTACCCATAAGCACAGGAAATTAATAGCAACTTACGAGCTTAAGAAAAACATGAGGGAAATAATTTATGGCACCTAATTATCAGAAAAAAATTTTTTATTATTTTTTTAAAGGTTTATTTTTATTGGAAAGGCAGATTTACAGAGAAGGAAACAAAGATCTTCTGTCTGTTGGTTCACTTCACAAGTGGCCACAACAGCTGGAGCTGAACCCAAAACCAGGAGCAAGGGAGCTTCTTCTGGATTCCCTTGCGGGTAGCAAGTGGAGCAGTCGGGACATGAACCAGCACCCATATGGGATCCTGGCGCATGCAAGGTGAGGACTTTTAGCCACTAGACAATTGTGCTGCACATAACAGTTTGGTTTCTAAGTTCTAGCAAATACCCACCCAGTGAAACTTATTTATTTATTTATGTGGAAAGCCAGATTTACAGAGGGAAGGAGAAAGAAAGATCTGTCTGCGGGTTCCACAAGTGGCTGCAATGGCTGGAGCTAAGCCGATCCAAAACCAGGAGCTTTTCCAGGTCTCCCACACGGGTGCAGGTCCCAAATCTTTGGGCTGACCTTGACTGCTTTCCCAGGTCACAAGCAGAGAGAGCTGGATGGGAAGTGGAGCAGTTGGGTATGAACCAGGGTCCATATGGGATCCAGGTGGAATCCAGGTGAGGACTGTAGCCACTGAGCCAACGCACAGGGCCCATGCAGGGAAATATTAACAGAACAACTGAGATCAGGTACAGGAACATGGAGTGATATCCGAAGTACAAGTGTTTGGCTTCTGATCTAGCTTCCTGCTTGTGCATTGCTCAGAAGGCAGCCCCTGGCAGCACGGGTGTAAGGATCATTACTATCATTACCAGGGGTATTCAGCTTTGACCTACCCAGCCTCAGCTGTTTTAGGCAATGGTCTAGAGCTGTGCCTATCAAACATACGGGGAAAATTGAGAGGGGCAGCACAATGGCTCAACTGGTTGATCCTCCTGTTGTACCATCAGGATCCCATATGGGCTCTGCTTCACGTCCAGGCTCTATAGTTGCCATCTAGCATGCCACTTAAGGACTGCACTCAGAAAGCAATGGAGAATGGCCCAAAGATTTGGGACTTTGCACCTACATGTGAGGCCCAGAGGAAGGTCCTGGCTCTAGGCTTTTGACTGGCTAAAGCATAGCAGGTGGAGTTGTGGCTATCTGGGCAGTGAACTAACAGGTGGAAGATCTTCTTTCTCTGCCTTTTCTCTCTGTAAATCTGCATTTCCAACAATAACGAATAAATTGTTAGAAAAAAAACCTGAACATCATTAGCGACAGTACAAATATTTGGGGTCAGTGCTCTGGTGCAGCAGGTGTGGCCTGCAGGGCAAGAACTCTGTAGGGACACTGGTTCTAGTCCCAGCTGCTCTTTCCTGCGAAGGCAACAGAAGATGACCCAAGACCTTGGACTCCTGTCAACCAGATGGAAGCAGCTCCTGGCTCTTGGCTTGGGTCTGATCCAGCCCTAGTAGTTGTGGCCATTTGGGAGTGGGTCAGCAAATGGAGTATAGCACTCTCATTTCTATTTCAAGTACGTAGGTATCTTTAATAAAAAACAACACAGGAATACTATAGAGAGGCCAATGGTCTTTTAGGATTAAAATGATAGACTATGAACTGACTCCACTGTCATGTGAAGTCCAATCTTGGAAAAACATGAACAGCAAGCATTTTAAGGTTGCCGAGTAAAAGGAAATATATCGAAGTGAGTTGCTTTCGTGGGGCCAGCAGTGGAAAGTAGCGGAAAATGAGCCAATATTCAGGTGGGAGACCTAGGAGAAGCTACTGATTCATCTGGCTGAGTCCTGCCTGCTAAGGCCATGAGGAGAGCTGACCAGTAGATGAAGATCTGTCTCTCCTTCTCTTTCAAAATAAATAGAACTAAAAATAATTTTTTTAAATGTAAGAAGTCAAAATACAGCTGGCGTCTGATGTGCACTAAGGTCAGTTCAGCCGCTCCTCGCCACGCAGGAGTAACAACAGAGTGCAACTGGAGTTCTGCTTTCCTCCAATCTGCACGTTTTGGTCGCTGTCACCCCGAGTGGGTCCAGGCATGGTTACGGCAGTCATCTGGGCATGAACCACCAGGTGGAAGAGCTCTCTCTTCTTGTCTCCTCTTTCTCTTTGTGTCAATCTGCCTTTCAAATAACTCTTTAGAAATAAATAAAGATGGCGCAGTGCACGCCCGGGATCCCATATGGGTGCCGGTTCTAATCCTGGCCTGTGGCCTGGGAAAGCAGTCGAGGACGGCCCAAAGCTTTGGGACCCTGTACCCATGTGGGAGACCCGGAAGAGGCTCCTGGCTTCAGATTGGCTCAGCTCCAGCCGTTGCGCTCGTCTGGGAAGTGAATCATCGGACAGAAGATCTTCCTCTCTGTCTCTCCTCTCTGTATATCCGCCTTTCCAATAAAAATTAAAAAAAAAAAAAACCTTAAAATAATAATAATAAAAAAAGATGTAGTTCCCTCATCTGCTGACTGAAGATGAAGATTCAGAACTCAAAGCCACTTCTCCAAAGACTGTTTCCTAGCTACAGAATGACCCCATCATCAGCATTCACTTGTAAGAGTTATTGATTAAAAAGCCAGAGAGATGGAGGGGAGGGATGAGATAATCCCCACCACGGATTCACTTCCCAAACGGCAGCCACACCAAGGCAGAAGCCAGGACTCTACAGCTCTCCTGCAGGATGCCAGGGGCTCAACTATCCACTGACTTGGCAAACACATTAGTAGGAAGCTGGATTGAAAACCGGGCAGCCACAAACAGAAGCAGCATCTGGGTTTCAGGGCGCTGGTATCTCAGAAGTGGCAGCCTGCTAAGATGCTACAACTTCACTAAAATTATGTTCTCCCTCTTGACAAATTGTATTTTTTCATTTGAAAGGCAGCAATAGAAAAGAGGGATGGAAAGAAGAAACAACAACACAGGGACAGGGAGAGACCTTTCATCCACTGTTTCACACCCCAAAAGCTCTGAGTCAAAGCCAAGATTCAGGAATTCTATCTTGCTGTCCTACTGGCCCACTTGTGTGGCAGAGACCCAAGCAGCGGGCAAGACTCAGGCAGGATTCAATATGGAAACTGTGTGTTGAAGCAGCATCTAACCCTGCTGCACTGTAAATCAGCTCTGTTCTCTACTTAAAGCGTCCTCCATGTTGATGTGTCTGTCTGGAGGCAGAGGAGTAGTCACAGAGCGTAACTGTGCTCACACACAAATAGGGAAGCGAACAGGTTCAGAAATGGGAACCTGGAATCCGTCTTTTTCCTTAGGCAGTGAAAAAATTAAGTGTCTTTGAAAGCATGTATTATTTCTCTAAATAAGCCCTACCGACAGTTACCACATTTATTTCTCTCTTATTAACTTCGAACCATGAGATACAGCATTGTGTTCTGCTATCTGAGGCACACACACGGTTAGCTCTGTGCTGCTGCACGGGGGACACTATTTGCACTGCTTTCTGAGTTGGGGCTGGTTCCACTTCTGCTTCAGCTTTTGGCTGAGGAAGTTGGGAAAGCAGAGGAGGACTGGATTGGTACCTGGATCTCCAGGTTTTTCTTTCTGTTAGAGAGTAGTCTGTACACCTCAATCCACATTTATTTATTTGAAAGGAAGAGTTACACAGAGAAAGCAGAGCAGCTACGACTCAGACCCACATCCAGAAAGGAATGGGGGCACTGCAGGAGGCGGGCTCTGGCCCAGTCCACTGCAGCCATCTGGGGAATGGACCAGCAAATGGAAGATGCATCTGTGGCTCTCATTCTTAACTTTCGAATAGAATAAATGAATCACGAGAAAAAAATACACCCAAACACCTCAGTGTCCAATTTGTAAGAGACCATTCAATCAAATACTGCATGAAGGTGCCTCCAAAAGATCATGGTACAAAATAATTTAGAATCCATACAGATTTTCCATGAACTTTTTGAAGGCCCCCTCATATAATCTTTCAAAAGGATATATTGTACAAAAATATGAGAGAATCCACATAGTGTAACGTTATGAAACACTTGGGATCCTATTTGTGAAAAGGGATCAAGAAGACACACTGCTCGATAAACTATAATGATTTTGTATTGAATAAAAAAAATTGTTTTAGAAGGTTCATGCAAAAGAAAACAAAGTTAAAGTAAGGAGTTGGTCCTGCATTTTGGCATATAATCTACACACACCCGACCTGTCACCAGCACAGACTTACTCATATTGCCCATAGGCCGCATGCCCTGAGGAGATGGTCCAGACTGCTGGTTCTGCTGGTTCTTGGCTTGCACCGGGGCTTGGGGCGGCATCTGACTGACTTGGTAGGGTAGTCCGAGAGCTGCGTAGGCTCTTTCTATGGAACTTGGGTCAATCTGACTGACTGTGCTCAGGCTGGGAGCGGACTGCTGACCCACTCCGAGAGAGCTAGGATTGCCTAATCCAACAGGTGCTCCAGTCAAAATTGCTAGAGAAGACAAAAGATATGCATTACAACACTAAATTCGGCAATAGAAAGATAGCCATGTTAGAACAAATTTCAAAAAATTGTTAATTTGGTTAACACATCACAGTATATGCATCTTCCCTCCCATCAGACTAAAAGAATTTGGTAGATGCAAAGCTGCTCGATGAAAGATTTCTAGTAGGACAGCGACAGCCTCCCCACAGGCCTCCACTGTGCCTGCCTGCCTCAGTCACACAGCTGACCCCACAAAGCTCCAGCGCTGCGGGAACGACCGCAGAAATGCTCCCTCACTTCTTGGGTCAACAGTGAATTTTGTTGGGTATTCCTTCTTCTTTAGTGAGGTTCTAGTTACTATGCTTTTAATATTTTTTAAAGGCAGAGGGAGGGAGAGAAAAAGAAACTCTTTCAATCTACTGACTCACATCCCAAAGGGTTGTAATTGGCCAATTCTGGGCTGGCCAAAGCCAGGAGTCACAAACCCCTTTGCAGGCCTGCCAGGTGGGTGTCGTGAGCTGCAGGCCGGGGCCATTCACACTGCTCTTCCAGGTAGGGGGCCTGATCAGGAGAAAAGCAGCCTTGACTCCACGTGGCACTCTTGCAGGATGCAGGCATTACAGGAGGTGGCTTAGCCATCTTTGTAATAACGCCAGCTTCTCATATTTCTATTCATAAAGGAGTTACTTATGATTCTTGCTAATTTATGAACTTTAACTTCATTTTCATATGCAGACATTTAAAGCTTGTCTTTCAGCACTAGTTTTTTTTTCCCCTGAAGATTTATTTATTTTTATTGGAAAATCAGATTTACAGAGAGGAAGATCTTCTGTCTGCTGATTCACGCCCCAATACAATGGCCAGAGCTGAGCTGATCTAAAGCCAAGAGCCTCTTTCAGGTCTCTCATGTAAGTGCAGAGTCCCAAGGCTTTGGGCCGTCCTTGACTGCTTCCCCAGGCCACAAGCAGCAAGCAGATGAGAAGCAGCACTGCCGGGAAACAAATCATCAGCACTAGATTCTTTAAAAAAAAATTTGTTTTTTTAAATATAATCTCTTCCCTTATGACTCTTCTCTAAGACAGCACATTTTCTATTTAAATAAGCTCAGGGATGGGGATGGTGGCACATCAAGTTAACTCTGTGCCTGCAAAAATGGCATCCTTTAGGGGTGCCAGTTCATGTCCCAGCTGCTCCACTTTTGCTCCAACTCCCTGCATATGGCCTGGGAAAGCAGCAGAAGACAACTTCATCTTGGGGCCCCATACCCACTTGAGTACCTGGGAAAAGCCCCTGGCTTTGGACAGCTCAGCTCGTTATTGTGGCCATTTGGGAGTGTCTGCTCTGCGAAAATGGAACACAAATTTATCTATAACTTTTTACAAATAATTTTCAAAGTTCTGGATTCTAACTATTACATCCCACAGGTGAGTTTCTCAGAGAACCTTGACTTACACTGCTGATTCCTCTTATCTCCAGCATTTTTGAGAGGGAGACACACAGGACAGTCGTGTCGGGTACAGTTCTTCCAGTGTGAAATGATTTGGCGAGAAGATGCACAATGTGCCACTGAAGAAAATAAAAATTTTCCATGAACAGGTTATACACTGACAGCCGACTCACTGATCACGTCATAGATGCTGCAAACATTATGAACTCATAGCACCTTCTAAGCATCCTTACAGGATAGCTCTAAAACCAGGCTTTGTAATTCACAGGCAGAAAATAATCAAGGCATTTGCAGAAACTCAATTTGAAACTACAAAAATTTCCCCCAAGGTAAAGGAATTCTAAACCAATGTTACAGATATACCCATGAAAGAATTTTAGTGACTATGCACAAATTACATGAAGTAGAACTGTCTACGATGTTATTAGCTGGGGTATCTGCCTATGTGACAATAATACACAGGATGCTGTCCTGGGCAAGCTCAGGGTTGGTGAGGATTATCACAGAGCAGGAAGACTGGCACCGCCTGCTCTACCACACCCACAGAACCGCCTCCAGCAGATAGGACCAGTAAAGAAAATGCAAAATAATTGTTTATTGTACATCGTAATTGTTTGTAATTGCCAGAATTCAAATGCAGCTAAGACATCCGTTACCAGATGAATGATAAACTGTGGTACATCCACAGACAATGGCATTAAAAAAAAAAAAAGCTTTATTAAGCTATAAATGATACATAAAGTAATATGCCATTCAATGTATCCACTTGCATGACTTTAAACTCTACGTATATATTTAGAATATCAGAACTGCAATCAGGGCACCAGCCCATCCTCTCCCTCACCGCGCAGGCCCACTGACCTTGGCAGGACTTGCCCGACTGACAGTGCGTCATGTGGTTGAGGACGTTCTTCATGGTGCGACAGTGGGGAAGGTTGCACTGCCTCACTTCTCCATTGGCCTGCTCCCGGCGCTGGCATTTGTGAGCATGCAAAAGGAGAACAAGCTGCTGCTGAATGAGCTTGCGTTTCTCGGGATCAGCCGTGTGCGCCCCAGAACCCATTCCTTGGGCACCTGGAGCCACCAGGCCTGGCTGCTGGACCTGCGGGGCGGGTTGCTGGCCCTAAGGGTTAGAACAACAAAAGTATATTTAAGGTATGTGTACTTATTCTTAATAAGGATTTAGGGATATTTAAAACTAAAATCTTTATGGCTGGTGTATTGAATGTCAGATCTATCTGTTGACAGAGTGCTTCAGTAATAACAATAATAATAAATGATAGCTTCTACCATCTAGAAACTCTATTTAGTAGGAGAATAGCAACATGAGCACACGAGAGAATGAACCTGAGGAGGACGTGGTCAGCTCTGGTGTGAGAGGGCAAAACAAGAAGGCGGTGGCATAAAGAGCAAGTCTCTCTCCCTGGTTTTTCAGTAGAAATGGGAGGTGGATTGCCTCGGCAGGACCCTACATTCACCGTGCAGGACACCTGCCTTCTAGAGTTAACAGCCCAGGCTCCCCTGCTTCCCCACCCAGTTTCCTGCTAATGTGCATCGTGGGAGAAAGCATGGTGCAGTTCAAGAGCCTGCATCTGGGTTACCACAAGAGACAAGGAAGACAGAGTTCACAGTCCCTGGCATCATTCTGGCCTGGCCCTGACTGTTGTGGACATTTGATGGTTCATTAAGTAGATGACAATCTCTCTTGGTGGGCCTGTTTCTCCCTCACTGCCTATGCCTTAAAAAACTAATGAAATTCATTAAAAAAAAATTATTTGAAAGACAGGGGAAAGACCTCCCAAGGTGGTCACAATGGCCATGGTAACAAGTCTCCTTGTGAGGGTCGGGGCCTGAACATTCACGCCATCTGCTGCTGCCTTTCCCAGGCCGTCAGAGGCAGGTAGGCTGGAAGCAAACCAGCACAACTCTCCCTAGCACCCATACAGGAAACTGGCTTCTTAGGCATTTTTATCTGTAACACCAGCCCTAATTTATTTTTCATTTATTGGGAACCCAGAGTTGTAGACCAAGATGTTCTATCTGTTGGTTCACTTCCCAGATGGCCCTAAGAGCCAGAAGCTGGCGCAAACTGAAAGCAGCAGCTTCACCTAGGTCTCTCATGTGGATAATAGAGGCTCAACCATGAGGTGACCTTCTGCTGTATTCCCCAGGCTGGATCAAAGTGGAGTAGCTAGAGCTTTACTGAGGGCCAATGAAATGCCAGTCGCAGGAGGCAGCATCAAAAAAAATTTTTTTTTTAATTTATTTGAAAGGGAGAGTGAAAGAGTGTGAGAGAGGTCTTCCACCCATTGGTTCATTCCCCAAATGGATTTTTGTGCTGGCCCTCACGGGTGGTGGGCTTAAGACATTTTAAAAACATTAACAAAAACCTTATTGATAGACTTCACATGGGTAGTTAGTGTGGGTAAAAGTTTGTAGAAATGCTGAAAGGAATTTAGTTTTGTTTTCCAATTTCTGAAGATACAAATATCATGATAAAATGTCTCATTCATTCATCGCTGCATCTCTGGTGTGGAGCTAAGTATCTGAAATAAAGGCATTCAGTAAGCCTAATACTCAACATTTTTAGGAAAAGTGGTTACTGAATAAATTTACAACTACAAATAATGCTACTTTAGAAAAACATCACAACCTTTTGAAAGATTTCCCATGATAAAACCAGAGCTTATGTCATAAATGAGCATGATTTTATGGGTAAATTGGCTGACTCAATGACACTGCACACTAATTTTCCCTCTGCTAGTTGGCATCTCACATGGGTGCCACACTGTTTTCGATCCAGCTCTCTACTTATGGTCTGCAAGAGCAGTGGAGGATGGCCCAAGTCCCTGGATCTCCACATCCACCTGGAGACCAGGAAAAAGCTCCTGGTGCTAAGCTTTGGATCAGCTCAGCTCTGGCTATGTGGTCGTTTGGGGAGTGAACCAGTGGATGGAAGTTACCTGTCTTTAATTCTCGCTCTATTTGTAAAATCTATTTCTCAAACGAAAAACACAACTTAAAAACAAACAAAAATAGTGTAAACAGTACCCACTTTTAGTTTTGTATAGTGTTCAGGAAATAAAATCGGTCGATCCGGTCATCCAGTTGGTTTCCTGGATGCCAAAGTTTTCCTAAAGAGGAAGGTTCTATCCTCCCTTCCCTTCAAAATGCTGACCAGCCAAAGCCACTGAATAGCAGAACCCTAACACTTTAAGACAGCAACCCTCTTAGCTACTGCTTGGGTAAGTTCTTTTTTTTTACTGATCACGAAACAAACACCATGTGATAGAAAATTGGAAAAAAAAAATCAAAGATTCACATGGCTCGTTTATTAAGCTGTGCTTGTGTGCACAAATCCCTGTATGTACTGAAGGTGTGAGAAGTTGAACACATCCATTGGTGCAGTCATCAGTTTGAAGACAACTTTGAAGCAATCCATACTCACCATGTTTGGCATCCCTCCTCCAGGAACAGCCTTTTTCTCCATGGCGAACGGAGACAAGCTATTTGGTAGGACAGTCTTGGTCTGCATCTGCAGGCCCAGCCCGCCAGCTCCCATCTGCTGTCCAGAGCCCTGAGGGTACGGGGAACCGTAGGCATTGGGGTTGTTTATCATTCCCATCTAAGAGTAAGAAACAGAGGAAAATTTTATTCCTCATATTAGGAAATAATTCTTTTTGTCATACTTCCCAATTTAAAGAAAACCCTCTGTTGCTTCTATCATGAAACAGGCACATGATCCCATTAAACAAGGTTTGTCAAATATTCAATTCCATCAGTCACACGATATTCATGTCCTTTCACTTAATGTACAATCCACGGCTAATTCAATTCAGTAAACTATTTAATACCAAATATTTGATACAATTTCACATGCTAAGGTATTTTAAAGTGCAAAATTGCATTTTATTTATATTAACAGGTAAAGAAGTGGTAGTTTGTGGGGTTTTCTTGTTCATTTTTTTTAAATTTATTTATTTTCTATTGAATCTCAGATTTTACAGAGAGGAGGATGGAAAGATCCATCCACTGGTTCACTCCCCAAGTGGTTATAACAGCTGGTGCAGAGCCAATCTGAAGTCAGAAGCTAGGAAATTCTTCTGGGTCTCCCACACGGGTTCAGGATCCCAAGGTTTTGGGGCATCCTCAACTGCTTTCCCAGGCCACAGGCAGGGAGCTGGATGGGGAAGCAGAGCAGCCGGGATACAAACAAGCACTAATATGGGATCCCGATGGATGCAAGGTGAGGACTTCAGCCACTAGGCTGCTGCAGCACCAGGAATTTTCCCTGTTTAAAAAGTATTTCAAAGTGGGTCAAGGCAGAGAGAGAGAGAGAGACAGACAGACACTAAGGATCATTGCTCAGTTATCTTGCATTTGTTGTTCACTCTCCAAATAGCCTTAACAGCAGGTCTGGGGCAAGGCCACAGCCAGTCTCCCCAGCTGCCTTCCCAGGCACACAAGCAGCCAGGACTTACTGCCAGAGTTGGCTTATTGTGCAGTACCTCAACATGAAGTCCTAACTGAAGGACAATGACAGTATTTTAAAAGCATTTTTGGGACCTCTGTGGTGGTGTAACTAATTTCACAGCCAATATTCCATATGTGCACCAGTTTGTGTCCCTGCTGTTCCATTTCTTATTTAGCTCCCTCGTCCTGAGAACACAACAGGAGACAGCTCGAGTGTCTAAGCCCTTGCCATCCATGCCAGAAATGCAGATGGAATTCCAGGCTCCTCGCTCAGCCCAGTACTGACTTGGGAGTACTCTGGGGAGTGAATCAGCAGATGAAAATCTCTCTCTTCTCTCTTAAAAAAAAAGTCTGTGACTACCTGTGTACTTCAAAAACTAGCTTGCTTTAAAAATTGTTGTGGCCATCACACTTTTTCACTCCCAATCTTCTTTTATATCCCTACCCACTTCACCATTTAAATTCAAGCCCCTACACATTGTTTACACAGATTGTATCCAACAGTTACTCTGCTTCTGTATTCAATTCTCCATTGATAAAGACACACAGACTGTGGGATACACAAAGATCTTCAAGGACCTGATTTCCTCTCCACGGCATACTGATTTCTGCATGTATTTCTGGTACATGTGAAAACACCATACTGCTTGAACGCCCTAATTTTTCCTTAAACTGCCCCCTTTCTCTGCAACCAAACTAACCTACAAAAGAAACAAACTGCAAAGAATAAAGTTAAGGCTATTTTCTATTATTCATTTAGTTATAGCCATAACCTGCAAATTTTCCTCATCCTTCACACACCAAATGTTACCTCACTTCCTCTGTGAAGCACCCACTCCTATAGACAGCCCCTTTTGTACCTGGCACAAATGGACATTAGCTTATTCAAAACAACATTTGTGAAAATGCTGCTTCAATAGGCAAACCACGTACAAAAAGGAATTCTTCTGTATTCCTATCATCTTGACTTTTTAAATGTCTGTCATAGCTCTCTTAGGAAAACAGAAAATGTAAACGCCATAAAATAAATTTATATGAACTCCCTGTAAATAAGATTTAATTCTTGAAATCATAGGCAATCTTTCTAGTGCCTACATCTATATAAATACGACACTATAGTCAATTGAAAAATTTGCCTGTGGTAGAAAGGTAAAAAGCTCAAATCATCCAGGTTTTTCAGATGAGAGACTAAAGTAGTCTGCCTAATGCACTAATGAAGGGATTATAAGAGAATAAGAGAAGTGACATAGTTTGCATGAAGGAATGCAAGAATGAGGCAACCTGAATAAGTAGCATCCAGGGAAAAAAACTTCTCCAATAGTTGAAACTGAGAATCTGGCCAGTAAGATTGTAGAAACAGGGGCTTACAGCACCAGCATCCCATACAGGTTCTGGTTTGAGTCTGGGGTGCTCCACTCCGACCGAGCTCTCTGTTAACGGCCTAGGAAAGCACTAGCCATTCAGACTCAGAAACAGGTCGCACAAACTCAAGGCTGTGTCTGGTCTTTTTCACTGCAGCTTTAAGTGCTTATGCTGCACATGCTTGTACAGCTCAAACAAAATCCATGCCCACTAAGTTAGATATTACCTGCTTCGTATTAGCACGAAATTCAATCACAATATGAAAAGTATTTTATCATAATAGGTCATACTTTCATAAATAAATAATTTGGAGAAATCTAATCCTGTTTAGGACTGCCTTGGATGGCAGCCTATGGCAGGTGTTGGTATCCTACTCAGGTGCCCTTTTGATTCCTTGCTTCTTCACTTCCCATCCAGCTCCCTGGCAATGTGCCTGGCACACAGCTGGAGATGTCTCAAGTACTTGGGTCCCTGTAGCCATGTGGGGAGACCTTAATGGAGTTCCTGGGTACTGACTTCAGACCAGACTAGCTCTGGCCAATGCAGCCATTTGGAGAGTGAACCAGAGATTGAAGATCTGTCTCTCCTCTCTGTAAACCTGTCTTTCAAATAAAAATAACTAAATATATCTTTAAAATAAAAAGTTGATAGGCCCAGCACAGTAGCCAGGTGGCTAAAGTCCTCGCCTAGTATCTACCTGGATCCCATATGGGCATCGATTCATGTTCTGGTCGCCCCGCTTCCCACTCAGCTGCCTGCTCATGGCCTGGGAAAGAGGCCGACGGCGGCCCAAGGCCTTGGGGCACTGCACCCATGCGGGAGACCTGGAAGAGGCTCCTGGCTCTGGATAGCCTCAGCTCTGGCTGTTGCGGTCACTTGGGGAGTCAATCAGCAGACGAAAGATCTTCCTTCTCTCTCTTTCCTCCTCTTCATATATCTGCCTTTTCAATAAAAATTAAGGCATCACTGAATCCCATCAAATATTGATCTCTTCTTTTCCGTCAGAGGCAGGGGGATAACGTAAGCAGAGCCCTAGACCGTTCCACGCACCGGTTCATTCTAACACAAATGCCCGAACAAATGATCTGTACCAGTAAAGGTTAGGAGGCAGGAACTCAGTATCCCACCTGGGCAGCGCCTGCTGTCTCTTGAGCGCTCTGTCTCTTGAGTCAAAGCCAAAACTAGAATGAACCCTAAGGTGGGCTATGGTAGTACTGAGTTAGGCCAAATATTCATGCTCATTCCCATTGGTCCTCATGACCTCATCAAGATCCATTTCTTCCAAGTGGATTCTTCACAACTGAAATCATATCCATCCTGACTTTCCTCTTTAAAATCTCTCAGACATTATACTTACTATACATCCCCTTAAATGAAAATTAAATGGAGATTAACATATCTAGCAGCATGTTATTTAACTTCATGGCATTGTAAATTTCCATTTTTCTTCCTGCTGTTGATTTTGTATTGTGACTTTTTATTTAAGGGATGTATAGTAAATGTGAAATGCAGACTATCATATCCAGATGTGAGGATACAATGCAGTATGCATCTCCAGACAAAGATGGACTTCTAATGAAACTGTTAACTATATCTTGACAATAGGATGCTGGACTCAATGCCATTGTCCATGCCCGAATGATGGCCACGTGACTGTTTATGAAGAACTATGCTATAGTAATAATATAGGGGAACTCAGAAGGAGGAGGGCTTGCGGAGGGGATAAGTGTAATCCTAGGGCCTATGGAATATATCATAAAATGATAATAGTAAAAAGAATAACTAAACAAAATAAAATCTCTGAGCATTAAACCATTGCTCATGACATCAACATTCCATACTGAAGTGTCCATTTGAATCCCACCTATTCTGTTTGCTTAAAAAAAAAAAAAAAAGAGAAACACTTATTTATAGCTGATTCTGGCTATGGCTATTCCACTTCCAATCCAGCTCCCTGCTGAAGAGCCTGGGGAAGAAGAAGTGCTCAATGAGGAAGAAGGACTTTCTGGAAAATTCGTTTGATGTTAAATCTTATTTGCTGTGCTTTACCCAACACTGAATTCACTATTTAATCTGGAAATACTTATGCTGTGTAAGAGTCAAAGCTGTTCTATTCAGTTCCTTGTCTTTCCCACCAAGTTCACTCAGGCTTTTTTTTTTAATACAAAAAATAAGACCTAACACATTTGGGAAATCTGTCACTATAATAGATTGTTCATTGTAATGTTATTGTTGTTTAAATTACCCCAGAAAACTTTAAATATAGATTAAAAAAAAAAAAAAAAAGGCCCAGCGGTGTGGCGTGGCAGCTAAACTCCTCGCTTTGAACATGCCAGGATCCCATACAGGTGCCTGTTCTAATCCCGGCAGCCCCACTTCCCATCCAGCTGCCTGCTTGTGGCCTGGGAAAGCAGTTGAGGACGGCCCAAAGCCTTGGGACCAAAAAGATTTATTTATTTTTATTACAAAGTCAGATATACAGAGAGGAGAGACAGAGAGGAAGATCTTCCATCTGATGATTCACTCCCCAAGTGAGCGCAACGGCTGATGCCATGCTGATCCGAAGCCAGGAGCCTCTTCTGGGTCTCCCACGCAGGTGCAGGGTCCCAAAGTTTTGGGCCGTCCTCGACTGCTTTCCCAGGCCACAGGCAGGGAGCTGGAAGGGAAGCGGGGCTGCCAGGATTAGAACCGGTGCCCATATGGGATCCCGGGCGTGCAAGGTGAGGACCTTAACCACTTGCGCCATTGCGCCGGGCCCAAAATAAATAAATCTTAAAAAGAGAGAGAGAGAAGTGCTCAGAGACCTGAGCCCACACAGGAGCTACAGAGGCATCTCTTGGTCCCAGCCTGGCCCAGTCCTGGCTGTAGCAGCCATTCGAGGTAGTAAACCAAGGGGCAAAAGATCTCCATCTTTGTAACTCTGCCTTTCAAATTAATAAGAATAGTAATAAATCAAAAAGCTAAATAAATAAAAGCAAAGTAAATTAAAATTCAGAATGACAGTTAAAGCCTTTCTCCCCATGGGGATTCCCTCATCCTATTTCACAACTCATGACCCACTCACCCAGTCCTCCGTACCTGTTACACTTGCTAACACATTTTCAAATAGACATGTGTCAGACTGGAGAGCTAAACTTTTTGAGTTAAACATTCTTTAAATACTACTTGGCAAAAGCCAAGACACCGAACAGAGAGTTCCAAAAATAACATTAATCCTAGAAGGAAGTAAGGAAGGCAAGAAAGAAAGGAGGGAGGGAAGACAAAGGAGAAGCCACACCACCAACAGAAAGAAGAGTCAGCACTTGGGATTCTCTGCGGCTGTCCACCCTGCAAGGTGGGTTCGCACTGCCTCCACCAGACAACAGAGGACATCCACCCCTCCCGATGCACAGCTACCACGCACACAAACCCAAGCTGCACTCACCTTCAGGGGCTGGGAGCCCCTCAGTCCTGGCTGTCCCGCCATCTGGGGCGAGCCCTGCTGCAGCGGCTCCGACAGCAGGCTGCCAGCACTTCCCAGGCTTGGATTCGGGTACTGCATACTTGGTCGTCCCCGGCCTGCTCCAAGTGAACCGTTCATGACTTGAGTAGGCATCATCCCCTGTCCGTTGCCTGCAGTCAGCATCCCAGGGTTCATGCCAGCATTCATCCCTGTGCTCATTCCCATGGCAGGCTGGCTGACTGGACTGTTTATCATACCTGCCGTGGACTGCGTGGGACCCTGATTTGGTCCACTAGTGCTCATCCCCATGTTGGGAGAAGTCAAACCCGCCTGTGCCATTGGGCTTTTGACCATGCTATTTATCAAACCTAGTCCAGGACTGTTCTGCTGGGCCTGGCTGGCCATGACTTGGCCTGGGCCACCGACCCCCATGTTGAGGTTAGGGGAACTACCAGAACGCAGCAATTCCGACAGCTGCTTGTGTTTAGAGGCTGCATCTTGTGCTATGCCAAGACTTGTCTGAAGCTGACTGATATCCCCACCATTGGACAGTCCCAAGTCTGTGGAGTTGATTAATTCATCCGGCAAGTCGTGCTCCAGGTCAAACAATGAGCCAAAATCTAAAAGCAAAGAGAAAAGATCCATGTTAAAGTCGAACAGAAGAAAAAACTGTTCCACATTCTATTTTTAAAAAACATTGTATATCATATCCAAACATTTACTATTTACATTAATTTTTTTCTTGCTATACTTCAATGAGTAAATGGGATTAGTTATAGCAACATGTTTCAATACTTATCTAAAAAGTAAAAAAGACCAAATGTTAGCTTGACATTTCTTGAGTTGAAAGTTTATATTGAAAGAAAAATAATGTAGTATGAACATTCAAGATTCAGCTTAAAACAATTTATGTATATACAAACTCAATGCATTTAAAGCAAAAATTGTGAGTTCATAATCATTAAGAAAATAAATGACCTGCAAAAACTCGCGCTTTGTAGACCCTGTGTTCCCCAAGGTTCTACTGCAGCATCTACTGCCAAGTATGTAAAACCAAGTGAGGACAGCTTTCCTCGACCAAAGTCCAGCCGGAGCAGGGTAGAGGAGCACACACTCCCGTCTACAACATCCTCAGCCAACTCCCACACAGACAGCAATTACAGATGAACACACAATCTTCCAGGTGTATTCTTTTCTTTTTATTGGAAATGCAGATCAGATTTATGCAGAGAAAGAGACGGACAGGAAGATCTTCCATTTGTTGGTTCCCTTCCCAAATGGCTGACGGCTGGAGCTGAGTAGATCTGAAGCCAGGAGCCAGGAGCATCTTCTGGGTTTTCATGCAGGTGCAGGGTCCAACACTTTTTGGGCCATCGTCTGCTGCTTTCCCAGGCCACAGGCAGAGAGCTGGATGGGAAGTGGAGCAGCTGGGACACGAACTGGCACTATATGGGATTCTGGTACTTGCAAGGTTAGGATTCAGCCACTGATCCAGCATGCTAGACACAATTACTCAATTTTCAATCTTATCAGTATTTGGGACTGGCTAGGTTTTTTGTTCTGGTGAGGGGAGAGCATGCTTTTTTTTAAAAAAAAGATTTATTTATTTTTATTGTAATGTCAGAAATATATAGAGAGGAGGAGAGACAGAGGGGAAGAGCCCCTGTCCGCTGATTCACTCCCCATGTGGCCGCAACTGTGCTGATCCAAAGCAAGGAGCCAGGAACTTCTTTGGGGTCTCCCACACAGGTACAGTGTCCCAAAGCTTTGGGCTGTCCCCGACTGCTTTCCCAGGCCACAAGCAGGGAGCTGGATGGGAAGCTGGGCCACCGAGATTAGAACCAGCACCCATATGTGATCCTGGCGCAGTCAAGGTGAGAACTTTAGCCGCTAAGGCTGCAGTGCTGGGCCTGGAGAGCCCGAAAATACACTCAGCAGATCTCTAGTTTCTGCTTGTCAACAGCACCTGTCTGTGCTCCAACTGCAGCAACTAAAATGGAAAGGTCCCCCCAGGCATCACCAAATGGTCTTGTGGCAAAATTGTTCCTTACTGATCTATTTATAGATGTGTGGGTCTTTAACCTCACTTTCCACAGACTTTTCCATAAGTAAATTAATACTAATTTTTTTTTTAAGTTTGAGCTTTCTTTAACTTTCCAGTTTGCACACTAAAAAGGCACTATCACAGCCCAGTACAGTAGCCTGTTGGCTAAAGTGCTTGCTTTATATCCACTGGGATTCCATGTGGATGCCAGTGCATATCCCAGTTGCTCCAGCTCCCTGCCCGTGGCCTGGGAAAGCAGTCGAGGACGGCCCAAAGCCTGGGGACCCTGCACCCATGTGGGACACCCAGAAAGAAGCTCCTGGCTCTCGGTTCGGATCAGCTCAGCTCCAGCCCTTGCAGCCATTTGGGGAGTGAACTAGTGAATGCAAGATCTGTCTCCCCTTCTCTCCGTTAACTGACTTTCCAATAGAAAAGAAACAAATCTTAAGAAAAGGAGTCACTAGCAAGAATTTAAGGTAATTGCAATCTAGAACAGATTATCTCATCAATCTTGTCCATCTGTTGCAAACAAGCCTTAATGATCCACTTGATCCAGTTACTTCTGACACCTTAGAGGATCTCTCCATGCCCCTCCTGCTCCTACAAGCCGTCAGTCATGTCACTGAAATCACAGGGCTATTTGCTGCCAAATCCACTCTCCCAGCCTGTCACCTCTCACCACACCCATGCCACCAGACTTTTAGCTCTTTAGAAAGGACATGGCATATTACTACAACGGATTTCTTACCTGATGCTCAACACAGTAAGCATGTGATCACACCAGAACTGAATGAAATTATATTCCTAAATTATAAGACATTATCTGTAGTTAATTTCTGCATATTTCTTCTCTCCAGCATATACCCAGGGTTGCATGGTGGCAGAGCACAGTCATCCTCAGGCTGCAGTGCTGGCACCCCATAAGGACACCAGTCTGAGTCCCAGCTGCTTCCACTCTAGCTCCCTGCTAACCGATATTGCAAGCAGTTGGGGGAGTGAACCAGCAAATCTCTGTCTGCCCAAACCCCTCTGTCTCAGTCTTTGCTGGAGCACCCACAGCTCCAGAGGCAGCACCCAGGTTCTAGTCGTGGCCCCGTTTAGCTTTCCGGTAGTGAGCATCCTACTATGCAAGAGATCATGATAAATGGTAGAGTCCCAGCTATCCATGGGGAAACCTGGGTAAAATGTGGCTCAGTCTGACTGCTGAGTGAACCAGGAAGGTGAACCAGCCTCTCCTTTCAAATAAAAATAATACAGAGTATTCTTAGCTTAAAGAAATGTAAAGGCTTAGGCCCAGTGCAATGGCTCAATTGGCTAATGCAGCACTCCTTGCAAAATGTCAGGATCCCATAAAGGCACTGGTTCCAGTTACAGCCGCTCCATTTCCCATCCAGCTCCTTGATTGTGGCCTGGGAAAGCAGACGATGGCCCAAAGCCTTACGACCCTGTACCCATGGCGGAGACCATGGCTTCCAAATGACTCGGCGCTCTAGCTGCTGTGGTATTTGGGGAGCAAGCCAGAGGACAGAAGATCTTTCTATGTCCTTTTCTCTGTAAATCTGCCTTTCCAATAAAAATAAATCAATCCTAAAAAACAAAATTGTACCTGCTGCGTTCACACCTAATGTCCACATCAGGCAGGGGCCTTCACACTGCTCTCCACTTCACTAAAAAATTAAAGGCTTATGCTGGAGGATAAGACTAACAAATAGGCTCAGTATCCAAGTTACGATACTAAAAACAGTAGGAATAAGACAACTAAAGATAAGAAATTAAAAATAAAGGAAAGTGATAAATAAAAGGATAACAACAAAGTTAGAAGTTATTTCTTTGAAGGGAATAATAAAATCTAAACTTCCGAGAGGGCTAAAAAAGAGCAAAACATAACAAGCCACACTATCAACATTATGTAGAAAACAAAAAACAAACAATAATTTCTAAGAAACCACTAATCCTTAATCCAACAGATTATACAGGACATGTAACTTGGATATCCCTGTTTCTCCAAGATATGGCATGATGAGTGGCAGGGAGGGGAATGGGAAGAGCTAGGATTTAAATCAGGAGTTAGGGAAGAGGGGCCCTATGTGGGAACCTAATGGCTAAAGTCCTTGTCTTGCATGCGCCAAGATCCCGTAAGGGCGCCAGTTCTAAACCCAGAAGCCCCACTTCCCATCCAGCTCCCTGCTTGTGGCCTGGGCAAGCAGCTGAGCACAGCCCAAAGCCTTGGGACACTGTACCCATGTGGAAGACCTGGAAGAGGCTCTGGGCTCCTGGCTTCAAATTGGTGCAGCACCAGGCGTTGCAGCCGCTTGGGAAGTGAATCAATGGATGAAAGATCTTCCTCTCTGTGTATCTGATTTCCCAATAAAAATAAAATAAATTTAAGAAAAAAGAAAAAGGCGAGGAGGTAGTGAACCTGCACATCAAGGCAATTCTGCCTCTCCTGCTGTAACACCTCAATAAACACATCTTTTTCGTAAAAAAAAAAAATTACATTCGTTACACAGAACAAAGAAAATTTAAGATTCATTTCAATGACTCCAAGGAAAGCAATAAACAGAACTTAATACGTAACTACAATATAAAAACAAAACTCCAAAGCCAGAAGGAATTAGAGGCATTTTTTTAAATTAACATTTTTCTCCCAAAATGTAATTGACAGTAAATATGCCTCCTGGACAAATGTTAAATCTCTTTAGTATCAGTAAAGGCACAACTAGTTCTACTCAATTCTGGATTATCAAGATAGAGAAATGGGAGGAAAATGACAACTTCTTTAAAAAAAGAAACATCTTCGTACAGGTGATGTCATTGCTCACTAAAATTCGAAGCAAGTACACCAATGGCTTGTAGTTTCATGTAAATGCTAAGCAGGACTCGATAAAGAGGTTAGCAAACCTCGGTAAATGGGCAACAATGATTAGAAACAAATTTTAAAGCACTGTTTATGATAAAACAAGGGGAAAAACTCACAGTGTTTGCAAAAGTGAACATTATCTAAACAAAATATCACCCAAAAACCCTCACTGAAGATACTGTCCAATACCGACCAACAGATTCAGTGGTGTGGAAACACAATCTAACAGCTTCCAGGGAAGCAGCAGTGTGAACAGGAAGTCCACACACACGGTCAAGGCCACTTGAGAGTCTGAGCTGGAAAGCGGTAGAGTGAACGGGCAATCTCTTCCAGCCATTGGTTCTTCCAGGAGACCACAGATGCTGGAGCCAGGGAACCGCACACGGTCTCCCACACGGGAGACAGGGGCCCAAGCATCCGGGTCTTTCTCCCATTTTCCAGGCACAGCAGAAGTGAGCTGAAGTGGAGCAGCTGGGACTTACACTGCTGTCCATATGGAACGTTCATATTGCAAATGGTTAACTGGCTGCCCTACAATGCAACCCACAATGCAACCCTCCTCCCCTGACCCCCAGGATCATAATCCTAACTCCTGACTTCAGCCTGGGGAGAAAACAAGTAAGATCTCTATAACCTTGCTGTCATTAAATACAGACACATTCGGGCGGGCACAGCGATAAGGCTCTCATGATTTCTACACGTATTATTACACTGTTCAAAAGTGCATACGTAAGTGCCAGTGCTTGGTCTAGCAGGTTAGGCTGCAGTGCCGGCATCCTGTATGGGCTCATTCATGATGTACCTGCTCCACTTCGCATCCAGCTGCCTGCTAATGTCGCAGCAGCAGATGGCTCGATGCCTGGGCCCTTAAACCCACAGACAGGGAACAAGCTCCTGCTTCGGCCTGACCCAGCACTGGCCACTGCAGCCATTCACAGAGTGGACCGCACATGAGGACCTTTGTGTCCCTCCCTCTCCAACACCACCTTTCAAATACATACATCTTAAATTGTGCTGGGGTCCCATGTGGGTGCTGATTTGTGTCCCGACAGCTCCACTTCCCATCCAGCCCCCTGCTGTGGCCTGGGAAAGCAGTCGAGGACGGCCCAAAGATTTGGGATCCTGCACCCGCGTGGGAGGCCCGGAAGAAGTTCCTGGATCCTGGCTGTGGATCGGCATAGCATCGGCTGTTGCGCTCAATTGGGGAGTGAATCATCGGATGGAAGATCTTTCTGTCTCTCTTCCTCTCTGTGCATCTGACTTTCCAATAAAAATAAATTAAAGAAATGAAAGACTGACTTATTTACTTGAAAGGCAGAGTTAGAAAGTTCTTCCACCTGCTGGTTCACAGGTGGAATGGCTTCAGAAGTCCAAGCTGAAGCCGGGAACCTAGAACTTCACGCAGGTCTCCTACATAGGCAGGTGATGGAGGACCAAGTCCTTGGGTTATCAGCCACTCGCTGACTATTTCCCGGGCACATTAGCAGGGAGCCAGAGGGAAACAGACGGCTAGAAAGCAATGCGTACATGAGACCGTGGTTTTGCATCTTATGGCTTACCCTGTGGTACCACAATGCCAGTACCAAATTTTACTCGTGTTAATCTGTGGTCATGTATGTGATGCCGGAGAAGGAACTGGCTTCAGTAACAGAAAAATCTCTCTAGGATTTTACTTAACATCTGCTAGAGCAAATCTGCTGCATTTTGTTTCCATCGTATATTCAGACTTTACCATGAAACACGGCAGATCTCAAAAATCAGAGTTGAAGTTTGATATACTTTTTTTTTTTAACAGTAAACCTAACAACTCTGACAGATCTAGATGGTATAACTATTACATGAGGTTTTAACTCTATGACTGACACCGATTACTCTTATTTTCGCCAATGGCTCACTTGGTTATAATCTCAACTAGCTCTGTTTTTTGCTATACTTCTTTACCAACTTTGACGGATCTCAAGGATTAGGGCTCTGTTAAGGCATACTGACACTACCCACACCACGCAGCACATGCTCAGGTATTAGGTAACAGCTAACATTTAATACTTCACAGGCGATAGCTTTCCCAGGCCACAGGCAGGGAGCTGGATGGGAAGAGGGGCTGCCAGGATTAGAACCGGCGCCCATATGGGATCCCGGCAAGGACTTTAGCCATTAGGCCATGGCGCCAGGCCCAAAACTGAGAAGTCTTAACAAAATTTAAATTGTATTTCCAGACGATTATATTTTATATGCTATTATACTGTTTCATTTTATAGAATATCAAGTCTCTATTAGTAGTGGAGAGCCAAGCTGTGGTACTCTAGGTTAAATGGCTCCCTGCAGTGCCAGCATTCCACACGGGGGCCAGTGTGAGTCTGAGCCGACCACTTCTCCATGTGCTTCCCATGTGCTTGGGAAAGCCAGAGTACACGGCAAGCCCGGGAGCCTGCATTCCCACGCCACACCAGGCTGGAGCGCCAGGCTGCCCTGGCTCAGCCCCTATTGTTACAGTCATTTTGGGGAATGAACCAACAGATGGAAAATCTCTTTTCCTCTCAAAAAAGAAAAAGCATGTCCTATAGCTCAGAGTAGCAGTCAGAGCAGGGGGTGGGATGCCCTGGCCTCCCAGCGCACGGCCCAGGGCTGCCCCCCAGCTTCACTCCTGCCTTGGGCTTTTTGCTGCAGGGACCCCAGGCAACCGCCTCCCATCACTTTCTGGGAGAGCTAGACTGGGTTCTAAACTCCCAGTTTTAACAGCCCAGTCCAGCCTTGGCTGCTGGATTAGGACAGGAGTCAGTGGTTGCTTCCTCTCAGATAAACAATCAGAATATCAAAGAACATCATCAACAGGATGCTTCTACACAACAGGCTTGACAAGTCCCTGTAAGCCTTAAGTCATATCCCAATATAACATTACTCTAAGTAACAGGGCTTCTTCACCTGAGTGTCCATTCAAGCTAAACAATGACATAAAAACGTGACTCTTGGTCCGGCGCGGTAGCCTAGCAGCTAAAGTCCTCACCCTCCACACACCAGGATCCCATATGGGCACATGTTCTAATCCCAGCAGCCCTGCTTCCCATCCAGCTCCCTGCCTGTGACCTCGGAAAGCAGCAGAGGGCCCAAAGCCTTGGGACCCTGCACCCATGTGGGAGACCCAAAGAAGCTCCTGGCTTCGGTCAGCTCAGCTCCAGCTGTTGTGGCTGCTTGGGGAGTGAATCATTGGACGGAAGATCTTCCTCTCCGTCTCTCTTCCTCTCTGTATATCTGACTCTCCGATAAAAATGAGTAAATCTTCATAAACAAAAATGTGACTAAAAGCAGATTTAAATCTGAATTGAAAAGTAAGCACAGTATTTATCAAATGAACAATGTATTTTTTAATGTTTATGATTTATTTTTATTTTTGATGGGACATGTATTTTTGAAACATGACAATTTAAGCAAAATTAGGTTTGGGTTAAACTAGTGCTGAGTCAAAGCACGCTTTTCATAATTACATGCTAATTCCACACATCACCTGTGGTGCTTTCCACATTTCTTGTAATCCTGTAGCAGTTACCAGGTAATTCCACCAAACAGGGAAAATGAGATCAACATCATAACCCACGAAACACAGATGAAACAATCTTCAAAATGAAGATCCTAAGCAATATTTTTTTAAAAGATTTATTTATTTATTGGAAAGTCAGATACACAGAGAGGAGGAGAGACAGAGAGGAAGATCTTCCGTCTGATGATTCACTCCCCAAGTGAGCGCAACGGCCGATGCTGTGCTGATCCAGGAACTTCTTCCAGGTCTCCCACGCGGGTGCAGGATCCCAAAGCTTTGGGCCGTCCTCGACTGCTTTCTCAGGCCACAAGCAGGAAGCTGGATGGGAAGTGGAGCTGCCAGGATTAGAACCGGTGCCCATATGGGATCCTGGTGCGTTCAAGGTTAGGACTTTAGCCACTAGGCCACACTGCCAGGCACGATCCTAAGCAATATTATCTTACAAACTGCACTAACCAGCACCAATCAGAATGTGCTCCAACAGGGAAGCAAGCTTAGCATCTCACTGACTACATTAACGACCGCCACTGCACACTGCCCTACCGAGAAGGCTCATACGTGGTGTGTGGAAAATAGGTTTATTTTTGTACTTTAGTACTAGTAAATCAATTCTGCTCTTAAACTGTGTTCACTAAGCAAAATGCCCATTGTTATTCTAAAGCCCGTCAGTTCTTAAGGACCCACTTGGAAGATAATCACCCACAGGCTCTCCCCTTCTAAATTTCTCCATGGAGTTAAAATGTTTTCTAAAATAATGAAAATGGGACCAGGTTAAGCTGCCCCTTACAACACCAACAACCCGTACAGGAGTGTGAATTTGAGATCTTTGTTGAGTTTCAGATCCAGCTTCCGGCTAATGCCCCTGGGAAGGCAGCAGGCGGCCCGGTGCTCAACTCCCTGCAGCCACAGGGTAGACCAGGAGGCTCTGGCCAGTGCTGGCTACTGCAAATTCACGGGAAGTGAACCTGTGAGTTCACAGTTTTTTCCCCCTCTCTTCCCTTGCCTCTCAAATAAACAAGTCTTAAAGAAAATAAGCAGACCAGATTTTAAATCTAACCCAATGTGAGGTCAGAGGACGTGTAAGATTGGTCGGCGGAAAGAACAAGGGCCCAGCACGGTAGCCTAGTGGCCAAAGTCCTTGTTTTGAACACGCTGGGATTCCATACAGGTGCCATTTGCGTCCTATACACCCCCTTCCCATCAGCAGCTCCTTGCTTGTGGCCCGGGAAAGCAGTCAGTCAGCCCAAGCCCTTGGGACCCTGCACCCACGAGGGAGACCCAGAAGAAACTCCAGGTTCCTGGCTTCAGATCAGCTCAGCTCCAGCCATTGGGGCAACTTGGAAAGTTTATAAACCTCGCCAATAAAATTAAGTCTTTAAAAAATTTTGATACAATGAAAGCTTTTAAAAAAAAAAGAAAATAAGAACAAAATCTCAGGTTGGAAGGGGGAGTGAGAAGGGCAGCCAGTGCAACAATTCATAAAAAAAGGGGGGGGGGAGGAGCAAAGTCAGTCAGAAGGTGAGCAACGATCAGAACATTCCGAGACCCTAACCCAGGACGGATTTAATAAAAAAAAGAAACGGGGGGGGGGGGGGGGGGGAGCCAAATCCACATAGCATTAAGCAATTCCAATAAAGCCTGACATACTGAGATAACGACCTGACCTCTTGCTCTTGTTGGTCTGGGGGCAGCTCTGTTTATATCGGACATTTTGGATGCATGGAATTCTAAAACACTGTAACCTTGAAAATTCACCTTGAGGTGAATTTTGCAAACCTTCAGGGAGCTGAATGGGAAGTGGAGCTGCCGGATTAGAACTGGTGCCCATATGGGATCCCGGCGCATTCAAAGGCAAGGCCTTTAACCACTATGCTATCGTGCCGGGCCCTGCAAATCTTATAAATTCACCAGACTCAAACAATTTTCCTAACCACCACTCAGTATTTTAAAATCAGGTTTTTCAAAGCCAGTACTGTGCCACATGCAGTACCCACATCCCATATGAACTGTATCTAGTCCCAGAGCTAGACACGGCTCCGTGCTCGTTAGCGTGCCTGGGAAAGGAGCTGGGACAGCCCAAGCTCTTGGGCTCCTGCCACCCACATGGGAGACTGCAAGAAGCCTCTGGTTCTTGGCTATGGTCTTTCAGTCCTGGCAACTGTGACTATTTGGGGGAAAAAAATTGTAGACAAGAGATTTAATTCTCCGTCTTTCCAATAAACATAAAATCTTAAACACAAAACAGCATTCTATTCTCCTGCAAATGACCAAAATTGACCTGATCACACAAACCGACCTTTCAAGAAGAGACAAGATACAACTATTTCAAAACACATAATCTGAAGAAATGTTAATAAAACTAAAATAACCACGTTAGGAAGAAAGGAACAACTTGTAATACACTTGAAAAAGCCTGTTTTATATACATTTGCACCAGAGATATTGCTGCACTGTACAGACCCACACAGCCATGCATGCTGGCAGCTGATGTATCTGAAACCCAGAAGCAAAGGGCAGAATTACAAGCAAATTTCAAAATACAAACATGACCTCAGAAGGTATACCCATGCCTTCTAAGTTGATTCTTAAGCCTCAACAACACTAGTCTTAAAATTTAAATAGAAACTGAGTGAAACTGATGGTGACCTGAGACCCACATTTAACCGTTTCAGTTTGACTATCTGCCTTGTTCTTTATTGATTTACCGATACAGTGACACTTTGCGACATAACACCAGCTCTGAGGATAACACGATCTTTAAAATCCCTCTCTGAGACTCAGCTTGGGGTCTGTTTTGGCATAGAGAATACAACTGTCCCCTGCACTGCTGCCATCCCACAGGGGCTCTGGTTTGAGTCTTGGTGCTCCACTCCGATGCAGCTCCGTTAACGGCCCAAGTGCCACTCACGTGGGAGGCCTGGTCCGTGTCCGTTCTAACGAGTTATACCAGCAGATGGAAAGAGTCTGTCGCCATTTCTTTCTGAAACGTTTTCAAATACCTAAATATCTTACAGATATGATTCAATTACATGTGTATTTCAAACTGAATTCTATGCTACTTAAGTACCATTAAATTGAACATTTCTCGATTTTGAGTAAATGCTGGAACTTGCTCCAGTGATACACACACACAATACTAAGTGGAAAAACTCTCATATTCCTTTAAAAAAATTTTCTAAAAAATTGTATAGCACTAAACAAGAGAAAACAAATGAATTCCATATATATGTAACTGGTTAATTAATTGTGAATCTTGGCAGTACACAATGGTCATTATAATTTACCTGAAACTTCCAAGCAAATGATAAGCTCATTTCAACAGAAGGAAAATTAGGGGCCCACACTTGTGGCAGAGTGAAGTGGGCCCCCCATAACACCAGCAACTTGTGAGTGCGCACCGGTCCGAGGCAGACTTTTCTGATCCAGCTCCCAGCTCATTCCTGTGGGAAAGCTGTGAGGACGATCCATGTACTTGGATTCCTGCCCCCAAACTGGGAGACCTAGGTGGAGTTCCAGGCTCCTGGTTCTGTCCTGCCCAGCCGTGGCCCTGGAGCAATCTGAGGAGTGAACCATCAGACAGAAGGTCTATTTCTTCGTCACTCTGCTTTTCATACACAAATAAGAAAAAGGAAAACAAAAGTTGTCGCTGTGGCAAAAATGAAGCCACAACCTGGACTGCCCTGTGTCCTGGTGCTTCCGGCCTGGGCTCCTGCCGACGTGTCTGCGAAGCCAACTGCAGAGAGGCTGAGTGCTCAGACCGCGGCGACCCACGTGGTAACCCCACGGCCTCACCACCCCGGCCAGTCCGATGGAGGCCCGGCTTCTCAGCCCACTCACAGCAGTGGATGCATCTCTCTCTTCCTCACTCCTTCCCCATAACACACTCTGTGTCTTTGTTTTTCCCCTGCCACTTATCCTACATATTCACCTCCAGAATGAGTCCTTCCCAACCTTACTGCTCTTACTCCTAAATTTCTTTTTTTCAAGATTTATCTATTTTTATTAGAAAGTCAGACATACAGAGAGGACAGACAGCTCTTCTGTCTGCTGATACACTCTCTAAGTGGCCACAACGGCTGCAGCTGAGGCAATCCGAAGCCAGGAACCAGGAGTTTCTTCTGGGTCTCCCACACAGGTGCAGGGTCCCAAGGCTTTGGGCCGTCCTCAACTGCTTTCCCAGGCCACAGGCAGGGAGCTGGATGGGAAGTGGAGCAGCTGGGACAAGAACCAGCACCCATATGGGATCCTGATGTATGCAAAATGAGGACTTTAGCTGCTAAGCTACAGTGTCTGGCCTGTACTCCTAAAAATCTTGATTCTGTTAAAATAAATGGTAAGACCCTTAACATGCTTTTTATAAAAGGTCTCCAACAGCCTTTTCTGTCTTCCATGAAAATTCCCCAGTGTGTTCTAGTTCCGTAAGAATCATCTGTATTTACTCCATCTGAAATTGCCCTCCAACCTTTCCCCACTTTCCACTCCATCAACCCTATCAATTATACATGTTCTCTGAGATTTTCTAACAATATCTCAAAATCAGTGCCAGAAAAGATCTCTATACCACCTTCAACCAAAACTTTGTAAGTTATCAGAGCATGGGGAAAAGTGAATCATTCATACACCAATTCTGTCATATCCCTAAAGGATTTGAGAGCAGAAAGCACACTAACGCATCGTTAATCTCCAATGCCTACCGTGTAGTTACTCAGTGCACCAGCTGAACTGAGAAACAGGTAAACAGTGACTGCTTTATTCAGGCCAACTATACAATCCCAAGATGTAACTCGGCATGCCAACGCCTCATCTACCACCCAGCGGCCTCCACTGTGGGTCATCTGGATTCCTGTCTCTCACTACCTAATAATCAATTAGTAACGTAGCATGTTCTATAGTAAGAACTCCCCTATGCCACAGTTAGAAACCTAAACCAAGTGCTTCATCGCCTATGTAACCCTGCTTCTTCCCAAATCACTCATTTTAATCACCTCAGGTACAATTCGGCCCCATCCATGCAGGTTGACTGAACCATGACCATTGCAAAGTCATGAACGCTCACGCACTTGCACAGCTCTTACCCCTCACACCGCACTCAGCCAGGCAGGACGGCACCTTCAACAGACCACACTCGGGCTTCACGTGAGCATCATACATTCACACAGCACGCATGGTATTTTTAAATTCTCCCAGGAGGTTTTTAAAAGAACTCTCTTAATCCAACCTTGGGTCATTCTTACTATCCCCACCTCTATCCCAGAGATCCAAGATCAGACAAAACTCAAGGATAGCTATCCGGGGGCCTCTGCATGGTTAAAGTCCTAGCTTTATCCCATATGGCCACTGGTTCATGTGCCCAGAGGCTCTGCTTCCCATCCAGCTCCCTGCTTGTGGCCTGGGAAAGCAGCTGAGAATGGCCCAAAGCCTTGGGACCCTGCACCTGTGTGGGAAATGTAGAAGCGCCTGGATCCTGGCTTCGGATCAGCTCAGTTCCGGCCTCTGCACCCGCTTGGAGAGCATCTATCTCCAGCAATCTGGGGAGTGGGGGTGGGGCAATCAAGAGATCTGCCTCTCCTCCTCTTTGTAACTCTGCCTTTCGAATAAAAATAACTTTTTAAAGAAAAAGATGTACTGAGTTACGAGTGTGATTAATTCATTTACTTTCTTTTTTTAAAAAAGATTTATTTCTTGGGCCCAGCGTGGTGGCCTTGCAGCTAAAGTCCTTACCTTGAACGCACCGGGATCCCATATGGGCGCCGGTTCTAATCCCGGCAGCTCCACTTCCCATCCAGCATCCACTTCCCATCCATAGGCCTTGGGACCCTGCACCCACATGGGAGACCCAGAGGAAAGTTCCTGGATCCTGGCTTTGGATCAGCACAGCACCTGCCTTTGCGGTCACTTGGGGAGTGAATCATTGGACGGAAGATTATTCTGTTTCTATTCCTCTCTGTGTATCTTACTTTGCAATAAAAATAAATACACCTTAAAAAAATTTATTTCTTTTTATTGGAAAGGCGGATATAGAGAGAGGAGAGACAGTGAGGAAGACCTTCCATCCGCCGTTTCACTCCCCAAGTGACCGCAATGCCAGAGATGTGCCCATCTGAAGCCACGAGCCAGGAGCTCTTCTGGGTCTCCCACATAGATCTCCAGGGTCCCAAGGCTTTAGGCCGTCCTCGACTGCTTTCCCAGGCCACAAGCAGGGAGCTGGATGGGAAGTGGGGCTGCTGGGACTTGAACCAGTTATGTTCCAGGAGAGTGGTGTCGCAGGCAGCAATCTCACCTGCTGTAACATACTGGCCCCATGGAACCCGTATCCCATATTCTCACAGTCCTAAAAACCTTCACCTTTAGGTGGATGCAATACAAGCTAACCACATGAAGGCCTGCTCCAAGATTCAGCTCCTGCGGAATTTTATGTACTTGGCTTTCTGTTTATTCAATGTATATATCTGTAAAATCAAAAGCAAAAAAACCCTGCTGCTTTTCCTTCTGGCTTACTTAGCATTTATATTTAAAAAGTTGAGCACATGCAAGAACTGTCCTAGGGATTTTATTCAGAGATTTCTCACTTATTTGTCACTACAACTCCCCGTAGCTACTGTAAGACAGGAAGTTGAGACACGGTTTAAGTAACTGCCTGAAGAGTCACACTTAATGTAAACTCCAGTAGTAAGTTGGACACTGACACCTTTTTCCTAGCATTCTCTTTTTTTCTAGTAGTTTTTACTTTCTCACTCTCCAAACTACCCCTTCCTAAAAACCTCAAAGCTCAGGGACCAGCACTGCAATCAAGCCACTGCATCCGACGGGAAAAGGTGAGCTCTGACTGCTCCTTGCCCATGTGCCTGGGAAAGCAGCAGCAGACAGGCTAAGGACTTGGGAAGCTGCCACCCATGTGGAAGACCCAGATGGAATTCCAGACTCCTGGCTTCAGTCTGGCCATTTGTAGGAATGAATCAGTGGATGAATATCGATTGATCACTCTTGCTCTTTATCAAATAAAAAAAAATAAAAGAATCTTTTAAAAAAAAAATCCAATGGTTGGGCCCAGCACGGTAGCCTAGCTACCCTGTTTGGTCACTTCTCGTCCAATGCCCGTGCAGCCCAGGATGATGAAATCAAGCATGTTGAGCACCCACACAAGACAAGGATGTAGATCCTCACTCCAGGCGCTAACAACTCCACATCCAGAGACACGTTCAGCGCTGAAGTCATTTTCAGCTACCATGAAAAACAAGTGCTCTGCCAGCACGTGCCAGATCCCATATGGGTGCAGGATCTAGTACCGGAGGCCCTGCTTCCAATCCAACTTCCAGCTTGTGGCCTGGGAAAGCAGTCGAGCACGGCCCAAAGCCTTGGAACCCTGGAGAACCGGAAGAGGCTCTGGACTCCTGGCTTCGGATTAGAGCAGCTCCAGCCGCTGAGGCCGCTTGGGGAATAAATCAGTGGACAGAAGATCTTCCTGTCTGTTTATCTGACCTTCTAGTAGAAATAAATCTTGTTTTAAAAAATCCAATGGTTAAAACAGTTTTATTTGGCATATTTACTTGTCTATTTAATTTCATTAATTTTTGCCACATTCAAATTCAACTTACAAAAAGGAAGAAATACTAAAATTTGGACAAACACACAAAAGCAATTAATTCCATTAATTGTTGGGCATACAAACTGGCATAATAACTTTTGAACTGCTTCTGTAAATATACCACAAAGAATATTTTGCACTCCCACTCGTAGCCCCAACATTTTTCCCCCTTTCCTATTTATCAGTTAATGTTCCTATCAACATGGCCAGGTGCTAACTTTCAGCAGGTCAGTTTTTCTACCCCTGATGAGACAGACTGCAGAGCAGGGAGACAACAGAAGAACCCATGTCAAAGGCAACTGAGGCAGAGCCCCTGCCCCGCCCCGGCCAGCCTGCGCTGGATGCTCCACTGGCTCCCTGTCTCCTCCCTCGGATCAGGGCACCCACACTGTAACACACACAACACTGGCAACAGTAACTCAGTTCATTTCACCACCCATCAGAGAACCTCCTGGCAGTCCTCTCAATGAACTTACAGGTCTTGAGACTATGTAATGGTCAGAGAGGTTGAAGGTGAACACCAATGAGGGGCGTGAGCAAACTCCAAGCACGACTCCAACATTCACTCCTCAGAAAAAAGCATCGCCAATCTCAAAGCTTTCGCAGGGGTAGGGGGAGGTGATAAAGGACCTCCATCAAAAATGTTCTCCTTAGGAATTACAAATCACACAGGCCCGGCACGATAGCCTAGTGGCTAAATCCTTGCCCTGCTTGTGCTGCGATCCAGTCCGCATCCAGGTTATCCCACTTCCCATCCAGCTCCCTGTCTGTGGCCTGGGAAACCAGCAGAGGACGGCCCAAAGCCTTGGGACCCTGCATTCACATGGGAAACCCAGAAGAGGCTCCCTGGCTCCAGGCTTCGGATCAGCTCAGCTCCAGCTGTTGCATCCACTTGGGGAGTGAAACAGCAGATGGAAGATGTTTCTGTCTCTCCTGTCTGCAAATCTGACTTTCCAACAAAAATAAATAAATCTTCAGGAAAAAAAAAATGATGACAAATCACTAATACAGTGGAATTTTATGAAAGTAAAATTGACATTTAAAAAATCCTAGCAACTTCTCAACCAAGTCCATTCATCATTCCAAATGCAGGTATATGGGATCTGCCCTGTGTCCCTGACACAGCAGGGAGAAAAAGGCAGAAACTCCCCATCGACTCTGACACATCCAGTGAGGGCAGGAGGCTGCACCCAGAGCAGGAGCTCTGCCCAGCTTGACTGTCCTTGCAGAGTGCTCTCAGCAGTCAGGGTTTAGTAACAAGCGCACGATCTGCTCGCAGACCTGGGAAGGCACCGGAGTCACACTCACGGATGATCAGTTGTACCTGCTGCTAACTTTTCTGGTCAATAATGTCACCAACCAGGGTAGGGGCGGGTCTGGTGGGGGTTACTGTGGGTCGCTCTGACTGGGCTGCAGCTCCCACTGGTTTATGTGATGACCGAGTATGTGATGGGCAGAACCAGGATAGACCCCAACACCCACTGGTTCCGGTGGAAGACTGCGCTGGAAATGGACCCAACCCAGCAGTTGCAACCACCAGCTGATGGGGTGATGGACGGTGGTCGGCCTTGTACTTGCTAGCACATACAGGAATCTGGTCTGGGAACACCTCAAAGTCTCTTTGGGGATCCCCTCAATCGAAATGGCGGACTTTAGAACCTTAACCAAGAAAAGACGGAAGATAGGTAAATCAACCACCACAGCTATATGTTGGCAACGAAATACTGGACAAATGGAGACTCTATGATGGACTATGTCAATCAGTGGATTCTTCAACAGCCTCATCATGCCTGGAGTGGCGAGACTGGCAGCAATGCATAACTGGTGAGCTACCAAAACCACTTGAGCAAGGATCTCAGAGTACTCCCTACATCCGGGACCTGGGGGTGGGGGGGCGGAGACTGAGTGGGGCTTCTCCCTCAATATTCCCTTTAGCCCTTGTATCTTTTTACCCTAATTAACAATGTAAAGATTGCCAAAATACAATTTAAAAAAAGTGAAAAACCCAGCTTTTATGATGAGGGGAGTGGAGAGCAGGACAAGAAGTTCTTTCATTTATCAAATATTTTGCCCTAACCATAACAAAATAAATAAAATTTTCAACAGATCAAATAAAAACATTACAAAGATAAAAGTAAATCTTTCCCTCTTATTCCAACACGTACAACCTGAATTTAACACAACTTACTTGTACTAAGGGCTTCTCAGGGTACTGCTGCATCAGTGCCTAAGCTGAGACTCAGAAGGCTCGACTGACTCTTTTAATAGTTTTGTGTGTCACTCCCTGGATCCTAGTATTCTTTCTTGTAAATGCAACTCTCAAATAACCTCAGAAGCTTACATCATTTTTTAAAACTTCTGGAATCCAGCAATTATTTTACCAATTCTATGGGGAAAAAATCATAACCGAGGACCAAGGAATAACTTCCTTGCAAACATATAGAATATCCAAGTGACAACTCCAGCAAAAACATCTAAGTTACAAGTTCGAAACATCTGAGTTTTAAAAGTAACTCCAATACAACTTGACTGAAAATTACACAAATTGCTGAGTGCAAAACAAACAAATAAAAAAAAATCACCACGTAACAACCACCAATCTGCAGTTAGTTCACAGAGGACGGTACTTTACACACACTTCTCATCCAAAACAAGACTGCTTACAATCAGAAACCGTACAAAGAACTCAGGAAATCGGGTCTCGATTCGGGAATGTGGGGAGTGCGACTCAACCCTCACTACACAGTCGAGAAAAAGTCAATACCAAGAGTGAACGAGCGTGAGCTGAGGCTTGTTGTAACTGTAGAAATCCACCGGCAATATCTGGGCCTCTTAGAATTTATTCAGAGATACTTGCAGTAGCAGAGCAGTTTTTGTGCACTACACAGGTAAAGACGCCAAGCAATGAGCCGGTGACCCCGACACGGGTTGGTGAGAGCTCGGCAGGACAACTGAACGAGCTTCCCACACAGCTCCAAGGCAAGCTGCTCCATCAGCTCTGGGCTCAAAGTTCCTAAAACTTTTCCCTACAGTATTCCGACTTGACTCAAATGGTCGATCCATGACCACACTTCACCAAAGTCTACAGCGGAACAGATACATGCCTAAACATTATCTTACAAAAGTTCTTGTGAATGACACAAGTGCCAAGGAATCCAATACTATGTGTATGCATGAATTCTCAAGAAAAATCTTACAAAACAACAACAACAACAACAACAAAAATCCCTGAAGAAACAGCAGGGAATTGGTCCAGATCAAAGTTCAGGGCACAGGCAATGTTAGCAAGGGCCGGTCGAGGAACTCCGCAGCGCAGACGCCTCTTCCTCACTTTCTTCAGGATAACAAACTAAGGCCTCACGGGGATTTTTCTTAAAAAGCGACAACTGTATGCCTGGCACCCCCTGGCACCCCCCCCGTCACCCCCCCCCCGTGCGGCACCTACACCTCCAGCTCCATTGTGCGCACGGCGGCAGAGGCAGGGGACGCCTGCGATGCCCCACGCTGGGCACTACCCCGTGTGGCCAAGCCAGGGCTGGGCCATCAGCACAGCATCCTGACGCAAAGTGTAAGGGGAGAAAGAGGAAGAGGAGGGTGGCAGAGGTCTCCCTGAATTCCTAACAAAGGGACCTGTCCACAGCAGGGCAGAGAAAGAATCCACAGGGCTTGGAAAGGGAAGTCTCCGTCCCCGAACGTTTTAAGGGCAAGATGGCAAAACCACACACAATAAACAACCCGAGGCACAGTTCAGACCCTACAAAGGGTTCACGTGGGACTCCACTGGCTGCAGCTTGTCAGCTGTGTAACTCCGCAAAACCGTGTGTCTCTCGTCCCCAACGAGAAAGTTGACTACAAACTGCAAGGAAAATGCCCCTGTCTCCCTCGGAAAGAAACAATATCAGACATTTTGGTCTCACACCAAAGAAGCAGGGATGTAAAATGAACTGCGCTCCATATTGATTCCCAAAGCAAATACAAAAATTTAAAAAGAAAAAAACGCAAGCTTGACAATGGCAAGTAAAAGAATTCGGTTCAACTTCACATCAAATCTGAAATCCAGACCTCCAACGAAGGCAAGATTTTTTTTAATGCCTTATTCCTGCTTAGAAAAGTGCGTACAACAGAGGGAAAAAAAAAATCCTGAAAAAGAGGAGTGTGAGGTAGAAAGAACTGAATAAGTGCATTGCAGAAGCAGGGGCTTGCAATTTCTCATTTATCACCAACCCCCAAAAGGTACGTCTGAAATCTCCCCGAGTCCACGGAGAGCCGCACACAGGGCTGCAGCGGCAGCTCCCCGACCAAGTGCACGGGGGACAATAAGGCCCTCTCCACGCAGCACCCACTCGCGAGCTCCCACTCCAGGACAGACACCCATCGGACACGGCCGAGCCACGAAGATGGTCGGGCCACCGGCCGCCTCCGGCCGGCCCATTCAAACACCTTGAAAATTAACGAAGGGGCAGGGAACGGGGAGAGAGGGAGAGAATACGGAAGAGGGACGGTGCCGGGCAGCAGCCCACGGGAGCGTGGAGGACGGGGGCTCGCTCGACTAACCTGTGCCGTCGCTGGCCGACGCCGAGAGGGCCGGAGACGAGAGTTTAGGCCGCTTGGCTGAAGGCGGCCCCGGTTCCACCACATTCTCGGCCATTTTTAATTCTTTCGGAGACGCCGGCGAGGAAGGCGAGAATCCTCGGAAAATCTCCGGTCGGGCCCGAGGCGCCCGCCCCGCTCCGTCGAGTGAGCTCGGGGGGCTCGGCCGGCACCCGAGGCCGGCAGGGGTGGGGGGGGCGCCGGGCCAAGTTCCTTTTTTTTCCCCCTCTCTCTCTCTCCCCGCCGGCTCGCGGTGACCGGAGAGGGATGCGGACTCGAGAGAAAAAGGTAGGGGCAAGTGCGAGGGGCCGGGCCTGCGGGCAGGCCCGAGCGGAGCGCAGGAACGCGGGCCCGCCGAGCGCGTCGGCCGCGGCCACTTCCCGGACGAGTCGCGGCTCTCAGAGGCGCGGTCCCCGGCCCGCCGCGGCCGGCCCCTGCCCAGCCGAGGTCTCTCGGAGCTCCGCCGCCGCCATCAGCCTCTTCCTCCTCGGCGCTGTCCTCCTCCTTCTCATCGCCTCCAGGAGGCGGGGGCGAGAAGGGGGGGAGAGCAGGAGGAGGAGGAGGAGGAGGCGACGAGCAGCACTCACCTCCTCCCGGTGCCCCCTCCCGGGCCCGCGCCCCCACCCTCCCGGCCCTGCTCCTCCTCCCGCCGCCGCCGCCGCCGCCGCCGCCGCACCGGCCCCTAATGGCCGCGCAGAGCTCGCCCGAGCCGACGAGTCAGGCCGGCGCCTCCGCCTCACATCGCGCGGCGGCCGGCGGAGCGGAGGCACGGCGAGGACGCCCGGCGCCCGCCGAGCTCGCCGGCCCGACGAGGGCCGAGGGGGGCCGGGCCGACGAGCGCCGCCCGGAGCAGGGCCCCTCGCTCGGGGAGACGGCGCAGGCGGATCTCGTCTCCTCCGGGCGCCGGGCTCGCTCCTTCGCCCTCCTCTCCCGCGGGAAAAAGAAAAGAAAAAAAAAAAAAATCAATCCGTTCGTGCCCCTCCCGCCGCGTCGCCCCGGCGGGCAGCCCAGGTGCCCGGAGCGCCCGCCCCCCGGGGCTCCTGCTCGGGGCCGCCCTCGGCGGGGCCGGCCGCGGGGGGTTATGTAATGGTCCCCCCACTCAGGCGTCGACGCCGGCCCGGCTCCCGGGGGCCGCGGCGGGGGTGTGTGCAGGCGGCAGGGGGGCTGGGGGTCGCCTCAGCCCCGTGCGCCCCGGGCCCCCGGCCACTGTCTCCTCCTGGCCCTGGCCGCCTCTCTCCGGCCTGACTCCACTGCCCGCACCCGTTCGTTCCCGCAGTTCGCACTCGGGCCCGGCGTCCCCGCTCGCCCACTCTCCGCCCGCTCTCCCTCTCGCCCTCGCTCCCCCCCGGAGCCTAGCACACAAACAAGATGGCGGCTGTTGTTTCTTCCCTCGGCCGAATCCTCCTTACAGGCTAGCGGTAGCGGCGGCGGCCGGAAATGAGCCAAGGGAGGGTGGGGGGGCGGCGGGGGGCGGGGCGCGGCCTGCTAGGGGCGGGGCGAGGGGCGGGGCCGAGCCCCGAGCGGCTCACACAATGGGGGAAAGCGGAGCCGGGGGCGGGGCCGGCTGCCATCACGGGGATCCGCCCAAGGCCCCTGCGCGCCGGGCGCTTCCGCAAACTCCCCCGGCGTCACCCGGTGGCTCCCTTTAAAGGGGAGGATTGCGCGGAGGGGGGGCGGGTGGAGAGCCGGGGGCGGACTCGGGCTCTATTTTCAGTCGGTGGACAGTTGCCGGGAAAAGTACCCCGGGCTCGGTGTCGGAAAAGGGGGCCGGTGGCAACTGGGGTTGACGGAGCTCCCGGAAAAGGCGCTAAGTCACGGCGCAGGTGGCCGAGCGGCAGCGCCCCTGGGTGATACGGGCTTGGCGCCCGGCACCCTCGTTCCTTGGGCGGCGGGTCTTTGGAACCCGGAGTTTGGAGCTTGAGACCCCAGGGCTCTGCCCAGCGCCTACCCCCAAACGCAGCGAATGTGTGCCCCCCGCCACCACGCACAACACCGGCCTCCCAAATGACACAGGTTGGGAGTTGTTTCCGTTTGAGTTCGCCCATCTTTTTTTTTTTTTTTCTTTAAGTAGAGACATGTATAATACTTTGATAAATAGAAAACAAAACTCCCACGGCGCTGGGAGGATGTGTGAGGACCAGACCCCAACATCCTCCCCCGCGCCCTGCTTCCGTGGCCCTCCTCATGCAGGGGTCCCTGAAGTAGTTTGCTGGACACACCTGGGGCCCGAAGACATTTGAAGGGAATCTTCTCACACATCCTCACTGATAGAGCAGTCTAATAAAAGATTGCCTTATTTTAAAAGCTGCTGTGAGGGGGGGGTCGTGATAAAGCAAAAATGCAATGTGCCGTGGATGATTTAAAGATGGGACAGGAAGCAAAAGTGAAAGATGCTCGGATGTGGAATGCTGGGTGACAGGGAGGGACTCGGGGAACCCTACGTTTGGCCCTGGAGGAGCCCGAAACAACTCGCCTTTGGAAACTAATAAGCCTCATAGGTAAAGCACCTTAGTTGGGGCTTACACAGACAGTTTATTTTCTGTTTTTGTGGGGTTTTTTTCTTTAATTATTTTTATTTGAAAAAGAGAAGAGAGGGACATCTTCTACCAGCTGGTTCACTCCACAAATGGCTGCAACAGCTGGAGCTGAGCTGATCCGAAACCAGGAGCCAGGAGATTCTTCCAGGTCTCCCATGTGGGTGCAGGGTCCCAAGGCTTTGGGCCGTCCTCGACTGCTTTCCCAGGCCACAAGCAGGGAGCTGGATGGGAAGTGGAGCTGCCAGGATTAGAACCGGCGCCCATATGGGATCCTGGCATGTTCAAGGCGAGGACTTTAGCCGCTAGGCCACAGCGCCAGGCCAGAATGAAGTTTCAATGGCAGGAAATGATCCACTCATTGCTCTTAACTTCCCACCACAAAGGCACATGGAATCATTTCTTTCTCATTACTAGTATTCTGTTTATTTGAAAGGCAGACTTGGGGAGTGGGCAGGGTGTTCTGTCTGTTGGTTCACTTCCCACACAGCTGCGACAAGCAGGACTAAGACAGGCAGAAGCCAGGAGCCTCCTCTGGGTCTCCCACATGCACGCAGAGGCTCAAGGACTCCAGCCATCCTTTTCTGTCTTCCCAGGTGTTTTCAGCAGGAGGCGGATCAGAGTGGAACAGCCAGGATTCAAATCGGCATGGGACCCCGACACAGCAGCCCTCAGAGTGACAGCTCCAGCCAGGACCCAAACACAGCAGCCCTCGGAGTGACAGCTCCAGCACGGGACCCCAACACAGCAGCCCTCGGAGTGACAGCTCCATGGGACCCCAGCACAGCAGCCCTCGGAATGACAGCTCCAGCACGGGACCCCGACACAGCAGCCCTTGGAGTAACAGCTCCAGCACGGGACCCTGACACAGCAGCCCTCGGAGTGACAGCTCCAGCACGGGACCCCGGCACAGCAGCCCTCGGAGTGACAGCTCCAGCATGGGACCCTGGCACAGCAGCCCTCAGAGTGACAGCTCCAGCACGGGACCCCGACACAGCAGCCCTCAGAGTGACAGCTCCAGCATGGGACCCTGGCACAGCAGCCCTCAGAGTGACAGCTCCAGCACGGGACCCTGACACAGCAGCCCTCAGAGTGACAGCTCCAGCCTCACAGGGATCATTTCTCCTTCTGCCTGCCCTGTGCTTGGGTCCCACACACCTGGAACCCTCTGTCTGAATTACCACTCTGCCCACCTAATTCCCAAGGCCCTTCGGGTTTCGGCCCATTCCTTCCCGTTTCCGTGGGACACCGCCACCCCACGCCCTGAGTCCTGTCACAGATGCGTCCTTTGGGCATCTCTGGCAGATGCTGTGTATTTCTGAGTCACCCAGCAATGCACACCATGTTGTGGTTACCAGGGTCCTTGCCAACCAGTCAGGGAGGGTGGCAACATGGACCATTTCTCTCTCCCCACTGGCACCTCATTCAAGGTGATGCAGCTGGTGAGTGGAGACTGTGGGTTCAGGAATCTGACCTGGGTTGGTGAGTCTCCTTGCCCCAACCCCACAGAATCTACTGTAGGCACAAGGACTTCCTGGCCCTGGATTGGACATGGTCTGTCCCATCTCTCCTTCACAGTGCCAATTAACATCTCTCTCTTTCTCTCTCTCCCCTAGCCTCTCAGATCTCTTCTTTAAAAAACCGTACAGTGTTTGAAAGGCAGAGTCCCGCATACAGAGGTCTTCCATCCATCAGCCCACTTTCCAAATGGCCTTAATGGCTAGGCCGGAGGCAGGAGCCAGGACCCTCTCCCAGTCTCCCACATAGCTGCAAGCGGCACAAGCATGTTAGCAGTCTTCCACTGTTTTCACAGTCCATTAGGCAGTGAGCTGGACTGCAAGTGGAACACCTGGGACATAAACCAATGCCCAGATGGAAGCCAGGATCACAGGCCATGGCCTCAACCCACCGCACCACAGTGGCTCCAAGAACCTCTTATCCTGACCTCAATCCTTTATAATTACACCAGAAGAAGAGGAAGTGTGGGGCTGGGGCTGGTGCATACCAGCTAAAGCCTCCACCAATAGCACCAGCAGCCCATGTGGTTACTGGTTGGATTCCCAGCTGCTCCACTTCTCATCCAGCTCCCTGCTAATACACTGGGAAAGCAGCAGAGGATAGCCCAAGTGCTTGGGCCCCTGCACCCATGGAGGAGACCTGGCAGAAGCTCCTGGCTCTGAGAATCAGCTGCTGCGGTCATTTTGAAAAGTAAACCTGTGAATGGACAATCTCTGTGTCTCTCCTCTGTTTGTAACTCTGCCATTGAAATAAAAATTTAAAAATAAATCTTAACAATAGTATGAGTTCGGACTCAATCAAGATCTTCGTCAGCTCTCTAAGCAAAGCACCCCAAAGTCTTGAACTTGAACCTTCTAACACCAAAACCAGGCTCTTTAGAACAAGAGGGAAGCTGTATGTGAACATACACACACTCCCTCCTCTATAAAATTGGCCACAGAGCTTGCCACTTTGCACAGCATCAGGCTCTGCATCCCATTAAGGATCCTAAGGAGGAGGACTTGCAGCCTTTATACCCTGAACCAAGTGCTTCCCCGCACTCAGCACTGGGCTGGGTGCACCGGCTCCAAGAGGGAGAAGACAGTCCTGGTCCTCTAGACACGCCACACACTTGGAGGGAAACCCCCCAGAAACCTGAGACCCCCACAGGACCAGCGAGGACAGCCGATGTGTGAGCAGAAGCACTTGTTACACTGGCATCCACATGAGCTCTGCCAGGCGTGAGCAAATGCCACTGGGCACCCCAGGAAGGGGGGCACTGAGAAAGTGGCCGCCGGGCCAGCCCCCAAGGGACAGTGTGAGCCCAGCAGGGATGGCTCCTCAGACGCTGGTCCTGCTTTTTCGTTTGCAATCTGTGGTCATCTAGTATGTAAATCAGCGCAGCACACCAGCCACTGGGTGGGTTAGTGAATTCTAGGTGTGGTATTGTAAGTCAGAATCTGATCAACTTCAAGCAAAGCTGTGACCTTAAAATGCGGGCCTTTGCATTTTGAAAGGCTGTTCAAGGACCAGGAAAGAGAAGAGGTTCCCCATGCCTGGTACCTGCTAAGTTGACGCCGTGTGTGGTAACTATAGCCACCACGTAAGGGCCTATCAGACCTACAGAATCTCAAAATAGCTCTGCTCTCTGCAGCAGCAGCTCATTCTTTACTATTGTTGCTATGTGACAAACTATTGGCTCTCCGCATTTGTTCATCCGAGCCTGCCAGGGAGGGAGGGTGGGCAGAGGGCTCGGAGACAAGCATTTCTTCCAGAATCAAATGCAACCAACACTCCCTCAAAGTGGTCCTGTAGTGCTTCGCTGAGTTCGGTGGAAGAAATGCTGACTGAGTAACCCACACGGGGTCCGTACCATGCTCGGTTCTGGGGACACAAAGACAAATGCACATGGTTTCTGTCCTTGGTTGCTAACTCTGGAAAGAAAGGCAGAGTCATAAATTGAAACTGCAAGCTGAGAGGGGCAAGACAGAGGGCTGGGTGTTAACGGCAAGCAAGAGGGGCGTTCCTGGTGAATTCAGCTTTGGACGTGGTGGTGCAGCTGTGGGGTACCCACTCGAGAAATCACCTACAGACAGCTAGATATGCAGGGGCAACCAGATCACTCAGGTCCTAGGGTCTGGCAGGCTAGCAGAAAAGAGCGAAGACTCAGCAAAATAGATGAGGGGCAGTACTGAGCAGTGGGTCCTAACAGCTGCACACAAAGATGTTGGAACAGTAACCATGGCCTTGAGGTGGGGATGTCCATTTCAGAGAGAGCGGAGGAGCTGAGCCTGAGAGATTCAGAATACCTGCTACTGTGTAGCTGAGAGGCACCAGGTGATGGCACAGTAGCTGGCTCACTGCCACTGATGTGGAAGACTCCCAGTGACTTGTAGGTGCTTGGCCCAGCGCTGCCTAGTGTGCACATTTAGCAAGTGAGGCATGTCTCGTATCTGTCTGTCCCTTTGCTTCTCTGCCTTTTAAGTAACAGAGTGGTAATGGAACAAGCCCTTGGTTCTGCAGCCCGGGAACTGCTAAGGGGAGCCAAGAGGCTGGCATAGCAAACACCAGAAGGAGCAGAATCAAGAACTTTTGTCCTGGAACGACAGGTTAAGCAGCTTCTAGCCCTGGACAAGCTAGTGTTGGGGTAACTGACCCCAGATGGGAGACCAGGAAGACATTCCAGGCTCCTGATTTCAGCTTTGCTCAGCCATAGTGGTTACAGTCATCTGCAGAGTGAACCAGTGGATACAAGCTCTCTCTCTCTCCTTCTCTCTGTGTAACTCTGACATTTAAATTAAGAAATTTTTTTTTCTTTTAAGCAGAACTGGACAACAGGCATGGGAGCTGTGGCATGGGGCAGTGGATGCATTCCATCAAACGGTGATATGGCACCACAGGCAGACAGGACAGCAAGCCATGCTGCCACACTCCTCCAACCTTACGCATATACACAAGCTCTTGGGAAGGCAGCAGCAGATGGTCCATGTTCTTGGGCTCCTGCACCCATGGGAGAGACCCACGTGGAGATTCTGGCTCCTGGCTGCAGTTTGGCCCAGCCCTGGCTGCTGCTGCCATGAGGTGAGTGAATGAACACATGCTATCTTGTAATCACTGTGCTTTTCAAGTACATTTAACTGTACTTTGACCCAACTTAGTTTTCTAGATAAGTAGGCCATATTCAAGAAAGACTTAATGCAGTCGCTATTAGCACAGGTAAATGTGGAATAGATCTGGCAGGAGTTCACGAAGTCATTTATTCATCTGTCCCAAAAAATATCTTGAATTGGCACCTCAGGGAATGAACAAAAGGTGATTTTCACCAGATGTATCTGTTGCAAATTGAGAACAAAAAATAGTGTGTGTGTGTGTGTGTAGAGGGGGTGGGGAGGCTCTCCTAAAATAATAAACAAATGTGTCCCAATGAATCTCCCCGCGTGGCTTCCCTCCCAGGAGTCGGCGGAGGACTGGGCCTGGTCAGGAGAACATGACCCACGTGACAGCGCAGTGAGGTTCCAGGTGGGATAAGGAGCTTTCCCCTTTGCTGCCTCGGAGAAGTCACCAAGCGATTGGGAATGCTGGGAGGCCTGCCAGCTACAGCAGGCACACGGGAAGGCCCTCTGGCACAAGGACACGGATTCTGCCAACAGTGTGACGGAGCTCAAGAGCTCATGTCCCCACAGGAGCTTCCTGTCCACAGCTCGATCCCAGGCCTGGCAGACCCTGAGCGGAGGGACTGGCTAAGTGACACCGGACTCCTGACCCTCAGAAATGGGGAGATGATAAATGCTTGCATTTATGAAGCCTGTACATTTGTGGTAACTTGCAAGGCCACAAAAAAAAAAAAAAAAAAAACAGTGTAACATTTCAGGAAAGGAAGTAAGAGTCCTCTGGAAAAAAAAAAAAAAGTAAATCTGATTAAAGATTACACTAACGTGGTTTAACACTTTCAAAGATGTATTACTGCTCCATCAACAACACTGCAAACACCCAGTCCGAGACATCAGCAACTGTTTTTGTTGTTGGTTTCTTGCATATGCTTCCAGAGCCGATCCTTGCATATACAAACAACCACACTGATGTGTTCTTATATTTTCCTTAGCTTCCTAAATCACAGATGCTTCCTAAATCAACATGGGAGGAGTGCATAGAAATAACACTGCAGGAAATTAGTAAGCCAAAAAAGAACAGTATTATTCCCTCTCTATAAAAGTCAAAAAAAGGGCCGGTGTCGCAATGCAAAGAGTTTTAAGCCTGTAATTCCAGCATCGCACATAAGCACCAGTTCAAGTCCCAGGTGCCTCACTTACAGTCCATCTGTCTGCTAACGACGTGGCACAGCCTTGGAACACGGCTTCAGTGCTCGGGCACCTACATCCACAAAGGAGACCCAGAAGAAGCTCCTGGCTCCTGGCACCATCCTGGCTGAGCCCTGGCCATTGTGGCAACTTGAGAGTAAACCATTGCATGGAAGATCTCGCTTTCCTGGCTCCTGGCTTCAGATCGGCTCAGCACCAGCCTTTGTGGTCCCTTGGGAAGTGAATCATCGGATGGAAGATCTTCCCTCTCTGTCTCTCCTCCTCCTCTCTGTATATCTGACTTTGTGATAAAAATAAAATAAAGCTTAAAAAAGAAAGAAAGAAACTCATTCTAAGGGTCAGTGTGGTGGCTTCACAGGTTAATCCACCTATAGCACTGGCATCCCATATGGGTTCTAATCCCGGCAGTTCCACATCCATAAGCTCCCTGCTTATGGACTGGGAAAGCAGTGGAGGACGGCGCAAGTGCTTGAGCCCCTCCCCTGCACCCACATCGGATATCTAAAAGAAGCTCTTGGCGCCTGGCTTCAGATTAGCTCAGCTCTGGCCATTGTGGCTAGGGTAGTGAACTAGCACATGCAAGATCTCTCTCTCGCTCTCTCTCTCTTACTTGCTCTGTCTCTCCTCTTATAACCTATCTCTCAAATTAAAAAAAAAAATTTTTTTAATGCATTCAAAATTTTAATGTTGGGGCCCGGCGCGATGGCGCAGTGGTTAAGGTCCTCGCCTTGCACTCCCGGGATCCCATATGGGCACCGGTTCTAATCCTGGTGGCCCCATTTCCTATCCAGCTCCCTGCCTGTGGCCTGGGAAAGCAGTCGAGGACGGCCCAAAGGCTTGGGACCCTGCACCTGCGTGGGAGACCAGGAGGAGGTTCCTGGTTCCCGGCTTCGTATCAACGCAGCACCAGCTGTTGCGCTCACTTGGGGAGTGAATCATCGGACGGAAGATCTTTCTCTGTGTCTCTCCTCCTCTTTGTATATCTGACTTTGTAATAAAAATAAATAAATCTTTTAAAAAAAAGAGATACATAGTCTATATTTCAGAAACAGTGAGAAGACATCAAGTAATCAATTCATATTCGTATACCACAATCAAGAGCTGCTACGTCCAACATAAACTCAAAATAAAATCAACAACATAGAAAACGTTCCACACGATCTTCCTTTTTGCCTGTACGTCGGTGTCTTTTTATTATTATTATTATTTTTTTTTTAAAGATTTATTTTATTTTTATTGGAAAGGCGGATATACATAGAGGAGAGACAGAGAGGAAGATCTTCCGTCCGATGATTCACTGCCCAAGTGAGCCCAACGGCCGATGCTATGCCGATCTGAAGTCAGGAGCCTCTTCCGGGTCCCGAGCGGGTGCAGGGTCCCAAGGCTTTGGGCCGTCCTCGACTGCTTTCCCAGGCCACAAGCAGGGAGCTGGATGGGAAGTGGAGCTGCCGGGATTAGAACCGGCGCCCATATGGGATCCCGGGCGTGCAAGGCGAGGACCTTAACCACTGCGCCACTGCGCCGGGCCCCTTTTTTATTATTATTGATTACATTGTATTATGTGACACAGTTTTATAGGTACTGGGATTCCCCCCACCCCTGAAATAACCATCCCCCCCATGGTGGATTTCTCCACCTTGTTGTGTAACCATAGTTCAAATTCAGTTGAGATTCATTGTAAGCACATACCAAGCATAGAGTCCAGCATCTTATTGTCCAGATGAGTTCAACGGCTTCTTGGGGAGCCCTTCTCTGGTCTGAAGGCAGAGCCAACAGAGTAAAATCCTGATCAATCAAAAGCCCCAACATAACCTCAGCAAGAATATACAATGTTTTGGTATTAATTGACATAGTATTGAGTAAACAATATATTAAAAATAATGCAAGTTCTTAACCACATCCTGTGACTACTCCATTGAGATTTCAACAATTGAGGTGCATAACAGTTGTAGGAGGGGCGTGCAGAGAAATCTTCCGTACCTTGGTGAGGGGTACCTGCTCTGTGTCCTACCTAGTAAGGTATGTGTGAGTCCATGCTGACCAAGCTTTCCTTGTTGTTCTCTGCCTATCTATCCTAATTTGTGTGTGTGTGTTTGGAAGAGGGGCCTTGGAGCGACCATGCAGAGAGGGTGGAGACCCAAAGTTGGAACTAAGTAAGGACCAGAGAAAGCTCCTCTCCCTAGTCCTGAAGGAAGTTTACTGTTCTTAAAAAAAAAATCTTAAAAAAAATAAACTAAAACCTATTTTATACTGGAGTGGGTGTTTGGAAGACAGTAAGTCACGGTTTGGGACAACTGCATTCCGTTTGAGTGCCTAGCTCGTCTTGGCTGCTTGGCTCCCTGCTCGGCTTTCTGCAGGTGCGCGCCTAAAGGGCAGCCAGTCACAGCTCTAGCCGTTGGTCCGTGTTACCCGTGTGGGACACTCAGATGGACTTCAGGATGCCTGGATTTGGTGAGGCTCATCCCAGGCTATTGCAGTCATTTTTTAAAATTATTTATTTATTTATTTATATTGCAAAGTAAGATATACAGAGAGCAGGAGAGACAAAGAGGAAGATTTTCCATCTGATGACTCACTCCCCAAGTGTCTGCGAAGGCTGGTGCTGCGCCGATCTGAAGCTAGGACTTTTAGCCACTAGGCCATCGCGCCGGGCCCTATTGCAGTCATTTTAAGAGTGAACCAGCAGATGGAAAGTTTCTCTGTGTGTCTCTCCACTTCTCAAATAAAATGGAAATAAGTTTAAGAAGAGATCCATTTCGGGAAGTAGCATGGTTGTACGGTAAACTAAGCTGCCACCTGCAACCCTGGCATTCCATGTCAGAGCACTGGTCGGAATCCCTGTTGCTTCCACTTCGGTCTCCTGCTAACATGCCTTGGGCAGAAAGCAGTCCAAGTATTGGGCCCTGTCACCCATGTGGCAGTAGCAGAGGTTCTCCTAGCCGTTGGATGCATTTTGGAAGTGAACCAGTGAATCAAAAATATTGATCACTAGGGTTCCTGCATGGTAGCCTAGAAGCTAAAGCCCTCACCTTGTACACACCGGGATCCCATATGGGTGTCACTTCATGTCCTGGCAGTCCCACTTCCCATCCAGCTCCCTGGTTGTGTCCTGGGAAAGCAGTGAAGGGTGGCCCAACACCTCAGGACCCTGCACCCACGTGGGAGACCCAAAAGAAGCTCCTGACTTTTGGATCGGCTCAGCTTTGGCCTTTGTGGCCACTTGGGGAGTGAATCAGAGGATGGAAGATCTTCCTCTATCTCTCCTCTTTGTATATCTGACTTTACAATAAAAATTTTAAAAAGGGCGTGGGGACTCACTCCCTTGGTCGCATGCTGCCCTTGCTCTCACACTCTGCTCTCGGCATGTGCAGTACCTGTTGACTCGTTTCCTGTCTCTACAGAACAAATGGGAAAGCGGAAGCATTTGCCTCTCCCACCTATCTCCTCCCAACACCCTCCAGTGGGATATTCCTGCTGGGCATGACCTAGAGCTTGGGCGCCCTGGTCTAGGACGTGACTTCCAATCCTGTGTACAAAACACGGCCGCACTGGCTGTTGAGTTCACTTGGGGAGTGAATCATCGGACGGATCTTCCTCTCTGTCTCTCTTCCTCTCTGTACATTTGCCTTTCCAATCAAATAAATAAATCTTAAAAAAATACATATATATGTATAATAAAATAAAATAAAGCTTAATCTAATGCAAAAAAGAGAGAGATTTTATTTATTAACAACAACAAAAAGAACCTAAAAAGAACTGGTGCCCATATGGGAGCCTGGTGCGTTCAAGGTGAGGACTCTAACCATTACGCTATGGCGCCGGGCCCTGAAAACACTCTTACCCTGTTTTCTTACACCTTTATAAACCTGGAACTTGGGCTGAATAGGAGAATCCTTACCAGCTTGTCTCCGGTGGTTCTTGCGGCTGACGCCCTAACAGGGACCTGCTGGCAGGACCTAAAACCCCCATGAGTCTCCACCCCCAAACATGCCTGCACGTGTCTGTTTCCTACTCACCTTCTAAATACACTTAAATTTGGGGGGGGGGGGGAAAGGCCAGTCCTATGGTATAGTGGGCAAAACCATTACTTGCAATGCGGCTTGCTGTATGGATGCCAGTTCGGGTCCAAGCTGCTCTACTTCCAATCCAGCTCCCTGCTTATGCGTCTGGAAAAGCAAGAGAAGATGGCCCGAATATTTGGGTCCCTGTACCTACTTGAAAGATTCCGAAGAAGCTCGTGGATCTGGCCCAGCTCTAGCCATTGTGGACATTTAAGGGCCAGCGGATCTCTCTCTGTCTTCCAAATAAGTAAGTAAATTTGAAAAACAAGCAACTCATTGAGTTTCTGCTTTAGGCCTGGCCTCTGCAGAATCCTGTGGTGCTAAGGAAAACAGCACAGAGACCTGGTGCTAGGGACCACTTGAGCAGGTGCAATGGGGGAACACCCGGCGACAGCACTGTCCCAGGCGACATTCGAGACATTGGGCGACACTGGCATCTGGTAAAGGCATCTAGCATGCTTGGAAGAGGGCAGACAGCCTGAGGCTTACTTGGGAAACAGACAGAGGAGAAAGGCAATCTGTGGAGGTGGTGATGGGACTAGAGGCCCCAGCAGAGGGGGGCCCCGTGTTTGTCACAGGCAGGCAGAGCTCTGTCCATTTGAGGAACTGAAAGAAGTTCAGCTCAGCCGGAAGCGGAGATGAGTCAAGTTCGTTTTTAAGCCAAAAGCCCTATGAGGAATCTGGACAAAGGATTGAAAGAAGGCATTAGCGTAAAAACTTCTGTCAGGAAGCTTGTGCAGTCTTCAGACAGCGGGGCCAGTGGGGACAGAGGGACAGGACCCAGTCCAGGGATCCTGAGAGCACAGACCCCTCCCCAGACGAGCCTGGTGATGGCGTGCCGTGTGGAAGGCAGGGTCATGAGGGTGAGGTCAAGAAGAGGCACCGCTGGTATAATCCCGTCCTCTGAGACCCTTGGGAGGGCGGAGCTCCCATGGTAAGGTTCTACAGATTTAGGATTTAGGAGTTGAAGAACTTGCCTGAGGCTACACAGCCTGTGTGCAGTAGAGGCTAGCTAGCTTTCTTACTTTCTTTTTTTTTTTAATTGGAAAGGCAGATATTCAGAGAAAAGGAGAGACACAGAACTGCTGGCTCACTCCCCAAGTTGCTGCAACGGCCAGAACTGAGCCGATCCAAAGCCAGGAGCCTCTTCCGGGTCTCCCACGCAGGTGCAGGGTCCCGAGACTCTGGGCCAACCTTGACTATTTTCCCAGGTCACAAGCAGTCATTGTGCTGGGACCAGGCTTTTTTTTTTTTTTAATTAAGAGCTTTATTTATTTTTATTGGAAAGACACATTTATAGTTAGAGAAGGATAGACAGAAAGATCTTTTTTTGAAAAGATTCATTTTATTTTTATTGAATGGGCAGATACACAAAGAGGATCTTCCATCTGTTGATTCACTCCCTAAGCAGCCACAATAGTCGGAGCCAGGAGCCTGGAGCTTCTTCAGTTCTCCCATGTGGTGCAGGTCCCAAGGCTTTGGGCCGTCCTCAGCTGCTTTCCCGGGCCACAGGCAGGGAGCTGGACGGGAAGTGGGGCCGCCGAGATTAGAACCAGCTATCTTTCACTGCTTTCCCAGGCACATGAGTGAAGAGCTGAAATGGAAGTGGAGCAGCAAGGACATGAATGGCACCACCCCCACAGTCCAGCCTTTGTTTTTTTTTCTTTTCTTTTCTTTTCTTTTTCTTTTAAAGATTTATTTATTTTTATTGGAAAGGTGGATATACAGAGAGAAGGAGAGACAGAGAGGAAGATCTTCCTTCCGATGATTCACTCCCCAAGTGAGCGCAATGGCCAGTGCTGAGCTGATCCGAAGCCAGGAGCCAGGAACTTCTTCTGGGTATCCCGTATGGGTGCAGGGTCCCAAGGCTTTGGGCCGTTCTCTACTGCTTTCCCGGGCCACAAGCAGGGAGCTGGATGGGAAGTGGAGCTGCCAGGATTAGAAGCGGCACCCATATGGGATCCTGGCATGTTCAAGGTGAAGACTTTAGCTGCTAGGCCACGCTGCTGGGCCCTATTTTTTTTTTTTTAAGATTCATTTATTCATTTATTCCGGCATGACAGCATAGCGGCTAAAGTCCTTGCCTTGAACGTGCTAGGATCCCATATGATGCCGGTTCTAATCTCGGTAGCCCCACTTCCCATCCAGCTGCTGTGTTGTGACCTGGGAAAGCAGTCAAGGATGGCCCAAAGCAAGACCCTGCAGCCATGTGGGAGACCCGGAAGAGGCTCCTGACTTTGGATTGACTCAGCTCCAGTCACTGTGGCCCCTTGAGGAATGAACCATGGGACAGAAGATCTTCCTCTCTGTCTCTTCTTCTCTCTGTATATCTGTCTTTCCAATAAAAATAAATACATCTTTAAAAAAAAGATTCATTTATTCTTTTTATTGGAAAGTCAGTTTTATATAGAGGAGAGACAATGAGAAAGCCACCAGGCTACTGCGCCATGCTCCAGAATCCAGCCTTAAAGCTATTAGTCCGGTTGTCAAATTCCTGTCCATAACTTACTTCTTAAAAAAAAAGAAATAGATTTGGGGCCAGTACAATAACCTAGTGGCTCAAGTCTTTGCCTTGAAACCCCGGGATTCCATATGGGTGCCACTTTGAGTCCCATGGGTGCTGCTTCATGTCCTGGCAGCCCTGCTTCCCATCCAGCTCCCTGTTTGTAGCTGGGGAAAGTAGTTGGGGATGTTCCAAAGCCTTGGGATCCTGCACCCACATGGGAGACCTGGAAGAGACTTCTGGCTCCTGGCTTTGGTTTGGCTCAGCTCTCTGTAGTAGCAACCTGGAAGAAATAACCTGGGAAGAACAGCTAGGGTAGCCTGAAGCTTGGACACTTCCGTCCACGTGGGAAACCCAGATGGAGCTCCTGGCTCTGGCCTGACCTATCCTCTAGCTACTGCTGCCATTTAGGGAACAAACCAGCAGATAGAAGATCTTGCTATGTCTCTCACTTTCTCCCTAAATTCTGATTTTCAACCAAATAAATAGATTTTTTTTTAAAGAATACTCTGTACTCTTCAACACAAAGATTGGCCTAAGACAGGGTCTATGGCTGGTGGGTGCCAGGCCGGGCATCTCCAGGCTGGGATCCCTGACTCCCCCATCACGTGCGTTGGTGAGCTGTCCCCAGGCCTGCCTGAGCTCTGGGGGCTGCTCCCTTCAGGGTACACCCAGGGGGGAGTCTCAGGGGCTGGGCAGGCCTGGGGCCCGCCCGCCACCACCACTATTGAGTGGTGGATGGGATTAGGAAGAGGCGTGACCTTGGACCTGGGGGTTGAAATATGGAAATTATAGTCTTATCCACTTTCCTGTAGCCCTTGAACCTCTTTACCCTAATTAACTATGTAAAGATTATAAAAAATATTTTTAAAAATGAAAAAAAAATCTTAGAAAAAGAACCAGATTAAAAAAAAAAAAAAGACAGGGCCTATACCACAGAGAAGGAAGCTCAAGTTTAAAGTGCAGACTTCAGTGAGAAAGCTACAGCAGCAAGAGAATTGTATCCAGGGAGTCACCCGGAGGGCGAGTGAGCAGAAGGCCCAGGGAGGGAAGACCGGTTCCCGGTGACACCATGTGCACTTTGACCAAGCCACATGTGGGGCAATCCCAGGAAACAGGCATTTTAATCATCAGAACTCAGAGATGCAGACTGCTTGCTGGAGTGGGAATACTCAAACAAGCGCTCATGAGGCACTGCAATAAATCACTGGATGAGAACAGAAACCGGAAACTGACATAAAGTGTACTTGAAGACCATGAACTTCATGGGCTCAAGTCTGTGGGGTGGGGGTGGGGCTTCAGGAGAGGAAGATGAAGAGCATGGTCCATTAGTGTACAATGAGGGGTGTCTGAGGAGATGGAAGCCTTGAGACCAAGGGTCCAGAAAGTGGGCACAACTGAGAGTCAGAGAGAGGGCTCCCCTGTGGACACGTTCCGTTGGAGGGGCCTTAGTTCATGCTTAGTCCAGAGATGGTAGGCCTTCTATTCACACGCGTTGTGGAGTGATTAGATGTAGCCTACTCGCATGTCGAGCAACTCACACTTCCTTGGTGCTGGGACTGTTCGAAATCTGCTTTCAGATCAACAGTGCATCGTTACCAACATGGTCACCATGTTCATTGCACGATCAACACCTGCAGCCTACTCTGTCTGACTGACCCTTTGGACATTTTGACCCAAATCTCCCCAAACCTAAAGTACTTACAGTTCCTGGTAGCTCTGACATAAATACACTCAGGTAGCTGGTTGAAATCTGTACATGAAGCAAGATTTATAAAATGTCATCACATAAGTAAGACTTTTAAAACTATTGGTATTATTTACTTGAAAACCACAGGTACATAGAGGGAGAAGGAAAGAGAGAGGGTGAGAGATCATCCATCCCCTGGTTCGCTCCCCAGATTCCTGTAAGAGGCAGAGCTGGACCACATTGAAGCCAGGAGCCTGGAACTCCATCTGGTTTCCCACATGCCTGCCTGTCTGCCTGCCTGCCTGTCTCCTGTCTGCCTGCCTGTCTGTCTGCCTGCCTGCCTGTCTGCCTGCCTGCCTGTCTGCCTGTCTGTCTGCCTGTCTGTCTGTCTGTCTGCCTGCCTGTCTGCCTGCCTGCCTGTCTGCCTGTCTGTCTGCCTGTCTGTCTGTCTGTCTGTCTGCCTGCCTGCCTGCCTGCCTGTCTGTCTGCCTGTCTGTCTGCCTGCCTGTCTGCCTGTCTGTCTGCCTGTCTGTCTGCCTGTCTCTCTGCCTGTCTGTCTGCCTGCCTGTCTGTCTGCCTGCCTGCCTGTCTGTCTGCCTGTCTGTCTGCCTGTCTGTCTGCCTGTCTGTCTCCTGTCTGCCTGCCTGCCTGCCTGACTGTCTGTCTGCCTGCCTGTCTCCTGTCTGCCTGTCTGCCTGCCTGCCTGTCTCCTGTCTGCCTGCCTGCCTGTCTGTCTGCCTGTCTGCCTGTCTGTCTGCCTGACTGTCTGTCTGTCTGCCTGTCTGTCTGTCTGCCTGTCTGCCTTCCTGTCTGCCTGCCTGTCTGCCTGTCTGTCTGCCTGTCTGCCTGTCTGCCTGTCTGTCTGCCTGTCTGCCTGACTGCCTGCCTGACTGCCTGTCTGTCTGCCTGTGTCCTCTTTTGGTGGAGGAGTGAAAGGGCAGCTGGGAGGGAGGGAAGGCAAAAGTGAGAGCTGAACCCGGGGAATGAATGACCGAATGGAAGACCTCTTTCTCTCTGTCAAATTTGCCTTTCAATTAAAAATAAATAATTTAAAAAGTACAAAGTTACCGATCAGAGATGCAGACAGAGAGAGACCTTCCAGCCACCAGCTCACTTCCTAAACTGCCATGATGGTCGCAGCTGAGTATAAGGAATGAGATGACCACAGTGGAAATGACCATCCTGGACACAAGAGGAAGCGAGCTGTTCCGGCGCGGGGTGACCCCTAGACAGACGCAGAAAGTCCATGTCAACACCGTAGAATCGGTTCCTGGGTGTATCCTAGCTCAGGTGACACAGCAGCAGTGGTCAGCAGTTGGGGGAAGGTCCACCATGGAGGGCTGCCCAGCTTTCACAGCCAGTGTCCTGTTGGCACAGTGTTGGCACTTGGGAATGGCTTCTGGAATGGAGCGGTAGTAGACTTTTTTTTCAGGGTGACTGCTGTTTTCTTCAAACACTGGCCAGTTGCTTGGTCACAGCTTCATGAACAAATGTTGGCTGAGCCCAGTGCTGTGGCCTAGCAGCTAAAGTCCTCGCCTTGAACCCACCGGGATCCCATATGGGTGCTGGTTCCAATCCCGGCAGCTCCACTTCCCATCCAGCTCCCTGTTTGTGGCCTGGAAAAGCAGGGGAGGACAACCCAAAGCCTTGGGACCCTGCACCCGTGTGGGAGACCCGGAAGAGGTTCCTGGTTCCCGGCTTCGGATCAGTGCAGCACTGGCTGTTGTGGTCACTTGGGGAGTGAATCATCGGATGGAAGATCTTCTTTGTCTCTCCTCCTCTCTGTCTATCTGATTTTGTAATAAAAAATAAATAAATCTTTTAAAAAATGATGACAGTCAAAAAGCTCACCTTGACATACCTGTGGCGTCTCAACACTTTGGTCTTTGGCACTGCAGTCTCCGTGAGGGGTGCGTGCATGGGAGACCCAGGACTCCCGCAGCCTCATGGCAGACTTTATAAACACTGGATGCTGGGGCAGCACTAAATCAGTGCTAGCGGTTTCTCCATTTCTTTTTTAAGAATTAGTTTATTTTTTATTGCAAAGGCAGATATACTGAGAGGAGAAGAGACAGAGAGGAAGATGTTCCATCTGATGATTCACTCCCCAAGTGACCACAATGATTGAAGCTGAGCCAATCAGAAGCCAGGAGCCTGTAGCTTCATCCAGGTATCCCACACAGATGCAGGAGGCCAAGGTTTTGGGCCGTACCAGCAATGTTGGGGTACACTTAAATAGGAGACTGGTGGAATTATAATTCCTTATGAAGGATTATACCACCGTAGTAAAATGGAGAAAATCTCTTGGGGGGGGGTGGGAGTTTGGGGTGAAATCCCAGCCTATATGAAATTGTAACGGATAATTCAAAACATTCAAAATAAAAAATTATATATATATAAATAAAAATAAAAATTATACAAGTATGATACACTCTCTTTGTTCCAAGACAAAATTCTAATAAGGGAAAGAATAACTTTCTCAGCAAATGTTATAAATGTTATTGGACAACTTGATATGCATATGCAAAAGAGTAAAATGGGTGGGGCTGTGCGGGGCTGTAACAGCCTAACCCTCCTACGATACCAGCATACCCTACGGACATTGGTTCGAGTCCTGGCTGCGCCACTTCTGAGCCAACTCCCTGCTAACAACGGCCTGAGAAGCAGTGGAGACTGGACCAGGTCCTTAGGCCCTGCAGCAACATGCAAGATGGAGAAGCTCCGGTCGACCAGCTTTGGCCCACACCAGCTCCCACCGTGGCAGCCACTGACGGAGTAAAACAGGGCTTGGAGGACCGGACCGCTGTCTCTCCTTCTCCCTCCCTGCGACAAAACAATAACAACAGCAACAAAAAGAGGGAAACTGCACCCTTATCTCCTTACCCCAATCACACAGAACCAACTAACATGGATTAGAACCCTAAATGAGAGAGCCACAAAAGCCCTCAGCAGAAAATAGGGGAGTCCAACTCCTCCCCAGTCATGGGTTAGGAAACTTCTGTATAGGACACCCAGAGCACAAACTTCAAAAACTAGATAAATCAGATGTCACTGAAAAATGAGAAACTTTTCATTGAATGGAAACAAACACAGAATGGGAGAAAATATTTGGAAATCACATGTTCAGAATATATAGAGGACACTTACAACTCAATAACAAAAGGCAAATGAGCTCAAATTTTGAGCAAGAATTTGAAACAGTGGAAATGACCATCCTCTACATAAGATTACAAGTGGATAACAACGCCATTAAAATATCTCCACATCGTTAGCCATTAGGGAAGTATAAATGAGAGCCACAATGAGGTACTTTGTGCCCACTCAGATGCTACAATCAGACAGTAATAATGGTCAGTGGAGATGTGAGGAAGTTGGAAAATGGTTGAAGGAGATGTGGGGAAGTTGGAATCTTCATGGATGCACTGTCGGAATGGACAGGGAGGCATCACTGCCAGCACGGGCCTGGGGATGTCCAGCAGAGCCACCCTAGGGCCCAGCAAGTCCACTCACAGCGGGCAAACTGCAGAGACAGAGAAACACACACATAACTTGACGTCCTGTGTCTAACAGAAGCACAACAGCTACAACGTGTAAACGTGCATGTTCACCAGCGGGTGAATGGATAGCTACCATGTTACAATGGACCATGCAATATTTGACTATCAAAAGGAATAAAGTAGAGGGGTTGGCACAGTGGCATTGCGGGCAAAGCCTCTGTCCATGGTGTGGGCATCCCACATGGGTGCCAATCCGTGTCCCAACTGCTTCACTTCTGATTCAGCTCCCTGCTTATGACCTAAGAGAGCAACAGGTGATGGTCCAAGGCCTTGGGCCCCAGCACCCATGCAGGAGATCCATTAAAAACAAACAAAAAAAAAAAAAAACCTCTTGGTTTCAGACTGGGGATGAGTAGGAGGTCACCTTAGAAAAGTTGGTGGGTCCAGGGTCAAGTTCTGATGCTCTTGACCTTGGAAGGAAAGGGGGTGGGGCTCTGGGAAGGGACACCCAGTGGGGTGCTGGGCTCATGCAGGACGCGGGGTTTGTGAAGGAGAAGGGGTCAAACGTGCCAGGGGCAGCTGGAAGGGCGAGAGGACAAGGCCGGACTCAGGGCCGAGCCCAGGCCTTCCCGCACTGCCATTGGCAGCAGGGAGAGCAGTGGGGCTGAAACACGAGTATGGACACTGTGCGAACACCCTCAGCTCCTTCTTTAACTGCCTGGTGACCCCAGGAAGGAAAACACCCCTACAGCACCAGTGCAAGTCCCAGCTGCTCCACTTCCGATCCGGCATCCCTGCTGGTGCACCCGGGAAAGCAGAAGATGGCCCAACCACTAGGGCTCCTGCGTGGGGACCCAGGAGACATTGTGCCCATTTGGGGGGTGACCCAGCCGATGGAGCTCTCTCTCTTGTCCTCTGTAACTCTGCCTTTCAAATCACATAAAAGAAGAAAGGAAAGGACCTGATGAGTAGAGATGGAATCCTGTAGCCCTTGTGAACTCCCTGGCTTGTTAAATCCTCAAGCTCCACAAAGTCAGGTGTCCAGTGGCACAACCCCGGGTTCATTTCCTTCACTTCTGAATCTCCACTTATCGAGGGGCATAGGGGACCTTGGGGGCATCTGCCCACAGGCTCGCTGCAAGGCTTAGAGGAAAAGACGCAAGGAAAGCGCTTGGCAGGGCCTGGTGCGTGGCGAGGGCTCCAGAGCAGGGAGGCCCCTTCCCCTCTCCACCTGACATTGCCACGTCCTCTGTCGGGGACATTGCCACGTCCTCTGTCGGGGACAATCAGCTGAGCCCAGAGGGTAAAGCCACACGATCCAGCAGGGCAGGGTCAAGCCTTCTAAACAATCAGCCTGGTCCCCAGGTAGTTCAGATAGAGGGGAGCCTGGGAACCTGTGCAGGAGGTGTGGGGTGAGCGCGGTGAGGGACAGGAGGGAACCCGTGCCCTGCCCTGCTCAGCTCCTGTGGCTCCCAGGATAAACCTGATCACCATCACGACCATGAGAGCAAACAACCGCACTGGGGCTACCCGGCCCGTGACTCGCGTTCCTCCTGTCAGCAACCTTAACCCAGAGCAGCTGCCATGGCTGGGACCAACAGCTGGGCCCCAACAGGCCATAAATCACCGCTGACCCTGGACAGGAGGACAGCGTGACCATTGGCTGCTCCTGGCAGTGGCCTTGGGCTGGTGGGCGGGGGAGAGCAGGTAGGAGCTCAGAACTGTCTCCCCCAACCCCCACCCAGTCAATCCAACCATCACATCCAAGTTCAGAGTGGCTTCCAGTGTGGTATTCCAGCCTCGCCAGGCAAACACCTCCTCGCACAGCAGGGCAGTGAGGCTCCCCTTACTGGTAAAGCTGCAAGCTGGTGGAGGGCACCCAGAGAAAAGCCCCCACTCCAGGCTGTGGGGACCAAGTCTAGGGTTTCCCCACCACACCAGCCCCTACTAGGCCTGTGCATGCCCAACTGAATTGCTGTGCACTCAATGAAATGAACATGAAGCCACCTAATCCCACGGTTCCCACTAAGAGCCACAAAGCACCCTCCAGGCCCGGCAGCACAGGCTGGTCCCACCAGTAGCTCCAGCCACTGGGCAGAGAGGCCAGAGTGCAGGGCTCAGAGGTCGGGACGAGGGCCCTCCACACTGTGAGCCTGGTGGGAACTACAGCTTCTCCCTGCCGTGAGGAGGTTGGGAGGAGAGCCACTTGCATCTGCCGGGCTCCTGCGTGACTGCTGGGAAGCGTCTGTATCAGCCGTTTTCCCTTTAACATCCTGACGGGCAGAGCAAAGGAGAACCACGGGCGTGCCTGCTTTGCCACTGGATTCCTGAGCGCAGAGGAATCCGCAGAGGACCGCAGGCGGGTTGACACCTGTCAACACCCATCACCACAAGCCTGCAACACAAGTGCCAGTGCGAACACTGGATGCAGGGTGCTCGGGGCTGTCACTGTTCTGGGGGCCAGAGTCCGGGAATCAGCAGTGAGAGGAAGGACTTTCTGGAGTCTCCCGAGGTGGTCTTCTACCTCCGTTCTAGGTACCATTTCCCTGGGTGTGCTCATGTTATCCCGAGCCACCCACTGCAGCCGTGCACACTGCCCTATCTCTAATACAGCAACCCAAGGTTTGTTTGTTTATATACTTTTTAGATCTTTTTTATATTTATTTGAAGGGCAGATTTAAAGAGAGAGAAGGAAGAGAGAAGAGATCTTCTATCCACTGGCTCACTCTAAATGCCTGCAACAGCCAGAGCTTCTGAAGCCAGGAGCTTCTTCCTTCCTGGGCACATGGACTGACGGGCCAACCTCCACTGTTCTTCTAGGTCATCAGCAGGGAGCCGGATCAGAAATGGAGCACCAGGACTTGACCCAGCATCCATACGCTGCAAGAGGAGGTTTAGCCTGCTTTGCCATGGCACCGGCCCCCTGAGCAGTTTTTAAAATGCTCACGACTGCTCTCTTAGTGTCAACAACATTGAGATTTATTTATCTTATTGGAAAGGCATATGTACAGAGAGGAGAGACAGGGAGAAGTCAGATCTTCTATTGACTGGCTCACTCCCCAAGTGATTGCAACAGCCAGAGCTGAGCCAAAGTAAAGCCAGGAGTCTCCCACACGGGAGCAGGGTCCCAAGCATTTGGGCCATACTCTACTGTTCTTCCACGCCACAAGCAGGAAGCTGGATGGGAAGTGGAGCAGCCAGGACACAAATCAGCATATAGTATCCCACCGCATGCAAGGCAAGGATTAGCCCATCCAGCCATTGCACCAGGCTCAGGTCCTATGTCAATCATTTTTAAATGTTTTTGCAGAATTCAGGCTGCAGAGGAGTCAAAAGGTTAACCTAATCCAAACCAATTGTGACTGCACTGCACATTTTGCATGTGCCAGAACGAACTGCAAAGTTGTTTTTGACATTTTAAAATTACATATATATATTTTTTTTATTTTTTGTTATATTTTTTACAATCTTTACCTAGTTAATTAGGGAAAAAAAGGTTCAAGGGCTACAGGAAAGTGGGTAAGACTCTTATTTCCATATTGTTTCCTTCATGTATCTGAGATAAAGGGGGATGTTGAAGGAGAAGCCCCACCCAGTTTCCCACCCACTCCAGGTCCCAGATGTGGGGCAGGCTCCGAGATCCTTGCTCAAGTGGTTTTGATAATTCACCAGTAATGAACTGCTGCCAATCTCGCCACTCCAAGCACAATGAGGTCGTTGAAAAATCCACTGATTGACATAGTCCATCACAGAGTCCCCATTTGTCCAGTATTTCGCTGCCAACATATAGCTGAGGTGGCTGATTGACTTGTTCTGTCTTCTGTCCTTTCATGGTTAGGGTTCTGAGTCCAGCATTTCGATTGGGGAGATCCCAAAGAAACTTTGAGGTATTCCCAGACCAGATTCTTGTGTGTTCTAGCAAATACAGGGCCTGGCACACTCCATCGCCCCATCAGCTGGTGGTTGCAATTGCTGGGTTAGTTCTGTTTTCAGCCCTGACTTCCACTGGAACCAATGGGTGTTGCAGTCCAGCCTGGCTCTGCCAAGCACACACTCGGCCCTCACATAAACCAGTGGGAGCTGCAGGATAGTCGGAGGGACCCACAATAACCCCCACCAGGCCCGCCCCCTGCTCTGGTTGGCCAGTATGTGTAGCGGACTAGTCCAGTCTGTCCCACATCCCATTCAGCTCTCATACATGTCAATGGGTATTAAAGCCTAGTTCCATGTAACTAACTCAACTATCCAGCCCACACACCTGCTGTTGGGTGCCTCTCTGTCTAGACACCCCAGCCCCTGTCCTAGTTTTCTTGCCCTCCAGTGGGAGTGGTAACCCAAGAGGGAGGAGCCCACTATTTCCCTCCCAGGCCACTCCCACCCCCGAATCATGCACTCTCCAGGTGGTTCTGTGGTTTAACTTCACAGAATTAGCCCTCAGTGGTTAAGGTCCTCGCCTTGCACGCCCAGGATCCCATATGGGCGCCAGTTCTATCCCGGCAGCCCCGCTTCCCTTCCAGCTCCCTGCCTGTGGCCCGGGAAAGCAGTTGAGGACGGCCCAAAGCCTTGGGACCCTGCACCCGCGTGGGAGACCTGGAAGAGGTTCCTGGCTTTGGATCGGCATAGCATTGGCCGTTGCGCTCACTTGGGGAGTGAATCATTGGATGGAAGATCTTCCTCTCTGTCTCTCCTCTCTGTATATCCGCCTTTCCAATAAAAAATAATAAAAATAAATCTTTAAAAAGAAATAAGGAGTTACAATTCTATCAGTCTGCTACATAAGTGTGCCCAGACAATACTGATGCAGACCATGTCAGATGGCCATCACCCCACTGTCTAGATATGTCCAACACTTCTGTTGTTGGGAGTCCAGCTTTGGTTTGGAAGCACAGGTGCACGCTGCATTGTGTCTTCAAATTGCAAAGTTTCTTACCACAGAATATCAAGGAACTCTATTGGAGGCAATGGGAAGTTAATCAGTTTAGCCTCATCATTTCACAGGGTCCCATGAGGGTGAGAGGGGAGCTGCTTCCCAGGCGCACTGCAGGGATTTGGGATTAGAAGTGGAATAGCCAGGAATCAGGCTGGCATTCTGACATGGAAGGCCAACATCCCCAAAACAGCTTTACTCATTGCACTGCACCTCTTTGAAATTTAGTAAACACTGCCAGACTGCCAGCCACCCATTGGACATGGTACGGTTGCACAGGCAAGAGATGACAGGCTGTTTCCTCATGGTTACAATGCAGTGATGTCACACTCTTCAGCTCTGGCCAATCAGACAGACCTCAAACAGCGGGTCGGAGGAACGGAAACTCGCCTTTCCATGACTGTGAGGATGAAGGAGGGGACGGAGCCTGTGTGTGTGTGTGTGTGTGAGATTTGTTTGTATTTTATTGGGTTGTTGATTTTATATCACTACCAAGTTTAAAGTAAGATTTGAAATACAAAATCTTAAGCATTTTTCTGAAAACAATACAGCTAAGTCTCTGGGGTACTCCTCTGGCCCAGAATCCACACACGCACAGCCTGTGCTGCTGCGGAGGGTCTGCCGGGAGCAGGGGCCGGGACCTTTCCCAGTGCTGGCTCCTGACGCCAGCTTCTGCTAAGTCAGGCCTCGGAGGCAGCAGGTGATGGAAGCAGTCAGCGGCTTCCTGCCACCCACGTGGGAGAGACCCAGACTGAGTCCTGAACATTTGATTCACTCCTACCCCAGCCATTAGGGGCATTTTGGGAAGTGAACAGACAGATAGGAGACCTCTCTCTCAAATGAAAAAAGTGATGACAGTACCTACCAGGTTTTATTGGGCATTTCCTGGGTGTGAGGCTGGTGTGAAATAATCTTGGGGCACACGAAACCTCCAGTTCTGCTTTTGCTCACAACGTTGTGGCAGCCGTGGTTTCTGACGTTGCGACACGGTCTTCATGATTCTCATTTGTAAGGGCTGCTGTGGAGACAGGGTGTGAGCCTCGTGTAATTAGCTGTTCTCTAATTGTTAGCTGTCACCTTCTAGGGCCCTATGCTGTTTCTTAGAATTTTGTATTGATTTTTCCTTTGCTTAAAAAGGAGAGAGAGAGAGAAAAGATATCTTCTACCTTTTGGTTCACTCTTCAAATGCCTGCAACAGGCAGGGCTGCGCCATGCCAAAGGCAGGAACTAGAAATTCAGTTTGGGACTCTCAAGTCGGTGGCAGGGGCCATGAGTTGTAACCTTCCAGGGTTTGTAACCTCAGGAAGCTGTAACACAAAGCAGCCAGACTCAACACCACTCACTCCACTATGGAATATGGGCACGCAAAGCAGAATCTTGCCCACTGTGCTAAACAGCTGCTCTTTATACTTTTTTATGTTAAAAATTAACATAATTTTAACTGCCATGGCATAGGAGATTAAGCCTCTGCCTGCAGTGTGGTGTTGGCATCCCATTTGGGTGCTGGGTCAAGCCTCAGCTGCTCCAGTTTTGATTCAGTGGAGGGTGGCCCAAGTGCTTGGACTGCTGCGGCCACATGGGAGACCCAGAGATCTTTTCAGCCTGGCCCAGCTAAAGCCCTGGTGGCCATTTGGGAAGTGAAACAGCAAATGAAAGATTTCTCTTTCTTTCTTACTCTCTTTCTGTTACTCTGCATTTCAATTAAATTAAAATTTTGTTTTCTAAAAATAAAATACAGGGCCTGATGTGGTGGCCTGGTAGCTAAAGTCCTCACCTTGAACACACTGAGATCCCATATGGGCACTGGTTCTAATCCCAGCAACCCCATTCTACATCCAGCTCCCTGCCTGTGGCCTGGGAAAGTAATTGAGGACGGCCCAAAGCCATGGGACCCTGCACCATGTGGGAGACCTGGAAGAAGCTCCTGGCTCGTGGCTTTGGATCAGCCTAGCTCCGGCCATTGGGGACCACTTGAGGAGTGAATCAGCAGATAGAAGATCTTCCTTTCTGTATGTCCTCCTCTCTGTAAATCTGACTTTCTAATACAAAATAAATAAGTCTTTAAAATCATCATCATCATCATAAGCCACTTGGAACACCTGTATGCTGTATCAGATGCCTGGGTGTGAGTCCCAGCATCCTGCTGCTGTGCATCCTGGGAGGCAGGGGGTGACTCCTCGGACCCTGCCATGCTGTGACAGAGACGGAAAAAGACCTGGGCTTTGGGGCAGCCCTGCGGACATTTAGGGAATGAACCACGGCTGGGAGATCTCTGTCTGTTTCTCCTCCTCTCTCTAACTCTACCAAGTAAATCTTTCAATCAACCAGAACCCAGCCCTTCTGAGCAAGGGCCTTTCTGGTGCTGTGCTTCTCCTCCTTGCTGGCTTGGCAGAGGGGTGCTCAGCCCCCAGGTCCTGGTGTTGGAGGGCACCTTCCCCAAACACGGAGGTTCACCTTCCTGGGCCAGCCTGGCAAAGGTCACAGGGCCCCACCTTCTCGGTGCTGCTTCTGAGGTTTGTCACTAAACAAATCTGGTTGCCAAGACAAACGTGCGGAGGTACGCTCTCCCAACCCCCTCCAGGCTGGGGTTGTATTTGGAGTTTCTATAGATTCTGAACCACTGTTTTCCCTCAACCCCCCAAAAGGCACAAGGCCTCATCTCTCAGCACCGTGGATGCACACATGTCCCTCTGTGCCCCCCCAGAGAAAGGAGGGCTCACTGGGGAGATGCAGTGGCTGGCTACATCTGTGAGAGACCTTAGACTGCTGTCCTACCCTCTCCCCCACTGGCAGGCGGGACCCAGGTCAAGGTCACAGCGCTGGGTGGAATGCCAAGCTCACATTGCTACCCTCTCCCCAGCACTCTGGCATCAGGTCAACTCCCTTCTCTTCAAATTCCTCTAGAGACGGGGAGCTCATTATCTCGCCGTGGGCACCTCCCTACCCGGCTCATTGTTGGAAACTTTCTTTCTGGGCCTGCTGTGATGACTTGATGGCTAAATCCTCGCCTTGCAAGCACCAGGATCCCATATAGGCACCGTTTCCTATTCTGCGTGTTCCACTTCCCATCCAGCTCCCTGCTTACAGATCCTGGCTCCTGGCTTTGGATTGACTCAGTTCCGGCCACTGCGGACACTTAGGGAGTGACCCAGCTGATGGAAGACCTCAGTCTCTCCTTCTTTCTGTAACTCTGCTTTTAGATAAAATAAATCATTTAAAAGAAAAGAAAATGTGTCCTTCTAATGAATCCAGCCCTGACTGTGAGGTCTTCGCCCTGCCCTCTGACCCTTACCTAACCCATCTGATAACACCCCCATCCCTCCACCCAACGGCTATCTCACCTGAAGCCAGTGTTCCCAGAGTCCTGCCCTGAACACAGCTTGTTCTCCAAGGGGTTGACAGTGGAGACAACGTCCTGGCTGCCCGTGGGATGCTGACCGTCAGGGGTCGGTATGGATGAAGGCACGGTGAGAGGGGCAGGCATCAGGCACGGTGGGGAGGTGCCCCCTGAGTCATCCACATTTCGTTTCTGCAGCTCCTTGCCAATCCACATCCGATGCAGCTGCCTGCTAACGTGCAGAACAGGTGGTGGCAGGTGAAGATTGCAGTGCGTGGTCCCTCCTGCTTCGGGCTGCCTGCTGTGGGCATTCTGGGGCAGCGGGCCAGCAGACAGAAGATCTCTATCTCTGTGTCTCTCTGCCTTTCAAATTAAAAAAAAAAAGAAGAAGAAGAAGAATACAAAGGGAACACCTAGAGCACCGGGATGTCTAGTGGGAAGTTTCCAGAAGAGATGGGTGACCTGCAGCATGCCCTGTATCAGCCAGGGGCTGGAGAGAACAGCCACCGGAGCCTGCCCCCCAGCCCACGTCTCCACCTTTATCTGCTGTCTCTGTAGCCCAAAACAGCTGGCTCACACAATCTAGGGCTCCGAGGCAACAGGGCAACAAATATCAGAGACACACAGAAGCCAGCAGACGGGAGATTCAGGTTCCCAAAGGCCCTGCCCCTCGCAGGTGGGCAGCTGGAGGGGGCGAGGACAGAGACCTCCAATAGCATTGTGTCTGGTGCTAGGAAGGCACCCGGGGGCCACAGGGAGAAGCAGGGGGAAGATCAGAGTTGAAAACACCTGACTCTGTAAAACTCTGCCTCGTTTACTTTCGTTTAATTAAAAGGCAGAATGGGGCTGACATTGTGGTGCAGCACATTAACCTGTCACCAAAACTGGCATCTCATATCACACTACTGTAAGGACTTATTCCAATATCCCACCCTGGACCCTGCGCCATTTCTTCTTCCTCACAGCTCACGGAATTCGCACCAGTCCGGCCGTCCACCAATCAGATGTAACCTGGCATTCCACCTGAGAATCCCATCCTCAATCTTCCAGCCCCTTCCCCAACCCCGCCCACTCACCAATCATCCCCAGGCATTCACCTGCAGGCACCAATCCCCTGGGGCCTTGACCTCAATCCCTCCAATCCCCGCCCCCCACACCTGGCAGACAAAAAGGCCCCCAGGTGCGGTTCTCTCTCTCTTGCTCTCTCTTCTTGGTTCCTCTCCCCTGCTCTTCCTCTCTCTCCTCCTTTTTACCTCCCTTCCCCCCCTTCCCTTGTTCCTGCCCCACTCGGTTCTCTCCCTGTTTCTCTGTCTCCCTCTCTCTGTCTCTCTCCCTCTCTCTGTCTCTCTCTGTCTCTGTCTCTCTCCTCTCTCTCTCTTGCTCCCTCTTCTTGGCTCCTCTCCCTTGCCCTTCCCCTCTCTCTCCTCCTTCTTGCCTCCCTTCCCCCACCTCCCTTTCCCCTTCCCCTTTTTCCTCCTGACCTCCACTACCTCCACCCTGTTCCTGCCCCGCTGGAATAAACCTCCTAAGCTATGTCGTTGCGTCTGGTGTTTTCAGCTCACGGTAAAGAACCAGGTTGCGGGAATTAGCTGCGCGTAAAGTATCGTCATATCCTATGATCTAGAACTAGAACTCTTCCATTCTTTTAAATAACTAACAACTACCAGTTCAGGCCCCAGGTGCTCTGCTTCTGATCCAGTTTCCTGCTAACGCACCTGGCAAAGCAGCAAACGATGGCCTTGACATTTAGGGCCCTGCCACCCAAATAGGAAAGCACGATGGAATTCCTAGCTCAGCCTAGGCCCCGTGGTTGCTGTCATTTGGTGAGAAAGTCAGTGGGATCTACCTCTCTCGGTCTCTTTGTTTCTCTTTCCAATTAAAAAAACAAAAATCTGAATGGCTAAACAGCCAGAGTTGGGCCAGGTTAAAGCCAGGAGCCCAGAGTACCAGCTGGGTCTCCTACATGGGTGCCAAGGTTCACACACTTGAGGTGTCATCAACTGCCTCCCAGGAACTCTAGCAGGAACCTGGATGGGAAGTGGGGTAGCCAGGATGCAACCCCAAGCACTGAGAAGAACCACTGACATCCCATGTGGTAACTTAAACCCAGCACCACAACACCCACCCCCTGCAAAGCCGAGTCATTGTTCAGCATTAAAAACACAAGTGCTCCTCATGGCCTCAACTGGGAGACCTCAGCCCAGCGGCCTCCCTCTCCTCCAGGGCCCCCAGCCCTCTCTCAGACATGGCCAGGCCTGGTCCTTGCAGGTGTCTGCATTGACTAGTAGCTTGCCTCCACCCCTTCAGGGATCTCATGGCTCGTACCTAGAATGCTTGGAATACAGGGATCCGCAGCCCAAAGGCTGATGGAATAGATTCTCCTAGAGAGTTCTCAAGCCGCTCTTATATCCTGGAAAGAATCCAGTACCGCTTCCTCCCACTGCACCCTCACGTCCCACCCCTTGCCTCCACTGCTCTCCATGCACACCGGAAGTCACCAACAGAAGCCCAGAGCTCACCCGGCCACACAATCACCACTGAGGCCTGGAGCGCCCACCCACAGTTTCTCTGAGTGTAGACATTTACACTCCGTTCACCCCCTGCAGTCCCACACCCCCTCTCCAATCACTGTTACACTTGTAGCCTAGCAACCCGGCAGCATCCAGTCTCCCTCCCAACTTCATTCAAGCCCTCCAGCAGTCAGCCAAGGAGCTCCTCCCACGCCCGGGACAGGCAGGAGGCTGTTGAATCAATGAATGAATGAATGAATCCAAGACACGGGGATGAATGAGGCCCTAAATGAGGTACTATTCTTGGGAGAGGAGTAAGGAAGTGTGTAACACAGGGCACAGCAGGTGTGTGCATGCATTCGCAAATGCCCACGATGCAGTCACCGAGAGGCGGCAGAAGGAAGAATAAGGGCAAAGGAGGTCCGAGGCCCAGAGGTATGGGCCCCCTCGCGATGTCTGACGTCACAGCGAAGTTCATTATCAACAGAGAAGGACAGGCCAAGACTCAGGGTGCGGCTTCAGGTGGCTCTCTTCTGCCGCAACTCTGAAGGTACAAGCCAGTGGGAGGGAGTCCCCGGCTCCTGGCTTCAGCCAGCCTGGGCGGTCGTGGCTGTTTGGAGAGCGAACAAGCAGAAGGAAGCCTGCTCTCCCTCTCTGACTCAGTGCCCTTCGTATAAACATCAAAAACAGTAATAATAAGGGGAACAAGATTTCTAACATCTATACCCGAGAAGGCTCGTTCAAGACAGTTCCAAGTTTGACAGCAAAATCACAGTTCTCTCGGGCCAGAAGGCAGGCACACATCTCTGGAAAACTCTGCTGTGGTTTCAGCAAGATTTCCCCCTCCAGGGCAAGTGCTGTGGCATAGTAGCTTAGGCTTCCGCCTGTAGCACTAGCGCTGACAACCCACCTGGGCACCAGTTCCAGTTCTGGCTTCTCCACTTCCGATGCAGCTCCCTGGTAACGAGCCTGGGGAAGCAGCAGAACGGCCCAAATCTTGGGGCTCCTGCAGCTGTGGGAGAGACCCAGAAAAAGCCCCTGGCTCCTGGCTTCAGATTGGCCCAGCTCCATTGTAGCCACCTGGAGGGTGAACCAGTGAATGAAAGAACTGTCTTTCCTTCTGTCTAATTCTGCTTTAAAAAAAATTAAAAATAAATGAGGACAGATTGAATCCCATCTCCACTTCAGATTCCAGTTTCCTGCTAATGTATATCGTGGAAGGCAGCAGATGATCAAGACCCTGGGGTCGTGCTAACCATGTCAGGTCTGCATGAAGTTCCTGACTTGGACCTGGCTCGGCCCCAGCTGTGGCAGGCGTCTGGAAAGTGAACCAGCAGGTGCAAGATTCTCTTTCTCTCAATCTAACTTTTCAAATATACACACACACAAATAACCACACACAAAAAAAAAGGTACTTAAAAATGTTGCATCTGAGGCAGCACAGCAAGTATAGGGCAACTGTTCACCTAAGATTGCTGCATTCAGACCAGTTTGGGTGCCAGTTCAGGTCCCAACTGCTCCACTTCTGATCCAGTTCCCTGCGTGTAAACTGGAGAAAGCAGTGGAGGATGCTCGGAACCCTGCACCAACGAGGGAGACCCAGGAGAAACTCCTGGCTCCTGGTTTTGAACTGGCCAAGCTCCAGCTATTTCAGACATTTAGGGAGAAAACCAGGATTGGAAGACCTCTCTCTCTCTCTCTCCTTTTCTCTCTGTAAATCTGTCTCCAAATAAAAAAGGCCACATCTGTACAGAACACATGCACATGTTTTTAAAATAATAAGTCATGGTTCTCTAGCTCATGCAGACAGTGAAATCCCAAAGTCTTACATGAATGGTTGATGTTACTGGATTACTGTGAGTGGAGGATGGATGAAGGGCACAGGGTTTGGGTTTTCTTTAAGATTTTTAAATTGTTTTTATTGGAAAGTCAGATGTACAGAGAGGACCACAGAGAAGGTCTTCCATCTACTGGCTTACTCCCCTAGTGGCTGCAATGGCTAGAACTGCAATCCGAAGCCAGGAGCTTCCTCCAGTCTCCCACACAGCTGCAGGGTCCCGAGGCTTTGGGCTGTCCTCGACTGCTTTCCCAGGCCACAAGCAGGGAGCTGGATGGGAAATGGTGCCCATAGGGGATCCTGGCACAGACAAGGCAGGAACTTTAGCCACTAGGCTACCATGCCGGGCCCAAGGGTAGGGGTTTGATCTAACTGTGGTGCTGAGGAAGGGGAGGCATGGTGGCAGGGTCCTCAGGTCATGGGACCAGGCCCTCAGAAGGTAGGTCTCACAAAAGCTTGGTTCCACATTTGGCCCAGCTATTCTCTCTCTCCCTGGTCCAGTAGGTGGTCGTCCTGCGGTACCTGTTCCATTGCCTGTTGCTTTCATCAGATGTCAGTCTCAAGTGGTCACCGGATCGTGGACCGTGAACCTCCAAAACCACAGAGCCGAAATAAACAGGCTTCCCTCCTGCGTCATTATGACCAGTCCTTCTGAACAAAAGGACTGGTCAGAAGGCCTGCTGAATGCAGTGGAAGTGGGCCAGGGACAGAGAGGAAAGGAGACCAGCACAGACAGAAATGATCCAACCACCTGCTCCACACGGCCAAGGGTGGGACGCAGCTACCCCATAGGACCCGGGCTTACAGGAAGCCTAGGTGTGTGGCCCCATGCAGCTGGGACCTGGAGTCCTCAGGAAGCTCTGTGTGACAGACACGATGTCACACTTCTTACTTCCTCACAGCACTTAGCATCTCCCAGGGCACCCAGGGGTCTCAGACCTCCCCACATGCAGCAGCCCCCATATCATGGGAGGTGGAAGTTAGTGGAAAAATCCCAAGCTTGCTTCCTCGCATAGCAGAGCCATTGAGCAAGCTGGACACGCCTCCTCTGTCACCGGCTGCCCACGATGCTCGCATTCATCCCTGGGCCCCGCGGCACCCACTGCCCTCTACTTCCTGACCTTCCAACTCCTCCCTGACTCTTCCTAGGATCAGTTTTGGAGTGAGCTATTTGTTCTCAAATCCTTGCTTAAAGATCTGCATTGGACAGAACCGGAAGCAGGATGCTAGTGGGGCTGGTGCCAGGAAGGAAAGCTTCTGGAATGGGCTCATTTGCCAGGTGTATGGAGAGAAGGACCCTGTTACTGGTGCCGGCTGGGAACGACACCAGGTCATGGCTTTTACAGAGCTGCTGGTGGAGGTGCTCAGCTCTAACTGCCATGGAAATCTGGAAGGAGAAGAACGACAGGTTCCCCCATCAACTCAGAGCATGCTGAGAAAGCTGGAGTCTCCATGGAAGCATTTAGGTTTTAAGAAGGTACAGTGAGAGGAGAGGCAGAAGGATAGAGCTCTGGCCACCGGTTCACTCCCCAAATGCCGGTAGCAGCCAAGGTTGAGCCAAGAGTCTGGAAATCCATCAGAGTGGCCCACATGGGTGGCAAGGGCCCAAGTCCCTGGACCATCCTCTGCTGTTCCCCAGAGTGCACTGGTTCAAGCATCAAGGACGTGAAGTGGGTCCTTCAATATGGGATGCTGATGTCACAAGTGGTGGCTTCAGCTACTGAGCCATGAGGCCAGTTCCCTGCAGAAGCATTTAGAGACCCTTGCATCTCCTACAGCCAGAGGATGGACCGGGCTGAGAAGCAGCACCAAGATGTTGAGAGACGGATTACAAAGGCATCTAGAGCCACGGCCTCAGCAAGTGCCATCTGCTAATGACCCAGAGGGAGTGTGTGAGCTCTGAGACCTGGATGTGATGACTGGACAGATGCTCATTCCACCACAGCCATCTAGGGCAGCAGAGGCAGCCCTGTGCCCTTCCATGCCAAGCTCCCGTAAGATACTGCACCGGGATACTGCTCGGTACCAGCCGGCCAGGCTTCTGGCCAAAAATGAGGCATAGGCCTCAGTAGAAGAGCTTTAGAACTTGGCTAATGTCTCCCAGAAGGCAAAGGAGAAGATGCCTGGAACTGAATCCTGAGAATGAAGGCCCAGCAAGGGTAGAAGCCAAGGCTGAGATGGGGAGAAGTTATTCATATGCGAGAACCCTCACGTGATCCAGATGGAACAGGCAAAGGCCGGTGTTGCAGTGTAGCAAGTAAAGCCGCCAGCTACATCACCATACAGGAACAGGTTGAGCCCCATTGCTTCACTTCCAACCCCTCCCGGCTGGTCTACCAGCAGTGGAGGATGACCTACGTCCCCAGGCCAACTGCACCCATGTGGGAGACCTGGAAGAAGCTCCTGGCTTCAACCTGGCCCAGCCTTCATGATTACGGCTATTTGGGGAATGAACCAGTGGCAGGGAGATAGTCTGTCTCTTCGTTTTAACTCTGCCTTTCAAAAAAAAAAATCCAATATTCTGGCAAGGACTCCTGGAGTGAGTGCAATGTTCTCTTTCAGCCGCCAATAGTGGGAAGGCCACTAAGTGAGGTGCAGATGTGGGACCCACCAGGGCAAGGTGCAGAAGAAGGGGTGTGGTGAGAGGTGAGCACGCAGACTGAATCAGGAACAACCAGAGAACACACCACCCACGCAGGAAGACAATGGGAGGCCTTTCCGCAGGGAAAGCTCCATCCCTAGCCGCCTCCTCAGAGAGGAGGGGTCCTCACGCCCCAAGCCCATGCCTCAAGGGAGTGGCTTGCATCATCACGGCAGGAACCCTATACCAGAGTTCCTGGCTCCTCCCACAGGACTTGCCATCACTGCCTGGCCTAACTGTCCACAGCAAGACCTAGGGATGATCAGAGGCTGACCTGAAAGAGTGTCATGTATCAAGAGGGTGGAAATGTGCTTGGGAAGTTCCAGGTGACACATGAGTTATTTAGTTAGCAAATTCTTCATTTACCAGAATAAACAAACAACTGAGTTGGAGGGAGAAGAGGACATGCTACGGATGGAAAGGCGCCAAAGAGACATCCAGGCAATGCCTCGACACTGCAACCAACCAATGACACAGCAAGAGACATCCAGGCAATGCCTCGACACTGCAACCAACCAATGACACAGCAAGAGACATCCAGGCAATGCTTCAACACTGCAACCAACCAATGACACAGCAAGAGACATCCAGGCAATGCCTCTACACTGCAGCCAACCAATGACACAGCAAGAGACATCCAGGCAATGCCTCAACACTGCAACCAACCAATGACACAGCAAGAGACATCCAGGCAATGCCTCAACACTGCAACCAACCAATGACACAGCAAGAGACATCCAGGCAATGCCTCAACACTGCAACCAACCAATGACACAGCAAGAGACATCCATGCAAATGCCTCGACACTGCGACCAACCAATGACACAGCAAGAGCGGGACAGCCAGGAGCAGCGAGCGCTGACGCCTGGGTGTGAGACCACCTCAAGGCATCGGTATTTCTGGCTGTTGACAGCTTACCTGTGCCGACACATGTCTCAGCGGGGTAGGCTGCCTCTTGCACGTCTGGGCTCCCTTATCCGAGTGACTCCATTTCTGACACAACTTCCTGTGGATACACCCTGAACACACTGGACGGTGGCCCGACATGCAGGCCCCTGCTTCCCATGTGGACGAGCCGGATGGAGCTGCTGGCCGCTCGCCTTCGTCCTGGCCACCCTGGCTGCTACAGACCTGGTGAGTGAATGCCAGGGTGGAAGATCTTCCTCTATTTCCCCTTTTCTTCAACACGCTACTTTTCTTTTCTTTTTTAAGATTTATTATTTATTTTTATTGGTAAGTCAGACATACAGAGAGGAGGAGAGACAGAAAGGAAGATCTTCCATCCGATGATTCACTCCCCAAGTGAGCGCAACGGCCGATGCTATGCAAATACGAAGCCAGGATGCAGGTCTCCCACACGGGTGCAGGGTCCCAAGGCTTTGGGCTGTCCTCAACTGCCTTCCCAGGCCACAAGCAGGGAGCTGGATGGGAACTGGAGCTGCCGGGATTAGAACCGGCGCCCATCTGGGATCTCGGTGCATTCAAGGCAAGGACTTTAGCCACTAGGCCACGCTGCCGGGCCCCAACACTCTACTTTTCAAATGAACAAGCCTTAAAAAAAAAAAAAACTAACTTGGGCCCAGTGCAATAGCCTAGTGGCTAAAATCCTTGCCTTGAACGATGTTTCCAATCCCAGCAGCCCCACTTCCCATCCAGCTCCCTGCTTGTGGTCTGGGAAAGCAGTCAAGGACAGCCCAAAGCCTTGGGACCCTGCACCTGTGTGGGAGACTCAGGGGAAGCTCCTGGTTCCTGGCTTTGGATCAGCTTAGCTCTAGCCATTGCAGCCGCTTGGGGAGTCAGCGGATGTAAGATCTTCCTCTTTGTCTCTCCTCCTCTCTGCATTTCTGACTTTCTAATAAAAATAAATGAATCTTTAAAAAAATATTAACTCATCCTCATGCCCTCCCTGGCCCCATCTGTCTTGGCGGCCTCACCTGCCACGCCCTCACCTGCCACGCCCTCACCTGCCACGCCCTCACCCGCCACGCCCTCACCCGCCACGCCCTCATCCTTCCTCTGGCCTGCCTTCCTGCTCTCGCCAAGGTCAGCCGGTGCCTCCACGTCCACTGTGTCCACCCACCTCTCCCTTGACCTCAGAGTGGCATTTCAGATCTTGGTCCCTGTTTTCCCTTGGGACACTTTCTTCCTGGGGCTTCGGAGAGGTCACCCTTTCCCGTGTCTTTACAATGTCACCAAGTCGTTGTATCAGCCAACACCGAACCCAGGATTCTGCACGCTTGAGGCTCTGATTCCTAGAAAAGGAATGCTAGCCCCACTTTCTTCTCCAAAAACGGAGTCAAGAATAGAAACAGAACAAAGGTCCCAAGCATCAGAAGGCGAATCATGGAGCCAGAGTGGTGGCTTATCCAGCTAACGGTGCTTACAGCACAGCATCCGCTATGGGCTCTAGTTCCAAGCCCCAGCTGCTTCATTTCCGTGTTTATGACCCAGGAAAGCAGCTGAGGACGGCTTAGGTGCTTGGGGTCCTGCACCCCTTGGAGAGACTTGGCGGAAGCTCCTGGTTCCCAGTTTTACATTAGATCAACTGCAGCCACTGCAACCATGTGGAGAATGAACCAGCAAATGGAAGACCTCTCTGTAAAACTTGCCTTTCAAATAAAAATAAATTAATCTTAAAATTAAAAAGGCCAGAACTGTGTTGTACTGGGTAAAGCGACCGCTGGTAGCTGCAGCATCCCGCACGGGCTCAACCCCCAGCTGCTCCACTTCCGATCCAGTTCTCTGCCTGGGCGGGCAGGGGAGCTGGCCCAGTGCTCCGGCGCCTGCACTCAGGGAGAAGCTCTTCTTGGCTTTGAACTCAGCTCGGGCTGTTGTAGTTCTTTGGAGAGTGAACAGTGGATGGAAGATCTCTAACCCTCCTAGCTGTGCCTTTCAAATCAAAGCCCGCTCGGGAGCAGCGCGGCCATACCCTGCTTGGATTCCTCCACTTTCCCCGGTCGGCTGCCTCCCCTGTCTGCCCACCCACACACAGCCAAGGGCACCAACAGGTGCCCCCCCCCTCAGGGTCTCATCCACGAAGCCTGCCACCCCCCGAAGCCGGCCACCCCCCGAAGCCGGCCCCCCTACCTCCTCCCGGGCGACTCCCGCAGCCAGTCCCCTCAGCTCAGTCCCCGCTCTTACCTGGCTCACCCGTGTTCCCAGGGCGCACACCTGGCTTTCCACCTGAGTCTTTTCTTCCCTCTTAACCCTGCAGGCCCTGGTCTCCGCCTGCCGCCTATCAGCAGGTTTATCTACCAAGCCTTTTAGCAAATCTTCTAAGCTGACTGGCTGTGTGGGTCCTCTCACCAGATCCCGGCCAGGTTCAGGGCATCGGCCAAATAGGACATGTACTGTGGAATTATCAGTCAACCACGGGGTGGGGAGAGACACAGAATGCAAGCCTGCTTAGGGAACCCCCCTTTAACTCTCTGAAAGGAAACCCCACTCCTCTGGGGCCGATTCTGCCAACAGCCTCTCAAGGTTACCCCAGGCACTGCGGACTCGCTGCAGGGACAGTGTGGTAAGAATCTACAGTTCAAACCCAGCCCTGAGCCCCACAGCGCGGGGACCCTGCGTTCCTCCCTGGGTGCTCCCGCCTGCGGCTCCCGCGCCCAGCTCCGGGCCTGCGGGAGGACCAGAGCCCTGCCCAGCTCGGCCCGGGAGCCCAGGGAGGCCCCGCACGTGCAGCCCTGGGCTGGCCTCCCCGCCCCCACGGCGCACATGTGACCGCCGCCCGGGGTGGGGGCCAGGCCCGCGTCTGGCCGAACCCTCGGATTGGGGTGGGGCACCCTCCACCTCGGGGTATGCGGATGAGGAGTCCCTCGGAGGGTGCGATGAGGCGAGGCTGGGGGGACTGGGGACAGGGGGTGCAGCCTGCACCCTGCGGGCGCGGGAGGGCCGCGGGCCCAGGTGTCTGGGTGTGGCCGGACACCGGTCCCTCCGCCGCGGCAGCCCCTTCCTTTGTGTCTCCGGGCTGGGGAGGCCTAGCCACCCGGGGCCGACTTCCCTTTTCACGCACGCCCCAGCATGGGCCGGGTCGGAACCCCTGGAGCGCCCAGAAAACACTTGGAGGTTTTTCATTTCCACGCCCGTGAGTCTCCAAACCCAGCTCCGGGAGCCGCCGCGTTGCGCACCGCCGGCGGCGGAAATGGCGCCGCGCTAGGGGTGGGGACAGGTGGGGACGGTCGGGGCCGCCCGCGTCCCAGAGCTGGATGCTGGGGGCCAAGCCTAGGGAATCCTGCCCTGCACGAGGCCTAGGGGCCCAGGCTCCAAGCGTGTGTGCGCGTGTGTGTGTCCGCGTACGGACCTACGGCTGCTTGTGGGGCAGCCGGCCTGGGCTGGGCGGAGTCTGGGCTTAGGACAGGAGGCAGAGTTTCTGGCCAAGAAGGGCCTCTGGAAGGTGCCAGAAGCCGGCCTGCCCAGCGTCCCATCTGCCCCAATCCTTTTTGTCAGGGACCTCGGTTCCACCGTGCCGGCGCTCGAAGCACGCACTTCCTCATACGTGTTTTTAAAGGCCCCTTGGCTTAATCCTTCTGGGTGTTTCTCCCGAGACTCTCCGTGCCCACAGAGGGAAGCCAGACCCAGGCCCTCGGGAAGATCCTTGCGTCCTGGACGTTGCCGACTATCCCCAACTTTCCCAGATCCTTGGGAGTTTGGGGCCCGTGCATGGCCTGACCTCCCTGAGTGGCTGGCTCGGTGCAGCCTAGGACTTGCCTCGGCATGGCCAGGGCACCAGGACATCAGAATGAACGAGTGGGTCTCTGGGTGCTGCTCCCTTCAGAACCCTTGGGAGGTCAGTGTAGCCCAGACTGAGCTGGGTGCTGGCCTTCCACCTGCCCTGCTGGACACAGTCCACCCCAGGGGTTGCTCAGAGACCAGTGTCCCCAGCAGGGGGAGGGGAGCTCTGGCAACAGGTCCGGGCTGTGGTTTTGGAAGCTGAGAAGCCCTCAGATCAGCCAGGGTCCACTGTCCCCCAGCTCTGCCTTAGTAACTTTCCGGGGGGGGGGGGGAGAATTCCAACCTAGACTCCCCTTCCCCCTAGGGCTGCGGACTGTGACGTTTGTACCCCCAATGTCAGGCCCTAGGGTACCGCATCACACCTGGATCTTTCCTCTCTCTCCCCACTCACCCCCCACAGGCTTTGCCACACAGCCAAACTTGAAGGTGCTTGCCTTCCTACCCTGTGCTGCCCAGCCTGACAGCACCCGGAGTGGCCCCAGCCCAGTCTGCCTCCCTACCAGGCAGAAGCTGGACGCTGCCAGACCCTAGTCAGCCGTTAGCTCTTCTGGATTCTCTGTAGGAACTGCGGGCTGGAAGGTATCACAGTGCTTGTCCCAGCTGTACTGTGCAGTGAGAGAAAAATGAATGGGGGCTGGCATGGTGGCACTGCATATGAAGCCTCCAGCTGCAATGTCAGTACCACCATATGAATGCCAGTTTGAGTCCCTGCTGCTCTGCTTCTTATCCTTGCTGATATGCCTGGGGTGGCGATGGAAGTGATGGCCCCTGCCACGCAAAGGGGAATCTTGGATGGGTTTGAACTGGCTCACACCTGAGGGCTCCACTGAGTGTGCAAGTGGAACGTGAGAGGCAGAAAAGACCGAGGGCCAGCGGGCACTGTGCCAGCCACCCGGGGGGCCAGGAAGCTGTGGCCTTGCCGAGGAGGGTGGGGAGCAGCTGTGACCTGGCTGTCCCGGGGACACAGAGAGGGTGGTGCAAGGGTGGTCAGCATCAAGTGGTAAGAGCTGGGATTTCACTGTGGGGAGAGGCATCCCACTGTAGGTGGGAATTGGGGGTCACTGGACAGGCCTTTTTGGGGCTCACTGGCTTGCAGAGACCCAGGGCCACCCGATGATAACCTGGTGCTCCTCATCCAGCTGACTTCCACTCCCCGCCTGGAACTTCAGCACCTTCTGGAGTTCCAGCCAGGGGACGGGGGCAGGCCAACTGGGTGGGGGCGGGTCTGGAAGAACAAGTCGCCAAGGGTCTCACCTGGCCGCCTGGGGCCGACCTGGAAGCCCTGTGAGCCCCGAGCACAGGCTGCGCCTCTTGCCATCAGGGATTGACTGACCCCTGCTCTTTCCAGCTTCCCGAGGAAGTCCAGTCCTGCCCCTCAGGAAGCTCACAGGGAAGATGGCCATCCTAGGCACTGCCCAGTTCATCCTGGCAGTCTGAGAACTACCCACCATTCGGACCATTGGGCTGTTTCTTGGGAGATTAATACCTTGTTTTTAAAACATCAAGTTGTTGGGCCCAGCAAAATGGCTCAGTGGTTAAATCTTCACCTTTCGTGCGCCAGGATCCCATATGGGCACTGGTTCATGTCTCAGCTGTCCCACTTCCCATCAAACTCCCTGCCTGTGGTCTAGGAGAGCAGTGGAGGACGGCCCAAAGCCTTGGGACCCTGCACCCGCGTGGGAGACCTGGAGGGGGTTCCTGGCTCCTGGCTTCGGATCGGCTCAGCTCCAACCATTGTAGTCACTTGGAGAGTGAACCAGCAGATAGAAGATCTTCCTCTCTGTCTCTCCTTCTCTCTCTAAATCTGCCTTTCCAATAAAAATAAGTAAATCTTTAAAAAAAGTCAAGTTGGTAATTCAATTGGGAGTGATTCACTAGAGAAAAGCTAAACAAGACCCTTGATCCTGCACTGGCGTGTAGACCTACCGCATGTTAGTGAGTGAGTTGCAGGTGTCCACAGGAACCAGAAGGAACCCTGAGACATGACTCGGGCAGGTGCGTCCCTTACAACACCACATGCCATACTGGAGCCTGGCTCAACTGGCTCTACTTCTGACCCAGCTTCCTGTTAGTGTGCGTCCCGGGAGGCAGCGGGTAATGGCTGCAATGCTGGGGGCTCTGCCCCCATGGAAGACCCAGCTTCTTATCTCAGCTCTTGGCTTCTGCCTTGCCCAGGCCCCAAAGCTGCAAGCATCCAGAGAAGTGAGCCAGTGGATGGAAGATCCGTCCTCTTTCTCTCCTCCACTCAGAAAAAAATGGAAAGAAAGATTTTTATTTAATAATAATGATGATAATAATAATGGAATAAAAGTTACAGAATGGCCCGCAGAGCGTGATGCCGTACATTAAAGGTTTCAGTTTTTTAATCATTAAAAATGAGGATTAAGAATCCTGCAATCCTATAAGGTAGTTAGGGGGATTAAACGGGCTTTAAGGATTAAACTCCTTAAACTGCTTGGAAGGATGCCCGTCACCTAGTAGTTAGGGAGCGAGCGGGCGGGCAGTCCTGGGGAAGGATGGCTGGAAGTCTGTGTTCTACACCTAGTGGTGGTTGGCGTCCCCCACGTCACAGATACTGGTTACAGGTCATGGCTGGATGCAGCAGAGCAGGAAGGGTGGGAAGCAGCAGGTGAGGCTGGGGGTCAGGGAGAGCGGACTTCGGCACAGAAGGGAGAGGCTGTTGGGCAGAAGCAGAGAACTTGACCTGTCAGGGGACCCCCAGCTTCTGCAGGAGAGCTGCTGGGTGGGGCTTTAGCTGTGTGCTTCACCTGCCCGCAGAGACCTTGCTGGTATCTTACCCCAGCATCCGTGCAGGTCCCAGCTGCTCCACTGCCGATCTAGCTCCCTGATAGGGTCCTGCAAAAAAACAGCAGAGGATGCCACAAGTGCTTGGGACCCTGCCTCCCGCATAGGACCCTGGGACTGAGTTCCCCATTCCACCACACTGGCCGAAGTCCTGTGTCTCACCAATAACTTTCAGTGCTGGTCTAGAGGCCACTGCTTCTGAGGAGCCCTCCTGGATTGCCCTCCTGGGGATTTTGTTTTTGTTTTTTTTAAGACTTAAGGGAATTGTCTTTTCCACTTGTCACACCACAGTACCCCTGTTCTTCCAGATTGAAGTTGAAGAAAAAGGGGATGAAACAAAGCCAGGAGCAAACCGGAGGCAGTGCCCAGAGAGGGTCTATGTGCAGGAGCGACATTGAGACTGTGAAGCCGGGCCACTCTATGGCAACGCCATCTGGGGCAGGGCCCCGGGGACGGGTAGGGAGGCCCTCACTCCTTTTGAGGACTGGCTTTTCCTCTGAGGCCATGATGGGGAGGGTACGTTGTGGGGCTGCAGACTTGGGAGTAAGGGACCAACCAGCCATCATTGCACCCAAGCAGGTCCCCCAAGTGCTGAGGACTGAGAGGTGCCAACTCCTGACGGGGCTCCCGCTGCCAGACAGAGCAGACCAGGCTGACTTCCCACTGGGCTGCGATCAGGATTGACTGGATGTGGATGAGTAAGAGGGGTAAATTCCACGTCTACTTTCTTTTTCTCCTTCCCACACACTGACTGGGAGCTCCCTCTACCCGCTGCAGAGCTGGATAAGATCCTAAAGAAGAAAAAACCCCCAGGGCTAATGGGATAAGGAGTCAAGTGGGGGTGGGGAGCCAGCTCTTCCTCACCAAGGAGTCTAATGAACAGATGCGCCCAGCCAGCATCCCAGGACACAGCCAGGCATCTCAAAGTTCCAGCTGCCCTGCTTCTTGTCCAGCTGCATGGAATGCACGTAGGAGTTGGTCCCTGCCCCCGGTGTTGGAAACCTGGATGGAGCTCAGGGCTCCTGGCTTTGGCCTGGATCGCCGACAGCCGAGGTGGCCGTATTGAGGGTGAGAACATTCCTCCCTTTGAATAAGCAAATCTTTGGGAAAAAGAGAATTAAAAGAGAAAGAAAACATTGCCCTGAGACACTGGCCACAAGGCAGAGACCCACAGCCCCCGGGTGGAGTGGGGGGAGAGGAAGGGAGCCTGGTTGTGGTATTTTCCCAAGGCCCTCCCTCCCTCCCTCCCTCTTCGTGTGAGAAAGCTGGGAAGGATCTCAGGTGCCAAGGCCACACGGAGGAGGGAATGCAGGCAACAGTTACAGTCAGTGCAGATGAAGCAGATGCCACGACTGCCGGACGTGTGGGACCCTGGCCTGCAGCTTAGAACAGACCAAGCGGTTGGCTGCTGATGCTGAGCAGTTAGATGACACAGGAACCAGGTCTGTGTTTGACTGTAAACATTAGACACAAGAGAACACTTATTTTGCTGCAAACGTTTTAGAACACTATGTATAGTGTTTCGACGAACATTGGGAAGATTTCCCTAGAGGACTGAACCTCCCTCCCTCCCCCATGATTGATTTATTTGAAAGGCTGAGTTATATAGAGTGAGAAGGAGAGAAAGAGATCTTCCATTCGATGATTTATTCACCACAACGAGCCAGCATGAACCCGGAGTTTATTCTGTCTTCCACCCTGGCCCATGGGCCCAAGCACTTAGACCATCCTCAACTGCTTCCCCGGCCTGTGAGCAGGGAGCTGCATCCGAAAGTGGAGCACACAGGGCGCAAATTAAACCGTTGCCCACGCAGGGTGTCGGCACCACAGGTAGTGGTTTTACACTTCCTGGTTTGATAACTACTACAGTTTCTTAAGATCCTAACTTTAGGGGAAGCAAGGTAAAATGATATACAGGAACTTTCTGTACAATTTTTGCAAATTTTCTATAAATCTAAAATTGTTTCAAAATAATTGAAAACAGAAAATGTGAAAGCAGGTTTTACCCTTAGCATCCAGCTTGTGATCTGTAGTACCACTTCTCTGTAAGAATGACCAGAGTTCCTTAGCAACAGGCTGGCTCCAGGTCCAGGGCACTGCAAAGACATTCCAGAAGATCTAGAAAAATCAGTACCAGGGGCTGTGGCTGGAGTACAGCAAGTTAAGCCACCAGTTAGGACGCTGGCATCCTGTGTTGAAGTGCTAGGGGCCTGACATGATAGCCTAGTGACTGAAATCCTCACCTTGCATATGCCAGGATCCCATGTGGCACAAGTTCATATTCCAGCTGTTGCACTTCCCATCCAACTCCCTACTTGTGGCCTGGGAGACCAGTGGAGGATGGCCAAAGCCTTGAGAGCCTGAACCCGCGTGGGAGACCTGGAGGAACTTCTTGGCTCCTGGCTTCAGATCGGCTTGACTCCAACCATTGTGGCTTCTCGGGGAGTGAACTGGCAGATGGAAGAGACCTTTCTCTCTGTGTCTTCTCACTGCAAATCTGCCTATCCAATAAAAAAAAAAATAAACAAATCCTTTAAAGACAGAGAGAGAGAGAAAGAGTTGGTTCTAGTCCCAGCCAATCCACTTCCCATCCAGCACCTGGTAATATACCCGAGAAGGTATATGTGTAGTTGGGCTGCCGCCATCCACGTGGGAGACCCACACACAGTTCCTGCCACTTCTGCCAGACACAGCCAGGCTGTTGTGGTCATTTGAGGGGTAAACCAACAGATGGAAGATCTTGGTCTCTGTGTATGTGTGTCTCTTTCTGCCATTCAAGTTAATTATTATTTTTTTAATCCTTAAGAAAGATCAGTAGCAAGTATGCAGGGGAATTGGGAGCCATCTGGAGGCGATTGCCAGGGCTAGAGAGGATAAATCACACATCACTAAGAACTGCAGCGTGGGGGGAGGCCGTGGTGCAGTGGTTCAGTGGCCAGATACTCATCTTGTGTGGCCAGGATCCTGTATCAGCACCGGTTCGCATCCCAGCTGCTCCACTTCCCATCCAGCTCCCTACTTGTGGCCTGGGAAAGCAGCCGAGGACTGCCCAAGTCCTTGGGACCCTACACAAGCATGGAAGACCTGGCTTCGGCTCCTGACTCCTGGCTTCAGATTTTCAGATTGGCTCAGTTCCAGCCATTGTGGCCATTTGGGGCATGCAGTACTGGATGGAAAAACTTCCTGCCTCTCCTTATCATTGTAACTCTGCCTTTCAGGTGGAAATTAAAAGAAAGAAAGAAAGAAAGAAAGTAAAGAATGCAATGTGCTAACACATATCTAATGTTTAAATCTCTGACTCAAAAGGATTCCATGCACTATTTTTATTAAGATTTATTTATTTTTATTGCAAAGTCAGATATACAGAGAGGAGGAGAAACGGAGAGGAAGATGTTCCATTCGATGGTTCACTCCCCAAGCGTCCGCAATGGTCGATGCAAAGCCAGGAGCCAGGAACTTCCTCCAGGTCTCCCAAGTGGGTCTCCAGGGTCCCAAGGCCTTGGGCTGTCCTCGACTGCTTTCCCAGGCCACAAGTAGGGAGCTGGATGGGAAGTGGGGCCACCGAGATTAGAACCGGTGCCCATATAGGATCCCGGTGCATTCAAGGCGAGGACTTTAGCCGCTAGGCCACCGCACAGGTCCCTCCATGCACATTTTTAAAGCAGGTCGTCATTGCTGCCGCTCGAGAGGCAGCTTGGCACAATGAAGCCTGCTAACCAAAGGGCAATGGGGGAGCTGTATCTGGGGGGAGATCAGTAGGTGGGAGGCAAGGTGTGTGTTTCAGGAGGGACTGTGGCTGACTGTGGGAGAGAGGATGTTCAGAAAGCCCTGTGTTCGCTCAGAACACGCTGTCTTCACTGGGCAGCACCCTGGGAACAAAGGGTCCCAGGCATTGAGCAGCCAAGGCTGCTGACGCCGCATACGCGCAAAATGCTACTTGACTGTGCAAGCCTTGGACTCCAAATGGAATCCCATACTATCCCCTGGGTGTTAGTCTTGCTGAAACAGCTGCCAGCTGAGCAATGCAGGTTATGGAACAGGGAGCCCCCTGATATAGCCCCCTTCTCCCTGCCCACCCCCACACGAGTGCCTGGCTTTGGTTCCAGCCTCCGGTTACTGCGCATTTGGGGAGGGTGACGCCCTGAGAGCAGAAGCCTCTGGCTCTTGGGTGCTGTGGCAGAGAGTTCTGGGCTTCTAGTTTGGCCTGGCCCAGCCCTGATCTTCGTGGCCATCTGAAGAGTGAATCAGCAAAACGGAAGATCTCTTTTTCTCCCCTCTCTTGTCACTCAGCCTCTAAATGTGTTACTTTATTTAAAGGAATTGACTAATAAGGTACATTCTCAGGGCCACAGCAAGCACTAGATAATGAATATCACAGATGTCTCCCATTAATGTGATATTAACACAAAGAACAGGTTCACTGTAGTTCCCAACTCTGAGAGTTTAACACTTCCTGTCTGCCCTTTCCCACTCCCCCCCTTAAGTAAGTAGGAACGCTGTGCTCTGAATCTGATGAGACTCCAGATTCCACTATCCCTTTACAGGAAACACCAAGGGCAGAGTTTGCTACACTGTACCTTGAACGGGGAAGTAACAAATTCCAGACTGCGTGATGAATGATGCCTTTGCAAGGAAAGCAAAGAGAGGTGGGGAGCAGACTAGAGAGAAGAGACCTAAATGACACAGTAACAAATTGCACAGCCATCCCTACTTTCATCATGATTGAGAAGAACAAAGCCAGAGCCTGTAAGAGAGAAACATTTAATGTCATTTATGCTGTGACTGCAAATTTGAGCTTCTCATTAGCTATTGTAGCACTATTGTAGCCATGTGGCTTTAAAGTCCTGACCTGTAGAAACACCCCATGAAATGTTAAGGGTAGAGAGGTGATGGAGTGTGGGAGTGTGGGATGGAGCGTGGACCTCGCTTGCACGTAGCAGGTGGCCGGGGAAGGCAATGGGAGGTTCAGACAGGGCAGATAGGAGATGGCAGCAGGTTGGGCCTGGCTGGCTGATGAGGTTCAGCTGCTGTTCCTCCTCCTCCTCCTTCTTTTTTGTATTTTCAAACTCTACCAAGAAAAAAAAAATCTTTCCAAAACATCTGCAACCTACAACTTAAGATGCTCACACATGGCTCAGTAGGGGTGAGACCTAGCCTAGTCCGTCCCACATCTACTCTGGTTCTCCAGAACATCAGATGGTGTTTAAGTCTAGCCCAACTTGGTGCGTCCAGTCCCAGTCCACACTTGTGCCAAGGGAGACTACAACGGTATCCTGATCAGAACACAGCCCCCATTCCAGCCCTCGTAGACCCTAGCTGGGTTAAGATTCCCACCAAGGGCCTGGGCCCGCCCAGCCCTCTAAACATACCCCCTCGATGTACTCACCGTCAAGGGAGCAGGCTCTGGAGTTCGGGCAGGCCCAGGGACAGGTCGTCGCATGGACGCGGTGGCTGGAATCGGGGCTCCGAGCACGGAGACACTCCCAGCCTGGCTGGGTCTCTCATTTTGTCGGCAGGGCCCTGAAGTCCCTGGGCCACAGACGAGATGAGATTCTTTTCTTTTTCTTTAAAGGATTTATTAGAGAATCATTAGCCAAGGTGAAGCAGAGAAGGCCGATTCCAGGAAATACAAGAGGAGAGGCCGAGGGCAGAGGGCACCCATGGACCCATGGACACGGGGCAGCAGTGGAGACAACACAGTAGCCTTGCAGTAACCAGATACCCCATGAGTGGTCAGTGATCGGTGATGGGCAATGTATCTGGACTCTGCCATTCTCCATTCCTACAATGTTAGGACACAGTTAAATAGCAGAACGATGGGCTTACAACTGTTTCCTGAAGGACTATATTTTTAAAGATTTATTTTTATTATTTTTTCATTGGAAAGGCAGATATACAGAGAGGAGAGACAGAGAGGAAGATCTTCCGTCCGATGATTCACTCCCCAAGTGAGCGCAACGGGCCGATACTATGCCGATCCGAAGCCAGGAGCCTCTTCCAGGTCTCCCACACGGGTGCAGGTTCCCAAAGCTTTGGACCGTCCTCCACTGCTTTCCCTGGCCACAGGCAGGGAGCTGGAAAGGAAGCGGGGCTGCCGGGATTAGAACCGGCACCCATATGGGATCCCGGGTGTGCTAGGCGCCCCCGCGCCGGGCCCCGAAGGACTATATTTTTGCAATAAAATAGGGGAAATCTATTGCAGGTGAGGGGAAATCCAGGAGCCTTTGGAACTGTACCATTAATTTATTATTTAAAAAAAATAAATATTTATTTTATTGGCAAGGCAGATCAGATCTATGGGGAGAAGGAGAGACAGAGAAAGATTTTCCATCTGCTGGTTCACTCCCCAAGTGGCCACAACAGCTAGAGCTGAGCCAATCTGAAGCCAGGTGCTTATTTTGGGTCTCCCGCACGGGTGCAGGGTCCCAAGGCTTTGCATTGTCCTCCACTGCTTTCCCAGGCCACAAGCAGGGAGCAGGGTTGGGAAGCGGAGGAGCCATGACACAAAGCAGCACCCACCTGGGATCCTGGTGCCTGTGTAGGGTCATGGACAAAATTAAGTAAAAATCAAGCAGATCTTCTACGGCCCCTGGCAGAGGGACGGGGAGTGAAAAATTAGCACTTATCAAGCACAGAGGCGCTGTGGGAACGTCCAAAACAAACGCCTGGCTGCGTGAACATTTCAGCTCAATACAGAAGGAAAGAAAGACCCTCACGCCTGGACTCCTGGCCCCCAGCGCCATCGGGAGGGCGGCCCTGGCCGCTCCACCTCCACCTCCTCCCCCAAAAGCCCAGAGGGGCCAAAGAACACTGGATTTCTCAAACTCAAACCAGGAGAGCTGGTCTGACCGGGATGGGTTTCGCACCTGAAATCAGGCCAGCCCAGGGAAACCTCGGGCAGGGGGTTGCCGGGCAGGGGGTTGCTGTTGCTGGCTTCCGGCTTGGGAAGAAGGGAGCCGGCTTTTCAGCTACCTGCTTAACCTCTTAGGGACCAGGACTCCCAGATCTGGAGAGGCCGTGGGAGGTCACCGAGGAGGAAATGAATGATCCCGGAAGCTAAGAGCTCGCCAGAGTGAGGAACCACACCTGCTCCACAGGGCAGCCGCTGCTGTGCCCCGGGACCCCGAGCTCCCACAGCTGGGCTGGCATCTGTCTGAAACCCACCTGCCACGTCCGGGGGTGCGGGACCTTGCCTTGCCTCGCTTACCTTTCAGAAGTTATTTAGGGTGAAGGAATGATTGAATGAGTTGTGGGTCCCTGCTCTGTCCATTCCCCCACACCTCTGTGCAGGTCAGGGTCACCCTGTTCAAAGCAGGCAACTTTTGCACCGTTGCCATGGTAACGGCACTTTTAAAGAACTCTTAGAAATAACAGCTGCAGGCCATGCAGGACAAAAACAGCGCTTTTTTTTTTTTTTTTGGTTGCTGTTTGTTTTTCTGTCCAAGCTGACCAGGGTGTGCACAAAGCAGGGAACAGCCAGGGTAGGTCTCCGAGACCCCCCTTGGGAGGAGGGTCACTTGCTACATGGATCCTGGTTTTCCAAGCTGAAGTCTCCTGGACAAATCTTCCAACAGTATTGGGATTGTCACCCCACTCTGCCCACACCAGCCACAGCAAGGCTGGGATTGGTGACGCCATGGGGGTTGACAGATCGCAGCTCAAGGCAGGAACGTGACTGCTTTGTGAGCTGGCAGTACAAGCCTGTAGGGCCTGGACATTGAAAACAGCTTCATAAGACCATTCCAAACAAACTGGCAAACGAAAACGACAAACTAACCACGGCTACCAAGAACCATCAAAGAACTGTGTTGACCCAGTGGGTAAACTGAGAGCTGGCACTGCAGGGTGAACCGGAAACCATACAGGACAACGACCAGACCTTGAAAACAGTCACACTCGAAAGATCCCACAGAGCACGAGACAAAATGAAAATATTATCAGGGTTACTCTCCCACTCACCAAGGAAAACAGAAAAGCAACAAGACCAAACCCGTCGGCGGGGCACTCTGCCAGAACTGTCGGAGGCGATGAGTAAGATGCCGTCTGCCTGGTTCCTGGAAGTGGCAGGGAACCCACTGCACTTAGCTGACTGGGAGCCAGCTGCCATCTCAGTGTTGGTGTCGTTGAATTTTTTTTTATAAAGATTTATTTATTTTTAGTGGAAAGGCAGATCTGATTTATGGAGAGGAGAGAAAGATTTTCCATCCGCTGGGTCACTCCCGAAAAGGCTGCAATGGCCAATGCTGAGCCAATCCAAAACCAAGAGCCAGGAGCCTCTTCCAGGTCTCCCACGTGGGTGCAGGGTCCCAAGGCTTTGGGCCGTCCTCGACTGCTTTCCCAGGCCACAAGCAGGGAGCTGGATGGGAAGTGGAGCATCCAGGACAAGAACCAATGCCCATATGGAATCCTGGCGCATGCAAGGTGAGGATTTAGCCACTGAGCCATCACCCTGGGCCCTGTAGTCATTGAATTTTTAGACTGCTCCTGTGGAAAGTGTCCATATTTTAGACTTGAGAGAACTTGGACAAAATAACAAGCTTGTTTGAGGCTATACAGCTACTTATATGGCAGGTGCAAATTTGAACCTGATGCTCATCAATGCCTGGAACACAAAATCCAAGAATGAGTGCTTGTAAGAGACCAGCCAGGTAGTCTAAGGCACATCGACCAGCAGAATACTACACAGCTACACAAAAGAAGAAGGAAAAAAATCAATTTTGTAAAATGCGAAGAGCTAAACATATAACAGCAAGGTGCAGACTGGACTGCACAATGTGCTAACTTTGCATAACAAAAAGAAGAAAATGAGAGGACTGAGGATTATAAAGACATCGATTCTTTCTAGTTAGCTTAGAAATTTCTTTTTTCTTGGGCCCGGCGCTGTGGCCTAGCGGCTAAAGTCCTTGCCTTAAACGTGCCAGGATCCCATATGGGCGCCGGTTCTAATCCCGGCAGCTCCACTGCCCATCCACCTCCCTGCCTGTGGCCTGGGAAAGCAGTTGAGGACAGCTCAATGCTTTAGGACCCTGTATCCGTGTGGGAGACCTGGAAGAGGTTTCTGATTCCCGGCTTCAGATCCGCACAGAACTGGCCGTTGCGCTCCCTTGGGGAGTGAATCATCAGACGGAAGATCTTCCTCTCTGTCTCTGCTCCTCTCTGTATATCTGACTGTAATAAAAAATAATAATAATAAATCTTTTTTATTTAAAAAAATTTCTTTTTTCTTAACCAGACGAACAAAGAAAATTCTTTTTCTTTTTTTAAAGATTTATTTATTATTTATTGGAAAGTCAGATTGGTGCCGCCCACCCGAGCGTGTCATCGGTCCCAAGCGCTCCACTGCCCTGGTGAGGAGCTGCATCTACCCTGTGTCTTTTGGATGAGGTTTGAGGTCTGACACAAACTCCGCCCTCCTCTGTGACCATGGAAACCTCACTCTCCCAGGCCACAAGCAGGGAGCTGGATGGAAGTGGAGGAGCTGGGACATGAACCAGAGTCCATATTGGATCCTGGCGCTTACGGGGCTGGGTGGTGTGTATTAACCAACTGAACCTTAATTTATTCTTAAAATATGCTGGGGTGGGTTCTGGCATAGTGGGTAAAGCTTCTGCTGTGATACCAGCATCCCACAAGGGCACCAGTTTGTGTTCCAGCCGCTCCACTTCTCATCCAACTTCCTACTAATGGCCTGGGAAAAGCAGTGGAAGGTGGCTCAGGTGCCTGGGCCCCTGCACCCACATGAGAGACCCGGATGGAGTTCTGGGCTCTCGTTCTGTATGCGCTGGATCTGGCTGTTGCAACCATCTGGACAGTGAACCACCAGATGGAAGGCCTCTCCCCTTCTCAGAGTCAAATAAAGAAGAAAGAGGAAAGCTGGCTCTTGGCTCCCACCTGCTGCTCTGTGGGGACACAAGCCTAGGATGTCAGGAAGAGTTTTTATTGGCCAAGCTTGGTGACCAAGTAGGAGCCAGTGTGTGGCGGCCAAAGTCAGGGGTTTCTAAGCTCCCATCCTCCAACCAGCTTGAGAGATGCACAGTACAAAGTTTCCACACATTGAATTAACTAAATGGCAGGAGACAGAAAAGGAGCTGCCGGAGCCCAAAATTTCGCTGTGGTTTTATTAATCTAAAGTTTCACAACACGAGGCAGGAGGCGCAGGGTTTGTGGAGCCTCTGGAGCCACTTCTGCAGACGTGGGCCGCGGGAGTGGAGCCTGAAGGCACGGGGTGCAGACAGCAGGTGCTGAGAACCGGACAAGCAAAATGCCCAGGTCCAGAACAGCTGGCATGGGGCACGGGGACGCAGACACCTTCAGGTTACTGAAGAGCGCAAGAAAGCCTCATACCCTGCTGGCGGAGTGTCCAACGACGCCTCACCGTGGACTAGCTCATGGTCCCTCGGACAGTTGAACACGATGTCACCAAAGGAGCCACCACAGCCACTCCGGGCCATTTCCCAAGAACAGAAAATCGACTTTCCCCACAACTTGTGCGTGCACGTTCATGGCAGCACTGGTCACGGACCACCCACCGGTCCGCCCTCAGACGAAGGTGTAAGGCAGCATGCTGTGCCACGCCACGAGAGACCATTCAGCGACAGCAGGGGAAGATGAGACGATGCAGGTCGACCCAGAAGACACACCGAGGAGCCACATGCCAGACTCCTCACTGTGTGAGTCCACTTGTGCCACGCATCCAGACTGGCAGAGTGGAACCACACATGGTGCCAGGATTTGGGGCTGTAGGGGAAGTAGGGGTGGCAACCGGGGGACATGGGCCTTGGTTTGGGGGGAGGAAAAGGTTTCACTGGATGATGACAGCTGTACTTTGGGAGCAGAGGGGAGAAGAACCACTGGATTTCACCTGCTGCCAGGGCATAGCACGTATGGTGGAGGTGTCTCCCAGATAGATGCCAGAAACCCGGAAGGGCGCTGATCCTGACGCAGCACAGACAGCGCTCAGACATGCATGGGGCTCTGAGAGAAGTCTGGAAGGCTTCAGATGGCTTCATTTACAGCAAGCAAAGCCAGCTAGAATCTGGCCCCTGGACAACCAGTTTGGAGCCTCTTTTTTAAAAAAAAAAAAAAAAATTCTGTTCTCTGGATACAAAAATGGGGACAGGGATCACCACCTTCCAGCAGTGTGGAGGCTCAACAGGCCAATCCCCTACCTCTCAGCACCAGCATCCCATCTGGCTGCCTGTTTGTGTCCCAGCTGCTCCCCTTCTGACCCTGTTTGTGGCCTGGGAAAGAAGCAGAGGACGGCCCAAAGCCTTGGAACCCTGCACCTGTGTGGGAGACCTGGAAGAGGCTCCTGGCTTCGGATCAGCACAGCTCTGGCTGTTGCGTCCACTTGGAAGTAAATCAACAGATGGAAGATCTTCCTCTTTGTCTCTCCTCTCTGTATATCTGTATATTTCCAATAAACATTATTTTTTTAACATCTTTTAAAAAGATGTTAACTTTGCTTTTTTTTTTTTTTTCACGTTTTTTAACATCTTTTAAAAAGATGTTAAAAAACGTGAAAAAAAAAAAAAAAGCAAAGTTACACAGAGAGAGGCAGAGGCCCAATGGCCGGGGCCAAGCCAGGAGCCAGGACTGCATCCAGGTCTCCCATGTGGGCGCAGGGACTCAAGGACTGGGGCCGTCCAAGGCTGCTTTCCCAGGCACATTAGCAGAGAGCTGGATTGGGAGTGGAGCAGCTGGGACTTGAACCGGTGTTTCTTTGAAATGGCAGCATTGCGGCAAATGGCTTCACCCACTTTGCTTCCCGTAGTGGCTCCTCTTCACTGTTTTGTTCTTTTTTTTTTTTTAAGATTTATTTTCTTTTTATTGGAAAGGCAGATATACAGAGAGGAGAGACAGAGAGGAAGATCTTCCATCCGATGATTCATTCCCCAAGTGAGCGCAACAGCCGATACCATGCCGATCTGAAGCCAGGAGCCTCTTCCGGGTCTCCCACGTGGGTGCAGCTTCCACTGCTTTCCCTGGCCACAGGCAGGGAGCTGGAAGGGAAGCGGGGCTGCCGGGATTAGAACCGGCGCCCATATGGGATCCTGGCACGTTTAAGGCAAGGACCTTAACCACTGCGCCACCGCGCCGGGCCATCCTTTGCAGTTCTTGTCCTTCCTGCTCTGCCCACCCGGGGACAACATGAGACCTTGTCTCCTTTTCTATTTCCGTCTGCCCCGGGCCCGTGGGGCAGTGTATCTGTTCTGAGTGTCCTTGATGCCCATGTGCGCTCCACACCGTGACTGGTGTGTGCTCAGTGCCTCGCCTTCCTCCTCCCTCCTTTCCTTCTGGCCTGAAGAACGTCTCCTTTTTCCAGGGCCAAAACCTCTGCGGGGACACAGCAGCTCGTCTCCCTAACCCCAGTCCACTAACTTCCGGGCAGCTCCTTCCCTCGCTGCGGTCATCCACTTAGCTGCCTTCTGCTCATTGCTCAACTTCCTGTCCAACGTTTTCTGACCCTACACCCACCTGTGTGGCTTCCCCGCTGTCATCACTTCCTTCCTCCCTAGCATGGATTCCACAATCCTTGACCTTGACCGTGTTCTCCACAACACCCTGACCAGTTTGATTGGCCCTGACCACACCTGGGCTGTTCTTGGTGCTGCGGGGCATCTCCTTACGGCCGCTGAACTCATGGGCATCAGCCGTGGGCAGCCTGGGCACCAGCTACACATGTCCCTCAAGCAGAGATAGAACCACGTCCTGGCAAACCCACCTTAAACAACAGCACCTGCCCTGTCTCGGGCCACGTGGTACCCGGCTGCCCTGTCTCGGGCCACGTGGTACCCGGCTGCTGTGGGACTCTGCCAGCAGCACCCCTCGACTTCGCTCCCCCAGAACCGAGAGCTGAAAAGAAGCTCTTTGGTTAACATGCCACAGACAGTGTCATTGTGCTCTTGGCAACACAGAAAAGGAGGACCCGCCAGCCTGGCCCAGCACCATGAGAGGGATGTGGCACGCAGCAAACGCAGGCTGGAGGCTGGCCTACATGGTGAGATACTTCAGAGTGCCTGGGGTTCAATAACCAATGCCAGCTGCTGACTCCAACTTCCTATCAAGCTAATGGATCTGTCAGAATCAAAGAAAGAAATAATACGAGAAAAAAAAAATCACTTCAGGTCCCAGTGTAGTAGCCTAATAGCTAAAGTTCTCGCCTTGCTTGCACCAGGATCCCAGATGGGCACTGGTTCGTATCCTGGTTGCTCCACTTCCCTTCCTTGTGTCCTGGGAAAGCAGTCAAGGACGGCCCAAGGCCTTGGGATCCTGCATCCATGTGGGAGACCCGGAAGAGGCTCCTGGCTCCTGGCTTCAGGTCAGTGCAGATCCAGCTGTTGCAGCAACTTGGAGAATGAACCAGCAGATGGAGGATTTTTCTCTATTTCCTTATCCGTGTGCATCTGACTTTCCAATAAAAAATAAACAAATCTTTTAAAAAAAAGTAATAAATAAAAACAATTTTAAAATTGCTTTTGCACTTCCATGAAGTCAGAAAACTACAGCTCAGGGCTGACTGAACTTGCCTTCCGTCAGTCTGCCCTGCAGGTCCTCAGTAGCCACCTGCGACCATCACCTTCTATGATGTCTAGAACCTTCTTCCACGCCATTGTGCCCCCAACACCCCCGGGGAAGACGCCTTTCCTCTCCGCCTGGGCAAGGCAGCCCCCCAGCTTCCCTCGTACCCCCAAAGACTCGCCGTTGGCTCAGTGATGCTGTCTCAGCTTCTAGCACTGGCCCTGTGCCCTGGTTCTGTGCCAAGAGCAAGCTGGGCACCTCGCACTTCTCCCCAGCGTGTCCAGGGCCGAATCGGGCAAGCAGAATGGCCCTCGTGCCCGCACAAGCCATGGCCCTTCTTGAAAGGGCCTCTGCCGCCCCTGCCTCCCCACCTGATCCTTGGGGCAGCCAGGCGTCGGCTCCCCAACTCCACCTAACCTCCATTCACAGATGTGGCTTTTCCTGTGGCAGGTGGGGGAACAGAGGGGTCTATGGAAGCCCAGGGGAGAGACGCCGAGTCCAGAGTGCCCAGGGAGGTGAGTACAGGGCAAGCTTGGAAGGATGAATAGACGTTGACAAACAGAAGGACAGTAGCGCTTTAATTAAAACATGTTTATTTATTTATTTTTATTGAAAAGGCACATCTACAAAGAGAAGGAGAGATAGAAAGATCTTCCATCTGCTGATTACTCCCCAGTCAGCCACACAGCTAGAGCTAAGCTGATCTGAGGCCAGGAGTCAGGAGCCTCTTCCTGGTCTCCCACATGGGCACAGGGTCCCAAGGCTTTGGGTTGTTCTCGATTGCTTTCCCAAGACACAAGCAGGGAGCTGGATGGGAAGTGGAGCAGCCGGGATTAGAACCGGTGCCCATATGTAATCCAGGGCATACAAAACGAGGATTTAGCCACTAGGCTATCACACCAAACACAAGGGGGTTTTTGTTTTTTAACGGCAAACTTACAGAGAGAAGAAACAGCGCCATCATTTACCTGCTGGTTCACTCTTCAAATGCCTTTAGGGTTGAGTCAGGTTAGCAGGGACCAGGAACTTCATCCAGGCTGGAGCTAGCATTGTGACATAGTCATTCCACATGAGTATGGGTTCAAATCCCGGCTGCTCCACTTCTGACCCAGCTCTCTCCTAATGTGCCTGGGAAAGCAGTGGAGGAGGGCTCTGGTCACTGCGATTCTGCACCCACGTGGGAGACCTGGAAAGAAGGTACTGGCTTCTGGCTTTGGATCAACTCAGCTCCAGCCCTTGCAGCCATTTGGGGTGTGAACTAACAGATGGAACCACACTTTCCCTCCTCTGTAACTCTGACTTTCAAATAAATATACAACTCTTAAAAAAAAAAAAAAAAACTGCGTCAGGCGCTCAGGAGTCCTGGAACTGCCAGCAGCTGCAGGTCCCTGACGGTGGCGTGGGGACAGAGGAGGAAGGCCTTGGGGCCGTGCTGTGGATTGCCTGGGCTTGGTGCTAGCCCCTGTGGGACCCAGAGCACAGCAGAGCGGAGAGATCCGGGTGCAGCTCCCAGGCTCCACCATCACAGCCCGAAACGGCTACAGGCTGAAGTTGGCCAACTCCTAACCCAACACACGTCGAGTGCCGTAATTAGATCTGTGTTGCAGGCTGAGGGATCAGAGCAGGGGTGATTAAGTCAGCCGCAGAGGCAGGTGGAGAAGCCGCGGCCGCCGTCTGTGGTGTGCAGGTGGGCAGCGGTGAGGATGGGGCTAAGTGGATGGATTAAGGGTTCCAGGTAGAGAGAGACCTGGCAGGCTCCATGGCCACGGCCCTTAAAAGCCTGGGAGTGAAGAGTGGGTAGCACCCCTCTTGTCGTCAAAGTGCCTTTTCAGGGGATCCTCTGGAGAGCAAATGCTGGGTTTGGGGGCTGTTCCCTGGGTTCCCCCAGGCATCCAGAGATCTTCCCATTTTGCAGAAGATCTTTCAAGTGGTTGCACAAGAAACTGCCGATGGACCAAGCAAGGCGGGGCAGTCGGTGAGAGAGGTGGGGAAATCTGCCCGGAAGCCCTCACTCATTTCATGACCTGCACCTCGAGGTCCGGCTGGACACAGTGACAGGGACCTGCCAGGCTTATTCGAGTGACAGGTGTCGCCACTGAAGCTGCTTTAGGTCTCTTGTGGGGTGCTGGATCTGGAGAGGACTCCCCCGCCTGCTCGCCTCCCAATGCAGCAAGTCTCCCTACACCCCGAAACTCCTCCCACTGCCCCCCAGCCTCAGTGCTTCAGACCCAATCTCCTGCCACCCTGGAGGAGCCCAGCCTCTGTAGACACTGAGTAGTCAGTGGATGGGAGCGCTGTCAGCTGCTCTCTCTCCCAGAGTCCAACACGGCTCTCTGCTTCCTTCACTGCTCTTGGCGTCCTTGAGGATGCCACATGTTCCCTGGGCACAACACAGCCTCCTACCCAGACTTGCTGCTGGCCCGTGCCTCCCCCGGGGCCTGCTTCGGTGGAGTGAGCCTGGGGGTGTCATCTCACTCCCTGTTCAGGGCTTTGCTTGGAGTCCTGCTCAAATAGCCACTCTGGCACCTGCTCTGAGTCCCCCTCACACCGCTGCCTGGCTGACCTGGTGGGGCTCCATGGAGGGAGTGAGCAAAGCACCACCTCTCTCACTGCTGCAGCCCCCCTTCTCACAGCTCCCAGCTCAAGGAAGCAGGGCTGAACAAACCTGGAACAAACAGATCCCGCCTGGGGCCCAGGGGCTCCATTCCGGGAGTTGAAAACTGAGCAGATACATTCTCATTTGTGCCACTCTGGGTCTCCCCAGTCAAGGAGCCCATGGGGACCAAGTTTGCTCCTCCACTAAAGACTTTATCCTGAGTCCAGTGCAATAACCTAGTGGCTAAAGTCCTTGCCTTGAACATGCCAGGATCCCATATGGGAGCCAGTTCGTGTCCCAGGGTCCATGCTTCCCATCCAGCAACTTGCTTGTGGCCTGGAAAAGCAGTCAAGCACGGCCCAAAGCTCTGGTACGCTGCACCTGCATGGGAGACCCAGAGGAGGCTCCTGGCTTCGGATCGACTCAGCTCTAGCCATTGCGGCAGCCTGGGGAGTGAATCAGCGGACGGAGGATCTTCGTCTCTGTCTCTCCTCTCTTTATATCTGACTTTCCAATAAAAATAAAATAAATCTTAAAAAAAAAAAAAAGACTTTGTCCTAAGCAGGACAGGAAGCAGCAAAGGCCATGGTGGGGTGGGGGGCGTGATCCTTTGAGAAAGATGGAGCAGGGCACTCACAGAGGAAGAGCAGAGGCAGCGGATGCTTGCAGCACAGAACCCGTAAGGGAGAACCCCACTGGAAACAGGGGCAGGGGACACCAGCCTTGACACCACTATGGGGTGAGGTGGTTGGGGACCACAGAGGGACACAATAAATGGCTCTTGCAGACCAGCAGAGCCTGTGTGCCACGGCAGGAGATTCAGCTTTGACTCCCAGGGTAGGTACTAGCCTTGCAGGTACGATGAGATTCAGGTGAAAGCAAACAGATCCTGGCAGGCCGGGTGGGGTGCGTGCTGGGGGCCAGCCGACTCGGGGACCCAGCCAGAAGCTGTTGGCAAGCGTCCAAGTGCGCGGGGTCGGTGCCGGGGGCCGGGGGGAGATTGAGATCGGTGTGCCCACTTGGTGGAGCTTGGCATCAGGTCAGAGGGAGGAGGCCAGAGAGATGAAGCAAGGCAGCTGTTTCTTGCTCCGGCGACTACAGGCAGGTGGTGGCCCTTGGCAAGGCCGCTGGGAAGAGGCGTGTGGAGGGACAGACATGGAACTAACGCTGCGGAAAGGGAACCTGGGGCGCTTTGTGCCGCAGCAGCCAAGGCTGACGCCACACCCAGGAGAGGGCACCTGTGCCACACACAGCCAGCTTCATGAAAAGCACGGAGGACCCAGAAAGAGCAAAACGACCCTCCAGGTCTCCCAAGCAGATGCATGGTCTCAAGGCTTTGGGTCGTCCTCAACTGCTTTCCCAGGCCACAAGCAGGGAGCAGGAACGGAAGTGGAACTGCAGGATTAGAACCGGTGCCCATATGGGATTCTGGCATGTTCAAGGTGGGGACTTTAGCCGCTAGGCTACAGTGCTGGGCCCTCACCTGCCATTTAAATCTTGGTTAATGGTTGATGGAATAAAGATGGAGGCTGGGACCAATCATTTGGAGTCTGAATGTGGAGCCTTTGGAAAGAAACTGAGTTGGATTAGGTCGCAAGTATAGAACTCCACAAGCAAATCATGATGGTTTATCAAGGAGAGGCCTAAGGTGGGCACTTGGCACCATGGTAAAGATGTGACAGGAAGTGGGGAGGGGCGAAGCTCGCACCTGACTCAGTGACTAAATCTTCCCTTCGCAAGCACAGGGATCCCATATGGGTGCCAGTTCATATCCCGGCTGCTCCACTTCCCATCCCGCTCCCTAATTGTAGCCTGGAAAGGCAGTGGAGGACACCCCAAAGCCTTGGGACCCTGCACCTGCAGGGGAGACCCAGAAGAAGCTCCTGGCTCCAGGCTTCAGATGGGGTCAGCTGTGACTGCTGTGGCTACTTGGGGAGTGAACCAGCAAACAGGTAGAAGATCTTTCTGTCTCTCCTTTTCTATGTAAATCTGCTTTGCCAATAAACAAGCACCTGTATGTGATCCTGGCCCTTGCAGGAGGATTGGCAGAGAGCAATTGCACTGGGCCCCACAATCTGTTCATCTGCTGCTTCCCCCATATGTTTTATCTGAAATAGTGCAGCTCTTCTATGACTTGCTTCATTTAGCTTTCCTTATTCTGGGCTCAGCCCTGACCCTCCGGGCTCCAGCAACCATGGCCTTGACCTTCTCAGCATGCCTGGGCAGATCACCCCCAGGTGGGGAGACTCCCCTACCTCTGAAGTGCCTGGGGTGCTGGGGCCCTGCGTGGGAGGGTAAGCACTGAATGGAAAGAACATGAGAGCAGAGATGGGTGACTGCGTTTAAGTTCAAGCTTGCCTGTATCTCTCCATGCGCCCTCAGGCAAGTCTCCGAAATGCTGTAAGGCCCAGGGACCTCATTTCTGAATCGGGGGTGGGGAATGGGGGGGAATGGGGTAGGAGGGCAATGACAGTGTCCCTTGGTCAATGAGTTGGGGCATTGATACTGCCAAGGCCCACCGAAGCCAGGATCAGAAGTGGTTTTGGGGATATGGATCGAGGCTGGCTGAGGACAGCCGCTGGAGGAGGCCAGTGAGCGCCCATGAGCAGGGCTACAGTGAGAGCCTTCTCAGGGGAGGGGGAGGCCGACCTGCATCCCGCCCCCTGGCCTGGGAAGGGGCTCAGGGTGATGCAGAATAAAGACAGGAGTGGAAACCGATGCTACCACAGAAGCTTGGAGTTGTGCAGCAGCGAAGATGGCAGAAGGCAGGGGTGGGGGCACAGGGCTGGGCTGCCGTATTCCAGCCCCGCCCTCAGTCCTCCCTACCCACCGGCAGGTGCAGGGGGTCCCTGACTGCAGAACCTCAGCTCTGCTGCTCTGCCTCAGGGTTTTTTCAGGAGCCTGCCCTGCTTTCCCTGCAGGGCTGCCCATCCAGGCCCGGGATGCAGCACCCCCAGGGGAAGCTGAGGTTGCCAAGTGTCTGGCTTGGGCTCTGCTTTGGGGTAGTACGGATTCACCCTAACCCTGGCTGTCCATGCTGGGCATCGGGGGATGGCCTGCAGAGACCACCAAAGGTGGGCCGGGGCCTACTTGGCTACAGGCACAGGGGAGGGTCGTGACAGGCAGCACCGCCTGGTGCACCTGTGTGGACCCGAAGACCTCTGTGCTTTTGACTGGAAGTAACCAACAGGGTGCATGCTAAGGGAGCCACTGTGTGCTAAGCGCCTGCTCAGCGTCAGCTCTGTGCTGGGCACTGCACTTTACATATCCTCTTTCCAAAACTGAAATAGTAGGAAATGGCCCACGGCAGAGGCCTCAACCTTCAACCCTCACATACACGGCCTGGCATTTGCTCTGTGTGTGTGTTGTTGATTTGAAAGGCCGAGTTACAGAGACACACACACAGAGGAAAAGAGAGATCTACCATCCACTGGTTCGTTCTCCAGAGAGCTGTAACAGCTGTGGCTGGTCCAGGCCAAAGCCAGCAGCCTGGAACTCCATCTGGGTTGCCCATGTGGTTGGCAGGGGCCCAGGCAGTTGAGCCATCCTCCGCTGCTTTCTCAGGCTCAACAGGAGGGAGTTAGAGTGGAGGAAGAGGCAGCATGTTACTGGCACTGCTGCATAGTGGGCAAAGCCTTTGCCCAAATGTCAGAATCCCATGAGCGCTGGTTTGAGTCACGGCTGCTCCTTTTCCGATCCAGATAAAGCTGCCTCCTGCAATCCCAGCACACCATATGGATACTGGTTCGTGTCCCAGCTGCTCTACTTCTGATCCAGCTCTGTTTCCCAGGCCACAGGCGGGAGCTGAATGGGAAGCAGGGCCGCCAGGATTAGAACTGGCGCCCATACGGGATCCCGGGCATGTTCAAGGTGAGGACCTTAACCGCTACACTATCATGCTGGGCCCTGGTCAATCAATCTTTTACAAGGGAAAGAAGACAAACTCTAACAGATGAGAAATGAATGTTCACATGCCAAATAATAAAGTTGAGCTTGGGCCGAGCACGGTGGCCTAGGGACTGAAGTCCTCACCTTGACCGTAATGGGATCCCATATGGGCGACGGTTCTAATCCCGGCAGCTCCACTTCCCATCCAGCTCCCTGCTTGTGGCTGAGAAAGCAGTAGAGGACGGCCCAAAGCCTTGGGAACCTGCACCCGCCTGGGAGACCCGGAAGAGGTTCCTGGATCCTGGCTTCGGATCGGCATAGCATTGGCCGTTGTGCTCACTTGGGGAGTGAATCATCGGACGGAAGATCTTCCTCTCTGTCTCTCCTCCTCAATGTATATCTGACTTTGTAATACATAAGTAAATTAAAATAAATAAATAAATAAATAAATAAATAAAAATAAAATCCTGCCTGTTTGAGCAGCATTGTGGCACAGGTTAAGGCAACATCCCGCATGGGTGCCAGTTCAAGTCCTGGCTGCTCCACTTCCCATCCAGCTCCATGCTTGTAGCCTGGGAAGGCAGCAGCATGTGGCCCAAGTGTTTGGATTGCTGCAGCCTGGGGAGCGGCTGGACGGAGGCCCTGGTTCCCGGCTTTGGCCTCACCATATCATTTGGGGAGTCACTTGTTGGAACTGGAAGGGGTCTCTGCATGTCTCTCCTTTTCTCTCATTCTGCCTTCCAAATAAATAAATCTTTTTTTAAGATTTATTCTTACTGGAAAGGCAGACATAGAGAGGAGGAGAGACAGAGAGGAAGATCTTCTGTCCAATGATTCACTCCCCAAGTGGCCACAACGGCCAGTGCTGAATCAATCCGAAGCCAGGAGCCAGGAACCTCTTCCGGGTCTCCCAGGCAGGTGCAGGGTCCCAAGGCTTTGGGCCGTCCTCTACTGCTTTCTCAGCCACAAGCAGGGAGCTGGATGGGAAGTGGGACCACCAAAATATGAACCGGCGCCCATAAGGGATCCCAGCATGTTCAAGGTGAGGACTTCAACCACTACGCTATTGCGCTGGGCCCACAAATAAATAAATCTTAAAAAAAAATCCAAAGCCTAGATTTGGGCCTTGTGGATCCTTCCAGAATTAGCATCTATCACATTTACTTTATCCTTTTGGCAATCTCCACACACAGCAGCGGCGTGAAGGTCGAGGACAGCTGTCTAATTCAGCTCTGCATTGCCAAAGCACTGCACATAGTAGGTGTTGAATAAATAATTCCATGGATGACTTTGGGTCAAGAGACCAAGACGCCAGCAGGCTAAATTAAAGGCACGTGAGGACTTGGCGGCGAGGAAACAGTGACAGGGCAAGGACTTGGTCCCTGAGCCAGCAGAGGCAGCCCCCTGCACTCCAGACTCGCACGCACTCGGCTCAGGCCAGCCCAAAACTGGATGTTAGCAAGACCCCATTTCGGGGGCCTGCAGCCCACTCCTGTGACTAGCGGTGGCTTTCACAATGACTGCTGTCACATTTGCAAAAGCTGGCTTTCCCTCCCACGAACACAGGAGACAACACCATTCTAGAATTCAACCAGACTTTACTTAACAATACAATATGGCCGAAGGAACAACAAATTCAACACAGAAAAGACACAGTTCTATCTAATTTATAATTAAGTAACTAGAGGGCAAGTCTTAAATGAACAACAAAACAATTCAGCTTGATGGAAGAATTCTTTCTCTAGTGCCCATACCTGAAAGACAAAGTAGATCATTTTGTTAATCCCACGGCAGTTTCCTGTTTGAGGTGCTAAAACGTGCTTCTACCTATGAACACCTGAGCTCGGCACAGCACTGCTCGCTCGTGCGTCCCAGCCTGGGCGGGTCACTGCTGCTCCAGCTCTCCGCAATCTCACCTAACCCCGCGCTGGGCCCTCCCTGGGCTCAGTCACAGCACCTGGCAGGGTGCCACGGGGAGTGAAGAAGTCACAGCTGGTTTGGGGAAAGGGGCTCTGCCACCCAGCCTGCTTGAACTTTGGGGTGTCCCTGGCCTGACGTGCCTGGCAAGGGAGGCTTAAGACAAGGACAGTGATTAGACGGCTAACAAGTTCAAAGTCCGCTCTCAGTGCCAAGTAGAGCTGTGGCTGCGGGCAGCACTCTGGGAGAAGGGAGTGTGGAAAATCGAGCCAGGAGTTTCCGAGGTCCCGAGTCCTCCAGAAGCCAAGGCAGGCGTCACAGTAAACATGCCAGGCCATTTTTCCGTGACATTGCTCAACATAACATCTCCCTTGCTTTGGCTCTTTCTGGGCAGGGAGCTGCTTGTCAAGTGAACCTGGACGTGGACCCCTGGATCCTGCCTCCATCATCTGGGAGGATCCTTGGAATGCTTTTCACAGAAAAATCACCTGCACATCATCTAAGAAGAGCCGCCCTGCCACTCCCCAGAGCAGCCAGCACCGCGGGGGTGTGAATGGAACGCAGAGCGGGACTGACATAGTCTTAAGGCGTGTGCTAGCGGGGCTGCAACTGTGGCGTAGTGCATAAAGCCACAGTCTGGGACTGGATATCCCATATTGCTGCTGGCTCAAATCCTGCCTGTTCTACTCCTGTGATCCAGCTGATGGCCTGGGAGGTACAGCAGATGTTCCTAGCTCTTGGGACCTGCAGCCCCCATGGGACACGTGCATGAGACTCCAGGCTTTGGCCTGGCCTCACCCCAACTGCTCCAGCCACCTGGAGTGAACCAGTGGATGGGAGATCGCTCTCTTTCAAATAAATAAATACATCTCGAAAACAAACGAACACAGAATTTCCTCATCCTTGGAGTAGCACTAGCAGCAGCATCTCAGAACTATCAAAAACACGTGAGCAGAACCCCCAGGAAGGGCCCCACGGCGGGGAGCCTGGGGTGCCATCAGCGGCAGGCCGCCACCCCCGGGCAGTGCAGCTGTCTGGGGGGGTGGGCGTGGTTTGTCCTCTTGCATCCTCCTCTCCCCGGATTTGGGAAGAAGAAAAAGAAAACGAGTAAACAACAGCTCACCCACTGTCCGCTGATCCTCCAACCTTCCCACTCTGATCAACTATGTAAACATCATTAAAAATAAAATTAAAAACAAAAAACCAAAAGCAAATGAACAAAAAATCCAGAGTGCTTTAGATTTTATTCTTTCCCAGTGCAGCAATGGGCACTGCCTCCAAGGGCAGCATTGAGGCTCGCTGGAGGAACTCTGCACCAGAATGGGCACCTGCGAGGGGCCAGGTGGAGAGCAGGTCTGAAAGGGAAGGCGAGGCTGGCTCTGGGACCGAAGCCTGGCATGAAGCAAAGTGCTGCTGCCTGACGGGTAGTCCTGTCAGGCCTGCAAGCACAGGGAAGGATGGCCTGACACATGCTTGCACCTTATGCAAGACTCCGCGTCCACCTCCACGCACGGAGCTCGGGCGTGCACGGCAGAGTCCCTCGCAAGTTTCTTGAGAGACACACAGAGGGGTATTAGACCTTGACTAGAATGCAAAAATTTTTTAATCTAAAAAAAAAAAGAAGTTCTCATCAACATCCTAATTAAAAATCAAGAATAAGGGGCACAATACACACGTATTCAGAGGCACTCAACAGAAACGTGTAAAAGATTAAAAAAAAAAATTGCCCAATCTCTTGTGAAAACTTGCGCCCTGAGCACCAGCTCTGGCCCCCAGGGCAGCAGGGCTGAGGAGTGTGTGGCAGACCCCTGGCAGTGGCAGGGTGCAAGCTTGCGCACTCCCCTGTGACAGACACTTCACATGTACACCACGACTCATGCGTAAGATGTCCACCCTGTACGCTGCTTAACACGGAAAACCAAAACCAGATGCCCATCAATGCAGACGGGCTTAAAGTTACGGGTAGCGTGGTACCTAAGGGCATACTCTGCCCCCACCACAGAGCAGGTGGTCTGATGGCTATGTGTATGGACTTTACTAAAATGTACGCAATAGGAAAAAAACAGGATAAACTGTTATACACAAGGGACCATCCTAAATGGTTGCCAGTTCAAGTCCCAGCTCCTCCACTTCCCTCCCAGCTCCCTGCCAACGCACCCAGGGAAAGCAGCAGAGAACGGGCCCAGCGCTCGAGTCCCTGCCCCACATGGGAGACGCTCCTGGCGTCGGCCTGGCCCCGCCCTGGCTGTTGGGGCCACGTGGGGAATGAACTAGCCGATTAACCAGCGGATATTTCTGTCTCTCCTTCTGTCACTTTTTCAAATAAATAAGCCTTATTAAGATGTATATGTATACACATGCCAGTACCATATGGTCCTACATGCAAATCCACCTATGGAGACCGAGAAGCATGAGGCTGCTGCCCCCAGCAACACTCCAGTGTGGGCCTAACGTGGCAGATCTAGCTTTTGTGGTAAATGCCCTTTCAACCATCTGAAATTTTAAGTTTACCATGCCATGATTATTCACATAATAAATCAGTCAGGACAGCCCCAAACGCCGGCCCTGTGAGAGAGCAGTGGAACATGTGGCAGGCGGCTGGTCCGACCCACAGCACAGGGGCTGCCGCTGCGTGGCCATGGCAGCATTCACACGCTGGGATTTCTGCCTGTGCAGCCCCAGGAGGTCGGGAAGCCCTGAGCTGATTCCACACGTGCCGGCCCTTTGTTCCTCTTCCACAGAAATGCTCCTCTGAACATCTAACCATCAGCTCAGTTCACGAACAAGGCCTACCCCACTTCTCTGTCCCCTAAGACTACACCCCCATCAGCCCGAGGGGCCCCAAGAACAGCCCGCCTGACGTCACCAAACAGCCCGAGACACCTACTTTTGGAACTCCCACTCTCTGTTGTCCAAGGGACACACCTGCCGTGTTTTGAGCCAGCGAGAGATGCAGTGGAAGTGAAAAGCGTGCTGAAAGAAAAGACACATTTGGTTAGCACGCACTCCTCACTGACATGCTTCACAGGAGGGAACGTGGGGGTCCACATGGTGGGTGGGTTAGGACAGGGGACAACAAGGCAGGTTCAACATCGGAGCACACCCTGGGGGTGACAAGGCTGTCTGCGATTAAACACTGGTAGAATGCTGCCAGCAGGGCTGGTGCTGTGGTATAGCACACTAAGCTGCCGTCTGTGACACCGGCATCTCACATGGACTTCGCTTCAAGTGCCAGCTGCTCCACTTCCTATCCAGCTCCTTGTTAATGTACCTGGGAAAGCAGAGGATGGCCCTAATCCTGGGGTCCCTGCCACCCACTTGGGGCACCTACATGAAGCTCCTGGCTTCAGCTGAGTCCAACCCCGGCTATTGCCATAGTCTGGGGAGTGAACCAGTGGATGGAAGATCTCTGTCTAACTCTGCCTTTCAAATAAACAGATCAGTCTTAAGGAAAAAATGTTTCCACAAAAGGGAGAGAGAATGGCGGCAGCACAGGCACGCAGCTAGTGGAGAGCTCGCTGCAGCTCTCCTCCGAGGACCAGGCAGGCGTGGCTCCCACGTCCACCTGCCCGTCAGCCTTCTGCTCACAGGCACGCTTCCCTACGGGGAGACTGCCAGAGCTCAGGGCTCATAATCCTTAAAAGGGTGAGGCACTTGGTCTTTACAAGGAATGAGAATTTTCAGACCAGGCTGGCAGGAAGTGCTGGGAGGGAAAGCCTTAGAGCAGCCGGCAAGGAGCAGCCAGGGCTACTTCCACAGTCAGGACCAGGAAGGCACCAGAGGTAAAGGCTCTCAGGTACCTGAGGTAGTGGGCGGGGAACCGGTGAGCGTCGTGGAGAGGGCCCTGTGTCCTGGTGCGAGCCAAGCACACGCAGGGACTGAGCTACCTCCAAGGGGCGCCCACAGGAGCCAGGAGCCTGAAGCCCCACCGCGACTGGGGGGCTGAGGCAGAGAGCAGGAGATGCCAAATGACACCCTAACAAATGATGTATGCTTTGTAGGCTTAACATATTCACAACTATGAAATCTGGGCAGGAAGCCAAGACACTTTTTTCTCTCCCACTGGGTGCTGGGGTCAGGGTCACCTGCGGTGCTCCAGGCCCCTGACCTCCCCGTGCCTGTCAAGCACCTCGCAGTAGCAGCACAGGGTCTGTGTGTCCCCAGGCTCCCTAAGCTGACCTGTCACACGGGGCTCGGGGTCCCTGGCTCTCCTGCTCGTGTCCTAGGGTGTGCCTGCGGCTGTACAGGGCAGCGCAGGGAGAATTTACTTAAGAGACACTTCCAGGACTCAGCAGCTTGCAGCGATGCTGACACTACCTTATCTGAGCCTCGCGCCGAGCCGGCAAGCAAGCACGGCCGATACTACTATCTTCACTGCGCAGACAGGAAGCTGAAGCGCAGACAAGTGAGGTGACTTGCTAACTCCAGGGGCTGCACAGGACTCAGCATGGAACCCAGAGCTGGGCCTGAGGCAGGCCTACGCACATTTAACCAAACCGTAACGACACGTTTCCCACTAGCCCATTCTACACCAGCAAGGAAGACGCAGACAGGGAATGGTGGGGAGACCAGACCCTCCTTGTCCTCAGTCACTCTGCGGCTGTGGGTCCTGTCCCCTCGGCACACAGGAGGCCTGAGCAGGACGGGTCCAGCTCATGCTGCCTGTGACCACATGGCTCTAAGGGTGAATTTTTAAACATGTGCTAGAAATAACATGTTTGATGTCTGCTGTCCTCCACAGCTGTCACGGCCAGGGAAGGCTCTGCGTTCAGCCTCGTGATGCTGCAGAAAACACTGCTGCCACAGCCAACTCCCACCACTGTCCACTGGCCACACACAGATCTGAGCACTTTGCTTTCGCACCAGACACACACCCTCCAAAGCCAGTTTCCAAACTTGCAAGGTAAAGATTCCGCACATCAAGGGGCCGCAGGAACTAAGGGCAGCTCCTGAAGGTGAAGCCCCAGGACTCCAACACAGCTGGGCTTGCTTATTCACACGCAGTGGTGCTTTTCGTATCACACAGTTCTACACTGTTACTGAAGAACAGCATGATGACTTTGTAAAGTCTGTTTTTTTAACCACTATACGCCTTTTGGGAGAAAGGTGGGACTGTGACTGTTCCCGTTTTCAAGACGGGCAAAGCGGGGAGGGTGGCAGTACGTCTCCCAGCCACGCAGACAGTAAAGGTGTGTCCTTACGTTGCAGACGCCCCACGCCACGGTGCACTCCTCCGAGGTAGCAGACGCCTGGTTAGCTTGACACTCGATGCCTGTGGGAACAAGACAGCAGGGTCATGGGACCTGGAAGCAACCGAACAACCCCCACACGGTTCATTCTTTCCATTGCTTTAGAAGAGTAAAAGCCCACAGAAGACAACACATCCTCACTGGATGCCTGTGGACACTCCCCATCCTTGTTTAAAAACAAAGTCCCCGGGCCGGTGCTGTGTGGCAGGTAAAGCCACCACTGGTGGTGCCAGCACCAAGTAGAGCTGCCAGTTGGTGTCCTGGCTGCTCTACTTCCCTTCCAGCTCCCTCCTGATGGCCTGGGAAAGCAGTGCAAGACGTCCTAGTGCTTGGGTTCCTGCCATTCAAGTGGCAGACCCCAAGGAAGGACCTAGATCTTGGCTTTGGCCTGGTCCTGGTCATTGTCACTGTGGAGTGAACCAGTGGGTGGAATACTGTCTCTTCCTCTCTGTGACTCTTTCTTTCAAATAAATGAGTCTTTAAAAAATGATTAACTTGTGCTTTTAAAGACTGGGCGTGACCTGGCCTACCAAAATGGAAGTGATTTTCACTTGGTGAATTTAAGTCTTAAACCTCCTCACTCTGTTCCAGAACTGGCATCTCTTTTTTTTTTTAAAGATTTATTTTTATTATTTTTTATTGGAAAGGCAGATATACAGAGAGGAGAGACAGAGAGGAAGATCTTCCATCCAATGATTCACTCCCCAAGTGAGCGCAACGGGCCGATGCTATGCCGATCCGAAGCCAGGAGCCTCTTCCTGGTCTCCCACGCGGGTGCAGGGTCCCAAAGCTTTGGGCCGTCCTCGACTGCTTTCCCAGGCCACAAGCAGGGAGCTGGAAGGGAAGCAGGGCTGCCGGGATTAGAACCGGCGCCCATATGGGATCCTGGGCGTGCAAGGCGAGGACCTTAACCACTGCGCCACCGTGCCGGGCCCGGCATCTCTTTTCTATTCGTGGTCGGCGTTTCCTCTCAGTCCCCAACTGCCCACAGGCGTGCCTCGCCTGCCAGCACGCTCCAACCCACAAAGGGCTCAGGTGGGAAACTGTGAACTGAGGCGGATGCACAATAAGAATGAGGACCCCTGACTGCGGACAGACCCCTGGACAAGCATCCAAACCCCACACTCTTCAGGACAGCATCAAGCAAAGCACGGCCAGGCAGTTAGGGCAATGGTCAGACATCAGGGTCAACACTGCTGTACTCTCGCTCTGGGAAGCCAAGGCCATTACTCCAACCACAGCCACCAGCAACTTCACCATGGAGATCTGCTGAGATTGGGACTGAAGGCAAAAACTCGAGGTAACTATTCAATGGTTAAGAATCATGAAGGAGGGCCCGGCACGATGGCGCAAGTGGTTAAGTCCTCGCCTTGCACGCCCGGGATCCCATATGGGCGCCGGTTCTAATCCCGGCAACCCCGCTTCCCTTCCAGCTCCCTGCCTGTGGCCTGGGAAAGCAGTGGAGGACGGCCCAAAGCTTTGGGACCCTGCACCCGCGTGGGAGACCAGGAAGAGGCTCCTGGCTTCGGATCGGCATAGTATCGGCCGTTGCGGGAGTGAATCATCGGACGAAAGATCTTCCTCTCTGTCTCTCCTCTCTGTATATCTGCCTTTCCAATAAAAAATAATAAAAATAAATCTTAAAAAAAAAAAAGAATCATGAAGGAACAATCTGCTTTCTCCAAAGATGGTAACAGAATGCAGTCCTGAGTGTCAGCCCTAGCAGTTAAGGGCGCCAGTTCCCACATACAGCACGAGGGAACCAGGTTCCAGTCCCAGCTCCGGCACCTTACTCCAGTTTCCTGCTAAAGTGCACGCTGGGAGATGGTGCAACGCTTCAAGGAACGGGGTCCCTGTCACGCACACAGGGAGACCTGCGCTGAGTTCCTAACCCTGGCCTTGGCCTGGCCTAGTGCTAGCTCTGTGGGAACTTGGGAGGTGAACCAGCAACAGTACAGGACTCTCATTCTGTCTGTCTCAGATAAACTAATATAAAAAGTTTTCAATTGCATAACAGGAAATAATTCAAATCACTGCATGTGGAAAACAATGCATGGGTAACAAAGATTTTAATAGATACAGTGGTCTTATGGGAGAACAGCATATACCACCCTAATAATAAAAGATTCAAAATCACAGAACTTGATTTTTCCCATTTATTTTTACTGGAAAGACAGATTTATAGAAAGAAGGAGACAGAAAGATCTTCCATCACTCCCCAAATGGCCGGAAATGAGCCAATCCAAAGCCAGGAGCCAAGACCTTCTTCCAGATCTCCCATGTGGATACAGGGTCCCAAGGCTTTGGCCCATCCTCCACTGTTTCTTAAGCCACAAATAAGGAGAAGATGGAAGTTAAGCAGCTGGCACCCATATCTGACGCTGGTGCTGCAGACAGAGGATTAGCCTATTGAGCCACCACGTTGACCCTCCAAAACTTGATTTTGGCATCCATTTTCCCAATAAAACAGTGTAACTTACGTTTTAATCATCTGATTACAGTGGAGAATGTAGACCACAGGCTGCTGACTTCTGAAGCTGTGAACTCAGTATTCAGAATGGCAGAGAAAGAACAACTGGTAGCCTTCAAGCGGGACCCCTGACCTTAGACCAGGGCCATGTTTGTGTGTGTGTGTTTTGTTTTTTAAATGTATTTTTATTAGAAAGGCCTATCTACAGAGGGAAGGAGACACAGAGGGAAAGCTCTTCTGTCCACTAGTTCACTCTCCCAAATGGCCACAATGGCCAGAGCTGAGCCAATCTGAAGCCAGGAGCCAGAAGCCTCTTCCGAGTCTCCCACACGGATGCAGGGTCTCATGGTTTTGGGCCATCCTTAACTGCTTTCCCAGGCCACAAGCAGGGAGCTGGATGGGAAGTGGAGCAGTTAGGACACGAACAAGCACCCGACATGGGATCCTGGTGCATACAAGGTAAGGATTTATCCACTAGGCCATATAGTAAAACCAAAAACTGTTTTGGGGCTGGTGTGATACGGTGGCTAAAGCAGCCATCTGAAATGCCAGGATCCCACATGGACACTACTTCATGTCCTGACTGCTACAATTTTGATCTAGCTAACAGCCTGAGAAAGCAGCGGAGGATGGCCTAAGTGCCTGGACCCTGCTTTTGCCCTGGCTCGGCCCTAGCTTCCATGGCCACCTGGGGAGTGAACCAACGGACTGGACAGAAGATCCATCTCCACTCTCTTTCTGAATCTTTAAAAACAAACAACACAAAACTCCAAACTGTTCTAAGGTCCATCACATTTCAGTTTGTTCTGGATCTTTCTGGCTGTGGCCATGGCACTACTCCGGCTCCCGACACGATGAAGTCTCCACCTGTGCTTGCCTTGGCAGCACACACACATACCAAAAGCAGGAAGAAGCCTCGTCCTTGCTCCATGACTTGTCTCCACACCAGAGCGAGTTCTCTCTCTCAGGTCCATCTCCTCCCTCAGTAACAGCTTACACTCCCATGAGAGCTGAAGCTTCTCCTGACTCCCCCACAGAAGCAGCTCCTGCCCTTCCAACTTTCACAGTGCATCCTGTAACACTGCCAGTGACCCCGTGCTCCCTCTGGACAGCCCGAGTCACAGCTCCAGCAGAGTAGGGACCCTACCTTTCTTTGCTTCTTTACTACCTTTTTTAAAAAAGGCAGATTTACATAGAAAGACAATATTTTCCATCAGCTGACTCCCTTCCCAAATGGCAGCAATGGCTGGAGCTGAGCCCATCAAAGCCAGGATTCTCACACGTGGGTACAGAAACCCAAGGACTAGATCCATTCTCCACTGCTATCCCAGGCCACAAGCAGGGAGCTGGATCAGAGGTGCAGCAGCCAGGACTTGGACTGGTGTCCATATGCAATGCCAGCACTACAAAGGATCAGCCTGCTGAACCACTGTGCCAGCCCCTAGCCCGTGTTTCTATGCCGAGTGCAGAGCTCAACACTTGAAAAAAGAAAATCGCTTCCATAAACAGAGAAAATACGGGCCAAGCCTATATGTATTCTTTCTCAGAAAAAAAAAAAATGTAACAAAGAATGAAAACGAGCATGATGCCCTTGAGAATGCCAGGAGAGAGGGGCCGTGGCTTGGGGCTCATCAGGAGAGAGCAGCAGGGACTCTCACCTACACCTCCCAGGCTTCTGCTGCGCCGAGTGCAGTGGGTGCCAAGCGAAACTGAGGCAGCAGGGCCTGACATGGTGCAGCGGCTCGAAGGCTAAACCTCCACTGGCTGGCCAGTTCATGCTCTACTGCTCCGCTGCTGATCCTACTCTCTGCTTACGGCCTGGGAAAGCAGGAGATGGCCCTAGTACATGGGCTCCTGAACCCGTGTACCAAAGCTGGTTCAGATGGACTCAGCTCCAGCCACTGTGGCCATTTGGGGAATGAACCAGAGGACGGAAGATCTTTCTTTTTTTTTTCCTGTAAATCTGCTTTTCCAATCAAATTAATCTTGGAAAAAGCAGCTTCTCATCAAATAAAATTAAATACATAACAACCAAAAAAACCCACCTATGACATCAATAACCCATGTAAGCTTTGGTTCAAATCCTGGCTATTCCATTTCCAATTCAGTTGCCTGCTAATGAGGCTGGCAAAACAGAGGACAGCTGGGTCCTTGGGATTCTTTTATTCGCAAAGAGGACAGATAAAGTTCTAGGCTTCTGCCTTTGGCAGGGCCCAGTCCTAGACACTGCCATTATTTGCGGAGTGAAACAGCAGATAAATGATAGCTCTTCTTCAATAACCCTACCTGTCCAAAAAAAAATCTGAAAAACAAAACATGGGACTGTCGCGATAGCATAGCAGCTAAATCCTCTTTTGCATACGCTGGGATCCCATATGGGCGCCGGTTCTAATCCCGGCAGCCCTGCTTCCCATCCAGCTCTCTGCCTGTGACCTGGGAAAGCAGTGGAGGATGGCTCAAAGCCTTGGGATCTGCACTCACTGGTGGGAGACCCGGAAAAAGCTCCTGGCTTCGGATCGGCTCAGCTCTGGCCATCGTAACCACCTGGAGACTGAACCAGCAGATGGTATCTCCTCCTCTCTCTATATCTGCCTTTCCAATTAAAAAAAACCCATTAAAAACAAAAGGAACAACAACAACAAAAAACCAATCTGAGACAGGCACTATTCACGAGCAGACGGCAGCATGGCACATAAGCTCTTCCTCCCCGTCTCTCCTCCTCTCTGGATGTCTGGCTTTGTAAGAGAAATAAAAACGAAGAAAAGAACACCCAGCACATTGTACATTTCAGGAATATTCTAAAACAATCAATTAACGGGAGCATGTAAGATCAATACTAAGCCCCAGCAAGGGGCAGGCATCATGGCACAGCGGGTTACGTGGTTACGTCACTGCCTGTGAGGCCGACAAGCAGGTGAGCACCACCACGTCCTGCCTACTCCTCTGCTAACACACGTGGCAAAGCAGTGGAAGATGGCTCGAATTCTCGGGCCCTTGTCACCACATCAGAGTCCTGGGTGGAGCTCCAGGTTCCGGCTTCAGCCTGGCCCCCGCCTGGCCCCCGCCTGGCCCAGCCCCAGTGAAACAGCAGGACCACCTCACAACCTTTCTCTCCCTCTGTCCGCACTCCACGGCAGGCAGCTGGATTGGAAGTGGAACAGTCAGAATACAAACCAGTGCCCATGTGGGATGCCAGAATTATTAAGCAACAGCTTTACCCATTATACTGCAACGTTAGCTTACTTAGAAGACATCAGACATTTTCTGATAATATGGGTATCTAACCAAAAGTCGAACTGGATTCATTAAGTGTTCAATTCTAAGAAAATACAGCACTTGTGTTGTAGTCCTTTCAAGAACTATATTCTCTCACATTAAGTACACAAATACTTAAATACAGAGGCAAAGAAAAGCATTATAAAAACTTATTACGTACTTTCAGAAAAGAGCCTCTAGCCACAGGCTGCGAAGAGGCAAGGCACAGCAACTGGCAGCAGGCACGTAATCAAAGACCCCGCCCAAACATATTGAAAACTCTGCATGTGGTTTTTGGTGATGGATTCCTGCCATCTCTATTAAACACTATGTGAGCTGCTGATTGGACTGCAGTGTGGAAGGAAACGGGAGGGGGGGCAGTGCTGTGGCGTAGCACATTAAGCCATTGGCTGCACTGCTGGCAATGGGAGTAGGAACACTGGTTCGAACCCTAGCTGCTCCACCCCCAATCCGGCTCTGGGCTAACGAACCCAGGATGGCAGGAGGATGGCCCAAGTGCTTGGGCCCCCAGCACCCACGTAGAAGACCTGCATGAAGCTTCTGCCTCCTGGCTCTGGCAGGCCCAACACCTGCTACTGTTGCCATCTGGTAAGTGAACCAGTGGATTGGAGGCCTCTCATTTCCTACCTATCTCTATATATATATTTTTAAATTTTTCAGATTAAAAAAAAAAATCTTTAAAGAATAAAAGGGAAGCAGCCAAAGTACAAACAAGGCCAGGGAGATCTACCACTGTCACATATTGTGATCACTCTCCAACACAAAAGATCTGATTTATGCTTTCCAAGCTGCAACAACCACAGCATACTCCTGGTATTTTGTATTTATATTATTCACTCAGCAAGTATTTAGTGAGAACTTTTCTTACAGTACACACCACGCTAACTCCTTGCTATACAGCATAACATACGCCTGGAGACTAACTCAACTAAATGACTAATACAAATGGAAGCCCTTGTGTGTGCTAGGAATAGTAAACAAAACTGCCATGGCCAGCTTATATATGTGTATGATCCAAGTAAACTTCTTGGAGCAAGTTCAACGTGAGATATGAAGATCAACAATGGGTTAGTCTTACATTGGTCAAGACATTAGCTACTCAACACGTGAGGCACCCAGGCACGTGAGATGTGCTAGCCTGAATGAAGACGCACTGGCAGTGTGCAATGCAGCTCAACCTTGATGCAAAAACAAACATACTTTACATCGACCATATGCTGAAATGAAAATATTTAACATGCAGATGAAATATCATATTAATTTCACTTCTTTATGCTGGCTTCACTAAGGTGGGCAGCTGAAAGTTTAAAACTGTGTATGCGTTGGAATTTTTGGACTGGAAAACGCTGGGATAAAAAAAAAGCAGGCCCAAGCCACTGCTCCTCCTGCCGCACAGCTGTCCAACTGGCCAACCCTCCCCCATATGCTGGCATCCGACACGGCACAGGTTCGTGTCCCAGATGCTCTACTTCCTGCCCAGCTCCCTGCTTACGGCTCAGGCCTTTGGGACCCTGCGCATACATGGGAGACACAGAGGCTCCTAGTTCCTGACCAGCTCAGCTCAGGCCACTGAGGAACCAGCGGATGAAGATCTCAAACTGTAAATCTATTTTTTAAATGAAAGTAACTAAATCTTAAAAACAAACAAACAAAAAAACCACAAGGGAAAGAAGCGGAGAACATTTTAGAGGGCTATAAAAACGAGCCCCGGTCACAGATCCTTCAGGAACAGCAAGAAGGCTGTTTATATATGTGGGAGACCAGCCCAGAAAAGACCAGTTCACAATGAAACTGCAAAGGCAAGAGAGCCAGCTACGAAGTGAGAGCCTACAGTTCAAATGTTCAAAAACAGAACAATTTCGTTGTTCCATTCAATTTCGACAACCACTCATTTTAGTACCAGGATGAAAATATAATCTCAACTTTTCCTGCAGTGGTCAACGTGTGTGTCCCACCGCTATCACAACACAGTCAGTCCATCAACAGCTATGATGACACCTACTATGTGTAAAATGTCTTTAGTGAAGATAACTGCCTACTAGGACAATGGTGACTGATGATGCCCTTTCTATTGTTTGGTGTTAACATAGAAACTTTTCAAGATTAATTTTTATTGAAAGGAAGATTTACAGAGAGGAGATACAGAAATATCCACTGGTTCACTCCCCAGGTGGCCACAACAGCCAGAGCTGAGCCAATCTGAGGCCAAGAGCTTCTTCTGGGTCTCCCAAGCCAGTGGAGGGCCACAAGGCTTTGGGTTATCCTCGACTGCTTTCCCAGGCCACAAGCAGGGAGGTGGATTGGAAGTGGAGCAGCTGAGACATGGACTGGCCCTCATCATAAAATTCGAGTGGATGCAAGGCAAGGATTTAGCCACTAGGCTACCATGCTGGGCCCGACAGGAAAAATTCATAACCCCTGGACTGGAGGTGGGTTAAGCTACTGCCTGCATCTTACATACATGTCTGTGCAGGCCCTGGCTGCTCCATTTCCTATCCAGCTCCCTGGGAGCCTGGAAGGGCAGCACAGGACGCTGCTTGGGCCCCTGCACCCCCATGGGAGACCTGGAGGTATCCTCTGGCGGCTCCTGCCTGGCCCAGTAATGGCCATCTGCTGACGACTGGTAAGTCAACCAGGAGATGAAAGATGTGTTTCTCTGCCTCTCCTCTGTCCGTAACTCCTTCATATAAATAAATTTTAAAAGAAAAAACATTCTTCTTCCTTAGGCTTTGCCTTACACAACTGTCCCTTGCCACCTGGGGAGATTTGTTTGCACAGGCCCTTTTCATTAAGTGCCATGGTCCTGGCATACAGCCCACACACATCCTTCCAAATCCTCCATTCATCCCTGCAGGACTTGTAACAACCATTCCAATGGGAAGGCCACTAGCCGCTGCTAGTATGGGTTAGGGCTTCATGACAACACAGGAGGACAGATCTACTCAGTGCAAACATAATTCCTGAAAAAACAAACAAACAAACAAAATAAACTTAGGATCCACCGTTGTTTGCCGTTCCTGAGGGAGGCTAAGGACGCCAAGGATCAGCTGTAAGTCCTGCCCAGGAGAAAATGAGAGCAGATACAATGTTTTAGGTCATAACTTACTCTTCATTCAGATTTCCGCCTTGTAACCTCCATGGGAGACCCAGAGGCAGCACAAACAGCACGTGTTTGTGCATTCTCCACGTGTCCTCAGCCTCGAGAAGTGGATCCACTCAGAGCTGGGCAGGTCAGTCGGGCAGCAGGAAGAATGGCTTGCTTTTGAACACACTGATGCACTAACCATCAGAAACCCGACGCCCTGTGCCCTGTCTCCTCGTGAAGGGAACTGCCACACCGCGATGGCCATGACCTGCGTCCCCTCTCAACAGTTCCCACCCTGCTCCAGCTACTCACAGAGATCCATAATGTGGTTTCTGCAGATGGCACAGTTGTCCACCACAATATCCCAGGCCCACAGAGCCACTGCATTCCACTGCGAAGAGAAAGACAAGCGCCAATGCACTCTCCTCGTAGTCTCTTTTACTCTTACACACACACTTCAGGACTTTTTGCTGCAACCGCTGTTGCTGCCACCCGGGCCCCAGGGGCCGCCAGGAGCCCGAGGTTTCAGCTGTGACATCTTTTTACTCGTTACATTAGAGGACAATTGCGAGCTGTATGTGTGCTCACCCATTCTGCAGAAGTTCAGCAAATACAGAAAAGAATGAGTCATCTTTCTACTCCCTCCCCTAAAAGGTTTAAAATCACTTAGTCCTATCAACACTGGCACGTGAGGAACGGTTCAAGTGCTTGTTTGGGGCTTAATAAGCACCAACGTGCACCCCCGTGAAGGGCTTTTCTGGCACGGCAGGACCCCAGAGGCGGCTCAGGGAGCAGGGGTCGGAGGGGAAAGCTGGAACAGAACAAACGGAGATCAGCAGGTGGGTAATGGCGGGATAAGCCGGATAACCAGCGACCCTGTGCGGGTTTCCGACCAAGGTCATCCCTCCAACCTCACACCGCTACGCCACGCCAATCCGTTCCTAAGAGCTTCCGTTCTCTGCATCAAATAAACGGAGCTGCTCGGCTCTGGGAACGCTCACCCTCCACGGTTAAGACAAGGGGTGAAAAAAACACTCCCCTCAGCCACGCTAACGTGGCGCCACCGCCCAGCCCTTCCTCGCCTTCCAGGGCAGTCCCGGGGCTCTCGGAACTTGGTCGGCAGTTTGCACACGCAGCTCCGGCTAGCAGTGCTCAACATGGCTGCGGGCCGAGCAGGGCCGGCGCTGTCCGCGGCCCGGACCTCCCAGCACCAACAGCTCCCCGTTCCTCTCTCGGGCAGAGCCTAGTCAGGGAGAACGCCCGCGAAAGAGCGTCCTCGTTCTACCTGTGTCCTCCCCCCACGCCCCCTGGACCGGTCACTCCTAACTGGGACGCAGTCCCGCACAAATGGTTTGGGGTATTTTCTTGCAGAAAAAAAAAATTCTTTTTTTGCTTGTTTGTTTTAAATATCTTTCCCAATGGAAGATTCTGGATGTCGACAGATCACCACAGAACCGACCCAACGTCTCTCACGGGAGACACTCTACGGGGTGGGCATCGGGGTCAGGGACCTAGCGGGGTTTCCTCCTTCGAGCCGGGCTCCCGCAGGGCCTCTCCGGTGCGGGAAGCCCGCGGGCTGCCCCCGGCTTCTCGCCACTCTCGCCCCGCTGCCCCCGCTGCCCCCTCAGCCACTTCAGTGACAGCTCAGGCGCTAGGCTCCCGCAGCCCCGTCGCAGCCGCGCGCCTCTCAACAAGCCCCCGCGTGATTGGCCCGTGCGCCCGCCCGGCGCACCTCAGCCCCGCGCTCGGCATTGGGCCGCCGGCACGTCCATCAACGCCAGGGCCCGCCCCCTCCCCCAGCCCCGGGCTTCCCTTCATGGTACCCGCTCCTAGGAACGCCCTGAAAGGAAGCGCCTTTCCTCCGCGCCTCGGTCACCCCAGGGCCTGCCAGCCTGATCCGTGCTTCTCTAAGCTTCCCCGAGGAAGGCGCTGGCGAGACCCAACCTTTTTCACTTCAAAGCGCTTCTTGCCCGCGCCGCTGTTGGTGCCGCTCGGGGTATCCACATCCATCGCTGCCGCCATTTTGGAAACACACGCTGTGTCGTCCGGCCAAGGCGCCTGCGCACTAGCGCACGTCTCGCTTCCCACCCGCCCCCCGAGGCCCGGGCGCCTCCTCCCCTGACTGGCGCGCGAGGGGCGGCTGGGGGCGGAGCACATGGCCACGCCCCTTAAAGGCGCTGGCGCAGGCCTCCCGCCCACCCCAACCCACCTCACGTCGGCGGCCGGAGGGGCCGGGGCGGGGCCGGGCGGGGCTGAGGCGACCGAGGCGTTCGGCCCGGCTCGCTCTCGCCGCCCTTCCCCCGGGAAGCCCCCGGCCTCTCTTCTTCGGCTGGGCGGCGGCTGCTTCCTCCACCTCAGTCTGGGCAGCAGCGCCGTTCCTAAGGGCCGGCGGCAGGGCGACATGGCGCCCCGCGGTTATCCTTAGCGGACCCTGATCCCACTTAGGGTAGTGACCCTGCGAGGCCCGAGACCGGAGTCTGGCAGGCCCCGCACTGGCACTGCCTTGGTTTCCATGATTCCAGTTGAGTAAACGCACTGGGATTCGGCGTGGAGATACACCCCCCCATGTCCTCCCCAAGGGTGAACCATGCGGGCATCCATCCCAGCCCTGCCTTCACCTGCCTAGGAACCTGGGAGATGCCACCTGCCGGCGGCCCTCAGCCGGGGGCCAGCGGTTGGTGACAGGACAGGGATCCCAGGGCCCAGGCCCCACGCACCCTCGTTGCCGGTCCACGTAGGGTCCAGCCTCACTCGTGCCCCTCACTCCGGTGCTCATGGAGTCTTTGTGAGGCGGCTGACATTGTCGCTGTCACCTGTCGGTGCCACCCCACCCAGACTTGGCAGTGAGCTGGCTCCGCTGGACCCCTCTCTCGGCCGATTCAGAAATCACCGTTTTAAAAGAGTCTTAGGAAGATGGTAGGAGTGTGTTAACTTCGATGCTCAACCAGAAGAAAAATTGGAATGGTGTATGTCTTCATCAAAAACGAATCCCGTGATAAACACAACTTCAACCTTGGCAAAGGAAAGCTTGAAGAGACCCAGGTGTCCAGGAACCCTCCTAGGGTTCTTAGCCCGAGCGTTGGCACTGACGGTGTGTGCCTACAAGACCCTCAGACGAGGACCTGAAGCCCACAGCGAAACTATTGAGGCCAGGTGGGGTTTTTTTTAAAGATATATATATTTTTTAACTTTTTCTATTTTTTATTATATTTTGACACTCTTTACATAGTTAATTAGGGTAAAAAGGTTCAAGGGCTACAGGAAAGTGGGTAAGACTATTAGTTCCATATTGTTTCCTTCATGTATCTGAGGTAAAGGGGGATTTTAAAGGAAAAGCCCCACCTAGTATCCCACCCACCCCAGGTCCCAGATGTGGGGCATGCTCTGAGGGTCTTGCTCAAGTGGTTTTGATAGTTCACCAGTTATGAACTGCTGCCAATCTCGCCACTCCAAGCACAATGAGGTCGTTGAAGAATCCACTGATTGACATAGTCCATCATAGAGTCTCCGTCTGCCCCGTCTTTCACTGCCAACATATAGCTGAGGTGGTTGATTGACTTGTTCTGTCTTCTGTCTTTTCTTGGTTAGGGTTCTGAGTCCAGCATTTCAATTGATCCCAAAGAGACTTTGTCTGAGGTGTTCCCAGACCAGATTCTTGTATGTACTAGCAAGTATAGGGCCCGGCCCAGTCCATCGCCCCAATCAGCTGTGGTTGCAATTGCTGAACCAATGGGTATTTCAGTCCAGCCTGGTCCTGCCAAGCACACACTTGGCCTCCACATAAACCAGTGGGAGCTGCAGGCTAGTTGGAGGGACCCACAATAACCCCCACCAGGCCCGCCCCCTGCCCTGGTTGGCCAGTATGTGTAGCAGACTAGTCCAGTCTGTCCCACATCCCATTCAGCTCTCATACATGTCAATGGGTATTAAAGCCTAGTTCCATGTAACTAACTCAACTATCCAGCCCACACACCTGCTGTTGGGTGCCTCTCTGTCTAGACACCCCAGCCCCTGTCCTAGTTTTCTTGCCCTCCAGTGGGAGTGGTAACCCAAGAGGCAGGAGCCCACTATTTCCCTCCCAGGCCACTCCCACTCCCAGATCATGCACTCTCCAGGTGGTTCTGCAGTTTGACTTCTCAGAATTAGCCCCCTGTGCCAGCTTCTGCCAGCTGGTGCTGTGGCAAAGCCCAAACAACCCTCACCCACTCTGATTTATGCTTAAACCAGTAGGAACAGTCAGCCCAGCCTGGCTTTTCCCTGATCTAGCTCACATGAGGCCACAGGTGTAGTAACACTGCCTAGTCTGGTCTGCTCTCATGCCAGCTCACACTCTCCAGTGGGAGTAGCTGTCCAGCAGGGGAACCCCCCCCCCCCACACTCTTATTCTCCTTGCCGACTCTGCCCTCTCCCTTCCTTGTTCTCACCTGTGCTGGTTGGGCACTGTGGTCACATCCAGTAACCTCAGCTTGGCATTCCATATTGTGCACTGGTTTTTGTCACGACCGAACCTGGCTCGACTCATGCTCTGTTCTGGTGCTCAGATTCGTCAGTGGATGATGTGAACTGATTCAGCCTGGTCTGCCCCTGACCCATGCCAAATCTATGCCAGTGGGAAACTTCCCATGGCCTCTTCTAGGCTGTTTCCTTTCATGCTTCTTGCGCTTACCTGCAGGGTCTGTGTCCTGTCAGAGGAGTTGCCCAGGCTCCTCCATCAGAAATTCTCCCAATGCCACATTTTGCGCATACCAGAGGGTCCATGAGCCAGCCCTACTCAGTTCACCTCCTGTCCTAGCAGTAACAGTGGCTTTTCCTGACTGGCCTTCAACCCAATCTGGTTCTTGCTGTTGGATGTTTCAGCCCAGTCACGGCTCGTCCATACCCACAGACAGCTCACACATGGCTCAGTAGGGGAGAGACCTAGCCTAGTCCGTCCCACAGCTACCCTGGTTCTCCAGAGCACAAGATGGTGTTTGAGTCTAGCCCGACTTGGTGCGTCCAGTCCCAGTCCATACTTGTGCCAAGGGAGACTACAACGGTATCCTGATCAGAACACAGCCCCATTCCAGCCCTCGTGGCCCTTGGTGGGAATCTCAAACTAGCTAGGGTCTCACTTTAGCTCCCAACCGGGCCTGACTCAGCTTGGCACAGTCCCTCATCTGTCCTGACCCCTGCCTTAGACACTGGGGCTTAGCATCCCTGGCTCATGCAGACCAGTAGGTACAACAGCCGAGCTCGGCATGCCCTGTGCTCCATTCTGATTTCTAGTTTTGCTTGTGGGCTAAGGTTTGCTCAGGTCTACCTGGTACACCCCATTCCATTATCAATCCACACATGTGCCAGCCGTTGGAGCTACTTTGCCCAGCTTGTCTGACCCCCAGGTCTGGACCACATGTTCACCAGTGGGAGCTATGACCCACCAGGGTAGTTTCCCAAGTTCCTCCACTTAATTCACTCCCAGCCCCAGTTCTCATACATTCCAGTGGGTTTTAGGCCAGTGCCCACATTCTGGCCTTCCAGGGCTCCTGGAACCCTGTAGGACAAGCTGATTGTGTGTTGCTTGATGCCTTGAGGCAGACATAACCTCGACCTCTGTGGCATTAAGAAGCTTGAGGGTTACCCATGATTCTGAAAAACTGACAAAGCTTGGTTTCTCTGTTGTGATGGGGCCATGACGTGTTTATCTGGAGACTTGCTTGCTGGGTTTCAGTGTCAATGCAGAGCGAGTATCTGCACAGGAATGGGTTCTCTGTTAAGCTCATGGAAGTGGATGCATGCAGATCACACTGAAGCTGCCGTCAGAAGCTCAGCTGGGATACTAGCACCATCCCAGTTTCCTGCTTATGACAGAGAAACAACAGTGCATCCTGAAATATCTAAGTAACACAGGCTACCCAGAGAAGCTTTCTTCCCAAATGTGGGGGTGGAAAAGCCCCACACTAGCTGGGATGTCCTGACCCAAAGCAGGTTTTCATGTCCGTGTGTTGGTACAATTCTCTGGGCTGGAGGACATCTGGGCCACAGCTGAGGCCATGGCGAAGAATGAGTGAAAGCTCTCTGCCCTGGGCGTCCCGGTCTGCATGACCAGTTACAGATGCTCACCGCATCACTGGACAGTTCTGACTCAAACACTTAGCCTTGCTGGCGGGTCTGGGCCTCGGATAGGTGAGGATCTAAATATCTCCAGGAGGATGCTACAGTGGTCACAGGTCACAAGCAACCACCAGTGACAGCTGCACCAGAACTTGCTTGGAACCCCCTCACAATCTGGACCCTTCCAAGCAGGCTGCTTCATATCAAAGCCCCTGAGGCTTCTTGCAAGAAAGCTGGAGGCCTCAGATGAGTCAGAGGGACAAGACGGAAACAACCCCAGGAAAGGGGCAGTGGGGCCCAGAGGCCTGAGGAGTGACAAGTCCGAGCTGCGGATTTCTTTTCCTCCTCCTCTTTTAGAAAGTAACACAGGCCAGAGAAGTTGGCAGAAGGCGGCAGGGCAGGTGCAGGGGATGCAGACCCTGGCTGCGCAGCTGCACTGTAAAGCCTGGCAAATCCACGTGTGTGCAGGTGAGCGCTGGTGGGATGTGATATCCAGCCCACTGGTTCTGATAGTGTGGCCACCAGGCTGTTTTTGGCCCTGTGCTCTGGGTTTGCCTGACAGCATGAGCAACCATCTAACAGTATAGAAGTTAACCCCTCAACTAGTGCCTAACCTCAGCATGGAAAAAACCCAAACTAAAACCAAGTCCACCTCAAATGTGTGCTCTACTAGTTGGCACATCTTCGGTATTTTGGGCCCATTTCCACGTACAAAGGAGGTAGACTTCTCCACAGAGGCTTGGAGTTAGCCATCTCCAGTTACTCAGCCCTGTTTGCTGCAGAAACCTAGCTGTGTACTGCTTTTTATTGCTGCCATTGTAACATCAGGGAAAGATAAGTGATATGATGGGATGCTTACAAATACTTGGTGGTCTCAGTATTTTGTTTCTTACCAGCAGTGAAGAGACCAAAGATTGATAAGAGGGGTCTCTGAAAACTGGGGGCCACGACTCTCTTAACAAGGTAAGTGAGGAACTGGACAGAGGCCAGGGCAGAAGCTTGAAGCGTGACCTACCAAAAATCAATGGGGAGGGTGGTGTGATGGCTTTATTGACTCATCCTTTGCCTGCAAGTGGCAACAACCCATATGGGTGCTGCTTCGTGTCCCATCTGCTGCACTCCCATCTAGCTCCCGGCTTACACCCTGGGAAAGCAGCAGAGATGGCCCAAAGCCTTGGGACCCTGTGCCCATGTGTGAAACCCAGAGGGAAACCCAGTGGGAAACTCTTGATCTGCTCCAGCTGTTGCAGCCATTTGGGGAGTGAACCAACCGGATGGAAGATCTTTCTGTCTCTCCTCCTCTCTGTAAATCTACCTTTCCAATAAAAACACATTTTTTTGAAGATTCTGTAGGATGTCTGGGAAAGGAGCCATCTTGAAAAGGTTTCGTTTGACGGAGAGGAGGAAAAGAGGAGAGAAAGCCCTCCACTGGTTTATTCCCCAAATGCTGCAACAGCTGGGTCGGGGCTGTGCTACAGCCAGCGGGCATTTCAGCTGGTGGCCTAACGGACGGGCCCAGTGGCCCTTCAGAAACCATTGTGAAACTGACAGATGGCTGCAAGCTGGGGATGGCAGCCGCCACACAAACCTTTCCACCCTTTTGTTTTCTTACTGAGAATCTAAATGCTTCCTGGGTCTCTGGCAACCAAACAGCACGCCAGGCTTGCCATTCCTCGCTTCAGCGCCCACGTCCCTGGAGTTGGGGCTGCAGCTGGATGGTGAGATGGCAGCCCAGCAGGGCCTGGGGGCTCCGGTGGCTGCAGAAGCCACGCAGGATCTGCGGCATGTGGGCGGGGGTGGGAGCCTGCCCGTCCACAGCCACGGGCAGCTTAGTTCTGAATCCGACCTCACAGAGACAGCGCTGGCGCAGAGCGGGGAGCTGAGCAGAGCAGAGCCTTGTGTACATGTTTGTGTCACTGGAATGCACGAACGCATCACCAAGACCTTTTGTAACGTTTCCAGCTAACACTCGCTTTGGTCCTTAATTCTACAGAATTAAAGTTACCAAAAACAGCGACGACGTACCACTCAAAAATTCATTTTTCTTAGAAAAAAAAAGCCAAGCAGGTGATAACACCCACGCACACTGCCACGCTCCCAGAAGGAGCACCGGTGCAGTGATGCCCACACGCCCCAGGGGGCACAGCGCTGGCCGCCCGCATCCACCCCTTTGGCCCTGAGGTGCCCGTCATGAGGCCCTGCTGCAGATCTGCTCAATGTCCCTCAGCTCTTTGGGACAATCTGCAGAAAGGACGAGGGGCGAGTCCTGGGTCACCACAACATCATCTTCGATCCGAATGCCGAGGCCTCGGAACTTCTCCGGCGCATGGCGGTCATCCTCCGGAATATAAATGCCTGAGAAGTAAAACAAGAACGCGCCGATCAGCAACGACCACTGAGTGAGCGGGACGCGTGAGTTCACCTCTGTGTTAAAATGTCTTCCTGGTCCCCGGTGCGGACAACTGGGAGGGTCAAGCGGGAGACCGCGTGTAAGGGTGTCTGGTACATAACGGCCAATCAGTGCTGGCTACAGTTCTTACTGGTGTTTTGTGTATTAGACAACAGACACCACACAAACACAATAGCTTCATTTTAAAAACTTATTTATTTGAAAGGGGGAGTTGAGAGAAAAGAGAGAGAGGAAGAGACGGATATCTTCCATCCTCTGGTACACCCCACAAGTGGCTCAACAGCAGGCCCGAGCCAGGCTGCAGCTAGCAGCCAGAGCTCCTCCCGCTTCGCCCACACTCGGGCTAACCTCTGCTGCTCTCCCAGGCTCCTCGGCGAGGAGACGGTCGGAGGCGGAGTGGCCAGGACATGAGTCAGCAATGGCGCCGGGATCCCATATGGGTGCCGGTTCTAGTCCTGGCAGCCCCGCTTCCCTTCCAGCTCCCTGCCTGTGGCCCGGGAAAGCAGTCGAGGACAGCCCAAAGCTTTGGGACCCTGCACCTGTGTGGGAGACCCTGAAGAGGCTCCTGGCTTCGGATTGGCATAGCATTGGCCATTGCGCAACTTGGGAAGTGAATCATCGGATGGAAGATCTTCCTCTCTGTCTCTCCTCTCTGTATATCCGCCTTTCCAATAAAAAAATAATAAAAAATAAATCTTTAAAAAAAAAAAGTGTATTTCAAGATATTTTAAATGTGTTAAACATTTACATATTCTCATCCTTAACAACCAGAAACTGTAGTCATTATGTTCTCCCCTCCCCCAAACAGTAAAATAAGAGAGAAACAGAAAGTCTTCATGCCCAAGCACTTTCTCTAACCATCAAGTTGCACATATCCCAGGTATTCTCCTTTTAAAGTAAGTGTGGGGCCCGGCACGATGGCGCAGTGGTTAAAGTCCTCGCCTTGCACACGCCAGGAGCCCATATAGGCGCCGGTTCTAATCCCAGAGGCCCCACTTCCCATCCAGCTCTCTGCTTGTGGCCTGGGAAGGCAGTTGAGGATGGCCCAAAGCCTTGGGACCCAGCACCTACATGGGAGACCCGGAAGAGCTCCTGGCTTTGGATTGGCTCAGCTCCAGCCGTTGCGGCTGCTTGGGGAGTGAACCTTCGGACGGAAGACCTTCCTCTCTCTCTGTCTCTCCTCCTCCTCTGTATATCCGCCTTTACAATAAAAATAAGTAAATCTTTAAAAAAAAAAAGCGTGAATTTCCCTCATCATGCTCACAGAACTGCTTTGTGATAGGAAGAAAGTGATTGGCAAAGAAAACCCTATTCAGCACTCCTCTGCCAAGGCTGGGCTAAATGATATCCAAGGCAGACAGCAGCGCTTGCTTCACAGAGCTCACAGGCCTATGAAGTCTTCCCAGCCCGTTTCTAAAATTTATAGGTGAGAACATTGGAAAGCCGCAGTTGCGGTCTGTTACAACGATGACAGCATCAGCTGTTACAACGCAGCATCAGCGCTTGAGAACCAACCCCAGCAGCCCAGCCTTCACTCAGCTGGGGCCCCAACACAGCGGCTATGGAACTCACGAGAAAGGAACAGTGTCCAGGCCTGGGGCAGCAGGGGGCTGGCGCAAAGCAGGGTGGACACCGGGCAAACTGCTTCTGTGGCATGCATGCCCTGGGCTCTGGGGCCCCTGAGCAGCCCCTACAACTAAGTAACTGGGAGACCAGGACAAACTGGCCGTGGCAGAGGCAGGGGGAAAAGATGCATCTCTAAATATCTAATAATAAAAAGTATTTTCCACGTGCTGTTTATTGGAGGAGTCAAATTGTGTGATGTTAAATAAGACAGCTAAAGATAAATCTAACATAAAGTGACTTTTTACACCCATGAGGCTGTTTTCCTGTTTCTTCAAATTTAATTACATTGGTCTCGGCAAAAACTGACCATGTCCACCTGCCCTATTACTCTGTGCTGCTTGCGACCAGGGACGGCCCCGGCCTCTCCTTACCGGGCTCCAGCGTAATCACCATCCCGGGCTGCAGAGGGAGGGATCGGGGGATGTCTGGAGTGTCGTGGACGTCCATGCCAAGGTAGTGGCCAACGTGGTGAGGGCAGTATTTTCGAGCAGCCTGGAAATGATAAATGCCACAGAATTACTAGAGCAGTAACTTCGTCAGGCCAAAGATCTATGAGACATGCGATATGCCTTCCCCATTGCTCTGTCAACTTAGTTTTTCAATTTTTATTTATTTGAAAGGGATAGAATGTGAGCAAGTGAGAGAGAATCAAAGATCTTCCATTGACTCAATGCACACTCACTGCCAACAGCTGCTGCAGCCCAACGGCAGAACTCAACTTGGGACTCTGCTGGGGTGGCAGGGATCCAAGTTCCAAGGCCATCACAGGCTGCCTCCCTCTGCTACAATCACAAGGGGAGCTGGAACTTGACCCCAAGTACTCTGATATAGGATGTGGTGTCTCCAAATGCCTGCCCCCTACTGCCTGTGTTTAACCCATCCTTGGCCAAATGCTTAAGAGATAAACTACTACCTCATCCACAGTTATGCCATGGCACTTCTGCTCTCCCTAGTAAGTATACTGCACACAGCAATGTGTGGAATCCCAATAGTAACTGTGGCGAATGAAGATCTCCTTCGGGAAGTCGGGACAGAGGTGTCTTTCCAGTGCTCACACGGCCGCCCGGGAGGCCTGCTCTGCAGGCTCTCAGTAACTCAAAGCGTCTTGTGGAGGAGACCCAAGGATCGAGAACTTGGCCACTGTGGATACTTCTTTCTTTTTAAGGTTTATCTATTTATTGGATACGCAGAGTTACAGAGAGAACAAGAGCCAGAGAGAGAGAGAGAGATCTTCTGTCCATTGGTTCACTTCCCAAATGGTCACAACTGCTAAAACCGGGCTAGGCCAATGCCAGGAACCAGGACCTTCTTCTGCATGTCCCACGTGAGTGTGGGGACTCCAGCTTCTAAGTCACCTTGTGCTGTTTCCCCAGGCGCCTTAGCAGGGAGCTGGATGGACAGTGCAGCAGCTGGGTCTCAAACCGCCTCCATGTGGGATGGCAGCATTGCTGAGGGTAGCTGTAACTGCTATGCCACAATGTCAGTCATCAGCCCGGTTATTATCTTTTGTTTTCTAGTTTGCAAAACACAATTTATTTAGGAAAGGGAGAAAGAGAACTGATGTCATCGTGACAGGAGGGGGCTCCAAGGGAGCAAAGTCCCGGCAGCGTGGAGATTTCCATAAGTTAGCCAGGAATTTGTTGGTCCAAGCAACAGAAGTGTGGAGCCTTTTTTTCAACTGATAACAGAAGTGCCAGCAGCCTAAATCTAGAGGTGGAAGACTATTACTACTACACATGACTTAACACCTAGCATTGTAATTTTTAATCTGAAAAAATGTAAAAAATACATTTATTTTTATTTATTTGAAAGGCAAAATTATAGGGAGGAAAAAGGAAAGAGCAAGACAGAGATAGCTTCATCTTCTGGTTCATTCCCTAGATGACTAATGTCTAGAGCTGGAGCAGACAAAAGCCAGGAAGCCAGGAGGTTCTTCTGGGTCTCCCACATGGGCGCAGGGGCCCAAGAACTTGGGTCATCTCCTACTGCTTTCCCAGGCACATTAGCAGGCACTGGGACTCAACCTGGAACCCATATGGGATGCTAGAATCACAGGAAAAAGCTTTTACTTGCTGTACCTCAATGCTGTCTCCTGGCATTTCAATTTTAAAGGTTAATGTTTAAAGGTCAATTTTAAAGGCTTAAAGGTTAATGTAAGATTCTACATTATTATGGGACACCCTCATAATTTGAGTATAGACAAAACTCATTAGAAGACACTGGCCACTGAACATATTGCTAAACTTTCAGTAATATGCAACATTTGACCTTCACAACCTCCACAAAAGGACAGAGTTAAGTTCTCGGGGAGAGCACAGTGCCATAGCGATAAGCTGGATACACACATCTTGTATCAGAGTTCTGGTTCAAGTCCTGGCTCTTCCACTTCCAAATCCATCTACCTGGTAACGCATCCTGGGAAGCCAGGCACTTGGGTCTCTGTCATCCACACAGGAGATGTGGATGGAGCTCCTGGCTCCTGGCTTCAGCCGGCCCACTGCTGACTGCTGTGGGCCTTGGGGAGTGCGCAAGTGGATGCAAGAGCTCTGCTTTTCTTTCTTTCTCTGACACTCTTTCAAATAAATACATGAATAGTTTTTCTTAAAAAACATTTTAAAAAGTTAACTCTTCTTCCTTTTTTTGTTTTTAAATATAATTTAAGCCTGTTGTTACATTTTACTTAAAAGTCAGAGAGAGAGAAAGAGATGGACAGACAGAAAGGGAGGGATTTTCTAGCCACCAGTTCACTCTACAAAGGCCTGTAACAGTCAGAGCTGCGCCAGGTTTAAACCTGGGACTAGGAATTCAATCCTGGTGTCCCACAGGGTGGCAGGGATCAAAGCATTTGAGTCATCACCACTGTCCCCCAGGGTAACCAGCAGCAGGAAGCTAGAACTGGGAACAGAGTTGGGATTCGAACCCAGGCACTTTGGGATTGGGCACACGCACTGGTGGCTTAGCTGCTAGGCCAGAAACTAGATGGAACCCTCTTTTTGCGAGCCCCTTCCAGCCTGTCTCGCGAATACCAGGCTGGTCCTGCAGCTGGCAATGACTCAGAATGTGCTGCCATCTTCTGGGAGCTATGGGAACTGAGTCTCTTTGTTTTAAGTGGAAGCCAAATCCTCACAGAGAAGAGAACACCATGACCATTTCTGTCTCATGAGCTTTGTACAACGTGGAAAGCAGGGAGCGTGTGAGTGCTGAGAGTGGGGGCTGCAGCAGGTACCTGGAAGGCGCTGTTGTCCTTGAGGCTCTTCCCGACGCCCAGCTCCTCCAGCTTCTGGCCGGTCAGGGACAGCATCAGGCTGTAGATGTTCTCCAAGCTCGTCCCAGGAGAGCACAGGGCCAGACATTCCTTCTGGATCTCCAGAACAGCTTCGTAGAGTTCTGCCTGAGGTGCGGTGAACCTGAGGGGAGAGAACCACCCACCTGAACTCAGAGTCACCTATGCAAGTGCGACAAGACTGCTGCTTCAGGCTCAAGAGCAAACTCCGGCGGACGACATGCCCACGTGGGATGGCGCTGCAGCAAAGCGGAGGATTAACGTGCGGAGCCATCCTGTTGGCCCCTGTTCATTTTTTTTAATAGTCTTTCAGTACACAGAAAATTTTATTTTAATAGTCTAATTTATCAACTTCATTTTATGATTACTCTATGAGTTTTTAAACATTTTGAATACTCTCAGGTTTTAAAAATACTCTTTCTTTTTAAAAAATTCATGTATTTTTACTGGAAAAGCTGATCAGATTTACACAGAGGAGAGACAGAGAAAGATCTTCCATCTGCTGGTTCACTCCCCAAGTAATCACAATGGCTAGAGGTGAACCAAACCAAAATGAGGAGCCAGGAGCTTCTTCTGGGTCTCCCACGCAGGTGCAGGGCCCCAAAGCTCTGGGCCGTCCTCGACTGCTTTCCCAGGCCACAAGCAGGGAGCTGGATGGAAAGTGGAACAGCCAGGACATAAACTGGCATCCATATGGGATCCTGGCACTTGAAGGGGGAAGATTAGCCAATGAAACCATTGTGCCAGGCTCTTAAGATTCATTTATTTTTGGACTCAGTGTAGTAGCCTATTGGTTAAAGTCTGTGTTGCATTAGCCGGGATTCATATCAGTACCAGTTCTAATCTTGGCTGTTCCACTTCCCATCCAGCTCCCTGCTTGTGGCCTGCGAAAGCAGTGGAGGACGGCCCAAAGCCTTGGGACCCTGCACCTGTGTGGGAGACCTGGAAGAGCTCCTGGCTCCTGGCTTCGGATTGGCTCAGCTCTGGCCACTGCAGCAGCTTGGGGAGTGAATCAGCACACGGAAGATCTTTGTTTCTTGTCTCCTTCTCTCTGTAGATCTGTCTTTCCAGTGAGAATAAATAAATCTACAAATAAACAAATAAATCTTAGAAGAAACAACAAAAGCCGTGAGATGAGCTGCGCGTTCTTCGGCCGAAGCCCTACCTGCCACTGACGGGCCACGTGCGGGTGATGTCACTGACGTAGCAGGAGCTCTCGCAGCCTCCATCCAGCAGCACCATCTCGCCATCCTGGAACGGAGTGAGACAGGCTGGAGCGAGCGGGCTCATCAGCAGGTGCTATTTCCTGCTCATTTAAACCGGACATTTTAAAAAGCTCTCATCTACAGGAAACCTGGCTTTGCTTCTTTCCCATAAGAAACATACCAGATAATTCTTTCCAGTGAATTCATATCGCTGCAACAAAGGTGGTATTACAGACTGGTCAAATGCAGAGGTTCTACAACCAGGCCCTTGGATTTGAATTATTAGGTATAAATACCAGCATATCACAAAAACCATCATCGTCATTAATTGCAATATTCCTATTTAAGTTGGTATCTTGGTTCTTACATAAGCAAAAAGAACATTTAACTTTTCTTTTTTTAACTTTAAAGTGTTACAAAGAAAGACAGAAACTTCATCTGGGTCTTCCATGTGGTTGCAGGGGCCCAAGTACCTGGACCATCCTCCACCATTTTTCTTGAATGCATTAGCAGAGAGCTGGAAGTGGAAAAGCCAGCACACAAACCTGCACCCATACGGATGCTAGCGTAGGTAGTAGTGCTGTGCATTACGCCACTACCCGGATCTGTAAAAAGAATTTACTTCTTTTCTATATCTGATCACCGAGAAATGGATTTAAAGGGATGCACATTCTTGTGCATAGTCACATGGGAGTAAAAGTATAAAAAAGTCTGTTTCCTCAGCGACATTCTGCCTGAACCCAGGTTTCACCCACTGTTATTGATGTAAGTGCTTAGAGGCATGTGATGGCTGGAAACGAACAAGAGGGCTCGCTTGGCTACGTGCACAGGGCTAACGTGAGGATCAAATGAGCTAATTTCTATAGTTCCTTTATAAAAAGAAAATGCTTTTCAAGTGGTGCGCTGTTCTGACAGGAGAGCTGCCCGAGCGGCAGCAGCGCTGCGGCGCGCCTCGTATACCTTGATGAGCTGGTTGTTCTTCACGTAGTGCAACGTGTTGGACCGATTACCACCAGCAACCACGGGAGGGTAGGCTAAGATGTCAGCGCCCCGAGCCCGGCATTCAAATTCAAACTGTGGAAACAACACCAACACGGGGATGACTCCAAGGCTTTCCTCGAGTTACTCAGCCCAGGCTTTCCCCAACACTGAGCCCAGCTGGCGCTGACACCGAGTCACAACTCCAACACTGGTCATGTCTCGGCAAACTTTCCATGCTGTCACAACAGTCCATTTCTTTTCTTCTTACCTCACCCACTATAATCAATGCTGAAGAGTCTTTTATTCTTTTTTTTTTTTTTAAAGATGTATTTACTTTTATTGCAAAGTTAGATAAACAGAGAGGAAGATAGACAGAGAGGAAGAGCTTCCGTCCGATGATTCACTCCCTAAGTGAGCGCAACGGCCAGTGCTGTGCTGATCTGAAGCCAAGAGCCAGGAACTTCCTCCAGGTCTCCCACATGGGTGTAGGGGCCTTGGGCCATCCTCGACTGCTTTCCCAGGCCACAAGCAGGGAGCTGGATGGGAAGTGGGGCCACCGGGATAAGAACTGGCGTCCATATGGGATCCTGGTGCGTTCAAGGCCAGGACTTTGGCCACTAGGCCACCTGCGCCAGGCCCAAGTCTTTTATTAACCTCTTTACTATTATTACTACTTTTAATGTTCATTATGTATTTTTGAAGGTCAGAGTGACTGCTGGGTGGATGGGCAGAGAGAGAGGGGAGAGACGGGAAAATGGTAAGAGAGAAAGGCAAAGATGGAATCATCTCACTGGCTCACTCGCCAAACATCTGTCCGTAGCTAGGGCTAGTCCAGTGGAAGCTAGAAGTGTGGAACCCTATCATGACTTTCCACGTGGGAGATGGAGCCCCGAGGCTTGGGCCATTCTCTCGCCTCCCAGGATGCACGGCAGGGACTGGACTGGAAGCACAGGCTCTGGAGTAGAACCGGCACCTGTGTGATGATGGGGTCCCAGTGGGCAGGTAAGTGACTGGGCCAAACTCTCCCCTCATTACTTTTAAATTTATTTATTTAATTTATTTGAAAGGCAGTGCGCGAGAGACTGAAAGAGAGAGAACAATCTTCTATTCTTTGGTCCACTCCCCAGCCTCAATAGTCAGGATGGGGGCAGCCAAAGCTAGAATCCGGGAACTATTTTGTGACTCCCACACGGCTGGCAGGGACCCAGTACTGCTGCCTCCCAGGGGTGAAGCAGTAGAAGTTGGGTGGAAAGGGCAGAGCTGGGAGATGAACCAAGCACTCCATCATGAGATGTCAGTATCCCGAGCAGCACTAACATGTTTTTAAATTTATTTGAAAGGCAGAGTCAGAGAAAGGAGTAGAGACACAGATAGGTCTTCCGCCTGCCGATTCTCTCCCCGTGTGGCAGCAATGGCTGGGGCAGGGCCGGGCCAAAGCCAGGAATTTCTTCCATGTCTCCCATGTGGATGCAGGAGCCCGGGTACTCTGGCCACCTTTTGCCATTTTCCCAGGTGCGTTAGCAGGGAGTTGAAGTGGGGTGGCAGAGCCAAGAACCACTGTCCATACGGAACACTGGTGACACAGGCAGAGGCTTAAGGGGCTATGGCACAATACCACTACACTCATCCGTCACCTCTAACAGTAAATCTGCTCCTTTCTGAGCGCTCCCTAAACTTCCTACTATTTTCAAGTGATGTCCAGAAGACGAGAGAAAATCCAGAGGCTGAGTCCACAGGTATAATCACGTCAGGTTATCACTTGCTTGTTCTTATTTAAACACAGCATAGCCTATATTTTAAACAACAGTTTTTAGTTACTAAATAGCTATTATCAATCTAATTATCTGGTAAAGTGAAGAAAAAAAAACGCCAGGTAAGCTGTCGCTCCCCCCCGGTTTCATGGATCTAGGATGGAGGTGAGCCTGGTGAGCACGTGCCCAGTGCTTGGCATCGCCGCCCATGGCCGCGCCGCCACATTCACCTGAGCAAGTCACCGGAGCTGCTTTGCCAGTGTCTTTACCTGTAGCACTGTAGGTTTTCCAATCATCTGATAAAGGCCCAAAGGCCCAAAGACTCCTGCCCATGGCACGCAGAGCCCACGGCACACAGGGCCCACGGTAGGCTGTTGGCAAGTCTGCGACAGTGTGGTACCTCTGTCTCCACCCTGCCCAGGGCTCACCTTAGCGTAGAGAAAGGCCTCATCCACGGGGGCTTTACTGGCGAACATGGTCTCTATGAAAGCCTGCAGGAAGGAAGGAGGATGCAATGAAAACAGCCTCATCCTTACAATGCCATATACCTAAACGCTCTGAACACATCAATAAAAAGCATCCTGCCACCCCTGGTGCTATCAACCTGAAGCTGTGACCGTGGGTACAATGGGATAGTTTTCTCAGGGGAAAAATCGCCATGTTGAGGATGGCCATGCAGTTCTGCGAGGACACCAGGTAGTGCCTTCCAGGGCCACAGCCTTCCCAGACGCAAGCCCGCTGGGGTTTTGATCCTGGACATCCCAGCCTCCAAAACTGGGAGGAAGCACACTCCTACTGTTGTTAAATGACTCAGGCTCAGGGATCCTGATACAGTGGCATAAACAGGCCAAGCCAAACACATCAGTCACATCCAGGTAAGCAGATGCTGGGAGCACAGGCAGATCAGGGTCTGGAACAGGGCTGTCCCAGCATGAGCGCTGCTGACCCGGGGGCCACACTGCTCCCCAGGGGGCTGGCCTGTTCACTGCTGACCCGGGGGCCACACTGCTCCCCAGGGGGCTGGCCTGTTCACTGCTGACCCAGGGACCACACTGCTCCCCAGGGAGCTGGCCTGTTCACTGCTGACCCAGGGACCACACTGCTCCGCCACAGCGAGCTGGCCTGTTCAGTGCAAGGTGTGAGGAGAACCACTGACCTGTGTCGACTAGGACACAAAACTCCCCACCGAGAGTCACCTACCCACAATACAAATATTTTTATCAGTCTCTGTCACTGTCTTGTGTGTGTGTATCTTATCTTTTAAAGATTTATTTACTTAAATATTTATTTTTTATCTGAAAGACAGATTTTACAGAGAGGAGACAGAGCACTCCCATCTGCTGGTTCATGCCCCAAATCACCGAAATGGCAAGAGTGCAGCTGATCCAAAACCAGGCGCCAGGAGCTTCCTCCAGGTCTCCCACGTGGCTACAGCGTTCAGGGACTGGAGCCCTGCTCTGCTGCTTTCCTTGGTTTCCTAGCAGCTAATCTGATAGGAAACCTGTGTCAGTGATATAATTTCCAGTGTCAGCAGGACAAAAACAAAGCAGAGGTCACTATGTGACTGAGACGCTGAGACGGAGCACCGAGGTCTGCGTCCTGGTTCTGCTGCTCGCCCAGCTTCCTGCTAGCCCACCCCGGATGGCAGGTCATGGCTCGGGCTGGGTCTCGGTACTCCCGTGGGAGATCCGCACTGCCTCCCCAGCTCTCAGCTGCAGCCTGGTTCAGCCTGGTTCAGGCCTGACTCTTGCAGGCATCTGAAGGGTTCTCTCAGCGATGGGAGTGTCTCAAATAAGTTAACACAACAGAAAGATCAGTCTGGGGCAGACTCAGCTCCAGCCACTGCGGCTATCTGGGAGTGAACTGTGGGATGGAAGACCTTCTCTCTGTCGTTCCTTCTCTTCGAAAACCTGATTTGCCTTTACAATAAATACAAATAAATTAAAAAAAAAATAATACATACATAAAACAGAGGGAGCTACATTTATTTTGTAAGATTTGAGCATGGTAGGCCCGGCACAATAGCCTAATGGCTAAAGTCCTTGTCTTGCATGTGCCGGGATCCCATATGGACTCTGGTTCTAATCCTGGCAGCTCCACTTCCCATCCAGCTCCCTGCCTGTGGCCTGGGAAAGCAGCCGAGGACGACCCAAAGCCTTGGGACCCTGCACCCATGTGAGAGACCTGAAAGAGGCTCCTGCCTTCTGATTGGCTCGGCTCTGGGCGTTACGGTCGCTTGGGGAGTAAATCTCAATGGAAGATCTTTCTGTCTCTCCTCTCTGTATATCTGACTTTCCAATAAAAATAAATACATCTTAAAGAAAGAAAAAAAAAAAAAAAAGAAAAAGAACTGAGCATGTCTCCAGGTATGTTAATTAAACCCGCAGTAGAAGCTGGGTGCTGATCTGCCTGTGAAGCTATCACTGCACTGGGGTCTAGGACCTTAGGGTGCCCACTGAACTCCAAAAATGTGTGACATTCTTAATGAAGAGAAAAGCTTCCTCAGTAGGAGCCACACCTGTGAGGTCAGCTTCCCGGCGACCTGCATCCGCTCGATTTCCGCAGGAGATTTGATGAGCCGCAGGCGCTGCACCAGCTGCCGCACGCTCCGCACCTTGTTCCCGCTCCTGGCTTTGGCCTCCGTCAGACGCTGCATGTAGTCAGAATGGAGCTGCGCGTGAGAAGGCTTCAGCCAGTCATACCAGACTGTGCTGCTCTCAGCTTAGGGCGAGAAGCCACAAAAGAAGCTTACAAGAAAAGTAACAGCCCGAAGCGAGACATCATCGGTTCTAATTACTTCAACAAGAGTCACAAGTCTAACATAAACTCTGCGGTGTGGGACTCTGAGGGTTACCCCAAACTTCCAAGTATTTGATGGATTGATCATAAAGAGATACTGCCAGATCATTTTCTGAAAATGGCAAGAGATTCTGGGACTGAATATATTCAGTAGAATATTTGGTCCTAAATTACAGTATTCTTAATATATGATATAGAGAACTACAGTTTCATTTAAGGTTTGCTTTTACTTATTCGCTGTTGAGGAACAAATACAGAACTAGAAGCGCTGCTCCATAACTGTACACAGAAGGAAAACGTGCTGGGGTCACGACCTACGGCTCAAGAGCCTCGTCGCTTCACGGCACATCTCGGCTCCCGCCCGCTTTAGAGCAACTATCCCCCGCTGGACAAACACTGCCGCTGGCGACAGGCGCCCGCCCATCCAGATCCTCTGTCAGATCTGCCATTGGCCACTGTGTTGTGACTACTCGCACTTCACCATTTCTCAAAGGAAGCGGCCTGCATTTCCTTGAGCTAAGTGGTGAGAAGGTTCGTCATAAAATTATTTGCACGTAACACCAGGCCTACTTTTGTCCTTTCTCCTCCTAGTAGATTAGGACCAGGATTCCTAACAACGGAAACATCGTACAGTTCATGTGATTCAAAACCACTCTCAGGGCCCGGTGTGATAGCCTAGTGGCTAAATCCTCGCCTTGTAACTTGCAGGATCCCATACAGGCGAGGGTTCGTATCGCAGCTGCTCCACTTCCTGTGCAGCTCCCTGCTGTGGTCTGGGAAAACAGAAGAGGACGGCCTATGGCCTTGGGACCCTCTACCCTCTTGAGACCCGGAGGAAGCTCCTGGGCCCTGGCTTCAGAACAGCTCAGCTTTGGCTGTTGCGGCCAGTTCAAGAGTAAGTGAACAGACAGGGGATTTTTCTGTCTGTATCTCCTTGTCTCTGTAGATCTGCCTTCCCAATAAAAATAATGAAACTTTAAAAAAGAAAAAAAAAAAAAAGCACTTAGAGATAGAAGTGAGAAAATCCAGAAAACTCTGGATGCACATTAGTAAAACTACATCCTAACCACTTAAAAATTAAAATGATTTTACGTATATGTGAAAGAAAAAGCACTTCCTGAAGAAAAAAAGTAAAAGAAACCTGTCCTCCCAGGGAAGAAATCACAACTGAACTTTCAGAGGCCGCAGACGGCTGGCCCACTGTAACGGAAGAAGCCGGAAGCTACAGGCAGCAATGCTGCGGCCCTCTGTGCGGGCGCTGCTGCAGACGGCGTCCTTATCCTCTATCTTAAGGGAAATTCTCTCTGGGATTTCACACCAGCCATTCGTGGTCACTTGTAATTTGGTGAAGATCTAGCATACAATGAACGCAATCGCTCTAGCGGGTCCATCTCCTGGTGGCGACCTGTCCACGATGTGGGGGGACATGCCGCCACGGTCACCCTGTCTACCAGGAGGGAAGGTTCCGGTCCCAGGCAGGCCTGTGGTCTACCTTGGGCTCCCACTTGTTACCTTGCAGCTTGGGGACCAGATGCTGAAATTCTTCCAGCGTATAGGCTTCGTCCACTCCCGTTAGGGCAACCGCCCCATCAGGGCCAGATCGGGGTCCATCCCACAGTTCTCGGCTGGGGTCTCTCCGCGGCACAAACAGCATGGCTTTGTGTGAAGGCAGTGGCTTGCCAGGCACGTTCTGAAGGACCAGGATGCTGTCGGGCTCCTGGAATCCGCACAGGTACAGGAAGTTGTTGTCTTGGTGGAAAGGGTACGGGATGTCGTTGCTCATGTAGTAGGTGGGGTTGGAGAGCAGCACCACGGTCTGGTCTGTCCCGCTTTGCCCTTGAACCTCCTTGTGGATCAGTGACATCAGCTTGTGTCTGCGGAGGGCGTATTCCACCTGAGACAGTCCCGGTGTCACCTCCCCTGGGAAGGGCAAACACAAGTCAGCCTATGCGCTTCGATGCCAGTCCTTAACCAGCTTACAGCTAGATGGACGGAACCAAGCTCATCTCCCCAGTCTGCGCCAAATCTTCTAGCACAAGGAGAAGGAAGCAGAAAAACCAAGTTTCAAATTGGCTTATTGCGTGGTCCTCTGTGAACACAGCAACATGACCACGTGGAAGCTCTTCTAGTTCTCTGGTTTATTATTTTACTTCTTCAGCCAAACATCTATTTAAGACGATTACATGACAGCTGTCGTTAGGCACAGAATCAAGGTTACCCTAAAGGGCCAACCTGTATGATAACAGACAGTTACAGTATCTGTGTATGACTTCCTTAAAAGATTGTGGGTTCCATGAGGACATTAATTTAAACTAGTTTATCAAATTTTCTTCATTTACTCATTTTAATTTTATTTGCAAGGCAGATGGATAGAAAGCCAGAGAGACACAGAGCAAGCTTTTACTTGCTGCTCACTCTCTCAGTTGCTCCAAGGGCCAGGGCAGGGACAGGCTGGAGCCAGCAGCCTGGGACTCCAGAACTCCACCTAAGTCTCCTCTGGGAGGTAGGTTCAGGGGCCCAAGGACTTGAGCTATCTTTGACTGCTTTCACAGGTGCATCAGCCCAGAGGTGGATCGGAAGTGGATCAGGCAGGACTTGAATGGGCACTGATATGGGGTGCCAGTATCACAGATGGTGGTGTAACCCGCTATGCCACAATGCCAGTTGCTAAATACTAGGTGCTCGATGCAAGTACCTGGCAGACTGCCTGGAAGTTAGGACACTGATGAGTGAGTGAATGCATCCTTTATTAAATGGAAATTACGTCTGCATTTACTTCAGGCTCTAACACATAACAAACACTAAGGCGGGCCTGGCATGGGGGCCTAGTGGCTAAAGTCCTGGCCTTGAATGCGCCAGATTCCCATATGGGTGCCACTTCTAATACTGGTGCCTCACTTCCCATCCAGCTCCCTCCTTGTGGCCTGGGAAAGCAGTCGAGGATGGCCCAAAGCCTTGGGACCTGCACACATGTGGGAGACCCGGAATAAGCTCCTGGGTCCTGGCTTCGGATCGGTGCAACACTGGCCGTTGCAGTCACTTGGGGAGTGAATCACTGGATGGAAGATCTTCCTCTCTGTCTCTCCTCCTCTCTGTATATCTGACATTTCAGTAAGAATAAGTAGTAATACCCTCTCTATACTCTTAGCATTTCTTCAGAAATCAATGTTAAGCCTAGTCACCATATTGTTAATTTTACAATGTTTTACCAATCCTAAAACCAATTGCAGGTCCAGAAACAGTCACTTTTAATTTCCTCTAGCTGTTGCAGCCCTTGGCCATCTGGTGTATTCGCTATACACGGGCATTTGCCAACTCAGAGATTTCCTACAGATGAGGTCACGTACACACGGTCTTTGATGACACGTTTGTGTTTCTTGTTACTCTGCGGTTAACTCCTTCTGCTTATGAGGGACTCTTTCTGAAATCTCCTGCTTTCGTACGAATTCCACTCTAACACCTTGCTTTAGAGCACGCCTGTCCCACACCCCTTATGCTGAAGGCTTTCTACCTGAGGCGCTGTACTGCCGCTCCGGCCCTCTGAATTCCGACTTTCCTAAAGGTGTGTGATAACACAGTTCTTACTCATGTGGCCTCAGTCCGCTTGCCTCCTCTCGCCATCCTAGCTCCCTGGGCACGTCTGTCGTCCAGTAGGGGACATTTCCTATTCTCCTTCACACTCATACAATCACAAGTACACGTGTATTTTTTTTTAATCACCAGCATTTTTTTTTTTAAGTGAAACAGTAACAATAATGTTAGAAAATTCCATGTCATCTGATTAGTTCTGACTCAGTTGTGTCTGTAACCCTTGGGAGAGGATGTACTGTAACTTACTGAGTGCTAGCCAGCCTTGCACTCATCTCTTGGCACTTTCATGGCCAACATGCCAGAACGCTCATTTCGTGGCGCAGTCCCAGGAGAGAACGTGCTGCATCAAAGACCTTGGAGTTCCCTTAGTGGTCACGCGTGGTAGAAGCAGGTAGCTCAGCCGCTTCAAGCTACCTGGTTATTTTCCCACGTGCAGTTAATCTCTCCAGTAAATCCTGAAGTCTGCAGTCCATTAATACAAATGTTAGTATTTATTAAATTTGTTAGATATCTGCACCTCTACTGAAGGTGGCACGACACAGAGATTGGTCACTGTGGCCTTCCTGGCCAGCCCGGGTCCGCCAAGCAGTGGAGCGCGGTGAAGATCTCTGCCCACACTCTCCCTCCAGTGAGACTGAGCTTCTTGAGGCTTCTTGAGCAGAGCCATGACCTTTGTATCAGAGTTAATGAACAGCTCCACTTGCAGCTAATTACTCATGCTGTGTCTGCCACTGTTGCCCAACACTGGAAATTTCCCAATCCACACAAGCAGTAAAAACTCATATAGAAGCAGAGGTTGATTATAATGGTGGGTTATCCCATCTTTCCTTTTTTCTCTTTCTACTCTCTTCTGTAACCGAGCTTTGCTTTATGTTACAGGAATGAAAAGAAGCCAGTCATTTTGTAGGGCTGATGCCACGGCAAACAGGTAAAGTTGCCTCCCGTAGGGCTGGCATCCCACGTGGGCACTATTCAAGAGCCCATCACTCTACTTCCGATCCAGCTCCCTGTTAATGAGCCTGGGAAGGCAGCAGAAGCTGGCCCTTGAGCCCCTGCACCCATGTGGGACTGGGTGGGATGCAGCTTCGGGATCTGGCTCTGGCCTGGCCCAGCCTTGGCTGTTATGACCATTTGCGGAGGGAAGCAGTAGGCTCTCAGCTCTCCCCCTCTCTGCAACTCTGCCTTTTCAAATAAATAAATCTTTTAAAAAAAATTGATATTTTAAAATCTCCACAGGAGGTAAAATGTAGAACTTTTTGCACTAGCTCTCATTTTCACCAATAAGAGTCTACATTAACATGTCAAGTGACTATTGAAAAAAGATACTTATTTGAAAATTAAAGACAACAATCTTTTATATTCTTCAAACATTCCTTTTGTTGCTGAATCCAATGTCACACAAATGATTACATGAAGAGTTGTAAAAACACTTGGCAATATTTTCTCAAGCCTAGTTGTAATGATCAACATTATGAAGTGATCATTAACTAAATGCTTTCAGACTCCTTGAAATCTTAAAGTAATAAGGAACTCTGTCACGACAGAAACACTCCAGAGGGTGGCAGGGGCACCTCCTTTTCACCGGGAGGAGGAAAAAGAATGTATGATAAGGCAGTGAACTTTGAACCCGCGGTAAGCCTGGCAGTTGTCCTGGCCCTTGATCAAAGACCTCAGTCTGCCCTGAATCCCTTCTGCTAAAGCTCTACTTGAACACACGCACTGGCCACTCTGTCAGACCGGAAAGTATTAGAAAACCAGCACTTTATCCTGTGGAACCAGCGGAGGATGGAGGGCTGACTGACAAGTATCTTGGACCCATCAAAACCCTAGCTGTCAGATGGATTCTGCAAACAGCAGTCTCGCAATCGCTTCCCAGAGCTGCGGCCAGAACACCCCGGGTACTGAGCCTGGGTCTCTCAGGAGAGTGAGGATGGTCTCCACACTTTATCACGCAAGCAAAACACCAACAAAGTCTGAAAGTGGATGGAAAAGCGAAGATTTTGCTACAATTTAGGTATGTATTTTAAACTTAAAAAATATTTGTATTTGAAAGGCAGAGGGAAAAACGGAGTGGGAGAGAGTGGTCCCACCCACTGGTTCACTGGCCAAACGCCCAAGCAAGGCCAGGCTGGGCTTGAGCACGCTGAGGAGTTGGAAATGCTCCCTGGGTCTAAACCCTTGAGCCAGAAGCTGGAATCAGGGGCCAGGGCCAGGCCGGAAACTGGCAACCCAACTCAGGATGCCCGTGCCTCAGCCACAGGCTAGCAGCTGCTGCTCCTTGTGGGCGCAGTTTAAAGATTTCATCAAACTAAACAGATTAGCATCTTCATATGCTACGATTTTGAAGAGAATGCTTAAAAAGGTAGTTTTTACTATATATAAGTAAGTCATCAACTAATCAGTTATTCTTTAATTGGAAAATGAAGAGAAAGGAAAAGCGAACATTTTCTTTGTAACATATAATACTGACCTCCCTGAAAAAAACTAAATTAATAAACACTACTCCAAACTGATTTTATTTACAAACATTAGGCAAAACAAGCCAGACCTAGAACATGCATTCAGGCGGTATGGTTCTTACTACTCCACCTGAATGAGAACAGAACAGGGGAAACAACCTGCGCGCGCAGTGAGCAGTCGGTGGCATTGGCAGGCGCACCAGGGAACCTTCTGGGGCAAGGAAATGTTCCAACGTTGGCTGAACTGCAGGTGAAGCTCTGTGTGATTCATTGCATCTCAATTTTATCTCATTTTAAAAGAGTATGCTACTTTCCAGACTTGAAAGAATTTTGATGCCAACATTTCTCCCATTTGGGTCTCTTCTTATTAATTATGGCAAAACTTAAAAAAACCCCGGCTGAGTCCTCTTTGGCAGGGTGTGAGGTACTGTTCTGTGGGGAGTCAGATTTTGTTGGGTTGGAATTCAGTCTCAGTGACTTACTGAGTGACTACCTGCTATGTAACAGTGCCGGCCCTGTTTAGTGTATAATGTAGCACAGTGCATGCAAAGTCATCATTCAGTGAATGTTTGCTGATGGTGATGATGACAAAGATGTGAATGAATTTAACAACTGAGTGATAGATCCTGATGTGATGGCTCAATGGTTAAATCCTCTGCCTGCACGCTCCGGCATCCCACATGGGCACCAGTTCACATCCCGGCTTCTCCACTTCCCATCCAGCACCCTGCCTGTGGCCTGGGAAAAGCAGCAGAGGACGGCCCAAAGCCTCGGGACCCTGCACCCATCTGGGAGACCTGGATGAGGCTCCTGGATTCAGACTGGCTTAGTATCCGCCATTGTGGCCCTTTGGTAGAATAATAACGCATCCCTTGTTCAAAGAACTACAATGCAACTATCACTGAAAGCTGGATACCTAAACTGATCTGAACATTTCAAAGGAAGACTATTTTGGAACTATTATCTAGAATCCACTGTAGAACCAATCTCTCCATTATTTTCAATATTAAAAGGTAAATGGTAAATGCATTCTTCCATATTGTGTGCCACACAGCTGCATTCCTAATTCCTGGTGAGCTGTCACTGATGGTGGCTGCCGTGGTCCAGGGCATGAAGCAACCACTTCTGATGCCAGCACTGAATCCCGGCTACTAGGCTTTTGATCCAGCTTCTTGCTAACGTGCCTGAGAAGGCAGTGGATGAAGGCCTAAGTTCTTGAGCCCCAGCACCCATGCAGGAGACCAGGATGGAGTTCCTGGCTCCTGGCTGTGGCCTATCCTAGGCCGTTGGACCAGTGGATGCAAGGTCTCTCTGTGTCCACTTCTCTTTCTCTCTGTAAACCTGCTTCTCCAATTAAACTCTGGATTTGGGCCATTCTCCACTGCCTTCTCAGGCCATGGACAGGAAGCCGGATGAGAAGTATGGCAGCTGGAATTTGAATTGGCACCCGTATATGGGATGCCTGTGTTGCAGATTGTGAATTTGCCTGCTAAGCCAACATGCTAGCTGCTCTTGCAAATCAATAAATCTGAAAAACAGATGAAAAAAGGTAGAATTTCATGCCCCAAGTTAGCAAACTGACTTTGTTTTTCTTCTTAAAGTACTTTAAATTTACTCAAAACTTTGTTTTCCACCTTTCACACATTTTTAACACTTCTACGGGTTTTGCACCTCTGGAGAGAGGAAGGCACATGATTAACACTTTGGAAATTTTTTTCCTTGCAGAACTGTACGCCTAATTGCATGCCTGATGGTTTCTATGAAATTTCAAACAGGGATAATTCTGCTTTTCTATCCTTTCTCACTCTAACATCCCATGTTCGGGTCAGAGAAATGCGGACGTGTGTGTGGCTATTGAAACCAGCTAGCTTGCATTCACATAGTGCACTCAGCAAGCAGCCCGGGTGTCAAGGCCATGGTCTGGACAAGAAAATCACTAAGTTCAAGGCTGCCGAAACGCAGCTCACCCTGGAGAAAGTCTCTCACTACAAGAAATCAACCCGTTTCAAAGCTGGCAACAACACCAATCCACTTTGGTGGATTTTTTTTTTTAAACCAAGGTTACGTGTCAGTTGACAGGATCAATACTTTAAACGAACTGGGCCGCTATTAAGCTTATCCTAGAGCTTTGAAAAACTGATTTTTTGTGTGGTTCAGTGGTGAGCCGCCTTCCCAGCAGGAGTCCCACTCTGGTGAAGAACCAACCAAGGTGGCCCTCCGTGGGAGACACGGAGTGAGACAGCGAGAGAGCCATGGTTTCTACGGGTAACCTTCAGGCAGCTTTGTCACCGACGCTCACACAGCAAATCTTTGATGGAGTCCATCTTCCCGGGGCACAAGGACGACCCCTCTCCTTTGGGAACCTGACAGCTCGTCTACCAAGCACTTAGCTTTGCCCCACCAGGCTCTCTGCAATGACTTTCATTCCCCAGGATTTCCCCCTTACCTACCTTTCAAAACCAAACACCTTTAAGGTCTTACTGCAGGCAGGAGGGACAATGCATCTTTAAGTTGCAGCAATACTGAAATTTTACAGTAGGAAAAATGGGTGCCATAAATTTTTTTGTTTGTATCAGCTTTATTAAACAAGACACCATTTCTCAAAGTAGTGGGACAAATATGGAAATCTTGCTTAATCTACATAGAAATATTTTTATTCAATAAAATTTTGAAGTGACCAAGTAAGCATTTTCAAGAAAACACATTTTCTAAAATATTCTTAATGTAGCAGTCCACACAGAACCAAGGGTTAGAACACTGCTCTAGAAACCATGACCTAAGAGGGTGAGGGCAGCATGGGCACAGTAATTAAGCCCCAGCCGTGCTGGCCTCTCACACTGCAGTCTAGGTCTGAGCCCCGTTATTCGCTTCCGCTCCAGCTCCCAGCACATGTGCATGCTGGGAGGCAGTCGGTAAGGCTCAGGCTTCTGCAGTCCTGCCACGCACACAGGGCCCGGGACTGAGTCCCTGGCTCTAGCCTCCCCCGTCCTGGCAGTTGTGGGCATTTGGGGAGTCAATGAGCTGCTGGATGAGAGTCCTCTGTTTCCCTCTGCCTTTCAGACAAAATGAAAATAAGAAAGAGTTCAAAAAATGAAACTGTGACCTAAGAGTACAGTGCAATCTTTCTTGAAAATTATCCTGAAACACAAACTTTTCATCAGTTCATCCAAGCTGAAAGTTTGATTGTATTGACTGGTATACACTGGTACCAGCAGCCACCTGTGGTTACTGAAGTTTACTTTATTAAAGGTGTATCTTGTTTACTAGAAAGGCAAAGTCACGCATAGAGAGGAGGAACCATAACAGCAGAGAGAGAGAGAGGTGTTCCTTCTCTTCATGGTCGCACAGCCAGGTCTTGGCCAGGCTGGGTGTCCCATGAGGGAGGTAGGGATCCTGTCACCCCCAGGACGCACGTGGGCAGGAAGCGGAACTAGATGTGGAGGCAGGATTCAATCTCAGGCACCCCAAGCAGAGGTTTAATCAACTGCAGCACAACGCTCACTCCCACTTTCAGAGCAGCGACACGTGCCAACGTCACGAGCGCAGCTCTAAGCACCTCCATCCCCGACGAACAGCGCTCTAGACACGGCATGATGAGGAGACAGATGTGAGGTCCAGCGGCCTTACCTGGTCGGAGGAGATGTGGGTGTGTAAAGGGGCTGGGCTGGCCCAGGTACCGCTGTGGGATCTGCCTCTCCGGGACAGGCTGCAGGGAATACCTCCGCTGAGCACATGACAGGCAACCTGAAGCAAGAATACGAGGATGAAACGCAGCAAGGGAGCCACAAAGTCTTCGTGGTATGCAAACGGTTACCTATCGCCAGCAGCTTGGAGGCATTAGAAAAGTGCAAACCAACATTTCTTCCTGTCAGTATATATGATAGATATATTTATATATATCCTAGAGCTCTAGATTAGTTGGCAGTCAACCACACACAGGAACCAGGAGCTTCTTCTGGATCTCCACCGCAGGTACAGAGTCCAAAGCCTTTGGGCCGTCCTCGACTGCTTTGCCAGGCCACAAACAGGGAGCTGGATGGGAAGTGCAGCCGCTAGGACATGAACTGGCGCCCATATTGGATGCTGATGTGTTCAAGGTGAAGACTTTAACTACTAGCTACTGCACCAGGCCCGGAAGATCTTTCAATCCTTTTCTCTGTAAACCTGACTTTCCAATAAAAAATAAATTAGGGTCCAGCGTGGTGGCCTAGTGGCTAAAGTACTCATCTTGAATGAACCAGGATCCTATATGGGCACCAGTTCTAATCTTGGCTGCTCCACTTCCCATCCAGCTCCCTGCTTGTGGCCTGGGAAAGCAGTCGAGGACGGCCCAAAGCCTTGGGACCCTGCACCTATGTGGGAGACCTGGAGGAAGTTCCAGGCTCCTGGCTTCGGATCGGTGCAGCATCAGCCTTTGTGGTCACTTGGGGAGTGAATCATCGGACCGAAGTTCTTCCTCTGTGTATATTTGACTTTGATAAAGATTTGATAAATCCTTTTTAAAAATAAATAAATAAAATAAGGAAAAAGAAAGCACAGTCAATGCATGGGCAGCTGAGACCCAGACTCGCGAGCCAGCACCGCCATCTTGTGAGGACTGTACTGCAGGAAGCTGGGGTCAGGAGCTGAGGCAGGAACTGAACCTGGGTGAAGTGGTGAGCCATGTGCACTGGCTGCAGGACTGCACACTGCAAGATGAGGCAGAGACGCACAGAAGGGACACAGAGTGGGACAGGATTTAAGCAGCAGGCTATTTCTAGAACCACAACACTGTGCAGTCTACATTTCCATTTCAGAAGTAAAATAACTGAACACAGAAAAAGAGAAATAACTCCAGCATGTTCAAATCATGCAATCTCAGCCACTTCCAAGTTGAGGGGGGATTAAATCCCACAGATTACAATAAAATAAGCAAGGAAACAGGACCTTTTGCCCAAAGTCATGTAACTGCTAGCCAGGCTGGCACGTCAAGTCCTGCCCCTCAGTCACCCGACGGCCACAGCCTCTCAGGCCGCAGCTTTGCACCCCGCGTCTCCCTGCTGCTCCGCTCAGACCGTCTTTCTTCTTCAGCTCATCCCCTACAGGTTATGCTATTTCCAAAGGGATCTCTTGTAGTCCTTTGCTTCGAATTCTTCAGAAATTTTTGTCAAATTAAGCTGAAATTCCAAGATCTGTCCTTAATTTTCAACTCACCTGTTCTAATAACATAAATAAGCTCAATTTCCTAACTTTCAGAATAAGCTCCAAACTCTTGAGGTCAACATCACTCAAGATCTGGCATGACGTTCCAACAACACTGCAGCCACACTCAATTCGTCATGCCACACTTTCACAAGCACATCCTAGGCGGCACAATCTTCCCACTTTCAAATTTCTCTCAGAAACTTCCTCTCTTATGGACACAAGCTGCTTTACTAGAACGCTGCCAACGAGGCACCGCGTACACATCACTCGGTACAGTGTGGCTCAGGGGGTACTTACACAATGTTCGACATTATTTTCTTTATTTTTTCAAAATTTTTACTTGAAAGAGTTAAAGGGAGATGATGAAGGTGGGGAGAGACAGAGAGATCTTCCACCCACTGATTTTCTCCTCAAATGACCAGAGCTGGGCTGATCTGAAACCAAAGTGGAGCTGCTTTCCCAGGCCACAAGCAGGGAGCAGAATGGAAAGTGGGGCTGCCGAGATTGTAACCGGTGCCCATATGGTATCCTGTTGCGTTCAAGATGAGGATTTTAGCTGCTAGGCCACCGCACTGGGCCCCCTTAAAATTATTTTCAACTGCAGGCAAGCACAATTGCAGGTATGCTACCCACAAATACATGGAAGCACATATGCTAGAGAGAATTTATTTTGTTTTAACCATTTCACAATATCTTTGGACACTTGTATATCAAAACAGAAATAAATATTCAGACCTGGAAAATGATCTTGAAAACATGTCTAGAAGCATATATTTATAGTTCATTTCAGTAGAGTGCTATTTAATCGAGGGATTGATAAACACAATGGTATATATAACACACATACAAGCCAAATGAGGACAGAGCCAGGGGGTTAAGCTGCCACCTGCAACGCTGGCATCCCATATGAGCAGATTTGAATTCTAGCTGCTCCACTTCGGATTCAGCTCCCTGCTAATGTGCCTAGGAAAGCTGCAAAAGACGACCAAAATATGTAGGCCTCTATCACTGCCATGGGAGACGTGGATGGAGTTCTGGGCTCCTGGTGTTAGCCTCACACAGCCCTGGCTGCTGTGGGATGAACCACCGGATGTAAGATCTCCACCTCTAGGGCCAGCGTCCCACACAGGCCCTGGTGACAGTCCTGGCTGCTCCACTTGCAGACGATGGTTCAAGTCCTTGGACCCCTGCACCCACACGGGAGACCCAGGAGAAGATCCAGGCTCCGGCTTCACTGTTGTTGGCCATCTATAGAGTAAACCACAACAGATCCGTCTCTCCTTCTGATTGCAAAGTTACCTTTGAAATAAAAATGAATTTTTTCAAAGCTCTTTATTTCTCAGAAATTTCTTTTTCAAGTAAAAAAAAAAAAAGAAGTATTTAAAGAAAAAAAAAAAGATTGGCCTAAAGGAGGCTATCATGGTACAGCAAGTTAAGCTTCCACATGTGGCACTGGTATCCCCTACGGGAGCTAGTTCAAGTCCTGGCTGCTCCACTTGTGATCAGCCGTCTGCCAAAGTGTCTGGGAAAGCAGTGGAGAACAGCTCAAGTCCTTGAGCCCCTGCTCCCATATGGGACACCCAGCAGCAGTCCCTGGCTTCAATAGGCTCAGCGCTGGCTGGGGCAACCCTGTGGGGAGTGACCAGCAGACGGAAGAGCCCTCCATGTATGTCTGTCACTCCTCTCTCTGTAGCTCTGCCTTTCAAATAAAAATAGATAAGTCAACAAAACAAAACAGACAGACCAGCTCACTCTAGACATTTTTCAAGAATAATATGAGCCAGGGAGAAAATGTTTTAAATTCAGGACTAGTTTGTTGATGATTTAAATCATCACAAAAGAATATCAGCATTGGTCTAACTTGCTTCTAAATAGGTACTTTGTTCTATTTTCTCACATACAACTTATTATCCACCCACTAGCTACCATCCATTTAAAATTCAAACCAGATCAGTAAATTCTTATATCCTGGTCAGTGGCTTATCACTGTGCTTGAAACACACACTAGCTTTATTTAGACAGCAGCACCAAACTGGTGAAGTGTCCATCAATATTGTTAGTAGCTTCCACACTAGGTCACTACATGGCTAACTGTCATGAGTTCTCAACTCCAAGGTCATCTCAAGAGCCTTCTAAAACCAATTCCATAGTTAAAGAATATTTCTTTATTTCTTTTACTTGAGAGGCAGGTGGACAGTGCTCCCCAAATGCTCACAAGAGCCAGACTGAAGCCAGAAGTTTTGAAATCAGCCGGGGTGCCCTATGTGGATGGCAGAGGTCTAACCACTTGAGCCATCACCTGCGGTATACCTGGACTGGAGAGCGGATCCAGGCCTGGCTATGCGATGCAGGCATCCAAGTGGCAACTTAACCAAACACCTGATGCATGTTACCTGAAAAGTTCATGAGCAGTGACTGAAATCGTGCCTAGCATCACTTGATAGCTACAGGCACACTTTCCAAAATCTTTACAGTCATAAACTTCAGGTTGGAGATTAGGGGTCCGGCTGGTTGAGCTGCTTGCCCTACAGTCCTTATCAACTGATTTTTTTCCCCCACATAAATAATTATTTGAAAGTTACATAGACAGGACAAGCACAGAGTTGTCCATCTGCTGGTTCACTCTCCAACTGGCCCCAGCAGCCAGAGCTGGGCCAGGCTAAAGCCAGGAGCCAGGAGCTTCATTCGTTTCCCACACGGGTGCCAAGGGGTCAAACACCCGGGCTGCCTTCTACTGCTTTCCCAAGTGCATTAGTAGGAAACGGACTAAAAAGTGGAGAAGCTCAGAACAGAAACTGGTGTCTACAGGGGATGTTGATGCCATAGGCGACCACAATACCTACCCCAATTCTCCACTTTTCTAAATCAACACATCAAACAGCCAAGAAGTAATTAAGGCTCAAGGCCATATCGTTTCAAAGGAATGAGGTGGCCTTTAGAAATACATGTCATCGGTTTGAGGCACGGTCTGAGGTTCCCAAGGACACACAGGGGAACAGTGCAGGGGGCTCATGAGGGGCTAGTGTGACTCTGGACTGGCTCCATTTGGAAGGTCCAGTTGCCACCCCACCCTGCGATGACATAACAATGCAGCCACTTCTGACACAGGCTTGTAGCTGTTTGCCACATAATCAGTATCCAAACACCTCCTCGCAGGGGCTCATGGTACGAATATTGCCCTCAGTTTAAGATGCGCCTATTGGCAGCCACTGCGTCTACCATCGACACCGGCACCCATATTTCCCATAACCTGTTCAAACATGGTGGATTACTATGAAGTTCTAGGAGTGCACAGAGACGCTTCACCTGAGGACATTAAGAAGGCTTACCACAAAGAAGCCCTCAAATGGCATCCTGATAAAAACCCGGAAAATAAAGAAGAAGCAGAGAAAAAATTCAAAGAAGTGGCGGAGGCCTACGAGGTATTATCGGATGATGAAAAGCGGGACATTTATGATAAATTCGGCAAAGAAGGATTAAAAGATGAAGGCAGATGGCAGTTTGACGGTGAATGTGAGCACAGTTTTGTATTTCGTAGACCAGACGATGTCTTCAATGAAATATTTGGGCAAAGGGACCCGTTTTCATTTCATTTCTTTGAAGACTCACTCGAGGAACTCCTGCAGAACCCCAGAGGCTGCTGTGGGAGCAGGTGCCCGGGGGCCGGGTGCTTTGTCCCTGCCTGCAGTGAATACCCAGCCTGGGAGACGTTTCCTCCCTATGAGCCAGGATACACATCACTCGGGTCCCTGGGGCAGGAGGGCCTTTCTTCTTTCTCCTCGCTGGCCTTCGAGCATGATGGGATGGGCAATCACATATTCCTTTCAGGCAAATTTGCCAACGACAGAAACACGGGTATCTATGCAAAAATTGTTGAGAATGATCTAGAGGGAGAAGCTGAAGATGAAGGGCAGTTGAAATTCTTCCTTGCGGATGGTGTGGTGGATATGGAAGGCTTTCAAGAAGAAACCAGCTGGAGAAGACCACCTTTCCACCATTGTTCACCCAACTCCTACAGCCCCGCCCATGTGTGTCAATATGCTTTCGTGGACAATGACGTGCAAGGCATACCTTGGGTCAGCAACTCCTGGGAGCCCTCTATTTTCTCCACGGGGTTCAAAGAAGGGGGTAAGAGGAAAAAGAAGAAGTACAAAGAGGTGCAGAAGAAGAAGTCCACCAAAAGGAATCATTAAATTGACTCTTTAGACACATTATGTTCATGTAACACTTAAATGTGACTTTGTGTGCTTTGGTCCATCACAGGGGTCTGTGGCTAACATTCAGTACTACACTAAGAGTGTGGCTTGAACAGTTCTAGCAGGATTTTGATTCTGTGGTCAGCAGTTGCTTGGATGGGATAAGTCAGAGAAAGAGGAGTTTGTAGGGACAGCTGGTGTCAAGAATTTTAAAACTGCCATTTTAGTTTTGAGTTGTCTGCCTATAGAACTTTTCCTTAGTAGAATTTATATGACCTACTGCAGTCTTTTTTATCTAATTAAAGCAACTATGTAAGTTTCTTAAATATGTATGGCACTAGAAAATAGAAATGCAGTAAGATTACTCATCCATACAATGCAACATGTTCAGCGTTCAAAAGAAAATTCTCTCCCACGCTACAGCACGCATGGGCCTTGAGGACACTACGCCAGGGAAAGCAGTTATGATGTAAATATCTAAAGCATTCAAATTCACAGAAACAAAAATAGAATGCTGGTTTCTGGGGGCCTGGGAATGGAGGGAAAGAGGAAAAGTTTAGTGGAAACAGAGTTTCAGATTTCAAAGATGAAATTCTGAGGATTGTTTCAATGTGTGTCTATCAACACTCGTGGGCCTCTGAAAATGGTCAGGATGGCACACTTTACAAAAGGCAAACTTCCCCACCATCTTACAAAGAGGAAGCTTTAGCCAGGGTTCCTCAGGGCTTGCTGGCTGCATCAGGTGTGGTCCACCCTCACTGAATCTTTTCAGATGGGAAGCTTCTGTTTTTGTCAACTGTACAAGATCTACACACACAGTACTTTTCGGCTAAATGTCTGTATTACTTGTTCCTTTAACACAAATGTGCCATGCTTGTGACACAATTACTTCTCAGTTTGCTGCAATGATTTAAGTTTCTGTGTAAATGCAATCTCTTGCTTTTATTCATTCTATCTCTCGTTCAACAGTGTTCTTTCAGCACTTTGTCAGGCAATGTTCTAGGAACCTGAGGTACAGCAGTGAACCAACAAAAATACCAGATGTCACTGTTTACAAACTTGAAATATACATAAACAGATGTCAAGTAACAAGCAACATGCAATCTGTTAGTCATAGAAACTAAGAAAAAAGAAGGGACTAGAAGCTGTGGGGCGCAAACTGCAGGGAGAGGAGAGCCCATCACAGGAAGACACTGAGGGAATGGTGGGTTGCATAAGGCTGCGAGACATCTGAGCCCACACTGTACTCAGCTGCACAGCTGGGCAGTTTCCCAGCTCCTGATACCAGCCAGTTCACTCCTCAAATGCCCAGGTCTTTTAGGGCATCAGGGCACACACCTCCCGGGGTAGGCATGAGCAGTGGATTGCAATAAGGAAGCGCATCCAGGCATGAGTTGCTGACAGACTGGCTGTCCGGTATGATGGAGGAGTCACGGGTACTGCAATGTCTCCCACACATCAGGATCCCATATGGGTGCTGGTTCTAATTCCGGCACCTCCACTTCGCATCCAGCTCCCTGCTTGTGGCCTGGGAAAGCAGTGGAGGACAGCCCAAAGCCTTGGGACCCTGCACCCATGCAGGAGACCTGGGCTGTGTTCCCTAGTGACTGTTTCTGCCTGGCAGGGTCGAACCACTGCAGGCATTCGGGGAATTAACTAGAGGATGGGGCTTGTGCCTGTGGGAGCTCTTACTATCACTTGATGAAATTCTTAAAAACAAGGGCCACCGAGAACATCACAGGTACTCAAGTCCCTGTTTATGAACACCTCTAACCCAAGCTCCCACAACATAATCATTACACGATGCCTAGCCGTGCACTGGTGTCACAGGTCCAGGTTTCTATTGTGACCGGCTCCAAGGTCATCCGTTGCTTGTTCAACTCCCTGGACTGGAGTGTGAACAACTCTTGTGAAGGGACAGTGCAGTCCCACAAAGCCACCACAGGCATTCAAGGCTGCCTGCAGCGCTGGCAACCCCTGGGGTCAACTCCTTGTAGTAAAACAAGAGTCTGTGCCCTCACCGACTGGACTTGCTAAGACTCAACATCATTCATCCACGGAGCCCAAAAAATTGATATATATCTGATGACCTAAGAGGTTATCAAACTCGTCAATCCCACGGCCGCCAACGGAATATATGCATTTCAAACACATCGTTGTCTGGAACCAGTATCCAGTCCTAAGTCTCCAACGAATCAAGTGGTACACCACGCCTCCTGGAACCCCACGGGGAGAAGCAGCAGACAGCTGTGGCCAGCAGTGGCCGCAGTGCGCGGGACGGAGCACCTGCCTTCCCGCAGGCATATCCGCCTGTAAGGTGGATGATGGCAGTTTTCACGTTAGAATACACCTCACCAAGCAGACTGCCCCTTCTTCCCGGGCTCCTCCGTCTCTACACATTTAGGATCTTCCAGACACATACGCATGCCAGGCAGCCGTGGGAGGGACGGTTGTTGAGACACTGGCTTTTATAGGGGTTAGAGCTTGCGGTGCGTGGGTCGGGATATCACTGTGAGGACAAGGAAAGCCACCTTTTCTACCCCGCACATTTTAACCGGGAGAGGAAACCCACAGCCCACCCTCGCCCGGGCGCAGCCGGTACCCAGAGTTTAGGGTTTAGGAGCGGTAAGGCTCCTCGATCCAGGGTCCGCAGAACCGGGGGATGGCCCCCAACATCAACCTGAATCCCCATCTAAGGCATCTCGGGCGCAGGCGACAGCGAGGGAGGACAAGTCTGACCTGAGAGGCCGCGAGGGCCCGCCATGGCGGGAACCAGCCTGGGAGCTACGAGCAGCCAAGGCATGACGGCCTAGCTCACGCGTCAGGAATTGAAAAAAAGGAGAGATCGCACAGCTTCCAGCGGGGCCGCGTCGCCAGGATTCCACACGCACCGGACCGTCCCCTTCCGGCGGCGCGGGCTGATGGCGTCACGAGGCCCGCCGGGTCCTTGGCACAGGCTATGTCTTATCCCGGGGGAGTTAATCCCTCCGTTGCCAAAAGCCCACATTCTGAATGGCTCCCTCCCTCCGTCCTCCTTGAAGGCCATCTCCCAACCCGTAGGAAGCTGGCTGGTCGTGGGAATACTGGTTCGGAAGTGTGTGAGGAGTAGAGGCAGGCAGCGGCACGAACAGCCACCCTTCTAGAAAGTTCGGCGCAGTGCGCAGGAGCAGCGGCGGAGGGAGTCGCCGGGAGCGGAGCCGAGGACCCGGGGTCACGCGACCGTCGGGTGGGCGGAGCCAGCGGCCGGGGAGGTTCTAGGCTGTTCGGCGTCGCGGCAGCCGCCCCCTTGTCCGCGGTCACGTTGAGCCAGCGCCCGGGCCTGGAGTCGGTCCTCTAGCCGCCGCCTGCTGCCCTCCGCCCTCCGCCCGCCGCCCGCCCACCATGGATCCCCGCAAAGTGAACGAGCTGCGGGCCTTCGTGAACTTGTGCAAGCAGGATCCGAACGTGCTGCACATGGAGGAAATGCGCTTCCTCAGGGAGTGGGTGGAGAGGTGAGGGCCGGCCGGGGCCTGGCCGGGAGGGAGCCGTTGGCGGCGGGAAGAAGGGGGGAACGGGGGCCGAGGAGGGGTTCCCTCTCAGCGTGGAGCCGCCCGAGGCCTCGGGGAGTCGCCAGGGGCGTGTGTTGGGGCGAGCGACGCGTGCAGGCGCTGGCCGCCCGTGGACGCGGGGGGCCGGGAGCGGGGGGCCCGCGGCGGCTGGCTCGGCGCGCTCTGCGGAAAACATGGTTCCCCCGAGTCTCCAGCTCGGGAGCCGAGTGCTCGCCGTCGCCCGGCCTCGGCGCGGTGGTGAGCTGCGGGACTGCTTCCCGAGACCGCCCCCACTCCCCGCGCCGCGCGTCTGGGGCGACTTCTCCCCGGACCAGCGGCCATGCGGGGCGGGGATTCATGCACCGGTGCACGGGGAGTCGGAGGGCAGCGCCTTCCCGCGGGTCAGAAGAAGCTGAAACAAGCCCCTCGGCTCCTCGGGAAGATGAACTGGCAGTTACCCAGATAATTGGGAGAAATTGAATTTTTAATTTGAAAGCGTTACGGACAGCGAGATCTTCCATCCATTGCCTTACTGCCGAACTGGCCCCAGGAGCAGCGGCTGAGCCGACCCCAAGCCGGGCGCTTCTGGCGGTCCCCACGTGGGTGCAGGGTCCCCCACGTGGGTGCAGGGCCCCGAGGCTTCGGGCCCGAGCGGATGGGAAGTGGAGCAGCCTGGACTCAGCCATGCGGAGCCCACAGGCATTGGGCAAGGCTTAACTAACTGCTCTGCCGTGGCACCAGCCCCCGAAAGAGTATTTTCAGCACCTTTGTTTTCTAACGGAGAAAGTTAACAACTTTCAGCAGTATTTGCTGAAAACCTCTTAGAGTTGGTTTTTTTTTTTTGTTTGTTTTTTGTTTTTTTTTTGGCTTTTCTCCCCATCAGCTTTCTGTGTACTATTGTGGCTGGGAGTTCGACCCGAAACAAAGCCGCGACCTCATTTTTTGTCTCACATGAAAGAAAATATTCACGTGGATGACTCTAGATGTATTGAGGGAAGGAGGAGGGGCTTCTGGGGAAGGAAAAGTCCTGAGGTGAGGACAGGAGGAAGCCTTGTCCACAGTGAGCGGCCAGGGAACATCAGGAGGGTGGGCCCGTGACTTCCTGCCCTCCTGGGCATGGCTGGGGACAGTGACCGAGATGAGATCAGTGTGTGCGGGCAGCTCAAGAGAGGGGGCTTGATGTGTTGGTCGTCCTCACGCTGTTTGAAAAGGGAGCTTCCCCTGGGGCCTGAAGCCCCTTCCTCACACGTGTGTGGCAAGTGCTAACACCGTTTGAAACTTACCTGATACTAAACAGCCTTGAATCAGAATCCTGAACCCAGATCTCTGCCAGTTGATGTAATAGCACCAGGAATTCAGGGGCGGGCTTTGTTTTTTCTCTCTTTCATGAGTTGATCCCATAGTCTTCTTACTGAGTGCTTCTGTTCTTTTACATCTACTCATTTTAAGAAAGCACCTATGATAAATAGTTCCTCAAATTCCAGGTAAACTACATGAAGAAGTAGCTGGCAGCGGGGGAGCGTTCCGCTCCGTGGGTTCCGTGATGCTCCCCTCCCTGCCGGAGAGGACTGGGGTGCTCCCCTCCCTGCCGGAGAGGACTGGGGCCGCTGAAGGGAACAGTGGCTGCATACAGTGCGAGCAGTGCTTGAAATTGTGCTGGCCCCGCAGATAAACATGCAGCCGGTTCTGTTCTCTTAGATGATTCTAGTGCTGTTGCCTTTTTTTTTTTCTGATTCCGTATATGTTTTTCTTGTATCCTTTTGAATTGTTTGCTAATGGAACAAAGAGTCTTGGGAAGGGAGACACATTCCCTGATTGACTCCCCAGATGCCAGCAACAGCCCGTGGACCCCTGACTCCTTCAGGGTGGGTCACTTGGCGGGCAGGTGCCTGGCTGCTTGGGCCCTCGCCTGGGGCTCCCAGGGTGCGCCTCAGCAGAAATGCAACAGGAAGCTGAGGGGTTTAATTTTCTAAGAAAATTAGTAATGATGTCTTGAATGTGGGTTAAATCTGTCACAGCTCATGTGATCGTGTGAGAAGAGCCTACACTGACCAGTCAAAGTGACAGTTTTTGGGTGGAAGCTGGCTTGCTCAGAATCTTATTTCTAAATCTACATTGATGTTACCTTGCAGTAGTTAACTGAATTTGGAATGTTGAGAAAATCATAAGTTATGAATAAGCTCTCTTGTATTGACAATTTTGGAGCCATTTGTAACTGAAAGAAAATTTTGAAGTGCCGAACAGAGGAGCTCTTCTTCCTTGGCTGCCCACAGGAGGCCGCGCACCGCGCTGTTTTTCCTGGAGCCTGCTGTGGCCGGCAGACCTGGGCAGCTCGGGCAGGTGACAGCAGGCCGCGCCTTCCTGAGCTGCACACTGCGCCCCTTCCCCGTCAGCTTCCTTTACTGAAACAGTTGACTGTTACAGGCTAGGTACATATTTTGTACTTTTTCTTCAACTTAGATTTAAGATAATCTGATTTTTTACAATTAGGTTTAGTGTTGATATATTTTTTGGCCGGAATGTCACTTCCCAAAGTCAGAATGCGGCGGTTGTGTTTGAATGTTATCCTGAGTACATTCCTGACGATACATTTTGAAGCAGAACAGTTTAAGAGGCCTTGTTGTCTACATTGATTCTTAACTGCAGAGAGCTAGTGCTTCTGTACTTTTTGAAAATGGTTTTTCCCACAGAGAAGGATTTTGTGGTGTTTAGAAGACATGTGACTTTGGAACGGCATGTTGAGGTGTGTTGCGGCCATGTTATGGTTGTGCTTCTGCCCCAGAGGAGCCATCCACATGAGGGTACTGAGTCAGTGAAGACGGCGTGGTGACTGGGGGGTGTGGCTTTCCTCAGCAAATGGCTTCTGTAAGAAATTGCAGATTTAGTATCTTCCCCCCTATTTCTTTTACTTATTTTTATTCCATTTGCTGTTTTGTATTTATGCACAGTGTAAACCGCAGGAGTTGACAAGGTATATTGCATCACATAAAACTGACACACCCACATGCAGTGCCTGATAGAAAGCTGCATAAAAGTTAGAACTTTACTAAAAGTTGGACAGTGAACATTTGAAAAGTGCTTCAGCTCAAGTGAGATGCCATAAAGCCGTCAACACGCACCTGTCACCCAACAAGAACTAAGCACTGACACCGAGTTCTCACCCACTGCTGAGAAGTGGAGCTGGGGAAGAACCACTTCACAAAATGGGAAGCCATTTCAGTTCAGCATAACCATACTGTGTAAATTGAACAGTTTTGATGAAGGTAAATGTTGTGGCAGCTTATGCTGAAAAAAAAAATCGAAGCTATTAGAGTGACACTGCAAGCTAATCTTCCTGTGCTGTGGTGCAGGCATGTCATGGGTGCCAGTTTGAGTCCCAGCTGCTCCGGTTCTGATCCAGCTTCCTGCTCATGTGTCCGGGAAGGAGCAAAGGATGGCCCAAGTCCTGGAGCCCCTGTTCCCGTGTCTTTGACCTGAAAGAAGCTCCTGGTTCCCAGCTTGGAATCCGGAATCCGGCTGGGTCTGGCCATGGTGGCCATTTGGGCAGTGAACCTTTGGATGAAAAAATCTCAGTCTGTCTCGTCCCTCTCTTTTTGTAATTCTGAATTTTCAAAGTCAACATTTTCAGGGCATTTGGAAGAGGTCTCTTTTTTCTTGCTTCACACAAGGGTCGCTGTCTGGGACTTGCAACTTCCGCCATTTTGCAGTGTCTGTACATTCGTGGTTCGGTTGCTAGGTTAGATTTTACACAGCCTGTATGCTGCAAACTACACCAGCTAGAGCATGTCATGCTAATTTTGTGTTTTTCTTTACTTTTTAGTTAATTGCATATAATTTATACCATACCCCTGGATTGTATAGAAAGTGGGTACACTTCAGGACGGATGAGAACAGTATGAATATAAGAAAGAATCCATTAGGCACTGCCAGATGAAACATTTTGACTTACGATGAAAATTATTTCATAAAACTGCTTGTTTGAATTCAATGGGCTACTCTTGCTAATCATTCTGTTTCAAATTTGGATTTGAATATACTAAAATCTAATGATTTTCTAAAAACTTATTTTATTTGAAAGAGTTAGCAAAAAGGTTTTCCTTCTACTGGCTCACTTCCCAAATGCCCATAATATCTAGAGCTGGCTGATCCTGAGCCAGGAGCTTCTGCATCTCCCATTTGGGCCTTGGGACCCAAGCCCTCGCCACATCCTCTGCTGCCCTTGAGGAGCTGGACTGAAGGGGAGCAGCTGGTGCTTGAACCGGTGTCCGCGTGGGATGCCGGTGTACCAGGTGGAGACCCCTGCTTCGCCATGTGCTGGCCCTGAGAGCTAATGACTTTTATGAGTGGTTCTGTTATTTGTGTTTGGCCTGTGCTCATTTCTCTGGATGGATAGGAACATATATATAATTAAGGTCATTAGAATTATTGAGCTAGGGCAAAGGTTTCTTAAGTTTTTTAAAGGTAAGTGTCTCGGTGTCACTATTTTTTAAAAGGCATGAATATTGGTGCTTGATTTAATGGATTTTAAATTTCTAAAGAATTGTTTTTTTTATTTCTTTAAGCATGGGCGGTAAAGTGCCACCTGCAACTCATAAAGCTAAATCAGAGGAAAATATCAAGGTAAGTTTTAATTTCATTTGTATGTTTAATGATAAAATAGCATTTTAATTACTATTCTCAAGTTACACTCCAGATTTCTTCAAGATTACTGGGAAATAAGATGTTTTAAAATTGTAGTAGATGGCTCTGTGCCTTATCCTCTATGGATACTTTGTTAATATTTTCAGATTGCCCTGCCCCTCTCCCAGGGTTGCTTTAAGCTGTGACTCATGTGTTTTAGCATTTTGGAGAAAAGATGGAAAAGATCGGGAGCGAATTGCTAGTAGATGAAATTTAGAGAATGGGGAAAGCATATATATATATATATTTTTTTAAAAATTATTTTATTTTGACATTCTTTACATAGTTGATTAGGGCACAAAGGTCAAGGGTTACAGGAAAGTGGGGCAGACCATTGTTTCCACATTATTGCTTTTTTTTCCTGTATCTGGGTTAAAGGGAGAAGCCCCACCCAGCCTCCCACCCATCCCAGGTCCCTGAGAGAGAGGTCCCAGGCATGCTCAGAGGGTCCTGCTCAAGTGGTTTTGATAATTCAGCAGTTCTGAATTGCTGCCAGTCTTGCCGTTCCAAGCATGATGAGATCGCTGAAGAATCCAAGTGTACTCTTCGTTTTATTTATGTGGAGGGTAGAGTTACCACAGAGAGATCGCTTCCCAAATGGTTACAGTACCCAAGGCTGGGCCAGGTTAAAGCCAGTTCAGAGCTTCTTCCTCTTGTCACACGTGGGTGCAGGACGCAGGCTCTTAAACCATCGGCTGCTTTCCCAGTGCGTTAAGAGGAAGCTGGATTGGAAATAGAGCAGTTGGGATTGAAACTGACACTCTAATGGGACACCAGTACTGTTAGGCAGCAGATTAACTTGCTGTGTGACAGCACCAGACCCGTTTTACACTTTTGAATTCTTTTTTGTTAGTATAGTATAATTTCCTAAGTTGTTACCTATAGTTCTATAACTCAAGTACCCTTAAAAAGCAAATGTTTTTAATTAGTGATTGAACATGATCTGAATGGATGTAAGGCTTTTAGTTTTTATACCACTAATTATGAAGGTGCAGATTCAGAAATGGGGATTTGTTTGATGATGGAGTTGGGCCATGATGCCTACTGAAGGTACTCCAAAACATGCTGTGTGGATGACGGTAGGTTCTAAAACATTGTTCTGCAGAGTGGTGAGGAAGGGAAAATTAGCAATGGGAGTGTAATGTATTGACTGCTTTTGCATAAATTTGTCTGAAATGTGACATATTCTGGGTATTATTGACTACTGAAAACACTGTTTCCCTTGCTAGGAAGAAAAAGCAGATGGTAAGAAGGCAGAGGAAAACATCGAGGCGGACGAGCCGTCCAGTGAGGAGAGTGACCTAGGTGAGGAGCCGGTGCTGGGTGCTGGGTGATCCAGGAGCCGGTGCTTGGTGCTGGGTGCTGGGTGATCCAGGAGCCGGTGCTCGGTGCTGGGTGCTGGGTGATCCAGGAGCCGGTGCTCAGTGCTGGGTGCTGGGTGATCCTGGGCGGATCTTTATGAAGTGACTAGATCACTGTCTGATGTGAGCGACAAATGAAACTTTGTTTTCTTTCTTTTTAAAGATTTGTTTGTTTTTAAATTGGAAAGTCAGATATACAGAAAGGAGAGTCAGAGACGAAGATCTTCCGTCTGCTGGTTCAATCCTCAAGTGGCTGCAATAGCCAGACTTGAGCCAATGTGAAGCAAGGAGCCAGGAGCCTCCTTTAGGTCTCCCACACGGGTGCAGGGTCCCAAGGCTTTGGGCCGTCCTTGACTGCTTTGTGAGGCAATACCAGCCGTAGATAAAATACGTTAGAAAACACATTATAGTATATTAGTGTGTAGAAAGTTACTTAAGTCAAATGGTGGTTTTTACACTGAATGACAAACTTGTGCTCTAGCAACCACTCTCCAGCAGCCCGGGACAGTCTGGTGTTTCTCCAATTAAAAGGGAATGTCCTTGCTAAAACAGAATTGTCTTTATTGGGGAACTATTTTCTAATGAATCAGTATTTAAAGTTTTAGGAAGTATGAAGATTGTTAGTTACGCTGGCTCTAGCGCTTCAGGTGGCTGCTGTCTTGCCCAGCCCAGAATTTTCTCTGTTTTCTCCTCTTGGACAGAAATCGACAACGAAGGTGTGATTGAGCCAGACACTGACGCCCCTCAGGAAATGGGAGATGAAAATGCGGAGGTAATTGCATTTTTACTGATTGATTACAAAGCTTTTGTGTTGTTATTTTATTGACCTTCCTAGAATACTTGGGAGAATATCCGTGTGATTAACTGTGCTCCAGCATTGATCTCTGAGATCCCTCTTCCGGGATGTTTTGTTATTCTGTAAATTTGCATCTCGTGTGACTGCTATTCAGTGTCCCCTAAAGTGGAATTGCCTCTAAAGCTTTCGTGTTTACCCGGTGGAGAACTTGTTCATGCTTTTTAATATTGTGTTTGACTCTCCTATCTTCTGTGTCGTCTGAGCCCTTTATGTTGGACCATTTTCACTGTTGAGTTTTATTTCTATTACTTTATGCCCAGTTGTGTCTGATGTGTCCTGCTGATGCTTTAATTGCAAAGGGTTAAGTTTTCATTTCAACACTTTCAGTTTAATTTTTTTTAGAGATTTATTTATTTTTTGGGGAAGAAAGATTTGTAGGGAGAAGGAGAGACCGAGAGGAAGATCTTCCATCTGATGGTTCACTCCCCAAGTGGCTGCAACGGCTGATGCTGAGCCAATCCAAAGCCAGGAACCTCTTCCAGGTCTCCCATGCAGGCACAGGACCCCAAGGCTGTCCTCAACTGCTCTCCCAGGCCACAAGCAGGGAGCTGGATGAGAAGAGGGGCTGCCAGAATTAGAATGATGCCCGTCTGGGATCCCGGTGCATTCAAGGCGAGGACTTTAATCACTAGGCTATTGTGCCAGGCCCTCAGTTTAATTTTTTTTATTATTATTATTATTTTTTTTATTGGAAAGGCGGATGTACAGAGAGGAGAGACAGAGAGGAAGATCTTCCGTCCGATGATTCACTCCCCAAGTGAGCGCAATGGGTCGATACTATGCCGATCCGAAGCCAGGAGCCTCTTCCGGGTCTCCCACGTGGGTGCAGGTTCCCAAAGCTTTGGGCCGTCCTCGACTGCTTTCCCAGGCCACAGGCAGGGAGCTGGAAGGGAAGCGGGGCTGCCGGGATTAGAACCGGCGCCCATATGGGATCCCGGGCATGCAAGGTGAGGACCTTTAACCACTTGTGCCACCGCGCCGGGCCCAGTTTAATTTTTTTTTTTTTTTTTTTTTTTTTAAGATTTATTTTTATTATTTTTTATTGGAAAGGCGGATATACAGAGAGGAGAGACAGAGAGGAAGATCTTCCGTCCGATGATTCACTCCCCAAGTGAGCGCAACGGGCCGATACTATGCCGATCCGAAGCCAGGAGCCTCTTCCGGGTCTCCCACACGGGTGCAGGGTCCCAAAGCCTTGGGCCGTCCTCGACTGCTTTCCCGGGCCACAGGCAGGGAGCTGGAAGGGAAGCGGGGCTGCCGGGATTAGAACCGGCACCCATATGGGATCCCGGGCGTGCAAGGCGAGGACTTAACCACTTGCGCCACCGCGCCGGGCCCAGTTTAATTTTTTTAAAAAGCTATTTATTTGAAAGTCCTGGTATGAGATGCAAGTGCTAAAGTCCCATGTGGGCACTGGTTTGTGTCCAGGAGCCGGGAGCTTCTTCTGGGTCTCCCACATGCGTACAGGGTCCCAAGGCTTTGGACCATCCACCACTGCTGTCTCATGCCATAAGCAGGAAGCTGGTTGGGAAGTGGAGCAGACGAGACATGAACTGCCATCCATATGGGATCCCGGCGCGTGCAAGGCAAGGATTATAACCACTAAGCTACCGGGCCTGGCCTTTGTTTTATTTTAACTTGATAATGTGCAATTATAGATGAAGGGCTGACTTGTGGTTAAATTACCAGAAGATTTTCCACCTCTGTCCTTCACTGTCCCTTCTCTGGTACAGACTTGTTTTGGGGTCACCACTTTGCTTGCCTGTAGTGGAGATTGGAGCTCCATGCTTGGAGAGCATCTGGTTAGAGCTCATATTTTCTCCCCTTCTGAGCCTGTGTGTCTCTTGTGTTGCATTTCCTTCAAAACCAATGCTAGGTTTGACACCTGCTACAGGGGGAACGCATCCTGTGCGCTGAATTCTAATCTTGGTTTACTCTTGTTCTTTGTGGATTTCTGCATTTTATGGAATTTTAGACTTGTTTAGGGATATCATGTATACTCTTGCTGTAAATAGAAGCCATTTAAAACATTTTGGATTTAATTTAAGGAATTGATTGATTGATTGATTGGAGAGGCAGACAGACATATGAGCTCTTGGCGGCTGGGAACCAAGTCCCTGACCAGTCACTAGCTGGCCTCCCAGGATACACATGAGCAGGAACCTGGATGCAGTGGAACTGGGACTAACCCCAGGCACTCTCTTCTGGAATATCGTGTCCAGTTGACAGCCTGAAACCAAACATCCTGCTTCAATATTTTCATTAAGAAAATTAATTCATTTTTATTTGAAAGGCAGAGATGCATCTTACATTCTTTGGTTCAGTCCCCATGTACCTGCCACTGTTGGCCAGGCCACTCAAGGCCAGAAGTCCCCTGGTCAGTCTAGGTTTCCCAAGTTTCCAAGTACTTGAATTGTTGTCTGCTGCCTCTCCGGGTGGCAGTTAGACTGTGACCAAGCAGCGCCAAGAGTTGGGCTAATGCAAAGCAGAGTCATGGGTTTGTTCTGTGTGTCCCGTGTGGGTGCAGTGCCATGAGCCATCGTCCACTTCCTTCTAAAGTGCATTTGCATGGAGTTGTAGTAGAAGTGGAACAGGCGGGACTGACCCAGTGCCCACATGGCATGCTCGCTGCAGGTGGCAGTTTTACATGTTACACCACAATGTTATGCAATTTTTAACTTGGTAATTTTACATAGCTTGGGAATGATGGAAATATTACAATGGCCACTGGCAGAAGAAGGAAATCCCTCTATCAGAATTCAGAATGAGAAGAATACCTCTTTGTGAGTCTGTTGGGTTAATGTTCGTGTATAGTTATAAATGAGTTGGATAACCTAGGCAAAGCAGAACACATTGGGATAGAGAGGAGCAAAGGTGTTGTCCAGGATGTGGTAGTATTAGGGAGGGAAATTTGTATGAAAGGTTTGTAAGTTCATTGTTTATAGCTTCTCACTAATTGGTTATAATGAGTGTTCTTCCTGGTTTCTGGAGATTAGAAATGAATGAATACGGGTTGTGACTGCCTGACCCCTGCAAAAGCCCTGGTGGTTTCCTCTGCCACCTCTAATTTAGCGCTCAATTTCTCTGTGTTAGATAACCGAGGACATGATGGATCAGGCGAATGAGAAGAAGGGGGCTGCCATCGAAGCCCTGAATGACGGTGAGACCCTGTTTATTTTCCTTTTGTTACATTCTTGTAGCAGTTTGAATTCTCTCTACCGTAGAAACCATGACATAGTGGAAAATGGTAGGAGAATTTGCATTCATGGAGTATTCAGCCATCTTTTAGAGGCTGAGAGTATGTGTCAGTCACGCTGCCTCCAGGCAGGTACACGTCCTGATCTGACTCAAAGTCTACTTCCTTAACTGTCAAAGTGTGTAAAGTTGTTTTTACTCATGTGAAGGCGAAGTGATGGAGGGAAGTGGTAGGGAGGGGGAACTTACATCTACTGGTTCACTTCCTACTTGGCCACAATGGCTGGAGCTATCCCGGGCCAAAGTCGGAGCCCAGAGTTTAGTGTCTCCCATGTGGGTAGCTGGGCCCCACGGTCTCCAGCTCTGTCTCCCACTGTCTTCTCAAACACCTAGGCTATTAGCAGGGCACTTGATTGGAAGCAGAGCAGCTGGGACTTCAAACTGGGCTCTCAGATGCCAGTGCTGCTGGCAGCAGGACAGTTACCATGCCAGAATACAAGTCCCCTGAGTGTGGAAGGAACTCCAGAATAGAAGCAACAACACCCTTGACAGGCAGTGACCGCAGGCACGGCCCTCTTCTAGTTCCTGCATGTTAGATCCTAATGTTAAATGTATTTCTAACATTGTTTGCATAGTTGAGGGATGCACACCCATGTGTGCCTCTGGTTAGAATGGGGAGTGTCGAGGGAGGAAGGAGAGTTGAGGGACAAATGTTTCAGGTCTTGTTTTTTTCTTCTGTGTCCTCAGGAAGGGAAGGATGAGGGGACCCTCCTTGGTTTGGGGGTTTGAGTTCAGTAGTCTAGTTGTGTAGTCCCCCAGAAGCCTTGCCTGGGTGACCTTGAACCTGATCCCGTCCTGGCTCTGTGTTTGTCAGTGGATGCCGGGGCCTAGCAGGGGAGTTACTCCAGTTGTCCTCCCAGGCCTGCATCTTCCGCCCCCAGTGGGTGCTGTGGCCCTGCTTGGCATAGTGCGCCCCAGCCCCGGTTCCCATGAGTGTCGGTGTGATTTGGGGTCGAGTCAGGCTCAGCTCGTTACCACTCCCAGCTTTTGCACAAACCAATGTGTGCTGTAGTCCTCAACAGAATCTGCCCTTAGATCAGTTCTCTCATGTTCCAAACCCTTGCCCTGACACTGGGTGGGTACTGAGGCCTAGCAAAGCCAGGCATATTCCTCAGCCACAGCTTTTGCGTGATGCTGCCCAGCCCAGCCCAGGTCTCCCACATTGGCCTGGTCCAGACAGGCCCTTCAGTTTCCCTCCTCTAAACCACTCCACCTCAGCTCTCTTGTGGACTTGCCAGTACACTGAGCTGATCTGAGGAAGTCCCCACAAGTTATGACTCACCTTTCACACATCGCTTGGTAGGTGCTGCTCAACCCAGCACATCCCCAGAGTCCTTCCCTGGACAGTCTGCATAGGTCTCCCACACAGAGGCAGGAGCCCAAGGCTCTGGGCTGTCCTGCTGCTTTCCCAGGCTGCCGGAGTCCAGCTCCAGCAGTTTGGAACTCAAGAAGGGTGTGTGGAGTAGGCGTAGAGAAGAAATGGACCACTATGATTTCATGATCATAATGTACAAATGCAAGAAACCTGTCCCCTTACTTACACAGAAGCAGTCACAAGCTCTAGCACAGACTTCTATTTCACCTAAAAACTCAATACAAGTTCCTACTATTCTTATTCTACATCTCAATCTTGAATTAGTTAAGGCATGAAATGTATCACAAAGAAAAGGAGAAACTAAAGAATGAGGAAAGAGTGAAACCCTAAATACAGGTCGTTTGATTAGCATGAGGTCAATGGGGACAGCCAAGACAGTAGGAATAATAAAAGGCCCTTTTGCAAGACATTACTACTATTGACATTAACCTCCAAGCTCACATTGAAAGTAAAAAGCAGCAAGCAATCCCTGAAAGGATTAGGGTGGTCCTGTGTCCTTGCAAGGGAAGGTGGCTGTAGAGACATCCACCAGGCCTTCCTGCAATGGAACAGTCCTCTTCACACCTGCGTGTCCCCCACATCCACTGCACGAACCCCAGCACCAGGCCATAAGTGGGGAGCTGGATGGGAAGTGGAGCGGCTGGGACAAAAGCCAGTACCCATATGGGATCCCAGCAGATGTAAAGCAAGGATTTAACTACTAGGCTACCATTCTTGGCTCTGACCTAGTTCTAATCTTGGGATTTGTACAATTTTGTGTCCTTTGTAAGGGAGGGAATATTAATATTTTAAATGAGGAATTATGAGCGTGTCCCACCCAAGGATGACAAAGGCACATCTGTCAGGAACACATTAAAACTATGCTGGCAGTGCCTTGGTTTGAATCCCCAGGCTGGTACTGAACTAGGGCTTCATTTGCACCATCAGTGTTATGGGTGGCTGTGACTGGTTAGTGTTCTGCAGAGTCCAAGATAATTACAATGTAACCCTTTCCAGAAGCAAACGGCGTGATAATAGAGGCCGTTCAGTTAGTGAAGGTAGAGTGGGTGATGGGGTAGATTTTGTACATGATAGGTTTGAGCTGCTTGGTAGATGTTAAATTTAGTTATTATAGGTCTCTACGGTAGTAATTAGAAAGGCCTAATATTTTTCTGTATTGTTCTCATGAATTCTGATCAGTTTCCCCAAAACATCAAAGCCACTCAAGTAACACCCCTAGAACATTCTTCCTCACATGGATGTTTCTAAGACGTCCTCCTGACTGCTGCCCAACCCCCGGTGCTGATGTTGGATAACAAGGAGCAGCCCACTCTCCTTCCCCTCTGGGGACATGGTCGTTTATCCCACCCATCTTAGTCCTTGTGTTGACCCCTTCCACCCTGATCAAAGACCCACATGGGCATACATCTTTCTCAACTATGTAAATGATATTAAAAATAAAATTAAAAACTAGATGCCTCTGTTGTGCCCACATCCTGTATCAGAAGAGGATCTGTCCCAGCTTGATTTATTAACCCCAGCCTCTATACTGAGCACCCCGAGAAGAAAGCAGCGCTGGCTCTGGTGTCTGCGTCCCTGCTGTCCATCTGGGAGACTTAGATTGTGTCCCACACTCCTTGCTTTGGGACAGACCCAACTGCTCCGTGAGTTGTTTGAGAAATTTGAGGGGCGAGATAACTACATTTTTGCTCAAATAAAATGAAAACTATAAAGACAAAAAGAATGGCAGGCTTTGGGTAATGCTGGGTTAAGTTGCTCCTTGGGACACCCACATTTCAAATTGGAGTGCTTGGGATGGGGCCCTGTCTCTGCTTCCAGTCCAGGTGCTCCTGTTTGCCTGGGAGGCAGAACGAGTTCTTCGTAAGGATCTGCGTTAAAGAGCTGACCTTGTACACTACACGAGCAGTGGAGGATTAATTTGTGGTGCCACAGTACCAGCCTCCTGTGTATGTTAAGACACTAGTACTTTTTTTTTCTTTTTTCACTGTAGTGAAAGAATTTAAAAGACCGTAATTGCATAGGAAATCAAAATTTACATAGAGTGAAGGCAATATAGAGAGATATTAAATATACTGGTTCGTTCTAAAGGTGAAAACAGCCAGCGCTGAACTAGGTCAAAGTCAGAGCTGCGGGGCAGGGGCTAAACAGTTGCCAGAAGTGGAACAGCCAGGAGGCCAACTGGTCCCCATATGCGATGCTGGTATTGCTGCCTTGGTGGCTTTAGCCACTGTGCTGCAAGGCTGGTTCGTATTTTCCTCTGTGTCTCTTCAGGGGAGCTACAGAAAGCTATCGATCTGTTCACGGATGCCATCAAGCTGAATCCTCGCTTGGCCATCTTGTATGCAAAGAGAGCAAGGTGAGAACTCTGCAGACACACGTGCCTCATTTGTTTATCTAGAATTCTGTGATGATCGCAGTGTTACATTGTTTGAAATCAATATTTTTAATGTATTTCTTAGTGTCTTCGTCAAATTACAGAAGCCAAATGCTGCCATCCGAGACTGCGACAGAGCCATTGAAATCAACCCTGACTCGGCCCAGCCTTACAAGTGGCGCGGGAAAGCACACAGGTGAATCCTGGTTTTGGTAACGTGACGTAGTGGGCTTTGTTGGACGGAAAATAAGAACCTTGTGTTTTCTTATTTCCTGACTTTTTAAACAACCAGTATATTTCATGTGTCAGCTTTAAACTGCTTTAGTCCCTGCAAGTATGAAAAATCGGGACAATGGGAAAATAAAGTGGTGCATTTAAGCATTTAGTCGTTCCTGAAATCAACATGTGATGTTTCACAAATGAGTCTAAGATTTGTTTATTTAGTTTATTTAAAAGGCAGATTTTTACCAAGAGGAAGTTAGACATAGATCTTTTACTTCCCAAATGGTTTGTAAATCACCTCAACAGCTGGAGCCAGGCCAGTATGAAGCCAACAACCCAGGGCTGCTTCCTGGTCTCCCACATGGGTTGGGAGCCCAAGGACTTTGCCAAGACACATCAGCAAGGAGTTGAATTGGATCCGATGCATCCATATGGGATGCTGGCTCCACGGACAGAGGAGGAACTTCTTAATACAAATGAACATTTTTATCTTACAACTTTAATTCATGAATTTCATTTTATGTGGGTTGAGAAAATATTACTGGAAAGGCAGTAGAGAATGGCCTAAAGCCTTGGGACCCTACACCCACGAGGGAGACCCCCAAGAATCTCCTGGCTCATGGCTTCAGATTGGCTCAGCTCTGGTCGTTGTGTCCACTTCGGGAGTGACCCAGTCAACAGAAGATCCTTTTCTCTGTCTCTCCTCTTTGTATATCTGCCTTTGCAATAAAAATAAATAAGTCTTTGTTTTTAAGAATTAGGTGTGTTAATGACATCTGCTTTATTGGGATAAGCTATGAATAGAATTAGGAAAAATAAAAGGATGTGGAGCAGCCAGGACCCAACCTGGCACCTGTATTGGATCTCAGTGCTTGCAAGGTAAGGATTTTAGCCACTGAGCCAAAGCACTGGGCCCTAAAAATGTTTTTCATGCAGCAAAATGCATAATAGGGTTTATATTAATGATTTCAAAAATTTAACGTTAAATTTTTCCCCTCAGTGTTTGTGTGTGTATGTCTTATTTGAAAGGCAATGGACAGATGAGTCTTCACCACCTGCTGGTTTGTTCCCCAAGCCAAAACTGGGAGTCTGTAGCTCCTTTGGACTCCCCCAAGCACAAGGGCCTGTTACTGTGTCAAATCTCATTAACAGGGTGTTAGACTGGAAGCAGAGCAGCTCAGAGTCATCAGGGCAGTGGCTTAACTTGCTGAACCACAGTGCAAGCTTTTCTCATCCCCCCTCTTTTTTGTTTTTCATAATTTCCTTAGGAATACATGTGTATGTTTGTGTATGCATGTATTTGACAAGCAGAGAGTGAGATAAAGAGATCTTCCTTCCACTGGTTTAGTCTAACTGCCCACAGCATCCAGGAGCCTCCTCTGGGTCTCCCAGGCGGGCACAGGGTTCCAAGGCTTTAGAACATCCTCTGCTGTTTTCCCAGGCCATACATGTATCTGGATGGGAAGTGGAGCATTTGGGACACAAACCCACGCCCATATAGGTTGCTGTTGATTGCAGAAGGAGGATCAGCCAGTGGGTGGACTTACTGGGCTGCATGCTCATTTTCATTGCTGTCCTTTACCGCATTCTTATTGTCCTTGCCAACCTGTCCTTGTGTCTTTTGTCATCTTTTCTAGGTTGGGGAGGTTTGAAGGGACGGAGAGCTCCATCTACTGGTTTTATTTTGTAAAATTCTGGCCCAGTCCTGAAGCTGGCAATGAGAAACTCAAGTGTTTGAGCTGGGTGACAGGAACCCAGTTACTTGAACCATCACCCACAACCCAGTTTCTCTTTAGCAGGAAGCCAGAGTGTGGAGCAGAACTGAGCGTTGAACCTGGGCACTCTGATACTTAGGTGTGTTGTGTTAGTACTGATGTATGTGGGAGTCAGAGTGATGAAGGTAACTTGCATCTATTGGTTCTTCCTGAAATGGCCACAGTTGCTGGGGCTGCTCTTGTCTGAAACCTGGAGCCTTGAACTGCAGTCGGGGCTCGCACATGGCTGGCAGCCCACGTGAATGTGCTCCTGAAGTCTGGGATCTCCTGAGAAACACCTACACCCTGTTATGAGAACACCAGGAGGAAAAACAGGAGATAGGAGTGATCTTGGAGTGCTCAGAATTCCTGGAAAGTACAGTTACCTCTCAGGCATGCTGTGTACTGTCTCCATTGAAGTGATAGGATTGGAATCCTGAACTTTTGCATTGTAAATATTTATTGAAATAATTGGATCAGAATTCTAAACATTGTAAATTTTTTACCTGCTTTCTGCTCTATGTGACAAAATAACTCATTATGTATTTACTCAATATCTTATAGCTATTGATTTTCTCCTAAATAATATCTATAAAACCCTCCCATTTACTTTGTTCATGGCAAGAGGTCGCTCCCGGACTGGAAAGTAAAATCATTTCACTCTCCTTGGCATCTTGCTCAATTGCTTTGAACCCCCACAGCCCGAGTACTTGGACTGTCATAAACATTTGGCATGAACTGGGTTGGAAGCAGAGCAGCTTAGACGTGAACCAGCACTTCGGTTTGGTTTCGCACACGTTGCAACCTGTAGCTGAACTCCATGTGCCAAAATGCTGACTTCTGAAGTACCATGTTCTAAATACAGCCGTGTGTATGAAAAAGCTTATTGTATCCTGGAGGAAGTCTGAACTCCCTCAGGTTTTGATTGGGTTCGTTAACGATGTAATAGTAATTGAGTTGGTTGATGGAAGTTCATACTTAATGCTTTCTACTTGTCACAGTCTCTTTTTTGTAAGGAAGCAGCACATCAAGCCACATAAATAAATGTTTTGTAATTTTCTCCAAAAATTATTATATTGTTATTTTTTAATTTATTCCAGACTTCTGGGCCATTGGGAAGAAGCAGCCCATGATCTGGCGCTTGCCTGTAAACTGGATTATGACGAAGATGCTAGTGCGATGCTGAAAGAAGTTCAGCCAAGGGTATGTGCCAGCAGAGCTGGGGTAGTTACCACTGCAGTATTCCACAGTGTGGCACTTAAACCTGGCAGCCAGAAACTACCTTAAAAAATGTAAAGAAATAGACAGGTTGGAGTGTTTAGGTCTGCGTGTTTTCTTACATGGTATTGGAGCAGTTGCTCTTACTTTGTTTCCGAGACCACAGTGAAACTGTAACTGGAAAAAGGAGTATGAGGCTTATCAGAAGGAAAGAAAGAATAGTGTATAAAATATAAAATGTAACCTCGGTTTGAGTCTGGTGTGTCCTTATGTGTTGCTGTATTCAGCTACTTTGGGAGTTAGGCTTCAGCTTAGTAAAATACTGAATGCAAAAATTAAAACATTTTGCCTTTTGAAAGCACTAGCTTTATTTATTTGAAAAGCAGAATTAACTGGGAGCAAAAGGGAGTCACAGAACTTGCACCCATGCATCACTCTCAGACGGCTGCCGTGGCCAGTGCTAGGAGGACAGAGCTCTGTTCCGGTCTCCCGTGTCGCAGAGGCCCAAGCACGCGGGCCTTTTTCTGTTGCTTTCCCAGGCATTCACAGGAGCTGGCTGACTCGTACAGATTGCCAGCGTTGCTCGTGGTGGCTTTGCTTGTGACGCTGCCACACTGGTCCGTGTGTCAAGGTGTTTAAATATGTTCGTTTTCAGAATTGTGTGTTGAATTAAGTATGTCTCCTCAAAAAATTGTTGCGACTTTTGGAGCAGGCCTCACTTTGTGGCTCTATCCGTCTAGGCCCAGAAAATTGCAGAACATCGGAGGAAGTATGAGCGAAAACGTGAAGAGCGAGAGATCAAAGAAAGAATGGAAAGAGTGAAGAAGGCCCGAGAGGAGCACGAGCGAGCGCAGAGGGTGCGTGTGCGGGGGGCGCACGGCTGGGCGGGTCTTCAGGGTCTGTATTGGTAGCATTGCAGTTCTATTGATGATCTGCTTGAAAGAAGTCCCCCTTCTGCTTTACCTGGGGGTCGTTTTAATTTTTTTTAAGTGAGATTATATTTCTAATGTAATTTCTTTTAATGTTCTTTTAAAATCAGAAGTTTTTTCAAGTAAGTAAAGTAATTGAAATTTGACAATATTTTTTGTTAAGCCTTACAATTTCTCCTGTTCCAACAATGGGCTCATAACTCTTGAAAATTGATTCTATTTTTTATTTTCAGTTATAAAGTCCTTTTGTATTTGGAAATTTGTAACGTTATACCTTGTTTTTTTTGTTTTTGTTTGTTTTTTTTTTTTTACTTTATTGCGCATCATATGAATAAAGTTGTAGCTTAATATTTAAAAGTAATTCTTCTATTTATCCATCTCCTTGATTATGTCTGTGCCTCTATGGGATAAATTTCTTTTTTGTATTTATAAACCTGAAAAAGCAAGTCAGTCCTCTTGAAGGTTCCTTTTTTTTTTTTTAATCTTATTTTTATTGGAAAGACAGATATACAGAGAGGAGGAGCGACAGAGAGGAAGATCTTTCATTCGTTGATTCACTCACCAAGTGGCTGCAGTGGCTAGAGCTGAGTCAGTCTGAAGCCAGGAGCCAGGAACTTCTTCCTGGTCTCCCACGCGGGTGCAGGGTCCCAGAAGCTTTGGGCCATTCTTAACTGCTTTCCCAGGCCACAAGCAGGGAGATGGATGGGAAGTGGAGCTGCTGGGATTAGAACCGGCGCCCATATGAGATCCCAGCGTGTTCAAGGCGAGAACTTTAGCCACTAGGCTACTGTGCTGGGCCCTCTTTTGAGTTTTTAAGGGGAGAATATGGAGAAGATGGACCAGGGATATGAAGGTCATGGCAGTGTTGGTAATAAGTCTTCTAGTTTTAAAAGCAGTAAGTTCATGGTTTTACAGACATGAACATACTCATATTCATTCTGCTAATGGCCCCAGTGGCCATAGCTGAGCCCTTCAAAGCTGAGGAGTTGAGCTTCTTCTAGGTCTTTCGCATATGGGCAGTGGCGCAGTACTCGAGGCCAGCCTCAGCTGCCCTCCCAGGCACTGGACTTCAACTGGTGCCCATGTTAGATGCACTCCAGGCGTTGCCCAGCAGGCATTTCATTATTTTTTTTTTAATGTGAATATAATATCTGCACTTTCTAAAAAAGATTTGTTTTATTTTTATTGGAAAGTCTGATATACAGAGAGGAGGAGACACAGACAGGAATGATTTACTCCCCAAGTGAGTGTGACGGCTGGTGCTATGCCAATCTGGAGCCAGGAGCCAGGAGCCAGGAGCTTCTTCCAGGTCTCCCACATGGGTGCAGGGTCCCAAGGCATTGGGCTGTCCTCGACTGCTTTCCTAGGCCACAAGCAGGGAGCTGGATGGGAAGTGGAGCGGCCGGGATCAGAACTGGCGCCCACATGGGATCCTGTGGAATCTGGCACATTCAAGGCAAGGACTTTAGCCACTAGGCTACACTGCCGGGCCCTAGGCATTTCATTATTAAAAGTGTTTTGCAGAGTAAAGCATTCTACTTGAAATCGTTACTTAGTAATGTTCACAGTGCATTCAGATGTTAATTTGTTATCGAAGGTGTTGTGAACAGCCCAGTATCGTGAGTGAAATCTACCAGCATGTCTTACTGCAGGGCTGCTTCAGGGTGAATGCTGTTGTGTAATTTGTTTCTCTTTTTTGTGTTGTGTTAAAGGAGGAAGACGCCAGACGACAGTCAGGAGCGCAGTATGGCTCTTTTCCAGGTATGGTTTAAAAGAAGTCAGTACTGTTCTGCTACAAATAATTAAATTGGATTCTGATTTGGGGTTGGAGCGCAAGAAAGTTGAGATACTGATTTCTACTAAATTTGAATGTGTTGAATAATGTTAATTCCTGGAACACTAATGAGACTTATTTCCATTAGAATCTTATGTTAATGGGAATATTTCGTGTGTATTCTTCCCCCTCAAATTTTGAATAGTATTACTAACATTGGAAGATGTTATTCCACAAATGCCTACAGGAGCTGGGGAAGGCCAGAGCCATTCTCTGTGTTCCAGAACCCCCGAGCCAGGGTTCTGCCTTAGAAAGACTTATGAAGTAGAAGCCTGAGATGGGTTTTCAGTCCACATGGTTGGACATGGAGTACGGACATCTTCCTCAGTCTTTGGATTTTGTTTGTTTGAAAGGCAGAGTTAGAAGAAGCCTTCTGTTCACTCACTCACTCTGCACGTGGTAGGACCAGGACCTTCCTGCGGGTCTTCCCCATGGGCGGCGGGGTCCCGGCATTGGACCATCTTCTGCTGTTTCCCGTGCAGATTAGGACAGAGCTAGCTTGTAAGTGGAACAACCAGGATGTGAGCTGGCAAAGCAGTGTTGCCGGTGGCAAGCTACCATGTTACCCTCCAACGGCGGTCCACTTGCCAGAGTCTTAACTGCTCGGGGAAAGGTGTCTGTGCAGTATACATTTCACCAGTTGTGGGAATTGGAACATTATACCTTATTGCAAATAAATAACCTGTTCTGGTTTTAAGTATTTCTGAATTGCCATAGTGGAATTTTGCTTTGTTCTACAGTAATATTCATGAAGATAGTTTCTAGAAACACTAGATGGAACAGGAATCCACATTTTAAAAATTTTTGTGAATTTAATTTGAGGGGGCCCAGCGCCGTGGCGCAAGTGGTTAAGTCCTTGCCTTGCACGCCCGGGATCCCATATTGGCGCCAGTTCGTATTCCGGCTGCCCTGATTCCCATCCAGCTCCCTCCTTGTGGCCAGGGAAAGCAGTCGAGGACGGCCCAAGGCTTTGGGACGCTGCACCCGTGTGGGAGACCCGGAAGAGGCTCCTGGCTTCGGATCGGCATAGTATCGGCCGTTGCGCTCACTTGGGAAGTGAATCATTGGATGGAAGATCTTCCTCTCTGTCTCTCCTCTCTGTATATCCGCCTTTCCAATAAAAAAAAATAATTAAAAATAAATCTTTAAAAAAAATTTTAATTTGAGGAGCCAGCACCCTATATGGATGCCAGTTTGATCCAACTCCCTGCATATGGCCTGGCAAAGTAGGGGAGGATGGCCCAAGTCCTTGGGTCCCTGTGCCTCCTGCCTTTGGATTGGCTCAACTCTGGTTGTTGAGGCTATTTCAGGAGTGAGCCAGCAGTTGGAAGATCTCTCTCCCATCTCCTCCTTCCCCTTTTGTTTCTTTCTATAAATTTGCCTTTCAAATAAATACATCTTTAAAAAAATTAATAAGTTCATTTGCAAGGAATTTCAACAGAAAGAAATGATGCATCCTGTGGTTTACTCCCCACGTGACTGCAACAGCCTAGACTAGACAGATTGAAGCCAGGAGCCACAAACTGCACCCAGGTCTCCCTCGTGTGGCAGGCCCCAAGTGCTGGGTCATTGTCCTGTGGTGTCTCGGACACATTAGCAGGAACTGGATTAGGAGTGGGGCAGCTATAACAAGCCGGTGCTCATATATGGAATGCTGGTATTGCAGCCATCAGTTTAACTTGTACCACAACACTGGCCTCCAACTTGCTGTTTAAAGAAAAAGAAAATTGGATTTAAATCATGACTTATTTCTTTAACATAGAGATAACTGGGTTTTTTGTTTGTTTTAAGAAGTGATGTCAGGGGGCCTGGTAAAATAGCCTAGCAGCTAAAGTCCTAACCTTGCATGTGCTGATTCTAATCCCAGCAGCCCCACTTCCCATCCCGCTCCCTGCTTGTGGCCTGGGAAAGCAGCTGAGGACAGCCCAAAGCCTTGGGACTCTGCACCCATGTGGGAGACCCGGAAGAGGCTCCTGGCTCCTGGCTCAGGATTGCCAAAGCTCCAGACATTGCAGCTGCTTGGGGAGTGAACCGGTGGATTCTGACTTTCCAATTAAAAAAAATAAAATAAATCTTAAGAAAGAAAAAGTGAAAAACAAAAGTGACTCCTGGGGCCACATCCTGTATCTGATTGTGTGGGGTAAATTCTGGTTCCTTCTGTTTCCAGCTTCCTGCTGATGCACCCCCAGGTGAGGGGCTGCAGTGCCCCTGGGGTCCCTGCCGCGCGGGGCTCAGTGCTGGGCTCCTGGAAATCTGTTTACCTCATCCTGCTTTCTACTGTAGAATAGAGCAGTGCTCCTATGAAAGCAGCATGCAGGTTTTCATTTTCAGATATGTTGATTCTCTTGAAAAGGCGTAGAAATCAGGACAATCACCATATTTTTAAAAAGCCTCTTAACTAATTCTTGAAGGAATAACTGCTTTGCAGTCAATATGGTGACGATTTTAAAACAACAGTAAATTTATATGAATTTAAATTTAAAATGTTCAAAACAGGAAGAATGGTTTTATAATCCTGATGGACTGTCAGCTGCGCTCTAAAGTAACATTCATTTTATTTGCCAGTTTTACTGTTAGGAAATAATAGATCCAGAAGGTTAATGTAAAGTGTCAGTTTATTTTTAAGGGAAAATTGGAAGCTAGAGTTGAGTGTGTGTACCCAGCCGGTGGAGGGTGTGTCAGATGTCTGAACTGTACAGGTCTTTGATTTGCACTTCAGTTCTTCCTGTGTGTGTATCTGACTGACGTCTGTGCCTTTCTTTGATTTGCTCTTACAGGTGGCTTTCCTGGGGGGGTGCCTGGTGGCTTTCCTGGAGGAATGCCTGGAATGGCAGGGGGGATGCCTGGAATGGCAGGCATGCCTGGACTCAATGAAATCCTCAGTGACCCTGAGGTTCTTGCAGCCATGCAGGTAAGACCTTTGATCTTTATATGATTAGGGTATTTTTTTTTAATAGTTCTCGATGAAGACAGATTATGCCCAGGCATTGTGTATTTGGGTTTTTGTTTGTTTGAAGGAGTTACAGAAATCTTTCAGCAACTGGTCATGCCCCAGGTAGCAGCAGTAGCTAGGGCTGGCCCTACTTATAGGATTCCAGAGTTTTCTCCAGATCTCCCAGGTGGCTGGCAGGGACCACTGTCCACTGCTTCTCCTTGGCCATGAGCAGGTTGCTGGGGGGCTCTGCAAGCGCTGCACCACCTTGTTGGCCCCAGTCGGTGTAGGGTGGTTTTATTGTGTGTTTTTTTTTTTTAATTTAAATATATTGATCTTGGTTGCCAGAAAGGTACTTTTTCAGGTGTAACATTAATTTTAATTGTTTTGAGTTCGTAAGTTTTTTTAAAGAGATCTATTTTTATTGAAAAGTCAGATTTACAGAGGCAGAAAGATCTGTTATTTTTATTGGGAAAGTCAGATTTACAGACAGAGAGAGAAATATCTGACTGTTGGCTTGCTCCCCAAGTGCCTTCAACAGCCTGAACTGAGCCAACCCAAAGCCAGGAGCATCCTCTGCTGCTCTCCCAGGCCACAAGCAGGGAGCTGGAAGGGGAGTGGAGCATCTGGGACATGAACTAGTACCCATATGGGATCCCAGTGCATGCAGGCTAAGGATATTAGCCACTAGGCCATTGCACAGGGCCCTTACAGAAAGTTAAGTTTTAAAATGATTTATGGATAGTGCAGGAGTCACTGGTATTTGTATCAAAATTGCATGTGCTGTTTTTCAATATTTAGTTCAAGGGACATAACTGAGCTTAAGCTTTTGAAATGCACATTCATAATATTTGTATCTCAGGAACTGTTCTAAACCCTAGTTACCTTAACCTTGACAAAATATGGGCCTAATAAGCAGTTAGCAATAGGATAATAAACTTATTCCCCCAACAGGATAACTTTAAAAAGCCTAAAAGAACCATCTCCTCCTCTTTTTCAGGATCCAGAAGTTATGGTGGCATTCCAAGATGTGGCCCAGAACCCAGCAAATATGTCAAAGTATCAGAACAACCCCAAGGTTATGAATCTCATCAGTAAATTGTCAGCCAAATTTGGAGGTCAAGCATAATGCCCTTCCAACAAAGCCCTTCTGAAGGATAAGCAGCCTGGTCACCTAATGGATGTCGCAATAATACAAACCAGTGTACCTCCCACCTGGCCGAGAGCTGGCTGTGAGGTCACGGCCCAGTCCTCTGCACCGAACGCAGCTGAAGCATTTGACAGTGGTTTGCCATTAGGGCATTCATCCAGATAATGTTTTGCTACTAGGAATTATAAACTTTAAGTTTTTTAAACCTTAAAAATATTTAAAACAAATTAAAAGGGTGTTAATTCCTCCATTTTTCTTTGCTAATCATTTTGGGATTTTTTTCCTTTGACTCACTGGGCAAGGAAAACACACAAGAACAGAAGATAGACTGCTCTAGTGTGAGTGGAATAAAGATTTATTAGATGGCAGCATATATATATATATATATCATTTAAACAGATGACAGTTTAGTTGGGTAAATGGTTACTGAAGCATTTTATCTTTTTAAATGCTTTATTCTTCAAAAATGAAATGATTTATTTCGATAAAGCTATAGGGACCACGAGTGTTTCAGTATGACTTGGGTAGGGACTGGAAGTCCTTGGCAGGGTGGCGGTCTGTCACTGCGTTGCGCACCTACACCTCAGGCAGGGCACACTGGAGTCTACACTGTGGGGAAGGGGTACTGCAACAGCTGGGTTCCTCAGCTCTGCTTGTCCAGTGTGTCAAGTAAATTCTTCATTTTCATGTAGAGGAGATAAAAGACTGTTTTTTATATAATTCTGTTTAAAATTACCTTTCCTGATAAAAGCTACCCAACTCTGTTTTCTGTTTGTCACATTTTCCCTTCGTCTTCTTTTCCACTAGCAGCCTCACCAGTGTTCCCGTGTACAATAGAATTGTACAAGCATAGTTAATGCTGGTTTAATCTCATGGAGTACACATGGTGGTTCTAGGGAAATGCCTGTAACAGCCATGATTTCCTACTTGGCACAAGGTTACCTACGTAAGTGTTGGCAGCTCTGACAACACGTTGTATCAGAAGACAGGAGGAGAGAATCTCCTTGAGTATTGGACACACCTACTGCAGTTGAGTTCATCTTGTGCTGTTGACCTTCATATTTTGAACAGCAGAAGATCTGAATGACTTCACACGTGGAGAGGAGTCTAATTCTTGATTCAATCTTAAATTGCAAAAAAAAGTTATGAGTTGTTGATACTCAGTCTATCTTCCTATTCATCATTTCTTTAAATAACGCAACCATATCACCGCCTCTGCCTTCCTCCTTCCTCCAAAGATACGGAAAATGAGGATAAATCCCAGGAAGTGTATTCCTAAAATGGCACCCCTCTGACATCTTCAGGTTCCTACCCTTTGCTCTTCACAAGCAGATGGAAATGGCATCTGTTATATTGATGAGAAAAAGTGTATGCTAAGAGAGCATGGTTTTTATAAATCTGTTAAAACACTAAACTTGCATTTGGGCTTGCCATAATTCTTTTTGTTAATGTGTGTTCTCCTTTCTCAAAATTTCCAATGTGTGCTGTGCTTAACTCGAGAAGACCAGTTTAACCTGGATTCCTTACTGGATTTCATTATGTTACCTGAGTATATTCTAGTATTTCCATATTGGCTTAGACAGGCAAAAGTAAACTTGTTTTTCTGGAAATGTGTTCATGTACTTTCAGACTTTTGAATTCCACAAACAAGAAATTGTCTTCATTTTCATAAAGATTTAACATCACTTCTAATCAAACCAGAGACATTTCTGTTCTTGTACTGATGCTGAGTCAAGAAGGTGGAGTTTGCTTCTGCTTAAAATTACTGGATATTTCTAGTTATGTTAAAATAAAACACAATTTCAAAACGTGCATGTTTTCTTTGCCCCCTCCCCTTTCCCGCATTGTGTCCATATCTGCAGCGCACAGTCGGCTACAGATGATGAATTGTTATTAGCAAGGACGCCTAAAGATACACTGTGTGGGCTAAGGAGTTGACTAGCACTCTTGGTTAAGCCGGGCACTTGGCCAGGACTTAGACTGGTTGATAGAGAAAGGTAGGGTGGCGGGTGTTCAGTCTGCTAGCTCATTCCACAAATGGCCACAAGTCTGGCCTCCCTTGAGCCCTCACCTGCTGGCATCAAAAGCAAAGTCAGAACTCTAACCCAGCACTCCTAGGATGCCAAGTCCCATGCGGTGTCTTCACTGGCACTAATACCTCCTAGAATGGTTCTACGATGTTTTCAGTTCAGCCAGTCTTTTCTTGGGCAGTAATATCTTCTAGAAGTTGAGATGGAAGTTAAAGTGTGCTGTAACTTTTTCGCATAATCCTGTGTGTTCTGACTGTACCCAGTCTGAGGGGCCTGTGAGAGGAGACTTCAAGTTTGCTGCTGTCTGAGTGACTTGCTGTCCTGTGTGTTCGTGATTTAGCTGCCTGCCGGAAGTGCCACTGAACGCAAGCCGAGATGTTTTTGACTTCAGTGCAGCCGAGTCCTGACAGTTGTGGCCATTTAGGGAGTGACCCAGCGGGTGGAAGTTCTATTTTCTCTGTTTTACTGCATTTCAAATGAATACATCAATCATTTTTTAAAAAGATACCAAACTAAGTATGTCTCGTCCTCTCATACGGCTTGTGCTCACTACAGCTCCACGTTATTAAATGCTGATGGAGGGGGGTGCAGAAATGACTGAGTTACACATTGCTATTCGGCGTGATGCAAGGCGTGAACCGAGTGCGGCACGTGGTAAAGTGATCACTGCAAACAGGATGTTGTGAAGCGGGCTGCCTACAAAGCCGACAGGGTGCAGGTTGGATGCGTCTTCTAGCTTCTCAGAGTGTTTAAGACAGGTCTACGTAAATGAGCTATTTAGTCCGCAAAGCAAGTGGGAGTGCCGATCGTAACGTCGCTGCACAGCGGAGGGACCCGCGAGGAGAAACGTGGAGACCTCCAGACGCTCCCGGGTCGCTCCGGAGGGAGAGCTTCCACGGTCACAGTTCCCCTCTTCACAGAGAGAGGCCGCAGCCGCCGACGGCCCGCCGAGTGCAGGCTGGGTGCCAGAAAGCGTGAGGGAACGCCGGGTGCCAGAGAACGTGAGGGAACGCCCGGTGCCAGAGAACGTGAGGGAACGCCCGGTGCCAGAGAACGTGAGGGAACGCCGGGCCCGTCAGGCGCTGCCCGCGCGGGCGGCAGAGGGCGCCCGGCGACCCGGAAGCGGTTGTCCAGGAGGAGGCGGCCCGGCTGAGGGGGCGGGGCCGGCGGCGATTTGGCCCTGGGCGACGAGGTGTCTCCTCGTTCCCCGCGGGGCCACACCGGCTGGGAAAGTTTGTCCTGGTGTGCAGGGGAGCCGCTGCGATGGCCTCGGTGCTGTCCTACGAAAGCCTGGTCCACGCCGTGGCCGGAGCCGTGGTGAGGCGGGGTTTCGCGCCCCGGATCGCAGCGGGGTGCGGGGCCTTTTTGGGGGCTCCCCTCGCCGAGAGCCGGGAAACGGGCGGGGGATGCGCACGGGAGGGCGACCTCGGGGATGGGGGGCGCCTCTCCTGACTGGGACGCCGAGGAAGGGGCCATGGGGGGTTACCTCGGGGTAGGGACCCCTCTGGTGATGGGGCACGCAGACCCCCTCAGGCTGTGGGAGCGGTGACCGGTCCTCCCCGACCCTAGTGACAGCTCCGCCATTCCCACCTGATAACACCGCGGAAGGAGTCAGCAGGATGATTTTTTTTTTTTTTTTTAAGATCGGGCTTTTTGTCTTTCTCTTGTTAAAACGAGATCAGGGTTGCAGTCCCTGTGAGGACGTGAGCTGTTGGTTCTTGGCCCGTCTGACTAGGTTCCATTTGAAACCCCTTTTCTCTGAAACTTTCCACCCACACTTGGCTTGGGCCGTCCTCCTCTCCCTCCTCCCTCGGAATGCGCTTCCTCATGTCCCTCCGCTGCTGACACGTGCACCTTGCGCCCAGGAACAGCACTGTGAGCGGAGTATATGCCCATCTGAGCTGAACCCCAACTCCCTGCAAGCCTCACCCGTCTGCCCATTGGGTGACACAATGTTTCATCCCAGTGCCTGATCCGCAAGTCCTGGTTCATTCCCACTAGCTGGCATAAAGGTGCTGGGATGGCCCTGGTACCACATTGCTTGCGGACGGGTCCGGAGCAGCGGGCACTAGGGGCGATGGGTTCTCTCAGGTAAACCAAACGGGATCAGCCTGCACCTGAAGGGGAAAGAGAGGTGGCCGGACACCCGCTGATTTAGATTTGATCATCCCAGCTGTTGTGTTGAGTGTGAAGGGTGATGGCGGTGACTTGGGCCAGCGTGGTGACACAGTGCGCTGTGCCAGATGCCTCAGGGAGAAGCGTGTGGGCCCTCTGCCCCAGGAAGGCGAGCACTGAGGGACAAGCCCTGGGTTCATCCTGTTGGTTCGCCCAGGAGACTGGCTTCAGTAGAGTGACAGGGTGAGCAGTTGGCACAATTCCTATAGAACGGGAGAGGGGAAGCGCTCATGCCCTCTTCTCTGGGTGGATGTTCTCCATCCACCACACTTACGGAAAGAGAGAAGGAGAGAAAGATCTGTCTGCTGGTACCCTGCCAAATGGCTAGAATTGCCAGAGCTGAGCTGGTCTGAAGCCAGGAGGCAGGCACTACTGGGATTACCACGTGGGTACAGGGTCCCACAGCTCTGGGCCAGAAACAGGGAGCTGGATGGGCAGTGGAGCAGCTGGACACGAACCAGTGCCGTTATCGCTTGCAAGATAGAGGATTAGCCATTTGAGCTGTCCTGCCGACCCCCAGGGTTTTTCTTTTTTCTAGTGAAGTAGTCAGACCACCTGTGAGTAAGGAGAAACAAAGCAAAATTATTCTAGATAATGTCACAGAGGATTGCCTAAGGGAGTAGATGGTCCATGTTTGAAATTTGTTTTTTTAATCTGGTCTCATTTGCAGCTACAGGCAGCAAGCAAGTTCATGGCTGGAGCTGTGTTGCAGTAAAACCCCATTTGCAGAAATGGGTAGTTGGCTGGGTTTGGGCCAGGACCACAGTTAGCTGAGCTTGGTTAGAGCGTGATGTGGGCCAGTGAGGGATAGAGGACAAATAGGGTGTAAATAATTTATTTCTAGTTAATCTACAAAGATGATTCTGGGCTTTTTTTGTTTGTTTTTCCTCCTTGCTACCACCTAAAGTTTTTTTTTCCTCCCCTAAACTATGTCAGGTTATCTAACATATGAACCCCCATAGAGTACTTTTTTCTTTCTGCTCTCAAGGCAGTACTGTCCCATTTATTTTTAAAAAAGATTTATTTATTTTTATTGGAAAGGAAGATATACAGAGAGAAGGAGAGATAGAAAGATATTTTGTCCACTGGTTCATTCCTCAAGTGCCACAACAGCCAAAGCTGAGCTGCTCTAAAGCCAGGAGCCAGGAGCCTCTTCCAATACTCCCACTCAGGTGGAGCAGCTGGGACATGAACCAGCGCCTGTTTGTGATGCCAGTGCTTACAAGGTGAGGATTTATCCATTGAGCCATTGTACTGGTCTTGGCAACGCTGTCCCTGGCACATAGCTGAATGAAAAGTTGTTGTGTGTTTTATTACTATTTTTAATTGTCACACTGAAGAGTGGGTCTCACAAGTTTTGTTTGTTTGTTTGTTTGCTTTTTACATGCATGTGTGTTAAGGTTAGTCCACACCTCAGGGCCCCCACTTTCTTCTTGTGGCTACCAAAATGATAAATTTAACCCCCTAAAATGTGGCAGTTGACAGACGGTTGTTAAGGGACCATTGCATTGGATAGTACAGAATTGTGACGATGACTGATGTTTAAATTTACTAAAGCTCGTGTTCAACCAAAGCTTGGAGAGGATGCTGGAGGGTCAGCCATGCCTGTCTCAAACCCGGCCGCCGGGCCTCCCGTTGGTTGCCGTGAGCTCCAGCCTGGCCTTGCAGCTGCTGCTCCAGATGGCAGTGGAGCGCTGGTGATGTCTTTTTTTCTAAGATTTATTTTTTTAATTGTTTTATTGGAGAAGCAGATGAACAGAGAGGAGGAGAGACAAAGAGGAAGATCTTCCGTCTGATGGCTCACTCCCCAAGTGGCTGTTGTGGCTGATCTGAAGCCAGGAGCGCTTTCCCAGGCCACAAGCAGGGAGCTGGATGGGAAGTGGAGCTGCCAGGATTAGAACCAGTGCCCATATGGGATCCCGGGCACGTTCAAGGCGAGGACCTTAACTGTTACGCTATCGCGCTGGGCCCTGGTGATGTCTTTACTGACAGGCTTTTTGAGTTGACATTTCGTGGGTGCTTATTCACTGCCTTCTGAGCTTTCCCGTCACGTCAGGCGTAGTTGAGGAATATGTACAGGGGCCTTTTTAAAGTGAAAGGAGTACTTTCACTTGTACTTGACATTACACCTTGGGGTAACTGTCGGCAATTTCAAGTTGTCAGAAATGAATTACTTTATGTCAGAAAATGCTGGGTAATGTTCAGATGATAAAATCAGTGTCTTCAAATATTACTTCCAATTTGAGTTATAATTCTACAGTTTTAGCTCTCACTAGATCAGTTTTGAAAGATAGCTTTTTAATTCTAGAGGTGTAAAATTATAAATAGGAATGGTTTTCTATCACCTCTTAGTCTTTGGCTAAGATCAAGTGAAATGGTTCTTTTGGGCTAGAATTGAAAAACTGGATTGTTGGAATTGCCTAGGGTAGTTTAGAAACCCAAATGGACTTTGGAATTGTCATGTGAATAATTAATCAGTAACTTTCAAAGGACATCTTTTTTTCTCCTTTTATATTTGCGTAATTTATACTTTAAAAGAATCATTAGATAAACAGTGACTCTTAAGAAATTCAAACTTACTATGCTGGCATCCCATATCAGACTGCCAGTTTGAGTCCTGGCTGTGCTGCTTTGTGTCCAGTTTTCTGCCCAGGAAGGCAGCAGAAGATGGCCTGGTCCATGGGTCCCCATGTCCATGTGGAAGATCAGGATGGAGTTTGTGGCTCCTGGTTTCTGCCTTGCCCAGACCTAGACAGTGAGTAGGTAGATTTCTTTCTTTCTCTCTCCCTGCTTTACAAATAAGTCATTTTATTAGAAAAAAAAAAATCGGGTCTATTACTGTGGCATAGTAAGTGAAGCTTTTCTCCTGCAGCACTGGCATCCTCTGTGGATGGCAGCTTGAGATCCAACTGCTCCACTTCCAATCCAGGTCCCTGCTAATGTACCTGGGAAAGCAGCAGAAGATGGCTCAAGTCCTTGGGACCCTGCAGCCACATGGCAGACTCACAAGAAACTCCGGGCTTATGGCTTCAAATCATCCCAACTCTAGCTATTGCAACCATCTGGGGAGGAAGCCAGTGGCTGGTCTCTGTCTCTCCTCTCTCTGTAACTCTGCCTTTCAAACAAAAATAAATAAATCTTTAAAAAAAATTGTGGGGTCTGCACAGTGGCTAAAGTCCTCATCTTGCACGCACCGGGATCCCATATGGGCACCAGTTCATATTCTGGTGGTCCCGTTTCCCATCCACCTCCCTGTTTGTGGCCTGGGAAAGCAATCGAGGACGGCTCAAAGCCTTGGGACCTTGCACCCGCGTGGGAGACCCTGAAGAGGCTTCTGGCTCCTGACTTTGTATCAGCTCAGCTCCAGCTGTTGTGACCGCTTGAGGAGTGAAACATCGGACGGAAGATCTTCCTCTCTGTCTCTCCTCCTCTCTCTATATCAGACTTTGCAATAACAATATATATTTAAGGATAACTTTTTGGACCCTAAGATGATAGGAGAGTCCTCCTCTGTCCTGTGTTCCATGTGCCACTGCCCATGATCCCGGCAGTGCCCAGGCACACCAGTTTCTAGAACGAGTTAACCAAGTGTGCAGATCACTTTTCTCCAGACAGTTTCAGAAAAGCAAATTGGGCCGGATTCTCTTGCCCGGAAGCTCGTGCAGTGCGTGTGTTCAGGACAATTTCCCACGCAGAAATCAAGTAAAAGGACTTGTTGGTTTGCTCTTCAAGGCCTTCTTGATATAAAGGCCAATCAGAGTCCCTGTCCTCAAAAACTTACTCAGTGTGCAACAGGGCATGAGCAAGCCTCTGCTGGGACCAAGCTGTGCCCGTGGAGACGGCAAGTTGCCAAGGCTCACGTGTTAGAGGAGTGGGAGTTACTGAGCAAAGCTCAGGAGGAGGGACAGAACACGAAGCACCTTCAAGAGCCCTCCTGTGTCAGTCCGCATCTGGGTGACGTCACTTGGTTCAGCATGGAGTGAGAGGCGGTGCGTCGGCGGAAGGATGTGAAGTGTGTGAAACTTAAGGAGTTTGCGCTCAAGCTGATCAGACACAGGGCTGGCATTTGGCCTCGGTCGCCTGTATCCCGTATTGGAGTGCCCAGGTCCCGTTCCCAACTCTGCTGCTAATTCCAGCTTCCTGCTAACCCGTGACCTGAAAGGCAGTGGACAGTGGCTCAAATACCTGTGGCCCTGCCATCCTCATGTCAGACCCAGGTTGAGCGTCTTCTCTGATGTCAATCGTCGAGTCTCAGATTAGAGACAAGATCCTGTATTTCCAGGTTCAGTTGACTCCTACTCTGATTTGTAAAATGGGATTGTCTACCAGGGTGTTTGTGAACAATAATAAAACCAAGCAGATTTTCCATTGCCTAACACAAATCGGGGCCCCAGCATGGGAGCTGTTAATAGCTCTGTCCACTGCTGTGTTGTCTACTTCTTAATGCTGCTTATTTGTGTTACCGTTGAGCTTACTGACACTTAGCACTTAGAATTCCTTAATTTCTCTGCACCTGTTAACATGTATTTTCACATCTCACAACTTCGGCAAGGCAGACAGTGTTAACAAATGACTGAGGGTTTGGACTCTGAAGCCAGACTTGCCTGAGTTCAAATCCCAGCTTGCCACAACCACATGTGTGACTTTGAGCAAGTAACCAACCTGTCTCTGCCTGTTTCCTCAGCTGTAAAGCGAGGGAAGGCACAGTCCTGGCCCTGTGAGGTGGTCCCTGTGACTCTTGGACAAGAATTTCCATTCCCAGCCAGAGAAAAAGACAGGAAAGAGGGGCGCTGAGTGGCTTGGCCAGGCTGGTCCATGGGCACTCTGGATACATATCCTGAAATGTGGATGGTGAGGTACTCATAGGGAACACAGCTTCTCAATGTGGAATGTTCTCAAAACAGCCTGAGCTCCCCGGGAACTGAGACTGCAAGTGATTGCTGTTCACCTGCTTGCCACTTTTATTTGTCTTCTAGCCCACAAATGTAGATTTTTTTAAAGATTTATTTTTATTATTATTTTTTTTTTATTGGAAAGGCAGATATACAGAGAGGAGAGACAGAGAGGAAGATCTTCCATCCGATGATTCACTCCCCAAGTGTGCGCAACGGCCAATGCTATGCCAATCCGAAGCCAGGAGCCTCTTCCTGGTCTCCCACGCGGGTGCAGGGTCCCTCCCAAAGCTTTGGGCCATCCTCAACTGCTTTCCCGGGCCACAGGCAGGGAGCTGGAAGGAAAGCGGGGCTGCCGGGGATAGAACCGGCACCCATATGGGATCCCGGGCGTGCAAGGCGAGGACCTTAGCCACTGCACCACTGCACCACTGCGCCGGGCCCACAAATGTAGATTTTTAAAAGATTTAATTATTTACCTATTGAAAAGACAGATTTACAGACAAAAAGATCTGTCTGCTGGTTCACTCCCCAAGTGGCCGCATTGGCCAGAGCTGAGCTGATATGAAGCCAGGAGTCAGGATCCCCTCCAGGTCTCCTACCTGGGTGCAGGGTTCCAAGGCTTTGGGCCGTCCTCGCCTGCTTTCCCAGGCCATAAGCAGCAAGCTGGATGGGAAGTGGGGCAGATGGAATGCAAACCAGCACCTATATGGGATCCTGGCACATGCAAGGCAAGAATTTAGCCAATGAGTCATTGCACCAATCCCAAAATGTGAATTTTTTTATTCCTTCACTGCTGTGGCTCCTCCCTCAACGTGCTGCTTAATGACTAAATACAGCATGGTGCAGTGATTTCTTTGTGATAGAATTGTTAAGTATGTGCAATACCACTTCTATCCAGATGAGGGAGTAGCTAATTCTTCATCGGCTCACATTGCCTTGTGTTCAACGCGGAAGTCATTTCCGAAAGCTAGATAGCTCTGTGACTCTGCTTCTGTCGCTAATGGCTTCGCTTCTCCACTCTCCCTTGCTACTGTATGCAGCCAATGTGCAGCTCCTGTGGGTTCCTCCGTTTTCTCAGTCCTTGCTGAAGCAGTGTTTGTGTCTCGCTTTGGTCTTTCAGGTTCAGGTGCTTGAGGTTGTTTGTTTGGACGGCCCCCTTCTAAAACTCTTTGGTCGGCCCTGTCATCAGATGCCTGAGTGTGGGAGTGATTTCAGATTGTTCCCCCCCACCCCACTTCTCTAATTTTGTCAGTTTCCTAATTCTCATATTCAGGGTAAAACAACAGCTCTTTTATGTTTGCTTTGAATGGCTTTTGTCTAGTACCATTTGCTACCCTACTAAATCATTTAAAATAAAATAAATTATTTAAATTCCCTTCCAGAGGTAAGGGAATTAAGTACGGAATTCATTGCTTACTCATTAAAATCCACGGAACTTAAAAGTATGGCAGTAGTAGGTACAATGGAATAATAAATAAAAAATGTCAGTAAGAGGGGGCTAGCTCCACGGTGTAGTGGGTTAAGCCTCCACCTTGACACCAGCATCCCGTGTGAGACGGTTCAAGTCCCAGCTGCTCCACTTCCTATCCAGCCCTATGCTGATGTCTCTGGGAAAAGCAACAGATGCATTTGGGTTCCTGCCACCCGTGCAGGAGACCAGGTGGCACTTTGGGTTCCTGGTTTGGATCTGCTCTGTCCCTAGCTGTGGCAGAGAAGCAAGGGATGCAAGAACTTTCGCTCTGTCCCTGTAACTCTGCCTTTCCAATAAGAATAATTTATCTATAGTTTATTTAAGGAGATTTTTTTCAATCTATATGTGACTTTTTTTTCTTGACGTTCCCTGGCAGTGGTGGGACTCTGGTGCCTGGCCACGCCGAGGCCTGGCTGCTCTCACCCCTGCATCCGGTCCGTCTCGGCCCACGGCAGGTGGCCACTGGAGAATGTCACTTTGCACTGTGAGAGAATGGAAACAGCCGATCGTGGCTTACTGTTTCATAATTGACACGACAGTCATTTTGATTCTGGACCTCCGGGGTCTCCAGACTTTACTCTAAAGCTTGCCAGGCTACATTATTCTCTTGCAGCTTGATGGCCTTTTTTTTCCTGTAATTTCTTTTTTCCTCACTTCAAAGCTCAAACTAGAACATGGTGGTTATTAAAAAATCATAGAGGAGCACAGCAAAGGAAACGGAATTCACTTTTTATTTTCTCCCTCAACCTTGATTTCACTGTTAAGAATTTCTTGTTTGGCTTTAGTGGACTGTGTGTGCATGTGTGTGTGTGTGTGTGTGTGTGTGTGTGTGTGTATGCTTTTTAAAGATTGTCTAAAAATTTATTTGAAAGGCAAAATTACAGAGAGAGGGAGAGACAGGGAGAGTTCTTCCATCTGCTGATTGGTTCCCCAGATGGTGGCCAGGGCCGAAAGCCAGGAGCCAGGAGCTTCATCTGACCTCCCATGTGGTGGGTGCAGGGGCCCAAACTACTTGGGCCATCTTTGTTTTCCCAGGTGCGTCAGTGGGGAGCTGGAGGAGAAGTGGAGCAGTCCTCAGTAGAACCAGCACCTGTACGGGACGCTGGCTCTGCAAGTCGAGGCTTAAGCTAGTGTGCCACAGTGCTGGTCCCTGTGTACGCTTTTAGTAAGAGAAAGAGATGAATAGGTAAAATCAGAAGTGACGTGGGTAGTAACTGCAGAAGGCCAAGGACTAAGAGTTGGGTCAGAAGTCCGGTTCCCACCCTTCGCGCTGACCTCTGGTGGCCCCACTGCAGGACGGGGTCCAGAGCTGCCTGTGCCAGTGCCATGGGGGGAGCAGCTTGTTCCCCTGCACTGGGTGGGGGAGCAGTCGGCTGTAACTGGAAGTGGTTGTGGTAGATACAAAGGAAGTCTTTCTCTGGATATAGATTCTTTTAAGGATTGTAACTGTTGTTAGCGATAAAATTCCCATTCAGACCATTACGGATCTGCAGGACTCAGAATAATACATTGATTTTGTGCCTATTTTGCACAATGTTGTCCACTGTGGTTATCTGATTTTGTGTAAGTGAATACAGTCCTTAAAGGGGGAAAAAAAACATGTTGGGATTTTTCTGAAAAAATCATCTACTTGTACAGCTTGGCATGAGCCTCAGTTATATAATAAATATTTTGCCTCAGGTAATAGCTGTGTATAAAAATAATCATCCTTGTATTTGCTCGGTTAGGAGATAAATATAGCAAGTCACTGATGCACAGGGGAGCCGCATTCCAGGTTTAATGCTGGCATTTGAAACGTGTCTCCTTGTAGCTGATCAGGCTGAATTGTAGGGGCATGCATTCAGACAAGCGTGAATACGGCCAGGGTGGATGCTACGCCAGGCTAAAACATGTTTGCCGTGTAAAATAGGTTTTATGTTAGTGTTGAGAAAAGAAAGAAAAACCCACTAATCTTTATTTCTATGCAATATTAGAAATTTTGTAAAAACTTTGACTACAGTTGAGATGAAGGGTGAGCTTGAAGCCAAGGTCCCTGTTGGACTCCAGTTCTGCCTCTTTTTTTTTTTTTTAAGATTTATTTTTATTTATTTTTTTTTTTTGGAAAGGCGGATGTACAGAGAGGAGAGACAGAGAGGAAGATCTTCCATCCGATGATTCACTCCCCAAGTGAGCGCAACGGGTCGATACTATGCCGATCTGAAGCCAGGAGCCTCTTCCTGGTCTCCCACGCGGGTGCAGGGTCCCAAAGCCTTGGGCCGTCCTCGACTGCTTTCCTAGGCCACAGGCAGGGAGCTGGAAGGGAAGCGGGGCTGCCGGGATTAGAACCGGCGCCCATATGGGATCCTGGGCGTGCAAGGCGAGGACCTTTAACCACTTGCGCCACCACGCCGGGCCCCCAGTTCTGCCTCTTGACCCAGCCACCTCGTGTGCCGCTCGGTGCCGCCTCCTCGTCTGTGAAGCGGAGGGAAGGCCAGCACCCCATTACATTGGTGTGAAGTTTAATATGTTTGTTTTCTTTTTTGGTTGAGGTATAGTTCATATAACAAAGTCACTTCAAAGTGTTCGGTGCTGTAGATATACTGTTATTGGTCTACTTCCAAATGGCTGATTGCAATAATGTGAATTCCACTTCCACTTTTACAAAAGCCCTCAGTCGCTCAAACTGGAATGAACAATACTAACCTAATCAAAGTACAAGAACCTGTGGGTTTCTGCTCTTTTTTTTTTCCCTTACTTTCTTGAGAACTCAACTAAATATTTAATTGGTATTTGCTATGTTTTATTCAACATTTCTAGGTATTCCGTAGCACATTATTTAGGCCACGCTAGTGCTAGAAACGGTAGTTCACATTTCAGCCTCAAGTTGGTAATGCTCATACACATGCTTAGTCCTCTAACAAAGCCTAGAACAAACCCACGTGTGCGTGTCTCCTCTCCCGTAAGAGGGTGAGACTGCGGCTTCCACCCTCCTCCCGCCCCTGTCTGTCCTGCTGCTGCCTGCAAGAGGACGGGCTGGGCCCTCCAGGCACCCATCGCCTGGGTTCCCTAGGACTTGGGCACCGCCGTCACGGACTGCAGCTGGTCTACCTGGAGGTCAGGCTGGGGCTCCCCTGTGCTTGCCAGTGTTGGTTCCCCCCACATGCAGTCATCAGGTGTGTTGGTTCCTGCTGCTGTGACAAGGAGCACAGTGGGAGAGATGCTCTCTGAGCTGCACTGTAGGTGCTGGCAGAAGTGCAGTGCCCTGTGGAAGCTGACGGGCATTGCTTTCCTTGCCTTTCCCACCCAGAAGGCACACTTGATTCTTGCCTATGGCTTCTGCTCCATCTCCAAAGCCAACACTGGCGATTGAGTCTTCCTCATGTGGCGGGTTCGTCAGAGGATGGCTCGTCTCCCTCCGGTCCTTGTGAGGATCCTTAGGGGGCCACTCAGGCAATCTAGAACAGTCTGTCTCATTTGTAGGCAGCTGGTAAACAGCCTGCTCTGTGCTGTCACATGCTCTCCGGTGCTGGGACCAGAATGAGCACACGCGGGCACTGCTGTGCCACCACTCCTGTCTTGTGTGGGTCCTTCTTTCAGAGCCCCCGCCTCTGCTGGCTTTTTAACTTCTCATCTACCTTTTTGTTCTTCTACATAACACTTTTATATATGAAACTATGTTCTCATTGGTGAGGGCAAAGGGGCAATCATGATTTCCAAGTGACAGTCTTGATTCTCTTACTAATACGTTAAAAAATACATTTGTTTGGAAGGCAGAGCAACAAAGAAAAAGATCTTCCATCCGTTGATTCTCTCCCCACATGACTGCAACAGCTGAGTCTGAGCCAGGTCAAAGCTAGCAGCCGGGAGCTCCATCTGGGTCTCACGCCTGGCTGCCAGGGGTCCGACACTTTCGGCTTTCCACAGCCTCCCCGGACACATTAGCAGGAGCCTGGATTAGAAGTGGAACAGTCAGCACTAAAACCAGCACTCTGACACGGCATCACAGCTGGTGGCTTAACTCACGGTGCCACAACCCAGGCTCCAGTCACTTACACATTTTAAATAACGATTATTTCATTTTACTGCATTGAGTTTTTGTATTGACATAGCCTGAGCAGGGAATAGACCAATGAGAACTGCAGTGAGTTCTCTTAATCTTTGTGTTTCCACATAAGATTTCAAAGTAAGTGGAGCGTGAGTGTCAGAGCTATCAAATGTCTACTTGAAGCTGGCAGCGAAGAGGGATGGAGGTGGTGCAGTTAGTTGAGAAAGCCGTTTCTGGGCTGGCTGTTTCTGGGGGAGGCGGCCCTGTCAGGACCGCGCCCTGCGTGGACGTCAGTGCCTTGTGATTGGGAAGCGAACTACAGTCACAACAAGCAGAGGGAGTTTTCTAGAACTTACCAGACCCCAGCTTCCTTAGAGATGCCTCCACGGTGCGTTAAGGTGCTGGGAGCATCAATTTAAAGGATCTCTGCGGGTCTGGTGTTTCTGGAAACACTGAATAGCAGCCGCTCCTAACTAGAAAAAAAATTGTGTTGGAATCATTTTTTTAAAAAAAGTCAAATAATTGGAAACTAGAGCAAATGGAACAGTATTTAATTGAGAAACTAGGATCTACAAAGATGGAGAATGAATGTTCTCATCGCAGTTAGATCTCACTGTAGAAGTGCTGAGAGCGAGCGAGCAAGTGGCAGGGGACCCTGAAGCAACAGCCGGTTCTAACCTGACGGGTGGGACGGGGGAAGCGTCTCATCTGAGTTTTGAAGAATACTCACGTTGTAGCACCATGTTCTTGTTTGTCGAACTGACCTAGTTAAAGTGATAAGAGGCCTTGCAAATGTTTGTACTTATCTTTGACGCTGACCCAGTTTCAGGTTGTCATGATGATTAAAACATTGTATGTAAGCATTATTCGGTGAGGAGGCTGAAATTCCGAGAGAGCACGTGAGAGCACACACCAGCGGGCTCACCTCTGCCCGCCGAACCGCAAGCTGAACTCGGAGCTCCGTGCTCATAATTTCCTCAAGAGCTTGGAATTGGAAAGACTAGATGGTTTCGGTTTTGCTTCTTTCCCCCCATACGTGTTGTTTGAAAGGCAGAGCATCAGAGAGAGAGAGAGCAGAGCAACCTTGCCTTTGATGGTTCACGTCCCAGGTCCAGGCTGGCCTGGAGATGGGAACTCTTCAGTCTCCCACATGGCCCAAGCTTCCTGACACACCTTCTGTTGCCTTTCCTGGGAACAAAGGCAGGGGAGTGCATTGAAAGCAGAGCAGCCGGAACTTGAGCCAGTGTTCCAGTATAGGTGCCGATATCACAAGCAGAAGTTTAACCTGTTGTGCCACAACTCTGGCCTCTTCCTTGATATTTGTATTGTTGTGTTACCCTGGGTGAATTTGTAGCATTTTTAGCAAAGATATTGTCATTGTTTAACTTAAAACACCAGCAAGCTTTTTAAAAAAGATTTATTTATTTTTATTGGAAGGACAGAGAGGAGAGACAGAAAGATCTTCTGTTCACTCCACTGGTTCACTCCCCAAATGTCCACAATAGCTGGAGCTGAGCCAGTTCAAAGCCAGGAGCTTCTTCCAGGTCTCCCATGTCGGTGTGGGATCCCAAGGCTTTGGGCTGTCCTCTGCTGCTTTCCCAGACCACAGACAGGGAGCTGCATGGGCAGTGATGCAGCCGGACACGTGGCATTCATATGGGATGCTGGTGATTGCAAGGTGAGGATTTAGCCACCAAGCTATTGCGCCATCAATACCAGCAAATGCTTAAATAACAATACACTTATATGGGCTTTCATTCTTTGCTGCATATTCAGATTAAGTACAGAGAAAAGGAGTGTGTGAGTAATTACTGGTGATCTTGTCTTCAAGGAGTACCAGAGAGTGCTAGAACAGCACATCCCCGTGGGAGGGCCAGACTCATCCACCTGCTGTCTCTGACGTGCAGGTTGCAGCTCATTAGTTTGTCATTTATAGCGACGGGCTACATTTTCTCTCCCAATATCAGAGATGGGGAAATTTCTTCTAGAAAATTAGATTCTGCTGTTTAAGTACATAACTACAAAAGTTGGAACCACAGATTGAATGCCAATAGATTAAAATATTTCAAGTATTTGTTCACAGTTTTATTTGAGCTGTTGTTAATAAATATACTTTTGTTTGAGAGTTGGGGTTTGGGTTAGGCATTGTAGCTTAAGGGGTGAAACCACCACCTATGATGTCAGCACCCCGTGCAGGAGCTGATTCATGTTCCAGCTGCTCTACTTCCGATCCAGCCACCTGTTAATGGCCTGGGGACAGCAGCAGAAGATGGGCTAGCTATTCTGACCCTTACCACCCATTTATACAAACTGAATGAAGCTCTTGGCTTCTGCCTGGCTCAGCACTGGCCTTGGTGCTCTCTGGTGAGTGAACCAGCAGGTGGTTCTGCAATAGTCAGAGCTGGTCTGACCAAACCAGGAGTCAGGATCTTGTTCCAAGTTTCCCATGTGGTTGCAGGGTCATGTTCCAGTGCCCTCCCAGGCCATAGGCAGGACCTGGTTTTAAGCTGGCCCAGCTCTGACTTTTGTGAGCACTGGGGGAAGGAACCAGCAGATGGAAGAACCACCTCTGGCTCTCTTTCTCTTTCATTCTCAGTGTCTCTCCCTTTCAAGTAAATACAAACAGAAAGAATGGAAGTATGCCCGGTTGTGTTGGTGCTGCTGGGTGACTAAAGCCTCCTCTGACTTTGCAGGGCAGCGTGACAGCAATGACGGTGTTTTTCCCCTTGGACACAGCTAGACTTCGGCTCCAGGGTGAGTATTGGTCATTTCTTGTCGTCTGATTCCTGTCCGCTCGCCGTTGGGCAGCATGCGGACTTCCCTAGCAAGTTCCCATGCCTGCCGGGGTTCTCCGTTCTGGCCCGCTGCCACCAACTTGAGCCTTTGGTCACCACCGCAGGTCACTCAGGGGTGGCCAGAAACCTGGCTCTTAGAGAATCTCAGAAAATCATCGAGACTCTTTCCAGTGAGTTTAGAATGTCAGTGCTGAGGGGGAAGGTGGGTTTTTGCTCTTCTCCTCTTTTCACAGTTCACCTTGGGTTGTTGCCACTTTTTTTTGTTTGTTATTGCAAACAATGATTTAAGAATAGCTCTTTCCATATGTCTCTGTTTGTGTAAGCCTGTGGGAGGCGGGGGTACTGGCCCAGAGGACAAGCGTGGGTACTGCTGAGAGTCGCTGCCAACTGCCTTCCCTGGGGGTGGACTAATTGACCATCCCACAAGCTCTTCTGATACCGATTTTAATTCTCAGGAAATTGGTTCATCTCCACTTTTCAATGTCCTCAAGTTATTTTTAAGTTGTGGCTAGGAAATTTTTAAGTTAATTGAGATGAGGTTTTGTTTTCAGTGAGAATTTCAGCAGTTTCTTACGCTTTTGAGAGCTTTTATTTTTTATTCCATGAGGAGATGGAGTACAAGGATCAAACTTCAGAAACCTGAGGTTGAATCCCGACCGAGCGTCCTTCGCGGCTTGTGTCAACGTCTCCTTTGTTCAGGGAAGAGCGTAGATTCTCTGTCTTGACGTTGAGGGGTGGGGAAAATAAGACTATTTTAAAATGAGAATACTGTACCGAATACAAGCATCCCTGCCCCATCTTTTACTTTGGAAATTTTGAATTGAATTGAAATGCTTGGTGGTTCACGAGTAACCGGTGAAACCCAGGGACCCCAGAATGGGACACTAAACTCATGGTCATGTAGCAGGGGCTGAGGCGAAGCAGAAAGTGGGAAAAATAGGGCAAGAGATTACCCAGGTGAGGTTAAGTGGGACACTGGGTGGTGCTGGAGATAGCAACCCCAAGTACAAACAGACACTCTTTGGTCTTGTAGTGGATGAGAAAAGGAAGTCCAAAACCACACACATGGTGCTCCTGGAGATCATTAAGGAAGAAGGCCTGTGAGTACTCCCTCATTCCCGCTCAGTGTCTGCATCCTGAGCAGTGTGTTGGGCTGCAGCACCTCCACCACCTGCACTGGCTTTCTGCTTTCTCCCCATCCTTACAGTCTTGCAGGATTGTGAAACTCTTAAGTTGCCTGGCTTGTTAGCGCATAATTGTTTTCAGTTTCTTCAAAGTCCGTGCCGATGTCTCAGACAAGAACGCAGGTCTGATTCTGAGCTAGCTAATGCTCCCTAGGGAGCAGCCAAAGGTGACTGGAGTGTTTGGGCTCCTGCAGCCCTTGAGGGACCCCACGAGGAAGCAAACTCCTGGCCCAGCCTGGCCCAGCTGTGGCTGTTGTGGGCATTTAGGGAGTGAACCTGCAGATGAAAGATATATCTCTCTCCCTTTCTGCCACTCTGCCTGTCAAGGAATAAACATAGTTTTAAAAACTCTATGGTTAGAGGTCGGCTTCTTGACCACGGGCTCTTTGATGAGATCAGTGCTTTGTTTATGTCCAGCAGCCAGAGATAATCGTAGTTGTTTATTTTATTCCTATCAGATGCAGACAGATTATCTGCTTTAAAAGCTTTATTACTTGGGCTCGGCACAATGATGTAGTGGTTAAATCCTCACCTTGCATGTGCTGGGTACCCATTTGGGCGCTGGTGTGTGTGCCAGCTGCTATGCTTCCCATCTGCCTCCCTGCTTGTGACCTGGCAAAGCAGTGGAGGACGGCCTGGAGCCTCGGGACCCTGCACCCACGAGTGAGGCCTGGAGCCTTGGGACCTGCATCTGCGAGGGAGGCCTGGAGGAGGCTCCCGGCTCCTGGCTCTGGATTGGCTCATTCTGGCCATTGTGGCATCGTGGGGAGTGAACCAGCAGACGGAAAGTCTTTGTCTCTTTCTCTCTGTAAATCTCCCTTTACAATAAAAATAAATAAATCTTTTTAAAAAAGCAAAAAAAAACTACTATTTGTAAGTAATTTCAGAATTACAAAGAGTTGTGAAGCTCAAATTAGTACAAAGAACACCAGTGTGTGCGTCACCCCGATTCACCTGCTAACGTTGTCCCCATTCTCTTACCGTTTGTGTTTGTGCTTTTTCCGTTCCCTCTCCACTCTTTTTTTTTTAAGATTTATTTATTTTTATTACAAAGTCAGATATACAGAGAGGAGGAGAGACAGAGAGGAAGATCTTCTGTCCAATGATTCACTCCCCAAGTGACTGCAACGGCCGGTGCTGCACCAATCCGAAGCCAGGAGCCAGGAACTTCCTCCAGGTCTCCCCTGCAGGTGCAGGGTCCCAAGGCTTTGGGGCATCCTCAACTGCTTTCCCAGGCCACAGGCAGGGAGCTGGATGGGAAATGGAGCTGCCGGGATTAGAACTGGCACCTGTATGAGATCCCGACACATTCAAGGCAAGGACTTTAGCCACTAGGCCCTCTCCACTCTTTTTTTTTTTTTTTCATTCTCCATTCTTATCACAAACACTCCCACAAAGATTTTTTTGGTAGTTTGAGAATAAATTACATACATCAAATCCTCCTACCCACAACATTTGCACTTTCTTACTTATATGCATTTTCTGTGATAGGCAGAGAAAATGCCTCTTTTCTCCTTCACTAGTTCCCGTCCCAATGTCCACGGTGAGGGCTGGGCCAGGCCAAAGCCGGGGACTGTGTATTCTGCCTGGGTCTCCCACATGGGTATCAAGGACCCAAGTACCTGCTGTCCCGTCCCCAGAACCCCCCAAGGTCTGTGTTAGTAGGGAACTGGATCAGGAGCAGCATGGCCAGGACTTGAGCCAGGCACTCCAGCATGAAATACTTGCACCCCAAGCAGCAACTCAGCCACTATGCCAGAGGCCTTTTGCGGTATTGACTCAGAAAGAAAACAGCCCCTCCATGCCCACATTGATTTATTTATCTTTTGATTACCTGTGAAAGTTGTACATCTTTGTGGATGCTTTGTGATGTTTTGGTACATGGGTACACAGCAGGGAAAGCACCTAGTCCGAGGAGGCACGGTGATTTCATTATTACCCCTTCCTTGTGCTGAAAACATTCCTATTTGAAAACAAGGAAAAAAGCAACTACCCGGGCTCCTCACTTTTTGGATTGCCCTGTGTTTCTTCATGATTCAGCTGGGACTGAAGTTCTAGGTTCTCGACCAGAATCATGCTTGAGTGATGCTGTCGCCAGAGTGTCACATCTGGAGCTGCATGTCATCCATTGCCCTGCACTGGCCAGTTGTGCCGTCTTGGGTTCGATGAGGTCACTGTGTCGTTTCCTGCTTACAACTGTAAGCAAGGTACGCGGGAGACATGGTAACACAGTGCAGGTGTCCTTCCTCTTGTCAGAATGTCTCCCAAACTTGCTGACAGTGCTCTTGCCCCTCTGGAGTTGCCCCTCGAATTGCCGATCTCAGCTTGTCTTCTCTGTAAGGAGGAGCCGTGCTCTCCCACCCCTCCCCACCATTAGCTCAGCTATCATCAATATGCACTTGAAAATTCTTTTGTTTATTATTTGTGGTTCCCAAATGATCCCAGGTGCAGGCAGCAGGGACCCAGCAGTCTGGGTCCTGTGCCAGCAGCACGTGCCTTCGCCCATAGGTTCCTTTGAAATGCTCTTGTCCTGTGACAAAATGTGCCTGATGCTACCTGTATCCTTACTTGTGACAGCACGGGGAGATTTCCATTATTTTCTTGGCATCCCAGATGCTAGAAAAGAGCATCCTTCAGAGTGTGAGGCGTGGGGCGACTGCAGTCCACCACGTGTGGGAATAAACCCTGAGACCTGGGAGTGCGGGCAGGGTGGCAGTTTCCAGCGGCCTTTATGCATGACCTTCACTTTGTTTTTTTTGTTTCTCCCGTAGCCTGGCTCCATATCGGGGGTTGTTTCCGGTTATTTCCAGTCTCTGCTGCTCCAATTTTGTCTATTTCTACACTTTCAATAGTCTGAAAGCTGTTTGGCTCAAAGGTCATCACTCCACTACTGGGAAAGATCTGGTAGTTGGATTTGTTGCAGGTAACAAGGCTTTCTGAATATAAAGTGTTTTTCTATTTTAATGTTTGTTTTGTGGTCCGTGTATCTTCTAAGAGGTTACTCCAGTGTGAAGTCATAGAGAGTCCGTCTTCTGATTTGGTGGCTTTTGTTTGCTTTTAATGTGTTAAAAAAAAAACCGTATTTACCATCTTGACCATTTTAAATGTACCTTTAGTGGCTTTAAGCGTATGTGCATTGTTGTGAGACAGATCTTGTAAAACTGACTTCATACTCCTTAAAAAGGAGGCTACTTCCCTTCCCTCTCAGGCACTTTTGTCCCCCAGCATCTGATTACTCTGATACCTTCTATACCCATAAGTAGAATCGTACAGTATTGTCCTTCTGACTGGCCCGTGTCACTGAACGTGATATCTCCAAGGTTTATCCACGTGGTAGTGTGTGACCCAATTTTCTTATTTCATGACTGGACAAATATTCCAGTGTTTGTGTATGCAAGTCCTTCAGAAGGCTTATGGAAAGTAGAATTAAAAGTTTATTTTGGTCCAAAAAATAGTTGAAACCCTTGCATGAAAGGGTCTTCAAAAAGTGCATTGTAGAATATATTATGGGAACGCTAAGTAAGGTTTTCCGTTTTTTTTTTTTTAATACCAAAATATCCTTTATCTTTTCATTTCATTTATTTTTGAATCTTTTGAAGTCGCATTGAATGTTGTGTATCCATTCGTCAGCTGATGAATCCTTGGGTTGTCTCCACATCTTAGCTGCTGAAATCAGTGCTGAGTGTGGCTGTGCAGCCACGTCCCTGAGCGCCTGCTTTCATAGCCTCTGGATATACAGGTCAAGTGTTCCTTATTCAATATGCTTGAGACTAGAAGTATGTTATGTTTTCAGCATTTTTGGATTTTGAAATATTTGCAAAGGCTTCACTGGTTTAGCATTTCTAATCTGAGAAGTTTCAGATTTGGGAGCTTTCAGATTAGGGATGCCCAGTTTGTTTACCCAGAAGTGGGCTTGCTGGCTCATGTAGCGTTCTAGGCTTCTCTGATTGGTAGAAGCTCTGTGTTAGTCCATTTCCTGTTATTCTAACAAGATAGCCAAGGCTGAGTCGCTTTAGGCTCACGGGTCTCGAGGTCCCAGCACATGCCCCCAGCATTGCCTCAGCTCTGGGGGGCCTTGTGGTGGGTGGCGGCACGGTGCGGGAGAGTATTCCCGTTTGACACTAGTCCCAAGTGGCTTGGAGACAGTCAGGCTGGGAGTGTAGCAGTCCTCGGAGAACTGAGTCCCACCACAATGACTTAATCCAGTCAAGGACAACCCTGCCCTCCCCCTACACCACACCTCCTACACTGCCACACTGAAGACCATGCCTCCAGCACATGGGCCTTGGAGCACACACCTCAGCCCCAGGAACCCCCAAGCTGTTCTGCATGGCAGTTGTTCCATTTAGAACCGCAGCAGCAGCGTGCAGAGGTTCCAGGTTCTCCACGTCCTTGCCAACACTTGTTACTTTCTATTTTATGATAAAAACCATCCTCAGCAGAACAAAGTGCCTAGTTCATTCTGCCGCTGGTATGCGTTCCTCAGAAGACCAACAATGTTGAACATTTGTACAAGTGTTTGTTGGCCATTTGTATGTCCTCTTTGCAGAAATTTGGTTCAAGCCCTTTGATTGTTTTTTAGTCCAGTTATTTAAATTTTGTTGTTGAGTTGTAGGAATTTCTTTAATGTGAGATAGAAAATAAAGGTGTGCTCTTTGTTCCTGGCTCCTGGCACTGGCTGTTGGGGGTCTAAGTGCTAGTATCTTTTGTCATTCTTTCTTTCTTTCTTTCTTTCTTTCTTTCTTTCTTTCTTTCTTTCTTTCTTTCTTTCTTTCTTTCTTTCTTTCTTTCTTTCTTTCTTTCTTTCTTCCTTCCTTCCTTCCTTCCTTCCTTCCTTCCTTCCTTCCTTCCTTTCTTTCTTTCTTTCTTTCTTTCTTTCTTCCTTCCTTTCTTTCTTTCTTTTTTTTTAAGGCTTATTTATTTGAATTAGAAAGTCAGCTTTACCAGAGAGGAGAGACAGAAAAAGATGTTCCATCTACTGGTCTACTCCCCAGATGGCCGCAACGGCCACGAAGCCAGGAGGTTCTTCTCGGTCTCTCCACTGTGGCGTCTGCCCTCGTCTTGGTGTCTGCTGTATAACAGTAAATCTGTACCTGCTTTATCTCTGACCCAGCAGCATGCTCTTTAAAGACAGAGGTTATGTTTGTGTTATCTCCCCGTCCGCAGTGTCCTAGCAATGCCTGATGCGCAGGAGCTGCTGCTTGAATGTGAACCAATGGCTTCAGCAGAAAGAACTGCCGTCCTGGAGTCTTCTCCCTTGGACTACATGGCAGCTCTGCTCCACATCAGGAGTCTGTCCTCTTTGTCTCTGACTCTGGCCCCAGCCCATGAGTAAATCCTATTTGGTTTTTCCTCATGCAGTATTCAACCACAGTAAGTCCTGCTTTTCCATGGAGGATACATTCCGAAGCCCTTAGTGAGGGCCCTAAGCCACAGATAGTACCCGACCCCATTTACTCATTTTTTTTTTACTATAGATAAATAGATAGATAGATACCTGTGATAAATTTTTATTTATGAATTAGATACAGAGATTAACAATAGTAACTAATATAAAATAGAATATTTGTAATACACTGTAAAAAAAGGTTATTTAATACACATAAATTGTTTCTTTCTAAAAACTACCATGAATATTCTTGGGCTTTTGAGTCATGGAAGCTGTGGAAAGCGAAACCGCTGCTGCCTCTCTCCCCACCCCGAGCAGAGTCCCAGCAGCCTGGCTCTGGCCTGGATCGGCTGTGCTTCAGGCTGTGCCACTGTGAGCGACTGGGTCCCCCAGAGCCTGGTCTGACGCACTCGCCTGCTCCCTGGACTCCCATGCTGGCCTCTCCTGCTGAGCCCATGGTGAACTCTCACCTCCTCAACTCCTCCCCAAATGACCACACATCCAAGGTGCTGCTCCTTTTGCATACCCAGAGCCCTCACTTCCCTTTCTCTACTTAGCTGAGTCCTTAGCCATGGTCCTCAAACATAGGTCATATCTTATCTATGTATCTTATGTAATATCTGTCTCAGATTGTCATTTGTTTTGGTTTACTGTTGTGTCCTCAGGATGTAGGTCCAGGCTAGCACTTGCTGGACCCGCGGTTGGCATCCGATGCGTCTCCACTGGGCTGTCTCGTGCAGGAAGAACTGTACTTTCCCTCTATTAGCCAGAAGATTTGGGTCAGATCTGCCGCACGTGAAGGGACTTCAAAAAGTCATGAGAAATTCAGTGAAGTTCTTTTTAAGTCCATGCATAGTTTTCCTTCCTTTTTTTTTTTTTTTTAAAGATTTATTTATTCTTATTACAAAGTCAGATACACAGAGAGGAGGAGAGACAGAGAGGAAGATCTTCAGTCCGATGATTCACTTCCCAAGTGAACAGCCAGTGACTGCAACAGCCAGTGCTGTGCTGATCCGAAGCCAGGAACCAGGAACCTCTTCCGGGTCTCCCATGTGGATGCAGGGCCTCAAAGCTTTGGTCCATTCTCAACTGCTTTCCCAGGCCACAGGCAGGGAGCTGGAAGGGAAGTGAGGCTACCGGTATTAGAACCAGTGCCTATATGAGATCCCAGTGTGTGCAAGGCGAGGACTTGGTTACTGTACCGGGCCCAAGAAGGTAGATTTAGTATCAATAGAAATAGGTATCTTGTTAACACTTGATAGAGAAAGTAGACCATTGAAAGAGAAGACAAATCTCTGTCTTTTGAGATTTTATAACTTAAAATGGGGCCTGGTGCAATAGCTTAGCAGCTACAAGTCCTCGCCTTGTATGCACTGGGACCCTGCATGGGCACCCAATCATGTCCCCGCTGTCCCACTTTCCTTCCAGCTCCCTGCCTGTGGCCTGGGAAAGCAGTGGAGGACGGCCCAAAGCCTTGAGACCCTGCACCCGTGTGGGAAACCAGGAAGAAGCTCCTGGCTTTGGATTGGCTGAGCTCCGGCCATTGTGGCCACTTGGGGACAGTAGATCTCTTTGCCTCTCCTTTTCTCTGTAGATCTGCCTTGCTAAGAAAGAGTTTTTTTAAAGTCTTTAATAACAACAACAACAACAACAACAACAAAAGCACCTTAAAGTGAATAATCTGTCAGTGTTTGCGTGAGACCAGCTAATACGGATTTCGACCTTCAGAGAGCATCTGTCGGGGACATGTTCAGTTGTCCTGCTGGCAGTGCTCCTAGCATATGCAAGTAGAGGTCGGGGTGCTGCTGACCACCCACCCTACACACGCGACAGTCATCCAGCCCAAGTGTTCAGAGGCCATGGATTAAAGAATTTTCTGGAAAAAAAAAAAAAAAAAAGAAAGAGGGCCCGGCGAGATGGCGCAGTGGATAAGGTCCTTGCCTTGCACGCCCGGGATCCCATATGGGTGCTGGTTCTAATCCCGGCAGCCCCGCTTCCCTTCCAGTTCCCTGCCTGTGGCCCGGGAAAGTAGTCGAGGACTGCCCAAAGCTTTGGGACCCTGGACCCATGTGGGAGACCCGGAAGAGGCTCCTGGCTTTGGATCGGCATAGCATCGGCCGTTGCGCTCACGTGAGGGGGTGAAACATCGGACGGAAGATCTTCTCTCTGTCTCTCCTCTCTGTATATCCGCCTTTCCAATAAAAATAAAATAAATCTTTTTTTTTTAAAAAAAAGAAAGAATTTTCTGATTCTTTGTAATTCTAAGATTCTCTCGTTGTGGGTCTCTTCTATGACAGTAGAGAATTTGCTGGAAATTGCTTTTGTGAGTTTTAAACTACTCAATAACATGTTTTTATATCCTGATATGTACACATTCTTACAGTAATTAGAGAAGCCCTTGTCATCCTCACTGTAGAAATGAGTTTCCTTATCTCCAAGGAGAACAAACATTGCTGTTATTCAAAGAAGTTATTTGTTTATATTGTCAACACAAAAGCAACCTATAAAGCTTCATGCCCTGGGGAAGAGTTAGAGAACAGTCTTGCATATAATTTGTATGAAGAAGAGATCATTTTTTATACAGTTGAAAATTTTACCAATAATTCCTGTTGAGTAGCAATGGTATTGTCTTTGTTGTGAGGTTTCAAAATGCATATCCCAGCCTCAGGGCTTAAGTTTGGCAGGTAAGTGTCTTCTTGTATGTCAAGGTGGGTTCCTTCCCAGGAAATCAAGTGGTTAGATTTGTGGCTTGGGTCTGCCATTCTTTCTCAGTGATCATTAAACATATTTCCCAGCAGTATACATCCGGTTGGCATCCTGTATTTCTGTATTCTCACCATAACAAAGCAAAATCACTACTGGCAAAACTGCTTGGAAGATTCTGGAAGTGCATTGCCATGTTCTGGTTATTCCTTGTGCCCCGTTCCCTTTGCAAAGTTTATTGAAGTGAACTGACAGTATGGGAAGAGGCACCCAAGTTTACAGAAGGGATTGCCTACTAAGCCAGTGCTGCTTGAGTACTAATACTTAGATGGCATAGAGAGAAGGAATTTTTGAGGGGTAGCAATTATTAGGGAGATCTGATAGCCAATAGGCCCAGAAGCCAGAAAGCTATATTTATTCTTGTTTTGTTTTTGACGATCTTACATCCGATGATTCACTCTCCAAGTGACTACAATGGCCGGTGCTGCGCTGATCCAAAGCAAGGAGCCAGGAACTTCTTTCCAGGTCTCCCACGCTGGTGCTGGTTCCCAAGGCCTTGGGCCGTCCTCCACTGCTTTCCCAAGCCACAAGCAGGGAACTGGATGGGAAGTGGAGCTGCCGGGATTAGAACCGGCGCCCATATAGGATCCTGGCGCATTCAAGGCGAGGACTTTAGCCACTAGACCATGCGGCCGGGTCCAACTGGTCTGATTTTTAAGCAAATAAAGAAACCTTGGGGTAAAGCATTGTTTGGCATGCATCATCTCCAGGGGTCTCTAATTTTTTTTCTTAAAGGTTTCTTTTTAATTTAATTAATTAATTTATTTATGACTTGGAAGTTTAGATATTTAGAGAGGAAGAGCTTCCATCCATTGATTCATTCCCCAAGCAGACGCAATGGCTGGAACTGAGCCGATCGGCAGCCAAGAGTCCAGAGCCTCTTCTGGGTCTCCCATGCAGGTGCAGGGTCTCAAGGCTTTGGGCCATCCTCCACTGCTTTCCCAGGCCACAGCCAGGAGCTGGGTGGGAAGCAGGGCCACCGGGGCACGAACTGGCACCCACATGGGATCCTGGTGTGTGCAAGGCGAGGACTTGTAGCTGCTAGGCTACCACACTGGGCCTTAAAGGTTTATTTATTTATTTATTTTTATTTAAAAGTCAGAGGGAGTGGCACAGAGAGATCTTGAGTCCACTGGATCGTTCACAGATGGCCATAATATTGTGACAGTCAGGAGCTAAGAGCTTTTTCCTGGTCTCCCATGTGGGTGGCAAGGGTACAAGCCCACTCGGGCCACCTGCCAGTGTTATTCCCAGAGCATGAGCAGCGAGCTGGATTGGAAGTGAGTAGCCCGGACAGGAACCAGTGCCCATCTGGGATGTTGGTGCTGCGGACAGTGTCTTTACCTGCTAGGCAACCTTGGGGTGCCCAGATCTTGAGCCCGTAAAGATCGTGATGCTTGCAAAGCTGTTGGAGGTGTTCCATGGCATCTTATAACCACTGCCTGCCGCCTGCCTCTCCTAATTCTCTTAGCAAGGAGGAACTGTGAGCTTCTAGTCCCTCTCTGACTAGCCGCTACTCTCTCCCATCATCCCTGTGCCCAGCCCATCCCCATTGATGTTAGATGGTAGATTGGATCTTTATGGTAAGGTCGTGCACTTAGCATGCTATCACCACACCACAACCCCCAACCTAAAGCTGTTATTTAAAATCACCAAAAGTGCTCCCTGAGTGCTACAGACAATGAGCAAACGCTGGTCTACTGCCTCCTGCCACACGAGTGAGGACGCACATCACTGGTTGTGTGAAGGGCTGCTACTGCTGGCTGTTGTGCTGTCGACAAGACTTCCCAGTTGCTTCTGATCATAGTGGCTTGTGTTGGACTGCAGCACAGAGGGACACACAACCTGACATCAGTAACAAGAGCAGGAGTGGAATGTCGCATATGCAAAGGTGAAAGGCTTACATGCTGCTTTCCCTTTTTCTTTTTAAAGGTGTGGTGAATGTATTGCTAACAACTCCACTTTGGGTGGTAAACACCAGACTGAAGTTGCAAGGGGCAAAGTTTAGGAATGAAGACATTGTTCCAACCAACTACAAAGGCACTGCTGGTGAGCATCTCTTGGCAATGCCCCTCTTTGTACCTGGGATCTGATGCCATGAAAAACCCATATTGCAGGTGGCCTCAAACCTCAGCACTTCAGTATGCACTTTTTAAAAAATATATTTATTTATTTCAAAGTCAGAATTAGAGAGAGAGAGAGGGAAGATCTTCCATCTGCTAGTTCATATCCTGGATGAATGCAATGGCCAGGTCAGGGCTGGTCCAAAGCCAGGAGCTTCATCCAGATCTACCCCATGGGGGCAGGAGCCCTCTGCTGCTTCTTTCCCGGGCACATTAATAAGGAGCTGGATCAGAAGTGGAGCAGCCAGTACTTGATCCGACATCCACATGGGTGGGATGCCAACATGACGAGCAGTGGCTTTGCCTGCTATTCCTTATGTGTCTATGGATTGACACATTGTGAATTTGACTCATCTAGGATGACCTGAGCCTGATGGTCCTGGCACCATGTGTAACGACAGCTTCTGTCCAGGACCAGCCTGAGCATATGCTTGCCTTGGCACTGGCAGAGGTGCAAGAGGACACACGCAGTTGTAGAAGCATACCTCAAGTGCCTGTTTGCCTCTTGCCTGCTGGTCAAAGCGCATCACATAAGCAAGCCCACGATGAGGGATTAGAAGAGTGTACTTCTCCCACGGGTGTAGGTAGGACAGAGTGAATGATATCAAAGAACGATCAACTTGCTTTTTATATTCTCTGATGTCATCTTGGGATAAAGAGACCAGATTGGCGTGGGATCTCTTTGGGCTTCTGGTTTTTAGCAGCACCACCTTGCCAGGTCTCCCTGTCCCACGCCTCTGTTTATGTAATAACAGTGGTCATATGCTGTGTGATGGCCCCCAGGAACCCGTCTCATCTTTTGCACTAGACTTCTTTGGGAGACAGAGTGTTTCAGTTCTATGTAGCATGAGTCTCTGGTGGTGCTTGTACCTGGGAAGCTTGATATTCGCAGTGATTGCGGTTGGTCTCTCAGTAACATGGGCACTCTCGTGTCTGGTTCTTATTAAAGCATTTGCTGCTGACCTTGCCCCGAAATGTCAGTGTGGGAAGGAACCCCTGTCCTCAGAACCTGGGACAGGCTCACACGCCATTGGGGGACTGGTCCCACTGGGGATCGTTGTCACCAGGCTCGCATGCCATTGGGGGATCATTGTCACGCTTTTCAGAAGTCCCCGGTTTCTTGCTTAGATGCTTTCCACCAGATCATTCGGGATGAAGGCATCTTGGCTCTGTGGAACGGTACATTTCCCTCCTTGCTGCTGGTCTTCAATCCCGCCATCCAGTTCATGTTCTATGAAGGGCTGAAACGGCAGCTTTTAAAGAAGCGGACGAAGGTAATCCCTGGGTGTGGAGGCAGCCAAGCGGTGACCCATGGCGCTGTCCTGATGTTGACGCACTTCCTTCTTCCTTTGCTCCCCAGCTTTCTTCCCTGGACGTGTTCATCATCGGTGCAGTGGCCAAAGCGATTGCCACCACAGTCACCTACCCCTTGCAGACGGTGCAGTCGATCCTGAGGGTGAGTGCTGGGCCCCTGCCTGCCTGCAGCCGAGCAGCAGTCTGGCTTCTGTCTGAATTGGAGTTTAAAAAAAGAGTCACGAGGCATTTCGGATGCCAGAGCACACCCCTTCTACCACAGATCCGTGTGCTCGCTGTTCTGTGCCCCAGGCTGCCTTCCAGTTGGTTTCCTGTTGGGCTTGGAATGACGCGTGTATTGGCAGTTTCCTAGGTAGATAGAAAAGCCCTATGAGAAGAAGGCTTTTTTTTTTCTTTCTTTTTCTTTTTGATGTGCATCTCCCAGAGTTGATTTTATTGAACATTTCTACAGAGCTGAATTTTTTTTTTATTTAGATTTATTTAATTATTTGAAAAAGTTGTAGAGAGGTAGAGGGATCTTTCATACTTTGGTTCACTTCCCAGTGGCTGCAATGGCCGGGCTGGGCTGGGCTGAAGCCAGGAGTCAGGAGCTTCTTCCAGGTCTCCCGTGTGGGTATCAGGGTCCCTGGTACTTGGGCCGCCTTTTCTGAGACCGTTAACAGGGAACTGGGTCAGAAGCGGACAGGCCTGGCATGATGGCTCAATGGCTAAATCATCACCTTGCAAGAGCCGGGATCCCATATGGGCACCGGTTCTAATCCCGGCAACACCACTTCCCATCCAGCTCCCTGCCTGTGGCCTGGGAAAGCAGAGGACAGCCCAAAGCCTTGGGACCCTGCGCCCACATGAGAGAACTGGAAGAAGCTCCTGCCTTCTGGCTACCAGTTGACTCAGCTCCAGCCATTATGATCATCTGGGGAGAGAACCGAAAGACAGAAGATCTTTCTGTCTCTCCTTTCCATAAATCTGATCTGCCTTTCCAATAAAAATAAATTAACGTTGAAAAGAAGAAGTGTAGCAACCAGGACAGGTATTGGTGCATAGATGTGACCTAGCTGTTAGCAGCTTTACCCACTCTACCACGTCACGGCCCCAGAGGGAGGTTCTTTAATTACCCGCGGGAAGCGTTGGTCTGCCCCCCCTCTTCGCGCCAATCACATGGTGCCCTGACGCGGCCGCGGGTTAGTGCCTTCACTGCACTCAGGACGCATGGTGATTCGCCTTTCCACAGCACTTTCTTGTTTCTGTGTTTTCATTTGTTCAGTTCTTTGTCCATTCAGCTACTTACACTAAGAACGCACTCAGCGTGAAGAGCTGGGCAGGAGGCAGTCCCAATCCCTGCCGTCAGGGAGCTAGTGGGAAGCAGTGGGACCAGGTCAATCAGACGGCAAGAGAGGAGCGAAGGCAGCGTGAACAGCATGCAGTGAGAGCCACAGAGCGTGCCTGGTCGTGGGGCTGCGGGTGGGTCCTCTGAGGAGTCTGCTCAAGTTCAGAATCAAAGGAGTGCCAGGACTCAGCCGTGACAGAGAGGCATGGTGGGTTAAGCCTCCACTTGTCAGCGCCAGCATTCCATAGCGTTCCATAGCGGAGTGCTAGCCCACATCCCAGCTCCTTTGCTTCCAATCCAGTTTCCTGCTAATGTGCCTGCGAAGACAGAGGAAGGTGACCCTCCCACTCTTCCTGTCACTCCTGCCTTTCAAATAAATAAATCCAATGCTATGAAAGACAGCAGGACAAAGGGATCTTTTATCTGCTGGTTTACTCCCAACAGTTGAAATAACCAGGGACAGGCCAGATGGAAACTAGGAACCTGGAATTTCACCTGAGTCTCCCACTTAGGTGCCATCTTCTGCTGCTTTGCTAGACACATTAGCAGGGAACTAGATCAGTAATGGAGCAGCCAAAATCCAAACCAGCACTCTGGGATACCAGCATTGCAAAGTGCAGCTTAACCCTCCATGCTACAACACTGGCCCCAGTGAATACAGCTCTTTTAAAAAAAATTCTATATCAGCATGCTGGGAATTTTTTAACAGGTAAAATTTACCCCATAATTCTGTGTAAAATCAAGATTCTCATGCTCAGAACATTGAAAGCGTGTGTTTTTATTTATTTCTGCTCAATACTTCATATTTAGTTGAAAAGTAGGGAATGATTCTGTGATGTTAATTGGATTTTTGATTATTTGCTGTAAATCAGTGTTAGTCTGACCTAATTTCCTCTTCAGATGGACTGTAAGGAAGCAGCACTGACTGATCGCTTTTTATTCCTCCTTCGACAGTTTGGACGTCACAGGCTAAACCCTGACAACAGAATGCTGGGGAGCCTGCGGAACGTGCTCTGCCTGCTTCACCAGCGAGTGAGGTGAGCTCTGGGAGCCCTCGGGCAGCGGGGGTGCCAGCCAGGGAGTGGTCCCTGGGCACTGGCATCCTCGGGGTGTGGCACAGCACGGCGACGTTTGGGGAGATGTGCATGGACCCTGTTCTTAGGCGTGGATGGAGAGAACTTAAGAAGGGGAATCTTCCCAAATCTGGTACAGAGACTGGTGTGCCTGAGGGATTCCTCCACCGACGGTTCTGTGTCCTGTCTTAGGAAGATAACATTTGCAGAGCAGGGTGGTCGTGGACAGGGATGGGGAGTGGGTGCAGTGAGGGCAGGGAGAGGAAGAGCAGTGAGGACCGTCCTGATGTTGAAGGTGGCAGCAGGAGGTGCTGCCTGAGCAACCAATCCTGGGTGGTGTCCTTTTTTTTTTTTTTCATTTTATTTTTGACAATCTGTACATAGTTAATTAGGGCACAAAGGTTCAAGGACTACAGGAAAATGGGTAAGACTATCATTTCCACATTTTATTTACCTATATCTGGGGTAAAGGGGGAAGTAAAGGGAAAAGTCCCACCCAGTCTCCCACCCACCCCAGGTCCCTGATGTGGGGCATGCTCCGAGGGTCTTGCTCAAGTGGTTTTGATAGTTCACAGCTATGAATTGCTGCCAATCTCGCCATTCCAAGGACAATGAGGTCGCCAAGGAATCCTCTGATTGACATAGTCCATCTTAGAGTCTTCATTTGCCCTGTTTTTCACTGCCAACATATGGTTGGGGTAGTTGATTGATTTGTTCTGTCCTCTGTCTTTTCATGGTTAACGATCTGAGTCCAGCAGTTCGATTGTGGGGATCCCTAAAGAAACTTTGAGGTGAACCCAGACCAGGTTCTTGTGTGTACTTGCAAGTACGGGGCCTGGTACTGTCCATCGCCCCAATCAACTGGTGGTTGCAATTGCTGGGTCAGTTCTCTGTTTCCAGCCCTGTCTTCCACTGGGACCAATTGGTGTTGCAGTCCAACCTGATTCAGCCCAGCACACTCTTGGCCCTCACATAAACCAGTGGGAACTGCAACCTAGTTGGAGTGACCCGCAATAACCCCCACCAGGCCTGCCCCCATCCTGGTTCCCATGCTTGCCAGTATGTACAGCAGACTGGTCCAGTCTGACGTTTGGTGCGTCCAGTCCCAGGCCTGGGTGCTGTCCTCGATTGGCCAGCTCTGTGAGGTGGGCAGAGCCTTTGTGAATGCCCTCTTCCATGTCCAGGAACGGACATCTAGACCAGTCAAGTAAGCCGACTATCTTGAAAGTATAGGCTGCTATGTATAACTTTATTCTAATATAGGGCACTTTGAAAATAAGTCTATTATACATATAGAACAATGTGTATTAGCTTTTCATGACTTCATCCAAAGGTGCTAACTTACAAATGAGTAAGTTTTGTTTTCAGCTGATGATTTTAGATATTCCCGACCGAAGACAATCCCCGCTGGCGTTCCTGTTGCTTTAGGAGTCTCATAGAGTGGCTGAGAGCTGCAGGGACAGTACAACTGGGAGAGTTGGGGAGCTGAGCTGGCTGGGGAGCCTGCTCTCTCCTCTGCCCTCCGCATGGGCTCACCCTGAGCAAGCCATCGACATTCAATCCCAGGGCCCTGCTCCCGGCAGCCTAATGCAGCTCTTTCGTGGAGCCCACCTGTAAATGCTTTCTCCCTAATCCATTAACCATCAAGCCATTAGCCCTTAACACAAAGACTTCAGGGTTTAAATGTCTGCATGAGTTTGGGGAGTCAAATCCTCTTCCGATTGTAGCAGCATGAGATAAAAAAATAAAATCAGACAAAAAGTTTGTGTAAGACAAAAAGGAAACACTTATCATATGGACTGCTGGCAAGGCTGGGGGCCGCCAGACCTTTCCTGGGCTCCCGGCGGGAATGTAAGCAGTACCACTGCTTTGGAAAGTGTTTGGCATTTTCCTTCAACAGAGAAGCAGTGCCTCCTAGGACGCAGCCATTCTGCTGGAGAATGAGATGGTTTTGTCCGTCGCTCCGTCACACTCTGCAGTGCTGTGCTTTTGGGAGCAGAGAAGTCCTACAAGGAGGCAGGAAGCTTGGCTCAGCTGTGCCCCACAGCCCAAACCTGTGCTAAGGAGGAAAAGGCCTGGCAAAGTGGGATCCAGTGGGGAGGGACCAGCCTGGTGAGATGGGCACCTTTCTGTTCTGAAAAGACTCCAGTGCGCTCCCATGCAGTCATGCCTGCCAGTTCCACGATGCCCACGGTGCATGCCACGCTGGTCTCTGCTCTGGTTCCTTCTGCACACAGGCAGCCATGTCCTGAAAAGCAGGAGCTTAATGAGTAGAAACACGTTAGAAATTTTTCCAACAATCAAAAACTGGAGACAACCCAAATCTCCATCATTGGGTGGGCAGACAGAGAAGTTGCATTATTTCATACAAATAGAAAATTATTCTTAAAAAAAAAAGGAAGAATTACTGGGGGGGTCAGCACTATGGTGTAGAAGGTTAAGCTTCTGTCTATGGTTCCAGCATCCCTTTTGGGTGTCAGTTTGGGTCCTGGCTGCTCCACTTCCCATCCAGCTCATTGCTGTGGCCTAGGAAAGTCCTGCACACATGTGGGAGATCGGAAGAAGCTCCAGGCTCCTACCTTCAGCCTGGCACAGCCATGACTGTTTCAGCCATTAGTGGAGTGAACTGGCAGATGGAAAATCTGTCTCCTCTTTGTAGCTCTGCCTTTCAAATAAAAATTTTTTAAAAAATTCTGATACATGCAACAGCATGGAAGAATCTCAGTAATTACACTGAGTGAAAGAAGTGAGACAAGCAGGAAGCAAACAAGGTGATTGCTGTAGTGTAAAATTCCAGGAAATACCAACTAACCTTGAGGGTCAGAAAGCAGATCAGTGGTTCCCCGTGGTCAGGGTGGACAGCGAGGATGATCGTGGGGAGGAGTGAGGGTGGTCCTGCAGGTGCCAGCCGTGTCCCTGGTCTGGAGGCATGATCCATCAGCACAGTGGTTGTAGGTGTTTGTTGCATAACATGCCCAGATTCGTTTGCCGCTGTACTTGCTGCTGGGTGTTTAGGTTGTTCCCATGTTTGTGCCTTTGCAGACATTGCTGAATAAGCAGCCTGTACATTTAGCTCTGCTCACCTGAGGGCTTACAGCAGAGAAGGTTCCTATATGTGAAGTTACCTGACCAAAGAGTCTGAACATAGCAAAGCTTGAAGTTTTATAACTTTGAAAAGTAGGCATGGCCAAATTGTGGCCCAAGAAAAATGATACCAGTCTCTGTTTTTGCCAGCACTGAGAGAGCTTATAAAGATGTAGTCGTCAGAAGGTTTGGAAAGTCGCATCAACTGTGAAGATCTACAGTGCAGAGATGTGTCTGCGTGTCAGTGGACACACAAGAGGGGTGTCACATTCCCACTGTGCTGATCTCTGAACAGATTTAGAGAAAGAGGGGAGCTTGTCCAACAGAGGCAGACCAGATGTTCAAAACTGGTAGATGCAGAGCTTCTGTGCTGCCTGTTGGAATGTTCTGCAATGATGGACGTATCTGTACTGTCCGGTAGGGTGGCCACTACCCGCATGCAGCTGTAAGACCTGGGAGTTATGCTGGGACTGGCATTGTGGCATATCTGGTAAACCGCCATATGCAACACTGGCATTCCCTGGCACTGATTCAAGCAGGTCCTCCACTTCCAATCCAACGCCTCACTAGTGGCTCAGGCAAAGCAGTGGAAGTGTTTGGGCCCCTGTGCCCACGTGGAAGACTCAGGTGAGGGAAGCTGCAGGTTGCTGGCTTTGGCCTGGCCCAGGTCTGGCCATGCACCCACCTAGGGAGTGAGTCAGCAGACGGGAACTCTTCCTCCCTGTCTCTCCTCCTCTCTGTACATATGGCTTTCCAATAAAAATAAATAAATCTTAAAACAAGTGCAATTTCTTGCTCCCCTTCAGTGATCTACATTTCCACGCAAACCTGGTGCTTCAGATGTGGGTGGACCTCACTGTGAGAAGCACTGAAGTGGAATTTCTTGGGTTAACCTAAACTCAACTTTGTCAGGGAATGGGAACTTCCTCTCCTAATCCGTTCTCAAATGCATAGTGTGGTGCATAGTTTTAAAGGAGCACTTGACTGATGCCCCAATCTGCAGGCTGTGTTTTGTTTAAATAAAAGGTTTATTTGTTTTTATTGGAAAGGCAGAGAAAAGGAGAGACAAAAAGAAAGATCTTCCATCCACTGGTTCACTTCCTAAATGGCTGCGACAGCCAATGCTGAGTTGATCTGAAGCCAGGATCCAGATGTTTCCTCTGGGTCTCCCACGTGGATGCAAGGGCCCAAGGGCTTGAGCCATCCTTTACTGCTTTCCCAGGCCACAAGCAGGGAGCTGGATGGGAAATGGCACAGTCGGGACAGAAACCAGCACCTATATGGGATGCCAGTGCTTGCAGGTGGAGGGCTAGGCTGTTGAGCCACTGCATCAGCCCCCTGCATGCTGTTTATAAACCTGGAGCTGCTGATGGACTTAGATGTGAGATTAACTCTGAACAAGTAGCTTTGGAGGGAGAGCTCATTTCTTCGGAGCTCAGTCTCACCCAAAGCATTGGTCTCCCAGCGCAGGGGAGTGGATGCTCTAAGGGCTGACCCCAAGCCGGCATCATCATCCACATCACCTGGAAGATTTTTGCAAATGCAAATTCTTTTTTTTTTTTAAGGTTTATTTATTTGAAGAGCAGAGTCAGACAGAGAAAAGGAGAAAGAGAGAAGGACCAGACAAAAGCCCTCAGCCAGGAGCTTCTTCCAGATTCCCCCATGGGCAAGCTCTTTTGGGCCATCCTCCACTGCTTTTCGGGATGTGTTAGTGAGGCGCTGGAGCAGCAGTGGGGCAGCTGGGACTCCAACTGGCACCGCAGGCCACACCAAGGCACCAGCCCCTAGAGAGGCAAATTCTAGTCCTCATCCCAAACTTTGTGAGCCAAAATCTCTGGGATTAGTCTTTTGAGTGGGATATTGTACTGAATTTAAGAAATCCAGGACTAGGGCCCGGCAAGGTAGCCTAGCAGCTGAAGTCCTCATCTAGACCTCATCGGGATCCCATTTGAGCACTAGTTCGTGTCCTGGCAGCTCCAAATCCCAACCAGCTCTCTGCTTGTAACCTGGGAAAGTAGTTGAGGACAGTCCAAAGCCTTGGGACCCTGTACCCACATAGGAGACCTGGAAGAGGCTCCTGGCTCCTGGGTTCAGATGGGCTCAGCTCTGGCCATTGTGGCCACTTTGGGAGTGAATCATTGGATGGAAGATCTTCCTCTTTGCAGTAAAAATAAATGGATTTTAAAAAATAATAAGAAAAGATAAAGAAATCCAGGCTAGAGTGTCAAATGTCTGGAAAGCCGGTGGCCCCTGCACCCACATAGGAGACCTGGGAGAAGCTCCTTGCTTTGGATTAGCTCTTTTAGGAGTGAATCAGTGGGTGCAAGGGCTCTCTCTGGCTCTCTCCCTCTCACTCTTCCTCCTCAGTAACTGATTTGCAAATAAATAATCTTAAAAAAGAAAAAAAAAACCTAGCTTTTTTTATTTAAGAAAAAAGTGTCAGAATCAGAAAGCTTTCGTTTCTTTTCGTAGTTGTGGATGTGGCTTTTTTTTTTAAAGATAGATTTATTTGTTTGTATGGCAGAGTTACAGAGAGACAGAGGAGAGATTGTCCATCTACTCACTCACTCCTCAGATGGTAGCATCAGCCAGAGCTGGGCCAGGCTGAAGCCAGGAGCCTGGAGCTCCTACCCCAGTCCCATGCGAGTGCAGAGACACAAGCGCTGGGCCCGTCTTGTGTTGCTTTGCCAGCCACATTAGCAGGGAGCTCGGTCAGAAGTGGGGCAGATGAGGTCTGAACTGATTTTCTCATGGGGAAGCTGACATTGCAGGCAGCTTCATGCACCACGTCGTGCTGGCACTTTTCTCAGGTTCTTTTAAGGTTAAAGATGATCAAATACGTTTGGCAGTTCTCTTACCACTGTTAAACTGAAATGACCACATTGGGAAATCATTAAAGTTGAAAAGTTTTAATATCTCAGATTCTGGCACTAACATGTCCTTAGGAGAGTTTGGGGCCTGTGTCTTCTCAGTGGGATTTTGTCAATTTTCTGCTAATTCTTGGGGGATAAAAAGATAGTGCAGATGACTCATGCCTAACTTTTATCCGTCCCCGGATACCTTTTAAAATGAATGCTCTGTATGTTGGAGTGCACAGCCCGCATTGCTTGCTTTGGGAAGTAGCCATCAGGTCGGGTGTTCCGTGCTTGGACGCAGGAGCTGGCTTTCCTAGAGAAAAGCTTTCGCCTTTACAATCCTGTCTGTCCTTGCAGGCGATTTGGGCTGTTGGGACTCTACAAAGGCCTGGAAGCCAAACTGCTGCACACGGTCCTCACGGCGGCCCTCATGTTCCTGGTCTACGAAAAGCTGACGGCCGCCACCTTCGCCGTCATGGGGCTCAAGGGCGTGCGCAGGTCCTGAGCCGCTGCCCAGCCAAGGGCAGCCAGGGCCGTGCGGGATGGCAGAGAGGTGCCACCTCCTTCCCTCGGGCTCCTTCCGCTGCACGTCTTACCGCGTTGGCTTGGCAAGCGTCCAGGAGGACAACAGGGAGCCCAGCCAGCTGGTCTGACTGCCAACTCAGTTTTTATGATGTCTGGTTGGATCTTGAAGTGGAGGTTGGACTGATATGGAAAGAAGACGTTTTTGAAAGCCTAAAAGTGAAAGTCTGTTGGGGTTTTCGTTGGTTTTCTTCGTAAGTAATCTTTTCCATCTGAAGTTTTTCTGAAGTTTGCCAGCTCTTGTTTCTCCCTGAATTGTCTCCCAGATTCTAGGACCAACTTAATAACACATCATTCTTGTCTGATGCCTTTGTACGTCTTCATCTTGGCATTTTTCTCCCCTAAAAGAATATTGTGAGTGTGCCATGAGCTTAGCTTTATTTTTATTAGGCTTTTTTCCCCTCCTGCTTAGGGAGAGGTATCTTTCTTGGGACATGAAATATTTATTTTCAGGGACAGCAATGAATATCACTAATCCCAAAGGATTCTCTTATAAACTCTTTTTAAACATGCTTATTCGTTAATGTTTCACATAATTTTTAAAGTATTTATTGAAATCCATTGTTTGATCACAATACAAAAGACTTGAGATTTTATGCCCCAATAAATTGTCAGCACAAAAGACAGTCCTGAAGATTGCTCTGATTGGTGTTATGCTGGGGTTTGCAACCAAGTAATTAAAAAAAAAAAAAATCACAAAATAGGCCGGGGATCAGAAGCCCTGCTGAGGCTCTGGAATGTTATCTCCTTTTAGAAGCTTTTGGCGGAGGCTGTTGGAGAGCACCCACCTGTGTCAGGTTATGTCTGAGTGTCCCTGAGGCCCCGTTAGCAGCTGCCCTGAGGGCTGAGGGCCAGAGACAGCCCAGACCCTCTCAGGCCTGTTGGCATTCTCACAAGATTGGAAGGTGATGCAGCTTTCCAGTTAGCCGGAGTGGGCCGGGCTGTCCAGTGCCTGGGATTAAGTCCTGCCTGCACTGCCTCATCCAGCTCTCTGGGGGCCGCTGCCTCCCCGCAGGCCGGCTGGGAGGAGCTCCTGGGCCCTGTCTGGCCTGGCCCCGCCTTCTCCATCATGGACTTTTGGGTTGTAAACCAACAGCGGGAGGGTCTCTGTCTCTCTCTCTCTCCTCCCCCCATGTGTGTATGTTTTGGGTTAGGGGAAGCTCTGCCTTACAAATATAGAAAGAGATTTCAAGGCTCTTCAAACAACAGAAAATGTGTTTGACTTGTTATAGAAAAAAAAAAGTACACGTTTTTCTCAAAGGAAGATAGACAAATGAATTAAAATCGTCTATCAAAAATCTAAGTTGTACGTCATCATTTGCTTTCACCCCCAAGCTTGAAAGTGCAAGAGTATACCCCGGGCCTCTCGGAGAGCAATAGCTCTTGCCATCAGTAAGAACAGCTCTGCATTCCTGCGATTCGGAAGTCTGATTGCATCAGAGGGAGTATTAATGAAGCTTTTCTTACCGCTCCCCCCCCCCTTTTTTTTTTTAGCTATTTATTTGAAAGATAGTTACAGAGAAACAGAGAGGGGAAGGTCTCCATCTAGTTCACTCCTCAGATGGTCACAGCAGGTAGAGCTGGGCAGGTCCAAAGTCAGGAACTTGTCTCAGGTCCCAAGCAGTCAGGTCATCTTCCAGTGTTTTCTCAGGCACATTAGCAGGGAGGTGGAATGCAAACAAAGCATTCAGGATTCAAACGGGCAGTCATACGGGATCCCGGCGTTGCAGGCGGCAGCTCTATGTGCTGCACCACAGTGCTGGCCTTGGGATATTTCAATTTTAATTTTTTTTTTTTTTTTTAATTTAGAAGCCCTGCACAATGGCTCAGTGGCTAAATCCTCACTTTATACACCACAGATCCCATATGGGCGCTGGTTCCTCTCCCATCCAGCTCCCTGCTTGTGGCCTGGGAAAGCAGTCAAGGACAGCCCAAAGCCTTGGCACCCTGCACCCATGTGGGAGACCCAGAAGAAGCTCTTGGCTCCTGGTTTTGGATCAGCTGAGCTTTTTCCATTGCAGCCACTTGGGGAATGAACCAGGGGGCAGAAGATCCTTCTGTCTCTCCTCTGTAAATCTGCCTTTCCGATAAAAAAAAAAACTTTAAAAATTTCTTATTTATTTGAGAGATAGACATCGGTCCATTTGCTGACTTACTGCCTGTAAGGGTCAGGCGTGGACCAGTGCTAAAGCTGCGATCTAGGAACCCAAGCTGAGTCTCCCGCGTGGATGGCGGGAACCTCGTTCTTGGGAGCATCGCAACTGCCGCCTAGGGTCTGCATTAGCCAGAAGGTAGAGTCAGGACCAGAGCTAGATGTGGAGCCCAGGCGTCCCGATGGGGAACATGGACATCTAAAAAATAATACTAAATTTATTAGTAGTGATTTTTACATAGTTGAGATGGATACATGCCCATGTGGACCGTTAATTAGAGTGGGAAGGATTGAGGAATGGGGAAAGTGGATGAAATAATCGCTTCCAATTTATCTTTCTTCTTGTATCTGAGGGAAGTTGGTAGGGAAGGGGTGAGGACCACTCCCGCAACCTAACCATGTCTGTACCCTGAGACGGGGACGAACACCCAGTATCACCCCAGGGTCCCTAATGTGGAACATGTTCCGAGGGTACTGATTCAGTGGTTTCAATACTCCAAGATGCTTTTGGTTTTGTTATTCCAAAGTTGAGAAAATCCTTCCAAGATCCATTGGCTGAGATAGCCCACCTAAGAAACTGCTCACCCAGATACTTGCTGTCAAAGCTTGGCCGGGAGAATTGGGCAATTTGTTCTGCCCTGCATCCTCTGCCATGGCACTGCATGTCCTCTGTAGGTCTCAGTGATCTTGCATGTCCCCCATGTGCATCTGGGCATGCTGGCCACTGCTTAGGCTTCAGCAACCAAGGAGACCCAGTTCTGACACATGTACTCAATGGTCAGACAGATCCTGTGATTTTCCCCCATGGTTGGAGTTTTGAGTCCAGTGTTTCAGTTGGGGGTCCCCAAAGAAACTTCCCTTGAGGACTCAGTGCAATAGCATAGTAGTTATCCCCTTGCACGCACCAGGATCCTATATGGTCGCCGGTTCTAATCCCGGCGGCCCTGCTTCCCATCCAGCTCCCTGCTTGTGGCCTGGGAAAGCAGTGGAGGACGGCCCAAAGCCTTGGAACCATGTATCCGCAAGGGAGACCTGGAGGAGCTCCTGACTCCTGGCTTCGGATTGGCTCAGTTCCAGCCGTTGCAGCCACTTGGGAAGTGAACCATCGGACAAAAGATCTTCCACTCTGTCTCTCCTCCTCTCTGTATATCTGACTTTGCAATAAAAATAAATAAATCTTAAGAAAAACAAAGCTACCTCCCTTGAGGTAAACCCACACCTGACTCCTGTGTGTGGCAGCCAGTGTGAGGTCTGGCCCAATCCATTACACACACATACACTGGTAGTTACAGTTGCTGAGTCAGTTTTGTCCCCATCCTCATCTGATATGCAAACCATATGGATGCTGCAGCCCAGCCTAACCCTGCCCACCACACGCTTGGCCCTCACACACACCAGTGGGAACAGCAGCCTAGTAAGTGCGACCCCAATATCCCCCATCTCTGGTTCCTGCACATGCGGTGTGTGCAGCAGATTGGTCTGGTCTGTCCCGCATCCCACTCAGCTTTTTTACACACCAGTGGGCACTGCAGCCTAACTCAGCCCACCCCAGCCCCCATTTACTCCAGTAGATGCTACCACCTGTCCAGCAAAGCCCACCCCGGTCCTGGCTCTCATGCTCACCTGTGGCAGCTGCCCCCCATCAGAGGCGTGCCTATAGTTTCCTTCGCAGGCCCACTTCCAGCCCCAGATCTTGAGTTTCCAGGTGGTACTGTAATCTAGCCTGAGAGGATTTGCCCCATAGTCCTGGCGCTTGTCAGTTGATGGTATCTTAACTAGCATTTAACCACAGAGTGAACACCTGCCTCAATTTTTATTTTGAGGGTAGAAATTTCATTTTTTAATTTTCTCTGCTTAGTCACTGTGGTAATTTCAATATATGTGATTATTAAACTAGTGATCATTGGAAGATCCTTATGTTGTTTTAGAAAACAAAAAATCAGAAGGAACTCAATGGAACATGCCTTGACCTCAGAGGACAGAAGGCAGACTTCAGCCCCATTGCTTTTATGTTGCCTTGAAGGTTGTGTGTGTCTGGAGCAGGTCTTGGGTAGTTCAAAACTGTTCCTATTTTCTGTTCAGAAGGAGAAGAATCATAGAAATCTACTACTTTTTTTATTGTTGCAATTTTGCGCTGTTCACCTTGGACTTACTGTTGAGCTCAAGGTGTTGTGGCTGATATAGCAGAGTGACACCAGATCCACATTCAACAACTGCATTAGGCACGTACAACGCAAATGCATTTAATGCTTTTTTCAGTTTTATGAAGAAACAGTTTGATATTCTAGTTCTCTACTCCTTGTGGTACCCTATAGACTTACTAATTGAAACTAATAGCTCATCTGGCTTTGTAACCATTAATTAATGATTGATTAATTAATTAATCTAGGTTGATGGAAATGACTGCTGAAAACTAGAGAAATGCAATTTTTTTCTTCCTCCCCTCACCCCAGAAAGATTTATTTCTTTATTTAGACAGTGACACAGAGAGAGGGAGAGGTCTTTCGTTTGCTGATTAGCCCTTGAACGCTTCAGTAACCAGCGCTAGGGCGGAAGCCAAGAACTCCATCAGGGTCTCCCTCTTGGGGCAGAACCCAAATACAGGGCCGTTGTCCGCTGCCCCCCATGACACAGGAGCAGGAGCCTGGATTAGAAGTGGAGCTGGGCTTGATTCCAGCTGCTCCTGGGCGGGATATAAGAGTCCCAAGTGACAGGCCTAACATGCTGTGCTGTGACACCCACCCCATCATTCTCTGTGTTTCACAATGTTTTATCATACTTGAAAGAGAAATCTTCCACCTATTCATTCACTCTCCAAATACTGGTAATTGCCAGGGCTGGCCCAAGCTGAAACCAGGAGCCAGGAACGTCAGCCAGGGACCCAAGCACTTCAGCTACCATCTGCTGCCTCTCCAGTAAATTAGTGAGGAGATGCATGCAAAGTGGAGCAGCTGGGACTTGAACCCACACACTGATGGGGGGGTGTAGGCATCACAGGTAATGTCTTAAGCCACTGCACCACAACCCCTGCCTGAACATTTTTAAGATTTTGATTTTTTTTGTAAAATTTCTCTAGGATATCATGATTAATAACCTAGCTATTACATTGGTGTCACTGTAGTAAAAAAAAAAAAAAGTCTCTTTTTAAAAATTTATTTTTACTGGAAAGTCAGATATACAGAGAGGAGGAGAGACAGAGAGGAAGATCTCCCATCCACTGCTGGCTCACTCCCCAAGCAGCTGCAGTGGCCAGAGCTGAGCCGATCTGAAGCCAGGAACTTCATCCAGGTCTCCCACACAGGTGCAGGGTCCCAAAGTCCTGGGCCATCCTTGACTGCTTTCCCAGGCCACAAGGAGGGAGCTGGATGGGAATCAGGGCAGCCGGGATACAAACTGGCACCAATATGGGATTCTGGTGCATGTGTAAAGCAAGAACTTTAGCTGCTAGGCTACCATGCTGGGCCCAAAATGCTTCTCTTTAATCCTTTTTAAAAATTTTTTTCCCTTTATTTTTTGACAATCTTTACATAGATGATTAGGGCACAAAGGGTCAAGGGCTACAGGAAAGTGGGGAAGAGAACTGTTTCCACATTATTGCTTTTTTTTTTTTTCCTCTATCTGGGGTAAAGGGGGAGATAAAGGGAGAAGCCCCACCCAGTCTCCCACCCATCCCAGGTCCCTGATGTGGGGCATGCTCAGAGGGTCCTTCTCAAGTGGTTTTGATAGTTCAACAGTTCTAAATTGTTGCCAATCTCGCCACTCCAAACATGTTGACATTGCTGCGGGATCTACTGGTTGACATAGTCCACCTCAGAGTCTCCGTTTGCCCAGACTTTCACTGCCAACACATGGCTGGGGTAGTTGATTGAATTGTTCTGTCCTCCCTCCTCTGTTGTGGTACCAGGTGTCCTCTGCAGGTTCCGATGGACTGCCATATCCTCCATGTGCACCTGGATATGCTGCTGTTCACTGCTCCATCAGCTTCTGCGGCTCGGCTCTGACACTTGCACTCCGTGGCAGACCATGGAACCTGCACTTCTCTTCATGGATAGGATTCTGAGTCCGGCAGTTTGATTGAGATCCCCAAAGAAACTTTGTCTGAGGTGATCCCAGACTACATTCTTGTGTGTGCTTGCCAGTTCAGGGCCCGGCACAGTCTGCGGCCTCCCAATCAGCTGGTGGTTGCAATTGCTGGGTCAGTTCTCTGTTTCCAGCCCTGTCTTCCACTGGGACCAATCGGTGTTGCAGTCCAGCCTGGTTCTGCCCAGCACACTCTTGACCCTCACATAAACCAGTGGGAGCTGCAACCTAGTCAGAGCAACCCACAATAACCCCCACCAGGCGCGCCCCCATCCTGGTTCCCATGCTTGCCAGTATGTACAGCAGACTAGTCCAGTCTGTCCCACATCCCACTTGGCTCTTTTACATGTCAATGGGCATTGAAGCCTAGTTCAACCCAACCAGGCCAACTATCCAGCCCAAGTACATGCCGGTGGGTGTCTTTCTGTCCAGCCAGTTCTGCCACAGTCCTGGTTTTCATGCTCTCCAGTGGGAGTGGTAACCCAAGAGGGAGGAGCCCACTATTTCCCTACTGGGTTACTCCCAGATCATGCACTCTTCAGGTTCTGTAGTTTAACTCGACAGAATTAGCCCCTGTGCCAGCATCTGCCAGCTGATGCTGTGGCAAAGCCCAACCAACCCTCACCCATTTTGACTTTTTTTTTAAGATTTATTTATTTTTATTGGAAAGGCAGATATACAGAGAGGAGAGACAGAGAGGAAGATCTTCCGGCCGATGGTTCACTCCTCAAGTGAGCGCAATGGCTGGAGCTGAGCCAATCTGAAGCCAGGAGCCTCTTCCTGGTCTTCCAGGCTGGTGCAGGGTCCCAAAGCTTTGGACTGTCTTCAACTGCTTTTCCAGGCCACAGGCAGGGAACTGAATGGGAAGTGGGATTGCCAGGATTAGAACTGGTGCCCATATGGGATCCTGGCACATTCAAGGTGAGGACTTTAATTGCTGCACTATCGCACCAGGCCCCACCCATTCTGATTTATGTTTGCACCAGGAGGGACAGTCAACCAAGCCTGGCTTTTTCCTGATGTAGCTCACATGAGGCCAACAGGTATTGATTGTAGCCTTGCCCGGTCTGGTCTGCACCTATAGCAACTCATGGGGGCCCCTTCACATTCCCCCTCCCAGCTTTACCCCCTGCCTCCCTGGTTCCTGTGTGTGCTGGTTGGGCACTGTGACCCAGTCTGGCATGGCCTGCCTCACCTCTGCATTTGCCAGTGGGTGCTGTAGCCTGGCCCAGCCTGGCCCACCCCCAAATCTAGCTGATGAGGGTTACAGTCTAGCCCAGCCCCGCAAGCACCCAATCCCAGCTGTAATGTATACTGGCATGTGTTGCGATGATACCAGGCCCGGCCCTCACTGTTCTGGTGTTCAGATTCGTCAGCAGCGGCTGATGTGAACTGGTTCAGCCTGGTCCTCCCCTGACCTGTGCCAAAGTATGCCAGTGGTTACCGTTCCCTGGCCTGGTCTGGGCTACTCCTTATTGTGGTTCTTGTACTCACCTGCAGGCACTGTGTCCTGCCAGAGGAGTTGCCCAGGCTCCTCAATCAGAACCTCTCCCAATGCCAGATGTCACGCATACCAGTGGGTCCATGAACCAGCTCCACGTGGTCCACCTCCGGTCCCAGCAGGAACAGTGGCCTTTCCTGACTGGCTTAATCCATGTTTTAAAGCAGATACTGAACAAGGATGTTTTTAAAAATGTATAAAAATGGAATTAAAAGATATTCTATTTTTTTGCAAAAAAAAAAGGATGTTTTTGAATTCCATGAAGTTTTTCATAGTTCACATTTTTCATGACCACTGATGTGCCTGCAGTCAATCTGAGATGTAGAAAATGTTTCTACCCTAGGAACGTAGGAACGAAATGAAAAATTTGGGGTGTTATTCTCTTTATCACTAACCAGCAGATGATGCATTGGTGTGTGGTGAAGATGACAGCGCCTTGAGTGGGTGTCACCCGCTGGTAACAGCTGAGGGCCTTGGTGACCACAGGACAAGGAAGACCTTGAAACTGGGGACAGTGTCTACCTTTACTTAGCAAATTCCTTTCCTAAAGCTCATGCGTGTCCTCGTTGTAGCATCCAGTCGGGAAGGAGACAGAAGCTTCAGCTAACGTGCCTGCTGAGAGGTGGGACTGGAGTTGCCTTTCCTGCAGTCTCAAGAGCAGTGATTGAGAGCAGGTTGTATGGGGCTGGTGGTGCTGTGGCTGCTGGTTCAAGTCCTGGCTGCTTCACTTTCCATCCTGCGTGCTGAAAATACACCTGGGAAAGCAGCAGGAGGTGGTTCCAGTGCTTAGGCGCTTGCCACCCATGTGGGAGACCTACCTGTTGGAGCCCCAGGCGGAAGCCCCTGGCCTTCACCCAGCCCTGGGCGTTGCAGCCATCTGGGGAGTGAACCAGTGGATGGAAGATCTTTCTCTCCCTCTCACTATTCACTGCTTTTCAAATCACACAGTCGTTTTAAAACAGAGGATGGATTCTGGAACGGATCAGACTGGCCCTGCCTCTTAGCAGCTGTGAGAGACAAAGCAATGACCGAGAACTCGGATGTCACAGAGCCCCGCGAGGGTCCGCTGAGGGCTCAGGCCAGTGCTTGCCCCGTGACAGGAGCCAGGTCAGCATTAGCAAGGCTCTGACTAGTGTCCCCTGACGCTCACTGATGGCAGCTGCCACCGTTTAACTGGCTGGAACTGTGGTCTAGTTGAGGACACTCTGGATTTTGATCCAGACCTTTTGTCACTTAATCAATTAGAGCTGCAGACCAATGCTTCACCTTTGTGATCCCGCGTCCTCCCCCATCAACTAGGAAACGAGGACTCCTAGGCTGCTCGGGGGACTAACCCAGGGTGTCCGTGAGTGTGCAGGGGCGTCCAGCATAGCATGCAGCGCATACCAGGGTCTTGAGAAGGTGTGGGGAATGTGCAATGTGGGAAAACAAGGAATTTCCATGTTTTTTCCCTCAGAATGAACTGACTCGCCTTCCCAGGAACTCTGCAACCTCTCACGTCTGCTGGCCAATGCCGATGGAACAGAAAAGGCCATTTGCTTTTACATCAGGCAGCATTTCCTCTTTTCATTTGCTGGAATTCTAATCGTTCATGTTCCCAGAGCCTTGCAGTGGATGTCTCAAACCAGAAATCAAATGCCCTAATTTTATGTTTTAGTCAGTGTTCAGTGAAATCCCCAAAGCACTTCCCGGTTGATCAGCGCAAATATGAATCACTTTGGTAACAAAAGGTCACTCGCCGACTGAGCCGGTGAGTCACAGAGGCTTTTTTGAAAAGCTGGAGAGCCGTGGCATCACAGAGCCAAGTGCCACGTGTCTGGGAGAGCCCTCTGCTGAACAGGTGAATCGTTGCTGATCATCTTGAATGTCATCAGAATACCAAATACACAGGAAGACTCACTTGTAGGATATTTATATATTCAGAAAATGTAGCCGATGGGGGCCTGGAGGGTTTTTCCACGTTCAGCACAGCATTCATGATGCTGCTTCAAACACCTGCACCCCACGTCACTGCCTCCCTACCTGTGATGCCGACTTCCGGCTAACGTGTACCCAGCAGGCAGCAACGCTGAGTTAACTGCTTGGAACCTGGTGCCTGGCTGGGAGACACTCCACCTTCTGACCTACTCTGGCCTAGTCCTGGTTGTTGGGGACAATTAGGGCTTGAACCAGAAGGGAGATATTCTCGGTCACTTGAGGAATGAGTCAGCGAATGGAAGATCTTCCTTTCTGTCTCTCCTCCTCTCTGTATACCTGATTTTGCAATAAAAATAAAATCTTTTTTTTTAAAAAAAAGAGGGAAGGAAAGACTGAGAGAGAATGTCTTTCATTTGTTCTTTCACTCCCCAAATGGCTACAATTGCTGTGACTAAGCTGATCTGAAGCCAGGAGCCAGGACCTTCTTCCTGGTCTGCCATATGGGTGCAGGGACCAAAAAATTAAGCCATCCTCCTCTGCTTTTCTAGGCCACAAACAGGGAGCTGGATGGGAAGTGGAGCTGCTGGGATTAGAACTGGCACCCGAATGGGATGCTGGTGCTTGCAGGCAGAGCATTAGCCATTTGAGCAATCATACTGGCCCAGAAAATTAGGTTTTTTTAAAAAGATTTATTTATTTTTATTAAAAAAAAATAGGTCTGCAGAGAGACAGAGATACAGAGAGGAAGACCTTCAGTCTGCTGATTCACTCCCCACGTGGCCGCAACATCAGAGCTGAGCCAACCTGAAGCCAAGAAATTCTTCTGGGTCTCCCACATGGGTGCAGGATCCCAAGGCTTTGGGCCGTCCTCGACTGCTTTCCCAGGCCACAAGCAGGGAGCTGGATGGGAAGCAGAGCTGCTGGGACATGAACCCACACCCATATGGGATCCTGGCCCATGCAAGGCAAGGACTTCAGCCGCTGAACTACTGCACCGGGCCCAGAAACTTACTTTTTCAAATAGACGGTGAAAAGGAAGGCAGAAGATGACATGAGGGTCGTGGGAAGAGAGGCACAGGACCCAGAAGCTTCTCATCCAGGACCTCGGGGTTGAACCAGTGCTGAAATGGAACTGGAAGAGCCTCAGGCAGCTGCGCTGGTGTGCCACTGGCCTGGCTGAGCTGCCTGAGGCTTGCTTGGGTCTGGAGAAGGACAACGAGGGCCCTATATGCTCAGAGCTTCAAATTTAAACATCAGCGGGCTTCTAGAGAGCAGGACTGCAACAGGTGTCAATGCGTTTTCAGCAAAGATGCACCTGTGAGGGCCGTGTGGGCTCCTGTGGGGACTGAGCATGTGAGCTTCAGCTTGGTCGTTACAGAAAGGTGGACTCGGGGAGTGTTCAGAGCCTTGAGTGTTTCTCTCTGGGGGTTTGCTTTGTGTGTGTGTGTGTATGTGCGTGTTAGTAAAATATACACCATCTTAGCTATTTTTATGTATGCAGTTCAGTGGTTATTAAATACCTGCATTGCTCTGCAACCATTGCTACTAGCCATGCTGAAATGCTGCACTGCCGGTTACGGGAAGCCTGCCAGGTCCCGGCCACCACACTTCCGCTTGCTTTCCAAGAGTTGCAAGTGTGGCACGATCTTTGTCTTCTTGTGGCTGGTTTCACTCAGCATAACGTCCTCGCGGGGACTCCCTGGTGGCCCGTGCCACAGTCACCTTCCTTTTTAGGTGTGAATAGCGTGGCAACAGCCGAATGGGCCTGTTTGTTGATGCGTAGTTAATTTTCTTCCACAGCTGTTGCGAATAATTGCACTGTGACTCTGGAGGAGCAGGTATCTCTCGGAGAGCCTGCTTTCACGCGCTGTGGTTCTCCTCCAGCAAGGGCAATGCTCCAGCACACGAGGATTTATTTTTAGTTTAGTTTTTTTGTTTTTGTGGGAGCCACCGTTTTGTTTTCCGAGATGACTTTACCGTTTTAACTTTTCTACCGAGAGCACAGGAGCAGCCCAGCTAATCCCTATTCTTGTCGTTGTTTGTTATGTTTCGGTTTTTGATAATAGCCATGGTAACGAGGATGAGGCAGCATCTCACTGTCATTTTGACCTGCGTTTCCCTAAGTGCAATGCTGAACGTCTTGAGGTGCTTACTGGCGATCTGTGTGTCTTCTTTAGAACAATGAATCCAGGTAGCATTTTTTTGTGGTTGAGCTTTAGGAATTGTCTAAATTCTAGATGTGAAGTCTTTATCAGGTATAGGATTTGCACATAATTTCCTCGTTCTGTAGATTGCCCTTTAAAATTTTTCCTGGGGCCCAGGATGGTAGCCTAGTAGCTAGGATCCCATAGGGGTGTCAGTTCCTGTCCTGGTGGCCCCACTTCCCATCCAGCTCCCTGCTTGTGGCCTGGGAGAGCAGTCAAGCATGGCCCAAAGACCTTGGGACCCTGCACCCATGTGGGAGACCCAGAAGAAGCTCCTGGCTTCTGGCTTCAGATCGGCTCAGTCCCGGCCGTTGCGGCCATGTGGGGAGTGAATCAACAGATGGAAAATCTTCCTCTCTGTCTCTCCTTCTCTCTGAATATCTGATTTTCCAACAGAAATAAATAAATCTTAAAGAAATTTTTTTTGAAGTCTGATTTGTCTGTTTTTCATTGTGTGTATCTTTAGTGTCATGCCAAGTTCAATGTCATGAAGCTTTTGCTCTATATTTGCTTCTAAAATTTTTATGGTTTTAGGTTTGAACGTTTCAATCTGATTCATTTTTGAGTTATTTTTTGCATAGAGTGGTAGGGTAGGTCCCAACATTCTTTGTTTCTTTCTTTTTTTAAAAAAAAGATTTATTTTATTTTTATTGGAAAGGCGGATATACAGAGAGGAGAGACAGAGAGGAAGATCTTCCATCCGATGATTCACTCCCCAAAGTGAGCGCATCGGCCAATGTATTCCGAATCCAAAAGCAAGGAGCCTCTTCTGGGTCTCCCACACGGGTACAGAGTCAGGTCTTTGGCCGTCTCGACTGCTTCCCAGGCCACAGGCAGGAGCTGGATGGAAGTGGGGCCACAGGATTGAATCCGGGCCACATGGGATCCCAGGAGTGCAAGGCGAGGACCTTAACCACTGCGCCATTGCGCTGGGCCCCGGTCCCAACATTCTTTTGGGATTTGTTGAAAACTAGTTTTTCTCTGGCTGCTTTTCTTGTGTTAATTAGTGTATCAGTGAGGGAGAATTTTTCTTAATTTTTATCTTAATTTTTGACATTGTTTACATAGTTGACATGGGCTTGTGTTCAGGTGGGGAGGGCCGGATATGAAGGAAGCTGGGTGGGACGAACGTTTCAGTTCTCCTTTTCTTCTTCCTGCTTCCAGAGTGGGAGCCGAGGACGGGGCTGCTCTTTGCTGTGGGGCTGCATCAGCACCCGGAGACGGGGGGCATCACTTGATGGCATCTTAGAGACCCCCATGTGGGGAACACCGTTCCAAGGGTTTACTTGAGTGGTCTTGATAATTCTGAGACATCATCAGCTTTGTTGCACCAGGGTTGAGAAAATCTTTCCAAGCTCTGTTGGATGAACAATTCAACCTTAGTGCCTCCACAGACCTAAAACGTGTGGTAAAGCATGGCCAGAGGAGTTGTCAAACCTGTTCTGTTTTCCACCCTCTAACGAGGCACTCGATGTCCTCTGCTAGTCCAGATGAGCTGGCTGTCATGTCATCCTTGTGCGTTTGGGTATGCTGACCACTGCACAGACATCAGCAACTGAGGAGACCCAGTCCTGATATATGCAAGGTTGGGCCACATACATTGTGTTTTAGGATCTGAGTCCAACAATCTAGCTGGGAAATCTTCCAAGAAACCTAACCTGAGGTGACCCCAGACTTGACTCTTGTGTGTGCCAGCTAGTATAAGGTCAGGTTCAGTCCATCACCTGCGCCAGCCAATGCACATATTGATGGATGCCACTGACTGGTCAGTTCTGCCTCTAGCCCCATCTCGCATGAACCAGTGGGTGCTACAGCCTGGCACAACCCAGCCCATCACTGCTCCATCCTCACACACCAGCAGATGGCTTGGCCCAGGTGAGCAACCCCCAACAAACTCCACAAGGCCCGAATGCCCACCAGCTCCTGGCTGCTTTTCTCCCAGCAGTGTAACACTTGCCTAGGTACAAGGCAACCCAGGCAGCTGCCGACAGCTGGGGTAAGAATTTTTAAATTGAGAAAAACCCTCTTTTTAAATTCGCAGATAGTTTATAGAAGTCACATTTACGTATTTTTTTTTTTTAATTTGGGGGATGTTCTCATTCTCTCTTGTGAAATTCATTTTAATTGCATTTCTACAATTTAGGTGGGAATTGAGACACAAGCCCGGCTCTTATCACATGGGGAAAGATTAGTCTAAAAGTGGAATCCAGACTTCCTGAGGTTACCCAGCAGTCTTGCGTTGACTCATGCCTCTTGAAGATTAGTGCTTTCTATTTTGGTTTCAGATTTTTGTTTTTGCTCTAGATTTTCTTTTTTCCCTTTGCAGAAATGATACATAGTTGTTACAAAAATGTGGAGAATGTGGAAAATGACGAAATTTCCCAAGTGGAATTCCTGCTAATATTTCCAGATATTTATTTTCAGCCTTATTTAAATGTATATTACACATGCGGGTACAATACTGATAAGAATTATTTTGTAAAGGATTTATTTTTATTAAAAAAGCAGATTTACAGAGAGAAAGAGAGATGAAGAGAGAATGCCTTTCATTTGCTGTTTCACTCCCCAAATGGCCGCAGTGGCTGGAGCTGAGCTGATCTGAGGAGTCTCCCCTGGGTCTCCCACGTGGAGTGAATCATCGGACGAAAGATCTTCCTCTCTGTCTCTCCTCCTCTCTGTACATCTGCCTTTCCAATAAAATCAATAAATCTTTAAAAAAAATAGAAGAGGATTAGTCATTTGATCCATTGTGTCAATTTTTTTTTCAAATGGTATTAAAACATGCCTAAATACATAACTATTTCATCTCAGTATTATTTATTGCCGATAAGAGCCTATGGGATAGGGTTTGTTGCCACATAGAATTATGTTGCACATGTCTGTCCTTGTTTAGTTAGACACCCTTGATGGGCTGGTGGGCTAGGGCGTTTCCAACTTTGGGATGTTATAAATAACAGGACAACCAAAATCCTTTGTAGTCACATATGCACACTTTGGCACTTTTTGGCTTATTTCCCCAAGAAGGCCTTCCAGGAATTCAGCTCCTTAGCTGAAGGGTTTGCCTCTTGGGCAAGCCAGAGGGGGATCTGCATCCTGATGTGTCAGGGAGAAAGGCAGTGCTGGCATGCCTTGTCGCCCTCCCGCACCCCGTTCCCCTGTGAGGCGCAGGGCTCTGATGCAAACCCTAAGTACACAGGAAGCCAGTTCCCCACCCCCCACAAGTAGCTAGGACCCCAGGGCATCCTCTGGGGAGCAGGTCTGTGTGCAGCTGACATGGCCACTTCCGAGCCTGCCCGTCCCACGGTTCTGTCCCCTCAGCGTCCTAGTTCTTGGGCCCTTATTGGCTGTACTCCGAGGACCGTGAGCCTAGCATGATCCCAGGCACACTGCCTCTGCACAAACACCTTATGTCAGTTGTGGAAATTAAATGACAATGCATCTTTGTGGACTGCCAAATTCATAAATTAACTCCTATTTGGTAGGAAATGATTGCTTTTTAAAAATTATTACTAAGATGTATTTATTTATTTGGAAGTAGAAGTTAGAGAGAGGGAGACACTGAGATCTTCCATGTACTGGTTGACTTTCCAGGTGGCTACACTGGCCAAGGCTGGGCCAGCCCAGATCTTGCACAGTGGGTGGATGAGGCCTAAGCACTTGAGTCATTGGTTGCTGCCTTCCCAGCGCATTAGCAGGAAGCTGGATCCAAAGTGGAGCTACGGGATACCAACCAGGATCCATAGGGCAATGCGGTGTGGCCGACAGTGGCTTTGTCCTCTGCGACATGACACCCACCCCTGCTTTATTTTTTATTTTGCAATTGCGGATTTGAGGGCATGTTTGAACCACAAGGGGGCATCGCAGCCGGCCTTCCTGTCTCCTCTGCCTTATAAGTCGGTGTGGTCAGGGATGTTTCATGAAATGTGTTTCCAGTTAAACAACCTGGTGGACTGCTACCCGGATGCACTCTATCCGAGAAAACAAAGAAAGGAAGAAGGCAGTGTTTTGCTGAAACTGGATTCTTTCACCTTTCCTCAAGGGAATACCGAAACGTTGACTTGTCTGTTGTAATATTTCTAGCTCAGAGAATAAAGCCAGCACCTCGCATAGATGCAAAGACAGGATAGTGCAGGCTCACCCCGCAGCCGTCCTAGGCCCTCCGCAAGCCTTGCCAAACCCGCGGATCCGCAGCCTGCGAAGCTCCCGCCCGCCTGTCTGCCCCGTGGTGGAAGTGACAATAGGCAGAAGAGAGAGCAGGAAGGGAGCGAATCGCGACGAGGCGTTTGGACAGCCGCGAAATGAAAAATCAATTCTTCTTACTAAACAAGTGCCTTTGCCGTGCACCCTGGGATCTTGGCACGTCATTTGAAAGCAATGTTTCCCTGCGGAGGCTTCCGGACTGCGGCTGGCCACAGCACTCATTGATCCGGATTCCTGAGACATTGGAGATGCTAATTTGTTTCAAAAACATTCTCCTGAGGACGCCTGAGGCCGGGACTGAGCCCTGCCGGGCAGGGGGGATAACAGTGACTCCTATGTCCTCTGTTGCTTGGCAGGTTGTGGAAGGCTCTGCTTTGGACGGTCTCTTCTGGCACCCACTTCAGGCCTCTGAGAGGGACTCAGCCAGGGAAGATGGGTTCATTTACAACCACACAGAGAAGGGCCACGGAAGTCTCCCGAGTCCCATCTTTGCCCTTGGTGCTAGTCTGTCTTCCGGGAAGAGAGAAGCCTGTTACTCTCAAGGGAGGCATCAGTTGCATAAAATGCCAAGGACCCCCGGTTAGGGATTCACATATTGCAGGCGGGCCTTTGGTATGGCAGTGGAGGACACTGCTTGGAACCCCTGCAACCTTGGTAACTCTGTTCCAAGCAAATAAATAAATCTTAATAAGTGTAGAGGTGGATGTTGCACGTTAAGCCACCACTTGGGACGCCTGCATCACAAATCAAAGTGCCTAGGATTGAATCCCACGTCTATTTCCCATCCAGGTGCCTGCTAATGTGCCTAGGAGGGCCATTCATTCAAATAAATAAAATTTAGAAAAAAATAATACGTGCCTAAATATTTCAAATAAAGGGGAAAGGTTACAATGTATACTGTGGAAACACTTATGCATGGATTTCAAAAAAAGCTTTGCTCCAAAATAAGAGCAAATTCCATTTTACGTAAATGAATCCCACAATGATCTCGTCTCCTGCACCCTCAGGTAGCTCATTCATTTGTGTGTTCTGGACGAGTTTCTGTGCGTGAGATGAAATCATCTGAGAAGGGGTGGGCTTCTTCCGTCCGATCTTCATGCCGCTAACCGTGCGGCTCCACCTCCCAGGACCCTGTGGACCATCGCCAGGGAGCAGACGCACTTGACTTGCTCCTGACTTTGGAGAGACGCAGCCTGACATTTCCAGCTCTTTGTTTAGTTGTTCAAACATCTCCTTCCCCAGCTTCTCAGCCAGGATGAGTCAATGTCAGGTGCGAGGTAGCGCTGCCACTAAATTAAAATCACTTTTAAAGGTTTGCTCTTGAAAACCCCCATCCCATGCCAGTTGCCGTTTGTCAATGAGTCTTCATACGAGCAACGTTCATGGCAGCAAAACTCCCCAAGGACCCAGTGCTCTGTGAGCGGCGCCCTGAGTGCTAGCACCGCAGAACACACACAGCAGCCGATGCGAACAAGCTCCCGCTCTGTGGGAAAGCACTCGCCAGTCACACAGCGTTGAGGGCAAGAATCTCGACACAAAGTGTGGCTCAGCCAAGACGCTGCAGCAGAGTTTCCAGAACAGGGCTAGATGCCCAGACGCAGTCACCCTGAGGAGGGCACGAGCTGTGTGCTGTTACCCGAGCCAGGCAGGACTGCCCAAGCACAGAGCTGCAGACAGAGGAATGAGAAACCCCGTGAATGGCAAACCCAAGGAAGATGCGTTTCCAGAGGAAATAAGATGGATATATGTCTGGGACGAGATCAACGTGCTAACAGCATAGACTCATGTGCATAGTGCAAAGAGGGTCAGACTTGAGACGAGAAATAGACCACTGACTCCTTAGGAATCTTGCATCTCTCTCAGAAGTATTTAGGCTAAAGCAAATCAGAGCAGCTATTGAACCCCAAACTACTGTAAATTCCAAGATAAATGCAGGGAGGCTGCTGGAATGGCTTAGCTGACTAATCCTCCACCTGCAAGCACCAGCACTGTTCGTGTCCCGGTGGCTCCACTTCCCATTCACTCCCTACTTGTGGCCCGGTAAAGCAGTGAAGGATGGCCAAAGCCTTAGGACTCTCCCATGTGGGAGAACCGGAAGAGGCTCCTGGTTTTGGATGGCTCAGCTCTGGCCCATGCAGCCACTTGGGCAATGAGACAGTAGATGAAAGATCTCTCTGCCTCTCCTCTCTGGCAATCTGCCTTTCCAATAAAAACAAATAAACCTTTCTTTATAAAAAAAATATAAACATGCATGTGCACATATGCACAAGGGAATACTTCAGATTAACTTGAGATAAGTTTTATTTTGTCACAAAAAAAATAGTGAAATCCATGTGTAGTTTTTTCATAATATGCAATTCAATATGAACTCTGGGAACACTTAGTCTTCCTCCCAATTCCCTGGGGGAGGAGTGGAATTCCTAACACCTTTCAAAGCTAATAAGAGATAAGCATGTTTTGTATGCAAATGAGATGACTAGCCAGTCTCAGGGCACGGGGCTGCCTCCCAACACATGTTGGAGACCAGAGTTAAAACATTCGTTTTGAGTGAGTTATGTGTTGCATGGAACAGGACCATCCTCCCCTTCCCCACCACCAGGACATGTTCTTTTTAGGATGCATGTATTTACTTGAAAGGCAGAGTGACAGCGAAAGACGAAGCAGCAGAGACAGAAAGTTCTTCCATCTGCTTGGTTCACTCCCCAAGTGGCTACACCGATCAGAACTGAGCCGAGAACCCAGAACTGCGTGCGTGTTTCCCACGCGGGTGGCAGAGGCTCTGGCACTTGGCAGGCTGAGCAGCAGCGAGCTGGATTAGAAGGGAAGCAGCCCACATTCAGATCACCACTCATATAGATGTTGACAACACAGGTAGCAGTTTAACTCATTGTGCCAACAAGCCCCGCCCCCCAGACAGATTTTCTCATTGCACATTCAGTGCATTCATAACAGCTCACCATCACATATTGACCTGGAATCAGGCTCTCGAGGTCTCTGTCTTCTGGTCCCGCTTCTGTCCATTGGAGCCACAGAAACATGTTACTTTTCCATGGCAACGCTTTCAGTTATGTCGGTTCTATTTTAATCTTATGGATCAATTTCACTTAGTTATTAGAGAGCTCTTTCATCTACTGGTTTCAACCCCAAGCACCTGCAACCACCAGGGCCGGGTCAGGCCAAAGCCAGGGGCCAGGGATTCCATCCTAGTCTGCCGCGTGGGTGGCAGAGACCCGAGCAGTTGAGCCATCATCTGTTGTCCCTCAGGGTGCACATTAGCAGGAAGTCAGAGCAGAGAGGGGAGCGAAACCCAGAGACGCCCCTATGCAGCGGGCGTTCCAGTGGGCACTCATGGCCCACCCCTCCGCCAATCCCTTAAAGACAGAGTGGCAAGCACAGCGAGGCTGTTGAAAATCTCACCATGGCTCACGGTGGCGGGGGGAAGGGGTTGCTCAGCTCTGGCCCCTCTGACACCCAGCCAGGCTACTTCTCTGCCAAGGAGACTTTGTCCTGTGCCCGGGAGCGTGTTTAACTGCACCTTAAGTTCACCCCACTGCTTGGCAGGTATACCCCAAGTGACAATCCTAACTATCTCCATGTCAGCTGCCAACCAGCATCTGGGGCTGGGCGAGGAAGGGGGGCCTCAAACTCAGTTTCTCAAATCTCAGTTCAGATCTCCAACCGGGGCAGTGGGAACCGTTGCTATAACTTGTCACCGGGCTTTGGAAGCCAGAATCAGGAAACTAAGTGAGGAATTGAATGCAGGCGTGTGGCTGAGGGATGCGGGCATCTCAACCCACATCCTACCGCCAGGCTAGATGCCCACCCCTCCACCAACTTCGCTATGTGCACTCATATATTCCCTTACCATGCTTTCCTTCCAGGACCCACCTCATGCTGTAGGACCCACCCTAAGACGGAAGCCTGTCCTTAATTCCTCCCAGGCTAAGGCTGGCCTACGTGACTCCCAGGCATGAATGAGTTAAAACAACACATTCTCCTTCTACCGATTTCTTCCCTGAACAAAGCGCGGGGCACCGAGATACACGTGGGTAACAACGGGATCAGCTCAAGTTCCTCCGTGTCTGAGATGCCGTTGTTGGTACTGAGCTCGCTGCTTAGCTGTTGGGGTGCAGCGGGGCGGGAACTGGAAGTCTTGGGTCAAGCTTCACCCAGAGGGAAAAGGGTCAAAGTCATCCATGGTGCCTCTGGCTGCCCAGCTCCTGCCTTGGCCCCACGGGCTCACTGTGCAGCGTCAGGCCAGTGGCTGGGCCGTGGGTTTGCCATCCATAAATTCCTCACTGGCTTTCGAGCTAAGCTATACACCAAGCATGAAGCCACACGCAGAAATCCGGGGCTTGGCAGCCTGGGAGTTTGCTTTGTGGCTTTCATTGTTATTAAATATGTGTGACATCCTTAGCTAGGGCGTTTCCCTCCCCCACCCCCACGGCTTGAGGGTGAGCCCTAAACTTTAATTCAGAAGGGAGAGATCAGAGTCTTGGGTGGAGGGAGACCCCCTTCCTAAACTTGGCATGTGGGTAATTATTTTCATCCTCAGAGATGCCAGGAGCCCGATTCCCTTGGGATATACATACACCTGGGAGAGCTTCCCGGGGCGCTCTGGAGCACGCTGAGCCCGAGGGCCTCTGGCGAGAGCTCGCTGATTCTTCTTCCTGATCTTGGCTTACCTGGAAATCATTTTCTCTAAACTGCCCTCCTGAGAATTCTGACAGCGAAGAGAGCTCTTTTGTTAAGTTGTCCCTGGGTAGAGGGCCAGGCTGATCTGAGTCGTGTTCTAGAAGCTTCCTTGTTTCCTCTACCGATCAGGTTATGTTGCATCTTGGAAGCCTCTTTTTTCTCTTTTCCCTTTTCTCCTCCAAAGAGCAGGTGCTTCAGGTCCCAACCCCAGCAAGCTGTGCAAAGATTAGATGAAACAGAGCAAGAGAAAGTCTAGAAGCAATAAAGACATTCGGTGCGGCTCCATGCCACTTCCAACGCTGTCCCCCACAGGTCACGTAAACCCGTTGGCCCGATGCCTGGCATGCAGGGTGGTGGGTGTTGGGCTTTTTTGTTCTGCAGCATGCCTCCTCCGAGCTGGCAGCACGCCATGTCCACCCGCGGACGAGCCATCACAATGAACAGATAATTGCAGGGTCAGGCCCCGCGCTTGCCATTGGCTCCCGCAGCAGTCTGCTTGTTTACTTGGGTCTGACAGCAGCAGAGCCGTTGTCTGGCTCGGGCCCTGCGCTGTCGCATCTCCACTCCGTCTCTGCAGAGATGAAACGTCTGATCTCTGCGGGGAGACGGTGCCCACCGTGTGTGGCGCCTCTCCTGAGAGTGGAGTTTGTAGCTATGGAAACTGCAGCCTCAGCTGAGCCGGCAGTGGCGGCATGGAGGAGGCAGGGCCGCTTGCCGACTTGTGCAGCTCCGAGCATCTGGGGCTATGGGGTCACGGGGCATGCCAACCTCCCTCTCCTACCCTGCAAACGATGTCTTTTGCCCTGACATGGAACCGGGTGCAAAGCTAAGAAACTAGTGTGTGAAGTACTGTATGTGTTAATCTCTCCAGTGATGCCAAAATGACCTGTGGTGTTTGCACGCAGTGGAAATAGGGGCACCTCCGCCCATTGCTTCACTCCCTGCGTGTTCACAACAGCCCAGAGCGGGCCAGGCAGAGCCAGGAACACAATCCATGTCTCCCACTTGGGTGGCAGGCACAGCAGGCAGCAGCTTAATTCAGTGTGCCACAGTGCTAACCCAGGCCTCTGGCCTTTTGTATGTCACAAGAACTTCAGGAAATTACACCCTGTTCTGACCCCGGGTCTTGGTTTTAGGGTGTTATAATCAATAAGTATCCTTCCAGGGTCTGATTTTTTTTTTAAACATAAAAACATCTTTCTGGTTCTAATCTGGAGAAAAAGAGGGCCTGGTGCAGTAGCCTAGCCGGTAAAGTCCGTACCTTGTACGCACCGGGATCCTGTATGGTCACTGGTTCTAGTCCTGGCAGCCCCACTTCCCATACAACTCTCTGCCTGTGGCCTGGGAAAGCAGTTGAGGACGGCCCAAGGCCTCGGGACCCTGCATCCATGTGGGAGACCTGGAAGAGGCTCCTGGCTTCAGATAAGCTCAGTTCTCCACTTGGCAAGTGAATCAATGGACAAAAGTTCTTCCTCTCTATCTCTCCTCCTCCTCTCTGTATATCTGACTTTCCAATTAAAAATAAAATAAATCTTTTTTTTTTTTTTTATTGTTGCTTACACTGTATTATGTAGTACAGTTTTATAGGCGCTGGGGATTCCCCCCACCCCTCCCACACCCCTCCCCCCATGGTGGATTCCTCCACCTTGCTGCATAACCATAGTTCAAGTTCAGTTGAGATTCATTGCTTGCAAACACATGCCTAGCATAAAGTTCAGCGTCTTATTGTCCAGATAAGTTCAGTGGCCTCCTGGGGAGACCTTCTATGGTCTGAAGATAGGTCTAACAGAGTAAAGATCCGGTCGGTTAAAAGCCCCAACAAGGCCTCAGTATCATTATACAACATTATGGAATTAATTGACATTGTATTGGGTAAACAATATGTTAAAAATAATGCAAGTTCCATTCTTCGAAACATCTGGGTTGAGACAGCATCAATGACACGTTCAAAAAATAACAAACAACCAAACAGTAAATTACAGGTTAAATCAAGGCAAACATGTGGTATCTAATCTTTTGGGATTCGCTCATTTCCCTTAGCATTATAGTTTCCAGTTGTGCCCATTTAGCCACAAAGAACTGCATTTTGTTTTTTTTAATAGCTGAGTAGTATTCCATGGAGTAGATGAACCAAAGCTTTCTTATCCAATCTTCTATTGATGGGCATTTCGGTTGCTTCCATGTTTTTGCAATTACTGATTGTGCTGCAATGAACATAGGGATGCATGTTGGTTTGTCGTAAAACAGGTGTTTTGGATATATTCCTAGGAGTGCTATTGCTGGGTCATATGGCATGCAGATTCTGAGTTGTTTGAGTGTTCTCCAGACTGATTTCCATAAAGGCTGTACCAATTTGCAGCTCCACCAGCAGTGGAGTAGGGTTCCCTTTTCCCCGCATCCTCGCCAGCAAGCGTCGTTGGTGTTCTTGATTATGTGGGCCAATCTTACTGGTGTTAGGTGGTACCTCATCGATGTTTTAATTTGGATTTCCCTTATTGCTAGGGAGCTGGAACATTTTTTCATATGTTTGTTTGCCATTTGGACTTGTTCCTTTGTGAAATGTTTGCCCATTTCCCTTGCCCATTTCTTGAGTGGCTTGTTTGTTTTGGTTTTTTGGTTGTTTTGAAGTTCTTTGTATATCCTGGAAATTAGCCCCCTATCGCCTATATCGTGTGCAAAGATCTTCTCCCACTCTGTGGGTTGCTTTTTTACTTTGTTGATTGTTTCCCTTGCTGTACAGAAGCTTCTTAGTTTGATGAGGTCCCATTTGTTTATTCTGTTCTCAACTGCTGTTGCTTTTGGTGTCCTTCTTAGAAAGTCGGAACCTACTCCTAGGTCTTGCAGTGTATTTCCTACATTTTCTTGCAAGAGTTTGAAGGTTTCTGGATGTAGGTTTAGGTCTTTTATCCATGTAGATTGGATCTTAGTGTATGGTGATAGATGTGGGTCTATCCTTTTGTTTCTACAGGCTATCAGCCAGTTGTCCCAACAACATTTACTAAAGAGGCCTTCCCACTTGCTTGAGCTATCATTGGTCTTTTTGTCAAAGATTAATTGGCTGTATTTGTGTGGGTTCCCTTTTGGTGCTTCTATTCTATTCCATTGATCTTCCTTTCTGTCTTTGTGCCAGTACCAGGCTGTTTTGATAACCACTGCTCTATAGTATGTCCAGAGGTCCGGGATTGTGATTCCCCCTGCTAACCTCTTATTTTTCAGGATGGTTCTAGCTATTCGTGGTTTTTTGTGTTTCCAGATGAACTTTTGAATCATTGTATCCAGTTCCGTGAAGAATGTTTTGGGCAATTTGATTGGAATTGCGTTGAAAATGTATATTGCTTGTGGTAGTATAGACATTTTAATGATATTGATTTTGCCTATCCAGGAGCACAGGATGTTATTCCATCTTTTGAGGTCTTGTTCAATTTCCTTTTTAAATAGTTTGTAGTTTTCTTCGAATAGGTCTCCTACGCTTTTGGTTAGATTTATTCCCAAATACTTCATACTTCTCTCTGCTATTTTGAATGGTATCCTGTTGGTTAGATCTTCTTCCATCTTGGTGTTATTTGCGTACACTATGGCTGTTGATTTTCGTTCGTTAATTTTGTACCCTGCCACTCTGCCAAACTCTCGTATAAGTTCTAGCAGTTTCTGTATTGAGTCTCCTGGTTTTTCTATGTATAGGATTATGTCATCTGCATATAGTGAAAGCTTGACTTCTTCGTTTCCTATACGTATGCCTTTGATTTCTTTTTCTTGTCTTATGGCCTCTGCAAGTACCTCTAGGACTATGTTGAATAGCAGTGGTGATAGCGGGCACCCTTGTCTTGTTCCAGATCTCAGTGGGAAGGGTTCTAGCTTTTCTCCATTCAGTATGATACTGGCGTTGGGTTTTTCATAAATTGCTTTAATTATGTTGTGGATTTTCCCATCTATGCCTACTTTGGCTAGAGTTTTTAGCATGAAGAGGTGTTGGATTTTGTCGAAAGCTTTTTCTGCATCTATTGAAACTATTATGTGGTTCTTGTTTTGCAGTTTTTGGATATGGTTTATAACATTTATGGATTTCCGAATGTTGAACCATCCCTGCATTCCAGGGATGAATCCTACTTGATCCGGATGAATGATCTGTCTGATGATTTTTTGAATTCTATTGGCTAGGATTTTGTTGAGAATTTTAGCATCAATGTTCATCAGAGAGATAGGTCTGTAGTTTTCCTTCTCTGATGGTTCTCTGTCCGGTTTTGGGATTAAGGTGATGTTGGCTTCATAGAATGAGTTTGGGAGGGTTGCTTCCTCCTCTATTGTTTTGAAGAGCTTGTAGAGGATTGGGGTTAGTTCTGTTCGGAATGTTTTGTAGAATTCTGTAGTGAAGCCGTCTGGGCCTGGGCTTTTTTTCGTTGGGAGATCCTTGATGACTGTTTCAATCTCTACCTCGGTTATGGGTTTATTTAATTCTGCAGTTGCCTCCGGACTGAGTTTTGGTAAGTGGTGGGAGTCCAAGAACTTTTCTATTTCTTGGTGGTCCTCAAATTTGTGGGAGTACAGTTCTTTGTAGTAATTTCTAATTATTTTCTTAATGATTGCAGTGTCTGTTGTTATGTTGCCTTTTTCATCTTTAATGCTATTGATTCTCACTTTCTCTTGTTTTTTTTTGGTCAATCGGGCCAGTGGAGTGTCTATTTTGTTTATTTTCTCAAAAAACCAACTTTTTGATTTGTTGATTTTATGTATAGTTTTTTTGATTTCTATTTGGTTTATCTCCTCCCTTGTTTTGATGATTTCTTGTTTCCTATTGTGCGTGGGACTCTTCTGCTGCTGTTTTTCCAGATCCTGGAGGTGTGTGGTTAGTTCCTGTATTTGGCGTCTTTCTTGGGCCTTGACATGCGCTCCGATTGCAATGAATCTACCTCTTAGCACTGCTTTGGCGGTGTCCCACAAGTTTTGGAATGTTGTATCAGAGTTTTCATTGGTTTCCATGAATTTTTTTATCTCATCTTTAATTTCTTCTCTGACCCATTGTTCGTTTAATAGCATATTGTTCAATTTCCAAGAGTGCCTATACTTCCTGGGGAGTTTTGAGTTGTTGATTTCCAGTTTCATCCCATGGTGGTCTGAGAGGGTACATGGTATGATACTAATGTTTTGGAAGTTGTTTAGATTCGCTTTATGTCCTATCATGTGATCGATTCTGGAGAAGGTGCCATGCACCGCTGAGAAGAATGTATAGTCTGTGGCCTTAGGATAAAAAGTTCTATATATGTCTACTAAGTCTAGTTGTTCTATTGTTTGTGTGAGCTCTGTTGTTTCTTTGTTGAGTTTTTGTTTTGTAGACCGGTCCATTGTTGTTAGAGGTGTGTTGAGATCGCCTACAAGAATTGTGCGGGTGTCTATGTCTTCCTTTAAGTCTGTAAGTAATTGCTTTACGTAACTAGGTGCATTAAGATTCGGTGCATAAACATTAATGATGGTGATTGCTTCTTGATGGATCATTCCTTTCACCAGTATAAAATGGCCTTCCCTGTCTCTTTTGATATTAGTTAGAATGAAATCTATTTCGTCTGAAATTAGGATAGCTACCCCAGCTTTTTTTTCTCGTCTATTGGCGTGAAATATCTTTTTCCATCCCTTCACTTTCAGTTTCTTTGCATCCTTTCTGGTTAGATGCGTTTCTTGTAGGCAACAGATGGTTGGGTCTTGTTTGAGGATCCATTCTATTAATCTCTGTCTTTTGATTGGTGAATTTAGACCATTTGTGTTGAGAGTTAAAATTGAGAGTTTGCAATTTTGCCCTGCCATGTGATTGTGTTGTGTGTGTGTTGTTGCCTATGTAGTTGTCTTGTTTGTGTAACTTTTAGTTTGGAGACCTTCTTATTTGCCAGCTTTGTTTGTGATTTGCCTCCTTTTTGTCCGGGACTAGTGCATTTCTAAGGAGACTTTGCAGAGCTGGTTTTGTGTAGACATATTCTTCTAGTTTTTCTTTGCTATTGAAGTATCTGATTTCGTTCTCATATACAAATGAGATCTTTGCTGGGTAGATTATTTTTGGTTGACAGTTGTTTTGTTTCAGGACTTGGAAGATCTTTGTCCATTCTCTCCTTGCTTGTAGGGTCTCTTCGGAGAAGTCAGCAGTGATTCTGATGGGTTTTCCCCTGTATGTGATCTTTTCTCTACTTCGTACTTGTCTCAGGATTCCTTCTTTGTCTTCATTGGAGTAGAACCTGAGCACTGTGTGTCTGGGTGAAGATCTCTTTGGATCATGTCTGTTGGGAGTTCTCTGTCCATCCTGTATGCGGGGTGGATTCGTGTTCCAAGTGTTTTGGAAGTTTTCCTGTATAATTTCATCAAGCACTGCTTGCATCCCAGATTCTCTTTCTACTCCCTCAGGGAGGCCGATGATCCGAATATTCAGTACGCACCGGGATCCTGTATGGTCACTGGTTCTAGTCCTGGCAGCCCCACTTCCCATACAACTCTCTGCCTGTGGCCTGGGAAAGCAGTTGAGGACGGCCCAAGGCCTCGGGACCCTGCATCCATGTGGGAGACCTGGAAGAGGCTCCTGGCTTCAGATAAGCTCAGTTCTCCACTTGGCAAGTGAATCAATGGACAAAAGTTCTTCCTCTCTATCTCTCCTCCTCCTCTCTGTATATCTGACTTTCCAATTAAAAATAAAATAAATCTTAAAAAAAAAAAAAGAATGTCTGATGTGTGGGTGTTGTAGAAGTGGAGGCTTACCTAAGAACAGGCTCGGAAAGCAAAAGGCCAGATGCGACCTTCCCGTGGATGCCGAAGGACCCCTGAACGTGCCACATGCCATGCTGGCTCCCCCAAGTAACTGTGAGAGCCAGCTTTCTCTTACTGTCAAAGTGTGTGAGCTTGTGGAACCCCTCAGGCCCCATGCTACCCAGCATGCACCTGCAAGGCCGGAGCGGGGGTGTGCGGCAGCCGCGCACACTGAGGGCCACCCCAGACGTCTCCCGTCGGCGGCTGTTACCAGGTGAAACCCACTCGTGAGCAGCTGAATCACCCACGCTGAGTTTCCTTCCGGACCAGGTGTTTGCTGAGCTCCTCTGGAGCCCCAGACGGGCAGGAGGCGGTCGGAATAGGGAGACGAATTCCTAACCTCACAGAGCTCCGGGCCTCAAAGCCTGAAGGGGTTGGCACACGGTTAGGAGGGTTTGAAGAAAGCTGCGCTGGGGAGCCTGCCCCAGGACACGCCCCTGCCGGCTGGGATGCGGCTGTCAATCTGGAGTCTGGGGGATGCGGGGGTCTGACTGGCAGGCTCTTGTTCTGTAACGCTAGCATCCTAGCCTCTACCAAAGATAATGACCACCTACATCTCAATTGCTTACGCTTTGCAAAAACAACAGTACCACTTCTCTGAAAGATTGGTTTATTGGAAAGGGAAGAGCGTTAAACACTTCCATTCACTGGTTCACTCTCCAGTCATATGACCACCATGCCCTGGATGAAAGCCAGGAGTTTCATCTGGTTTTCCCATCTGGGTGGCAGGGATTCAAGCACTTGGGCCAAGACTCCACTGCCTTCCCAGGCACATTAGTTGGGAGCTGGATCAGGGCAGCAGGACAGCCGGCTCTTGAACCCGTGCTGGCGTCGTGCGGTGGCTTAGCTCTCTGCACTACAACACCAGCCCCACAATATTACTTTGTTTGTTGTTTTTTCTTTTTTAAACACAGGCTGTAACAGGTCCGCAAAGGCTATCACAAAGATGCCTATATTGATCATCTGCAGTATGATTTTTTTTTTTTAAGTAGAACAAGCTAGATCAAGCTCATGGACGTGTGTGTTGCTTCCCACGGCCGTGACTGCGGACAGGAAGAAACTCGGAATCGACTCTCCCCACGTTTCTCCAAACCCTCACCTCCCGCTGGTGCAGGATGGAGATGGCCGGCCAGCGAGAGGGTGAGGACGCGAGGGACCCAAGGCGGTGGGCCGAGCCAGGTGTTTCCACATCCCCTTGGCGGCCCTCAGCTGCTTCCATGCAGCTCTCCCTGGAAGACCCAGCAGCCTGGCAAGGCCTTGGCAGCTTCAAGCCAGCCAAGGCACTAGTAAAGGAACGAGCCCGGAGCCCTCCCCTGGAAACCTGTCTTCTCCCAACCAAAGCAGAGGCTGTCACCATGACGGGAGCGTTGTTGGGAAGAGAGCGAAGGTCAGAAGCAGTGGGGGACTTGGGGAGAAGGACTCATCCCTGAAGGAACTCAGCAAGGCGGACGCCAAGCATGGTGAGCAGAAGGGCGCCGGCGGTCTCCCCACAGGAGGCAGGCCCCATCCCCGGCGTGTTTGAGCGCTTACTGTGGCCAGATGCTATCTGTACAGCACCAGGAAAGGCAGGCTGTACCCTCGCCTTTCACATCCGAGCAGGGGAGCGTGGCGGGGGACACGTCACCACAGGAGCCCCAGACCCAAGTGCCTCCTGTTCTGCTATCCTGCAGCGACACTCCCACCCCCTGCCCCATCCCCCAGGCTGGCACCCTACTTTCTCCAGCACGTATGTACAAACTTGGTTTGTGAGCATTCATTAGGGCACTCCGACAGTTCTGTCCCCGAGAAGCCGACCTCATGGTGTAGGCAGCAGAAAGGGCACCTGCTCATCCTTCCACTCAGTTGGTGGGCAGTAACTGGACAGCTGTGCAGCGGCCAGCCCCTGGGCGATGCTCAGGACCCAGCAGAGTAGGGCTCGACCACCTGCCCCTGCCCTGGAGGGCTCACAGTGGAGGGGAAGCTGATTTTTATTTCAAGATGAATTTATTTATTTGGAAGACAGAGTTACAGAGAAAGAGAGAAAATTCTTCCATCTGCTGGGTCACTCTCCAAGTGGTAGTAACAGCCAGGGCTGGACCAGCCTGAAGCCTGGAGATTGGAGCTTCAGCCAAGCTTCCCATACAGCTGGCAGGGAGCAAGTACTTGGGTCATTTTCTAGTGCTTTTCCAGGTGCGCCAGCAGGGAGCTGGATTAGAAGTGGAGCAGTGGGGATTTGGATTGGGATGCCTGCCACAGATGGTGGCTTAACTGACTGTTCCACAACACCAGCACCTGGAGGGAATTCTAATCCTAAGTGAAGATCACAAAGTGAGGCTGTCAAGTGAAACAGCCAGACTGTTTGTTCAGGCAAGCTGGCACTCCTGTGCTCCTGCAAAGTAATCCTGTCTCTTAATATTGATATGCCTGCCTTCCCAGGATGCACTTGTCCCATCCAGGACCAAGGTACAAGCTAAGACCCCTCCCACCCTATTTGCATATCAACTTGAGGTACCTCCCCATAAAGAAAGGTAGCAGGTGGGAGAGAGCTCTCGCCCCCACAGCCCAGTGTAGGTGTCCTGCTTTCATTTTCTCACCACCAGGAGGCGCGCTGGGATGAGCCCCTTGTTGGCACTGCTTTCTGCCAAGGACTGGTGTTCCACTCTCAGATGAACCCTCTCAATTATCGGTGCCATTTTCCGTTTCTTTCTTTCCTGGGCCACACGTAGGTCCACTCATGCTGGGTGCTGGCTGCTGGACAAGGCTGCTGGCAGAGCACAACTTCCACATCACGAAGCCTGGAGGGTCGGACCCGGCCCTGCTTCCTCCAGTAGGCAGGGATTTTGACCAACACTATCTTCCTGGACCCGTGTCTCCTCTGCAGAATGGGCACAGCTGTGCCCACCTGAGAGGGCCAGAGACAAGACCAGCTGGCCAGCCCCGTCTGTTCCTGCACGTCTGCTTCCTGGTTGGCTTCAGGCTAGCAGTCCTCCCCCCAGCCCTAGCCTTCAGGCTTCACAGGATCACGCCACTGAGCAGCTGAGCCAGGGACGGGCAAAGAAACAGGAGCCAAGGGATTCCGGGAAGGAGCAGCTTCTCTTATGCGCGTGGACTTGCATGAGGGAGCAAGGACACCCGGGAGCTGCTGGCCGACTGTCCAGGCCAGCGCAGAGGAGCCGGCCTGGGAGTGGTGTCCTTGTACGGTGTGTCCTCATTGCGTCTCTGCCCTTGGATCAAGGATGACCGGAAGTTGGACCGCCCAGGACTGTTAAGTGGTCTTAGCTTATTATTACAGACAGTTCTAGATGAATGTTCTGTTTTTTTCTTTTTCATTCTATTTTTCAAAGGCAAAGTTACAGAGAAAGGGAGAGGAAGATCTTGCATCTCCTGGTTAACTCCCCAGGTGACTGCAATGGCCAGAGTTGGGACCATCTGAAGGCAGGAGACAGGAGCTTCTTCCAGGTCGCCCATGTGGGTGACCCAACTTCCAGTGCTTTCCCAGACACATTAGCAGGGAACTGGATCAGAAGTGGAGCAGCTGGGACTTGAATCAACACCCATATGAGATGCTGGCACTACAATGGTGGCTTAATCCAGTAAGTCGCGTTGTCCACCCATTTATTTGATTTTATAAGGTTTACTTATTTGAATAGGACAGTTACACACACACACACACACACACACACACACACACACACACACACACACAGAAGGATGGAGAAAAAGAACAAGACATTTTCCATCACTGGTCCAACTCTAAACGGCCACAAAAGCCAGGGCTGGTTCAGGCTATACCCAGAAGTTGCCAAACTCCATCCGGTCTCCCGTGTGGGAGGCAGGGCCCAAGCGCTGACACCACCCTCTGCTGTTTTCCCAGCCCTGTGAGCAGGGAGCGGGATCGGAAGTGGAGCAGCCAGGACTTGATGCTCCGACGTGGGATGCCGGCTCCGCAGATGGCAGCAGTTGGCTGGCAACAATGCTGGTCCCAGCCTCTCTCTCGTCTGCTTTGCCCCTGTTCCTGAGGAATTTCCACTCCTCCCCTGAGTGCTGCTGCTTTATGGTAATGAGCCCACTTCTGTTTCTATCTCGCTTTTCTTTTTTACCATTATGACTTGTGATTCATCACTTCATTATGTTTTTGAGGCCATTAAAGTGGAAGAGAATGTCTCGGAATGGCATGAACACGCAGAACCCAGTGGGGTCTCGCTTGATGGCCAAGGTTAATGATCAGAAAAGTCAAAAGTTCCGGCATAAGCCCACTAGGATGACCAAAAGCTTGATTGAGCTAATAAGCCGTTCAACCCCGCGGCTTCCAGCCATGCCCTCCAGAGAATCCTTTGAAGTGCTCGTTTCAAAGAGCGTGAGTTTAGACCATGTTCAAAATCAAATACTTGTTTACAACAGGCGGGTGTGTGCTGAGGATGTATCAGCTGGGAGAAGGAAGGATTCCTAGACTGAAGAGACCCTCCAACTATCTTATCTTCCAGACAGCTTTTGTCGGTTCTTCGTTTGGTTTTGTTTGAGGGCAGGCACTCAGAGATCTTCTGTCTACTGGTTCACTCGGCAAACGCCCATCAGTAGCTGGAGCTGGGTCAAGCTGAAACCAAAAGCCCAGGGTGCAAGTCGGGTCTCCCATGCGGGCGACAGGGAGCTAGCCACTGCTGCTTCCCAGGTGCACATGAGCAGGAAGCTGGAACCCGAAGCGGAGCTGAGGCACAAACCCTGGCTCTCCTACAGGGGTGTGTAAGTTCCCTGCCCAGTCTTAATCGCTAGGCCAAATGCCCATCCCAGATTTATTTTTTTATTTCTTATTATTTTATTACTTAAAGATCTCTCATCCATTGGTTCACTCTTCAAAGGGCAGCAATGGCCAGAGCCAAGCTAATCTGAAGCTAGTAGGCTTTTCCAGGTCTCTACTCGGGTGCAGGATCCCAAGAAATTGGGCCATCCTCTACTGCTTTCCCAGTCCTTAAAGGAGGTGGAGCAGCTAGGACACGAACCAGCGCTCATATGGGATGCCAGCACTTGCAAGTGGTGCATTAGCCTGTTGAGCCATTGTGCTGGCCCCCAGCATTTTTTTTCTTTTAACTTCACTCATAGACAGATTTTAAGAGCCACAAAATTATTAAAAGAATGCTAGTGTATAAGTGTCAAGAAATCATTTGACAGATTTAAAGTTTGACAAAACACTACATTTGTAGCAAAACTGATATGGCTGTTAGATAAAAACTCTACCAAAACAGCAGGACACCTGAGGTCAGAATGATGCTAAATCCAGATTTTATTGCGGTTTGCTCCGGTCCACTACCTTGTGGACCAGGGAAGTCACCCAGTTTTTCTTTTTAACAAACCCTATCTCCCTTTCTTCTAAGGCATTTTTAAAAATCTTATTTATTTGAAAGAGTTAGAGAGATCTTCTTCCACATTGCTGTATCTGGAAGGCCAGCTCCGCACGCACCTGCTGTCTTGCTGGTGTTTAAGGTCTTCCTGCCCAAAGCAGGGTAAGGCGTCCGTCCTCGGCCCCCCAGGCACCTACAACATCAGGTGTCCAGGGCACTTCTTGGTGACATGGGGTGGGGGGTCATGATTAACACACGTTAGCTGGTCGAGAGGGGGACCCATCTAAGTCCTCTAAGACTAAGAGCTTCCTGGCAAATCTTGAAACCAGCATGAATAAAAAGCCTGCTACCACTGCGCACAGACAAAAAGAGGACAACCTTGTAGAGAGGAACGAAGACCTAGTGGCAGGTGTGAGAGTGAAGATGCTGGAGGGAGGCCCAAATCCCGCAGCTGCTGGTGCCCGAGTTCACGCTCACGCCCGGCTCCCCGACAGCGTTGTGACACTGCGGACTAGGCTGCTGCTTGCGTTGCAATGCCAATTTGGAGTTGCGCTGTGGTACTCCGCTGGGAGGGTACTTTCCCAAGAGGCCGTGAGTGTTTAAAGCTTCCGTTTGGCATTTTTCTCCCTTGGGCTAAGGGTGACAGTAGATGCTGTGGGTGCTATGGACAGCCAGACGGGTGGACACTGCTTCTCTCAAGAGAACGTCTGTGGGGACTGCCCGGTTCCTCGCTGCTGGTGCCTGGCCTGCAGGCTGCATGGCGCCTCTGGCGGAAGGAAGGAAGGAAGGAAGGAAGGAAGGAAGGAAGGAAGGGAGGAAGGGAGGGAGGGAGGGAGGGAGGAAGGAGGAAGCTGTATGTAGCAGAAAGCCAACCACAGTGGTGTTAACGCAGGGGGAACTGAGTTCCTTCGGCAGCAGCGCAGGAGAAGGCGAGTCCCCGGCTGACCCCAGGCACCCCTGTCTTCTCACGGAGCGGCCTTAGCCCGAGCTTCTCTCCACATGATCCTGACTGGCTGGGTGAGGGCAAACAGGTGCAAGGAACACATGGGCTGAGAGTTTCGCTCTTTTCCAAAAGGACTTTGGAATTGTCACGTGGCCGTCGCAGGGGGCAAGGGAGCCCTCGTTCTGGGTGGAACTGTGTCAGGTAAGGCGGAGGAGGGGAGCTGGATGCAGACAGGCAGCTAGCTGGCAGCTGTGTGTGTCACTTAGGGATCCAGGGAGACACGGGGCGTAGCCATGGGAACAGACGCCTGTGCGCCCGTTCCTCTGTTCTCAGCCGCTTTATCTTCAAATGTGCCTGCCCCCCCCACCCCAGCAGGTCAACACTTGACCTGGCACATGCTGGCACATGGCGGATTACTCCCTGAGGCTCCCACGCACCCCTTCCCGTGATGACCGCGCGGCACCAACCTCGCACCTGCCTCTCATTCACCCACCGCCAATTCTATCCACAAGGTGATCTTTATTCTTAAAAGTTGTACTTTTCAAAAATTACCTGGTTATTATTTATTCAGTCATCTCTTGTTTTTCAATTATAGGACTCGGGGGCGGGGTGGGGCCACCACGGTGGCCTAGCAAGCTAATCCTCCACTTGGGGTCTGGCATCCCATATAGGCACTGATTTGAATCCCACCTGTTCCACTTCTGATACAGCGCTCTGCATATGGCTCAAGTCCTTGGGATCCTGTACCCACGTGGCAGACCCGGAGGAAGCACCTGGCTCCTGGCTTCAGATTAGGCTCAGCTCTGGCCATTGCAGCCATTTGGGGAGTGAACCAGCGGATGGAAGATCCCCATCTCGCTCCTCTCTGTCAATCTCTTTCAAATAAAAAATGAATCTTTTTTTTTTTTAAATAATAAAACATAGGGCTAGGGTCCAGTGTGTGACTCTGTGGATGATTGTAGTGTTTAGTGGGCAGGATGAGGATCCTGGACGTGCCATTTAATCTCCTGGTACCTCATCGTCCTCACTTACACCTGCTCCAAGTCGTTTATTTTAAACTTTGAAAATAGGACAGGCACTGGTCTGGCAGCCAAGGTTGGACCCTTTGAGGTTCCAATTCCCAGACGCCAAATGCTGTTTGCTGCCCCAGTGGACCCACCCTGGATGCTGGGACTGCCCAGAGGTGGGTGTGTAGGGGAAGACCAGGGCCAGGCAGAGAGATCCCAGGCCTGGGGCACGAGGTGACAGCTGCCAACGGGAACCCACCTGCCATCACAGATTCCCTCAAGAGGGTGGCTCCCCCAGCCAATCAAAGCAAGGGCACGCGCACCAAGGACCAATCAGGTCACATGCTTCGCAGCCACAATTAAGATTTGTTTAATAAAAGGCAGAATTACAGAGATGGAAGGAGAGAGAGAAAGAGAGAGACCCTCCATCTTCTGGTTAACCCCCCAAAATCCACAGCAAGGGTGGGGGGCGGGTCGGGGCTAGGAAGCCAGGAGCCAGGGGCGCCCGACCATCCTCCTCTGCTTTCCTGGGGCATTAGGGTTTGCTTTCGGGGTTACACAGCCTCACCCCACCCCCTCACTTGCAGATTCATCATTTGCATGTGAGGAGCTTCCTGAAGGCAAGGTGGGGGTGGAGGAGCTCAGAGTTCAGGCAGGGACCTGGCAAAATGAGATGCCTGTGCTGCAGACCTGCTCCATGGGCTTGGTCCTGTCTGGGAATCGTGGGCATGTGGCTGTGTGACAGGGGGCGGAGCTGGAGTGACTGTCACCGGCCCATGTAACAGCGGAAGCTGGGGGCTTCAAACAAATGATGTTCCTCACAGCTGGCCTCACGACCCTGGCGACACCTTAATTTTGGCCTTCTGCCTCTGCAAGTGGGAGGCAAAAATTTATTTTAAGATTGGTTTATGATTAGCATTGTATCATAGCAAGTTAAGCCACTGCTGTGCTGGCCTCCCATATCTTTCTTTTTTTTTTTTTAGGTCTATTTTATTTTTATTGGAAAGGAAGATAAACAGAGAGCAGGAGAGACAGAGAGGAAGATCCTCCCGCCGATGGTTCACTCCCCAAGCAGCCGCAACAGCTGGAGCCTACCCATTCCAAAGCCAGGAGCCCGGAGCTTCTTCCAGGTCTCCCACGTGGGTGCAGGGTCCCAAAGCTTCGGGGCATCTGCAACTGCTTTCCCACGCCACAAGCAGGGAGCTGGATGGGAAGCGGGGCTGCCGGGATTAGAACCGGCACCCACATGGGATCCCGGTGTGTGCAAGGCAAGGACTTAACTGCTACTCCATTGTGTCAGACCCCCATATGGGTTTAAGTCCTGTTTACTTGTCTTCCAACCCAGCTCCCTGCTAGCATGCCTGGGAAAGAAGAAGAAGTGTTTGAGTCCCTGCACCCGCATAGGAGACCTGGAAGAAACTCCACGCTCCTGGCTTCCAGCTGGCCCAGCCTCTGCCAGAGGGAACCAGAAGACAGAAGATTTATTTGTTTTTGTTTTTGTTTGATTTTGAACAGCAGAGTGACCACAGAGAGGGAAAGATTCAGGGAGAAAGAGATGTTCCATCTTCTGGTTCATTCCACGAACAGAATGTTAGTAACAGCCAGGAGGGGCCGGAAGAGGCGGAGCCAGGAGCCTGGAACCACCCCTGCTCCCCTTGCCTTTTCAAATAAATAAACAACATCAAAAAAAATAAATAAATAAAAGAAAGGAACATGCCAGGGCATCTGCTGCTGGCATGGCCCTTACATCTCAAAAGGCCTCAGCAGGAATGAGGGCAGGAGACAAACGGGGAGATTATTTATTGGCTTTTTTAAAATTATTATTATTTTATCATGGTAAACTCTACACAATATAAAATTTACCAATTTTTTTTAGCACAAACTTCAGGGCATGAAAGCCCTTTTACACTGCGATTCTGCCAACACCTCCACCCGTCTCCAGCACGTTTGTCTCTCCAAACCACGTCCACACGAAGCAGCCCTCTCCAGCGCCCTCCTCCACCCAGCAGCCTCTCTGGACTGGACTGCCCTGAGCACCTGGGGCAGGGCCACTCAATCCTGCTAGAACTGGTGGTGAGCTGACTGATATGCGCAGGGTGCACTCTGTTGGCCTTCGGTGACCTCGCTAGCCAACCTGCATACCTTCTTTGGAATAGTCTTTCGTTGGGTCGCTTCTTTCATCATTGTTGAGTTTTCATCATTATCTAGTTTGGATTTTGACCCCTTACCAGATTTTCAGATATTTTCTTCCATCTCATGGGTTGCCTTTTGACTGTGTTGATTATATTTTTTTTTCTAGGTTTTATCTATTTACTTGAAAGAGATCTTTCATCTACTGGTTCACTTCTCAGATGAGCTAGTCTGGGCAGAATCCAGGAACTCCATTCGGGTCTCCCAAGTAAGTGGCAGGGCCTTCTCAGGACTTGCACCAAAAAGCAAAGGTTGCTGATCAGCCATGGAGATCTGCTGGCTAGGGTCTCATCAGAGAGCACGCTGGGTCGATAGTTACCACCAAAGATGTCACCAGTTCCCATCCCCTGGGATAATGGACATGCGGTCATCAAGCTTGGCCATAGATGCTCCACGTCCAACTGAGGTTGCTTGTATTATGTTACTTACACACTAATTATTCTGAAGCTGAAATGCACTTCTATGATGCACAGTTCTCACGGAACAACAATGGCTGCAGCCGAACATCAGCCTCTTGCTGCTGGCCTCCCACCCCGAGCCCGCTCAGTTTCTCACGATTTCTTCCAGAAATGATCTAGAGTTCTCATGTGCTTAAGGACATAGATCCTTGCTTTCTGATTTGCCTAAATGGTAACAAGCTAGCGACATTGTCTGCCCTTGCTTTTCTAACTTCCTAGAAAATTCTACCAAATGACAGCTGTGTACTAGTCCACTTGTGCTTGGTGAGTGTTCTGGTGAATTTCAATTTCTCTATACTACAAACGATGTAGAATGTGTGTTGCGATTATTCTTTTTAAATTTTTCGTTTTCTTATTGGTGAGGCAGAGAGAGCAGAGAGAGAGGTCGTCCCATGTGCCGGTGCACAATGGCTGGGACTGAGCCAGACAGTAGCCATGAATTGGAACTCCGAGGGCAGTCAGGGGTTCTGCTTGGTCCAACACCTGCTTCCTCCCCATGGACGCGCTGGCTGGAAGCTGGGCATCAAATCCAAATACTGGAAATCAGCCTCTTGGCTGGTGTCTGAATTGCAGGGCCGAAGGCCCACCCTTGGGGTTATTTCAGAGTGGCTTCACAGCTCCACAGCCCACATGCAGGCACCTGCTGTTGGCGGGGAACCACTGGTGCCCAGCTCCCGCTGCCTGCAGGGTCATCTTCAGACAGGCCCTGGAGGGGTTCCTCCCTTGCTTTCATGTCAGGGCAAGGCAGGGCTTCCCCCTAAAGCAATTCCTGTCCCCCATGGGTGCTCCCACTTTTCTTTGGCCACTAGGCTCTCAGAGGCAGTTTGTGGACCGTGTTGGCAGGGAAGGCTCACCCTGCGTCTTCCCTTCTCATTCCCCTCTCCCTTCAACACTCCGTGAGCTTTGCTTTGTTCCCTGACATAGCGCTTAACCTCAAGCCACTGCAAGTGCTCCATGTGGTAGTAAGTACGAACACACATACATACATGCACAAGGTGCAGTGGGAATGGAGTGCCCAGGGGCTGGCCAGCCTGCTCACCCCACGCTGCCACAGGGGTCACTCAGTGCCCTGAGGGGCTTGCAGGAGGCCCTGGCCCCTGCTCCAGGCCGCCCCTGGGGGTCACTCCTGCAGGAATCCCTCCGGAACCTCTTGTCTCAGAGCAAGGCCAGGAAGATTTCCCCACTCTGTAAAACCTTCCCCGCACAGGGGCAGAGATGGGACGGAAGGCGGGAGTTCTCTGGGACAGGAGGAAAGGATTTTTGCAGCCGCACCTCCACCCCTCTATGACCCCTCCCTCAGGAGTGGGGGTGGCCCTGGAGTCCTGTCCCTGTGGCCGCCCTCACATGCACAGTCATCACACGGTGTGTGCCCACGGGCTTCGTCCCACCCACCCATGTTCCTTCGCCTCAGTGTTGAGAAAGCAATTTGCATTCAGTCAGCAGGGTGAAGTAAGGAAGATGGATAGCAGCAGCCGGCTCTCTCACGGCGCAAACCTTACAGTGAAGCTCGCGGATGCTGCTGAAGTGCCGGGAGGGGGTTGCGGGGTGTGGGGAGGTAGTTGCGGGAAGAGGTGGCCTCTGCAGGCTGCGCGTCAGCCTAATGGCAGGATGGGTGTGGGGTGGGGGTTACGAGGGTGGAAGATGGGGCGCATTTGATTGACAGTAGGGTCAGAGACACGACGGGAACTACTCTGGCGGCGGGAGCGGGGGAGGCTGTCTGCTGGGCTCTGCGGCAGACAGAGGAAGGGGCCGGGGCGGGGGGGCTGAAGGAGGGGGGTGGGGGATAGGAATGGAATAGGGCCGTCCATGGGCCAGGGGGCCTTGGCTGACGGCTGAGACGAAGGAGAGAAAGGGGGTGCCTGAGCTCCTCGCTGGGGGGTCTCCCTGGATGTGTTAGGAGGGGGATAAGAGCTGAGGGGTGGAAGAAGTTCAGAGTGAGGAGATTCTGGTGAGGAAGAGCTGATGAGACTGCTAAATCTGGGGGTCATAATGGGGGTAGGGACTGACTGGGCAGGCCCGGGGATGCTAATAGGGCCTGAGGGACCTGAGGTGCGGGGGGAATTGCGCAGGCACGGCCACTTCCAGTTGGGTAGGTATGCCATTAGGGCGGGCTGGGGAAGGACTGGTACTATGGATCAGACAGGTTCTGGTAAGAGTTTGTTGGTATCAAGCCGCAGAGGCCACGCCGGAGGAACCCCTAGGAGAGGGGGCACCCTCTAGGGGAGGCCACTGCTCTGAGGTGGAGGAGGGGCCTGGAGGGGATCACGTCCTAGACTTGGGATTCAGGATCCCGTCTCAATTGCAATCGCTCAGAGTCTATTGATCTTCCATGAAGGTGTCAAGAACACACAATGGGGGGGGGAAAAGACAACCCTCTTTGTATAGAGGGGGTGTCAGGAGGATGGGGGTTTGGGCACCTTCATAGGAAGGTGATAGGTATGGGGAGCGGGAGCTTATACTATACAATACGAACTCCAACTCAAAACCTGCAACGGTAGAACTTTCAGGGAAGAAACCAACAGCCTCCTTGCCCTTTAGTCTGGCAATTGGATCAGACCCCAATCGCACATGCGAACTTAGACAAACAAGATTCTCATCAAACGGAAAAGCTCTGCAAGAGCAGCGTGCTGAGACAGCCTCGGGGATGGGAGACAGCCTCGGGGATGGGAGACAGCCTCGGGGATGGGAGACAGCCTCGGGGATGGGAGACAGCGGTTGCCAATTGCTTGTCTGATCCAAGATGAGTGCCTGAAGCCTCTGGGCCCCATACCTGCTGGAATGGCTGGCATCCAAGTCACATGAGGTCACAAGTGTTGGCGAAGGATGCAGAGAGAAAGGCATCCGTGCACGCTGCTAGTCGTGAGGCCACTTGGTATGACCAGACGGAAAAACAGTATGGAGTTTCCTCAAAAAATTAGAAGTCAGCTGTAGTGTAAATGTTGTGGTGCACTGGGTTAAGCAGCTGCTTGGGACACCTCCACCTGTGTTGGAGTGGCCAGTTTGAGTCCCAGCTATGTCCATCCTGGGAGGAGCAGAAAATGGCTCAAGGGCTTGGGCTTCTGCTGCCCACATGGGAGATCTGAGTCAAGTTCCTGGCCCGACCCTGGCTGTTGCAGGCATCTGTCTTTCCATTACGCTCTTTTAATGAGATGAAAATAGAAACCGGGTTGGTGCGGTGGCTCAACAGACTAATCCTCTACCTGCAAGCCATCCCATATGGGCGCTGGTTCATGTCCCAGCTACCTCGCTTCCCATCCAGTTCCCTGGTTGTGGCCTGGGAAAGCAGTTGAAGACGGCTCAAAGCCTTGGGACCCTGCACCCATGTGTGAGACTCCCAGCTTCGGATCAGCTCAGCTCAGCTCCAGCTGTTGTGGCCAGTTAGAGAGTGAACCAATAGGTGGAAGATCTTTCTGTAAATCAGCCTTTCAAATAAAAAACAAAAAATTATTCTTTTAAAATGGCAGAACTGTGGCAATGTGAATAAACCTGGAAGGATTCTACTGAGTGAGGCGAGCGGAGCACGGGAAGACGGCGGGCTGATGTAGACAGTGGCAGAGGTCAGCACAGGTGGCCGCCAGATGGGAACTGTCGGTGAAAGGTCGGTCGGCTCTGCAGCTTGAGGGAGTCCTGGGGCTCTCTGCGCAGTATGCACACGAGAGGACCCCTAGAGTGTTTTCACACATGTACGAGTCAGCAGGAGGAGGGGGGTCCAGAGTCCTCATTTCAGAATACCACCTCAAATCCTGAAAAACACAAATGCCATTTTTCATTTGTCAGTTACACCCCAATAAGAAGGCAATGTCTCCCTAATGATTTTTTTCCCCCAGCACCAAAGCACATTACATTGTAAAAGAAGGAATGGGAACAGGACAGAAACATTACAAACAAAGACCCTCACGAACCCTGCTATTCTGAAGATGTTCTATGGACAAGCAGCTGGTACCTGTGCCCTGGTGGGCCAGGCAGAGGCTCAGTCCCGCCCCGAGCCCCGCTGGCCACGTTCCCCTGTCCCTGAAGTTGGCTTGAGGAAAGAACTGGCCATGGCTGCCTAGCTGTTGAGAGACCCAGTGCCACCTGTTTTGCCTGTGTTTGAAGCCTCTTTTTACAAAACAATCACTCTGTAATTACCTGAACTTTTCTATCCTTGTCTGTACTTGTCGCTTAGCTTATCCAGGCTCCCCTCGTGCCCAGCTCGGTGCCTCCTCATTGTCCTGGGGGAGATCCCTGCCCCACCTTGCCCACCCTCCCTCTTCCTATCCCATTCACCGCTGCATCTGGCTTCTCTCCCTCCCACTGCAGGCTGAGCTCGTGTCCTGAGCCCCAGCTGCCTTGTCCCCTCTCCTCCCTTGGTGACTCATGCCCATCCTGCAGGTCTCAGCTCAAACATCACTTCCCCAGATCTGTGTGGGGACACGAGCTGCCGGAAGGAATACACGCCGCCCAGCAAGGTCCCTGGCCCTCCAGGGCTCCTCTGGCCGGCCGCAGTCACCACTTGCTTCTTTGTCCAGCGCAGAATGAGAGCTCCGAGGGGCGTGCACCCTCCTGGCCCCTTGCCCTTGGGTGCCCAGCGCTGATGAGTCTGGCGCCTGGACACAGCAGGCTGACGTGCAGTAATACCTCTGAATGAGCGCCTGCTTTCATGTATCAGACGCATTCGGTTCATCTCCCTGTTTTATTGCCTTTTGTTGAAATCATAGAAATAATAGATGCTAATTATGTTTTCCAAAAAGCTCTTCAGAAGGAAATAAGATGAAAAGTAACCTCTTCTCCTCAGTTCCTTCCAACTACAAAAGTAACCATCGACAACAGCTTATTCAGTCTCCTTCCAAAACTATCTAGCCCTTTAAAAACCCCACAAATAAAATCACGCTATAAGAACTTTCTTAAGGGTTGAGGTTATGATACCGTGAGTGAAGCCACAGCCCGAGACATCAACATCCTTTAAAAAAAAAAAAAGATTTATTTATTTTTCATTTGAAAGGCAGAGTGGTAGAGAGGAGGGCAAAGAGAAAAATCTTCCATCTACTGGTTCACTCCTCAAATGACCGCAGTGACCGGAACTGAGCAAATCCGAAGCCGGGAGTCCAGAGCTTCCTTTGGGTCTCGTCCATGGGTGCAGGAGCCCAAGGGCCCACCCTTCACTCTTTTCCCAGGCCACAAGCACAGATCTGGATCAGAAGTGGAGCAGCCTGGACTCGAACCGGCACCTTTATAGGATGCCAGTGCTGCAAGGCAGAGGGTTAGCTTGTTGAACCACCTTGCCAGCCCTAATATCAACATTCTCCATGGGTGTTGGTTTGATACTTGGCTGCTCCACTTCTGCTGCAGCTGCCTACTGATGCGCCTGGGAAAGCAGAGTGGTCCAAGTGCTTGGATGTGTCACCCACGTGGGAGTCCTGGATGGAGTTCCAGGCACCCGGCTTTGGCATGACCCAGTCCTGTCCATTGCAACCGTCTGTGAAGGTCGAGCCATGTGTGGAAGGTCTGTCTCTGTTTCTCCCTCTCTCTCTCACTCTGCCTTTCAAATAAATAAGTCATTTAAAATGTCATTTATTATTTGGGAGACAAAGACACGCACACATACGCGTCTTCCACTTGATAGTCCACTCTCCAAAAGCCCACAAGAGCTGAAGCCAGGAGCTTCTTCCGGCCTGCCGCATGGCTGGCAGGGACCCAAACGCTTGGGTCATCCTGGGCAGCCTCCCTGGATGGGAAGCAGAGGCAGGAGCGGCTTGCGGGTATGGGATGTGAGCCTGGGTATCCTAGACGGTGACTGAACCTGCTGGGCCTCAATGCCCAGCCCGGCACTTCTCTTTTAATCCCATCTTTCCATGAATTTCTGGAAGCACGTCCTGCCGTACAACACTTGCCATCAGCACCATGTTGAAGCCGAAGCTGAGTCACACACTGGCCGCACTGATGCACTATCCGGAACCTTTCCATCACACAAAGCTGAAACTCCTTAAACGATGCCCCGTCTGTGTCCTCCAGCACATGGCAACTGCCCTTCCAGGTGACTTGAGCCACCTGCTTGGTGTATTGTGACACTCCATGTCTCCCTATGCGCACGGGAGGGTCTGGCCCGCTCCCCCCTCAGCTGAGTGCCCCTCCAGCTGCGGTTGGCGTGAGCACGTCTTCTGTCAGTGACACAAAGGTTGTTTTCCGGTTTGAGGTGACAGCACCGTGTGCTGCCCCAGCACGCTGAAACGCCAAGAGCCGCAAGGTCACAGGGCACACACCTGCACTTGGCCAAACCGCTGCCACTGGAGGAGGTGCAACTGGCTGATGCCACCTGCTGAGGATCGGGCTCTTCAGTCCCCCACACCAGTGCAGACAAGCAATGCCAGGCCAGCCCAGGGACCCAACCTGGAAAGCAGAGGTCAGCGAGCCTTCTGCAGTGACCTCCCCGAGGTAGGGAGGGACAGCTTGCAAAATGAGCTGGTGGGAGGTGCAGGGCACAGTGCAGGGGAGGGATCAGAGCCACTGGCTGGGGGTGGTGCTGGGGGAGGGAGGCTGATTCCACAGCCCCACGGTGAGTGGACTTGGGAAGAATCTGGTTGCTGTGGCAACCCGGTTCCCCTAATGCCGAGAGCCCGCTCCTTCTTTCTTCTGCACCTGGCAGGAGCCGTTTTCTCTGCCTGTTACTTGAGGAAGAAAGGCAGGGCATGGCAGGCCTCTGCTCAGGTCAGGGCACAGGTGCCATCCTGGTCAACGCCCATGTGTGAGCCTCTGGCTCGCAGATGCCCTTGTCAGGTGCGTTGCAGGCAGGGCCCCGTGCCTGCCACCGATGGCACACACTTGGAGCATCTATCTGCACTGAAAAGCTGAGGTTCTGGGACCACACTGATCCTGTGGCACCCAGAGGTACCAGACAGGCCGAATCCACAGGGTTCGCTTGTGGTAAAATCTGTTTCAGAATGTCAGAGGTCAGGGGCCTTGTCGTCTCGCTGGAAAAGGCCCCTCAAACCACACCTCTACTTGTTCAGTTTCCTGGGGGTTGATGCACCCTGGGCGTGCTGCTTGGAAAAAAGGAGGGGGGGAGGGACAACAGATACAATTTTATTTTCTAACCTGCTTGCTGCACCAGGCTTTGTTGGGCACACAATTAGGCTTTTTCTCCTAATCCTTTCAACAATCAGAGGGAGATGGAGAAAGAGATCTTGCACACGCCATTTCATTCTCCAAATACTTGTATAACCCAGGCCTGGCCAGGCAGAAGCCAGGAGCTCAGAACTGCATCTGGGTCTCCCATGTGGGTGCAGAGACCCAAGCACTGAAGCCACCACCTGCTGCCTTCCCAGGGTGCACCTTAGCAGGGAGCTGAACAGAAGTGGAGGAAGCAGCATTCACACTAGGCACCCCCAAATGACATCTGAACCTCTGGGGTTGGGACTGTACCCCAATTCTCTGAGGATCCGCTCCACAGGCCAGAGTGTGTTTGTTTGTTCCCGGAATCTCAGTCCCACCTGGGTCTCAAGGGCATGCCTCCTCACCACTCAGAGGGGAGGTTCTCCCTTGTCCCAGACCCAACTGCAGCCCATCATTGAGCTTCTCTCCAAGCAAGAAGGACCCCTGAGCTGCTTCCCCTCTGGAACTCCCCCTCGCTGCCTCTCTCAATCAGGCCATAGGCCACAAACAGACTCAGGTTCAACTCCACCCCAACTGCGGACTCCTGCACCCCGTCTGAACCCCAGTCTCACAGCAGGACTCTGAAGACACCCTGCACCATTATTGTGCTGTGGGAAGGCCGGTGGGGGTGGATTCGGTGGGTCCAGGAGAGTTCCTCAACTTTTCTCTGAGACTCCAACAATCCTGGTCTCCACCCAGCCACGTGCGAGCCTTTCCACCTCATTCAAGTCTCTGGCCAATTGGATCCAAGGGTCTGAATCCATACCAGCTCTCAGGAGCATTTCTAAAAGCAGATGGAAGATAGGATGGAAAGAGATGAATGCAAAGAAAGGTCTGAAATCCATCCAAAAAAGGCATCTTCAAAAAGTTGACCAAAAATGTCTATTTTGAAAAAAAAATATGTTTAGATTTCAAAAACAGACTTACCTTTTCATGGCGTTTTGGGGGACAGGTGTTGGGTGCCGTGGTTAGGACTGGCATCCTGTATCAGATCCAGCTTCCTACCAGTACATGCCCTGGGAGGCAGCAGGCAATGGCAGGAAGACTTGGGTCCCTGCCTCCCATGGGGCAGATCTGGGTGGAGCGCCTAGTGCAGCCCTGGCTGCTGCAGACCGGCAGTAAGCTGGAGTCAGGAGCGGTCTGCACCTGCTGGGTAGATGGGCCTTCCAAGCTGTGACTCCACTGGCCCCCGAGACTCGCTTTCCTCTTTGTCCCGCTGCCGCTGTGCATGGTGATGATGGCCAGGTCACCTGTGGGTTCCCATATGGACACCGATTCTCATCCTAGCAGCCCCACTTCCCATCCAGCTCTCTGCTTGTGGCCTGGGAAAGCAGTTGAGGATGGCCCAAAGCCTTGGGACCCTGCACCCGTGTGGGAGACCTAGAGGAAGTTCCTGGCTCTTGGCTTTGGATCGGCATAGCTCTGGCTGTGGAGGTCACTTGGGGAGTGAATCATCAGACAGAAGATCTTCCTCTCTGTCTCTCCTCTTCTCTGTATATCTGACTTTGCAATAAAAATAAATAAATCTTGAAAAAGAAAAACCAATAGACTAAAAGAAAAAAAAAAAAGAAATGAAATGTGCTTTGGGGGCAGGGAGAGGCTGGCGTGTCGGTCAGATTCCCCTGGGCTGAAGCCTCCACGCAATCAGCATGCTCCCCTGGGTCTTCTGAATTCCCAGCTCTGCCTGTTTGCTCCTGGCCCACTTCCTGTTTCCTGCCTTCCCAGCTCTGGTTACAGAGACGCCAGCTGGCAGGAGCCCTGTCTTTCGGCATTCTCTCTGCTTTGGCAACATGAGTTTCCCTTTTAGGACCCACATGCCCCTGTTTGCCACCACCACCTCTGCTACGCACACACACAGTAGGGCAACAGGTAAAATGGCTCTACTAAGTGCAGACATGCAACCTGTATCATTCAGAAAGAGAGTCTGCCCTGGCTCCCCATCTCCGGTGGGGGGGGGGGGCGGATGGGAAGGTCTGTAATTCACACAGGAACCCCAGGTAGGGTCTCAGATGCTGGGGCGGGGAGAAGTGGCCAGGAGTCGGCAGGTGGCAAGAAGGAAGTCTTAACTGATTCCTGGAGCTGCTTCAGCTGCCACATGGGAGGACAACCCCAGATGAAGGATGCCAGCTGAGAAAAATGGATACCAGGGACAGAGAGTTTGTGAGCGAGAAGGGCTGCCCTGGGGGAGGGCTGCAAGCCTTGGGGAGCCAGGTACTACTGCACGCCAGACCTAGCCCAGAACTTTCATATGTGATAAGCCAGTACACTCGTCCCTGCTCTTTTGTGTGAAACAACAAGCTGGGCTGGGTTAGACCAAGCCAGGAGGCAGGAAGTCCATCTGGGCAGCCAGAAAACCTGGGTGGCTAAAACCCAAGCTCATGGAGCCCACCTCCTAGGATGTGCATGAACAGGAAGCTGAGTCCTGAAGCCCAGCGTGTTGACACAGGTTGTGCGCTGTCCGAGAAGCCTCTTCATGGCTGGGCCTCACGCTCGCTCTCATCCCCCTTTTCTGCTCAAATCCTTTGAGGTGGATTCCTGTTTGTGACACAAAAAAGAGCTCTTCCCAGTTGTCTCAGCTAGTTCTGGCTGCTGTCACAGAATCCCAGCTGCACATGAGCACTGTCTCTCCCTCCACCTTCTTGCCGTGTCCTCCCACGGCCTCTCCTGGCTGTGCGTGAGTGGGAAGGGAGAGAGAACGAGCTCTCAGCCACCTCTCCTTACAGGACACAACACCACGCCGAGGGCCACAGCCTTGTGACTTCCCAAGGCCTGCATCTCTGAATACCATCACGTTCGAGATGAGGGCTTCCGACACGCCAACTTTATCTTTAAAATGCCTCTCTTTGGGGGGCCTCTATAATGCCAGTATCCCATATTGGCACCGGTTCCTGGCTGCTCCACTTCCAACCCAACTCTCTAATGTGCCTGAGAAAGCAGCGGAAGATGGCCCAAGTGCTTGGAACCTGCGCCCATAAGGAGACCCAAATGAAGCTCCTGGCTCCTGGTTTGGAGCTCTGGTTTTTGTAGCCATTCGGGGAGTGAACCAGTGGACTGAAGACCTCTTTCTCTCTGCTGCTCCCTGTCATTTTGCCTTTCAAACAAACATATCTATTTTTTAAAATGTCCCTCTCTGTTGTCATTTAGGGATTGCTCACTGTAAATAATAGAATACCCAGACTGAATAGGTTCTTTAGTAAAAGGAAATCATTGACTTCTTTTTTTTTAAAGATTGATTTATTTTTATTGAAAAGGCAGATTTACAGAGAGGAGGAGAGACAGAGAGGAAGCTCTTCTGTCTGATGATGCACCACCACCCCACCCCGCCCACGTGGCTGCAATAGCCCGAGCTGAGCCAAGCCGAGGCCAGGAACTTCCTCCGGGTCTCCCCGCACGGGTGCAGGGTCCCATTGCTTTCCCAGGCCACAGGCAGGGAGTTGGATGGGAAATGGAGCAGCTGGGATTAGAACTAATGCCCATATGGGATCCAGGCACATGCAAGGCAAGGACTTTAGCCACTAAGCTACCACGCTTCTATGATAAATTAAACCAAGAATAGCCCCAGTTTCAGGGAAATTTGATCAAGCCCCAAACTATTTCCCGACTCTCTGCTCTGATTCTTCTCAGCTGACCTTACTCAGCAAGGCTTTGCCCCAGCAACCCCAGAGTCACTGCCTGCAGTCCGGAGGGCTATGTGCTTCCTCAGGCAAGTCTTGAGGAAATGAGAAAGGCCCTTTGTGAACAAAACGTAGACTTCCCTTTTCAGAAGCCCCAGCTGGAACTTTTTAAAAGACTTGACTAATTGAAGAGATACAGCGAGAGACAGAGAGATGTTGCTTTCACTTGGCTCACTCCCCACATGGCTGCAGTGGCCAGAGCTGGGCCAAACTGAAGCCAAGAGCTTCACGGGGTCTCCCGGGCGGGTGCGGGGTCCCAGCACTTGGACTGTCTTCTGCACTTCCCCGGGTGCACCAGCAGGGAGCTGGATGGGAAGTGGAGCGGCCTGTCTGCAGTGCAGCATCGCTGGAGGTGCTCTGACGTGCAGGGCCGCCACACCTAGGCTGAGATCTTAGATCCCCTTTGCTTACCATCGCCAACCCTGGATAAGCCTATGCTGCCAGGAAGACGGGGCACCGGCTGGCTAAAGCCAGTCAGGGCTAGTCCCCGCAGCATGATGGGAGCAGGGGTTTGGTCAAAACATCCAAACCACAAGGGCGGAAGTTCAGGATGGTGTCACGAGGGGGTCACAGTAAAGGCAGACAAAACTGAAGCCCTGTCACGCTGCTTGATGTCGCGTACTCCACCTCGGAGAGAGCATCTTGTGCAACAGCTAAAGGGAGAAACGTATTGCTCTCCAGCCACATTCAGGTACTTATTAGCTTCGCATCACTGAGGCGTGAAACAAACAGAGAAGAGGTCTGACAGGTGACTTTTCCTGCCCGGAGGACATCAGTGGGGCCCTTGGGGATACACGCTGCTTGTCCATTCCTTAGGCGTCCAAGGCAGGGCATACAGCTCCAGACAACGCACCTGCAAGGACAAAGGAGGGAGAGCCCAGACAGCACTGCCGTGGTCCACGTGTCCCCCTGGACCCAGGGTTTTAGGCCCCAAAGTCCATGTTAATGGGAGGAGAGGGCTGGAGAGCCTCCCCGGGGCCTGGAGCCCCAGACGGACTGGGGTTTCCTCCAGCATCCCTGTTCTTTTGTGAAGCCCCACCCTCAGGAGGCTTGCATTAGTGCTGGCTGTCTCGGGATGAAGCCACCTGCAGAACTAGCTTCATCAGGTCACAGGAGGACCTTCCTCTAGCCACTCACAGAGATACTGAGAAAGTCTTGGTCAGTCCCAGGGCCCTCAGGAGGGGCTTCTGCCAGCTCTTAAGGTGACCCAGGAATTTCACTCAGCCATCCCAACCAGCACACCACATGGTTGTCATTACTGCCATTCTACAGATGGGTGAACAAGCCCCAGACAGGAAGTCACAGGCCAAGGTCATGGGGCTAGCAGGAGCCACATCTGAAGATTTGCCTGCTCTGCCCTCCGGGAGAGAGGGCAGCCGTTTGCAAAGAGAAGCCCTGCGGGATAGAGAGAAGTCCCGCTGGCTTTGGCACGCCTCTGGGATGTGGGCATATGCCTGCTTCTGGCCAATGTCTATGATTTGACCATGGCCTTGGGTGGTGCATTGGCTCTGTGCTGAAGGACCCCCGAGAGAGGCCCAGGGGCCAAGCCAGTAAGACCAGCTCCTCCCTGTGCAGCGGGGAGGCCATGGGTGGAAACACTGGGGAATGGGCTGGCTGAACACGAGGCAGCTGTGGGAACCAAGTGGAAGTGCTGACTTCTTTCTCCCTGCATGGGCCCTGTAGGGGTCTCGGCTCCCCAGGGCTCCATCAGAGAGCAGCTCCAGCCTTTGCTGCCATCTGTGGAGTGACCCAGCCAACGGAAGAGTGAGAGCAAGCGAGTGAGAGAGAGATGGCTACAAGCCGCCAGCACTGTACAAGGCCAACGCCTGAAAGTCCACCAGGGTTTCTCCGTGAGAGCAGCTCGGGCCCAACCACTTGGAGGCAACTTCCATGCTTTCTTAGGTTCATCAGCAAGGAGCCAGATCGGAAGTGGAACAGCCAGGACTTGAACCAGTTCTGATATGGGATCCCAGCCTCACAGGCACAGCACCAGTCCCAAGCAGGAGCTGGAACTGAGCCATGTGACCGGTGGGCGGGCCGTTGCCTAATTTCTGAGGGTTAGAGCTGACTGAAAGGGCCACAGTGACATCTCTGTGTCAATGTACAAATGAAGCTGTGTGGACCTGGGACTCGGTGCCTGGCCTCTGGCGCTGAGATGACAACCCCTGTGGGGTGGCTGCCACTTGACACACACACATTGGGACTTTACTCCACCAGCACTGTCGGGGTTGGCAGAGTCGCGCTGTGGACTTGACTGTGCCCCAAGAGGGCTGGGCTGCTGGCCTCTTGGACACGGCCCCCTGCTCTTCCCAGCAGGCTCCCACAGCACCCCACAGCGCTAACCACAACCTTGGCCTTGAAGGGGGAGGGGAGGAATGTGCTACCCACCTCCCAGATCCTCCCCCCTCCCTCGTCCAACCAGCAACACACTTCAGGGGATTTCAAGAGACAAATCCCACAGCTCTCCCAGCCTCCGCCTCCTCTTCCCTCCCCCAGGGCCCGACTTCCCCATCCCTAGCCGTCTGTTGACATCACCGCCCACTCGCTCTCCCTCTCACCTCACTTAGCCTTCCACCAGAGCGGAGAGCTCAAAGCGGGAGGGGCGCTCTGCCCTGGGAGCAGCTGGGGCCCCCAGTGGGCCTAGAACAGCCCAGCTACCATTTGCCCGCTACCCACAGGCGCTTGGCTTCGTCACCTGCACCTCTCCTCCTTCCCAGACTGCCGCTGGGAGAGCTGGGAGGAGAGACAGACCAAGCAAGGAAGTGGAGGGGGACACTCCGGGGAGCCCCCTCTCCCTCCCCAGGAGGCCAGCCAGAGGCGGGCTCCACTAGGGAGCATCAGCTGCAACCGTGCACCCTGCTCACTCCCAGCTCTCCCGGCCCCTTGCTGGCAGGGACACCGAGCCACAGCAGCCGGCCTGCCTCGCAGTGGCCCTAGCTCTCATCTTCTGTCGATGAAGCAGCAAGTGGGGACACGGGCTCAGGGCTTTACAGTAGGTGACTCAACACCGGGAGGTGGCACTGGGGGTGGAACTTAGGCCTGAGGCGGCCAGTACCCATGACAGCCAAAGTCCCTGGGCTTCGGGTCAGAAGACAGAAAACTGAGGCGGGAGAAACAGCCCAGCAGCTGGACTGCAATCTGAATTCTTAGTAATGCCATCTGTGTCACTGAGTCCTCCCTGTGGGTTTAGGAAAACGCTCTCCCTTTCTTGGAGCTGAGGTATGAATTCCACAGCCCAAGTTAACTCCTGCTTCTTGTCTGTGACTCCTGGCCACCCCTGCGCCCAGGCTCCCGCAGTGGCAACACAGGAGCTTCCAGAGAGACTTGGGTGGAGATTTTTCTTTTATTCATCTTTGTTTGGGAGGGGAACAGCCACAGCGGAGAGATGCTGCCGACAGGGTGGCCACATGCGCAGCACACAGGCACCTGCTCCAGGTTACAGCAAGTACTCCCAGGGAAGACAAGGGGCTGGCAGCTGCAGAGGATGAGTTTTAAGACACTCCCCCATCTCACACCCACAAATAGACATACACACACCCACACCCACTCCGGGTCGACCAATGGTGCATCTCCCAGAGAACTGAGGGCTAAGAGCCCCCACACCCCCAAAATAAGCATGCACCCTCCCCCCCGAGATGAAGGATGATGAAATGGAGCCACCAAGCTCTCCTCCTCCATTGGCTGGAGATTAAGGCTCACCTTCCCTCTCTCCAATCAGACACGGGGGAGAGCCTTATGGTGACACCTTCTCCATCTCCCCTGGGGCACCCCAGCTACTTTAAACAAGACCAATCTGGAGCCTTCTACATCTTCTGTTGGTGTGTGCATGCGGAGGGGGAACAGTTGGAAACTAACAGGTGTAGGCTTCATCTGACTGACTTGCTCAGCTTCTGTTCCACTCACAGATCCCATCCTGTTTACCTGCAGGACATTCCTGGTGTCTGAGCTTGACCCTCACCCCACGCTCCCAGCCCACCTGCACTATCCCCAGGGTGGCTTCCCCACCCGCACCACGCGTGCTGTCCCGGCTCGGAGGTGTCCGGGTGGCAGGAGGGGTGGGTCAGTTGCCTTTGCTGTCTGTCCGCTCGTCCTCCCCCGTATGAGCATTGCTGACTGTGCGGAGCTGCCCCTGGGCGGCCGGCTTCACCGACAGCACCAGGCGCTTGCGGAACGTCTCACAGAGCACGATGTACACGAAGGGGTTAAGGCAGCTGTTGGCGTAGCCCAAGCTGATGGCCGCGTTGTACAGGTAGACGAAAGTGAGCGTCGGGCGGCTGATGGACAGCTGGGTCAGCTGCAGCACGTAGTAGGGCGCCCAGCACACGAAGAAGACCAGGCAGATGGCAATGGCCGTGCGGGTCACCCTCTTGGTCCGCAGCCGGATGCTGCGTTGAGAGGCGGGGGCCACTGAGGACGTCATGCGTTGCAGGATCCTTATGTAGGCGGCCGTGATGACCACGAAGGGCAGGGCGAAGGCCAAGAAGAACTGGTACAGGGTGAACCAGTAGAGGTCCGTGTCTGGGTTGGGCAGGCGGATGCCACAGCCCACGGCTCCCCCGGGGAAGGGGATGAGCCTGGCATAGAGCCACACTGGGGTGATGCTGATGAAGGACAGAGTCCACAGGAGGCAGATCACCAGGGTGGCCACAGAAGGCTTGCGGAACTTGGTGGAGGAGATGGGGTGCACCGTGGCAAGGTAGCGGTCGATGGCCATGGCTGTCAGGATGTAGGTGCTGGTGAACTGGCTGTTGGCGTCCATGGCTGTGATAAGCGTGCACATGGTCTCGCCAAAGTGCCAGACGCCGTTGCCCATGAGCTGGTGGATCATGAAGGGCATGCCCAGGAGGAAGAGGAGGTCCACCACCGAGAGGTTGATGATGAAGATGTCAGGGACGTTGCTGCACCAGTGCAGTTTGGACCGCTTCACCACCGCGAAGATGACCGTGGAGTTGCCCACGATGCCCAGCAGGCAGATGGTGCCAAACACTGAAGGCATGATGATGTTGATGTAGGCCACGCTGCCAGGACGCCGCGGCGACCCTGGGGACAGAACAGTCGCTACCTCCGAAGCCTGGGCCTCTTGCTTCCCTCCCACCCTCGGAGCCGCGAGCACACCTCACCACTTCCAGCCCTCCCCACCGCTGTTGCTCAGTCTCTCTTCTCAGCCCTCCTCCACCCCTGAGGGTCTCCTGAGCACCTGTGGGATGCGGGACCCCATCCTTGGCCTCCTGAAGGCAGGGGCCCAGGTGCCATGGTGGGCTCTGGGGGTCCTTGGGCTTCCCCTGCAGTCCTCAAGAGGAGACCGCAGGTGTGAGCATGTGCACATGCGTGTTCATCAACGTATACATACATGACTGTGTGAGGCCTAAGTTCATTTCCGTGTGTGTGTGTACACGTGTGTGAGTGTGCCTGAGTGTGCACGTGGGACCATCTGGGCGCTGCGTGAGTGCGTTTGTGCCCGTTTTGTGACGCGTACCCGTGCATGCTGTGTTAGTGTGTGTTCTCCCACTGGCAAGCTCTGCTGGTTCCTTTCAGAGGCAGACGCTGGCCACGGCCTCAGGGGTGGCTCTGCTGTGACTGCCTCACCGGGGGCCAAGCCCACCACGGCGGGTAGAGGGGGACCAGGGAAGCCCAGCAGGACCTCTGCCTCTCTCTGCCCTCGGGACTGTGAGCCTGTCTAGCAGGCGTTTCCCGGTGGCAGTCTCTGCACGCTGGGATTCCAGTGTGCAGCAGAGACGGGGCTGTGCGTGGCAGCCCAGCAGCGGAACATTCCTGCCCACCAAACCTCTCTGCCCTTTGCCTCCCTTCTGTTTCTCTCGCAGAGCCGGAATCCCAGAGCACTGCAGGCAGCGTTGGAAAGATCGGGAAGCTTAATTCACCGGAAAAGTTAATCCCCCTTGGGCTGTGGAGTCTCTGCTTGCCCCAGCCTCTCCCCCCAACCTCTCCCCAACCTCCGGACCGGGTGTGAAGGAGCCTGGGCGGCGGTCACCGGCGTACCTTCGAAGGCCTCCTCCGCGCCCTCCCCAGCTCCGACACTCACGGGAAAGCCTTCCTCTGCCGCGTCTGACCGGTCCCCCCGCCCCCCGCCCGGGCGCTGCCCCCTACTCCTCCAGCTCCTCCTCCCTGCCCCCTCTTCCCCTCCGGGGTACAGCAGACTGCAGACCAGGTCCCCAAGAACTCAAATAAAGTTTCCCAAGCACTCGGACTGGCCAGCTCCGGGGGTGAAATCCTCCCCCATGCCCGGCGGGATGGGAGGGCCGGCTCCCCTCCTCCCCCAGGACTCACCGGCCAAGGTAAGGTTCTCGGGGCCCTCGGAGGCGTTACTGGCATTGGGGCCGGTGGACAGCCGCAAGGCTTGCAGGTCCATCCAGCCAGTGCAGGTGCCTGTCCCCGGTCGCCGGCGCCCCAGAGTTGCGCGCCCGTCCACCCACGCAGGGCTGCGGCAGCCTCTGGCGCCTGCCGGGCTGCCTTGTCCCGGACCCAAGCCCCGCAGTCAGGAAGGGGGTCCTGGTTCCTCGTCAGCCTGGCAGCCTCAGCCGCCTCTAAGCCCAACTGCTCGCCCCACTCCCTCCTTCCCGGCTCCCACTGACATCACCTAGACACATTAACATTCGGAGGCAGATGTACATTAACCTCTTCTATGCCGGCTGCTGCGGGCGCCCACTTGTGACTGCCTGCAGAGCCCAGGGGCTGGGCTAGGCTGGGGCAGCCCCAGATGGGTGGGGACTTCCTTCCCATCACCGTTGGGGGCCCCTCTGGGTGCTCATGGGGCCTGCTGTTCACCTTCCTTGCTGTCTGGAAGGACAAAAGGGTGAGTCCTTGGGCTTGCCTTGCTTTGGAGTGGGGATGTGTGTGTGGGGGGGCGTTTCAGCCCCTGGCCGCTGGGGGCTGGTCCTGCTGTTGTGTGCTTGCCCCACACACGCTAGAGGTGGAAGTCGTCCAGGGCTCCATTGCAGCGCACCTCTAGGCACTGGGCATTTCGCCAGCTGCACCACCAGGGACACCCTAGGAGGCCAGGGGTGGAGCCCAGGTGGAGGGTAGGGTGCCATGGCCAGAGCCTCAGGGAGCAGAAAGGGTTAAACTCCCACCTGTCCAGGATCAGCCTGCAGCTGGTGTGCAGGGGTCTGGGTTATTGTACTGGATGCTCTGAAGTCCCAGAAGGAGCAGATTCTCCTAGGGCCCGAGCCTCATCAGTTGCTCTGGGAGAGGCAACCAACTCCATCCTCGGGCTGCGGTCCACCTGCCCACAGAGCCCAAAATAAAAACCAGACAGCGTTGGCTCACCTTCAGGCTCAGTGGACCCTTGCTGGTCTCCCTGTGCTATCGTGTGTGTGTGTGTGTGTGTGTGTGTGTGTGTGTGTGTGTGCCCCCACGCGTGCCCAGGATCTCCTGGAGAGCCTGATCTGCCGGGGGCTCCAGGCTTACATAATTAAACCCACTCCAACGTTCCTGCTTCCATGAGGCGTCTGACCTCGTTCTCAGAACTCCAGCCAGAACGAGGGGCGCGGGCCAGGGGAGAGTGAGGAGATGCTGCTGAATTTGGGGTGATAGAGAGGTTCTACAAGTGGACCGTGTCATCCGGTTACACAGAACTGTAAATGTCACTTAATGTCACTGAAATCGGCGCTTAAAGGTGGTTTAATGGTGGCATATCGGGCTAGTACTCTGCCCGCAGCGCTAGCATCCTCACCGGTTCATGTCCTGGCTGCTCCATTTCTGATCCAGCTCCCTAATTCTGGCCTGGGAAGGCAGAGGCGAACGGCTCAAGTCTATGGACCCTGAACCCATGTGGGAAACCCGTAAGAAGCTCCTGGTTCCTGGCTTCACATTCGCTCAGTTTTGGCTGTTGCAGCCACTTGGAGAGAGAACCAGCAGATGGAAGATCTCTCTTTTCCTCTCCCTGTAGCTGTCCAGACTGGGCCCATCTCAAACCGAGAGCCAAGAGTTTCTTCCGGGTCTCCCACATGAATAGCATGGGCCCACGCACCTGGACCATGCTCCACTACTTTCCCTAACACATTAGAAGGGAGTTGGGTTGGAAGTGGAGCAGTCTGGGCACAAACTGGAGCCCATTTGAGAATGCCAGCCATTCCAGGCAGCAGCCTTATCTACTACAGCACAATGCCGGCCCTACATTGGTGTGTGGCAATTCTGCATCTCTTACAGTTAGATTTGGGGTCTCATCTGCAGCAAGCCTGCCCCAACCCAAGGCTATCTTGACCCAGTGCATGGGAAGCCTGCTGGCTCCCACGGTGTGTCCTGAGTTGGGTCTGCTCCTCCCAGGCTTTCCTAGCAGCGCACACACCCTCCAGCATTCTGAGTACCTGCACTGCAGGCGTCTGGGACCGGTGCCTGGAGACATGCTTCCTTTTCCACTTGTACCTTGTCCCCACAGCCCAGGAGAGGGGCCCGTCACTACGATGCCACCGCATGCCAGGCCAGGCTGTGCAGTGCACTGTTTAATATTGGCACTGGGGTCTTCATCTTGGCGGGGGGAAGGGGTATTTGCTTTCTACCATCCTTCCAGAGATTGATTTTGGTGTCTTCCTCCTCCAGAAACAGGCGGACGTAAAGACGTGTACATGGGACTGCGTTTTAGATGTGAGTCTAGAGAGCAGGAAAAAGGTAATAAATAGGTCAAGGAGGAGATAAAAAGCGAGGACGTTACTGGGGTCAGTGCCATGGTGTAGTAGGTTAAGCCTCTGCCTAAACTGCTGTGTCATATGGGTGCAGGTTTGAGTCCTAGCTGCTCCATTTTTAAACCTGACTGCCTGTTTGCGGCCTGGGAAAGCAGTGGAAGATGGTCCAAGTCCTTGGGACCCTGTTGCTCCCACATGGGAGATAGAAGAAGATCCTGGCTCCTGGCTTGGACCAACTCAGCTTTGGCTGTTGTGGCTATCAGGGGAGCAAACCAGCAAATGAAAGATCTCTCTTTCTCTCCTCTCTTTGCAAATCTGCCTTTCAAATAGACATAATTTAAAAATAAATAAATCTTTTAAGATGTATTACTGAGCTTGTTGTAACAGGAGTAGGGGCACAGTTTATCCAGGCCTTTCTAGAAAGTATAAGACTATCTGAATGCTGCTACTACCACTGGTAATGGCAGGGGCTGGCATTTGGTCCAGCAGTTAGAATTGCACTTGGGGTGCTAACGCTTCTCAGCGTGCCAGGGTTAGCATCCTGCTCTGCTTCCCATCCCCACCACCTGCTGGTGCCCTCCTGGGAGGCAGCAGCTGGCGACCCGAGGACTTGTGACCATGCCACGCATGAGAGAGATCTGCACGGAGTTCCAGGCCCTGGCTTCTGCCTGGCCCTGCCCTGGTTACTGTAGGTGTTTGCGGGGAGTAAACCACTAGATGGAAGATGACGCTTGTCTGTCTGCCCCTGCGTCATCTGTTTCTGCACATCTGTCCTTGAAATAAATAAACCAGTATTTTTTTTAAAGACAAAAACAAGTTTCAGAATTATGCATGTGGAGCACAGTTTTGATCTGCTGGCTCCTCTCCCTGTTGGCTAGAGCGTCTCTTCCCGGCATGTACCCCCGCATTTCAGATCCTAAGAGGCCAGTTCCAGTTTTGGACATGTCCAGGGAGGAAACCAAAGAGACACAAGGCGAGTTTACAACTGTCTGCTGCAGCCAGGGCTGAGATCAGCACTGGCCAAAGCCAATGGGACGTGGGTTCCAGAAGCTTCTGACAGGAAGGTCTACTACAAAAATCCAGATAAAAGATGGTGGGAGATGAGGGCGGTGAGCTGGCGAGGAACAGTGGGTGTTGGCACATTCTGGAGAGCCCAGGGGATGGTTGGAGAGTTGGGTGGAAAACACGAGAGTCATAGGCACCAGGGATGATGCTTGGGTTCTTGGCACAAGTTCCTGCAGGAATGGCATTGTCCTTTATTTAAATAGGGACGTGGGTGGGAAGAGAAGATTTGGAGATTTGAAATTAAGAGTTCTGTTTTGCACACATTACATCCGAGACGCCTAGTCACGTCTGAGTGGGGCTGGGAGTGTAGCAGGGGTGGAGGTGGGATCCCAGAGGCAGCAGTTTCTGAGGGTTGGTCATGGCATTAAGTGGGGAGTTGGGATGTTTTTTTTTTTGCCTTGGAGTGAATGTGAGCAGAGAGTGGTCAGGAGGTCTGGGCTCTGGTCCCCGCTGCTCTTCTGCACACCATGGTCTTCCTCTGTCTACCCGGTCAGCCGACTGCTGCGTCCGTCCTGAGCAGTTCCAGTGCCCCAGTGCCCCGTGTGAGGCCTCGTGGCTGCCGGGAAGGAGAGAACCAAGCAAGCGTCTGGTACCAAAGGAGCTCAAAGTAGAAAGACGGATGACGACAAGCGAACGCATCAGTGAATCAGACGCCCTGTTCAGAGTTCAAGTCCATGGACCAGCAGTGCAGAGGGGCACAGGTGGTCACAAGCTCCGGCTCTGGAATTATCCTCCACGGGGCCATCCACACAGGTTGATGACTGCGTGCCAGGTTGCCAACGACGTGAACAGGGCGAAGGCAGCGACAGGGAGGTCAAGGAGTCCTTTAGAGAGGGATCCTAGGGCATCTTCTTTGGCGAGGGGGTCAGGTCACATCCTCCACATGTGTTCCACAGCTGTGGTGGTCCCCATGCACCCCTTCAGATGCCCTGGCCACACCTCAGCCACGTGCCTTCCGAGCTACCTGCTCAGAATGCTCCCAGACCAAGCACAGTTGAGTGTGCAGGTACAGGTTTGGTAAATGAAAGAGCTCTTTCTTTCTCTCTGCCTTTCAGATCCATGTAAATAAATACATCTAAAAAGAGATCTCGGGTCTGGTGTTGTGGCCTAGTGGAAAAGTTCCCACCTGCAGTGCCAACATCCTATATGGGCACCTGGTTGTTCCATTTTTTTTAAAAAAAAAAGGTAGATTTACAGAGAGAAGGAGAGACAAAGAAAAAGACAATGACCACAGCTGAGCCAAGCTGAAGCCAGGAGCCAGGAGCTTCTTCTGGGTCTCCCACGCGGGTGCAGGGTCCCAAGGCTTTGGGTCGTCCTCGACTGCTTTCCCAGGCCACAAGCAGGGATCTGGATGGGAAGTGGGACAGCTGGGAACCAATACCCACAGAGAATCCTGGCACTTGCAAGGCACAGAATTTAACCACTGAGTCATCATGCCAGGTCTATGACTGCTTGGCTTTTTTTTTTTTAAAGATGTATTTATTTTTATTACAAAGTCAGATACACAGAGAGAAGGAGAGACAGAGAGGATGATCTTCTGTCCGATGATTCACTCCCCAAGTGAGCACAATGGCTGGTACTGCGCCGATCTGAAGCCGGGAACCAGGAACTTCTTCAGGGTCTCCCATGCGGGTGCAAAGTCCCAAGGCTTTGGGCCATCCTCGACTGTTTTCCCAGGTCACAAGCAGGGAGCTGGATGGGAAGTGGAGCTGCCAGGATTAGAACCAGTGCCCATATGGAATCCTGGTGCGTTCAAGGTGAGGACTTTAGCCGCTAGGCCACAGCGCCGGGCCCGACTGCTTGGCTTTTGATCAAGCTCTCCACTAATGGCCCAGGAAAAGCGGAATAGGATGTCCCATGTACTTGGGTCCCCACCATCCAAGTGGGAAAACCAGAGGGAGGTCCTAAAGCCGGGCCCAGTGGACTGGCCGTTGTCACATCATCTGGGGAATGAATCAGTGGATGAGACATCTGTCTCCCCACTCTGTCTGACATGCTACCCTTTAAATAAGCAAAGCAAGCTCCTCGGCGTGACTGCAGTCTTGTGACGAGATGGTGAGAAGCGCGCTGATGCGGCCGATGGACGAGTGCAGGCTTCTTATCGTGTCTGCTTGGAACGTAGACACTGTCACCAGCCCAGGGACTGCCTCTCAGGTGTCAGGGCTGCAGGGATGTTCCCCAGCCGTGAGACATTTGAAATAGCAGCTGCAAGTGGAGTCATCACATAATTAAGTTTATGGAAATCCACTGTCATTCTCCAAGGCCCATCTGCCCATCCTCCCTGGCCAAACTGCAGAATAAAAGAATAAACTAGGAAATGTGACGAAATCCCTTCCCGGATTCCTCCAACGCCATGATGGTGTTATTAATCTCTTCGGTCCCCCAGGGGGAAGTGACGCTGCTTTTGCTACGTTACTTGGGTTAGATGGGAGTTTCCTTTTGACATTTCCCATCACTGCATCACTCGTTCTGTCCATCTGAGAGCCAGGACGGTGGCTGGGGATATCTTTTCCTGGTTGAGAAGCAGGGCTGTGGAAATGGACAGCCCCAAACATCCACGGGGCAAGCTCATCCTAGTCTATTTGATCCATCTTTTTAAAAATCAATTTATTTGTTTGGAAGGGAGAAAGAGAGAGAGAACATGAGATTTTCCACCTGCTCAATGGCCATGATGGCCAGGGCTGGACTAGGCTGAAGCCAGAAGCCAGGAGCTTCCTCTGAGTCTCTCACAAGATTGGCAGGAGCCCAAACACGTGGACCATCCTCCGTTGCTGTCCCAAGCACATTAGCAAGGAGCTGGACCAGAAGTGGAATAGCCAGAGGACTCAAATTGGTGCCCATAAGGCGTGTCGGCCTCACAAATGGCATCCAGTCTGATCTCCTGTCACAACGGCAGCTCCCACTTGATTTCTCTCTCTCATTTATTTATGTAAAAGGCAGAGCCACAGACATAGATGGGGATAGATAGAGAGATCGTCCACCTTCTGTTTCCCTCCCCAAGTAGCCACAAGGGCCAGGGCTGAGCCAGGTCAAAGCAAGGAACTAGGATTGTCTTGCAGGTCTCCTAGGTGAGTGTCAGGGGCCCAAGGACCTGGGTCATGTTCTGTTGCTTTTCCCAAGCAGCATTACCAGCCACGCACAACACCAGCCCACACTCACTACCTCTTCATCTCCACTCTAACCAGTTGGCCCCGGAGGAGTTCCGAATTCCCAGGAATCACTATGGGTCCAGAATCGTGGCTGGCTTATCACCAGCAGGGCTGATAGCCGCCTTGTCTTGGTGAATGGTTTCCCCGGGAGACGGCTTCAGATGCCCCTGGAGGAGGCGGGCAGAGGCACAGCACCAATGCTTGGGAGCTGGGGGAGCTTGGGAGCTGGGGGAGCCGCTGTGGCTGAAGTCAGCTCTCTGTTGAGCAGACCAGAGGGCTCCTTCCGCAGGCAGATCAGGCAGCAGCAAGTGTTCACACACTAGAACTCTGGAGACCCTCCACCTCCCTGGGATGAGTTAGCCTGTTCATCATGCCCGCCTTCACCATCCTGTCCTCCACAGGCCCTGCCTATTGTAATAACCACACTCACTTCCTGGAGAAGCCCACGGAAAAGGAGAACGTGCCCTTCTTGATCGACCGCTGCCATTCCCACCAGCAGCGCCCACTCCCTCCCTGACCCCGTCGTCAGGCTGCTTGGGTGCTGGTGCCACTCCCCCACACACCACGGGATTTCTCCGGACTTGGGTTTCCTAGGGGATCAACTTCTAGGCAACCGAAAGAAATGTCCACTGCATTCTGTTAACTTTATTTATTTTGAAAAGCCACCGGGAGAGGGACAGGATTTATCTTACAAGACAGCAGCTGAGATGAGCCGTGGACAGCAACATCAAGTGTAACAGGGAGGGTCCCCAGGTGCAGCGGGGTGAGTGGCAGGCACATGGATCATGGGTGATGGGAAAGGGAGTTTTTTGCTGCCCGCCAGCTGGCTCTGCCTGGCATTACTGGACAGAACTGAGGATGGAGCCAGATGGTTTGGGAGGAGGGTGGGTCTGAAGTTTTGTTTTCAGCAGGAGTTCAGAGGCAGAGGGAGCCTTGTCCAGCGGTTTGATGCTGTTGTCTAGGTCACTCGGAATCCGCACACCTGGCCAATGGAATCGGCCTGGACAGCTGTTTTTCACCATCTCAACAAGCAGGAGCCAAGGAGAATTCAAAGCCAGAGAGAGTGACAGGGGAGGAGGTTGCACACGGCTCCCGAAGGGTCCTTGGCAAAGCCAGGAACACGCTGTCACTGCGTCTTTGCACAACTACCCAAATCCTTGAGCTGTGTTATGAGTCCTTTGTGTAGGTGAAGAAGGTGGAACAGGAGCTGCCAGCCCCGACTCTGCCACCAATGGCAGGGATGGAGCTAAACAGCAAGACTACCCCCGTGGCCCTTCAGGTGTGCACTGGCAGCCCACGTGGCCGTCTGCTGGCACCCCTGCCTCTCCCATCCTCCACTCTGCTTCCGGCACGTTCTTGCTGCCTCCCAGCATCCCATCCAAGCCTTCCAGAAGAAGCGAGTGAGCCACTGTCTTTGGAGCTAGGCCAGATTTCAAGTAATTGATCTGTCACTGAGTGTTAGGGAACACCCTGTGGTTTTGCAGATTCATCATGACACCACATCAACCGAGATGTCTCCTTCTGTGTGCGTGACGGGTGTGCCCTTTGTTCTTTCCGATCCACTCTCCTGCCTGCTCTGTGCTGAGCAGGTGTATGCTTTGGGGAAACCTCCACAGGCTGAGACTCCAGAGAGGAAGGGGAATGCGGCTGGTCACTGGGCCCTGGGTCCCTTCCAAGCCAGCTTGCTGCTGGCTGCCCTCCCCCAACTCCCCTGTTCTTTCTGGGCTCTGCCTGGCACAGGCAGACTGGCAGAGGCTCCTGGCTGCTGCTGCTAAGCCTCTGGGCCCTACTGTAACCCCTTTACTGGCACCTCTGCACTTCAGCTCTCCCCACTGCCCCACTGACCCTGGGTACTCTGATCCCCAGCCAAGGAGGGCACCTGCCCCTGCTCTGCTTGTTCATGGCACCACTCCAGACATTGCAATGCTCAGGAGGGACAGCAGAGACCATCTCCCCCTCACTGCCTTCATAAGAGCTAAGTCATCTTTGCCAGACACCACCTATCCTAACTCCCCTCCCCTCCCCTGTTAACAGAAATGAGTCACATGGTGCCCTGGCTCAGATTTGCAGAAAATGGCAGGGGAGTGTGACCTTGGCTGTCAGGAATAGAGGAGCAAGGCAGAGTCGGAGCAATTGCACAAGGATTTCCAGCTGGTCACTCCTCCAAGGGCCCTGCACCTTATCCCACATGACCGCTGAGAAGCCATATGGAATGCGTCTCCCGTTTGTCCTGGGGGACAAAGTCAGCCCAAGACTTTTGCCTCACATCAGCCAATGCTGGCCCTGAGGAGGCAGCTTCTGGATTGGTCACATCCTGAGTTCCGGGGATTCCTGCGTCCTGCCTTGTGGTAGCCACAGGGAAGACCTCTTCCAAGGTAAAAGACACATCATCCCACCTGGGAGGGAGGCAGTTATAATCGCATCTAGATGCCCATAGCAGTCATGGCTATACCAGATCCAAGCCAGAAGCTGGAAACTACATCCGGGCTTCCCACGTGGGTGGAAGGGACCCCGGCAATAGTTGGACCTTCGTCTGCCACCTTCCTCAGTACCCCAGCAGGAAGCTGACTCAGAAGGACTTAAGTGGGTGCTCCCTACAGGACACAGGCGTCCCAAGTAGCAGAGGGCCCTGGGCACCACAGCTCACACCCCCTCCATGCTGGACAGCTTTCAGACGTGACCACTCCATGGTTGCGTACGCAAACGCCTGTCCCATCAGAATGATGGTATCACACTGTTGGGAACTTAGAGCAGAGAAAGGAACAGAAACCCTGGGTGGAACAGAAATATCGTGACCACCCCGAGACCAGTGAAGATTTGGGGGAGGGGGACATGATTTTTTTCTCCCAGGGGAATCAACAGCCCCTCGCCTTACACCCTCCACCCCCAAAGAGACATGATCCCGTGTGAGCCTCTTTGCATCTTGGATTACTCACACACCACTCTCAAGTCCATGGTACTAATCCACTTCCTTGACTGATCTTGACTACCAGCTTGGAGTGGAGCCCTGAACTCGGCAGCTGAGCCATGTTGTTGTCCAAGCTGTGCCACTTGGCCCCCCGACTTCCCTGTCCCAGGCCTGGTGGGTCCAACGAGGAGCTGGGGTTCTATGACAGAGATGGGCTACAGAAAACTGTGACAAAGCTCACCCCAGGGGCATCTAGGGTCTGGAGCAGAGACATGCCTTCAACAACCAATTGCCTGTTTTCTCCTTTCCAGAAATTTCTACCTCATAGTAGACAGGTGGTCCAGCCATAGGACAGCATAAGAGCCCATGCTCTGAGCCACTTGCCCCCATCCAGCGCTCCACATCTCCTGGGGTGCTCGTCATCCAGGTCTGCTTCCTATGGGGTTAGTCCTGGGAAGTGCAGGTGTGTGAGCAGGCCACACCTCACCCTTGCAGCCCCTCATGGTTACTCACCTTCCTTCCTCGAGCCAGTGCCCAAAAGGGGCGCTGGCACTGCAGGCTGTGGCCCAACTCACTATGCCACAGCACTGGCCCCTTATAAACAATGTTAACAGTACAGTACATTCTGTCCAGGAAATAATGGTAAGGGGTAAGAGTCCATACAGGTGCAGTCAAAACATTTTAAGATAAAAAAATTTTGGATCTGCAGAGCCCACTACAGAGCTGGCTGTGCACTTAGGAGAAATGAAAATATGCATCTTACAACAACAACTGGCACCAAAATACCAAAATGATGTGTGGTGACATCATTCATAACAACCTGAAGATGGAAGCAATCTAAACATCCACCTGCTGAGGCCACTGGAAGATGTGGTGTGTTTGTACAATGGAATAGTATCGAGCCACTAAAAACAACGAAACGGATGCATGTTTTAGTACAGATGAATCTTTAAGTTTTTATTCTGTAACAGTTACTCACTGGAGCCAGCGCTGTGCTATAGTAGGCTAAACTCCAGCATCCCATATGTGTGCCAGTTCGAGTCCCAGCTGCTCCACTTCCGGTCCAGCTCCCTGGTTGTGTCCCGGGAAAGCAGCAGCAGGGACTGACTCAAGTCCTTGGCCCCCTGCACTCACATAGGAGACCCAAACAAAGCATCTCACTCTTGGCTTTGGATCAGCTCAGCTCTGGCCATTCTGACCATTTGGGGAGTGAGCCAGCACATGGAAGATATCTCTCTGTTTCTCCTTTTCTCTATAATTCTTCCTTTCAAAGAAAAAGACAATAAATCTTTAAAAAGAGCAGCGGAGTCAGACAGTAAATGAATGGATGCCAAGGGCTGGAGAGAGGGTGGAGAAAGACAATGGCTGCTTTGGGCAAGATCTACTGCTGATAGACCTGTCAGGGTGATGCTGTATCACCCTGTGAACACACTTCAAAGCCATTAACACGTTGAAAGAATGTACTTTATCGCCTGTGAACTTTAGCTCAACAAATCTGCTTTTAAAAGGTGGGAGAAAGAAGGCTGGGTGTGGTGGTGCAGCGCATCAGGCCACCACACGGGGTGCCCGCATCGGCCGTCAGAGTGCCTGGGATTGAGCCAGCGTCCTGCTCAGGGGCCTGGGAAGCTGCACAGAATGGCCTGGGCACTTGGGAGACCCAGACAGCATCGCTGGCTCCTGGCTTTGGCCTGGTCCAGCCCTGGCTATTACAGGCATTTGGGGAGTGAATCAGAGAATAAAGATCTCTCTCTCTCCCTCTTTTGCTGCCATTTTGCCTTTCATATAAATACTTAGATAAAACCAATATAAATAAAGAACGGTCGACAGAGCTGTGGATGGAGGCAGCACTTCAGTCTTCAGGTAAGATGACCAACCCTGGTCCTCAACCACCTGCTCCTGGTCTCCCGGGTCACTGCCTCCTGGGAACCTCGGTTCTGTCCTGCCAACCATCGGGGGGCCCCTGGGGCCATCTCTTGCGAAGCACCTCTGCTGGAATGCATGTCCCTGGAACCTCTGAGCTAAACATGATGGGTTTCGCTGGTTCCCATGATACCCTGGGGAGACCTGCATTCTGTTGGTTTGTCAAGGGTAAGCTTGGGATAGAAAAGACAGCAGGTGCAGCTAGCCAATCTTTTACCTGTGTGCCCATCCTGCTTCTTGCAGGTTGGGAAAAAAAGCAGAGAGTTGGAGGAAGGCCTAGAAGACAAAGGAAAACATAATGGGTGTGGGGGCTCACAGCAGACGGGCACAGGGTGGCAGCTCCGAGCACCCTGGGGTCTGGACAGCAGGAGTCCTCACAGCTTCCACCCTGGCTGCTCCTGAAGGCTGCCTCGCTCTCACGGCACATCTTAACCTTGTAAATGCTCCGGTACCTTCCCAGCTTTCCATTCCTTCCTTCCCTCCCACTCACCGCCCCAGCCCACGTCACAGGAGGCATGACTCGCTTCACAAGCTTATTAACTTGCTCGGCAGCATCCAGCTCACGCAGGCGCTGAGTCAGCGCCATCCCAGCCGTCTGTCCAGGAGGGAGGCCCTGCGGCTGACTCCTGTACATACCTGGGACACAGGGGAGACCTTCAGCTTGCCAAGACAGCTGAGGGGTGGGGCAGGGCTCAGCCTCACCCCCATGGGTGCGTGCCCCCTGCTTGACACCTGCTGAGGGCTTCTTGCTGGATCACAGGGGTCAGAAGGAACAGGGTGGTGATCAGGTCTCTCTTAGGTAGCCACTAAGGCCATCACAGAGCATCTCACTGTTGCCCCACTATTACCCTCTGTACCTTAAAACATTATTGATATAGGAATTGGGCATTAGGGAGTTGAGGATTAGGTTTTTAACCCATGACATTGGAAGGGAGAAGCAATTACACTCATAAGTTCATGGCCATACAGATATGGCAGTTGGTCCAGGGCTTGGGTATGTGACCAGAGTCAAAAAGAAACATTGTGACTCAGGCTCAAAAGCCTGGGACAGACACACTTTTCTCACTGACCTTGAACTCCTGAAGGAGATAAGGACCAGGGTTGCCCCTGGCCAGTTCCTGTTTGCTGCCATGTGAAACCCAAGACCAAAAAATGTCAGAGAACTGTGTCCTCGTGGTACCCCACAGTCCTGAGTCTAACATACCCAAGGCTGGACTAATGCAGGGACTCAGGGGCATCCATGGCTCAGGGTACTTCCTTTATCCCAGAAAGGGCTCGCCCCCTGCTGGTTCACTCGCCAGATGGCCACAGCGGCTAGCATCGGGTCAGTCCAAAGCTGGGAGCCAGGAGCTTCTTCCAGACCGTCCACGTGGGTGACAGGGGCCCAAGCCCTTGAGCTATCTTCTGCTGCTTCTCCCAGGGCATTAGCAGGGAGCTGGATCAGAAGTGGAGTATCCAGGGCACAAACCAGCTTTCAGACCTCACACAGAATACCGGCAGCAGAGGTCGCAGCTTCCCTTGCAAGGCTACAACACCGATCCCATTGCGCTACTTCCATCAATCTGGGTTCAGTTTTCTGCCACTTGTATTTGGAAAAATATCAGTCTTTACATTTTTTAAAATGGTTTATTTTTATTTGAAAAGCAGGTTTTACAGAGAGAGAGGGAGAGACACACAAGAGAGGTCTCTTATCCACTGGCTCACTCCCCAAATGGCCACAAAAGAACAACACAAAGCTGGCAGCCAGGCTCTCCTTTGGGGTCTCCCACATGGGTGCAGCAGCCCAAGGCTTTGAGCCATCGTCCACTGCGTCCCACCATGCAGGTGAGGGGGCAGCAAAAACCTGTGGCGTTGCAACCCCCTATGATTAACACAAAGTTTTCCGACATTCGCGGAGAGTGCACGTCACCATCAAGGGCCCCTCCCGAGGCAGCCGGCGCTGTTGGCCAACGTGAGAAGCTAAGCGTTGGTGTTATGCCCTGGTGGGCCCGCGTGGGCTGCATTTGGCGCGAGGTCTGACGCTTTCCCCGGACTGGACCCTGCTTTGCGGTTTGGGTGAAAAGTGAGTGTGATGAGAGAGGCTGGCACAACAAACATTTCGCTTTGGAGAGTCACTCCCTGCAAAGCCACGGGCAAGGGCTTCGTACAAGCCAGGCTAAGAAGATACCCACTAGCAGCTGTGTGATGGTTTGCTCCCAAAACATGGGTGAAGAGATTGCCATTTATTTCCTACGAAGCAGTACTGCTGAAGGCAGGAGAAATTGCAGAATCTCCCAGGAGAGAGGGGAGGAATTTCAAAGCCGCGGGAGCTGCACTCATTGCTCACAACGTGTGCTGGGCTGTTGCTAAGACACTGCGCTCACCGTGGCGCAATTGCCATCGCTTTCTTAGTGGTGCGTCTTGGAACCAGCGAGCAGGCTGCGTTGCCACTGCCGTCTGCCAGAAGCACTGTTAAGCTCCCTCGCTCAGGGGCACAGGCTGAGTGTAAACGCTGAGTCTAACCATTACCCCCCACTTGATCCCTCTGCTGGCTTCCTTCTGCTGCAGCTGCCTGCCCTGCCCTGCGGTTTGGCCTCATTGGTCTCATCACCTCAGTGAGGGAAGCCTCAAGCAGGGACATGGACCTGGTCCACAGGAGTATGTGTCACTGGGCTTGGTCCTAAAGAAGGGTCCTTTGCCCCACCCTCATCCCATGAAACTTTAGGACAGCCAGTGCGTTGTGCCTTGCTTTGTAGCTCTTCCTCCTCTGAGTATTTGAAAACATCTTTGGGTGATAAGACCACTATTCTACACACAGAGCAACAACAATATTCCTATTAGAGTGATCTTTCTAGTAATGCAGATAGAAAAATAACAGGTCCTGGGACCAGCATGACGGCCAGCAGAAAAAGTCAGCATCTACAATACTGGCATCCCATACGGCCGCTGGTTTGAATCCCAGCAGCTCCACTTCCAGTCCCGCTCCCTGCTTATGAGCCTGGGAGAACATTAGAAGATGGCCCAAGTGCTTGGGTCCCAGTATCCAAGTGGGAGACTCGGAAGATGCTCCAGGCTTTGGACTGGACCAGCTCTGGCCTTTGCAGTCATTTGGGAAGTAAACCAGCAAGTGTAAGATCTCTCTCTACATAATCTCACCTTTCAAATTAATAAATAATCTTTGAGAAAACTAACAGGTGCCAGTGACCAAGAGGTAGCATGGATGGTGGTTGAACACGCAGTCCTGGACTCAGGGCAGGTTCCAAGCCTGGCTGCGCCATTTGGGAGAGCTCTTGCTTAGCTGCATGGCCCTGAGAAAGTCACAGAAAGTCTGTTAACTCATCGCAAATCAGAATAATCACAGTGAAGGCAGAAGCTGCTGCACAGCGGCGTCGGGAGGCCCAGATGGACAAAGCAGACAGCGCCTTAGAGGCCGACATGCTAACACGTCGCACACACTGCACCAGCACCAACGCTTTCCCTGTGGTGTGCAAGGTCAAGCCAGCCAGCATTTGTCAAGTAAGCAAACACTTCTCCCGGGCCCAGGCACCACCCTGTCTCCTTCGCTTTCCAGAACGTTTCTAAGAAGATAGAATGTACGTTTTGTTCTGTCTTTAAAGCTGTTTTCAGTGGGTATCCTGCTATGCTTTTCCTGGTTCACCACGATCAGAAGTAGAATGCGAATTACTTATTTATTTAGATGTACTTATTTGAAAGGCAAAGTTACAAAAAGAGGGCAGGGAGACAGAGAGAGAGAAATCTGCCACCCACTGGTTCACTTTCCAAGTAGTAGCAACTGCTAGGGCTGGATCAGGTCAAAACTGGGAGCCAGGAGCTTCATCTGGGTCTCCTATGTGGGTCCAGGGTCCCAAGGCTCTGGCCATCCTCCCAGGTCACAAGCAGGGAGCTGGAGTGGAAGTGGACATTGAGGACTGTAATATAGAATGCTGGCATGACCTCGGGTGGCAGCTTAACCTACTCTGCCACAAAGCCATCCCTGGTAGGTCCCATGAGGAATTTTTGTCCTTTGTTTGCTGATGAAACCCAAGTCCCTAGACCTCTACCTGGCGTATAACAGCTGTTTCTTAAAGACTTGTTGGGGAGGGAGCAGCTTTGTGATACAGCAAACGAGGCTGCCACTTTTGATGGCCAGTTCATTTTGGAGCAGCATTTCGAGTCCTGGCAGCTCTGCTTCTGATCCAGCCTCTTGTTCATGTGCCTGGGCAGGCGGCAGAAGAGTGCCCTGGGCCCTGCCGGCCGCGTGAGAGACCCAGACGGAATTCCAGGCCCCCAGCTCCAGCCCTGTGGAGAGTGAACCAGCAGATGTGCAGATCTTTCTGCTGCTCTTTCAACTGAATAAATAAATGTGACACAACACAGACTTTGTATTCCGAACATCTCCGGAGAAAGGCAGTGTGGGGGCTCTGCCCTACTGGGGGAAGTGGGAGTGGTCCTTTCTGTCAGTTGAGTTCCCAAAATGCCAATAAACACCAATCATGCGTCCAGCTCACACACCGGCCTTCTCAGCACTGGGGGACAGCAGCCTTCTGCGGGTCCACGTGTCCACCGGCATGTGTGAGAGAGAGAGAGAGAACCAGACGGCCTCAGACGAGAGGGCAACAGACCAAGGAAGGGAACAGGAGGCCAGAAGGGGTCCCCACCTGCCCTGCGCCCCACTCTCAGCTCCTCTGCACCGTGGCGTTCTGCAGGGTGCAAGAGTTGGGTAGCTCACTGAGGGGCACTCCCGGTGGAGTGGGGCGGGCACAGCTGTGTGCTCAGCAGCTGGCACTGGAGGCAGCAGCCAGAACTGCACCTGCAGATGACCTTCCGGGGGCATCATCCTCCTGGGGCCTCCACCCGGGCTCGGCCCTGCAGCCCCGCCAGGGAGCACGAAGCAGGGGGCAGGTGTCTAGCCAGCCCAGGTATAAGGAACAGTTGGTGATGGCTTGCCCTGTTCCTGGCTCAGTCCAGCCTTCACCGTGGTGGGCATTCTGGGGGGGACCCGATGGGTGGGCGCTCTCTCTCTGCATCTCACACCATCATCACCATCGTCGTCATCATCATCATATATTTTTAAATACAGAACTCTCAGTAAATTACCCGAGGACACCTTGCTGCTGGGGCTGGGGGACGGGGGCAGGGCAGAGAGCCAGATTTGCATGTCACCTGCTGGGCCCTGGGGCATGCTGGGTCCGCCTGCAGGGCATGTGCGGCCTTAGTCTAACACCGATGTTAGCTTGGCTCCTGTTGGCTTTATCCACACTCCAGCTTGCTAAGACTCTGGAGCGTAGGGGCCTGGAGGGTGCTGCCCATTCAGACAAGAAAACAAAATAACAGCTTCAGAATTTTGCAGCCACAAACGGCTGTGTTAAACGTTGTTCCTGAACAAGTGGATCTTGGGTAAGGAGAAACACCTGTTCTACGTCATAACTGGAGTCCCTCCGTCTGCCGCCAACAGGGTGAGGGCTTCAGGCAGGGCTGCATCCAGGGTTTCGCTTGTAGGCCTACTGATGGCTTGTGCCCCTGCCACCTGTGTGGGAGACCCCGATGGAGTTCCAGGCTCCCCCAAGCTCAGCCAGACCCAGTCCTGGCCATTTTGAACATCTGGAGAGGAACAGCAGATGCAAGATCCCATGTTCTCTCCTGCTCCTGTTGTAATCTGGGCTTCCAGAATTTGATCACAGGGGTGCAGGGGAGAGGGACTTCTGGGGGGGCGGGGACAACAAAGCACTTGTTCTTGGCAGTTCCCCAGGCCTTGGCCTAATCAGGTCACATCCTGGTAATAAGGACCCTTGGACCACTGCTGTAAGGACCGTTAGTTTCAAGTGCCCATTAGCGGGAGTTCATGGAAGATTCCTGTTATTAGAAAATGATTTCAAAAACTGATGCTCAAAGAAACTTCTTTTTGAATCCTGCTTTCCACAAACTTCCGAAAGTACCGTCCTGCCATGGCATACAACTGAAAACCCCAAACCTGGGGGGGCAGGCCGCAGGCTGGCACAGTCAGCCACTTGAAGATGCCTGCCAGGTGCCCAGAGGTTGCTGTCTCCTCTGCCTGTCTCCTTGTGACTTTTAAGACTGGTTGCCCTCTAGGTCACAAGATGGCTGCAGCTGCTCTGGACATCACACATACCCTCTGTCTCTTGGGAAACTTTTTTCCTGAATGTTCCTTATCCATGAGAAGGTCTATTGTGTCTCATTTCCATGTTGATGGGTGGCAACAATGATGGCATGAGGCGTTGGCTTCCAGCGTCTCATGGTGGAGGGCTGGATAAGGGGCGATTCCATCCATTGGTTGGTGTTGGTAGCAGCCCTGGGCTTCTGCCCTCAAGCCATCCCAGTAGACGGGATCCTCTCTCTCCCACTCTCAAACTAGAGAAGACATTCGAGCAATAAAACAGTAAGGAAACACAAAGGAAAGATTGTGATAAAAGCCAGGCAGGTGGTTCCTTGCGGGCAGGGGAGCGCTGGAAGGGGTGCTGGAGGGGACCAGGGGGACACTGGGTGTTGACCTGGAAGTTGCCAAGGTGGTTTCTGGGACATTTGTCTTTCACACTGGATGCTTGCTTTAGGTGCTTTCCAGTTTCACTTTACAAGCATCAAAGAATTGAGAGTAAAGTGGGAGTGGCACACTGGCCAGCTCACCCAGTTTCCTTAAAATGTTGCGTGGCTCCCCAGAGCCCACAAGATAGAGTTCGGGTCTTTGGCTAAGGCTTGTAAGGTTTGGCCCGACCCGGTCTGCCATCATTTGGGGCCCCGGGGACACGGGGCAGAGGCCCCAGGAAGAAGGAGCGGCCCTTACAGCCCAGAAAGCCTCCAGGAAGCGGGGGTCTGCGGCCAGCAGGAGGGCTGCCCGCCTCACCATGTCCTTGTGGGTGCTGCAGGGCCAGTAAAGGAACGGGGGCACTCTCCAGGCACAACTGCCACCCTGAAAACTTTTAGCACTTCTGACTGGCTCTCTGACCTCAGTACTAATTTCTTGAGGGGCTGGCACTGTGGCATAGTGAGTTAAGCATACACCTGCAGTGCCGGCATCCCATTTGGACATTGATTCAAATCCCAGCTGCAAGGCTGACATTCCATGATAAGTTATAAATATCTAATTCTAGTCCAAGTTGCTTCTCTTTAGATCCAGCTTCCTGTGAATGTGCTTGGGAAAGCAGCAGAAGGTGGCCCATGGGCCCCGAGCGCCCATGCGGGCCCCGAGCGCCCATGTGGGAGACCCAGAAGAGGTGCTTGAGTGAACCAGTGGATGCAAGACCTCTCTGTCACTTTCTTTTTCTGTAAATCTTCCTTTCAAATCAGTCAGGCAAATCTTGTCCAAAAAAAATTTTTTTTTTTTTTTTTTTTTACTTCAAAGGTAAAGTGAGAGACGGGGAGACAGAGGTTTTGCATCTGCTGGTTCCTTCCCCAAATGGCTCCATCAGCCGCGGCTGGGCCAGGCCAGAGGCAGCAGCCAGGACTCCAGGTGGGGCTCTCATATCTCAAACCGAGCTGTCCTCCGCTGCCTTCCGAGCAGCATTACGGAGCAGGGTCAGAGCGGGGCAGCCAGGAGTCCACCTGCCCCTCCGATGTAGTGGGCAGCGGCTTAGCCCACGGTGCCACACGCTGGCCCCTGCAGCTGCTCCTTTCCCTTCTGTTCCCCCCACCTTGATTTTTGTATTCTGTTTATATTTCTTCCGTTTTATTGCATTGAGTCTCGTGAGACTCCCAGTGCCGGGAAAGGCACACAAAGATCATCTAATGTTTGAAGGATGACTTTATTTTTTCTCGTTAAGAATCGTTCTTGGCATATTTATAGTGTGTGCTCTCTCCCCTAATAAAATAAGCTTTTAAATAAAATCTTCCACTTTATTGTAGTAACTTGAAAAACCATAGAACATAGATATGATTCAAAAATTGTTCTTTTTTCCCCCTTCTGCTAACAGACACCCAAACGCAGCTAGACAGGAGAAAAAGGTGCTGGTGTTCTGTCGCGCAGGGGGAGGAGCACGGTGTATAATGGTGCGGTAGACATGTGTATATTACAGACGTTCCAGTCGCTTACACAGAGAAACAGATCTCTCGTTTGCTGATTTATTCCCCAAATGGTCACAATGGCCAGAGCTGCGCTGATCCAAAGCCAGGAGCCAGGAGCCTCCTCCAGGTCTCCCATGCAGATGCAGGGTCCCAAGAGTTTGGGACATCCTCCATCACATTCTCAGGCCGTTAGCAGGGAGCTGGATGGGAAGTGGAGCTGCCAGGACTGGAACCAAGACCCATACAGCCTGCGCTGCTGCTGTCTCTGCACCGGTCCCTATATACGTATAAATTAAAAGGTCTGGGCCCAGCACAATAGCCTAGTGGCTAAAGTCCTCACTTTGCACATGTCGAGGAACCCATGTGGGTACCGGTTCTAATCCTGATGGCCCCACTTCCCACCCAGCTCCCTGCTTGTGGCCTGGGAAAGCAGTTGAGGATGGCCCAGAGCCTTGGGACCCTGCACCTGCGTGGGAGACCCAGAAGAAGCTCCAAGCTCCTGGCTCCGGATTGGCACAGCTGCAGCCATTGCAGCTGCTTGGGGTAGTGAGTCAACAGATGGAGGATCTTTCTCTGTCTCTCCTCCTCTCTGTATACCTGACTTTCCAGTAAAAATTAAATCTTCAAAATAAAAAGATGGCTGAATCTGTGAACTCGGCATTCTAAGGGTGTGCCTCGCAGTTCAAGGGCAGCTACAGGCAAAGCTCATCTGCGCTATCAGACACACCCGGAAGGGGGCGCCAGAGGGACTTCTCCGACCAGGGTGCTGGTCATGCAGGTGCGGGGCAATTGTGAAAAACTTACTGCACTTTATGACTGTGACATCGGTAGGTTTCTGAGCACATCAGAAGCATTTGTGTTCCAGTGAAAAGCAACAGGGCAAATAGACAAGGAATGAATGAATTCAAGTTCGCCATGTCCCTGATGGGGCAGGCACTTGGGGCAATGTTTGAGATGCTGCTTGGGACACCCACGTGCCACCGGGACGCCTGGGTTCGAGTCCCACCGTCCTGCCGTTGTGCCTCTGTGGGAAGCAGAAGGTCACGGCCTAAGTGCTTGGACTCTTGCCACCACATGAAAGACTCAGATTGAGCTCCAGGCTTTAGACTTCAGCCTGGCCCAGGCCTGCTTTCTGTGGCGAGTGAACCAGCAGATGGAAAAAGGCGAGGGGGTGCCAGTGTTTCTTGCACCAGCAGACCCCAGGAGCAGCCAGCGACGGCTCGATGACTTGGGACCCTGCCATCCCAGTGGGTGACCTGGAAGGAGTTCCCAGCTCCCGGCTTCAGCCTCGCCTTTACCTGCTGCAGCCACGTTCAACGTGAACCATTGCCTGCCTGCCTATCCATCTCTCCAGAAAATTAAAAAACAAAAGAATCTGGGCCCGGCACGGTAGCCTAGTGGCCGAAGTCCTCACATTGAATGTGCCAGGATCCCATATGGTCACCAGTTCTGAATCTAGGCAGCTCTACTTCCCACCCAGCTCCCTGCTTGTGGCCTGGGAAAGCAGAAGAGGACGGCCCAAAGCTTTGGGACCCTGCACCCATGTGGGAGACCTGGAGGACCACATGGGAGACCTAGAAGAGGCTCCTGGCTTCAGATAGGCACAGCACCGGCTGTTGTGGCAGCTTGGGGAGTGAATAATGGATGGAAGATCTTCCTCTCTGTCTCCACTCCTCTCTGTATATCTGCCTTTCCAATAAAGATAAATAAATATTTAAAAAGAGAGAGAGAGAGAGTTCTTGGTTCCTGGTTTCTTTTTTCCCCAATATTCTCTAGTTCAGGCAGCAAAAGAGGAATTGCAGTCACTAACCTCCAGGGGGCGGCAAAGAACGGCGTATGCGGCGAATTCTTGGGCCGCTGTGTCTGCAGTGGCTGGCAGGAGGAAACCCGCTTATCACGGTGCTTCTGTGCATCTCCAGGCCCTCCAGCCTCGGGCAGCCCCAAATACAGGCCCAGCGTTAGCATAGGCCAGTAACGGCATTCATCCAGCTCCTCCTCCCCAAGTGCCCAGCAGACATGTAAACTAGCCTCAAAGATCAGAAAGCCTAAATGAAAACTCTTGGGGGGCGCGGGGAGGCTGGGGAGGGTCAGGTTTGTGGAACGTGTGCCTTGTGTCATCCTGCCAGGAAACCAACCATGACCAGCCCTGCTCTGCCCTCTCACTCTCTGCCCACCCTGGCTTGACGCCCTGCGTCTCTGCTCTGTGGGATGGAAGCAAGCGCTAGCACCAAGCCCGCAGTGTTGAGGGGTGACCTGGATGAGATGAGGGGGTACACTGTCAGTGCCGGACAAAAGAAACATCGGTCTGAGTTACCGAGTGAGCAGTACTCTGGGGTACCTGCAGAGCCAGAGCCTCTGGCGTCAGAGAGCTGGGATGCTTCCTTTAGGGCGCAGGTGTCCAGCCCAGCTCCAGCAAGGTCTGCCGAGTGTCTACTGCTACCCAGAGGCTGTGGACAATTTAGAGAATGGGGGCATGTATATTTTAAAAAATATTTATTTATTTTTATTGCAAAGTCAGATATACAGAGAGGAGGAGAGACAGAGTGGAAGATCTTCCATTCCCTGATTCACTCCCCAAGTGACCACAATGGCTGGAGCTGTGCTGATCTGAAGTCAGGAGCCAGGAGCTTCCTCTGGGTCCCAAGGCTATGTATTTTTAAAAATGCTACTTATCAAGGATATGTATATATATTTGAGTTTCTAAAAAAGGTTTATTTATTTACTTATTTGAAGGGCACAACATCAGAAAGGGGGAAAAGAGAGCTCTGTCATCCACTGGTTTTCTTTCCCCAATGGCCACAGAAGCCAGGACCGAGCTAAGTTGAAGCCAGGAGCCCGGAACCCCATTCTGGTCTCTTCCAGGAGTCAAAGTGGGATGAGGGACAAGGTACTTGTGCCATCAGCTCCACCTTCCTGAACACGTGAGCAAGAATGTTGGATTGGAGGCGGAGTCACCGGGACTTGAACTGACACCCCAGTTTGGGATGCTGATGTTGCAAGCCAGGCCTTGATTTGCTGCACCACAACTCATTTGTGTGTGTCCAATAAATAAATAAATGACGTTGGAAAATATCCTTATCAGTCAGGCTTTCCTTCTTTCTGGCTGCATAACAGTAACGACTTCTGAATTCCCGCCCCCCCCCATTTCAGATTCCTGCCAACAAACTCTGAGTAAACGTCCAGACCCTGTACGCAGGGGCCCCTCGGCCTGGGCGTTCTCGGCTCTCCAGGCCAGGGCCTCCGGGCACAGCCTCCGAGCCTTCCCTCAGCGTGTGCTGTCCTTCCTGCACGCGCCTACGGTGTTTTCCAGGCCAGGATGCCCCATCTGTGCCTGTCTGCCCAGCTCAGCTCTCCAGGGTCCTTGCCGAGTGCCCGGTAGTGACCAGCTCTGCCTTCTCTCACTCTTTTCTCTTCATCCTCGGGACTGCTGGTTGGAAGGAGGACACATCAGGTTCTGGTGTTTTCTGGAAGGTTCCTGGCGTTTGGGCTCGCCCCTCTCTGCTAGGGTGGGCAGCAGAACCGGACATGGCTGCAGGTGGAGGTCACTGGGAATGGTCACACCTACAGAAGCTGCACGTGTCCTCGGGAGGTCGCCGCGGTGGGGACGGGCAGCGACAGAATGGCCACGAGCTGCTGACTGGCTGGCTGGGGTCAGGCTGCAATGTCTGGGCACTCATGATGGGCTCTCAGGATTGAGTGCGTCGGGCACAGGGTCCCTCCACAGTGGAAAGGGGGTGGTTGTAAGGTAAGACTGAGTTGGGGTCAGTGCAGAGGTGCCAGGCTCAGCTCAGCAGCGGATGGATGGACAAACGGGCAGTCGGAGCTGGGCGTCCTGGTCGCAGGGGCTCTGCTGCCGCTGGGCCCCGTGGGAGCACTTTAAGTCATGGCTGTTTGGGACTAAGCAATGGAAGCCTCGCTTGCGAGGGGGTGGATGGGACTGTAATCCCAAAGAGGGAGGGAGGGCCTCCAGGGACCTCGGGCAATAGCAGACAGCTGTTGGGGTTCAGGAACCTGCCCCTGTGCAGTGTCTCCAGGGCTCCCCTGCTGTAGGTGAGACCAGAGCAGTCCTCCACGGCTCTTGGTCAACGTCCTCCCTTGCAGATCGCTAGCTCCCTCCCCCCGCCGACAGTGCTGTCCATCCATCTCTCACAGGCTCTCTCTGGAAGGACCATGGCCCAAGACGCCAAGGGAATCGAGTGGACAGACAGGGAAGGGACCCTGGTTCTCTGAGTCCCATCCCGCTGTGCTGTCGCCTGGCTCTCCATCTGCCCTGTCTCCCCGTTGCCCCTCCTGGCTTTATTCTTCCCGTGGCCCTCCCTGTTAGCTCTGGGTGTACGGTCCGACAGTTGAGGAGCCGTCCAGAACTTATCCATCCCAATCTTTTGTTTTACTTTGTTTTATTTATGGCAGAGAGAAGGAATTGTCCATTTGCTGGTTCGCTTCCCAAACACCTTCCACAGTCAGGGTCGGGTTGGACCAAACCCAGGACCCAGGAGCTCCATCTGGCTCTCCGAGTACTTGAGCCATCAGCTGCCTCTTCTTGTGTACACACTGGAAGCTGAGTTGCGAGTGGAGGCCCCACCGCAGACCCTCATATGTGGGATGCTCTGTGGTGGGCTGCTTGTTACCCCCTGTGCTACCACACCCACCCTAGCCGTATTCGTTAACAGAAGTTCACAGACAGGTGGAAGAGGGCAGCGGTGGGACTGGCCAGGACTGGACCTTGAGGAGTGATGTCATTGCTATGACAACCCTTGCAGTTTGCAAGGGGAAGGTTGGGGTTCTTCTATGGGGAGAGAATTCATCCTTATTGTTTCAGACAGAGGGAATGGGGCCTGGGACAAGATGGGGTGAAGCTCAAGAAAATAACGCTAGAACCTAGGTCAGCCATTTGAAGAAGGCAGGTCGTGTGGAAGACGCACGTACAGACCGTTGATCCAACATGCATGCATCGCTCAGGGACCCACACAGAGTTCAGTGCAAAAGGCTGTGACGGACGAACTCATGGATTCCAACCCTACAAGCTCATGCATGTGCTTACCTGAGGGGCAGACGCTGGGTGCTGGGGACGCGATGCAGGCCCACACGTGGGTGACAAGACCCACCTCTTTCTTTAGCCTCACTGCTGTCCTCTGCCAGGGGGTGTGTGTAGGGGTGCCTGTGGATTTATTTATTGCATTAAAATGTTGTTTTCATTTTTTCCCATCTATGGACATTTTCAAGTTTCTTTCATTTACAAAGCACACCCAATTTGTGTCGCAGGAGCCACCTGTGATGCAGTCACCGGGGAACTGGCCCAGGGAGCTGCCAGGTGCACCCTGGGAGGGGCAGGGCAGTGAGGGCAGCTTGGGTCTCCTTTCTGGACGGTGGTTGGTCACTTCCTCAGGACTATGTTCCACCAAGCAGTTCTGTCAGGAGTCTTGCCTGTGGAGGGAAGTGAATGACCCATAGGGCCTAGCTCCATGATTCTGGGACGAGCACGTGGCACTGACCTTGATGTGGGATCTTCCGGCCTCTGCAGATGCCCTCCTGCCCTGCAAAGACACGAGACAACCAGCAGTCTGGACACCTCTGTAGTAGGATGGGGGGTCCCCCTAAGGGTGCCCAAATCAAGCGCCCCTTTTGTGTCTCTGGGCCTAACCTCTAGGAAGCCCTCGCGTTAGCCCTTCCCCCTCTGCCACCCCTCCAAGCTGGAGTTATCCCCCTCACTGGGTTCCCTCTCCTTGCTGCAGGGTGGGCCCCGCCTGGCTTTTCTGCCTTCAGGCAGTGTTCCTGCTGCCTGTGGAACTCAGGGACCTGGGCCCCCAACCCCGGGAAGCGGTGTCGGAAAAGGGCGGGGATCAGCATCTTAGGGGTGCACGGGGCGGCAGCCCTCACCCCACAGGTGCCCCTCCCGGATCTAGGTCCTGTGCCCTCTTCCCTTCCCCAAACCCAAGGCGCCTTTCCTGGTTGAGCTCAGCATTCCCGGCGCGTGTGTGTGTGTGTGTGTGTGTGTGTGTGTGTGGTGGGCTGGGGTGGGGTCGGTAGGTGTCCAGAGGAGCCGCCCTTGGATATCAGGGGAAACTGACTCCAGCCAGTTGGAAGCCCTGCGCCGGGCGCGGCAGCCTCTATCGGGGGGTCGGGATATCGGGATGGAGGCTTAGGACGCTGACCCCCAGTCCACCGGCGGGTCCCCCCCGCGTCCACCGCCCTTGGCGTGACAGGGTGGCTCAGGGCTGCGGCCTCTTTAAAGCGCCACGCCCCGCCTCCGGCTCCTCCCTCCTCCGAGCCAACGCTCCGCCAGTTCCAGACTTCCCTCCGCGATGAGGTCATCTCCCCGCCGCCCATTGGCTGCGCTGAGCTGTCAGTCACGGGAAGTCGCGCCCTAGTTCCCCTGCTTTCTCCGAACGGCCGCGCCGAGCGCTACCTCTGATTGGCCAACGGAGCTGCCACTCCTTCAGCGGGGCGGGCTGGGAGGCGGGAGGTGGCTCTGGTGGGCGGGCCCGGGGCTTCCGTGGCTAAGAGGAGCCGGCGGCGGCCGCGTCCGTGTGGTGGACCCGGCGGCGGCGAGCGGCGAGCGACAAGCGGCGGGAGCGACCGGCCCTTCCACCCCGCCACGCGCGCCTGGACGGTGAGCCTCGGGAGGAGAGACGCGAGCGGCCAAGAGCCCCGAGCCGAGCCAGCCGGGGCCAGCCGGGGCCAGCGGGAGAGCTCGCGACGGCGGCCGGGCGTGGGGCGTCCGGGCCGGGGACCCCTCCCCCACCGCGCCCCGCCTCGCCCGCCTCGCCCTGCGCATCCTTTCTCCTAGCGTCCCGGGGCGGGGGGACCCTCGGGGCGCCGCCGTTTGCACCTGTGCGGTCGCCGGGGTAGGCAGGGCCGGGGGGCTCCGGGTGGGTGGGGAGGCACGGGGGTGGGGGTCCCGCCCTCGCCGGGGTGGGTGTGGGGGCTGCAGGCGGCCGGGACGCGTTCCCCGGGGCTGGGATGCCCGCCGTGGCCACCCGGGGGCCGCCGGGTGGACAGGGTCCTGTGGAGGTTTGTAACTTGACTGTGCAGGGAAGCTTGGGCGAGCGCCCCCCACGCGCGCTCGTGTGCGTTTGCGCTGTGCCTGACTCTCCGCAAGGGCTGCGGTGGTGCTAACGGACACCTGCGTCCCCGCCTCGTGCATGCGCGGGGTCCCTTGACGGTAGTCATGAAATGACGCCCATGCTCTCTGTGTCCCCTCCGACCCCCCCACCCCCCATGGCTTTAAACCCTGAAGATGTGCGGAATGTCCCCAGGTTGCCAGCTTTGGAGAGCTTACTGAGGCTCCTGAAGGCCCGGGCTTGGTGAGAGGAACCCCCGGAGCCCTGATTGCTCTTGGGGAGGTGGCACGTCCCGCTGGCCCACAGCCCCGGGGCTGCAGGGTGGGGAGCCTTTGAATAACTTAGGAAACCAAATTCTGCCAGAACGTCCTTTGTGTGTTTTCCGCAGCTGGTCCTAGGGCGTTGAGACTTTCTTAATGAAATGATTGTCTTCACACCTTGCGGGGGCGTGTGGGGGGTAGCGCTGTGGTGCTCTTGCCTGGAGCTGTTAGAAGCCCCCTTGGGAAAGGCTCAGACAAGTCGCTTGCACTGGGATGTTGAGCAGCCAGGCGCGTCCCGTCCTGCACAGGTTTCCCTGAACTTGCGGCGTCCTCAGGTCTCTGCCTGCTGCTGTGAGGCCAGCAGTCGGGACCGTGTCCGCCACGGGGGCAGAACCGCCAAGGCGGCGTCACCCGGTAGTAATCGTTGGTCTTCATTTTGCAAACTTGAAAAAAAAGTTATTTAAAAGACAGGATTTTCAACCCAGAGAGAGAGAGAGGCAGAGATCTTTCACCTGTTGGTTCACTCACCAAATGGTTGTAGTGGTTGGGGCTGAGCTGATCTGAAGCCAGGAGCTAGGAGCTTCTTCCAGGTCTCCCACACAGGTGCAGGGTCTCAAGTGCTTAGGCTGTCCTCTGCTGCCTTCCCAGCTCACAGGCAGGGAAGTGGAGTAGCTTGATGGGAAGTGGAGTAGCTGGGACTCAAATCAGGAGGTGGGCATTGCAGCAGGGACTTCCCTGTGTCACCGTGCGGGCCCTCATCTGGCAGATGTTTTCCTAAGAACTGGGGCCTTCAGGATAACAACATAGGGTTTCTGCAGTGAGTGGCTTGTGGTGGAGGGCAGGTGCCCTGGAGCTGTGGAGCCAGCACTGAAGGGGGGATGTGTGTGGGAAGTTAGTGTTGGAACTGGATCCTTAAAACTCAGCTGGGGGTGAGGGTGGGAGTCGGGGAGATGGTTCTGGCATCTTTGGACCAGTCCTCAGGAGCCTCAAGGAGGAGGAAGGGACTACCAGCATTCCTCATGCCCACTGTGTGCCAGGCACTTAGCTCTGCTTGGCACATACTGCTTAATACTCTACCAGACCCGCAACTTCACAGGAGGGAAACCGAGGCTCCAGGCAGATGACTGTTGAGGGTCCGGTGGTGAGGGCCCGCAGGCGTGGGTCTGCAGGCAAGGTGCTGCTTTCGGGAGTCAGTATCGGGAGTTTAGAAAGCTCCTTTTGTAGTATTTTCTACATATATAACAGGTTTTTTTTTCCCTGAAGGCTTATTTATGTATTTTCCCTTCTATATTATTTTTAATTTTATGGTACAATTCCTTAGGCTCTGGGATTTCGCCAGCCCCCTTCCTCTGCTGCCTCCCTTAACTTATTTCTTCAATATTGTCGTAATAGTATAGTCCTTCGTAAGCAGTCGTAAGTCCATCATTCTGCTGTTTAAGTGTGTCCTGACATTGCTGGTACGGGCGATGACAGACAGCCCAGCATGCTTTTGTCAAGATACATTTAGCAGCGCGTTGGGAGTCCATCTTTGATTTGGAAGTAGAGATGCAAGCTTCATTTATGTGTTTATTTGAGAATCGGAGTTACAGGGAAAGAGGGATAGACAGAGGAGTGGTCTTGCTTTGGCTGCCTCGCTCCCGCGGGGGCTGCAGCACCTGCGCCAGGCCTGTGGGAAGTCAGCAGCCTCTTGCAGGTGTGTATGGGTGCAGGGGCCCAAGCACGTGGGCCGTCTTCTGCGGCTTACTCAGGGGAAGTAGCAGGGAGCTCGGTGGGAAGCAGAGCGGCCTGGACTCCAACCAGTGTCCAATGGGATGCTGACACCACAGGCGGCTTTTTACTCACTGTGCCACAGTGTTGGCCGCTATTAACAGATGCCTTACTGTGAAATAAATGTTTCATATTCAACTGAATCACTGGTCATATAGTCAATAAAGGTTGTTTTTGTCGGACGGTGTTTATTTTACACAGTAGTGCAGTGATGTTTCCTGCAAAGTGTGGCCGGGGGAGCATCCTGGAGCAGTAAAGGGCATCGGCATGCAGTCTGTATAGAACTTGTCAAACAGAGGCAGGCTCTCTTGAGGTTGGTGTGTAAGTATTTAACAAAGGGTACAAAGAAGGAATTTATGACATATGGCCAGTTAATGTGCAAACGGAGATTGGGATTTGAGACTGTATTAACAGTGGTGTATTACGCTTGGCGCGCACGGGTAGACAAGAGTGTGACTGGAGTTCCCGCGAAGGCCGGGGCTGTTGGTTTTGCCGGGGCTGTTGGTTTTGCCGGGGCTGTTGGTTTTGCCGGGGCTGTTGGTTTTGTTGTTGGTTTAAGGAGCGGTTCTTGGACACAGTGGATATCAATACCTTTCACATAAAAGCTGAATATAAACAAATATGTATGTGTGTGTACGTATACATATTATTGTGTATGCGAAGGTTGATAGTTGAAACTCCAGCCAGGTCTCCCACGCGTGTAGGCCAAGTGCCCAGGCACTTGGGCAGTTCCCTGCTTGCTTTTCCAGCCTCGTTGGCAGGAGGGTGGATCAGCTGGGGAGAATCCTGGAAGTGAAGTGGTGCCCACGTGGGATGCTGGCCCGACAAGCAGAGGCTTAACTTACGAAGCCACAACACCCACTTTGTAAGGACATTTATCATTTCCGTGGAGGAAAAACCTTAGCCATGAGATTTTTTCAGAAGGTTGTTGAAAAGAGAAAGCACTGCTCTATTGTGGGTGAATGTACAGGCTTGGGAAATGATATGTAAGTGGGTGCACCTTTGGAGAAAAGGGAATGACCCACTGACACAGCTCAGCAAATGCAGGCATTTGTGTGTTTGAGAAGGAAATCAGACGGGTGTGTTCTTTGTTGGTATGCAGCTGGTTTCTTCAGAAGTTAGTGTTGAGTGGGGGCTGGAGCCATCGATTAGTAAGCTAATCGTCTACCTGCAGTGCCGGCATCCCTCAGGGGTGCTGGTTCATGTCATGGCCCGTCTGCTTGGCTTCCCATCCAGCTCCCTGCTGACGTGCCTGGGAAGGCAGTGGGACACGGCCCAGGTCCTTGAGGCCCTGCACCCACCTGGGATATCTGGGTGGAGTTCCTGGCTCCTGGCTTCGGGTTGGCTTAGGGCTAGTCTTTGTGGCCATTTGGGGAGTGAGCCAGCAGATGGAAGATCTTGGTCTCTCTCTTTTTTCTCTATAAGTCTGCCTGTCAGATAAAAATGCGTAAATCTTAAACAGGCAAAAAGCTGGTGTTGGAGTGCAGCCTGTGCTGAGACCTGGCTCCCTGGCTCCTCTGCTTGTGATCCGGCTTCCTGCCACGTGCTCCCGGGAGGCGACAGAGAGGCTCTGGCCCTGGGCCCGCCGCCCTCCTGAGGGCCACGTGCAGCTGCTGGCCGCTAGCTTGCCAGGCCCAGCCCTGCCTGACATGGGGCTTTGGAGATGGAGTCAGTGGATGGACGATGCGGTGCCTTGCAAGTTTGAAAAATAAAAATTTATTATATAAGACAATGATGAATATTCTCCATGCCTCTGTGCTTTAGGAATTTGGGAGCAGCCCGGCTGAGGGGTGTAGCCTGAGGCCTCCTGGGAGATTGCAGTGCTGTCCCAAGGCCTGAGTCAAGAGGCTGCAGACCCTCATCCAGGGCTGGCAGTCTGGGCAGGCTGTGGGGACAGTTCTGGTCCCTCTCCCTGTGGGGCTGTCCTCCTGGCCATTTGAAATTGTCATGGCATCTGGCTTTCCCTGTCAGTGTGGGCGGACCTGAGACAAAGCTACATTACCTGCTGTGCCCAGCGTCAGAGGTCACTTAATGTGGTGTCTCCAGTTTTCTGTTGGCCTCGTGTCGTAGGGTGGGAAACTGCCAGGAGGGGAAGCTCGGGGGCCACCTTGAAGGGTAGACACTACTGTGGTAAAGTGCAGAGAGAGCGTTGTAGCACAGTGCTGGGCTAGGTGGGGAGGAATCCTAAAGAGAGAATTAGAGATGCCTTAATTTTATTTATTTATTTATTTATTTTTGATTTATTCACTTTCATTGGAAAGGCAGGGAAACTGATCTTCCATCTGCTGGTCACCCGGTGCCCAGGACTGCAAAGGCTGGAGCTGGGCCGACCCAAAGCTAGGAGCTTCTGAGTTTTCTACATGGGTGCAGGGTCCCAAGAACTTGAGCCATTGTTCATTGCTTTCCCAGGCCACAGGTAAGGAGCTGGATGAGAAATGGAGCAGCTTGGACATGAACAAGTACCTGTATGGGATTCTGGCGCTTACAGGCTGAGGATTAGCCAGTTGAACCATCACACTGTTCCTGAACTTAATTCATTTAACAGATATTTTTAAGTATTACTAAGTGTTCACTGTGTGCCTAGCACATGGAAAGCTAAGATGTAGAAGTGGATACTGGTAGAGGATCACATGAGATGTTTAAGTCAGGTAGGTCAGCGGTGACATTAAGGATAAATATTTGATTCCTGTATGTAAAATGAAGGTGGAGTCGTTTTTGTTGTACTTATCCGTGGTAGAGAAGCAACAGAGGAAAGCAGAGAAGAGCAAAAGGAGAGAGGCTGCCGGGGCTGGACTCCTGGTCGCTGTGTGTATGTATGGGTGTGCGTGTATGCATACATGCACATGTACGTAGATGCGTGGGTGCGTGGATGCACATATGTGGACGTGTGTGTTAGTGTGTGAGCACACGCCTAGGCCCCGCGGCTGGGATACTCCTGCGGCTTGATGTCCTCTGCGATTCACCAGCTGTAACGTGGGGGCAACAGTGCTGTCTGCTTTATGTTACTATTGCGGGGATTACATTTTACGAATGAGGTCCTCAGGCAGCTTGTCACACCGTCAGGAGTCCCTCGCCGCCGGCTTGGGGTGCAGAGCTGGCGGTGGCTGGAGGAGGTTGGCAGTAGAGGAACGAAGGCAGAACAGCGGGCGTGTCTGGAAGGGGCAGTTCAGGGCCAGCCCGTGCCACCTCAGCATCAGCTTTTCCACTTCAAGTGTCTGTGCCTAGAGGATTGTTTATTTTATAACCTAGAGTGAGCCAGTTAAGACCTGGGGCGGTGGCTGGGCTCTGTCCTGCGTGGTGGGTGTGACTGGGCCCTCTGTGGGCAGAGTAAAAGCGTGTTCTTCAGCCCGGAGAGCTGCACGGGCTTTCACGGGGCACTGGGAAAAGCACCTACAGCGTGACCTGTGCGGCTGAGGGACAGTTAATCTGCATCAAGTTCTTTTTTTTTTTAAAGATTTATTTTTATTGCAAAGTCAGATATATAGAGAGGAGGAGAGACAGAGAGGAAGATCTTTCTCCGATGATTCACTCCCCAAGTGACCACAACGGCCGGTGCTGCGCCGAGCTGAAGCCAGGAGTCTGGAGCTCTTCCGGGTGTCTCACGTGGGTGCAGGGTCCCAAGGCTTTGGGCCGTCCTTGACTGCTTTCCCCGGGCCACAAGCAGGGAGCTGGATGGGAAGTGGAGCTGCCGGGATTAGAACCGGTGCCCATATGGGATCCCAGTGCGTGCAAGGTGAGGACTTTAGCTATTAGGCCATGCTGCCAGGCCCTGCATCAAGTTCTAAAGGCACAGGAAGTTAAGATACAAGAAGCTTCTAAATGTGGGTGTAGGGGCGGATGTGTGGCACAGTGGTTAAGTAGCTGCTCAGCGTGCCTGCAGTTCGTGGTGCAGAATGCTTGGTTCTAGTCCTTATTCTTTCCTATCCAGCTGCTGCTACTGTGCACCTTGGGAGGCAGAGCACAGCACAGGTAACTGCGTCTCTGCCCCCGGTGACGGGCTGGGTGGAATCTGGGCCACCTGTGACGGGCTGGGTGGAATCTGGGCTCCTGGCTGTTGCAGGCATTTGGGGACTGAACAGGCAAATGGAAGATCTCTGCCTTTCAAATAAAAAAGAATAAATGCATAGCAATAAATGTGGACTACAAAGGTTTGGGAATTGAAAGGGCAAATTGCATGAAATCCTATTGGTTTGGACCAACTCTTGAGAGGCGTTAGTCATCTTCTTGGCTAAGTGGGTTGGTTCCCTTAGGATGCAGGAGATGGCCGTGGTCCTAGAACTGGATTAAGCTTGGCACAACTTTGCAGCCTCAGATCTCTGATTTCGTTAACAGAAAAACAAAGATTCCATTTCCTTAAAAACTGCAGTTTTAGAAAATACTTAACTTTGGGCTGGCATCATAGTCTAGTGGCCAAAGTCCTTGTCTTTCCTCTGCTGGGATCCTGTTTGGGCGCCAATTCGTGGCCTGACTGCTCCACTTCCTATCCAGCTCCCTGCCTGTGGCCTGGGAAAGCAATGGACAATGGCTCAAGTTCTTGGGACCCTGCACCTGCATGGGAGATCTAGAAAAAGCTCCTGGCTTCGAATTGGCTCAGCTCCGGCCTTTGCAGCCAGTTGGGGAGTGAATCAGTGGACAGATCTTTCTCTTTCTCATTTTCTGTAAATCTGGTTTTCCAATAAAAGCAAATAAATCTTAAAAAAAATACTTAACTTTGCTTGTATACAGAATCTATGAAAAATGAATATGAGTAAATTTCATGGTACTGCAGGTGTGAAGGCAGATTTTAAAAATGGATTTATTTATTTGAACGGCAGAGCAGCAGCTGTTCCATCCTCTGATTCTCTCCCCAAATGCCTGTGATGGCTTGGACTGGGCTGGCCCAAGTCAAGGATCAGCAGCTTTGTCCTCCTCTCGCAGTGGGTGGCAGGGACCTATGTTCGTGAGCCTTTATCTGCTGCCTCCCATAGGATCACAGTGGGAGACACTTTGGGGTCCTGACTTGTGGCCCACAAGGCCCCTCTCCTCCCCAGGCCCCCTCCTCCCCAGGACCCCCTCCTCCGCAGACCCCCCTCCTCCCCAGGACCCCCTCCTCCCCAGGCCCCCTCTCCTCCCCAGGACCCCATCCTCCCCAGGCCCCCCTCCTCTCCAGGCCCCCCCTCTTCACAAGGCCCCCCTCTTCACAAGGCCCCCCTCCTCCCCAGGCCCCCCTCCTCCCCAGGCCCCTCTCCTCCCCAGGCCCCCCCTCTTTACAAGGCCCCCCCTCTCCTCCCCAGGCCCCCCTCCTCCCCAGGCCCCTCTCCTCCCCAGGCCCCCCCTCTTCACAAGGCCCCCCTCTTCACAAGGCCCCTCTCCTCCCCAGGCCCGCTCCCCTGTTTTGGGCTGTGGGGTCCTGACTCGTGGGCCATAAGGCCTACCCCAGAGAGCATGTTTTTGCTTTTATCATCTGCTTCATTTGTTCTTATTGACTCTTATTAATTAATATGCATTCAGAAATCATTGTCTATGAAAATAAGAGCTGGCAGTGAGTAACATGAATGATTTATTTGCAAATCTGGAGTATATCCTCTGTTGTTGAGTTTGAAGACAAGTGGGTCCCTTCCAGGTCTTTGTCCTCCACATGACAAGTGGGAGTTACGAGTCACTTTGGTGTTTTAAACAATCTTTGTCCCTGTGTCAAAATCTAAAGTATAGAGGGTATAATTTCGGGGGGAAAAAGTGTGTAAGCACCTCAGTATGAGAGTAAGATGAAGCACTGAGATAGCATGTCGGGTGGACGGCAGGGACATGAGCCAGCTGTGTGATCTCAGCCTCCACTTGCACAGTGACTCACCTGTAGCTTGTGGTTGATCATTCTTACAGAGCAAGCTGGCTCAGGTCACAGAGCTGGAGGGACTCCGTGTTGGCACCTGCGTCACTATGGTCATTGGCCATCTTGGTGATCCCCAGGCCGGCTCTCGGGACATCAGTGTAGCACCATGTTGTAGATGGAGCGGCTGGAGGAAGTTTGCAGTCAAGTTTGATTTCAGATTCAGCAGTGCCTGACTTTGCCCTTGGTGGCTGTGCCCGGTAGAAGCCTTGAGCACTGCTGGAGAAGCAGCAGTTGCCATGAGAACTGTGGTGGGGTCAAGGTGTGCCAGCTCCCCGAATGTTTTCTGTAATTTTCCTTGTATGTGTGTATCTTGTTGCCATTTCTGAGATGCAAACCAATGATAGTGATACTTACTGTGCTTGATGCATGTGTGCTCAACAAGGGCGTATCAGCATGTCTGAAGTTTTAGAATTTTTTTTGTTTTTAAGATCTTTTACAGTTTTTATTTGAGAGGTAGAAAGTGTGTGTATGTGAGAGAGAGAACGAGCGAGAGAGAGCACACTTCCTTCCTTTCATCTGCTAGTTCATTTCCCGAAGGTCTGCAACGTCCAGGGCTGGGCCAGGCCCGAGGCCACGGGAGCATGGTGCAGGTGGACTGCTTCCAGCAGGAGCCCTGCTTGTGGAGGCCTCGCTGGCGCCCTCTGTGGCCTCCCACACGGGCAGGAAGCAAGTGGGGATCACCCCAGTCACCCCTGGTGCTCCTGTGTGGGGAGTGTAGATGTTCTCATTGCTCTGTTATGGATTTGCTCCCTCAATAGCTTGTTTTAAAATTATTTTTATTTCAAAGTCAGATTTACACAGAGAGAAGGGACAGAGTTCTTTGATGTGCTGGTTCACCCCTCAGATGGCAGTACCAGCCAGAGCTGGGCTGGGCTGGTTCAAAGCCAGGCGTTCATTACAGTCTCCTACATGCATGCAGAGACCCAACGACTTGGGCCATTCTCCACTGCTTTCCCAGGTGCTTTGGCAGGAAGCTCAACTGGAAGTGGAGCAACAGGACCTTGAACTGGCCCTCTGGTGTAGGATACCAACATCTCAGGTGGCAGGTTAACAGGCTGTGCTACAATGTCATCTCCCTTTTTAAAAAATAATTCTTTTTCATTTTATTTATTTTTTTAAAATTTATTTATTTTTGTTGGAAAGGCAGATATACAGAAAGGAGAAGAGACAGAGAAAGATCTTCCATTTGATGGTTCGCTCCCCAAGCAGCCGCAATGGCTGGAGCTGAGCCAATCTAAAGCCAGGAGCCTCTTCCGGGTCTCCCATGTGGGTGCAGCATTCGAAACTTTTGGGCTGTCCTTGAGTGCTTTCCCAAGTCACGAGCAGGGAGTTGGATGGGAAGCGGAGCCTCCAGGGCTCGAACCGGTGCCCATATGGGATCCTGGTGTGTTCAAAGCTGGTACCTTAAATGCTATGCTATTGTGCCAGGCCCCTTTCATTTTGTTTGAAAGGCGTAGAGACAACAGCTGTGTTTCCTCTGCTGTGTCACTTACTGAATGCCTGCAGCAACCAGGGCTGGGGCAAACTAAAGCCAGATTTCAATTGAGGTACCCCAAGTAGTGACTGGGCCACTTTTTGCTGCCTTAAGCGTACAGATATTTTTTAAAGATTTGTTTTATTTTCATTACAAAGTCAGATATACAGAGAGGAGGAGAGACAGAGAGGAAGATCTTCCTCCGATGATTCACTCCCCAAGTGACCACAACAGCCAGCACTGCTCCAATCTGAAGCCAGGAGCCAGGAACTTCTTCCAGGTATCCCACATGGGTGCAAGGTTCCAAGGCTTTGGGCTGTCCTCGACTGCTTTCCCAGGTCGCAAGCAGGGAGCTGGATGGGAGGTGGAGCTGCTGGGATTAGAACCGGTGCCCATATGGGATCCCAGTGTGTGCAAGACGAGGACTTTAGCCACTAGGCCACGCTGCTGGGCCCAAGAGTACAGATTTGAAGGAAGTTGGAATTGCAAGTGAATTTGGGACTTGAACCTCAGTACTCCATAGGTACAGATGTCTCAAGTGACATTTTAACTGCTGTGCTACATGCCCATTGATTTTCTTTAAAAAATTATTTATTTTTACTTAATTTGAGAAAAAAAATTAGAGCCCATTTTTCCCTGGTTCACTCCCCAGATGCCCGCAGCGGCTGAGGCTGACCTGAAGTCCGACATTGGGACCAGGGCGGCATGCCTCCCCAGGGGCCTGCTGGCCTCTGTGCCCAGCACTGGGGCCCAGAAGTGTGTCATTCATTAACACGCCAGCTCCATGCGCCCGGGTCACGACTTGCAGGGATGTTGTGCTGCTTTATTCTAGTTTATATTTTCAGTGAACTATTTTTCTTTATCTTGTTCAAGCATTTCCTTTCTATCCATGTATTTATTTTTGGAGGGGGGAAGTGGGCCCCAGAATGGGGACAGGGGAACCAAAAACATAACGAAATCATGCACTAATGAGTAAGGATTTTCTTTGCACCTAGGAGTTTATTTGTATATGTCCAACATGCATCTTACATCTTGAATCAGATTGCTGTGTAATCATTTTCCGAAGTCACACTCTGGTGGGATCGCCCCCCCCTTCACCTGAAAGCGGATTCTGAAAGGGGGCGTGGCAACATCAGTATGCATGGAGACTGGGTATGTCCTGTGCCACTTGGACGTGTTCTGCATGACATTTTAACATGTCTGATAACCTGTCGGGTACCTAAATAAAACTGAGTTAATTATAGTGTAACCTTTTGTTCTATTTGGAGAGAGTTAAGGGAATTTTGAATACCCTCCAAAATTCACCTTCATCAAATAAGCTTAGAAAGCTGTTTCTGGAGCAAGATTCCCAAAACTTAAACTGCATGAAGCACTCTGCTCTTTGGGTAGTTCTTTGTTTTGTTTTTCAAAAAGACTGGAAGGTTTCCTTACTGTGTGGAGATGGAAGGGGGGATGGCAGTTCTGAGCCGAGTGCACCTGTTCTGGGTTCTGGCTCGCTGGCTCTGTGATCCTGAGCAAAGAAATTAGTCTTCTGAATCTCTTCTTTCCTCGCAGCCGAGATGGGAGAGGTAAATAAATTTTCCTTTGCAGTCCTTACTAGCACATAATTGGTACTTAACACCTGTTCATTTTCATAGCATGCAGAAATTCTTTGTAGCAGCAGCCATGATTATAATGAAATAATCGTGAAATTGGTTGTGTTTTCCTTCATAGGAGCTGCCTGCAGACAAGCACAGCTCTGCTGCCTGCTCTGTTGTCTCCGGCATCCTGACTGCTGGATACAGCACCTCGCCTGTCCTCTCTTTGCTTAAAGGGCAGTGTCCTGCACACGCTTCCTTTGGCCCACTTGGGAATTCACTTGTCACTTAAGCTTTGTTCTGTAAAAGGTTGAGACAGAGTAAAAGGGAAGGTATTGAAGAGATGGGCAACATAACCAGAAGAGATCAGAGAAACGTTGAAGCATCTTAAGGACGTGTGATTTTCGCACACGCTGCAAGCTGGTATGTGGCTCTAGGTTCTGCCACAGCACTTTCCTGTGCTCACCACTGGTTGGCATGTTGCTGAGCCAGTGACTTTTCCACGGCTTAGTGAAGTGGTGGCCTCTGGTCAGGTGGGGACCTTGGATTGATCTGTGCTGCCTCACAGAATCCAGTCTCTGGGCCGGACTGTGGGAGTCTGTACCCGTAACCTGACCACTGCGCTGCACTTCATGGCCCCCTTGGCTGCATCCTCTGTATTAGCTTCGCTTCCCGTCGTTGCTGTAAAAATCTCCACAGAATTGGTGGCCTGAGACGCTGTGCACTTGTTCTCTGGCAGCTCTGGAAGTCACACATCTGAAAGCGGTTGAGCAGAACTGAAGGAGAAGTGTTTGTGAGTTGTATTTTTTCTAGAAACTTCAGGGGGGAGAGTTTCCTCTCTTTTCCAGCTGCTGCGTTCCTTGGTCGTGGTAGCACTTCGTGGGTATTACATTCAGACCTTTCTCTGTGGCTCTTTTCCTGCTATTTTGTCCTGTTTCTCTGGGCTTCCCTTTTTCCTTGCAAGCACATGTGATTGCATGTCGGGCCCGTGCAGATAATCCAGGTAGACGCAGCCCCAAAGCCTGAGCTCAAATCAAGGGTGTGAAGACTCCTTTCTTCTTTTCCCACCGTAAAGGTGACCCCAGGATTCCAGGCACTTGGGAGGACAGCTGAGATTTCATCTTAAGATCAGCTCAAAACTTGAAAATCTCATTGTCTAAAATCATCTGCTCTCTGTGCACGGAACCTTTTGGCTGGAAAAACACAGTGTAACAGTTACAGACTTTCTCATTCCAGGAACCAAATGCGGGTGTCTCTTCTCTCTCCTTTTGAGAGGTCCCCACCTTCTGGCTTTCTTTTGGGAGGTGCTTTCCCCTTCCCAAGTGGCCACAATGGCCAGAGCTGTGCTGATCCAAACTCAGGAGCTTGTTCTGGGTCTCCCATGTGGGTGCAGGGTCCCAAGGCTTTGGGTTGTGCTTGACTGCTTTTCCACAAATGCAAGGTGAGGACTTCAGCTGCTAGACCACTGCACTGAGTCCCAACATTGATCCATTTTTTATTGGGAAGGCAGATTTATAGAGAGAAGGAGAGACAGAAGGATCTTCCATTGTTGGTTCACTCTCCAAGTGGCTGTAATGGCTGAAGCTGAGCCAATGATGAGCCAGGATCCAGGAGTCTCCAGGTCTTACGTGCAGACACTGGGTCCCAAGGCTTTGGGCCGTCCTCGATTGCTTTCCCAGACCACAAGTAGGGAGCTGGATGGGAAGTGGAGCAGCTGGAACATGAATCCACATCGGATACCAGCATGTGCAAGGTGAGAATTTAGTCACCAGGGCCGAAAATTTTTACTAGGTTCTCAAAACCTTGGAGTAATCGTTGGTGACTGTAAACTCTGGCTTCGATCTCAGAGTTATTCCCCCCTGCCCGTTTTTTTTGTTTTTTTTTTTTTTTAAAGCTTATATATTTGAGATACACACACCAAGATGCTGAGACTAACTTCATTACTACCTCAGTGCTGGTGATGGCTGGAGTTGGCTGGGGCCACAGCCGGTGGCCAGGAGTGCTGCCTGCATCCTCCATCTAAGAGTTACCCTTCTGTTTTCCTCTTTAAAGTTGTGTTTTTGTTTGAGAGAGAGACACGCATGGAGCTGCTGAGACTGATTCTGATGTGGGTGGCAGGAACCCAGTCAGGGTCAGAGTCGGGGTCAGGCTCAGGAGCCAGCTCAGCACCGAGCCCAGGGACTCAGCTGTGGGATGCGGGTGCTCCAGCTGCTCTGCTGGCTGCCAGCCTCCTGCCCCCACCTCGATTTACACATTTGAAAAGTGAGAAACCGAGATCTTCCATCCCTTGTTCACTGTAAATTGCTGGCATGGTCGGACAGGGCCGGACTGCGTCTCCCACGTGTGTTTTCCTAGGAGCATTAGCAGGGAGCCACAACATGAGCTGGTGTCCTCCCAGTACGGCGCAGTTCCAGCCCCCATCCTTCCTTTTATTTATTTATTTTTATTGCAAAGTCAAATGTACAGAGAGGAAGAGAGACAGAGAGGAAGATCTTCCATCCGATGAGTCACTCCCCAAGTGACCACAATGGCTGGAAATGAGCCAATCCAAAGCCAGGAGCCCAGAGCCCAGGGCCTCTTCAGGGTTGCCCATGTGGGTGCAGGGTCCCAAGGCTTGTGCCGTCCTCCACTGCTCTCCCAGCCACAAGCAGGGAGCTGGATGGGAAGTGGGGCCGCTGGGATTAGAACTGGTGCCCATATGGGATCCTGGTGCATTCAAGGCCAGGACTTCAGCTGCTAAGCTACCACACTGGGCCCCTTCCTTTTTTTTTTTTTAGTTAGTATGTTTTCAGTTGAGTATATCCCCATCTCCAGCCCTGCCCTTAACTCCCATTTTTGGAAATTGTGGTAAAACATACATACTTGTAAAAAAATCACCTTAAATTATACTGACCTGTTGCATCCAATGTATTTGTTGTGCAGGCATCATTGCTCTGCCTCATGTCTGTCCCCTCTCATGTCTGCTGAAAATGAAATACTGTATCCACTAAAGAAATTCTGTACCTGTTAACAGGCTACCTGCCATTCTTGCTGTGTTTGACTTTGGGCCTTTGAACACCTGTAAGTGGAGCCGTTTAGTCTCTTCTGGGACAGACTTATTTCATGTAGCAAGGATAAACGTCAGGGTTTATCCGTTGGTGGTGGCGGTCATGATTTCCCACTGCTTATGTGGGAGAGTAGCTTCGTGTTCTGCCTCCTGCGTGCAGATTTGTGGTCCACTGGTGTTGCTTTGGTCCAGGCTGGCAGTGCTGCCGCTCATAGACCGGTCTCAGAAGCCTCGTGTGTTTCCCGTGTGTAGCTCAGGAACTCCTGTTTTCTCCTGTGTAGTCCCGTCTCTGTGATTGCTGGGGAATCTGAGTGCGCCCACTGTCCTCAGCAGCCGGAGCTTTGTCCAGCCTCACCTTGGTTTTCTCTAGGCAGGTGTGTCTTAACAGCTCATCGCCTCATTTCAGCATCTTGTGATCTGGATAAACTGAATTCCCCAAAGCGTGGAGTCGGGCTGGGGGCCTGGAGGGAGGGCTCGTCCTGCTTCCCGTTTCTCGTATCGATTAGTTTTTCCTCTAGCATTTTACTGTCAGCAGCAAAAAGAAAGAATGGCTGTATCTTCTCTGCTGCACCTCAGTCTGCGGCTCAGAAATCCCGCTGGCCCGAGCCTGCAGCTGAGACGCCCGCTCCCTGCCTGCTCTGAGGCACACTGCAGCGTGTCCTGCCACTGTCTGCCAAGGAGCCACGTTCCTGGACTTTCTTCTCATTTCCTCCTGTGCCTTCACCGCAAGTGTCTTTAGCGTTTGTGTTTTTACCAGCTTCCTGATTGCGAAGACATAGGTGTTTTGTGAAGTGAAGTGGGACTTTCCCACTGTGCTTCATGTCCCCTTGTAACACAGGGCGTGCTTCAGTGTTCACAGCATGTGCCGGCAGGGTGGGGACTGTCTGCCTGTGGGCCCTGAAATTGAGTAACTCTATAGCAGTTTTTAAAAAATTTAACATTTTTATTTATTTGTTTGAAAGATTTTCCATTTGCTGGTTTACTCTTTAGATGGTTTGTAACAGCTGGGGCTGGGCCACACCCAAGCCAGGAGCCAGGAGACAGGAGCTTCTTCTGGGTCTCCCGTGGTGTCAAGGGCCTAGGTCCTTGGGCTGTTTTACTCTGCTTTTACCTGGTCGTGGCCAGGGAGCGGCATCTGGAGTGGAGCCTCTGAGATGTCAGCCGCTGTCCACATGTGATGCCGGCTTTACAGCTGGCCGCTTTATTTGCTGTGCTACTATTCAGCCTCAAAACATGCTTTTCTTTTTTTTTTTTTAAAGATGTATTTATTTTTATTGCAAAGTCAGAGATACACAGAGAGGAGAGACAGAGAAAGATCTTCCATCCGATGATTCACTCCCCAAATGACTGCAACGGCTGGAGCTGAACCAATCCAAAACCAGGAGCCAGGATCTTCTGGGTCTCCCATGTGGGTGCAGGGTCCCAAGGCCTTGGGCCGTCCTCTACTGCTTTCCCAGGCCACAAGCAGGGAGCTGGGTGGGAAGTGGAGCTGCCGGGATTAGAATCATCGACCATATGGGATCCTGCGTGTGCAAGGCAAGGACTTTAACTGCTATGCTATCACGCCAGGCCCAAAACAATTTTTTTTTTAAAGATTTATTTTTATTGGAAAGTCAGATATACAGAGAGGAAGAGAGACAGTGAGAAAGATCTTCTGTCCAATGATTCACTTCCCAAGTGAGCGCAACTGCCGGTTCTGCGCTGATCCGAAGCTGGGAACCAGGAGCCTCCTCTGGGTCTCCCACATGGGTGCAGGGTCCCAAAGCTTTCGGCCGTCCTTGACTGCTTTCCCAGGCCACAAGCAGGGAGCTGGATGGGAAGTGCAGCTGTTGGGATTAAAACTGGCGCCCATATGGGATCCCAGCGCGTTCAAGGCGAGGACTTTAGCCACTAGGCCATGCCACCAGGCCCCAAAACAATTTTTTAAGTTGATTGTGTTTGTGTGCCTTGTTAATGCTGTTACAAATATCCAAATGATATTGACAGAAGAATTCTCCTACCCCTGGTTTAAGGCAGTTTAGGCTTATTTGTTTGTTTCAGTTTTGCGTCTTACGAATTCTGGCCTCTATCCATTTCTTATTTCAAAGCTACGTCCCCATTTTTAGGTATTTGTCACAGCAGCATTTCACTTGCAGGCACCAGAATCTATATCCATAGGGATTCAGGCAGAAACACAGAGCCAGCAGGAGACGCGTATTAAGAGATGTATTTCAAGATGTGGGTTTACATGATTGTGGGAACTGACTGGGCAGGCTGACATCCATGAGCTAGGTTGTCAGCACAGGCGGTGGGCCTGGTTGTGCGGTGGGCCTGGTTGAGCAAGTGAAGTGAAGCACCAGATCCCGTGCTTGAGTGCCAGTGTGAGTCTCGGCTCCTCTACTTCCCGTCCAGGTCCTTGCTGTTGTGTGGGAGGTGGGGGACACCGTTCAAGTACTCAGGTGGAAGGCCTGTCCCAGACGTGGCTGCTGTTTTAGTTTGAGAAATGAACCTGCAGATGGAGGGTTCTCTTTGTCCCTCTCTGTCTCCCTGCCCCCTCCCTCTCTCTGTCACTTTAAATATATTTACAAGGAAGGATAGACAGCGACTCTCAGTAGGACTAAAGTGGTCATCCACTTGAATTCTCCAGAGAAACCTCAATTCTGTTCTTTTTGTTTCAAAAAATTTTATTTCAAAAACGGAGGGAGGGAGAGAGAGAAGGAATATGAGAGAGAGAGATGTTCACAGATTCACTCCCACAGCCGCCAAGGCAGTGGCTGAACTCACTTTGATGCAGCGGTGCCCGACTAGAATCTTCAGAAGGCTTGCTTCTTTTTCTTTTTTAAATCCATCTCCTTCATGGAAAGGTGACCGTGGATCAGAAGGTAGCCTTGCTCCTGAGAGAGTGCCACCTGACTGCCCGATCCTGTCTGCTGCACAGGCGGCCTCTTCTGTCTGTCTCTCTGAAGGCAGGGGCTTTCTGCTGCACCACCACCAGTACTTGGCATGTAGTAGCTTGTCTCCTGTTTCCTGAATGAATGAATGAATGAATGAATGAATGACACTTGATGTAATTAATTGCTTGCTGTGGTGCCACACCTTCTCTTGAGTTCTCATGCCAACTTGGCCTCTATAGAGCTTTCTCAAGGCTCAGTGTTACTTTTTTTTTTTTTGGTAATGGTAGGAGATTCCATCTGGTCCTCCAGCTGTAGATAACACGTGCAGAGTGGTTCCTGAGTGTGTTATCCATATCTCTTGAATGCTGATCAGTTTGCCATCCCTGCCTGGGTGTCTCAGAGGCATCTCAGATTCCAAACTCAACTTTGAATCTTTCTTTTTGCCAAAGTTACTGTGACTATAACGATCCCATTTCTGCAACTCTCCCCACCCACCCTTTTTGGAGATTTGTTTTGTTTGAAAGGCACAGAGAGACAAAAAGTTCTCCCATCTGCTTCTTCACTCGCAGATGGTTGTAATGGCTAGGACTGGGTCAGGAGCCTGGAACTCCGTCTCCGTCTTCCATGTGGTCCGCAGGGACCCAGGCTCTAGGACTGTCTTCCATCGCTTTCCCAGGTGCAACAGCAGGGAGCTGGATGGGAAGTGGAGCTGCCGGGATTAGAATTGGCGCCCATATGGGATCCAGGCACATTTGAGATGAGGACTTTAGCTGCTAGGCCACACCGCTGGGCCCCGTCCTGGGTATCTTAAACACAGAGTTGCACGGGTAAGGAGTGGTAGAATTTGGGAGAATTGGAGTTCCTGGTTTAAAGAGGGTGTGTACTTTACCTCGTGCGTGGTTGGCATGTGGAACTTCAGCCCAAACTTATAATCTTAGTTTTTTTTTTTCCAAGCCAAGCTAGAAATTTGGAATTTTAAAATTGTGAACTTAAGGACTAATTTAAAATAAAATTAATGCACTTAGGAGTAAGTTTAATAAAATTGATAAAATAAATAATGGCCCTTTATCCTAAGAGTTACAAAGCTTTGCTAAGTTAAAGAAGTCCAAAGTAAGTGGACACACGTCATATTTATGATTGAAAGACCTGGTGCTGTTGTTGGATTGTCTCCTGTTGCCCGGGTAAGCTAAAGGTGAGGTGTTCCAGTTATGACACCAGCATGCCTCTCTTGGCGGTAGGCATTGGCTTGAACACAGCGGTCACAGCGCTGCTTGGGGTGCCTGTGTTCCATGTTGGAGTGCCCAGATTCAGGGTTCAAGTCCGAGCTCCACTCGTGTCCGTGGGCACCTCCAGAGGTAAGGGCGATGGCGGCTTCAGTACCTAGGGCCGTGCTGTGCTTGTGGAAGACGTGGACTGGGCAGACCCCTTCTCAGCTGCTGCTGCTCAGAGATCTCGGTCTCTGTCTTTTAGATAAATAGAAATTATCTGGAAACTTTATGAAGCTAAAATTTACTTTCAATTATGAAGGGTCTAGAATAACCAAAATAATTTAGAATAGAAAGAACTGTTGGGAAGGATTGAATTACCTGATTTGAAAATTTATTATAAACTTAGAGTATTGAAGACAGTATGGTATTTGTGCAAAAATAGATATATGGATAACTGGAATGTGGTAGAGAATCCAGAAATAGATAAATGCATTTGTGGTCAGTTGATTTCTCGCAACAGCTTACATGTAATTCAGTGCAAGAAAGGAGCTCTTCTTAACACGGTGTTGTTGGAACAACTAGGTGTTTTGTGAAGAACTGACTCTCAGTATCTTTTCCTGCATACAAAAATTCACCTTAAGTAATTTCCAGACCTAAATATACAAACTAAAGCTGCAAAGCATATTGAAGAAATTGTAGAAGAAAGTCAGTGAACTTGGAATAGGAAAAGTTAATTAACACACAAGAAGCACTGACCATAGAAGTAAAAATTGATCAGTTGGACTTGGTTAATACTAAAACTTTTCATTTTCCTATTGAAATGGTAAGAAACAAAAAGGCAAACCACAGACTGGGAGGAAATATTTGTGGTATTTCTTTGTGCCTGCAGAATATATAAAAGCTTGATAATACACTGAATGACCTGATTAGAAGATGAACAAAAGGGTCGAGTAGACATTTTACAGAAGTGTGTGAGTGTCCAGAGTGCAGGGTGACACCCTGCACGTCACCTCCTGCTCGTCCCGGGCTGCTGACCGGGCAAGAGCATGGACAGACCCAAGCATTTGCAGCTGCAGTTCTTGGTTTTTACTTTTAAAAAGATTTATGTATTTATTTGAAAGTCAGAGTTACAGAGATGGAGAGGGATTTTCCATCCACTGATTCACTTCCCAGATGGCTGTGAAGACTGGAGCTCAGCCAAGTCAGCCAGGAGTTTCTTCCTTGTCCCCCGCACGGTGCAGGGCTCACCTAGTAGGCCATCCAGTATTGCTTTTCTAGGTAATCAGCAGGAGGCTGCACGGGAGGTAGAGAGGCCTGGACTTGAACTGGTGTCCTCAGGGGGTGCTGAGGTCTGCTTTACAGCTGTGCCCGGTTGCAGCCCCAGGTGGAGTTGTTATCTATTGTTGGTAGGAGTGTGAAGTGGAGCAGGTGCTTTGGAAAACAGTCCTTCCGTTTATCAATCCAGAAGTTATTACCCCTGGGAAATGAAAGCATACATTCACAAAGGACAATGCACGTGTTCATAGCGTTATCCCTAATAGCTCCCAATTGAGGACAGTCTAAATTCCATGAACCGGTGAAATGGTTTCACAGGTGATAGATCTAAGAAAGCAGGAATGAATGACCGGAACCTGCATAGGTGTGGATGAATCTCAGAGGCATGTTGAGTGGAAGGAAGGCCAAAAGAGAGTTTATGATTTATTTGAATTTCTAGAATAGACAAAGCCAGTCTGTGGTGAAGGAGGTTAGCTCAGTGCTTGCTGAGGCTGGGGTAGAGCAAGCACTGCAGAAGCACAGGACGGGCAGTGGGAGTGTTGTTTGCTGGCTGACACTGATGGTGACATGAGAGTGTATGTCTAACAACCCAGTGAGACTGGTGTTCTCCCGCTGGCAGTGTGGGCATCCCAGGTGAGTACGTGTTCTCCCGCTTGCAGTGTGGGCATCCCAGGTGAGTACGTGTTTGAGCTCTGGCTGCTCTACTTTGGTTCAGCTTCCAGCTAATGCATCTGGGAGAGCAGCTGAAGATGGCCCAACTGTTTGGCCCCTGCCTCCATGCTGGGGACCTAAGTGACGTTTCTGTTTCTGGCTTTCATTGGGTTCAGACCAGACCATTTGGGGAAATGAACCAGCAAATGAAACATATTTATCTATAAATTTTTTTTCACTCTGCTTGCCATATATACATAAAATATGCCTTTATAGAAAAGCCTAATTGAATCTGTACACACTTAAGATATATAATTTTGCTATATTGAAGTCACACATCCATGCTATTTTACAAAACACTGTAAAGGTCCATATTCTGTGGATGGAAAAGATACCAGCATGCTAGATTTGCCTAAGCTCCCACGCTGTGTAACAACAGACCCACACCCCCAGTGTATGTGGGTACTCCAGGAATCCTGGCTGCTAACTGGTGTTCAGATTTCTGGGGAATGAGTGAATAGTGTGCCTTCTTGTAATTTAGCCCAACCCTCAATTATCTTGTGTTTTTAAAATTTTTTCCCAATTATTTTTATTTATTTGAATGATAGAACTAGAGAGAGAGCAATACTTCTTACATCTGCTGGCTCATTCCCCAGGTTCCTGGAACAGCTAGGACTGAGCTAGGCTGGAGCCAGGATCTGCACTAAAGTTGTGTGCGTGGCAGGGAGCCGAGTATTTCAGCCATCACCTGTGTGAATGGGAAGCTGGAGCTGGGAGCAATGGTGGGACTTGAACATGGGATGCAGGCATCCCTGGTAGCGACAACCAGGTGCACGGCAGTGTTCCCTCGTTGCAGTTTTTAACCTCAAGTTAATCTGTTTCTGATCTGGCAGGGTTCCTTGAGTACATATGAGGTCCTTCATTCATTCGGGCATATTTACCCTGCCTGATGGAAGGATGTGCTGAGGGCTGATACACAATCGGCAGTGGATTTTGAGGGTGGAATTTGCATTTGACTTAGAAAAGTCAGTGCTGGGTGAGTTGTTACCTAGAAATTGTTCAGTGACTGTGTCTTCGTCTTGTGCATTCATGCTCTGCTGTCTGGAAGGTAACAGGCTTGATAACAGACTCCATGTCTCAGAATGTCTTTTGGTATCAAGAAAAGGCAGGTCTTAAGGGATGAATGTACTGACTGAATTCATTTGCTGGAACAAATTGCTGGTTGCTCTTGTAGCTAGCTTATGCTTGTTTGCTGGCTCAGTCAACTTTTGGTAAGACAGATGTGGGCGGTGATAGGTTGCCCAGCAGAATTGACGCCTGTCTCTCTACCCAGAACGTTAGGAAGCCCTGGTTACTGTGCCGTACCAATACCTGTCTCTCTTCTTGCTCTTGATCCGGCTGCACTGAGTTATGAAACAGCTTTCCTTCCTATTATTCAAACATTATAAAGAGACCATCTGGTAAACTCGTTTCACATTCACCTCTCCTTTTGGTGCCTCATGTAACATCTCTCTGTCTTTTAAAAATCATGTCACTTTGGGGCCCGGCAGCGTGGCCTAGCAGCTAAAGTCCTTGCCTTGAACGCGCCCGGGATCCCATATGGGTGCTGGTTCTTATCTCGGCAGCTCCACTTCCCTTCCAGCTCCCTGCTTGTGGCCTAGGAAAGCAGCCGAGGACGGCCCAAAGCTTTGGGACCCTGCACCTGTGTGGGAAACCCGGAAGAAGTTCCTGGATCCTGGCTTCGGATCGGCATAGCACCGGCCGTTGTGGTCACTTGGGGAGTGAATCGTTGAACGGAAGATCTTCCTCTCTGTCTCTCTTCCTCTCTGTATATCTGACTTTCCAATGAAATAAGTAAATCTTAAAAAAAAATCATGTCACTTTTGGGCTGGTATGATTGCTGTTTGGCTAAATACTCGCCTTACATGTGATGGGATCCCGCATGGGCACCGGATCCTGTCCCAGCAGCTCCACTTCCCATCCAGCTCCCTGCCTGTGGATTGGCTCAAACTCAGCCGTTGCAGCCACTGGGGACAGAAAATCTTTGTCTCTCCTTCTCTTTCTATAAATCTGCCTTTCCAATAAAAATAAATCTTAAAAAAAAAAAGTCATGTCCCTTAGTTCTTTCTAGATCCTTGCTGTTGAAGTTGTAGTGCTGCTGGGCTATGACTCCTGCAAGCACAGGCTTCTTCCTTTTTGTGCACATAACTCAGTGGAGAGAGGAAGGAACACACTCGTTGACGTTGGTGTCACGGTAGGTGCTGTGGGTGCCTCCGTGCTCCTCTGTTACTTGATTTTGCCTGATGGCAGAATAGTTAGTTGTTTTTGCATGGAGCTGTTGTCCGGTGTTACCACCCTGTATCATGTGCAGAAACTTCTGGACTTGAGAGTGGTCTTTATTCTTTAGCTTCTACAGCTTTGTAAGGGAGTCCTTGCTGCTCGCCCAGGAAGGAGTGTGACCTCAGGAAGGAGAAAGTGACTCCAAGAGCGTTCGCCACCAAACCTCCTTGTTTCTTTGGAGCTTCTCTCCGGTGGTCTGTTACCTCCAAGAAGGAGTCCTGGACACTTTTCCCATGAGAACATACAACTGGTGATGAGGCCTGTAGCTGAAACATATGTAATAACTGTGTATGTAGCACAGATGCGCACACACGCAGTATGTTCACTCGCAGTACGTCTGTGTATGCAGCATACATGCATGCACAGTGTGTATAACGATACATGTATGTGTATAAACAATGCACTCTCACAGTATTATACAACATGTGTGCACTCACAGCATGTATATAATTCCATGCATGTACTCAACACAGTAAGTATGTATGTAAGTAACCTGTAGTTATACATATGGCATGGCCATGTATGTACCTGGTGTGATTACAGATAGCATGGTCGTGTATACACATATGATTACACAGTATGATTGTAGCTGTTGAGGGGCTCAAGCCAGGAGCAGGGAGCTCGGTGGGGGGTTCCATCACAGGAACCCAGTCACTGGAGTTGCCACCATGACCTGAGTTCTGTCAGCTGCAAGCTGGAGTCAGGAGCCAGAGCCAGGGCTGGGACCCGTGTGCTCCAAAGTACAACACAGGCTTGGAAGTGTCCTCTCGGCTCCGAACGTTTTGAGGCCTTCTTGTGTTTATTCTCTAGGGATGCTGCCAGGACTGAGTGAAATACACTGTGAGGGTCATGGATGTTGAGCAACTGTTTACTGTTCCTCTTCCAACGCCTGTGTTTTTCACATCACATTGAGTAAAATCTCTAATATTTTTAGTGTCTTTATTAAGATTGTTTAATCACACGCCCCATTGACAATGGAATTTATTTTCCTTTTCTTACCAATTGCAAAAAAAATTTTTTTTGTTCAGACTTTGGAATGAGGAAACTTATTTGGGCAGAACTAAATGAATGTGCTTTAGGCAGGTTGCTAAGACTTGGCAGATCTAGACAGGAAAATGAGAATTGCTTTCTTAGGGGAGTCGGTACCTGGAGCATAGTTGGCAGCGGGAAGGAAGGTTATGCAATTACATTCCTCACCGGATGTTCAGTGAAGTTATTGTCTTCTGAAGCACTCGAGGAGGTTCCCTGTGCCCTTCCTTTCTTCATCAAGAAGCTGTTTGTGGAATAGGAGATGAGTAAATGAGCATTTATCTGACTCCTGGCAACTGGAGAATGAGAAGAATGCTAACCTCTGGGCATGCGGGCTTGCTTCAGCAGCCCAGAGATCTCCTTAGCTGTCAGGACCTATCAGCTCTCAGCGCTGAAAACGACTGCTGCGGACGCCGTCTGCCCGAGCCTGGCAATTTAAAAGGTTTTACATTGACAATGGAATGCACAAATATTTCCAGTGGTCACAACCACTTGTTTTTACTCTGTGTGAAAAAGCATTTTGGACCAATTGTTTCCAAAGTAGCCACAGTGATCCTTTTTTACTGATTTATTTTTAAGTCTTTCTTTATTTGAAAGGTTAAGTTAGAGAGGGACAGACATGGGAGCTCTTTCATCCACTGGTTCACTCCCAAAACGTCTGCAAATGCCAGGGCTCTGCCAGACCAGAGCCAGGAGCCAAGAGCCAGAGCAGTTTGTGGGTCTTTCATCCTCTCCTGCTTTCCCAGGCCACAGGCAGGGAGCTAGACGGAAAGTGGAGCAGCCAGGACATGAACTGGTGCCCATCTGGGGTCCTGGCACTTGCAGACAGGATTATCCAGTTGAACTGTCGCTCAGATCCCACAATGACTTTAAACATGTAAATGGAATCACCACTTTTCTGTGTAACTCCTTCCCCCACAGCGGGTTCCTCGTTGACTCAGGATGACACCCAGAGTTCTCCCATGGCCCCCGCAGGCTCTTCCTTGAGCCCCAGTCAGGGCCCTTTCCCCACCAGTTGGCCCCACATTCATCCATGGGTCTTACTTTCTGTCCATTCCTTTCTGCCTTTCCTTCATAGCTTGGAGAGATTTGTCATTTTTTACTTGGCGATTTGCCTGCCTGCTTCCATTCCTGTGTTCCTGAAGGACGCAGGCTACGTCTTTCCTGTAGGGCGTCCTGGCATGTGGTGTAGATATTTAATATTTGTAGAGTGATTCACAGCTTAGTAAATTCTGCTCTATTTAGAAAAAGGCAGTTCACATATTTTAAAAGATTTCATTTTACTCATTTGAAAGGCCGAGTGATGGAGGGACAAAGAGGTCTTTTATCTGCTGGTTCATTCTCTACATGACTGCAGCAGTCCGTACAGGCCAGGTTGGAGCCAGGAGATCACCCGAGTCTCCACGTGGGTGGCAGGAGCCTGAGCACTGACTGGGACCACCTTTTGCTTCCTTCCCAGGGGTGTTAGCAGGGGACTGCATTGGAAGTGGAGCAGCTAGCACTCAGACACGTACTCCGATGCAGAATCTTGGGAATGGCATTCCTTTAGTTGATAGAGGAGCAGGTGTTTGCTTGTTGATTTGATACTGTAAGATAATGAAAGGTCAATGTAGGACGTAAAGACATGCTGTGTTTTGGAGTGTTTCAGAATGCAGCTTAGATGGCACCTCCGCTGGGGAGCTTTTTCCTGGCTGGGTCTGTAACATTACGTGGTTGTAGAACTGATAGCCTGTCTCGCTCCCTTGGGGGGAGAAGGGATGTACTCGTCCTTAGTGCTTGGCTTGGTCGTTGTGCCCAGTAACTGTTGGGTGAACACATGTTACACTCTAGGTGTGCTTGAAGAAACTAACAGTTTGTGGAGCTCATTGCTCCCAAGGGTCACTTTGTTCTTTATCTGTTTTTCAAGCTCACTGGGTTGTGATCATGTTAGTAAAATTAATTTTTAAATTTTTGTTATGGAAAATTTCAACCACAGGAAAAGAGGACTGTAGTGAGGGAACACTGTGGACCCCTCACAGCCTCCCAGATACCAGCAGATGGCCAGTCTGGCTTAGCCTCGTTTCCCCTTTCTGACTCAGTATTTTAAAGCAAGTCTCATATATTATGTCATTTCATCTGTGCATGTTTTGGAAAGGGATAACCAGTTTAAAAACTAGTTAGCTCTTGGAAAAACTTGATACAGAAGTTTGCCTTTGTTTCCTTGAATCTGTAGATGCCAGCTGGTGAATTTCCATGGGTGAAACCACTCCTGCTGCCTGACTGCCTACGGAAAGCATGTACTCCGTTGTAACGGCGCACAGGCTCACATAGCAGCAGTTTGCTGGAATAGTTTCTGGTGATTAAGTATATTTCCATGCCTTGAGAGGTTACCAGTGAGAAAAATTTGTTTGTCAAAGTTAAGTTTTTCCTTTTGGAGATGTGTAAAGATTATACTTTTGACATTGTATGTGACGTGAGATGGAAAAGTGACAATTCTGAAATGTGGTTTGTGTATTAGTAAATTTGCATAGTTCTTCGGGAGTGTATTTGTTAGAGCCATGATTAGCGTTAAAATGAAAAGTCAAAAACCGGAAGGCTCAGAGCAGGAACGTGCTAAGGTTGGAGGCTGGAGGGTTGAGAACCTGGGCTGGAGGAAGTTACAGGTATTGGGGGAGGCTGTGGTTCATTTTGTCTTCCAAGTTGACCCTAGACCTTCCTAGTGAATGGTCTAGCTTGCAAATAAAATTGTCCTTTAGAAAGGGGGCAGAGGACACTTTTCTTTGAGCAGGTGTTTTAAAGGATTACCTTGTAAAAGGTAGAGATCGGTACTCAGTGAATGGTTGAATTAGAGCTGTGGCTTCTTCTGAGCCCAGGTTCTCTATGAAGAAATGAAGGGGAACAGAAATGGTCATGATAATGTTTGACATTTAAATTTTTTTGTTTTGTAACCAAGGCAGCCTGACCCTGGTGATAAGCTACAAGTGCCAGCCCTGCAGGGACTGTGGCCTTGCTTTATTCCAGCTTAAATCCCTACAGGGTTCTCCTGCCTGTGAGATGGGTGGAAGGTGTTGGGTATAATTGCCCCAAATTCCCTCTCAGCTGTTTATTTTGAAAATCTACTTTTAAATTCTACTTCTTTTTTAAAATATTTATTTGAAATGCAGAATATGAGAGAGAGAGAGAGAAAGAGAAATTTCCATCTGTGATTCACTCCCCAAAAGGCCCAAAAGGGCAACATGGCTGGGGCTGGACCAGGCTGAAGTCAGGAGCTTGGAGGTCCATCTTAGTCTCCCATGTGGGTGCGGGGAGCCCATGTTCCGTTGCGTTTTGAGGCTCGTTAGCAGAAGGTTGGCTTGGAAGCAGCAGGGATACACCAGCACTCTGATACGAGATGGCAGCATCACCAGCAGTGGCTTAACTGGCTACCCTACAGCATCAAATTTTTATGCTGTCTTCTGTACTCCCATGACCCTTAGTTTGGTCCTCTGTCAGATTCAGTACCCAGTGCCTTGTGGGGGTGTATCGTGAATCTGTGCATCCTTAGCCTATAGCACGTGGTGACACGTGACGACCCCGACCCAGTGTGGTTCCTCCAGAGGCCCTCGCTGACACTCTGGTCATCTCGTGAGGCTCCTTGCCTTTTTCCTCTTCCTAGATGCTTTGTTCGTGGGATCGTTTTTCCTTTGTACTATCCAGGGAACACTTATGTCTGGAACAAGAAGAGTTATCAGACTCCAGTGGCTCGTGGGGAGCATCTCCAGCAGCCCCCAGTTGCTGTCAGAAGGAGTCTGTGCTGCAGGTGCAGAGTGCATTCCGTGTTATTATTCCTCCTTGTCGACTGAGGCTAGGCCCCTTAATAATGATGTTGAGGAAATGGGTTCCAGTCTTGATGTTTTTGACATATATGTATGTGAAAGGCAGGATTACAGGGAAGGAGGGAGAGGGAGAGAAGGCAGAGGGGAGGGATCACTTGTATTGGTGGCTTACTCCCCAAATATCTAGAATTAAAGGATGGTCGGGGCTGGGCCAAGCCAAAGCCTGGAGCCTGTAACTGTCCAGGTCTCCCTCGTGCGTGGCAGGGGCCCACATACTTGGGCCGGTCTCTGTTGCCTTCCCAAGTGCATTAGCAGGAAGCTGGTTTGGAGGTGGAGCAGCTGGGATGGAGCCAGCCAAAGGTCGCTTGGATGTTGACATCGCAGTTGGTAGCTTAACCCACTGTGGCAATCTTTAATTATAATCAGCATCATACTACATGATGTTATTTTTAAAAAATGTTTTTAAAGATTTATTTATTTTTATTGGAAACACGGACATACAAAGAGGAGAAGAGACAGAGAGGAAGATCTTCTGTCTGATGGTTCAACCCCCAAGTGGCCGCAGCGGCCGGAGCTGAGCCAATCCAAAGCCAGGAACCAGGAACCTCTTCCGGGTCTCCCACACAGGTGCAGGGTTCCAAGGCTTTGGGCCATCCCCTATTGCCTTCCCAGGCCACAAGCAGGGAGCTGGATGGGAAGTGGGGCCGCTGGGACCAGAACTGGTGCCCTTATGGGATCCCAGCGCACGCCAGGCGAGGACCTTAACCACTGTGCTATTGTGCCGGGCCCTACATGATGTTATCAAACTGTAGAGGCTGAACTAAACTGAGTCTGTACTTTATCATCTATGCAAGATAATAAAATTAAATGTTAAATATGATTTCACTGACCTGACCCTATTTATGTATTGGAAAAAAGTGGAAAGTCGGTTGTCTCAGCTTCAACGTTTGAAGAGCTTAAAATGATTTAAAAGTTTCTTCTTCTAAATTTTTTCCCTCATGATGAAACTTACCACATGTTATTTAATGTAAAAAAAAAATTGCTTTCATTTTAAAGGTGGAGAGAGAAATGGAATATTTTCCATTTGGTGGTTTGCTCCTCAATGCCCGCAACTGCTTGGACTTGGCCAGGTGGAAACCAGGAGCCTGGGCTCCCATGTGGGTGGCAGGGACCTGTTAGCTGTGTCAACACCTACCACTTGGCCAGGGTACATATTAATGGCAAGCTGAATTGCACGTGGGGTGGTTGGGACTTGAACTAGTCACTGAGCTGTGGCCTGGAGCTAGCTGTCTCAAGTGGCGTCTTCACGCTCCACCAGATGCCTGCCTCTTGTGTCAGAAGTGATGGCAGCTTCATTCCTCACGTTAGTCTGCTCTGAACTGTCTAACTTTTTCTTATTCCGTCTCCACTATGGTAGGAATACTGTATCCCAAATAAACCATTTCTATCTCCACTGCCATGACTCTGTCCTCTCGTGCTTGGATTATTGTGGTACCTTCTAACTGTTCTCTCAACTTCTGTCCTTTGCTTTATTCTCAACACAATCTTCGGAATCACTTTGTCTACCTAAGTCAAGCTGTGTCACCCCTCTGCTCATTCTGCTCTGAGTAGAAGCCCACCAGCCCCCATCCTCTCTGATAGCTGGGTTGCAGGCTCCCTGACTCCGCTGCGGCCATGCACTCTTTCAGGCTGTTTCCAGAGTCATCTCCTCCTTGGCTGTGGTTTACTTCCTGGATTATTCCCTTTGGAATACGTTTCCATCCTTCTGCTTTTAATATTACTTTCTCAGTGATGTCTACCTGACCATCTGATTTAAACATGTAATTTAGGTGGTGTCTGGTTAGGGCCTTGTTTGGAACACCCACATTTCCCATCTAAGTGCCTGGTTTTGAATACTGACTGTGCTTCTTAACCCTTAAAAATAGTGTAACTAACTTCACTGCTCTCACTGAGTGTGTGTGTGTGTGTGTGTGTGTGTGTGTGTGTGAATTTTTAAGATTTATTTTTATTGGGAAGGCAGATTTACATAACAAGACAGGAACTGAGGTCTTCCATCTGCTGGTTGATTCCCAAAGTGGCTTTAATGGCCAGCGCCGAACTGATCTGATCTGAAGCCAGGAGCTTTTTCCAAACCTCCTGCATGGGTTCAGGGCCTCAGGGACCTGAGCCATCTTCCTCTGCTTTCCCAGGCCATAAGCAGGGAGCTGGATGGGAAGTGGAACAGCTGAAACCAAACTGGTGCATTGATGGGATGTGTGTGCTTTCAGGCAGAGCATTAGCCAATTGAGCCATCATGCTGTTCCCTCAGCACTTGTTATTACCTGTTTCCTGACTTCGCTTTTCCAAAGCATCATTTCAAGACCCAGGTATTTTACTATGTTTATTATTTTATCATCTGTTAAAATAGAAGTTTCTTGCGAGCAAAACTTGAATCCTTTTTGATCACTGAAGTGTGGATTAAGATGCCTGGCACATGGCAGGGACTTAGTAAATGATTGTCCAGTAGATAGATAAATGAGGAGTCGTTGAACTGTTTTTTTTGTTTGTTTGTTTGAATCAGTGCCTGCATCGTACCCAGAGCCGGTAAAATAGAGCAGTTGTTATATTTGAATATACTATCCATAATGATCTTTTGAACCCTCGTAGGTACTGTGCAAGATGGTGGCATTATTTACCATTTCTTTAGAGGTATATTTATGTACTTGAAAGCGTGACTGAGAGAAAGGTATTTTTCATTCCTCTATCTCCCAGGCACATTAGTAGGAAGCTGGATCAGGAGTGCGGAGTAGCTGGCATTCCAGCTGGGGCTCATCAATATAGAATGCCGGGCGTCCCAGATAGCAGGTTAACTTGCTGCGCTACAACACCTGCTGTTGTTTATGTATGTATTTATGTATGTATCTTTTAGATCAGGAAATAGACTCAGAGAAGCTGAGTCGTTTAATTCAACATCCTATGGCTTAATAAGGGTAAGAGCCAAGATAAAAATCTATATGACTACAAAAAAATTCTCTGCTACCATATGATCTCCTTAGGTCAGTAATAAAGCCAACATTTATTGAATGTGTGCACCATGTCCCAGACAATATTATTGACAGTTGAATAGCAGTTTATTGTGAATTATTAATAAAAGCAGTTCTGATTTTGTCATGGTGGTGGCATAGTTTTGGAGAAGTAGCACTTTTTATTTACTTTATTTGAAAGAGTTACATAGATAAAGCTCCCCATCTCCTGGCTTACTGTTAAAACAGTGCAGGTGTATTCACGGATGGGCAGAGTGAAGCCAGAGCCATGAACTTGGGTCCAGATTGCCCATGTGGGCAGCAGGTCCACTTCTGCTGCCCCAACCCGGCTTATCCTGAGAAGAAGCGAGAGCAGGAGGAGCTGGGGTTTGAACCCAGACACTCTGAAATGAGCTGTAGGTGTGTCAAACAGTATGCTGGCCACAGGTCAAGCTCCCGCCCCAAGTGGGAATTGGAAAGCATTTTTAAAATTTATATGCAAGCTCTGAATATTTTAAGGTAGATTTGGACATGAAAATGACAATGGTGACAGTTTCATTAGTCACAGATCTTCTGTTGTTTTCAAGCACTCAAAAGAGTGCTGTATCGAAAATCAAGAAAAGAGAAGAAAATGCCTTAGATAGTCAGGAAGGAACTTTGAACATTGTTGACAATTCCTGAGAAGACGCTGAAGTGCCAAAACTGCTGTGAGGAGTCGATTCTTCCACTGCAAGTTGGAATGTGTTGATTAAACTGACACTGTGTGTTTAAAAATAGGACAGCTCTTTTTGAGAAGAAAGCCAAAAACCACAGGTGAGAGGATATGCCAGACCAGCAGAGAAGGGAGAGTGCAGTGGGCGAGATGGGAGGAGAGAAGTTCCTCGGGGAGCCCCAGAGGGGCGCTGGAAAGGAACACCCCGCTTTGGGAGGCCGTCGGAGCAGTGCTGCCCCAAAACCTCCACTCACAATGGCCTGGAAGCCTGAGAAATTGTCTCCTTTGAATGCCAAGTAAAACCTTAGTGAGGGCTGGTGCTTGGTCTGCCACGTAGCAGTTCTGGGTTTAGTACCTGCTTCAGTTCTTGACTCCAGCTGCTTGCCAACACAGCCCCAGAGAGGCAAGGGTGATGGCTCTGTGGATTGGATTCCTACCCCCAACAGCTCGTCTTGGATTCCTGGATTGAGTCCCCAGCTCTTGGCCTCAGCTGTCCAGCCTTTGTGGACATTTGAAAATGAACCTGCAGATGAGAGTGTGTGCTACTTCTCAAAAGGTGTTTTTTTGGTTTTTAACAAAACGATAAGATGCCATTTCACCCTACTAAGATGGCTATTGCCTTTAAAAAAAAAAAAGATTTAGTTTAGATTTTATTGGAAAGTCAGATTTACAGAGAAGGAGAGACAGAGAGAAAGATCTACCATCTGCTGGTTCACTCCCCAACTGCCTGGAACGGCTGGAGCTGTGCCAGTTCAAAGCCAGGAGCTTCTTGGGTGCAGGATTCCAAGGCTTTGGGCCGTTCTCCACTGCTTTCCCAGACCACAGGCAGAGAGCTGGATGGGAAGTGGAGCAGTGCCCATATGGGATCCGGGCGCATGCAAGGTGAGGACATTAGCCACTAGGCTACTATGCCAGGCCTAGCTATTAACTTTTTTTTTTTAAAGAAAGTGTTGGGCCTGGCGGCTAAAGTCCTTGCCTTGCACGTGCCAGGATCCCATATGGGCGCCTGTACTAATCCCAGCAGCCCCACTGTATATCTGCCTTTTCAGTAAAAATAAATTAAAAAAAAAAGATTTATTTATTTTTATTATGAAGTCAAATATACAGAGAGGAGGAGAGACAGAGGAAGATTTTCTGTCCGATGATTCACTCCCCAAGTGATCACAACGGCCGGTGCTGCGCTGATCCAAAGCCAGGGACCAGGAACCTCTTCCGGGTCTCCCACACAGGTGCAGGGTCCCAAAGCTCTGGGCTGTCCTCGACTGCTTTCCCAGGCCATAAGCAGGGAGCTGGATGGAAATGGAGCTGCTGGGATTAGAACCAGCGCCCATATGGGATCCCGGCGCATTCAAGGCGAGGACTTTAGCTGCTAGGCCACTGTGTTGCTGGGCCCAAAATAAATAAATCTTTAAAAAAAGAAAGTATTAATAAGTAGAAGAAATTGTATGTTATGTAAAATGGTGCTGTGGCTGATGGGAAAAATTTGGTGGTTCTTCAAATCCTTGAAGCTGGAATTGCCATCCTGTCCTGCATTTCTGCTTGCTGTAAACCCAGAAGAATCAAAAGCAGGGGCTGAATGCTGCTTATTGTTCACAGTGGCCAGAAGGTGACAGCCAGCCCAATGTCCATCAGACTGACACAGGCAAAGTGGGCCCATGCAGACCATGAGTGTTACTCAGCCTTAAAGAGACAATGGAATGGAGGCTACGATGTGGCCGAATGTTGAAAATGTGTGAAGTAAAATAAGCTAATTGCGAAAGAACAAATATCATTTCAGCGACATGAATTACGTATGAATTACATATGAACAAGCAATTTCCTGGAGTCAGGATATATAGGGGTAAGGAATGATTGTCTAATGGGTACAGAATTTCTGTTTTTGATGTTGAAAGGCTTATATCGGATAGTGGTGATGGTGGCATGGCATTATAAATCTGCTTAATGGCATTGAATTGTACACTTAAAATGGATTAAGGTGGTAAATTGTGTTTTGTATTATATTTTATCACACAAAAGAAGCCTTTCTTTTGGGGGTGTGTGTTTTGTGTGTGAGTGAGAGTGCGATCCTGGAGCTAGGCCTACTGCAGTGAGTCCAGGGTGCCAGGGCTGAGGATGAGCTCTGCGCAGGAGCCGGCTGGGTCATTGTGTACTTCTCCTGTGGTCGCACAATGACTCCATTATCCAGAGATGCTAGGTTGTGCAGTTTATGAAAAACTATGAAAAACTAATTTGCTATGGGCCTGGCGTGGTGGCCTAACAGCTAAAGTTCTCGACTCGAATGTACCCGGATCTCATATGGGTGCCGGTTCTAATCCAGCAGCTCCACTTCCCATCCAGCTCCCTGCCTGTGGCCTGGGAAAGCAGTCGAGGACAGCCCAAAGCCTTGGAACCCTGCACCTGCGTGGGAGACCTGGAGGAAGTTCCTGGTTCCTGGCTTTGCATTGGCACAGCACCGGCCGTTGCGCTCACTTGGGGAGTGAATCATCGGACAGAAAATCTTCCTCTCTGTCTCTCCTCTCTGTATATCTGACTTTGGAATAGAAATAAATACATCAAAAAAATTAATTTACTATGGAGAAAAAAGAAGTCAATGGAATAACTCAGTTTTATTCTGCCTGTTTATGCCAAAGCAGCTGTGACTATATTCACATCAGGTGTGCGGCAGAGTCCCCTCCCTGAGCTGGAACACCAGTGGACAAGTGTTCCAACCCCGTGATTCCAGTTTCCATAGAGGCTTTGCTGTGGTGTTCTCTCCCCACATCATTTTTGCAGGTTAGAAGCCTGGCACAGAAGAATAGCTATCCAAATACTTGGAAATTAGAGTGTGGGTTTGGCTTTGCAGTTTGAAAAAGCCAGGAGCCATCCCCGCATGTCTGGTACTGTAGCTGTCCCTTGGTATCCGCACAGAGCGGATCTGGTTCTGTGGCCATCACTCTCGTTTGTCCCCCTCCTCCGCTTTGCTGATGGGAATGGTGTACACTGTGTCCAGCCTTGTGGCATTGTGGTGCTGTGGGTTCAGCTGCTACCCAGCGATACCTGCATCTCCTGTTGGAGTGCTTGCTGCTGGTTCAGGTTTTCCGCTACCCTGTGTCCCATCCAGCTCCCAGCTAGTGCACTTGGGAAGGCAGCTGAATATGGTCCAATGGTTAGGCCTCTGCCGGCCATGTGAAGCCTGGGATGGAATTCCTGGTTGTTGGCTTTGGTCTGAACCATCCCTGGCCATGGTGGCCAATGAGGAGTAAGAGAGCAGATAGAAGATTAGTCGCTGGGTCAGTCTGTCTGCCGCTTCTGCCTATCCCGTTCTCCCTCTGCCTGTCCAATCAGCATAAAAGCAATTCTTTCTTGAACGATAAAGTTACAAAATGTTTCCATATAAATCATGAGGACAATCTGTTGAATAGTAAATAGCTCTAGATTCCTTGTAATACCTAGTACAATGTAAATGGTATGTATTGTTTTGGCAATAATAAGACATCTGTATATGTTAATTATAGGTGAAATAATATATTATTATAGACTACTTCTTTTTATTTATTTTTTTAAAGATTTATTTTTATTATTTTTTTATTGGAAAGGCGGATTTACAGAGGAGAGACAGAGAGGAAGATCTTCCATCCGATGATTCACTCCCCAAGTGAGCGCAACGGCCGATACTATGCCGATCCGAAGCCAGGAGCCTCTTCTGGGTCTCTCACGCGGGTGCAGGGTCCCAAAGCTTTGGGCCGTCCTCGACTGCTTTCCCGGGCCACAGGCAGGGAGCTGGAAGGGAAGCGGGGCTGCCGGGATTAGAACCGGCGCCCATATGAGATCCCGGGCGTGCAAGGCGAGGACCTTAACCACTTGCGCCACCGCACCGGACCCAAGACTACTTCTTTTTAAAAGAGATTTATTTGAAAGAATTAGAGAGGGATAAGTGATGTAGAGATAGAGATCTCCCATCTGCTGGTTTACTCCCCAGATGGCTGCAGTGGCCAAGGTGAAACCAGGCCAAAGCCAGGAGCTTCTTCCAGGTTTCCTGAGTGGGTGGCAGGGACCCGAACACTTGGGCCATCTTTAACTGCTTTTCCTAGGCCGTGAGTAGGGCGCTGGATTCCGATGTGGACATCCAGGACTTGCACTGGTGCGGTGTGTCTATAGGATGTAAGTCACAGGCAGCCACATTGCCAGCTATGCCACGATGCTGACCCCAGTTACAGACTCAATTCACAGATGGATCTGTGGCTGTGCACCACGGGGTGCAGAGGACTGGCTGTTTTAGTTCACAGCAAAGTAAGGAGCTTCTGGAGAGCTCGATGTGCTTGGAAGCAGGAAGCTTTGTTTTTATTTTATCAGGTATTGTGTGTTGAAAGCTGCCTTGGATTGGCCGGCAGGGTTGTCTAAGTCTCGTTTTCTTGTTCCTTCCTCCCTCTGTAGGAAGTACTGAATACTGCTCCCATTTTCCCTTGCCTCCTTCATCAGCTGGCATTAACTGCCGTCTTCCGCTGCCTTCCCAGGTACATTAGGGCAGCAGCTGGGGCTTCAACTGACCCTGAGATGAGATGCTAGCATAAGGTGGCAGCTTGATTTACTGTGCCACAATCTGACCCCTGTGTGGCCCGAGCTTTTAAGAGACTTTCAAATTTTCAAATCTTGGAGGCACAGACATCTTAAGTTCTTAAATTTTTTTTTTAAAGATTTATTTTTATTGCAAAGTCAGATATACAGAGAGGAGAAGAGACAGAGAGGAAGATCTTCCGTCGAGGATTCACTCCCCAAGTGACCACAACGGCCGGTGCTGCGCCGATCCAAAGCCGGGAACCGGGAACTTCTTCCGGGTCTCCTACGCAGGTGCAGGGTCCCAAGGCAGGGAGCTGGATGGGAAGTGCAGCTGTTGGGATTAGAACCGGCGCCCATATGGGATCCCGGGCGCGTTCAAGGCGAGGATTTTAGGCACTAGACCATGGTGCCGGGCTGAAGTTCTTAAATTTTTAAATTCTTGCCAATCAGAGAATGCATATTTTTCTGTGGTAATTTCTTAATGTCTTTCTTTAATAAAGCTTTGTGTTTATAACTACAGAGTAGAGTATATACGTTGGATTCATAGATGCTGATCCCAGTTTTCCAATTAAGTCGCTGAACTCTGTACTCTGATTTCTATAGCTTAAAAATGAAGGGATTGGATGTGTTAGTTTCTTGAGGTTCCCGTTATGAAATTTTAATCATGCCAAGTTTTATTGGCATTTTTCTAATGCTGATAAAAGATGAAAAGAACTTTGCTTATAATACTGTTCATACAAAAATAGAATTCATTTCAATATTAAAGTGAATTAGCCTTGGATTCTGAAGGGGCTTAGTCATTGGCTGACTAAACCAACCTCTCTATAAGATGGTCTCATGTGGGAGTTAGCTTCAGGGTGCATTTTCCGACAACTTTGAAATAAGATCCAGATCTCGTTTAGATGTTAGCGTAAGAAATCTGTCATTACCTTGTATCTTACCTCTGTTCAGATATTTTTCAAAAGTAATTAATCACCAGCAGGAGCTGATTTTCCCATTACAGCTCTCACTGAAATGCTGTTGTTTTAGTCTTTCTCCCCAAGTTCCTTTTCCTGAGAATAAAAGTGAGCCCGTCCTTCTGCATGAGGATCTGGGAGTATTTTAAGCGTGGCATGTTCAGACGTGGCTGGCTTGGTGAGTAATGTGGACATGAGAGCATTTTTTAAGTTCCAAGGCACAAACTTTTTCAAGTGAACCTGGGATTGCCCGAGAGTGATACTTGAGCCGGAGCAGCAGAGGTGTCCAGGTGTCCATCGCCTGGAGTGGGGGCTGCTGGCGAGGCCCCTGCCTGCCCTGCACATTTCTTCCTGGCCGTGAGCAGTGCCAGGAGCGGCCAGGGAGAGTTTGCTCCTTGGCGCTCTGCTACCCTCTGTTTTCAGTAGGGAGAAGGGCTGCTGTTTTACTTCTTAGAATCCTAGCATATGGAAAGTTTCTAAAAATAAATGTCAGATTTGTTATTGGACTTCTAAATTTGTAACCTCCACTGTGCATGACTGAAGGCAATCTAAGTGCCGTGGTTCTTCTCCATGCAGAGTTGCGGCACTGTTTCAGTGAGGAAGGCTGCAAAGCACAGGCCGACGCTGATTCAGTCAGCTCGTTAGCAATTTTTGTTTCAGTGCTTGTGGATGAAGATCAAGTTTTGTTGTCAGGCAAGCATTATTTGGTTGTATTTAGTGAATCCAGTTTAGCTTTTTGTTCATCAATTGTTAATATGATTATGTAGCAGATGTATTCATGAAAATGTGGAAGTATATTGAATTTTGACGAATGTACTAAGGAAGCTGACTTATAGTAAATTTGGGTCAGCTGGACATGCAGTTCATAAGGATATAACGAGCAACTTAAAAAATTTTTTTTTTGTTAAAAATTGATTTGAAACACAGAGTTACAGAGGGGACACACACACACAGAGAGAGAGAGAGAGAGAGAGAGAGAGAGAGAGAGAGAGAGACAGAGTGAACAAGAGCGTGCATCTGCTGCTTTGCTCCGCAGATGGCCTCAATGGCCGGGGCGGACCCTGGCTGGAACCAGGAGCTTCTTTCGGATCTCCCAGTGGGTACAGGATCCCAAACACTGGGCCACCCTGCTCTGCATTCCCAGGCACATGAACAAGGATCTGGATTGGATCTGAAGCAGTCAGGACTTAGATGTGCTTATACTATAGAATGCTGACATTGTAGGCAGTGGCTTACCACCTGTGCCGCAGTGCGGGCCCCGGTTTTTCTTAATGTTTTTACTTTATTTGAAGACAAAGGCCTGCAACAGCCTGGGCTCTACCTCTAGGGTGCACATTGTTAGTAGGAAGCCGTGATCGGGGCCAGGGCTTGAACCCGTGTTCTGATATGGGACGCCGTCTTAACTGCTGTGCCAGATGCTTGCCCCTGGGGGTACTGTTGTGTGTTAGGCACTGTTAGGTCTTGAGGGACACAGAGTTAAAGGATTGATGACTCCTCTTCAGGCAAGTAGAAGAGAAAGAGAAAAGGAAACCTGGGACCAATAAACTTTTAAATGCTGTAAGAAAAAAATAGTTAAATGCTATGAAATTGGGTCAGGCGTTATAGAACTATTTCAGTTGGCTTGTCAGTAAAAAAAAAATTGTTTACAATGAGGGGTATGTTCTATTGAGGGCTGACTGTGTGCCAACATTGGTGTTAGACCCACTGGGGAAAGGGGAGAGCATCGCAGGCCTGGGAGAAACAGCAGAGCCAGGAAGGAAGAGTGGTGATGACCAGGGCAGAGAGGGAGGGGGCTGCTGGAGCACAGTGAGGTCCCTGTGGCCACCCCTGCTCCCCTGTCCTCATTCTCTTCTCTCCCTGGAAGCCTTTCTCCCCTCTACACAAATCTAGCTTCCAAGTAAAGGGCCAGCGTTAGGGCATGTGCTATGTGAATATTTCTTACCCCTTTTCCCAAATCTTACTGATTGTTGATTTATTTTTTATTGAATGATTGCAGAGCCTGTACCCTCACAGGAGGCCATACTGTTTCTTGAACCATTTCTTTGTGTTACTTGTTCTGAACTGCCCAGCTTGTTTCTCAACTCCCAGAGGGCAGAGTCCAGCCTCTCCAGCACCTGGTGTGATGCTTGGCATTGTGGAGTCTCTGGTACAGAATGGGTGGATGAGCAAGGAGGCTTTCCAGTTAAACTGTTGGAAAGCTCAGCTGCAGTGATTGAAACTGTCCGTGTTGGGGCTGGCGTGTTGCTCCAAGAGCAGGCATTCCATGTGGGCGTTGGTTCGTGTCCCACCTGCTCCGCTCCCCATCCACTTCCCTGCTTATGACTGGGAAGGTAATGGAGGATGGCCCAAAGCCTTGGGGCCCTATACATGGAAAACTGGGGTAGGGGTGGGGGGGTGTGGCTCCTGGCTTCAGATCCACTTAGCTCGGGCCATTGTGTCCTGAGTCAGCAGATGTTAAGATCTTTCTGTCTCTTCTCTCTGTGAAATCTGCCTTTCTAATGAAAAAAAAATTTTTTTTTTAAAAGAACATAAGTAGGGCCCGGCGCGGTGGCGCAAGTGGTTAAAGGTCCTCGCCTTGCACGCCCGGGATCCCATATGGGCGCCGGTTCTAATCCCGGCAGCCCCGCTTCCCTTCCAGCTCCCTGCCTGTGGCCTGGGAAAGCAGTCGAGGACGGCCCAAAGCTTTGGGAACCTGCACCCGCGTGGGAGACCCAGAAGAGGCTCCTGGCTTCGGATCGGCATAGTATCGGCCCGTTGCGCTCACTTGGGGAGTGAATCATCGGACGGAAGATCTTCCTCTCTGTCTCTCCTCTCTGTATATCCGCCTTTCCAATAAATAATAATAAAAAATAAATCTTTAAAAAAAAAAAAAGAACATAAGTAATTGTCCGTGTGTATCTAAAAGGCATCCTTCAACAGTTTTCCGAAGAAATGATCCGTTGTCAGTTGGATGTAAGATGGGTTAGCAACAATGCCCGTCTCAAAGTTGTTGTAAAGATTGACTAGCGCACATGAGCACGCTGAACTGTGTCTGGGATGTTCTCGGTGCTCAGTTAGCGTTATCTGTTGTGCCTCTGTGGACCTGCTTGCCAGTGAAAACTCGGTCACTGTTGTGAGCGTGGAGAGGGTAAAAAGAAGCTATGGAACAGCCTCTTGGCTTGGGAACCAGACGCCATTCTGGAATGGGGAGAGCATGAACTTTTATTTTTCTGTTTGTGTTTTAGTGACTGAAGGGTGTGGTTGGCATGGGATTGAGTTTCATCTGTCTGTGAGAATTGTAAAAGCAAGGTAGGTGCCAGGTTTATTTACTCTTCTCTGTCTTCTTTCCCCAGTGTGTGTGTGTGTGTGTGTGTGTGTGTGTGTGTGTGTGTGTGTGTGTGTGTGTACTTCAGGGTATACTGACCCATCGTGGGTAAGGTTTGATTACCGTTTAGGGATAACATTATTTTTCAGTCTCTCTCACCAAGGCCCCCAATGGTCTTTCACCATGGTTGATCTAAGGTTATGGGCTGGCTGTCTGTCTGGTAGCTTGCTAGGATGTATTGAGTGTGGGGGAGCAGCTTGACCATAATTGGGGTAGTCATGACATGTGAGTGTACTGTTGCACATACCCCAGCCCCTCTGATCTCCCCCTGAAGGGTAGAAGGCTGGTGAGCAGTCCCCGTGTGTACTGGACACGGTGGGAGCCAGGCTGCACTGGCAGCTGCACGTCTTGTCGCTGGTGACAGGACCTCTCTGTTAGCCCTGGGTTTTGATGTGATGTAGTGTGCTGGTGTTGCTGTCTTCTGCTCTAGACTGGAGCACAGTGCCCAGGACGGCTCTGGCTCACATGCCACTGTATGTTCATCAGGTACCACCCAGAGAGCTGTGAATGGCAGCTTTGTGTAGCTCTGCAAACCTGTTTCTGTTAGAACATGACCTGTTAGTAAGAACTAGTGCTAGTTGACACAGTTCTAGTTTTCTGCTGTCCTAAATATGTTTGAAACCCTTTTGCTCGTTGGCACAGGAAATTTCCCTCCAGTGTACACTTGATAGCTTAACTAGCAAATCTCACAGTGAATTGACTCCCAAGTCCGTGTTTGGACTCTGGCTTCGTCCTACTGTAACAGTGCAGATTCCGGAGGCTTCCTCAGAAGCAGGGAACAGAAACCTTTCATACTGGACTATAAGGGAGAACGCTGGAGCCACGTTGTGAGGCTGCAGGAACCCCTGGGGTCGGCCCTGTGACCTTGGAAGGAAAGAGGAGGGAAGGGTAATTCTCTGCCAGTTAGTCATCATCTGGTTGTCTGACATTTCAGAGTCAAATCTGAGTGGTCACTCAGGACTTTATCTTTTGCTTCTATTGGGTAATAGTAGAGTGCAGTTACTTCATGGAAATACCACAAACATGCTGGGAAGGAGAGAGAACACTGATTTAATGCTTACTCAGGGTTAGGCATGGTACCATAAATTCTACATGTGTTCTTTTACTGAAATATGACAAGTTCATAGGTAGAAGTTTTCAAGTCTAGGTGCATAATCTTAACTATCATTATCTTGAACCGTTGAGACCTTTATGATAGCCTTTATGATGCTGATGGATGTTGTGTTACTTGTGTCTTTTTGAACGTTATGGAGCAAAAAAAGTATCTACATGTGTTAGTATTTTGTTTTTGTTTTCAGGATTTGTTACTGATTTATCCAAGGGCAGTGAGGCAATAGTGGGTCTGAAATGAGAGACACTTTCTGTCTTGGGAAGCTGAGACTGTTGACCTAGGGTTTGCTGAAGTTGGTACAGGGGAGGTCAGAGTAGGTTGGTATTTTCAGGACCCAAAATGGGACCCAAAATTGGTCCATATTGGAGTTGTTTAAAGGTACAATTTTGCTTGATCTTTGTATCTACAAATGACATGAACAAGATCCAGAAATGTTTGGGGAAACTTCTGTGAAAGTCCCTGATCCAATGCAAATGAATCTCCAAAAATACCACAAAATTTCCCCATTTGGCTATTTTGTCTAGCTGGGGGAATTAACTGTCGTTATGCTTATAAAGAAATTGGCATGCATTCTTTTAAAACAACTGTAACTTTGATTTTCTACAGTTGAGTTTTCTCCAGGAGTTCTCATTGGAGGTGTCATGTCTGTGTGTCATATGCAGTTGTAGGATCGGAGTGAATTGTGCCATTCTCTTGGGTAACATGACATTGAGTTGTCATGGTCCCCCTACTTTTTCCATACTGAGGGTTCTCTACTGCTAAGATAGTGACTGACTGTTGTGGGTTTGAACGTGAGCCACAGAAAGTAACCTAGAGTCACAGTGCTGTCCTTTCAGGGCCTGAAAAGTACATGCTAATACTTCATTCTCATTCTCTTTAGCACAATTTTTTTTTCTTTTTAATTTTTGCTTATCCAAGGCAGAAAGAGAAACGCACACATGTGGGGGGTGGGGTGGTGGGGGCACTTCCCACCCACCTGTTCGTTCCCCAGCTGTTTACATCGACTGGAGCTCTGCCAGGCTGAAGCTGGTAGCTGTGAACTTGGTTCAAGTCTCGCTGTTAGGAGTGGGAACCACGTGCTTGAGCCATCCGCAGCTTCCTCCCACGATGCACATGAGCAGAAAGCTGGAGTTGTGAGTTGATCCAGACTGCAACCCAGACACTTGGACATGGGATGTCCCAAGTGCATCTTTTCTCTCTCTCTTTTGAAATGTATTTACTTTTGGGGAACAGGTATTGTGACACAGTGGTTTAAGCGACTGCTTGGAATGCCTGCATCCATGTCAGAGAACTGGTTTGCATTCTGGCCACTGTGGTTCTGAGCCGGTCTCTGCAAATGTACTTGGGAGGCCACGAATGATGGCCCTAATACTTGTGGGCTGGCTGCCAGGTTGAAGACCCTGATGAAGCACCTGGCTTCTGACTTCAGCCATGCACGTCTCTGGGTGTCATGACCATTAGGGGGAGTGAATCAGCAGATGGAAGATTTCTCTGTTTCTTTCTTTCTGCTACTCTTTCAATAAATAAATAAATATTTTTAAATGACTTGAACTCAGGCACCCTAGTGTGGGTTGCAGGTGTGCCAAGCAGTCTTTCCTGCAGTGGCAGATGCCCACCCCTCCAGCAACACCTTCACCTTCACACCATGCTCTTGTCCCAACGCTTCTGGCCTCACCTGTGATCCCAGACTCCAGCTGCTGTGTGCCTGGAGGGCAGAGGGTGATGGCTCAAGTAGTTGAATCCCTGCTGCCCCCCCCCCCCCGGAGGATGCAGGTTGAGTTCCTAGCTTTGGCCTGCCCTGGTTCTGGCCATTATGGCCATTTGGAAAGTAAACTAGCACATGGCAGATCTCTTTCAAATGAGTAAAATTGAGAAATGAATTTAAAAAGACCTATTGTTACTCTTGTTTCTCTGTTGACTTCATTTGATACATATGTGTGTGTGTATGTATTTCATTTATTTGAAAGGTAGAGTGACGGAGGAAGAGAAAAATTGATCCTCCACCTGCTGGTTCTTCTTTTATTTTTAAAAGAAATATTTTGTCTGATTGCTTTTCTTTTTGTATGCAGACTAGGTATAAGTCAGAATTTAGAAGTTGAGATACAGGATTGTTCAGGATTGTTTAAAGTCTCATGGTGTAAGTTTGTCCCACTAACAGTGATGCTGAATTTCATCATTGTGTAGAATTCCTGTCTGTCACATTTACCCACTACAACATTGTCTTTCTTTTTTAAATTCATAATCTGTAGAATTATACTGATGTTTTAAAATCTATTGGTGGCAGTGTCATCTAGTTGTCACAGTGAAAATACCCCTTTTTAAAAAACAGCAACAGATTAAACTGGTTAATGCTTTATAAAAATTGATTGTTGCATGGAAGGTGCTATGTAAAAAGTGGTGTTCAGGGTCGGTTTAATTTGAGCTTCCTTGTAGTGCGAATTTTTAAGCATGGAGTTTAAATACAGTTGCTTAAGAGTCTTGGGAAACAAATCTGGTTTTGCTCAATGGTAAGGAATTTTTGCTGATAACCTTTTCATGGTTGTATTTAAGTGACCTGTTAACATTTCTCATAGTTTTCAGACAAGTTCTTTCCTGTCCCTCCCCCCAGTGTGGTCCCTGTGCCCTGGAGTCTGGAGTTAGCTGACTCAGCACTTAGCTGACCTCTCCGGAGAGCAGCATTGCCGCAGGAGCTCTCAGTGTGAGGCAAGCGTCTGCACTCTGTGTGGGCACAGTGTTGGGGAGAGAGGGATTCTCAGCCTGGGAAAACTTGTCATACAATAGTCTCTTGAATCTGTACGTGTTTACATGAACTTGTGAACATGTCTGTAGGACATCATCTTAGGATTTCTTCTGTAGATCTTCTCCATTTCATTCTTTGTGAAACTTGGAGATGTGGATTTTGTTTTAATTCAGGATACTTGTAGAGTCTATTTGTTAACTATTTTCTTTGAATGTCTGCATACCCCTTTGATAATAACCTCTGGCACTTGCTTAGTGCTATAAAAAAGCAAGAGAATCCTTGAGATTCTTGCTCGCGTATACAAGGTGAGGATTTAGCTGCTAAGCCATCACACCAGGCCCGAGTGAATCCTTTTTTTCTACTCCAGACTGTATGATCACAACATTCTGTATTAAGCTGTGATGGCTGTGTTTTACCTTCCTGTCCTGAGTTGGAGGCTGCCAAGTCATTATATGTTTGCTAGTTTCTGTAAGGAGAGTATCTGCCGAACTTGCAAGTAGTTCTAGAAGAGTCCATATTTCTACAGGGTATGTGGAAAAGGTTGGAAGCATGTTTGGTTGCAAAATGATTGTGAATGGGAGATGTACCACTGGTAATTAGTGGTCAGGGACCTGGGATAACAGTCCACAGTCAGTAGTCAAAAATTTAGCTAAGGACTTGGTGAGTTGGTAGAAAATGTTTTTTCCTTATTTATTAAAAGTAATTATTGCTTATGACAGGAATGTTTTTGGAAGAACCTTTCAGAGGAGGAAATAGGAGAGTGAGGTATTTCCCTGAAGATGTGCTGTTACTAATGTGTTTTGGGTATGTCTAATCCCTGAAATCACAAGTAGCTAGGAGCAGGGGTGTTGTGGCTCAGTGGTCAGTCATCCCTCTGGGGCCTGTGACAGGGGTGTTGTGGCTCTGTGGTCATCAGTCCTTGGGGTGCCCATGACAGGGGTGTTGTGGCTCTGTGGTCAGTCAGCTCTTAGGGGGCCTATATCCCATGTCATGGTGCCTGGCTTTGAGGCCTGGCTCTGCTTTCTTTTTTTTTTTTTCCCTCTTCCTTTTATTTTACCTTGGTATGTATGTTTTTTTTTTTTAATTTGAATTTACAATTTTTTAAGTTTTTGGTGATGCTTACATAGTTGATCAGTGTGGGAAGAGTGAAGGGTTAGGGAAAAGTGTGTGTGTGATCATTGTTTCCAAATTTGCTATTTCTTCTTCCTGCATCTGGGGGAAGGAAGAACATAAGGGGAGAAGCCATACCCAGCCTCCCGACTGCACCAGTACTCTGTGGTGTGGGATGGCCACCTATGCCAAACCAGGGTCCCTGAAGAGCTTGTTCCAAGGCTTCTGCCCAAACAGTTTTACTAGTTTTGAAACACTGTCAATCTCTCAGATCCAAGGTGAGGAACTCCTTCCAATGTCCATTGATGGACATAGTCAAACGGAAGAGTCTCCATTCGCCCAGATGTTTGCTGCCATTGTTTGGCTGGGGTAGTTGTCCAGCTTGCCTGTCTTCCTCTTGTATCTCTGTTATGGTACCAGATGTCCTCTGCAGGCCCCAGTGGCTGCCACATCTGGTCCACCTCCCACTACTCTGTCTTTGCTACTGGGAAGCTCTGACATGTGGCATGATCAGACCACCAGTCCTGGATGTGAGACCCCAGTCCCCTGCACACCCCCACCTGTGCCTTTGCCAGAGCCCTGCAAGACCACACACCAAGTCTCCGTGGCCAGTGCGAGCTTCTCCTGAGGCTGCCTGAGCAAGGCCCCACAGGGCCCTCCACCCCGGGGCCTCATGAACCCAGCACACAGGCGAGTCCAAAGATTCAGGCCAGGCGACCTGGACCCTGACGGACTCCTCCCACTCTCCCACTCTCCTCGCGGGGCTCCTGGACCCAGCACCAACTGTGCAGGCAGGCCCAAGGACCCCTGAGCCATGTGACCTGGGCCCTGGTAACTGGCATTCTGTTTTTCTTTCTATGAATCTGAGACATTCTGAGGATCTCATATAAGTGAAATGATGCTATATTCCTATTTACTGTTCTTGGTTAGGAGTTTAACCCATGTGATAAAGCTAACGTTTTCATACAAGAATTTAATGTACGTTAATAAAAGTCTTGTTCTCACTGTACGGCCATGCTCACCCTGCATTCCTGTGCACTGCCTGGCCCAGTTTATTAATCCTCTTCTTTCAGACTGGCAGAAGTGGAAGCTGCTGAGATTTTAGCTTTTGTTTTTTGTTGGCACCTAGGAGTAGAGGTACCTACTCATAGTAGAGGGGACTTTGGAGGACCTGATTTTGTGTTCATGATTTGTACGAAAGGTAATCTGGTGGAGTGAGAAGGCCCACTTAGCAGCGAGGGGGCCTGCTTTCTATTTCCGTTTTTTTCTGCCAATTCGTTTACAAGCTGTGCTTCACTTTCCTCTCCGAGGTCACTGAATCGTGAGGCTCTTTTTAACCCTTCGAATCCAGGTTTGAGTCAGTGGATGAGGTCTGTGTGTCTCCTGTGTCATCCTGAGTTCCTCTCATCTGGATGCTCAGGAGGAAGGTATGTTTTAATCTCTCATACTCAGTGGCTGTGATGGAATCATTGTGAAACTGTGGTTGAAAAATAATGTGTACATAGAAGGTGCTGTACAGATTAGAAATAATACGTACGTTATGACCCAGGTGAAAAATGGAGCTAAACGCTGTCTTCTCATGCCCGCCGTGACCTGCATGGTCGCCGCCGTCCGTCCCCTGTGCGGGGAGCTTTGTTCAGGCTCTGCCTTGACCACGCCCTCCTGGAGCTGCAAGGTGCAGTTTTTGCAGCTTTCTCTTTGCATTAAGTTGTGTGGGTTGAATTCCTTGACTCAGCCAGAGGTGAAACTGGGGAATTCACTGCTTGGAGGGCTGGAAATCAAGGTAGTTTTGCTGGGAAATTGAGCAACAGATCAGGTTACAAAGTTGAGTCCTGTTTGTGAGCTGGTCCCTGGTGCAAGGTGAAGCTGTGGCTTCATGGTTGCACATTTTGTTTTCCACTAAGCCTTGTAGCCTGGTCTCTGAGATCCCTGTGAGCTCTCCTGGGACAACATCTCCTTCAGCTTATTGGGAGAGTCCATGGACATCGTGAAAGTCATATGAAAATAGGTAAAATACCACTCTGGTTTTTTAATCAAGATTTTAAATCAGAAGTAGAGCTCTTTGGTGGGACCCAGACTTGTCAGCCCTTTACATAGCCCTGTTTTAGATTTTTAAAAACTCTTGTTCGTTAGAAGGAAAGAGACCTTAAGGACTGTGAACAGCTTGAGCACAGTGAGGCCCTTTGCATCACAGTGCCTTCGGGTGCTGTTCTGAGGAGTGCGGCCTGGGAGCCACATCACCATCAGCTCCTTCTCTACCAGGCAGACTCTCAGACTGCAAACTTAGTACGCAGAATTCTGTCTGCACACAGCTGTAATCTCAAAGGAGCTAATGGTATTGATCTGTTGTCTGGTAGATTTGCAAATAAACCGTGCCTTTTCTCAAAAAACCAAAGTTATATTGCTTTCCACATTAGAAAAAAGAAGGGGGTGTGTGTGTGTGTGTGTGTGTGTGTGTGTGTGTGTGTGTGTGTGTGTGTGTGTGTGTGATAGGGGGTAAGAGCTTTATTCTATGACCTATGGAAGTAGATACATTAGATACCCATAAAGCTAAAATTCACTTAGCTATATGATATTGCAGTTACCAAGAGACTTAGCAGTTCTTTTGGTTGTACCCAGGAGAATGTCAATATGAAAGCTTGTACATGAATGTTCATAATTCCGTTTTAGAAAAGATTTACAGGAGAGACAGAAATCTGTCCTCCGTGACTGGTGCAGTGGCATAGTAGGCCCGATAGTAGTGAAATAGTGGGTGGAAGGGGTTTCTGTGTGTGTGCTCACGTGTGCACACCTGTGTAACTCCTTCTCTCTGTAACTCTTTCAAACAAAACAAAACAAAACAGAAAACCAACCAAACAACAACAAAAAAATCTTCCATCTGCTGGTTCACTCTAAATGGCTGTCAAAAGCCAGGAGGCAAGAGCTTCTTCCGGGTCTTTCATGTGGGTGCCGGGGCACTAGCAGTTGGTCTATCCTGTGGCTGCTTTCCTAGGCACATTGGCAAGGAGTTAGGGCGGAAGTAGAGCATCCAGGCTGTGAACTGGGGTCTGTATGGAATGCTGGCTCTGTAGGCGGTGGCTTAACTCAGTAAGGCTCAGATCCAGTGCTCCAGAGATGCCTTGATCAGGCATGCCCTATATAACCAGTTTCCTAGAAAATTATAATAGTAAAAGCACTTCTTTTTAGTAAAATAGTTAAAGGGAAATCTAAAATTTTATGGCATCTACATCCATGGAGGAGCACAGAAAGGAACAGGTTGTTTCTTTTTTTGTATTTTTTAAAAAGATTTATTTATTCATTGGAAAGTCAGATACACAGAGAGGAAGATCTTCCGTCCGATGATTCACTGCCCAAGTGAGCGCAACGGCAAGCCAGGATCCAGGAACCTCTTCCGGGTCTCCCACACGAGTGCAGGGTCCCAAGGCATTGGGCCGTCCTCGACTGCTCTCCCAGGTCACAAGCAGGGAGCTGGATGGGAAGTAGAGCTGCCGGGATTAGAACCGGCGCCCATATGGGATCCCGGTGTGTTCAAGGCAAGGACTTTAGCCACTAGACCACACCTCTGGGCCCCACAGGTTGTGTTTCTCAGATACGTAGTGTTCTGGAATTAAAGCTGTCATGTACGTGTAATAAAAAGTGGTTCATTCTCAACATGGATGCTGTCTTACACACTTATATTTTGCAAATACGGGGCCCAGCGTGGTGGCCTAGTGGCCAAAGTCCTCGCCTTGCATGTGCCAGGATCCCATATGGGCACTGGTTTGTATTCTGGTTGCTCCACTTCCCATCCAGCTCCCTGCTTGTGGCCTGGGAGAGCAGTTGAGGACGGCCCAAAGCCTTGGGACCCTGCACCTGCATGGGAGACCAAGAAGAAACTCCTGGCTCCTGGCTTCAGATCAGCTCAGCTCTGGCTGTCGTGGCTACTTGGGGAATCAGTGGATAGAAGATCTTTCTTTCTGTCTCTCCTTCTCTGTGTAAATCTAACCTTCCAAAAAAAAAATACTGTCTCAACCCAGATGTCTCGAAGAATGGAACTTGCATTATTTTTTAACATATTGTTTACCCAATACTATGTCAATTAATTCCATAATGTTGTATAATGATACTGAGGCCTTGTTGGGGCTTTTAACTGACCGGATCTTTACTCTGTTAGACCTATCTTCAGACCATAGAAGGTCTCCCCAAGAGGCCACTGAACTTATCTGGACAATAGGACACGGAACTTTATGCTAGGCATGTGTTTGCAAGCAATGAATCTCAACTGAACTTGATCTATGGTTATGCAACAAGGTGGAGGAATCCACCATGGGGGGAGGGGTGTGGGAGGGGTGGGGGGAATCCCCAGCGCCTATGGAGCTGTACTACATAATACAATGTAAGCAACAATAATAATAAAAAAAAAAAAAAAGAAATTTAGACAGGAAGCAAGCAACAACTGAAAAAAAAATTTTGCCAATATTATAATGTTTATTACTGCCAGTTAATAAGCCTGTGGGCAAAGACAAACTGATGCGCGTCAAAGTTAAAATTCTCTGGGAAGTTTGGCAGGATTGTGGAAAGTTAAAATGCGTGTGTCCTTGGAACCAGCAGTTCAGGGTACCAGCCAGTAGGATAATTTGAGTTTTGTGCAAGAGGAACATGCATAAGCATTTTTTAAAAGAAAGATTTATTTATATTTTATTGTTAAGTCAGATATACAGAGAGGAGAAGAGACAGAGAGGAAAATTTTCCATCCGATGATTGACTCCCCAAGTGATCACAACGGTGATCAACGGTGCTGAGCTGATCCAAAGCCAGGATCCAGGAGCTTCCTCCAGGTCTCCCACATGGGTGCAGGGTCCCAAAGCTTTGGGCTGTCCTCAACTGCTTTCCCAGGCCACAAGCAGGGAGCTGGATGGGAAGTAGAGCTGCCAGGATTAGAACCGGCGCCTATATGGGATCCCGGTGCATTCAAGGCAAGGACTTTAGCCACTAGGCTACCATGCTGGGCCCTATTTAGATATATATTTTTATTGGAATTGATAAATTTATTACTTTACACAGAGTAGCATGTCTACATGCATTGAAATAGATAAATCCTTTAAGCATATGTAAAGAGCAAAAGACAGCAAGTTATAAAAAGTTATTTGTTAAAAACACTAAGTGTTCACTATTTCAGCCCAGTGCCACATGTCACATTCTTTCTGGTAAGGCATCCTGTGCCTGGTACCACATTCTGCATTGGAGTTGTGTTCAATGACTTGTAACCCAAAACTGCAATGTAATAATGAGTTTTTGACATTTTTTTCTTACTTAAAAGAGGTCCAGGAATAACCAGTTCGGGGCTGGTGGTGCTCTGCAATGTCAAGGAACCAGTTGGCTCCAGTGTTAGTTGCTTTGCCATTCTCAACACGTCGCTTCCTCCCTGCAGTCCAGGATTGCCTGTTCTCCAGCCGCCTCATCTGTAATCTAGTCAGGAGGAAGAAGAGTGTCCAAGAACTAGTGCATGTGACCCCTTTAAATTCAGTTCCTGGAAATCACTGTCGATTCTTGCCTGCGTGTCTGTCGGTTTGAACTCAGTTACACAGAGCTGCAGGAAAGGCTGGGAACTGCAGCGTCATTCTGGCTTTGTTCGCCCAGTCAAGGTCCTGTTGCAGTGGAGGGAGGAGAGTGGACGCTGGGCCGCAGCGTCCGGTGCCTGCTGCAGCGCCTGGGCGGGTTCTGCACTCCCGGCGTCCTTGGTCCTGCCTGACCTTGGCAGAGCTGCTCATTCTGTGTCCATTGTGTCCTCTTCTCACATTGTTGAGCATGTCCAGGTGCTCCGTCCAGATGCTTCTTGCAGGCACAGATCGCCACTCTTTGAAGATGACCCCCGGAAAGGTGCTGAAGATTTTCACACTGGTGTCCGTTTGCTTTTTTTTTTTTTTTTTTCAATTTAAGATTTACTTACTTATTTGAAAGTTGGTGAGAGACAGAATATGAGAGAATGAAAATATCTCCCATTTGTTGGCTCACTCCTCAAATGGCTGTAACAGCCAAGGCTAGACCGAGCTGAAGCCAGGAGCCAGGAGCCCCATCCCAATCTCCCATGTGGGTCATCCACTGTTGCTTTCCTAGGCACATTAATGGGAGCAGCATCAGAAGTGGAGTAGCTGGCACTTGAGTTGATGCCTTTGTGGGATGCTTGCGCCGTAGCCGGTGGCTTCACCCACCAGTGCCAGCCCCACCTGTTCCGTTTGTTGCCTGCAGCCTGCTTGGTGCTTCCACAGGTGTCTTCAGGGACTGCTGTCATGCTGCTGGCTTCTTAGAGCAGTTGTGAAAACTCCAGGTGCTCTGAGAGTGCACTTTTGTTGTGTTGCAGTCAGGTGGCACTTAGCAATGAACGTATGTTCTGAGAAACAAATCATTAGCTGGTTTAATCGTTTTGCAAGTGTGATGGAGTGGACTTGCACAACCTGAGGTGGCTGCTATGCCGCTGGACCCATGTCTTCTGGCACCACCGTTGCGTAGGATTGACATGCAGTGTGGGACTTTGGATTTGCTTTGTTTGGAAATTTGTCTCTTCTATCCCCTCTTCTGTTTTAAAACTGTAAATATAAAAAAGCATATTATTTATGAGAAGTTCTCAGCTCTTTTTTGAGAATATTAATTAGCTGAGAGTCATACTCTTAGAAACAGGAAGCTGTCAGAAGGACCAGTGATGAGCTACAGACTCAGAGCAGTTTTGTGTAGATTATCCGGGTTGGTTAGATTTTCAGAGGTTCTGCCTTGACTGAAGACGTAGCAGCTGTGCGAAGCTCAAGTGTAGTTCCATGACGCCGTGGGGGACCGTTGCTTTTAAGTCATAACTGGTCTTACTTATTCTAGTACGTTTCCTGGTATGCTGATTTTCACAGTTAAAGAGGGTAACTCCTGGACATGGTGTTGCAGTGTGAATGCTGCAGAGTGCAGGGGCCCACGTGGGAGGCTGCGTGGGGGGCTGCGGGCCTGGCCTCTCCAGGGGGCCCACTGCTGTGTGCAGATGCTCCTGCAGGAGCAGCGAGAGCATCCATTTCTTTTCTCTCTTTCGTAATGTCGATGTTTAAAGACTCACTTTATTTGAGAGGCAGAGTTAGAGAGGGAAAGACACAGAGATGGTCCATCTGTTGGCTCACTTCCCACATGGCTGCTAAAACCAGGGCTGGATCAGGCCTACGCCAGGAGCTTCATCCAGGTCCTGGGAGCTGGACTGGACGTGGGACAACTGGGTCTCCAGTTACTGTCCATAGGGAGTGCCAGCATTGCGGGTCATGACTCAACCTGCTGTGAGACAACACTGGCCCCTTAATGTCATTGTCTAAAAATAATGTCATGAATAGTTTAGACAGCTACTCGTGCTCCTGTGGTAAAATAGAAGCTTACCCCGGCCCGGCAGGAGAGGACACATCGGGAACTCCGAGGACTTGACTTGTTGGCACTGGAGCATAGGGCTTCCCTTCAGACCTCGCCCTGGAGTGGGAGAACAAAGGACAGCACTCTAAGTGTTTTCCTGCCCAGCCACCGTCTGCCTGAGTTGCAGGGGAGATTTGTTTCAACAGGTTTACCATTCCAAAGTTAATATGTTAAAGAGCTGGACTTCTTTTTGTATTTTTCATGCCTTAATAAGATCTACATGACAGGCTCTCCACATGGTGGAATTTTTTCTTTCTTTTTTTTTTTTTTGCGGCCTGGTGGCATTTCCTGGCTTATTAGTGCACGGATTTTGATGTAACAGTGGAAGTGTAAAGAATTCCTAACCTGAAAATTGCCCCAGTGGATTACATATTTCTGCAGATGAATAGACAAAGTATGCGCAGATTGTATCTGAATTTTTTCAGGTATGAAACAAGTAGTTTTACAGATTTCACAGGTTTGGATGTCGCTCAGAGTCTTACTGAATGCAATGAAAGATAAATACCAGAGACCAGCACTGCAGTACAGAGTGTCAAGCCACTGCTTGTGACACCGGCTGCCCGCGTTGGATGGCCCATTTGAGCCTCAGCTTCTCTGCTTCCTGTGCAGCTCCTATTGTGTCGCCTGAAGCAACAGGTGACGGCCCGCCACCCAGGTCAGACCAGGATGGAGTTCCTGACTCCTGGCTTCAGCCTGGCCCAGGCCTGGCTGGAAAGTGAGCTAGTGAACAGAAGAGGTGTGTGCGCACGCGTTAACTTGCTTTCTCTCTGTAGCTCCACCTTTCAAAGAAATCATTAAAAACGCACATCGGATGCTTCGAAAAGTTTGCCCAAGAAAGGAAATAAAAGATAAATTAATATTGGAAAAATATGAAATCCATGCTGTTTTCCATAAAATGTGTGTTCTATGAACTTACTGAAAACGCTTCATTGTTTGGTTTTCAAACTCAGTGGCACCAAAATAAACTTAACGTTTATTTCCATTTCCTGTGACACTTTGAAGAACCCTTGTAGAATTCCTTGTTTAAAAGTTGGAACAGATTTGAATACCGTAGAAATGGGATTGGGAAAGCAGACCTGCAGTGTTTGTGGATGTGAACAAAGTCAAGGAATGGAATGAAGTCATCGTTCAAAATAGTGCTTTAAGACAAGCAGCCTTTTCAGGAAAGGGGGTTGTCAAGTTTCTGTTAAATGTCTGCCACAGAATACTGTATTGTAGTTCATTTCTCTGTTTATTGAGGAAATCCTTCATGACAGCAGGTAGATGACCATCAACTTAGTGACAAGATACTGCATTGGGGCAGAGTAGTCGTTTTCATTAGGGGCCAGGGCACAGTGGTCAGACCAAAGCTAGAGCCAGCCGGGAGGCTAAGGCGGCCCAACAAAGGGATTTTTTAAAAGAAGATGTAAATCATCTTGTGTCAGTCACCTGTACATACGCTCCAGCCCTCTCTCCCTCCCTTCAGTTCTGTGGCAGCGCCAAGCGTGTTCCTGCCTCACTGCCCTTGACCTTGTGCTATCACGGTGGGAGGCAGAGGCACACTGAGGCCTGACTGCCGGGGGTCTGAGGCTCTCACATCGCAGCCCTGAGTGTGTCTGCACAGGAGTAGATGCAGTGCATGCTGCTCATTGTCGGGAGGTTGGTACGTGCACAGGAAGGGCCTCCGTTGGCCAGCTGTTGGCTGTGCATGTCTCAGTTCAAACGTCACTTCCTCAGCGAGATCTCTGTTGCCCATTTAGTCTGTTAACCACCCAGCCACAGGGCACATAGCACTTATAAATCTGAAGTTATTTAATTGAATGTCTTGTTTAAAAAAAGATTTATTTATTTTTATTGGAAAAGCAGATCAGATTTACGGAGCAAAGAAGAGAAACTTCTTCCACATGCTGGTTCACTCCCCAAATGGTTGCAACGGCCTGAGCTAAGCTGATCTGAAGCCAGAAGCTTCTTCCGGGTCTTCCACGTGGGTGCAAGGTCCCACAGCCGTGGACTAGCCTCTGCTGCTTTCTGAGGCTGGGTGGGAAGTAGAGCACCTGGGACACAAACCAGCTCCCATATGGGATGCTGGCGATACTGGCAGAGGATCTGTTAATGCCACTGCACTGGCCCCATATTTATTTTTATCCCTCTTTCAATGTAATGTACATGGAAGCAGGGATATTTTTCTGTTGTACTCCCAGCATGCAAAACAATTGCCGGTCAGTGTATGTTGAATGAACTAGTGGAGGTTGGGTCTGTCCCAGAAGGGATACTCTAGGCAGCTTCACTAACAGGTGGTGGCATCCCAAAGGGTGCTCAGCAGGACCAGGTTGTGCTCTAGACTGTGGGTGTCTGGCAGGGCCTCCTTGGGATAGAGTAGTTGGTATAGAAGATGTTGAGCCTGAGGACGAGATGTATGTTACACTTTTCTTCAGGTTTTTATTTCTGTTGCTTCTAGCTGCTGAGTTCATGTCCCTTTCTATAAGCTGTGGAGCTTACTTGTGTCTTTAAGGTTGGGGACAGCTGGTTACCTAGCAGCATTATAAAGTTACAGCTTTGTTGAGCTTCTAAAATGGTGAGTAGACAGTACGGATGCGTAATTAGATGCTAAGCCATGTGCGATCAGGTTGGAAGTCGAGGGGGTGGTCGAACATCCTAAGTAGGTGATTGGAGACCAGGAACTCGAGGCTTTCCTCCGAATCAAGCTTGCTCACGGTTATCGTTCTTTGATATCTATGCCATTACTTCTTATTCTTTCAACTTTTTTCTACATGTGTTAACTGTTTTTCTTGCAATTACTCTAGCTCTGTTTCCGTGTTTTCCTTCTCAGTTCTTTAATGGAATTGCAGGTGACATTTCTGTTATTTGGCCAGATTCCCTTGGATAAAATCCCTTCTCTTCTCTTTTCTGTCGGCAAAGCGCCGTTCCAGCAGTCACTCTGGCTTGAAGCCTTGCAGCCATCTCATGTTCTTCTTGCTGTCTTTCTCCCACAACCAAAACTAGAGACGTCCCGTGTCAGGTAAATTGCCTCAGTGTTATTCCTTGTTCTGTTCCAGGTTCATTGTGTGGCAGTTCCCTTCTTTCTGCATTCATTTATCTGAATTCAGGATCTCAACATGTTAAACAGTTTGCCCAGTGAAGCAGATTCGTAGCTAACCTTTCCCCCACTTTGTGGTCCTCTTTGCCATATTAACTGTCCGGGACACTAGTCGATCCTGTTCCTTTCTGCTTCTGAGAGTGGCCTTGACTTTGTATTGCAGGAATGTCACCTAACTGTGATACTCTGACCTACTCACACTTGTTTTAGCTGACGTGGTTCTGTCTCTTGGAGGAAGAGAAGCTCCTTGAAGGCAGGAACTTTGTCTCATTGGCTGTAGTGCCCAGCACCCAGTGTGCCCTGCGTGTAGTGTGTACTCAGTAAGTACTTGTTGAAAAGAATGAGTGAAAAATGCGTGGAGTTTATCAGTCCTGTCCATTTTTAGAAGCCTTTAGAGTATTGCCTTTTTCAGGAGTCTTTGATCTTCCGTGTATTTCTGTCTAAAGGCAGGCGCCTGCCTGGAGCAGTGTCTTTCTCTTTCCTCTTTTTATTGCTGCACTGACTTTGTACATGTAATGTCATTGCTGTGAAGGTAACAGTGGGTCATTTTAAATAAAGGTATGCTTATTTGACTCCGGTTCTGGGGACTGGAAGTTCAAGAGAGTGGCGTCTGGTGAGGGCCCACTTGCTGCCCTATGATTTGGCAGGGATGTCCAGGGGAAGGCAGGGCAGCACGTATGTCTCTACTCAGCAAACCACCGGCACCTGACCCTTGTGACCCTGTCTGTCTGTAGCTACCTCCCTCTGGCCCTGCCTGCAGTGTTCACCCGTTACATATGAAGTGTGGCCCACGGTCGGTCTCCACACGGCCCTAGAGCTATTCCTCCTGCGGCTCTTCTTCCTGGTGTGATTGGTATCCGTGTTCTTGGTCTTGTTGCCCTGGCGTTTGCCTTCACTTTCCCTGGTGTTGTTGTGTTGTTTCCTGGGTTAGGGTCTTGACTGCTTGGATTCCATGTGTTTTTCTTTATTCCTCAGAATTGGTAGAACATACCATGAGAAGCTTTTTCTTTAGAACTTGAAGGCAATTACTCCACTTTCATTTAGTCGATGTTGCTCTTGAGAAGTCTGTTGCCATTTGTTCAGTCTTGTAGTTTTGTCGGGAGGAATTTAGGCAGGGCTTCCTGTGTTCTGTGTGGTGTCGTACTGGGTCCACGAGCGTGAATGGGGGTCATTAGTGGCATTAGGCAGGTGCCTAGAGTACCCAGGGTCGTTTCCTTCTGTTGCTTGTCTGTGTTGTCTTGACATGTCTTACTGTTGTCCAGCAGGAAGTTGAGTTTCTTTTGTGGGGAGCAGGGCTCCAGAAGGCCAAGTTGGCAGCTGCCAGTCCTCATGAAGCCTAGTCTTGGAACTAGCACAGCTTTGCTTTGACTGTGTTCCATGGTCAAGGCAGAGCTAAGCTTCAAGGAGAAAGGAAGTAGATCCCAGCTATCGGTGTAAAGGGAAAGTATCAGAATTTGCAGCTTTCATCTACCACACTGCTCTTCTTTGTTTTTGAAATAGATGATACGTTTTTCTGTTTTTTTTTGTATCCTTTGGTTTTAGATGATTTGTAAGATGAAGAGGGAAGAAGAAGGCCTTTGCCCTTCTCAGAAGTCTTGTATAGTTTCTAACACATGTGAAGATGATGGAGGTTCTAGGGACTGAGATGGGGCAGTATGCTGGCAAAACCTGCTAACGCTGCTCATCTGTTACCCTTGAATCTAGCACAGTGCCTTGTATCTGTATAATGAGCAATCATTGGTTTGTAAGTCAGATCTTACCCATACCTGCTCAGTCATAGTGTGATTTGGCTGTATGTGACATTGAAATGAATCAAGAGTGGATTGCATTTAGCCTTGCAGCTAGGATATGGGGTGCCTGGCTCCAGCACCCAGCTCCGGCTCCTGGCTCCAGCACCCAGCTCCAGCTCCTGGCTTTAGCTTCCTGTTAATGTGGATCCTGAGAGGCAGGGTTGATGGCTCAAGAAATTAGGTTCCTGCTGCCCAAGCGAGAGACCTAGAATAAGTTCCTGTGACCTGACTTCAGTCTAGTCCAGCTCATTGCTGGCGTTTGGGGAGTGGAGCAGTGGATGGGGTCCTTCTCTGTGTATCTCAAATAAATACTTTAAGAATTAAGAATCTTTCCAGTAGAAAAAGCATTCATTGATGGAAAGTAACTTTATACAGAAAGATTTTTTTCCCAAAGAACCATAGTATGTACTGTGTGGAACTCTTAGTCATGGGTTCATACCAGAGAATCCTGTTGATACTTAGTTTACAGTTATGAGCTGCCAGAGCTCTTCATTTCTCTAACACATTATCTGCCGCCGCTTTCCATTACATATGTTGCTCCGTACAGCTGAAGGCATGCAGCCCCGAAAGGGGTGGGGCGCTGTGGAGGGAAGGCGAGACGGGATCCGGCTGGCAACAGAGGGGAACAGATGGGTTGTGGGAGATGGCCCTGCCCCCATGTTGTTTTATTCCAGCTGCTTCTGCTCAGCCATGAGTCAGCAGTCCAGAAATTGGAGTTAGTGATCCAGTGTTGAAAAGGAAAGTTTTATCCTGGGTTTAGTAGCATTAGGAATTTGCAACACTAAAGCATGCAAATTTTAAGTCAGTAAATTATTAAACATATTCAGGAATTGGTAGGTAGGATTTTATCCACTATGGCTGTATCAGCAATTTTTGGATATTATGTATAGGTGGGTGTAGTTTATTGAGATTTTCCTCGGTGAGTTATTTCATAATGAGTAGAATAGTGTGTTTGCCAGAAGAGTTAGCTTTTCCTCCAGTGTATGTTTGTTATTCTGTTTCCTTTTTTATGTTTACTTATTTATTTTCATCTGCTTGAAAGGAAGGAAGAGCGACAGAGAGAGTGGATGTCCATCTTTTGTGTGCTGGTTCACTGTCCACATGCCTGCGGCAGTCCCGTGCGGGGCAGCATTCACAAGGACGGCCGGGCCCAGTGTGGGCTGTGACCTGCTGCTTCACAGGAGGTGGATGGCAAGTGAAGTGGCAGGGACTCCAACTGGCGGCTGATAGGAGTTGATGGGTAGTCATGGTATATCCTATGCAGTGGTGTAACCCCTGGCGCCACGGTGTGCACCCCTATTCTCTCTTCGACTGCTTGGACTTGGCTTCTGGTCTGTTTTCTAAAATCAAGATTAAGGAAGCATAATGTTTTTATTAGGTCTTCCCTTTGCTGTGAAAAAATCTTAATTTTTGAAAATAGAAAATTGTGCAGTAGCATAGTAGGTAAAAGTATTTGCCTTGCGTGTGCCAGGATCCCCATATTGGTGCCAGTTCATATCCTGGCTGCCCCACTTCCCATCCAGCTCCCTGCTTGTGGCCTGGGAAACCAGTAAAGGATGGCCCAAAGCCTTGGGGACCCGGCACCCGCATGGGAGACTGGAAGAAGCTCCTGGCTCCTGGTTTCAGATTGGCTGAGCTCTGGCTGTTGTGGCCACTTGGAATGTGAGTCAGCGAATGAAGGATCTTTGTCTCTCCTCTCTGTAAATCTGCTTTTCCAATAAAAATAAATAAATCTCGGTTTTTACCCTTCTTTTTTAAACCCTTACAGTCCTTAATGATTTGACAGTTACTTGTTGGAAACCCTGGTTATCTGTGAGGCCATTTTCCCTGATGCTGAATGTTCTCCTTGTTCTTCCTTCTGCGGATAGGTGTGGGTGGGCGGAGAAGGAGCTCTCCTGTCTGCTGGTTCATTCGAAGTGCCTGCGCCTGAACCGGAACTCAGTGCAGGTTTCCCATGTGGGTGACAGGAACATAATCCCTTGAGTCCTTAGTGCTGCCTTCTGGGATCTCCTCAGCAGGGAGCTCGAGTCAGGAGCCAGAGATGGGCTTCACATCCAGTTGTTCTGACATGGGGCACGGGTCTCCTAACCAGGGTTTAGAATGCTAAGCTGGATGTCTGCCACCCTGTATTTGAAGCTTTCTCAAGATTTGTTTATTTTTACTTGAAGTCAAAGTTAGAGAGGAAGAAACAGAGAGGTCTTCTACCCACTGGCTCACTCCCAGTATGCTGCAGTGGTCAGAGCTGAGCTGATCTGCAGCCAGGAGCTTCCTCTGGGTCTTCCACATGGGTGCAGGGGCCCAAGGGCTTGGGTCATCCTCCGTTGCTTTCCCTTAGAGAGCTGGACTCAAGTGGAGCAGTGGGGACTAGAACCAGCGCCCACAAGGGATGCTGGCACTGTGCTGGCCCCTGAGGCTGGAGTTTTGATTCCATCCTCCTGCTTTCCTTTAGTTTTTGTTCCTTTTCAGAAACTCCCCTCTTGGCATGGGCTTGTGGCATAGCTGTGGATCTTTGTACCCTCTGTTGGAGTGCCTACTCCAGGTCCCAGCTCCTCTATCTCGGATCCCATTCCTGCTAGTGCATGCCCAGAGAGGCAGCAGATGGTGGCAGAAGGCCTGGGTGGAGTTCCAAGTTCCTGACCCTAGCCTAGCCCATTGCTGGTTGTTGTAGGCATTGGGAGATTGAGCAAGGAACGAAGGATATCTCTCTTTCTTTGTTTTTTTTTTTTCTTATAGATTTATTTATTTCTACTTGAAAGATTTAGAGAGAGGGAGAGGCAGAGAGCGTGATCTTCCCTGTGCTGGACCACTCCCCAAATGATGGTGATGGCTAGAGCTGGGTGGGTGCGTGGGTACAGGGACTCCTCGTCTACTTCCCTCCCAGGCTGCAAGCAGGGAGCGGATCGCAGGTGTGTGGGATGGCTGATGCTTGCAGCTGGAGGATTACGAGCTGAGCCGCTCCAGCCCCCCTCTCTCCTTCCTTTTGTCTCTTGTTCTTTTACTCTTTCCTTCCTTTTGTTTTTTTGAATAAAAATGAATATAAATAAAAATTGTATAAAATGTGTTCCAAGCCATCATTTATCTGTGTGTGTGTGTGTGTGAGAGAGAGAGAGACAGACAGACAGACAACAGACAGATACACAGAGAGATAGTAGAGAGGAATTTTGAGGTCTGCTATCCTAAGAAGTCCTGGAGTGTCATAAAATTGAAGCCCCTTTGTCTGAAATGGCTGTTGTTAAAAGAAACACATGTTTCGTGGTCAGTGGCAAGTACTGAGCCACGTAGAGGGATTCTGTGTAGCAGTTTTTTTCTAGTGCATATGAATATATGGTTTCAGTGATAAAAATCATAAGATTAAAAACAATTATGTAGGTCATATTATGATTTTTTTTAAAATAAAAGTTTGTTTATTTGAAAGGCAGAGGGGTGAAGATAGTAGAGTCTGTCTTCCATTTGCGGTTGCCCCTCAGACGACTGGGCACGGCCAGGTGGAAAGCTGGAGCTTGCACTCCTGTGGGGTCACCAGTGTGGGTTCAGGTGCCCACGCATTCCAGCCTTCTGCTCTGCTTTCCCAAGTGCAGTGGAGCTGGATTGGAAGTAGAATGTTGGGAACTTGAACTGGCACCACATGGTTTGCTGGCACTGCAGTGTGCTTCTGAATCCGCTGTGTCACAGTGTCAGCCTCAGATTTTGCATTTTTTTAAAATCAACATTTGTTGTTTTAGAATCCCTAGAAATATTTAAACCTTTAGGAAACTTTTTTTTTCCAGTACGGGTGCCTACTGAGTTCTTGTGTTTGGTTCTTCTGAACTGTCTCGGGTCTTCCAGCCCATTCAGAGCAGAGCTGCCTTGTTAATGCCATCCCTTCACGGTGTCCTCTCAGCGGAGGATGCCAGCCAGGGCTCTGGTCAGGCCGGGCAGCGGTGTCGCCCTGCATCAGGGCAGAGGTGACGGGCATCTTCATTTTCAGTGCTTTTCTTCATTTCATGGCTATCCAGTGTTTTGTTGATTTCTTCATTTAAAGTGAATCAGAATGAAAATCTCACTAAAAATTAATGCAAAGAAATACTCCCTTCTAGTTCAAGACTGTAGTTCTTTTTACTATGAAGTCAGTATAAAGATACGTATTTTAGAGAAAATTTGGAAATTAGGAAAGCAAAGGAAAAATTGTGATAGTCCAGGACAACAAAATCCATTTCTTTCTAGGACATTTTTTCCTCTGCAGTATTTTTGTATTTGATCATCTCCTGATTTTTTTTTTTTTATTAATTTGGGCCCAGTATGGTAGCCTAGTGGATAAAGTCCTTGCCTTGCATATGCTGGGATTCCATATGGGTGCCATTTTGTGTCACTGCTGCTCCACTTCCATCCAGTTCCCTACTTGCAGCCTGGGACAGCAGTGGAAAGCCTTGGGATCCTAGGTCTGCGTGGGAGGCCTGGAAGAAGGTCTTTGCTCCTGGCTTCAGATCGGCTCAGCTCTGGCCATTGCAGCTGAGTGAACCAGCGGACAGAAGTTCTTTATCTCTCCTTTTCTGTAAATCTGCCTTTCCAATAAAATAAATAAATAAATCTTAATTAAAAAAATTAATTTGAAAGGCAGAGATACACAGAGAGAGCTCTTCTGTCTGCTGCTTTTTTCCCCAAGCATCTGCAAGGCCATATGGGTGCTAGTTTGTGCTTTGGCTGCTGGTGTAGCCGGGAGAGCAGCAGAAGGGGGCCCGGTGCCCCCGCGTGCCCCTGGGAGACCCCGGTGAAGCTCCTGGCCCAGCCCCCGCTGTTGAGTTCATTTGGGAAGTGAGCCAGCAAATCAAAGTTAGTCTCCATCTCTTTCTCCCACCTCCTCCTTTACTCCTTCTTTCTCTATAATTCTACCTTTCAAATAAATAAATAGTTTTTAAAAAGTTTATTTAATTTGTGTTTATGTGAAAGAGAGGGAAAGAGAAGTGATCTCCAATCCTCTGAGTCCATCTCCGCACGCCCCCTGAGCTGGACTCGGAGGAGCCCGTAACTGCATTGGGTTTGCCCCGTGGATGGCATGACCAACGTACTGCAGCTGATCTCTGCCGTCTCCCATCATAGGGACCACCCATAGCCTCACTGGGTCCCAATTACCTCTCCCAAAACCCAGCTACAAGTACTATCAGCATATAAATTAGGAGATTAAGTTTTTAACATATGAGCTTCAGACCACAACACGTGTTCTTTCCTTTACTTGCGCTGTATGTGCCATTCTTACTGCGTTTATGTTGTCCTCCTTGAGTGGTCTAATTGAGGACAGTTTCAGACTGGAAATCTCATTTGTTCTGTGAACATGCTTGGTTGATAATACTTGCCTACATTGTTTCTTTGTGGCGCCACCTGAACATTTTTACCTTGTTGTTCCCTTCCAGGTTGTCATCACGAAAGCCAAAGTGGATTTCTCCAGTGTGGTGTGCCTCCCCCCTTCCGTCATTGCTGTGAATGGGCTGGACGGAGGAGGGGCTGGCGAGAATGAGGACGAGCCGGTGCTGGTGTCGCTGTCCGCGGCCCCCAGCCCCCAGAGCGAAGCTGTTGCCAATGAATTGCAGGAGCTGTCCCTGCAGCCCGAGCTGACCCTAGGCCTGCACCCTGGCAAGAACCCCAACTTGCCTCCACTCAGTGAGCGGAAGAATGGTGAGTCCAGAGGGTGAGAATGTGGTCATTGTCCTGTCTGACTTGAACCAGGACCAACATTATTATTTTCTTTTGTTTTAGTGCATGTCACTGAAGAATTGTACTGTTTCTTTATCAGGTCTGTACAGAGAAATGGTGGTAAATGTAGGTGCTCATTGTAAGCCCAACATTTCCTCCCTGGAATAGTATAACTGCTTTCTGATTTGTCTTCCTACTTCTCTGCTTCTTCCACCCTGTTCCTTCCGTTATTTTGATACCTATTTGGCATCAATACATAATTAGCTACTAAAGATTTAGAATTAAGGGATGAACTTTTGGCACAGTGGCTAAAAGTTGCTGCTTGGAATGCTTGCATCCCATGCGAGTGCCAGTTCAAGTCCCAGGTATTCTGCTTCTCATTTAGCTTTCTGTCCCTCTGCGCTCTGGGAGACAGCAGATGAGCGCTTGCCTCCCTGTGGGAGACCAGGCTAGAGATGAGGACTCCTGGCTCTGTCTTGGCCCAGCCCTGGCTGTTGTGGGCGTTTGGGGATGAAGCAGCAGCCTGGGTCTGGGGAGGGGAGCGGCATCGCTGTGGCGCTGGAGGAATGTCGGTGGGAGTGAGGGAGACGGCAGAACACTGGTATGTGGACAGTGGATTCGAGTGAGGGCAGCCATGGCTGTCGGGCGGAGAGGCCTTGCGCATCCTCACATTCCTCTCATAAAAGTGTCTCCTTCTGTGTCGGAAGTCCTGAGAGAGTAGTTTCCAGTCCTTGTCTCTAATGTCCCGAGACTTCGGTGCTCTCTGGCTTCTGTCATCACCTTTCAGGTACTGCCATTGCCTGGGTCCCCTGTGTCCTTTTGTAGTGGATCCTGTAGCCAGGCTTAGGTCTTAATCCTACTTGCTCGCTCTCCAGCTGTGACATGCATGACCCCTCTCCCCTCACTGCCATGGTGACACTACTCTCTCCTGGCCTTTTTTGTAAAACTTTCTGGTGATTTCCCTCTCCTTGACTGATTTTCCCCGTATTATTACAATAGTATAGCCCTAAGTTCATCATTCTCTTTCCTGGCCTTTTGATTTCCATCTTTCTAGCCATTTCTTCTCCTACTTAGATTGCTTTCTTTCTCTCTATACACCTCAAAATTTGCTACTCCCCAGCAGTCAGCCCTGGGGGAAGAGGTCAGATGAACTAGTGAGAAAGTCATCTTTATATTTTGTGCTGGGTCTTTTCCTGGTCATGTGTAGGGAGGTAAGGGTAGAGTAGAAATGGAATACTCTGGAAAATGTGTCATTCCATTAGAATAAATTCTGACATCGGAGCAGGTGCTCTTTTGTGAATGGATGTGCTGCATGAGGAGAGAAATTTGCTTCCTAGACATGTTCCACCTAGACACATCCTGTACAGAAATCCCAGGGACTAGAGCTGTGGTGCAGTGGGTCAGACTGCCTCCTGTGATGTGTGCATCCTGCGTGGTGCAGTTCAAGTCCTGGCTGCTCCACTTTTCTGCAGCTCCCTGTTAATGAACCTGGGAAAGCAGCAGACATGGCTGTTGCAGCCATTTGAGAAGTAAACGAGCAGATGAAAGATTCTCTCTTTCTCAAACTCTGATTTTCAAATAAATAGGAATTTGCTGTGTTAGCAGTAGTCCTAGACAGTAGGCACTCAAGGTCGTGACACTCCGATTTGCTAAGCAGAGAAGATGCCCTCAGTTTAAGTGCACCTTGTTGTCCCAATTCCCCTTTCTCCTAGGCCAAGTGCTTAGGTGTAACTGGGTCCTGTGCAGCCTAGGCCTGGAAGCCTGGAGAAACCCTCTAGTGTGCCCTTGGACTCCAGCTCAGCGGGCGCTGTTGAGGGAACTTGTCATGGTGGAGAACAGGTTTTTTAATGAGATGTATTTATTCTTGAACAGTATGGATTAGTTGAAGTTTACATGCCTGGGATGATTATGCAGTCTTCTTTGGCTCAGCACAGATGAGAATAGATGTGAGTCCTTAGTAGTCAATGAATTTTGTAGCTTGCTTTTCTGGAAATAATTTTTTATATGAGGATGCCTGTTTTTCTGTGTTTACCATTTGATTTCATTGGTCCATCTTAAGTGCGTAGAAAGGCCTCGCAATTTTAATTGTTAAAATTTAAGTATAACTGTAATAAACTCTTGTGTATAGAAATAGTAATTCTTTCTGCTGTGTTCTTTTTCAAGAATGTTTGTCCTGGCTATTCTTGGTTTTTTCTATTTCCATATGAATTTTGAAGTCATTATGGGAGGTAGTGAGTATCTGACAGGGTCAGGGTACACATTAAGGTTCCCACATGCTGCACTGAAGTGATCGGTACAAGTCCCAGCCCTTCTACTTCTGACCCAGCTTCCTGGTGAGGGTGCCCTGCGAGGCGGCAGGCATTGAGTTTCAGTCGTCTGGCTTGTCTCGCCCAGCCCTCACTGTTGTGAGCGTTTGAGGAGTGAACCAGCAGACAGAAAATCTACCTTTCAATTAAAATGTAAAAAAATATTGAAATTGTGAAAAAAAAATCATTATGGAGTTTTGATTGGAATTATGTCTGTCAATCAATTTGGGACAGATTGATAACTTTGTAGAGATTTATACCCCGAATATAGTATATTTTCCCCACTTATTTATATCTTTTTATATGTTCACCCAAGAGGTTTTAAAATTTTCTCAGTAGTGAAACTTTGTCTTGTTAAATTTACTTTTAGCCACTTGATATGTTTGAAAAATGTTGCAAATGTTACCTTTTTAATTTTTTTCCAATTGTTTTGCTGATGGCGAATCTTGTTGTGAGAAAGGTAACAGATCCCGACTGCCTGTGTCTGCTCTCAGGGTTGCTGAACAGGGTGGGCAGAGCTAAGAAAGAAGGAAGCAGAGACTTGGGGCGTGAAAGTGCCTGCTGTGGCCCTGCGTGCGGCTGCTCCCCATGCGAGGTGTGCGCGGTGTTCGGTTGTGTTTGCACGCTTGTGGAGGGAAGGGTAGATGATGGATTATTTCTGTAAGAGAACAGACTGTGTGCTGCATGTTGTAGTGTTGCACAGGAAGTACCGAAATTAATTGTTGGAAGAAATAAAAATCCTGAGTGGGCAGCTTCTGATGCGCTTTACCACATCCTCAGGAAAAGCAGAGATGTGTAGATTATGTCCCTCAGAGCCTTATGGATTTTCCAGATTAGCTCTCCCAGTTGAAAATTCCCAGTTCTTGGGCCCGGCGCGATGGCTCAGTGGCTAAGGCCCTCGCCTTGCACACCCGGGATCCCATATGGGTGCCAGTTCTAATCCCGGCGGCCCCGTTTCCCATCCAGCTCTCTGCATAACCCGCTGCATTCCAGAACTGGAAAGATAACCAGGTTCCCATTTTTATGTTTTCATCAAATGTTCTGCTGTGTCCCGTTGGAACAAATCAACGCATAGAATCCAAGCTTAAAACAAGCAAACAAGAAACGAGAAAACAACGAAACAAAACCCACACTCTCAAATGTTTCCTTTCCTCAGAGAAATTATTGCTGACATGTGGTCAATTTCCATCCACTGCTGTTCCAGATGTGTGCTCTTACCCCTGAGCTGGTACTAGGCTCCTCTGTGGTCACTGAGTGTGCAGTGTGGGCCTGGTCACTGGTCACTTCCTGGGAACCTCTTTAATGAGTGTGTAGCGTAGCATTCTGTTCTGTGTTGCTGTTTATTTCCGCCCAGTTGGATGTTTGAACCGTGTTCTGTGTTCTGTGTTCTGTTACTGTTTGGTTCAGCGTCTTCTGACGCTTGCTCTGCGTGGGAACCCTGGCGCAGAAGTTAGCCGTTTGACTGTTGACCGTTTATTCAGTGACTATTACATTCCAGCTGTGAGCTCATGAACGAGACAAGGCAGGGAACTTACATGGAACTTAGGGATCCCCAAGAGAGAATACTGCAGTTACACAAGCCAGTGCATAGTTACAAACTTGGGGAGCTGCCTTTTAGAAATACAAGACGCGGCAGCAGGGCAGCAGGGCCACAGGGATCTGACGATGAGCGTTCTGCGCAGGGCAGGAGGCTCGTCAGGAAAGGCTTTGTCTGGAAAGAAAGAGCCGTTTAAGCTGGGCACCAAAGATTATGTAGTAATTTGCTGAACAAAATGAGGAGGGAATAGCATGCATGCAGGGTAATGCGTGCTGGTTAAGCTCTGTAGCTCATATCCAGATGCGTGGGTTGGAGTCCTGGCTCCTCTGCTTGTGGCTTCCTGCTAACTCCTCCCTCCGAGAAGCAGCTCTCAGGCTTGGTCCCTGCCACCCGAGGGGAGACCCCGCTGGCTTCAGTCCCTGCCACCCGAGGGGAGACCCCGCTGGCTTCAGTCCCTGCCACCCGAGGGGAGACCCCGCTGGCTTCAGTCCCTGCCACCCGAGGGGAGACCCCGCTGGCTTCAGTCCCTGCCACCCGAGGGGGAGACCCCGCTGGCTTCAGTCCCTGCCACCCGAGGGGGAGACCCCGCTGGCTTCAGTCCCTGCCACCCGAGGGGCAGACCCCGCTGGCTTCAGTCCCTGCCACCCGAGGGGGAGACCCTGCTGGCTTCAGTCCCTGCCACGCTGGCTTCAGTCCCTGCCACCCGAGGGGGAGACCCTGCTGGCTTCAGTCCCTGCCACCCGAGGGGGAGACCCTGCTGGCTTCAGTCCCTGCCACCCGAGGGGGAGACCCCGCTGGCTTCAGTCCCTGCCACCCGAGGGGGAGACCCTGCTGGCTTCAGTCCCTGCCACCCGAGGGGGAGACCCCGCTGGCTTCAGTCCCGCCCTGTCTCTGCGGGTCATGCCTTTGAGGAGTGCATCAGCGAGTGGAAGATCTCTCGGTCTCTGTGTGTGTACGTGCATCTGCCTTTCAGATAGTTGGAGGGGAAAAGAATTGAGGTTTTTGGGGAATATGCTAATTATATTCCAGATTAGCCTATCAGTTTATACTTCTGTCAGGTGTGAGTGTTTGGTTTGCTTGTTAGCAATTATGGTCTCATTTGTATGAAGTGTTTTTATTTCAACTTGCATATTTTTGTTTACTAATTGGAAAGAACCTTATCCAAATGTTTGTGGCCCACATTTCTCGCACATGTTTCTGGTCATTTGGTTCTTTTTCTTTGGTTGCTGTAACATTATTTTTTTTAAAGATTTATTTTTATTATTTTTTTTATTTGAAAGGCGGATATACAGAGAGGAGAGACAGAGAGGAAGATCTTCCGTCCGATGATTCACTCCCCAAGTGAGCGCAATGGCCGAGGCTATGCCGATCCGAAGCCAGGAGCCTCTTCTGGGTCTCCCACGTGGGTGCAGGGTCCCAAAGCTTTGGGCCGTCCTCGACTGCTTTCCCAGGCCACAGGCAGGGAGCTGGAAGGGAAGCGGGGCCGCCGAGATTAGAACCGGCGCCCATATGGGATCCCGGGTGTGCAAGGCGAGGGCCTTAACCACTTGCGCCACCGTGCCGGGCCCTATAACATTATTTTTAAGCTTTTTTGGGGTGCTCTGGGGAAAGGCTGGGAGGCTCTTGTCGGGAACTGGTGGGATTCTCAGGTTGCCTCGCCGTGAGCACGTTGGAAAAGCCTAAGGTCCCGTTTCTTTTGACTCTTCCAGTTGGTGGGTAGACAGTTCTGTGGAGCTGGAAATCTGGAACCTTCTTGTCTTGTTTTCTAAAAGCTAGCTCAGATCAGCCTGCCTGGAAGGGGTGATCCAACTTTGTAATCAATCAGAATGAATTGCTTGTCTTTTACACTCATTTAGCTCCTGGTTTGGACTCTTAGCCCTTGATGTTTAATTGTTAGGTGGGGATCTCTGTATTCCACTTTCCCGTGAGCATCCTGCAGGCAGGGACTGTGTCCCTGCCTCATTGTTGTCTTCGGATCCTTCCTCGGCACGGACACCGGGATGTGTGAAAGAGTGGCTGCTGAGCGCATGACCCCTGTACTCCCTAACAGCTGTGGCCTCCCGGGTTTGCAGAGCCTCACTGAGTTCTTCAGGTGTGGGTGAGGTCACAGGACGTGGGGAGCAGGACCTGCTGCAGCTTGCCTGCTGCCGGGTGGGGTTACCTTTTGGTGTTTTCACTTCACCCGACACCAGGTGTCTGGGGGAAGAGTCTTAACTGGCTGGAGTCTGAGAAATTTCGACACACGGTTAGGTTTTTGTAGAGCCACAGCTCAGTAAAGTCCACGCGTGTGCTTGTGAGACCTGCAGGCAGGAGCGGATGCAGGGTGGGGTCGTGTTCCAGTGTCCAACACAGCAGAGCTCCTGAGGCGTGTGCCCCTCCATCGAGGCCAGCCTGTGGTACACGGTGTGGTAGAAACCGCTCTCAGTGCTTAGTGCAGTTGATGGCTTACTGTGATTACAGGTTATTTTGTGAGTGAGCAAAACTCCGTTTTCCTGGCTTCTCTTTATCTCATACAAGCTCAGCCTTTTATCAGGACTTTAATACTCCTGATGGTGGATTGTGGATGTTAGCTGCACACTTGAGCGCTTTTCATGTAGTTGTATTCAGCATGTGTTCTAATGACTATTTCACCAAAAACCTGCTCTACCTGGGTGGGTGGTAATCCTTTTGTTAGGAACTTCTTCAGGCTTTTTGGACACTCCGTGCTAGAGGGGCTTTTCATTTCTCTTGGCATGTGTTTACGAGTACTGTTGTGCCTCCCTGTGCTGGATGTGGGAATACAGGGGAGCTAAGTAGTGCTGGGGCGTGTCCAGGCGGGAGGACGATCTGCGAGCTGTGCAGAACCCCAGGAAGGGTAGGAAACGGGCGGGGAAAGGATTCTGGGGAAGGCAAGCACTCAACTTTTTTTTAAAGATTTATTTATTTTTATTGGAAAGTCAGATATACAGAAAGAAGGAGATATAGCGAGAAAGATCTTCTGTCCACTGGTTCTCTCCCCAAATGGCTGCAGTGACCGGAACTGAGCCGATCCAAAGCTGGGGGCTTCTTGCAGGTCTCCCACGCGGGTGCAGGGTCTCAAGGCTTTGAGCTGTTTTTCCATGCCACAAGCAGAGAGCTGGATGGCAAGTGGAGCTGCTGGGATTAGAACCGGCTCCCATATGGGATGCCAACACTTGCAAGGCAAGGACTTTAGCTGCTAGGCTACTGCGCTGGGCCCATAGTTGCTCCACTTCTGATTCAGCTTCCTTCTTTTTTTGGTAAGATTTATTTATTTATTGGAAAGTCAGATAGAGAGGAGGAGAGACAGAGAGGAACATCTTCCGTTCCATGATTCTCTCCCCAAGTGACTGCAACAGCCAATGTTATGCCAATCCAAAGCCAGGATCCAGGAACTTCTTCCAGGTCCCAAAGCTTTGGGCTGTCCTCAACTGTTTTCCCAGGCCACAAGCAGGGAGCTGGATGGGAAATGGAGCCTCCGGGATTAGAACCGGCACCCATATGGGATCCTGATGTGTTCAAGGCGAGGACTTTAGCCACTAGGCCACACCACCGGGCCTGATTCAGCTTCCTTCTAATGCATTTGGGGAGGCAGCGGAAGATAGTCCAAGTATTTGGGCCCCTGTGACCCATGTAGGAATCTTTTGGTGAGGTTCCGAACTCCTGGCCTGGGGTGGCCTAGCCCCGCCTGCCCACTCTCCCACCTTGACTTATTTAATTTTACTGGGAAAGCAGATTTTACAGAGAGAAGGAGATTAGAGAAAGATCATCCATCCACTGGTTCAGTCCCCAAGTGATTGCAATGCAGGTGCTGAGCCAATCTGAAACCAGGAGCCAAGAGCTTCTTCTGGGCCTTCCACATGGGTGCAGGGTCCCAGGGCTTTAGGCCATCCTCCACTGGTTTCCCATAAGCAGGTAGCTGGAAGGGAAGTGGAGTAGCCAGGAAACAAACTGGTGCCCGTATGGGATCCTGATGCATGCAGGGCAAGAATTTAGCCACGTCGCTATTGCTCTGGGTCCTGAGCCCAGTCTCAGCGGCAATATTCTGGAGTGAACAACTGTGGATGGAAAATACCTTTCGGTTTCTGTCACTCTGTTCTTCAAATGAATAAATAAGTAATCTTTTCAATAAAAGCACCGGCTGTAGGTAGTCTTGGAATAAAAGCAATGGATTTGAAGAAAATGAGGTGGTAACATTTGGTTGGTAATCTAATAAGTATGGTTACTCAAGGTGTAGGGAGAAGGATGTAATATAACTTGAGGGGGTGGTGTAGAGTGGTGCTGTTCAACGTTTGCTCTTGAACATGTAATCTTGAGATGACCAGGTTTTTAAGATTTATTTATTTAAAAAAATATTTTTGTTGCAAAGTCAGATATACAGAGAGGAGGAACGACAGAGAAGAACATCTTCCGTCCGTTGAGTCACTCCCCAAACGGCCTCAATGGCTGGAGCTGAGCCAATCCAAAGCCAGGAGCCTGGAGCCTCTTGCATATCTCCCATGTGGTTCAGGGTCCCAAGGCTTTGGGCCGTCCTCGACTGCTTTCCCAGGCCGCAAGCAGGGAGCTGGATGGGAAGTGGAGCAGCTGGGAGATGAACTGGCGACCATATGGGATCCCAACAGTTGCAAGATAAGGATGTAGCCATTGAGCCAGTGTACCAGACCCTGAAGGCACTGTTAACCAAGGTCGAAATAAGTCCCCATTGTTAGCCCTGTAAGAAAACTAACTTTATAACTGAAAAAGCCAATTAGATCTTTAAGCTTAGCTGTCTTTTTGACATGGGTCAAGTGACTAGTTAAGAATGGAAATGCATAGGATGTGGGGGCGATCTGGCTGCGACATCTGTCACCCCACTGATCATCAGGGTTGATTCGGCTGATCTGGGTGGCTAGGTGGGTGTCCCTTCCTCCCTCACTGCTCCATGTGCGTCCCTCCCGAAGCTGCGCGCTCGGTCGAAGAGGATGAGCATCTCCGCTAGAGGAGGACCGGTCTTTGGTCAAGGGTGTGCAAGTAGCTGTGCTCCCCTGCTAGAACCTCCACACAAGCTCTCAAGAATGGAAATGCATAGGCTAATAAACTTGAAGTAATCCTTACTCTTAATATGGAATGAAGCTTTTTTATTTTAGTTTTTAAACATTTTATTTGGATGCCAGATCTTTCCGGAGGGAGAGGGAGAAAGATCCTCCATTCGCTGGTTCACTTCCCACATCACGGCAGTGCCAGAGCTGAGCCAATTCAAAGCTGGAAACTAGAGCCTCTTCCCAGACACCCATGCAGGTGCAGGGCCAAGGACACGGGCCATACGCTGCTGCTTTGCCAGTTCGTAAGTGGGGAACTAATGGGAAGTGGAGCATTTGGGACACGAACTGGCACTTAGGTGGCATGCCAGCATTCCAAGCAGAGTCAGAGGGTTCACCGGCTGTGCCACCATGCTGACCCCCGAGTGAAGCACTCTTGACTTCTTCCAGAAATAGTTCAGCTACCTCAGAAACAACAAACTGCACACCTGGCCTAGCATGTTACCGGCATCGTGCAGGTGTGATGGGGACTGCAGGTGTGTCAGTGTTGACGTCGAGGTTATGTGTATTATGCCTGGTGGACCAGTCTGTGGCTGCAGTTGAACTTGGAAGGAAGGGTGAAGTTCCTGGGGGAGAACCACAGATAGCTAAGGGGTCTGCTCGGGGAGGCAGGGTGGGAGGAGCCGCTCAGGGCACCGAGACGGGTTAGGCGAGGAGAGAAAGTGGGATTTCAAAGAAAATCTAGGGACTAGGAACACGTAGAAGTATGGAGACTAACAAATCCTGTAGGAAGACTTGCTGGGATAAAAACCGGGGAGATGCCTTGTCATGAACACTGAAGGCGGCTTTGGGCTGTCTGGTGGACTCAAGGTTCAGAAGACTATTCACAAAGTTACGTTATCAATAACTGAAGTACGATGACAGTGACTTAGACATTGGAAAAATACAGTGATACTCTGCAGCATCTTGATCCTTCAGAGTAAATTCATAGAAACTGTAGATGTTGGGGCCTGGTGCAGCAGCCTAGCAGCTAAGACCTCACCTTGCACGGGCTGGGATCCCATATGGATGCCATTTCTAGTCCTGGTAGCCCCGCTTCCCATCCAGCTCCCTGCTTGTGGCCTGGAAAAGCAGTTGAGAACGGCCCAAAGCCTTGGGACCCTGCACCCGTGTGGGAGACCCGGAAGAGGCTCCTGGCTCCTGGCTTCGGATTGTCTCAGCTCCAGCCATTGTGGTCACTTGGGGAGTGAAACATTGAATGGAAAATGTTTCTCTCTGTTTCTCCTCCTCTCTGTATCTGACTTTCCAAGAAAAATAAGTAAATCTTAAAAAGAAAGAAACTGTAGATATTAAATATGTGCTGATTAGCTGGAAAATTTTGATTAGAAGCAAAGCTTATATTGGAAATTAAGATCATTTTCCTGTATTACTTCGGTGCCGTTTGCTTTAAAATCACTTACACTGGTATGCAATGGCAACATTAATGTGTACTTTACTTCTATGAAATGCTACCGTTTTGCCCAAAAACTAGTGGCTTAGAGCTGGAGCTGTCCCTGGGGTTCTGCCTCTAAGCCAGCGGGGCGCTTTTGGAGCCTGTTCTGGTGACCTGCTGCGTGCTGACCGCTCTGCAGAGTAAACGCAGGATGGGGAAAAAAGAGATTATGTTGCTCTTTTCAATTTTTTAAAAGATAGATTTTTAGATTTCTGGTTTCACAGTTTATCTTTTTGCAAGCTGTTATCATTCCAGAGCGCACATGTGTGTGAAATGTCCGTGAGACAGTGACACCAGCTGACCGGGGTGTGTCTTGTCCCTCCTGTCCACATCTCCTGGGGTGGATGGCCCTGCCAGCTGGTGCCCTGGCTCTCCTCTGCTCCTGCCGTCTCCTGTGCAGGGAATCTAAACAGTGTCTGTTCAGTTTCCTCTAAGTACAGGCCTGAGAAGGAAGTTGTTTCATTTAAAAAATCCTTACACAGCAAGTTGTACGGCCCACGCAGGGACCTTCCAGGGATGCGCTTCCCTCTGCTGCTCACCCCTGACCACACTCTGGTAGGCTGGGAGTGTAGTTTTACCCGTGTTCCCTCCGGCAGGGAGAGCTTGCCTGCCAGCAGGGGCGGGGAGGACTCTTCTGCTCCCAGGGCAGCAGCACGCACCCCCACCCCCACCCCACCCCCGCAGCACTGCCTGGTGCGTCACTCCCACGGTGCTACAGAGAGCTCCTGTGTGTTAACATGATGTTCTTGGAGAAAAAAAGGGAGCTTGGCCCTCCTGTTCGGGATCTCCCCCACCTCAAATCCACATTGCCTTATTCCTGAGATGCTGCCCTCCACCACTCCAGGACTGTTCGCTAAGGCCCCTCCAGCTTCATTGCTCACCTGTTTGGCTGTGTAAGGATTGCGATCTTCCCTGGGCTGTGTTTGTGGCTGTGCATGGAACCTGAGTTACAGGCCACCACGTAAGCAGCAGGATTGAGGATTCTGGTGAACAGACCAGTTGTCTGCTGTCTAAAAGGCAAGCCAGTGTGCAAAAGCACCTCCGTGTCATTATTAAGAGTAATAATAGTGTGTGGAAAAGTCTGCCAGGGAGTGGAGAATGTCTGAGTCTCGGGTAGGCTGAGAAGTTGCTGTTTGGGGAAGGGCTGCTGTTGTCGAATGGCACGCTAAGTTACTGCTCGTGACGCCAGCACTGGGGGGCACTGTGTGGAGTCCCGTGCTCTGCGTCAGCTTTAGCTCCCTGTTCAACAGATGTCCCAAGTGCTCGGACCCCTGAACCCTAATGAGAGACCTGGAAGAAACTTCTGGCTTCCGCCTGGCCCAGCCCCAGCCATGTGGCCGTTTGGGAAGCGGACTAGTAAATGGAAATTCTCCCTCTCTGTGTCCCTCTCAGATCAGTAAATGCTAGATAAAACAAGACTTCTTCATAGATTTGGGGGGAAAAGTTGCATACATTTAATTTAGGAGGGCCTTAATTTTTGTCTTGTGAATAGAAGGCCAGGTGCCTGTGTTCAGTGTTGTTCATCTGCTCCGTGCTAGTGGGAAACGTCGGGAACTCTGTCGGGAAAGCAGGTCTTACATAGTTTCCCATGTGTGGAAACTGGATACGATGACAGCATGATCATAAAGCATTTTTGGAAAACCAACGTGGGAACAATTTGGTGCAGCGATAAAGCTGCTGGTTGAGTGTGCTCCCTGCTGTCCCAGTGCCTAGCTCCAAGTGCTGGCTCTGCTGTTCCAACTTCCTGCAGTGTGTTCCCTGGGCAGCAGCAGGGGCGACTCAAGCAGCGGGGTCTCTACCACCTACACAGGACAGTGGGCTTGAGTGCCTCGTCCCGTGCTTTGGCCAGCATTTGGGAGGTGAACTAGTGCACCAGCTGATGGGAGTTCTCTTAGCCTCTCGACCACTCCTCCCGAAAACAAACAAACAAACAAAAACCTCCACACAACTGTCACACACACAAGCCAGCATCAGTAATCTGTTCACAGACCACTTGTCTCACACAGGCACAAGTAAGGAGCTGTTTAAGGGACTGCAGATCTGAAAGACAGATTACAGCTCCGGAATGTATTCAGATGACTTTTTGAAACAGATATTTTAATTGGAGTGGGGGTGGAGAAATAGTTGAGCTTCTGCAGTGAAATATTCAACTTCCGTAGCCTGTTATCTATAAATAACACAGATAAAGAAGCTAGTGGAATTCTTTTTCAAAAAATGTGCTCAGCTCACATACATGTATTTGTTTATATGTGTCTAATCCTGCGCCCGCCTCCCGTCAGTGGCTCAGTGATGGGGTGTTTGTCTCAGGAGATTGAGTTGGATTGTGTTTAATTTGTTGCTCTGAGCTGCACGAATGGTAGAGTCCCTTATGGTAGGGTTTTGAATAAAACCTCATCTTCTCTTTTCAAACAAGAGGAAAGAAAGCATTTGATCTGCTTTCTGAAAGTCTTTCTGTACGTCTCGCCCCTCCCCCCCAGAGACAACCAGCAAGGGGAGGAGCTCTCGCGGTTCTTACCGCACTTCGTATGTCTGAACTCGAGCACTTTTTGGTTTCCTGTCGGCAGTAATTCCACTCTGTGCCATCTTGACTTGCTTGAGGGGTGGATGAGTTGGTGACTGCGTTGCGGAGGGAGTTCTCACAGTCCGGTTGGAGCGTCAGACATGAGCCTGGGGCCGGGAGCGTCTCTGGAGCCCTGAACCAGCATCTTTGCCCTGTGACTTTGCCTTGGCTCCTTGTGCTTGGGCTGCTGCTCCTGAGAAGAGCTGTCATGACTCTGCTGGAGCCCGAGATGCTAATGATGGCCGTGCAGTCAGGTAAGCTCCGTGCTTCTGCAGACCTGTTTGCTGTAGGCTTTGTAAAAAAAAAGCTTGGACATGTTTGTTGTAGGATTGGACAGAAATGGGGAGGAAAATGAAGCATAAATTGTCTAGGAAATGTACTACATTTTTAGGTTTTGGTTATTTGTAAAAAAGGACTATTTCTCTAATCCATTAAATAAATGCTTACTGTTCAGAACACTTATTTGTGGAAAGGAAATGCGTGTTTTCTTCATCCTAAGCAAGCTTTTTACTCTTGTCTGTGGACTTCCAGTGAAGGGGATTACATTGCTTTGGCAGTTTTTGTATGTTACCGTCGAGTCGGTCATCTCTGCCTTTGTGGAGGTGTCTGCCACGTTCTCCCCTAGCCGTTCTCCTCGGCCCGTTGTAGCCGTGCCTCACGTTTTGGTTCTGTCGCGATCTCTCGGTAATACACAGAATGGGGACTAAAATGGGCACATGGGGACGTTGGAGCTGTGGGCAGTAAGCAGAAAGGACTTGTCTAAAACTCGTCTTCCAGTTCACAAGTATCTTTTAGAACATTTTAAAATTCCAGTTAGTTTTTGCTGCTTTCTTCTACTTTTAGTGTTTTTAAATTTGTTAAGTCAATTATCTAAAAATAAGGAATGTTCTTTTGTTATTTTTAGACTTCTACTCAAATGTAATCTGTCGTGTTTTCCAAAATGTATCAGAAGGTTCATACGAGTGGCGTTTGGGGACCTCACCCCGTGCCGGCCTCCGCTCGGAGGAGGACGAGCCCGTTGGTTCTGGCAGCGGGCTCGCAGAGCGGCTCTCGCCCTGCTCCTTGGGGAGCGCTTAGGTAGTGTGTTGAAGGCACAGATAGCTATCAGCCCAAGACGGATCAGACGCTCTCGGCCTGCGGGCGGGGAGGGGCCGGAGGCAGATCCTGCTGCCATCTTGTTCTGGCTTTGCAGCCAGCCAGGCAGTGAGAAGCTGAATTGCCCTGTTCCCATGTGCTGAGCATCCCAGGCCCCTTGCCCTGAGCTCCCACACCTCTGTGGGGCTTTGTGTTCTAAACAAGTCAGTTATGCTTATCTCAGTGTTTCCCGTCTGTCTCTGATGAAATAGTCCCCAGTTAAACGCACTCAGATCTTTGTTTCCTGCCTGTGTTCCAGTCCCCTGCTCTCTGTAGGCAAGTGCATATTTTATCTGGAGGAGTAGATTTGAACTCTTCTGCCTTCTTTAATTACCTTGTTACTTATGGCTGTCTCAGTCTGGTGGCTTGTGGAAGTCGGAAGACTGTTGGCTTCTCCTTGTGGTGGCCCCAGCGTTCCCAGTGCGCGTCCTGCCGGAGAGCTGTTTTTCCTATGACATATGCTGGGCAGGGCAGCCACCCAGCTGTTGGACCAGCTACTTCATAAAACTTTCAGAGGACAATAGTATGTAAGACAAGTATGGACGAAACTGACAAGGGTGATACGGTGGAAGGAAAGGCCTGCCAGGAGTGGACTGTGCTGCTGGGGGACTCGGTCTCTGTTAGCCTTATGTTTGTGAAAGAGGACAATTTGTGGTTCTTTTTTTTTTTTTTTAAAGATTTATTTTTATTATTTTTTCATTGGAAAGGCGGATATACAGAGAGGAGAGACAGAGAGGAAGATCTTCCATCCGATGATTCACTCCCCAAGTGAGCGCAACGGGTCGATACTATGCCGATCCGAAGCCAGGAGCCTCTTCCGGGTCTCCCACGCGGGTGCAGGTTCCCAAAGCTTTTTGGGCCGTCCTCGACTGCTTTCCCAGGCCACAAGCAGGGAGCTGGAAGGGAAGCGGGGCTGCCGGGACTAGAACCGGCGCCCATATGGGATCCCGGGCGTGCAAGGCGAGGACTTAACCACTTGCGCCACCGCGCCGGGCCCCAATTTGTGGTTCTTAGGAAAGAACCCCACCAAACTCATTCTTCCAGGGCCTTTCTCTCCTTTAATGATGTGTTGGTTTTATAAAATTGTTACCATTTTATTCTGAAGTGCTATGACCCTTAGCTGGGAGACTGAAAAACATATTGTGACATTTCTGATAGACTTTAGTACACTAAAACCAAGTGATTCTGCTGAAAAGTTTAGACAGCTTATTTAGACTTTATCTAAGTGAGCTGTAGGTTTTCTGGCAGGAGATTGTTTTATGCTTCCATGAAAATATAATTATGGGTCATGCTACCACTTAATACTCTTATTTTTAAAATTTTTATTGAAGATTTGTTTACTTTTGTTGGATTGGTAGATTTACAAAGAGAAGGAGAGACAGAAAGATCGTGCATTCACTGGTTCATTCCCCAAATGACAACAATGGATAGATCTGAGGCCAGGAGCTTCTTCTGGGTCTCCCACGCGGGTGCAGGGTCCCAAGGCTTTGGGCCGTCCTCGACTGCTTTTCCAGGCCACAAGCAGGGAGCTGGATGGGAAGTGGAGCTGCCAGGACTAGAACCGGTGCCCATATGGGATCCCGACGCATTCAAGGCGAGCACTTTAGCCACTAGGCCACGCCGCTGGACCCTGCTGGAGTTACTTTGAGAGCTGTTCTTACATTAGGAGATGAGTCCTCTAGCCACTGTCTTATATTTGAGTCTATCTTTGCCCAAAGCAGGTGCTGTTAAAAGCACGACTTCCAGCATTGAAATTCTTGTGTTTTGCGCACCGTGCATGGTGCCCTACCTGCCTGCCTCCTGTTAAACAACTGCGCTGATGAAGCCGCAGGTAGAGTCCCTGTCACTCCTATGAAAACCTGCCCCTGTGGTTAGGAAATGCATGATCTGCACTGACTTTATGTTATCAGGACTGACTGTGCTCTGGTCTAGAACGGAGAAACACTGCGGCTCGGCTCTGGACAGCCCAAGTTAACCGTCACAGTGCTCAGAAATGTTATTTATAACTGAGGAACATCTCCGTCCGTTTCCTGTCAGTTCTTGACATGTGTGTCCGTCCCCACCTACCTCTTCACTTGTCCCTGGTCCTGATCGTTAGTCCTGGAGGGAGAGAGCAGCGGCCAGCTGCGGGGAGATGGTGCTGTGACAGGGCAGCTGTGTGCCTTTGTAGGGTGCCGTGGCCCAGAGGTCTGAGGAGCCGGTGGGAAACTCCAGGCCCTTCGGCAGCACCTTCTGGATGCCTTAAGTCTGTGAGTATTAATGTTGGGTTTAAAATGAATGCACTTGGCGGTAGGGCTGGGGAGGGAAAAGGCAGTTTTGTTTAATTTAAGGGATTTTTGCATTTTGAAGGAAACATGAGATATTTCCTGCTCTTGGCTGTATCTGAGGTGAGGACATTGGGCCTGTAAGGTTGCCACATGTCCTGAAGTGCAGAGAAGCAGGAACAGTCGTTTCCTCACTCGCATGCCCGTGTTTTTCGGAGAGGGCTTGTCAGAGCCTCTCCTGGTGAGCTTGTTGAGCCTTTTTCCCATCTTGGTCTTCCCGTCTTGGTTTTTTCAGGCTGGAGCCCACCTCCACCCCTGGGTAGCGTGGTCCCAGTGCCGTAGCCCCCTCAGTTCTCTGCTTGGCCTGCATCTTGCCCTCCTCCTGGCCTGGGTGATGAGCGCAGGGGCCAGGTCAGCAGATAGACAGCTGCTGTCATCGGTTTCTGGCTTACTTCTCACTACCCAATCTCTGACTCATCGATTTGTCTGGTGTCTCCTTAGAGTTAGGAGCCAGATCAAAGGAATTTGAGATCGTCTGTGTGTCTCCATCATCTTCTCCACCAGTCCCCTTTGTTTCCCTCTGGATGAGGCAGACTGGCAAAACCATGAACCACAATTTTAGCTCAGGTCAGTGCGAGAGTAAGTACAGATAAGACTCAGACAGTCTACTCTTTGGCCAGGGGGAGGGGGTCCTTCACCTCTCTGATTACTGCACGCATTGCTTCTGACAATACTAAAGAACCCTGCTCTGCTATTTGCAACGTAAAAACTAAGGTGCTTTGCCTCATATTTGTGGGGCTGAAGCAGATGGAGCTCTGACTCACCGGAGTGGCAGGGTGAAGCCGGGCCGGAAAAGAGGGATGTGTGCGTGACATTGTGGAAGAGAATTTGGGCGTGTCACACTTGAAAGTGTTTGTCTTAATGTTTTCCAACACTTTACAATATCCACGCTTTTACGTTTTAGGGATATTCCCATGCTTACAGGTTCATAGTAACAGATGGGAAAGATTGAGATTCTTTTTTTTTAATTTAAGATTTATGTATTTTTATTGGAAAGTCAGATCCATAGAGATGAGGAAAGACAGATCTTCCATGTGCTGGTTCACTCCCCAAGTGGCAGCAGTAGCGTGAACTGAGCTGATCTGAAGCCAGGAACCGGGAGCTTCCTTCGGATCCTTGACATGGGCACAGGGTCCCATGGCTTTGGGCCGTCCTCGGCTGCTTTCTCAGGCCACAAGCAGGGAGCTGGATGGGAAGTGGAGCAGCCTGGACACGAACCTGCATCCATATGGGATCGTGCCTCATGTGAGGCGAGGACTTTAGCTGCTAGGCTACCACAGCAGACTCAAATTGGGATTCTTTGAAAACTACTTGCAAGATCCATTGTAAGTTAAAGTCATGTTTTATCTCGCCTCATTGAGAGCCTGTGTTCCAGGCACAGGGTTTCGCGGTGCCAGGTCCTACGTGCCCTGCCTACAGGCCTGTCACCCTCTGGTTCCTCTCCTCCTCTTCTTTCTGTTGCCCCATCTTTGCTGCTCCGCACACTGTGCTGCTGTGACAGGCGCTTTGTATTGGCTCTGCCTTCAGTCGGTGTGGAACCCCCTGGCTTGCCGCTCCACGCTGCAGCTCTTTGTTGAAGTGTTACTTTCTGAATTGGATCTTCTCTTTTGTCTTCATAGTGCTTGTCATTTGGCAAAGCACATGGCTTAGATATTTGTTGGTTATCTCTCCCTGCTAGACTGGGAATGACTTGTTTTCTGTTTGTGTAGAGGTACCTGACACACAGCCAGCCCTTAACAACTCTGGAAAACATTGCTGACCCTGAGCTTTGCAGTGCGCTGTAGGCGCTCGTGTCCCGTTGTACGGGGCGCCCTCAATGACAGGGCTCTGTCGGGCGGTGGGGCCTGCAGAGTGAAACTCCCCGGCCTGCCCTAGCGCGTTGGCACTGCTGTCACCTCACGCATGTGCATGACACTGCGGCAGAATGCGGAGTTAGGTATGAAAATGCACCTGCATGTATCTAGCATCTTTTCAGCTTTCAGTTCCACTGTGAGTGCAGTCCTCAGCAGGGAGTGTGAGGCGTGTGTGCTGTGCTCAAGGGAATGGCTTCGGAACCCCAGTTTCCTTGCCCTGCCATTAAGCAGCTTTGTGACATCGGGTAAATTATTTTACTTCTCTGTGTTACTGGTTTATTCTTAAAATGATGATAACAGATCGTACCCACCTGAAGAACGTGTTGTGGATGGAGTTAACCCGTGTTGAATGTGCATAGTGGTTCTTGGCATGTAGCAGTGTGTGTTTTTCGTCATCGTTGTTGGAAGTTTTAATACTGCTAGATTGAGAGTTTTTTAATTGCTTTGTGGGTATTCTGACATCTCGTCATAATCCTTTTGAAGTATGACAACTCATAAAAATTTAAAAAAATCTATATTTTCTGTAATGTTGAAATGCTTCTGGGAATTTGTTCTAAGAAAGCCATAAAAGATAAACTTTTTATGTAGAGATGTCCAAAGCAGCATGATTTGTGATGGTAAAGACAGAAACAAATGGGAAGAGCTTGGATTTTAAAGCTGTGTGTTAGACTTTCATCTGCTTGTGTACAGGCAGAGTGACACACACACACTACACCTGGCTGGCTGCATCCCCCACAGGGCCCCAGCCGGGGGCCTGCTACTCCTCCAGGTCTCACAGGGGGTGGCAGGGCTCAAGCACTGGAGCCATCATCCGTTGCCTCCCAGGAGCACGCTAGCAGGAAGCTGGGTCAGAAGTGGGGTAGCTTGCACTTAACCCAGGCACCCCAAGCTGTGATGCAAGTGTCCCAGGTAGCGGCTCAGCATTTTGGACCACAACAGCTGTTCCTCAACCAGCGTTGTGAAAAATATATTTATTTATTTTTTTTGGAAAGGCAGATTTACCAAGACAAGGAGAAACAGAGAAAAATCCTCCATCTGCTGATTCATTTTCCAAGCGGCTGGAAAATGGTTGTAGCTGAGCCAATCCAAAGCCAGGAGCTTCTTCTGAGTCTCCCACATGTGTGCAGGGTCCCAAGGACTTGGGGCATTCTCTGCTGCTCCTCCAGGCCACAAACAGAGAAGTGGAGCATCTAGGACATGAATCAGGTGTTCATATGGGATCTTGGCACTTGGAAGAAGAGGATTAGCCTGTTGAGCCACTGCACCAGCCCCTCAGCCTGAATTTTAATAAAGCAAGAATTCAATAAATAAATAAATAAAGATTGGTGGCTGGTGGGGCACATGGTGGCATAGTAGATTAAGCTTCTTCTACCTGCAGTACTAGCATTCATGTGAGTGCCAGTTCGCCAGTTCGAGTCCTGGCTGCTCCACTTCTGATCTAGCTCTCTGCTTAAGGCTTGGGAAAGCAGTGAAAGATTGTGAAAGCATCTGAATGCTTGGCACCCATGTAGGAGACCAGAAGGAGGTCCTGGCTCCTGGCATCAGAATGGCCCAGCTCTGGCCATTGTAGCCATTTAGGGAGTGAACCAGCAGATGGAAGATCTCTCTCTTTCTCTGTATCTTCTCTCTCCTCTCTACATAGCTCTGCTTTTCAGGTAAAAATAACTTTTTAGAAGATTGACTAAATAAAATGTCCTCAGATGACTGAATGCTAGTAATGTTGTTATAGATCATGGAAGAATGTTTTCTGTTTATCCATGTGATTTTAGGAGAATGGCTCTCGCGCTACATGCCGGGATATTCATAGCTATTTGGATAATGAAGTCATAGGGAAGTATTTTTTCCTTTGGATTTCCTATGTCTTTTTGATTTTATTGATGAGCATTTTGTCTCAGATGAAACTCAAATGGTGTATGTGTACACGCTTGTGTTCTAGAGTTAAAAGGGAGAAAATGTTGAGGCCCAGCAGCTCGGGCGAGGGGTTTGAGTGATGACTGGGGACCCCTGCTGCCAGAGCCCATGCTCCCCACCTCCCCACCCCCAGGCAGGCACTGTGCAGTAAGGCACGCCCTCTGACTCATCGTGCTGCTGTAAATCCCTTTTACATTTCTGCCTTTGTTTCTGTTTTGTAAGATTTATTGAAATTTATCTTTGCAGTGTTTGTGTTGGGCCGTGTTCTTGGCAGAGCTGTAGCCGCTGCCTATGGACACTTACTCTCAGTGTGTGGAATCTTCCAGAAGTTTTTATAGAAGAAAACAGATACTTTTGTTTTTGTTTTTGGTGGAAAAGAATGATCTGACCTCTCTCAGGCACAAAATGGTTACACTAGTGAAAAAAAAATCTGAATTATTTAGAAGTGCATGTCTGTAATAGGTTTTGTTTTTTTTTTTTTTTAAAGATTTATTTTTATTATTTTTTTTTTCATTGGAAAGGCGGATATACAGAGAGGAGAGACAGAGAGGAAGATCTTCCGTCCGATGATTCACTCCCCAAGTGAGCCGCAACGGGCCGATACTATGCCGATCCGAAGCCAGGAGCCTCCTCTGGGTCTCCCACGTGGGTGCAGGGTCCCAAAGCTTTGGGCCGTCCTCTGCTGCTTTCCCGGGCCACAGGCAGGGAGCTGGAAGGGAAGCGGGGCTGCCGGGATTAGAACCGGCGCCCATATGGGATCCCGGGCGTGCAAGGCGAGGACTTAACCACTTGCGCCACCGCGCCGGGCCCTGTAATAGGTTTTAGTCTGTGGCTCTAGGTAAGTGTGCAAGGCTCTGAGGAATCCATGCTCATTAGCAGAAAGTTGAAACTCATGTTGCCAATCTTTGCCTAATTAATAGGCCCTTGGCACTCATGTTAATTAAGTTAGCCTTCATTTTCTGAACTGTTATCTTAGTATATTTTCTTGAGAATCAATTGGATTGTATTCAAATCAGTGCCTTAAAACTAGTGTGTGAAATGGTTGGTTGTCAGGTGTTGAAGAGTTGCTATATATGTATCATGTGTCTGTGTATATATGTGACATACATATATGACACACATGCATATATATGTGTGTGTGAGAGACAGAGGGAGAGTTCCCATTGCTGATCTCTCCCCCGATGCCCAGCACAGCCAGGGCCAAACCAGACCATCGCTGGGTGTCTGAAGCTCAAATCAGGGTGTCCCAGATGGGTGGTAAGGACCCAACCACTGGAGCCATCACCAACTGCCTCTCCGGGTAAGTGCTAAGAGGAGTGGGAGTCTGGAACTTGATCCCGGGCATCCCAAAGGCTGTCCTATCCATTGTGCCAAACAACTGCCCCGAGGCTTATTCTTGACATTCTAGAATGCTTAATTAAGGAGACCATCTTAGACACAACCTGCTGTAAAGCCTTCGGTTTACAGATGAACAAATACGGGATACGGTTGTTCAGTGTAGCTTACCCAAGATGTCGTAGTGTGCACGCCTCGTGACTTTTCCTCGCTGCCCCTCGGAGTCACTGAAGGCCAAGTATTGTTTGTTGCTTCTTTTGATCTTGATTGAGGCCACTCTCAACAATTGTGAGTGGGAATAAGTTTGACACATCTCACAGCATCTTGGGAAAACAAGAGGACTCTCTTCTCTTCCTCCTGTGTGAACACTTGTGTTAGCTTCAGAAAAAGACCTGTGCCTGTTGTCCGAAGTTGAATTTCTTCTTTTAGGCACTGGTGGAGCTTGCTCCTCAGTCCTGCACCTGTGTGTTTGCGGGGACTTGGGATGAGAGGCGGTGGGGCTTGTCTGTGCTGCTGAGATGGCAAGGTTGTTGTGGTAGTGGTTTTGAGTTACTTAGTGGCAGCATTATTTTGTTTTTCTTCATAATGCTGATTTACATAGCAGTTTATGAATCAGGAAAGGCCTGGCTGTCCTGGGAAGTATTGACCCTTTGCTCACACTAAACACAAAAGGATGTTCGTTAGAAATGGCTCTTAGACCTAAAGGCGAAGCGACACGAGAGCGTGGACCATGACGCGGATAGCCGTGTTTGTTTTTGTTTTTTTGTGGAGGGATCATCTTTAACTGAATTTTGTTGAGTTTAAACACATTTTTCTTTTTTGTTCAAGATGGAAGTCATTGAGAAAATGAAAAATTTTCAGTATTTTATATTTATCTTTAAGAGTTCTATATAAAATTTATAAATAACTTACAGTATGTGATAAGAAAATAACCTAGTTAAAAATGGAGAACAGACTTTATTATACACTTGTAAAATATATGAATGTCCAATAATTCTCACACGAAAAGCTTCTGAACATTATTCATCATCAAAGAAATGCAGCTTAAAACCACAGCGGGACAGTCCTTGTCCTTCTGAAGAAGGTGCTGACAGTGTTGGGGGTAGTGGGAACCCAGGTGTGGCAGGTGGAGTGTGAAGCTGCATAGATTCTCTAGAGGGAACAGTTTGAAGGCTGGCATTGTGGCATAGGGGGCGAAGCTGCCTGCAATGCCTGCCTTCCGCTCGGGCGCCGGTTCATGTCCTGGCTGCTCCACTTGCAGTAAGGCTCCTTGCGGGGAGCCCAGGAAATCAACAGAAGATGACCCGGGTGCTTGGTCCATTGCAGCCAGAGGGGAGCCCAGGATGAAGCTCCTTGCTCAGCCCTGGCTGTTGTGGTCACCTGAGAAGTGATCAGAGGGATGGAAGATCTCTCTGTCACTCCCTCTATGTCTGTAACTGACTTCCAAATAAGCAATAAATTAAAAAAAAATTTAAGAGAATAATTTAGCAGTTTCTTATAAAGTTAAACATATTTGCTATATAACCTAGCAGTCCTGTTTCTGAGTCTTTACCCAGAAGCTAGGAAGGTCCGTAGGAACTTTGTTCCTAATAACCCCAAACTGGAAGATACCCAGATGTTTATTACCAGCTGAAGGAGTGAACTGTGATACCTGCATAAATTAGAATACTACTGGCAATTAAAACAAAGAGACTGCTGACTGATGGACTCATGTTTTGATGAATTTCAAAAGCAATTTCCTGAGTGCAAGAAGCCACATTCAAAAGAGTGTACTCTTAACAATACTACTTATGTGACACTCTTGGAAACAGGGTGATTGGACAAATGGTAGGAGACCCACATATCCTAGTGCTTAGGTTTGAGTCTGCTCTGGTCCCCACTGCAGCTTCTTGCTCCTGTCCACCCTGGAAGGAAGAAGTGATAGTTCGGGTGGAGTCCTTGCCACCCCCACACACGGGAGACATGGTTTGCATCTGCAGCACCTTGCTCCCTCCCTGGCTCTGACACAGCTGGTGTGGCAACGTGTGCAGTCAACCTGCAGTAGGAACTCTCTGTTTCTGCCTCAGCAAGTTACAATGCCACCTGCCATACCATCATCCATGTGGGCACCAGGTCACGTCCTGGCTGCTCCAGTTCTGATCTGCTTCCCTGCAAGGCAATGGAGAATGGACCTGTTTATTGGGTGTCTGCCACCCGTTTGGGAGACACAGGAAACTCCAGGGTTTGGCCTGGCCCCTGCCTGGTCATTGTGGTTACCTACATCTCTCTGTAACTGCCTTTCGACTAAAATGTGTGTGTGTATATAAATAATGTAGGCTCTGGGGTACTTCTCATCTTAAAAAAGATGGTGAACCATTGGTAAATAAAACACCCGGGATGACACTGGGGCATGCTCTGAGGGTCCTGCTCATGAGTTTTCGGTAGTTCAGCAGTTCTGAATTACTGCTGCTCTTGCCACTGCAAGCACGATAAAATCTCTCCAGAATTCATTGGCTGACATAGTCCACCTTAGAGTCTCCGTTTGCCCAGATATTCACTGCAAGCTCTTGGCTGGGATAGTTGATTGATTTATTCTGTCCTCTGTTCTCTGTTGTGGTACCAGGTGTCCTCTGCAGACTCCAATGGTCTGCCATATCCTCCATGTGCATCTGGGTATGCTGTCCACTGCTCCATATGAGCCACCAAGGAGGCCCAGCTCTGACACATGTGCTCCACAGTTAGACCATGCAACCTGCAATTCTCTCCATGGTTGGGGTTCTGAGTCCAGTGATTCAGTTGGGGGGATCTCCAAAGAAACTTCATTTGAGGTGATCCCAGACCAAATTCTTGCGTGTTCTTGCCAGTACAGGGCTTGGCACAGTCCATCACCCCAATCAGGTAGTGGTTGCAATTGTTGGGTTAGTTGTTTCCAGCCCTGTCTTCCACACGAACCAATGGATGTTACAGTCCACTGGCTGCTCCACATCTAATACACTAGCTCACTGCTGTTGGCTTGGGGAAAACAATGGAAGATGGCCCAAGTGTTTGGCTCCTGCCACCCTTGTAAGATATCTGGAAGAAGCTCCTGGCTTTGGCCTGACTGAGCCCTGGCCATTGTAGGCATCTGGGGAGTGAACCAGCAGATAAAAAGATTTCGGTGTAAGTCTGTAAACCCTCTTCTGTGAGTCTGATTTTCAAAATAAAACTTTTTAAAAAAATGAATCTTTAAAACTACACACACACGAATGAAGGACAGGTGTTGAGTGCCACATCCTACACCTCTGTGTTCCGCATCAGCGTGCTGGTTCAGCTTCTGGCCATTGCATCCTGGGTGGCTGTAAACAGTACCCATGTTGGACACTCCCATGGGTTCTGGGCTCCTGGCTCCTGCCTGACTCCCAGACCTGGCTGCTGTGGGGATTTGGGGGGATGAACCAGTGGGTGGGCATTGTGGGCATTTGGGGGGTGAACCACTGGATGGAAGGTCACCATTTCTCTGACTTTGCTGTTGCTGCATTGCATTCAAGTCGATGAAAATAACTGAATTAAATAGGTAAGATGGTATGAGAAAGCAATTTCATTTTTCTCTGAGGTGACAGAAGGCTCATGGTTTGCCTGGGTTTGTAAGGAGAAGGAGAAATTGAATACGAAGAAGTATAAGAATTTCAGGGTGAGGAGTTGCCTCTCATTGTTGCAGGTTGTACAGGCATGCACACGTCCGTATGCCTTGACTGCACTCGGTGAGGCTTGTTGCATCTAAAGCTCAGTAAAGTTGATTTTTATAAACTTGTAAAATTATGTTTAATTGTTGTAAGCCCAAAGTGATCTTTAATTCAAAACTTATCTCCTTAATATAAGGCTGACAACTACTACAGCTATTAACTTGGGTCTTTCATTCTCAATTCCTGTTCCCCTTTTCTGTCTGCTCAATTTTCAAAGAGAAACAAGATCAATTAATTTCAGTCAAACCATGTTCTTAGACCTTTGAACTGGCACCATTTTACAGCTATGCTTTTCAAAGCCATGAGTGGGTGTATTAAGTTTATGGAACATTCTATGGTTTTTTTTCCTTTTATGTGCAACTGAAAAATGCCCCATTGGGTGTAACAAATCAGAGTAGTTGCCTTTCACCTCCACACTGAAGCACTGAGCTAATTTGGGCTCCAGGAGGTTGGAGTCCAGCTGACTCCGAAGGAAGTAAGCAGAAGGGGGAGGTAGTTCTGTGCCTGATGTGGACAGAACAGCACACAAGGGGGGCCTCTTCCTCCCACCTTCATCTCTCAAAGCCTGGGAGGCTTGAGAAGAGTTCTAGAAGGTGGTCTTTCTACGGGAGGATGCCCTCTAGGCTCCTTCCCTGAGACTTCCTTCTCCCCTGCCCACCCTCACTCATGCCCAGGGTCCTGCCATGCCTAAACCGAGCAATTGAGTGTTTGATTTTCAAGTTCTGCCCCACAGGTGGAGCGCCCCCCCCCCCGCGCCTTTTAACGTTTCTCTTAATCGTAGGTAAGACAGCTTTATATTTTAACCTTAGTAAAAGAGATTAAGTAGGAAAATGCAAACAATCCCCCAACACACACACACACACACACACACACACACACACACACCCCTCTCAAATAGAATGGGCACATTTCCAGATTCTGGAATTCGCTTTGGATTTTGTAAGCATTCCAGCAAAAGTATAAAAGTATTAAATTAAAAAAATGGTAATAACCACCTGAAGTAGGTCAGTAGGGCTTACAGTATGTGGAGGAAGAGCTGCTACCTTCATTGTTTCACACCTGACCTCAGATGTGTGGTTCAGTTCTTGCAGAACCGGGAGTGGTGTCCTACCATTTGATTTGGTTTTGTTGCTGCCTGGAGTTAGCATGGACCGTACAGATGGAGGACAGTCTCACCAGCCTGCCCACAGCCTCAGGTGCCAGTCCCCAATGGTGGCCCCCTTGGTTACTCACAGTCTGTGGTCTGACTTGGTTCCCATAGCCCCCACTTCAGGGTAAATAATTTTCTGGAACAGCTCATAGAACTCAGGAGAGCATTTTAAATACATTTGTTGGTTTAGTATCTAGGCTTCAATTTAGGAGCAAAGGGAGAGGCTGGGTATAGGTTGGGTGGTTTCCCAACCTTCTCCCCAGGACCCAGCACTGTCCGGGAGCCTGCACGGGTTCAGCAGCCTGAACGCTGTACAAGCCTGTCCTTTGTGCAGGCTTTGTCATGTCAGTACAGTTGATTAGCTCATTGGGTGCTGGTTAATATGTTGGGCAGTCAGGGAGTAGGGCTGAGTGTGGTTACTCCTCCCCTAACAGCCCTACTGTTCTTGGGACTTTCCAAAGGTTTGAATTAAAGTAGCTTGTTAAGAGTAACAGATATGGGCCTGGCGCGGTGGCCTAGTGGCTAAAGTCCTCGCCTTGAACATGCTGGGATCCCATATGGGTGCCAGTTCTAATCCCAGCAGCTCCACCCAAAGCCTTGGGACCCTGTACCCGCGTGGGAGACCTGGAGGAAGTTCCTGGTTCCTGGCTTTGGATGGATGCAGCTCGGGCCGTTGTGGTCACTTGGGGATTGAATCATCAGACAAAAGATCTTGCTGTCTGTCTCTCCTCCTCTCTGTATATCTGACTTTGCAATAAAAATTAATATAAATATTTTTTTTAAAAAAAGTAATAGATATGAATAACAAATGATCCTTTTACCTTGATTGCCCTTATTATTTGGGAAATCCAAGGCTCCACCTGCAGGAGCTCTGTTGTCTGTATGCAGGCAAAGACTGATTGTAATTTCACTTTAAAAAATTGGAGAGGCACAGAAAAACATGCGTGCATGAGTGAGCATGCGTGCTCCCCCCCCCCCCACACACACACACACAATCAAAACAGAAAGAGAGAGCTCTCCTGCACTGCTCTGCTCCCTGAGTGTGGAGATGGAGTGGTAGGGAAAGTAAGGACAGGAGAGGAAGAAGTCCAGGTCTGCCCCATGGGTGGTGGGAACCCAGCTGTTTGACAACAGCCCCGCCTTGCAGGTCTGTGTTACTGAGAAGCTGGAGTCAGGAGCCAGAGCCCCCAGGTATCAGACCCAGGTTCTAACTAGTGAGATGAATGCATCCTAACTGCCATGCCATATGCTGGCCTGAAATGTTTCCTGTTATAAATTATAGTATCACATTATACCAGACAGTTCCTATCTCTTTAACTCTCTTAATTCCTGCAACAACTCTGAGATGGTTGCTCATATCCTTCCATTTTACAGATGAGGAAATTGAAAGACAGAGCGGATATGAACCTTGTCCAGGGCCATACGTCTGGCTAGCAGTGGGGCTGGCATTGCAGCAGGTGCTCTGCTTCAGGTTCCGTGCCCTTCACCACTGCTACACGTTGCTCCTCGGGCAAGCGTCAAACTGTGTATCCCAAAGCAGTTACTTGGTTGTTCTGGATAGGTCATTACGATGTGTGTAGGTTCCTGTATTCAACTTTACAGTGTAGTATTTTTTGTTTTATTATTTATTATATTCCAGAGACAGCTATTCCATCTGCTGGTTGACTCCCCAAATGCCAGCAGCGCCAGGACTGGATTAAGTGAAAGCCTGGAGCCTAGAACTCACTGCAGGAATCCTCCGTGGGCAGCAGGGAGGCTCAAGTGCCTGAACCTCTCAGAATGTGCACTAGTGGGAAGCTGCCTTAGAAGCAGAGGTCAGGCTTGAGCCCTGGCATTCTTAAGATTTATTTATTTATTGAAAAGTCAGATATACAGAGGGAGAGACAGAGAAAGATCTTCCATCTGCTGGTTCACTCCCTAAGTGGCCACAACAGCCGGAGCTGAGCTGATCCAGAACCAGGAGCTTCTTCTAGGTCTCCCGTGTGGGTGCAGGGTCCCAAAGCTTTGGGCCGTCCTCGACTGCTTTCCCAGGCCACAGGCAGGGAGCTGCATGGGAAGTGGAGCAGCTGGGATACAAACTGCCCCCATATGGGATCCTATAATGTGCAAGGCGAGGACTTTAGCCACTAGGCTACCATGCTTGGCCCAAATCCTGGCACTCTTGTATGGGGTGCATGAGAACCAAGCAGTGTTTAGTCTGTGTTGATCCCTCCCTGTTGTTTCTTGCTGTAACCTCCACAACCCAGTGATGCAACTGTTAAACAGAAAGCACTTTTCACCTTTTCTTCTTCTAGAATATCCATGATTAACTTCTGTTCCAGGCCTCCTTCTTAGCATAGGGATGACCTTTTTTGAAAGACTTTGTTCCCTGCGCCCTAACCTTCGTCCAGAGCTGCTTTGTTTTTAGCAGTGACCCCTGTACCTATTCACAAGGATTCCAAGGGATGCTATTTTTGAATTACAGTGTAGTAAGATTTCTGACTCTGTGGCTAGAGCCAACGTCATGTTTGAAATGAAGCAAAGCCTCTTGAGTGTCTTGCCATAAACGTGCATTAGAAATTTTTTCCGATGTAGCAAACAGTTTCTGTGGGGTTGGAATTAAATTTAAACCTGTGTATCTTTAGAGGAATATGTGCTGTGTAAAGGTTCTTTTTGGCTATGGTAAGAAAAATGCGCCCGCTCACTCCCCCCTTTCCCTTGAGGAAACTCTGAGAAACTCCTCAGCAGCTGAGTTGTATATCGGCTAAGTCACTCCCTGAGATAACTCGCACATAAACTTCCATTAGCTTTATCCTGAAGATTTGCTTGCATTTAGATAGTTGGTCAGCTGACTTAATGTTCCCAGATTTATATTTAATCCCAACTGAGGTAGTTTGTATGGATGTTTTTAGAAATACCTTTATAAATTTGGAGGAAGAAAGGCTTTATTTTTTTTTAATTACTAATAGAGTTTGCTGTATGCTAGATAGGACGTAAAAGGGAAAATGTGACCCTTGCCCGTGCTGAGGTCACAGTCTGAAATAGGTTTAGAGTAAGAGCTTAGCTACAGCCTGGTCCTGAGGTCAGAACTGCTCGTGCTGTTCCTTTAGAAAAGCAGGTGAGTTCCTGATGTGCGTGGCCCCGCCCGTGTGGTCTCACCTGCCTGCTGAGCAGCCCGTGCTAAGTTCCAGCAGGCTTGCTTTCTTCAGTTTTCAGATCTTATCATTCCCTCTGCCTTCTTGTATCTAACAATTTGAAATGGTGCTTAGAGAATTTTTCACTTGTTTCTCCCAAAATGCAGTTGTCTTGCTGAATTATAAACTGTATAAAGCCAGGCAACCTACCTGTTGTTTTATAATTTTATATCCAGCAGCTGTAAGGCTCTTGACACGTGGTCGGTGCCGAGTGCTGTGCAGTGATGAGTGAAGGGAATGAACAGGGAGGCTGCTGTGGACACCACTATGTGCTGCACGCAGGTCTCTCGCCCACAGCTCAACCCGGAAGTAGTCCCCAGAAGAGCAGTGGCTTATTGTGCTAAGCCGAGGTTCATGCTTGCTGTTTTTGGTTTGTTTAACAATTTAGACTCCATTTATTTTTGTGAAATTGTGAAGATGTATCAACTACAGAGCCTCTGTATCCATGTCACTAAGTACTCTTACACCCCTGCCCGGGTTGAACCAAAAGTTGTTCCTGGAGTCATACTGGGTAGTGCTGTGTATGAATTAGGGATTTACATTCTTTTCTTTATGATGTACTTAGTTTTGTTCAGGTTCTGAGAGCTCATTGTGGCATATTAAATTCAAGGAATTACCATTTTTTTTAAACAAGATTTATCTTAAAGACTGATTAAGTGGAAAGGTTACCGAGCATAAGAGACAGAAGCTGAGATTTTCTGTTGGTTGCAATGGCTGGGGCTGGGCCAGGCTAAAGCCAAGAGACTGGAACTCTGTCTGGGTTTCCTGTGTGGGTGGCAGGGCCCGGGGAACTCGTCTCATCTTTCACTGTTTTCCCAGGCGAGGAGCTTGCTACCAGGATATATAGGCTGTTGGCATCGTAGGCAGTGGCTTAACAGCAGTGGCTTAACATGCTGTGCTGCAATGCTAGTCCCAACTAAATAATTTAAATTACGTTTATTTGAAAGATAGAGACACAGAGATGCATCTCCCTCCTGCTGGTTTGCTCCCTAACTGCCTGCAACAGCTGGGGCTGGGCCAGGCCAAAGCCAGGAGCTGAACACTTGATTTGCGTCTCCTGTGTGGGTGGCAGGAGGCCGCCCTCTGGAGTCAGGAGTGTGGCTGGAACACGGGCTCAGACTCCCAGGTGTGGAACATGGACAGTCCAGGCAACATCTTTCATGCCAGATGCCTGCTCCAATTGTACCAATTTTTGTTACGACGACATGTTTTCCTTTGGAGTTTAGAAGGCGTGTACTCAAAGCAAGGGTGTTAATGTCTTCTGCTGCTTTTTCACTGCCTCATCTCATGCATCTCTAGAGTGTTTCCAAGGTAAAGGGTGCTAACTTTGTGAGATATGTGGGCTCCACAAAGCTTTTGGCTTACTGTACTCCGTTTCAAAAATTGTTTTCATAAGGACGTCAGACAGCTTTAAATTTGGTGTGCTGGTGGTGGGATTAAAGTGCCACATACTTCGCTCCTTGGAAAGCTTCCCTTTCTTCTGATTCTTTCTTTTGTTACATTAAGCTTTCTGAATTGTCTTTATTGTTTGGAGATGCTTAGAAATTTCTTTTCATAGCAGAGGAGTTATATAAAATATGATTTAGCAGATTTATAGCTTAACAAATGCTTTTGTAAACTACACGTGATAAAGATGGATCATTTAAAGTTTACAAATTACTCAGGAGATGCAGATGGCTAAGTGGTGGTGTTATGAATTTCTTGGCTTTTCAGGATGTCATCCTTTTTAGCCTTGGAGCTGAGTACCAAGAGGCTACATGTTCAACCATAAAACATTAGCCTCTGCCAACATTACATCAGCTCCACAAAACCTCATTGGCTAATTTTCCCCCGGGACTAGGCCATGGATTTGGCAGCTTGTGAAAGCTGCTTTTTCCAATTTCTCCCTTCCTGGCTGTGACAGATCCCAAAGGAATGAAGTTGAGAAATCTTCACCGTCTTTTGAAAGTGTTTGACCTCTCATTCCCACAGCGTTCCCAGGGCCAGGCAGAGAAGATCCTGTCTTCACTGGAGAATCTGTCCCGGCTGATGCCTTCTCCACGTAGTAACCCGAAGGCCCTGGCTGAGCTGTGGAAGGGTGGTAGTGGCCTGCTTCGGTGTGGCTGGCTGGCTAGCCCCAGGATTCTAATGAATACTCAGTGTAGTAGTGAAGAAGCTGGAGTATTAGGAGGGGAATGTGCTTGGTTGTGTCAGTTGACAGTTGGTGTGAGGATTAATGTAGTCACCCCGTATTTCCTTGAGGGCTGCTTTAAGAGGTCAGGGAACTAGATGACTTTGTCCTTTTAATTTCTGTTAGCCTCAGGGATTTTTTTTTTCAATCTTTGAAATAAAACTGGAGTACTTGTCTTATCTTTCTTGCAAGAATGGAATGAGATAACACATGAGCTGTTTCATCACTACCACCAGCAACCTACTCGTGGCTTTTAAAAAATCTATCCATTTATCTCTCTACTTAGAAAAATTTCAGAGTCAGAGGAAAAGACAGAGAGAAAAGGATTTCCATCTGTGGATTTATTCCCCAGATGACTGCAATAGCGATGGCAGAGCCAGGCCAGGGCCAGGAGCTTTACCTGGGTCTCTTACATGAGTATAGGATCCCAAACATTTGAGCCACCTTAATGTGCTTTTCCCAGGCCATTAGTAGGGAGCTGGATCAGGAATGGAGCAGCCAGCCTAACGGCTAAAGTCCTCACCTTGAAAACACCAGGATGCTGTATGGGTGCCGGTTCTATCCTGGTGGTCCAACTTCCCATCTAGCTCCTGCTTGTGGCCTGGGAAAGCAGTCAAGGACGACCCAAAGCCTTGGGGACCCTGCACCCATGTGGGACACCTGGAAGAGGCTCCTGGCTCCGGATCGGTGCAGCTCTGGCTGTAGCGGCCGCTTGGGGAGTGAATCAATGGACAAAAAATGTTCCTCTCTGTCTCTCCTTCTCTCTGTATATCTGACTTTCCAATAAAAATAAAATAAATCTTTAAAAAAGAAAATAAAAGAAAAAAGAAGTAGAGCAGCCAGGACATGACTGGTACCTGTATGGAATGCCGGGTCACAGGCTTTACCTGTGTCACCACAATGCCTGGCCCCACTTCATCACCTTTATAGTAAGCCTCTCTCTAGCTGATCATTTTCTTTAAGTTATTTGAAAAGCAGAGTAGAAACAGGGAAAGATGGAGAGCTCCTTTCCTCTGGTTTATTCTGCAGATGGCACCAGCAGCTCTGCGGTGTGGAGGAATGACAGGCCAGGAGCCTGGAACACCTCGGGGCCTTCCACGTCGGTGGCAGGGGCTGTCCTCTGCTGCTCTCCCAGCCACATTTGTGGGGAGCTGGATGGGAAGCAGAGGAGCCTGGTCTGGAACTGGTGCTCTGGTGTGGGATGCTGGCATCCCAGGCAGCAGCTCAACCAGCCACTCCATGTCAGCACCAGCCCAAGCTGGTCCTTCTTTACCATTTGACCCTATTCACTGCTCTGTCCTCCTCCTGTGTCTCAGGTTCTTTGAGGAACTTTGGTTAACCTAAGCATCAGATTAATTCATTGGAAGAGCACTGGGCAGAGACAGCCTTAGGAGCAAGCCTGGATGACAAGGTTCAGGAAGTGAGACACAGTTCAGGCCACATCGCAGGGCAGTCTGCTGAGGACAGCAGCGCTCGCAGTGCTTCCTGGGCCATCTGCCACGTTGCTGGCCTCGCCACCACCAACACCTGGTGCAGGTGGCATTGCCACTAGACACCTGCCGTAGTGCCAGGAGTGATTGCTGAGTGTGCTTTCCATCTCTGTGTCTTTCCCTCAGTAATCAAGGTCCTAGACAGGAGGATCTGATTGTTGTGTATTTGTGAGCTGGATGCCGGAAGCTGTTGCTCTCCAGTGTCTGAGTAGGAAGGGGCCTTTGCTTCCCTCTCTCTTGGAATGTTCCCTAGTGGGAAAGGCATTCAGATGATGGACACCATTCTGCCTACAGCCTGCTCTCCACTCCCCAGCCCCCCGGCCAGGCGTCTGTCTGCTTTGCAGTATTTCCCAGGCCTGGTCTTTGACCTGTGTTTTCCTCCCGGTTAACACATTCTCCTTGATAGTCTCATCCGAGTCTGTGGGTGCAGCTGTGCCCTACTGAGTGACGTGTTCATCTGTATCTATAACCCCGACCGGTTTCCTGAGTTAGGTTCATTCAGTCCGCTTACTCTTCCCACTTGCACATCTTGATGACTCATGTACATTTGGAGATGAGGTCACTGTTTCTGGCAGCTGCCCCTAGGCCTCATCCCTAAGGCAGTGCCGGATGCTCTAACCAGAAAGCATGGAATCCCTTCGGATTTCCTCTTTTCCTGTGCTCCTCACATCAATTTGACTCCTGTGTTCTGTAGAACTTTCCTCTACTTTGACCTGTCCAGGATCCCATTCCCATTTCTCTCCGTCATTTCAGCAGCTGCTTTGCGGATATGGGAACCCAGAGCCAGTCATTGAGCTGTGACTCTGGGCAGCAGGCGTCTGTACTGGCTTCTCAGTGATGAGGCCAGGCCCTCTCCTCTCTAGCCTTTCTGACTTCAGAGCTCTGTGGTTAAATGGCTCCATTCTCGACCCGCAGCCACTGGTTAGTCATTTTGCTTTGGCTGCTCTGAAGTTAGTGGCTGGAAACTTAGATGCTCTGAGGTTCTCTAGCCCAGAGAGTCTTAATATATCGGCACCTGTAACTGAACTGCTTTCTGTAGCTGCCTTTCCCACATCCCATGCCTCTCTTCGGAGTCTGTATTTCCACTGGGGACTGTGGCACAGCAAACTGTGTGGTTTAACTTCACTATTTTTTTTTTTTTAAATAACTTAAATCTCTGTCTCTTGATTTATTGCACTGGGAAGAATAAGTTTTGATTTTTTTTTTTTCTCCTTCCTCCTTCTGCGTCATTGAGAAGTGTTTAACCTCATGGCCTTGCTCCGGGGCTGGAAATTTGCCTAAGGGAACTCAGGCTGGCAGTGTTTTTACTCAAATTCCCCCTTATGGGGAGGGGGACTTCAGCAGGACCTGCCAAAACAGGAAGATGGTTGGGAAACTAGTTGGAATGCTCCTGCCATTAGGTTGCTGGAAATTATGAAAACTTTCATACAGTTTTCTGGAGATGAGCTGAAGCGTCTGAACTGCTTCTGAGAGAAAGCTGTTGCTTTTACCAGGTATAAACAAAGCTGGGCTGAGGAACCCAGCTTTCCTAGCTTTTCCGTTGTGTGGTGTGTTGTTGTAAAAAGACTTCCAGCAGCTGGATGACAGAGAAGCTATCCAGACAAAGTTAGAGGAGTTCAGGAACTCTATGCTGCTTAAAGAAAGCAGGCTGGGGCTGAGGCAAATCTCTTTGGACCGTGGGAAGAATTTGGCTTTATATCAAGTCTGGATTATCCCAACAGTAAGATCATAGCAGGGATTGTTTCAGGACAAATATTTCTCTCAAATTCTTACTGATATTGTCTCTATATTCAGTTTACAAAAGCACTTTGACACAAACACGATACTTGCCCAGTGAGACTTAGAATGGCTGATCTTTTGTATCCAAACAATGATCTCCCGAATAGGGGAAGGTGTGAACCAGCAGATGTTTGCAATATGACTACCTCTGCTTATTTTTATCTTGTGTCACAGAAGAGGAAAGTTGTGCAGTTGCTTGCCTGTGCAGAATGATAAGCGGAGTGGGCTCAGGCCCCTGGTGAGGGCAGCTTTGAAATAATGCAAGTGACCACACAGTATGAAGCACAGAGGCGTCCCTGCCCGCTCTAAAGGGCAGTGGGGCCTTCCTGTCGTATCCGCCTTTCTGTGGACGCGGATAAGTGAGGGTTGGTGGGAGACTCTTGTTTAATACTTAATCATTACTAATGTTTACTTTTCCCTGTTAGTCCGGGGCACTGCTAAGTAGAAACTGATTCTGGAGCCGAAGAAGTGCATGTTCTTTTTGGAGACTCAGGGTACGGATCCTCACGAGGATCCGCTCAAGGAAGAGTGGAGGTTTATGGAGATCCCTAAGATCAGGAAGTCTGTGGGTGTAAGATGAGCAGTGGATCTCAGAGAGTAAGCAAAACTTAGGGGGGTTCTGAGGGTGAAGGGAGGAGTCGGATGGTGTTCACGCACAAGTTTCCCAGGGAAAGATCTGAAAACTAGACTGACTATGGTGCTTGAGGAAGAGGAGAGCTCTCCTAGTTAGCACGGGGTGTGGTGCATGTGATGGGAGCCTGGGGTGAGCAGGTACCAAGGAGCCTCGTCCTGAGGGAGATGGCTTACAACACAGGGTCATTTTAAACTCTTATCGATCCATTTCTTTCCATTATTTAACTGAAATTTTTGTTGAGAATTCTAAAACTACATGCAGTTGTAAGATATGATACAGAGGGCCCGGCATGATAGCGTAATGGTTAAAGTCCTTGCCTTGAAAGTGCCGGGATCCCATGTGGGCGCTGGTTTTAATCCCGGCAGCTCCACTTCCCATCCAGCTCCCTGCTTGTGGCCTGGGAAAGCAGTGGAGGATGGCCCAAGGCCTTGGGATCCTGCACCCTTGTGGGATACCCGGAAAGAAGTTCCTGGCTCCTGGCTTCGTATTGGCGCAGCACCGGCCGTTGCGGTCACTTGGGGAGTGAATCATTGGACAGAATATCTTCGACTCTGTCTCCTCACTGTATATCCGCCTTTCCAATAAAAATTTAAAAAATTTTTTAAAATGTATATAATACAGGAGATCTCTAGTATGCAATAATTAAAGTTTTTATTTTATATATTTGTAACACATAGAAAGGGTAAGAGAAACTTCCATCTACTGGTTCACTCCCCAAACCTGCAAAGTAGCTAGGCCAGGTCCGAGCCAGGACCTCAAGGTCAATGCAGGTCGCCCAGGTTCTCAGGATCCCCTCAAGGCATGTGTCAGCTGGAAGCCAGACTGGGGAGCAGAGCTGAGTCCAAATCCCGCACTGCGTATGCATCGTGGCAGAGCTGCCCTCATAATGACTTTGTGAGCGCCATGTTTGTGAATGTCATTTCAGAGGTGACAATCATGCAGTTGTTACATATAATCTACTTAAATGCTTACTGTATGTTGCCTGTGCTTACTGGAAGCTAGTGGATTGGTTAGCTGGCAGATAATACTTACACTGCTCTGGGTCTTGACTGCTTACGCTGTGAAGGTTTTAATGAGACACGATACAGAAAACAGCAATTGACAAATTTAGCAATCAGAATGAGATAATTGAATAACCACTGTAACCTATTTTCATTATGTAAGTCTTTTTTTTAAAATGGGGTTTTTTTTTACACCCCATTTAGAACATTTCCCAGCATTTTAAAAACTTAAGAAGTCTTTATACATAAATGTACATATATGTAATTTTATATAGAGTCAGGAATCTGCAGATTTCAGACAGATCAGTCCTGAGTGCTGAGCAGGCCCGGATTCTGGCCAGTACAGCACTGGCCTTAAGATGGCCTGAAAATTTAGGGGCCAGTGCTGTTCAGTACCAGGTGCCCTTAGCACTGCCATCCCATAGGCACTAGTTCTAGTCCCCACTGCTCCACTACTGACCCGACTTCCCACCTATGGAATGGGAAAGCAGTGAAGGAGGCCCAAGTCCTAGGGCCCCGCACCCACCTGGGAGATCAAGAAGCCCCTGGCTTCGGCTCGGCTCGGCTCGGCTCGGCTCGGCTCGGCTCGGCTCGGCTCGGCTCGGCTCCAGCTGTTGCTATCATTTGGGGAGAGAACCAGCAGATGGAAGATCTCTCTGTCTCCACTGTAAAATCTGACTTTCAAATAAAAATAAATGAATCTTTTTAAAAAAAAGATTATTTTGAGAGTTTGAGCCATAAGAAATGAGAAAACTAAGTTCTGTTTTTAAATATTTACTTATTTTTTATTGGAAAATCAAGTATACAGAGAGAAGGCGAGAAACATAGTCGTAAGATATTTATTTCGGGCCTGGCGTGGTGGCGCAAGTGGTTAAAGGTCTTCGCCTTGCACGCCCGGGATCCCATATGGGCGCCGGTTCTAATCCCGGCAGCCCCGCTTCCCTTCCAGCTCCCTGCCTGTGGCCTGGGAAAGCAGTCGAGGACGGCCCAAGGCTTTGGAAATCTGCACCTGCGTGGGAGACCCGGAAGAGGCTCCTGGCTTCGGATCGGCATAGTATGGGCCGTTGCGCTCACTTGGGGAGTGAATCATCGGACGGAAGCTCTTCCTCTCTGTCTCTCCTCTCTGTATATCCACCTTTCCAATGAAAAAATAATAAAAATAAATCTTTAAAAAAAAAAAAAAAGATATTTATTTCGTCCAGTGATTCACTCCCCAAGTGACCACAATGGCCCGAGCTGCGCCCATCCGAAGCTTGGAGCCTGAAGCTTCTTCCGGGTCTTCCATGTGGGTGCAGGGTCCCATAAGCCTTGGGCCTTCCTCAGCTGCTTTCCCAGGCCACAAGCAGGGAGCTGGATGGGAAGTGGGGCCATCGGGATCAGAACCGGCACCCACATGGGTTCCCCGGCATGTGCAAGGTGAGGACTTTAGCTGTTAGGTACCGTGCTGGACCCAAAACTAGCTTTTTCTTTTTCTTTTCTTTTTTTTTTTTTCTTAACCCAAAAAAGCAATTAGGTGACCAGTTTTTAGTTTCTGAAATTAATTTTCATTTAAGAAGTAATTTTGTTTTGTTTAATAGTAAGCTTTGCAGAGAAGACTGCTTATTCCCGATCTGCACCATTTGCATTTACAGCTGTGATAATCATGCTTCCGTCTGATAGTTTATTTACAAGATGCTCCTAGGAAATGTTGACATCCTTTTACAGTATTCTTGATAAAAATAAAAATGTTCTCTTAGGTCGGGTGGCACCCTGCTAGGAGTGCAGCACCCTGGGGAGGGGCCAAAACTTCTCTCAGATTCCTTGATTAGTCGCCCTGCAGGCTGGCAGGCTGGCAAGCCCATGTCTGTGAGTGAAACACGTGACTGGTAGGTGAGTGGTGTCTGCACTCCAGCCTCCAAGGAGACGGCCGCACTGCAGAGCTCCCACCCAGGGTCTGTGCTTCCGAAGCAGTGAAAGAGGAAGGAGAGCCAGCAAGGTGGTGGTGACGACGCAGCCTGTGTGCTTCTGGTTTTGTTGACAAGTCACCATGTGGAGACCTTCATTGGCTGGAGACGTCTCAGCCACTGACAGAGACTAGCTGGCAGTGCCAGTCTGGGGGCAGTCACAGTCCGTAGGTGAAGCACAACAGGTGGGATTTCTGGCCACGTTTGTCCCACCCACCAGTATCCTGTCTTCATGCTACTCTAGTCTCTTCTGCTCCTACACCATGCAGCCTGAGGGGGGCAGGATGGAGCAGAGCAGGTGCACAGGCTGTCCAGACACTTCCTTGTGTGGGGTGTGGTGGGCGAGGGATGGTGAAGAGTGGGGTATTATAGGATGGGTGTCCTGCTGGGCAGGAAGTAGCAGACGGAGACTTTTTTTGCAGATGGCTGTCTCTGGAAAGGAAATTAAAATTTCTTCACCAATGGAGGAGACAGTGTAGAAGTGTGGTGTTCTTTGTGCTCTGCAGGTGTAGACTCTTATTCAACTGGAATGTAACAAATTACAGTCTACTTGAAAAATCACAGATTCGGGCCCGGTGCGGTGGCGCAGTGGTTAAGGTCCTCGCCTTGCACGCCCGGGATCCCATATGGGCGCTGGTTCTATCCCGGCAGCCCCGCTTCCCTTCCAGCTCCCCACCTGTGGCCTGGGAAAGCAGTCGAGACGGCCAAGGCTTTGGGACCCTGCACCCGCGTGGGAGACCCGGAAGAGGCTCCTGGCTTTGGATTGGCATAGTATGGGCCGTTGTGCTCACTTGGGGAGTGAATCATCGGACGGAAGATCTTCCTCTCTGTCTCTCCTCTCTGTATATCCACCTTTCCAATAAAAAAAATAATAAAAATAAATCTTTAAAAGAAAAATCACAGATTCTCCTCTGCTTCTGTCCCATGCCTGGTTTCAGTACCACAGGAACTCTGTGGGAGAAATTTGAGAAGAATCATTTTGTCCTTTGTCGGGACTGCTTTCTGTTGCTCTAATGAAATCCTTGAGGTAGGCATCTGGAAAGAAAGGTGATGCAGTTTGCCCACAGTTCTGCTGGTCCGAAGGCAGCGTCACAGCATGGCAGATGGTGCCAAGTGGGAGCAGCACGTGGCTGAAATCGCTGAGAGGGTTCACAAGTGGCTCACCGTTCCTGAGGGCTGCGTTCATTCATTCCTTTTGAGGATAATTCCCCCCATGACCAAACCACCTTGTACTCTAGGCACACATCTCTATCTTCTTTTTTATTTTTAAAGATTTGTTTATTTTTATTGGAAAGGGAGGTTTACAGAGAGGAGGAGAGACAGAAAGATCTTCCGACCCTGGTTCATTCCCCAGTGCCGCAGTGGCTGTAGCTGAGCTGATCAGAAGCCAGGAGCTGCTTCTGGGTCTCCCACACAGGCACAAGGTCCCCATCCTCAACCGCTTTCCCAGATCACAAGCAGGGAGCTGGATGGGAGGTGGAACAGCTGGGACACGAACCCACGCCCATATGGGATCCAAGCACATGCATAAGGTGAGAATACAGCCACTGAGCCACAACGCTGGGCCCCTTTTGTCTTATGTTTCATGATGTATTTATTTTTGTTTGAAAGAAAGAATGACAGAGCAAACTTGCACACGCAAGGCCTTGTATCCGTCGTTCACTCCAAGGGACAGGCCAGGTGCCTGGAGCTGCATCCCGAGCACTTGGGGACCCTCATCTGTGTTCCCAGGTGCATCGCCATGGATTGCTTTGCCAGTGGAGCAGAGGCTGGTGTCGTGGGCTGTGCCACGCATAGGTCCCAAGGCCTCACCTCTTAAAGGCTCTGCCACCTCAAAATCCTGGCAGCAGGACCATGTTTTCAGTACATGGATCTCTTAGGGATGCACTTAAAGTGCAGTCGCCTTTAGCTCCAGGTCACAGGGAGATAGCTTCTTCTGGTGTGATATACTCTGCCTTCAGCATCTTTAGGACACTCATGCTTTTAAAGTCAGTTGTAAGTAATCTATTCAGAAGATGAAATGCACGATAGTGTAGTGGTTAAAGTCCTCGCCTTGCACGCCAGAGATCCCATATGGTTGCCGGTTTGAATCCTAACAGCTCCACTTCCCATCCAGCTCCCTGCTTGTGGCCTGGGAAAGCAGTCGAGGATGACCCAAAGCTTTGGGACCCTGCATCCGCGTGGGAGACCCGGGAAATGCTCCTGGCTCCTGGCTTCAGATTGGCATAGCATCGGCCCTTGCAGTCACTTGGGGAGTGAATCATCGGACGGATCTTCCTCTCTGTCTCTCCTCCTCTCTGTATATCTGACTTTCCAATAAATAAATAAATCTTTAAAAAAAAAAAAGCAGTCTTTGGGACCCTGCACCTGCGTGGGAGACCCAGAAGAAGCTCCTGGCTCCTGGCTTCAGATTGGCTCAGCTCCAGCTGTTGTAGCCGCTTGAGGAGTGAATCATTGGACAGAAGATCTTCCTCTCTGTCTCTTCTCCTCTCTGTATATCTGACTTTCCAATAAAAGTAAATAAATCTTTTTTAAAAAGAAGATGAAGTGTTTTTTCAGTGTGTGCCTTTGGGATGGGAGCAGCAGGCTTTGAGAAGCCATGTGAATTGCTGGGAGGCAGGATTGCTCAAAGGCTGAGCCAGCTGAGAAGTCTGCTTACGCCTTGGCTCTGCCCAGAGTGGTGTGCAGACTCCTTATCGTGCTCTGAGTCAGCCTTAGTCAGTCGGAGCAGGGGGTCCTGGGAGGGGTTGTGACAGCCTCCCTATTTTGGGTGATGGTTCTGACTTTATGTACTAGGTCATGTGGAAGACGTTAGCAGTTTGAGAAACCCTGAAGGAATGTGAGTCCCAGTTGTGATCATCTTTATGAGAGGGGTTTGTGAAGTCACTAGAATGTAAATTTAGACATCTCATTCCCCTCTTTTCTACCCTGTTCTATCGTTGTCTGTGCCTTTGGTCATTAGGCATTATTCCAAAGGTGGAAAGTTAAACAATAATAAAGAGAGGGGTTAAGTTGATTTAGATTTTCTCTGCAATCAACACACTGATTATTGTCTCATTTATCATTCTAAAGCCGTAGGAATCTGCTGAGGACATCTGCTCTTCCAGGTGAGGAAATGACATTTTAAGGGATGAGTCCAAACCCAGGTTGGCAGGGACAGTAACCTGTGCCCAGGTTCTGCCTTGAGGCACAGAAGGCCCAGTGGGCCTCGGGAGGAGGAGAAAGGAACCTGGCTCTCTAACTATCTTCTCTTTCTCTCTTTCTCTCTCTCTCTCTCTCTCACACACACACACACACACACACACACTTTAAAAGATTTATTTATTTTTCTTGAAAACACAGAACTACAGAAAGATTGAGATAAAGGGAAAGATCTTCCCATCTTATTGTTCACTCCTGAATGGCCATGGTAGCCAGAGTTGAGCTGATCAGGAGCCAGGAGCCAGGAGCTTCCAGGTCTCCCACACGGGTGCAGGGTCCCAAGGCTTTGGGACATCCTTGGCTGCTTTCCCAGGCCACAAGCAGAGAGCTGGATGGGAAGTGGAGCTGCCAGGCCTGGCACCCATATGGAATCCTGGCACATGCAAAGCGAGGACTTAGCTACTAGGCTGCCACACCAGGCCAGTGCTTCACCTGTTGACCTCCGATGTTCCTCCTCCTGCAGCACCTAGCATGTGCATGACACACACTCAGTAAATATTTATCAAATGAACAAGTGTATACAATTAACCATGGGAAATAGAAGCGTTCTGACATTTTTGTTTGTAAAGTTTTGTAAGTCTGTGCTATGTTGTAAATGCAGTAGAGTACATCTTAAACTAATATTTCTGTGGTTGCTTTGTGGTGCATGTTGCCTTTTAGATAAGAAGAAGACATCTCCCGCCCGCTCTGGTTTCTGTCCATGGCCAGCGTTCCGACCGCCCGCTTCCTTCTTCCTCTCCGCAGTGCTGTAGCGTGACCTTGTGTCCTTTACTCCTTATTGTCATTCTTCACAGCTTAATATGTACATTTTTCTCACTGGGATTACAAGGCACTTCTTGCCTTTTTGATTTGCCTTATAAATACTTGTGGACATGTCTCTTCTCCTGGAGGCCTTCTCTGACTCCCCCAGATGAATCCTGTCCCCTCTTCCGTATTCCTGTCTCGGTGCTTGGGCCAAGGATCGTCTAAGGCAGTTTAGGCTTGCCTCTGTGAACAGCCCACATCCACTCCACACGGACAGGGCCTGGGGTGTTTCATCTGCCTGAATCCACAATGCAGATCGTAAATACCTGAAGGAAAAGAACCAGAACAAAGGGCAGAGCCTGTCCAGTTGAACCCCAGGTCGTAGAAACAGGGAACACCCTGTCTGCATCTTAGAAATGGAGGGGACAGGCTAGCTCAAAGCAGGACGTGGTGGGCCTGTGTTGTGCAGTGGCGTGGCTAAAGTGCCTCATGTGATGCTGGGTGGTTCGAGTCTTTGCTTCTGACCTAGCTCCCTGCTGCTGTGCCTGGGAGAGCAGCAGAGGATGGTTCGGGAAGGAGGCAGTTGTGGGCTCCTGACTTCAGTCTGACCCAGCTCTGGCTGTAACAGCTATCTGGGGCGTGAACCAGTACTAATATTTCTCTTCTCTCTGTGTCTGTCTCTAATTTATGAGAAAGCAAACCTGTACTAAAGATGGCAGGAGGCATGTTCCGACTGAACTCTGCTGGTCACATACTGGTGGCTCCACTTTACAGATGAGGAAAAAGAGGCAGAGAGGTAGGAAGTGTCTCAAGGTCACACTGCCGGAGAACTATAAGAAGCAAGTGTTAAACCCGGACAGCCTTGTTCCAGAGCTAAATTCTCAACTACTGTTCTTTTCTGGGTGCACAATATTTTGTAATATTTAAAAATTTTTTTGAGGTCAGTTTATTTCCAGTTATGGTCACCCTTTTGTAGGCAGACAGTCCAGTGGGTCTCAACTAAGCAGAAGCCACAGCAGTACAGGAAAGCACCTGAGGACGTGTGCACACAGCCCCTTGCACCGTCCTAGTCGCTGGCAGCCACTGAGCCCGTTTCTGCCCCCGTAGTTTTGTCTTTTCCTGAGTTTCACAGAGTGCCTGTTGTGCAGTGTGTGCACCTGGCTCTTCCTTAACTTAACATGATGCTTTGGGGCTCGGCAGCATTGCAGCCCGTTGGAGTAGTGTGAATAGTGTGTGTTCAAACTGCTGACAGTGATGTTTCATTGTGTATTTGTATCACAGTTGGTTCTGGTTTTTGACAATTGCAGCCGAAGCTGCTCTGTGCAGCCACGTGTTAAGGTGGACATGTGTTTTCGGTACACAGCGCAGAATCACTGTGTATAAGTACAAGTTTATAAGCATCTCCCCGAGTGTTTTTGCAAAGTGACATTTTCATTGTACAACACAGCCTCCATGTCTGAAAGCAGCCGTCACTGCTCCTCTGCTTTGCATGAAGCGTCGGTGACACGTGTGTCCTGGCATGAACCAGATAATTACCTCCACGCAATGTCGTGGGGGGAAAGTTGTTGATGAGATCATTGGCTTCCCCTGGAAGTTTATTTATGTATTTTTATTTCCACATTACAGATACTCATTGAGCAGTCTACAAAGTGTGCAGAGACAAATGTGGATGAGCCACTCTGTTCTCAAAACTGTGTACGTGGCCCTGTGCACTAGGGCCATGGCTGGCAATTGTGGCACATTTTTTAGCTTTCCTACTGGCTGAGAGGACTTGGCGTGGAGGTCCCCACTTCTACCCCCAAAGCTGTGTGCCCTGCTCGACATTGAGTGTGGAGGAGCCCTGTGGGGGACGGGTGTGGTGTCATGATGGCCGCCGGCCTCGGGTGGAAAGGCTCCAGTCGCGGCGGCGGCTTCGGCTCAGTCTTCTGGTAGAGTGCCCTGGTTGCCCACCAGAGCATAGGCTGAGATGGTGTGGCGGGCCCGGCTGTGTGTCTCCAAGCCCTGGCGGCCCCCACTGCTCTCACAGTGCGTGGGCTTGGACACTTGTCAGCACCTTAACAACTCTTCTTGTTTTGTCTTTTTCCTATTGGGTTACATCCTTTTCTTTTTCGTAATATTTATCAGCAAAGTTTTTGCAGATTGCTAAGAGTCTTCATTTGTTCATTCACTGAACACTTTGCCAGTTGAACCGTTATTTTTATGGTTGTCATCTCAATGCTGTGAATATTCGATGCTTTTTTTCCTTCAATGTTAATGATTCTTCCTGAATTTTTCCTTTGGTACCTCCTTCTCCCCACCCCTATTTTGAGGATGTGTGTGATGTGTTTGATTTATAAACAATTTAAAAACAAATGTCAAATTAAAATAGTGCTGTGCTGCAGCTCCTGGTTCCACTTTGGGCTTTGCAGAGGAGGGGAGGGAGCCTGGTCATGTGATGCTGTGCGTCTGACAGAAGCCTTTTGGTTCTGAGCAGAGAAACCAACTGTTTACTATTTTGGGTGAGTGAGGTTGGCTGGTTGCTACGAGCATTTTCTCTAAGGGAACCCTCTCCTCTTCCAGCTCTGCACGTTGAAATCATCCTGGTCCTGCCTTCTGGCATCTGGATAGAAGAGGGAGGTGTCTGTGTCAAGGCCCAGTGCTGACAGGAAAAAAGTGTTTTGCCAGGAGGCTTACAGATTCTGACCTTCTGCTGGCACTGCGTGTAGTTCCCCACTCCCTAAGTCAGCTTGGGATCTAGCTGTTCTGACAAGCCTTTGCGCTGCAGGAATGAAGTGTCCACTTTAACCTAAAGAGCAGTGCTTATCAGATCTGCAGCAGATAATGAATGGCCACTCTAAGGAGCGAGGGGAGGAAGACCGGCTTCTTGCAACACTGGCCGTTGGAGTCGCCTGTCTTCGGCATGCTGGAGGAGCCCAGGACTTGCCAGCCCACCTGCAGGATCCTGCCTCTCTCTTGGGTTGTCTTGCAGCCTGGAAAGGATAGCTGCTCCACAGTGTGCCTCACCCCTTCTCATGGTTTGCGGGAAGGTTAGCGTGTTCACCTCTTTGCATATGCATGCTTTGTGTCCTGCACTTGATGCTCTCTTTTATGCCCTCCTATTTCTCACTAGGCACCTGAACCTTGACCTTGGGTGACTTACTTTCCCAGGGCCTCTCTGAGTGTCAGAGCTTTCCGAGCACCTGACAGGTGACTAGGTGCGGAATCGCCCGGCGTGCTTCTTGACCTGATGGGCTGGTGTTAGGGTGTTCCTCCTTTTTACTCCTTTCCTTCCCTGCACACAGAGCTCAGATAGCCAAACCTAGATTGCAAAGGAAGGGAAGAAAAACGTAGCTTTAGTAAAGTTGATTTTTCCTTTTTATGTAGAGCAAATGCAGTGATCTATTAGTAAAACAAATTTTGACCATGAACAGGGAGCTAAGGTGAGCTCTGGGGACACGAAGACTTCAGAAGAACCCTTGAATGCATGTCCCTCGCATTGCGTCTTAGTATTGTTTAAGATGAGTGGTGTGGACTGACCTTGCTCTTCTGGGAGGGGTCTTTGTTGTGGCAGAGCCTTCCTCCACAGTCTGAAGCTGGAGAGAGGAGGGAGTCTGTAGAAGTAGGATGGCTACCTTTGAGTTCCTGCTGAAAAGTTCACGGCAGGGGAGTGAGGAAAGGAGAGAGAGCTTTGATTTGTTTACAGAAAGGGAAAGAGAAACAGAAAGATGTTTCATGCCCTGGTTCACTCTCCAGGCTGAAGCCAGGACTCAGGAGCTTCATCCAGGTCTCACGAGGGTGGCAGGTATCCAAACCCTTGAGCCATCTTGCCATGGCTCCTCCAGGCCATTGGCAGGGAGTCGGATCAAAAGCGGAGCAGCCAGGACCTGCACCAGCACCCATGTGGGATGCTGGCATCGCAGTTGGTGGCTTTCTCTGCGTGCCACAACAGCAGCCCAGAAGCTTTACATTGAAGCAGCTCTGAACCGTGGAGAAAAGAGGCTGTTATCCAACGTGAATAGAAAAGGATCATCAGTACTTCTGCCTCTTAGCTTGGAAATCCTGGTCATGTGCTGCCAGAATTGATAATTAGTCATATTAACGATATGAAGTTGAGCATTTTGTCCCAGTTTTTGAGGTCTTGGAGCTTTACGCTGCATTTGCCAGGGTGGCTGGAGTACGTGGCGTCTCCGGGAGAGGAGACTTGGTGATGCTGAGTGCCGGTTTGCACCGACAGTCATCCTCTAAGAACTGGCAGTTGGGTTTTCTGTGCCTACCTACAAGTGGTGTGATGTCAAAGAAAGATAATATCCTCATTAGAGGAAAGATGCTTGGGTGGCCAAGAGACAAGGTGGCTCAGGATTTAGGTCTTTACTTTCTGGAACCTGGAGGATTGTAATACTTCAGATTTCCAATCTTACCATTGATAATATGTTGGAAGTACAGAAACCTAAGGAAGTAGGAATGCTGATGTCTTGTTGTAAGTAGGACCAGAATGGAGTTTCAGAAAATGGCCGTACACAGTTCTGCAGGGTTTTTGTTTTCTCTTCTAGCATGCATGGAACCCGTATTTAGAATTCTGTGTATTTACTGCATCTTAAGAGCACTCAAATTATATCCTCTGTAAATAAATACTTCAATTTTTAAAAACCGTCATCTTGTAAACTACACAAAAAAGATTGTGCATGAGATGGTAGAAGTGGAAAGGACATCCGGTGTCAGTGCGCTGGAGTAAGCAGCTGTTCCAGAAAGAGCGACACTCTGTCCTGGAGCCCCAGAGGTACCCAGTGGAGGTGATCCTGCTTAGCCTGGGTTTTATTGTGCTAAATGCGCCTTCATCTATGTTTGTTTCTTTATTAGTAGATTTTAGCAAGGACCAGATCTGCTCGACAGTTTTCTAAGGGAAATGGACAGTGTTGAGCTGTCAGTGTCTTGTGGGTTTATATACCTTCTGTACTGTCCAGTATGATGGCTACTAGACAGAGGTGGCTGTTGAAACTTAAAAGTGACTGGGAAAGTCACTGAATTCTAAGTCTTGTTTGGTTGTAATTAAGTGTACATGGTATATGGCTAGCAGGTGCCGAATGGAGAGCATAGCTATAGACCTTCACAGCCTGACCTTAGCCCGCCTCCCTTTCACAGACCACATGTCCAGCTGAACTGGCATGTGCTGCCTATATTCTTGACCTTGTGGTGTTCCTGCCTCCAGTCCTGCCTCATCATGTTCACTCCCAGCGTAGGAACCTTCCAAGGTTGCTGGTGAGCTGCTGCCTGCAGGAGGCGGACCTGCTCCTCCTTGTGCCTGCAGACCCAACACACTTGTAACACTGTCTGGTTACAGTGACCAGCCTACATTTCCTACTTGCTTGATTAGATCTATATAGTCCTTCAGGGCTCAAGCTGCGGTTACATGTGCGACAGATTCCCTTCCTGCGATTTTGTGTTGACTTGTGCTACTGAGGCTGCTGCTGGTTACTGTGCTTCAGTGGCACTAGGGGGCAGTGTCGTGCCCACAAGGAGGGTGTGTTGATCCCAAAGTGACACAGATTTTGAGCACTGTGTCCTAATTCACTGTTGAGTCTCACGTTAATAATTGTACGCTTCAGAAGGAACTCACACCTGTTTATTGTTTATTGTCACTGACACTAATGAATACTATAATCATCCCTATGATTATCCTGAATTGGACTCTAGAATATGAAACTGGATCAGGAGACGGCTGAGAGTCTGGGAGAAACCTGGTCCGTGTGAGGCGCCAGCCCGGGCCTTCCATGTCAGAGGTTCATTCCTGGAGTGGGTGTCCCAGCACTGGCCTGGTGGTCAAGAACTAAAGTTCTTGGTTTGATCTTGGCAGTAGTGAACTTGGCAGAACAGTTCTTCTCACTGTGTACCGGGTATAACATTCATGGTCCCAACCAAAGGGTCAGATAAAACCATATGTGTGTGCAATGGTAGCTTGTAAAAAAAACATGTAAATAAACTGTTCTTTTTCCTCCCTAATTTTTATCATACCTGGCACCAAGGCATGCATGTAATAAGTGGTTAACTAAATATTTATCATGATAATTTTTAAATGGAAAAGATTTACTGCATACAAGGTCAGTGAAAGAAGTGTTCATGCAATTACATTCACCTAGACTACACCCCAGGGTGATTACAGTCCTAGGCATTTGGCTAATGTATGTACTGTTCTTTCTTGGTATGCATAAGTCTCAAGGGGAACTGTATATAATATACATTTTAAAATGTCAACAATATTAATAGACTCTTACCTAGCAGATTTATTTTTGTATACCTTTCTTAATGCTAAAAATAATCAGAGTAAGCCAAAACATTACGCAGGCTTTTCTTTTAAATTTCATTGTAGAAAATCAGAGGGGTTTTGTGTGTGTGTGTGTGTGTGCAAAGTCAGATATACAGAGAGGAGGAGAGACAGGAGAATCTTCTGTCTATCGATTCACTCCAAGTGACCGCAGTGGCCAGAGCTGTGCTGACCCAAAGCCAAGAGCCTCTTCTGGGTCTCCCACATGGGTGCAGGGTCCCAAGACTTTGGGCTGTCCTTGACTGCTTTCTCAGGCCACAGGCAGAGAGTTGGATGGGAAGCAGGGCTGCTGAGATTAGAACCGGGATCCAGGTGTGTTCAAGGCGAGGACTTTAGCTGTTAGGCCACTGTGCCGGGCCCAAAAACCAGGTTTTAATACAATTATTTATGCCAAGCAGATGTAAGTTGGAAATACGTATTTTCCAAGCCAGATTTGTGGTTAACAAGAAAACGAGCTGTTCTAGAAGAAGGTAGTAGTGGCTACTTATTGAGAACAGCCATCAGTCTAGAGCCTTCTGTAGTCATTAGATTTGTCAACTAAAATGCTCAGCTGAAGTTCATGCAATTTCACACTTACAAAACACTCTTGCCAAAGATAATTGCAAACCCACTATCTGCAATCGAATCATTTCCTGCTGAGGCTTGCAGGTGGGGAACTATTTGAAGGTTAGTTGGGAAAAATGCCTTGTTGGGAGAGCTGCCAGTGACGGGCCTAGCAAGTGTAGGGGGAATATGTAGCGCGGGTCCTGGGACTGTCCAGACGGAAGCACGGTTCTGGTTCTGGCCTACAGTCCATCCCTGGGGGTGGGAGTGTTCAGTTTCGTGTTGAACACACTCCGGCAGTGTGCCAGTCAGATGGCACAGTCCTGTGCCGACCTTCCTAACACGTGGGAGGTGTGGCTGTGCTCTGGTGCGAACAGCCCCAGGAACTGCACTTCACGTAGCCTTTGGTCCTCCCAGGCTGGGCTGGGCACTGAGTCCATGTGGAACTTGGCCTGAGTTCCCGCAGCCCTGGAACCCGTCTTACCTCGGAGCTGATTTTGCTGTCAGGGTGCCCCAGAACTGACTCACCCTCTGACTAGGAATGACCTGGCGTTAGCATTTGAAAGGCCACAACACCCTTCCCTTCCCACCCCAGCTTGTCTTCATTCAGATCTACATTTTTGGTTTAAGTCTTCCCTCTGAAGATAGGTGGGAGCTAGGCAATTTAGGCAGCCCCTTTGCTTCACTGCATCCCCTTGGCTGGCTGCAGGAAATTCATGTGTGACACACTCCTTGGACGTCAAGCCTCATGGTGTCCCGTCCCATCCTGTCCCCTCCTCCCCCCCATTTCACATTGCCCTTTGATTTTTGAAAATCTGATACTCAGACTTTCCTTCCCCCACTCACACACTAGTGGAGTCTCCTAGGCTATTTCTGTCGGCTTAATGATCCCCAGCTGTTGCTGGAGTTCTGCCTGGTTCGTGCTCAGGAGAGGTGGATAAGCCAGAGGAACCATGGGTCTTTCTGTGGGTCACTCAGTGTGTCAACCAAATCTAACTCTTCTTTTGGGGTGGGGGGACTGGGAAGCACTGAGGTGAGGCTTAAGAAAGGGTGTTTGAAAACACAGGAGGGAAAATACAAGCTCATATTACGGATATTTTAAAAATAAGCATTCTGTTGGTAGATATGACAGTCTGTCACTTAAAGCTATGCTAGAAAATTGTGGCATGGAGAAACTGAGCAATCACGGCGTTCTCTTAGATTTGGGCCTGGAATGCCGCCCCGCCTGTGTTGTGTGTTGAAGGAGCCAAATAGCTAAACAAAAAGGAGCATTCTGGTGGGAAAGATGGAAGTCCTCCTGAAGTGGCCACGGCACCGATTTCAGTTCTGCCCCAAGGGTAGGTTTCTTGAAGCCCTGTGCAAGTCTGCAGGAAGGAAATGTTCCACTTACAAATGTGACCACACAGACTTAAGAAAATGCAAAGTTGCAGTTTTTTTAACAGGGCCAGCTCCCCTGCAGTCACACATCCCTTTACTCCTGGAGGTGTCCAGCAGCCTGGCAGGTGGGGAGTGGGAAGACCCCTTCAGTTGTGCCCTGGGGCCTGTGCTGCCCCAGCCAGCTGGCCTTGGCAGTGTGTGGGCCTGAGCATTTTAACCCTTCCCAACAGTTTAACTGATAGACCTGCAGCTTTTCACCTCATGCTCTGCATGAAGTTTAATTTCATTTTTTCAAAGAAAAGCCAAATTTTTAAATCTTCCTTCAATTTCTTGAGTCAGATAGCTAAAATGGTATGTAATATTTAAGGGGGGGGTGAACTTTTTTTTTCTTTGAATCCCCCCAGAGAACTTTACACCTAAATGCATGAAGACCGTTCAGATTGCACACACGTTAGGGTTGGAGTTGCTCACCTGTCACCGAGCGGCAGAACTGTGTGTCAGGTGTGTGAGGTTCTGGATGAACATGCCGGCCTTCCGACGGCTCTGCCTGTGTGCCCAGATCTTGTGCGTGTTGCCGTGGAGACCCGCCTGCCCCCGTTGGGGGGGAGCAGCCTCGCAGAGTGGAACGGGAGCCCCAGAGTTTTGAAGATGTGCGGAAGGGCCCGATTTAGTTACTTGTTTAATGTATAATTATTAATGCTTTTACTGTGACTCTTGCATTGAATGCAGTACAGAAAAATCCCAGCTCTGCTGTCCGGCCAGCCCCTGCTAGAACTCTGGTTCTGCATCTTACGAGCGTATGTCCAGTTATTGAACCGCCTTGAACTTCAGTTTCTTTATCTGTAAAATAGACACTATAGGCTTCAGGTGGCTGTTAAGCTCAAAGGTTCCTGGGTGGTACACCCAAGCTGGGGCCTGCAAAGCGTGGCTCAGCACGAGCTTCGGAGCCTTCCAGATTCATTCTCTCCTCATGACGAGCCAGTTCTCAGGGCCCTTGCGTCTGCCAATCTGCTGCCCAAGACACCCCATTTTTTTTTTTTTAAGATCTTCAGGGTTTGTCATGCTGCCTCGGTTCAGTGTGAGATTCACGTGTCCCCTCAGAAGCCCCTTCTCTGTACCCCCTTCCTGAGCCGAGCCCCTCCCGAGTCGCTCTTTGTTTATTCAGTACTTCCTCTGTGCAGTATAATCTGCCCCCTCTGAAGTCATAATACGTACAAGTGTATATGACACCCGTCTGGCCCCCACCACACATAATGTTCTGTGAGTGCAGGCACCTCATTGTCCATGTTGATACTGCTGTTAACATAATATTTTAGAAAATATTTGAGAGGGCTGGTTATGTGGCCAGCAAAACCATCATCTGTCACACGGGCGTCACGTACAGGCACCAGTCCACCTCCTGGCTGCTCCACTTTCGCTCTAGTTCCCTGTCAATGACCTGGAAGGATGGAAGATGACCCAAGCACTAGGCTCCTGTCACCCATGTGGAAGATTTGGAAGGAAGCCACTGGCTTCTGACTTCCTCCTGGCCCAGCCTTGGCCATTGCTGCTATCTGGGGTGTGGACCAGCAGATGAAGATCTCTGTCTCTCCTTCTTTCGTAACCTTTTCAAATAATCTTTTTAAAAAACGATTTGAGAGAGATACAATGAGCAAGACATCCTATTTGCTGCTTCACTCTCAAGATATCGATAATGACCCTGATTGGGATTGAGAGCAAAGGTCAGGAATGCAGCCCAGGTGCCTGAAGGTGGATATAGAACCCAGGCATTTCAGTATGGGATACTGGCACCTTAAATGCCAACCAACATGAAGGGACAGAGGTTCTTTTTCTTTTTTTTAATTTGAAGGGCAACGTTGCAGAGAGAATAGGAGAGAGATAGATTTTTTTTTTAAAGATTTATTTATTTTCATTACAAAGTCAGATATACAGAGAGGAGGAGAGACAGAGAGGAAGGTCTTCTGTCCGATGATTCACTCCCCAAGTGAGTGCAACAGCCGGTGCTGTGCTGATCTGAAGCCAGGAGCAACCTCTAGGTCTCTCACGTGGGTGCAGGGTCCCAAAGCTTTGGGTCGTCCTCAACTGCTTTCCCAGGCTACAAGCAGAGAGCCACATGGGAAGTGGAGCTGCCAGGATTAAAACCGGTGCCCATATGGGATCCTGGCACATTCAAAGAGAGGACTTTAGCCGCTAGGCCATGGCGCTGGGCCCCATAGAGAGATAGATCTTGTATCCACTGGTTCACTCCCCAAATGGCTGCAATGAGTGGAGCTGAGCTGATCCAAAGCCAGGAGCTTCTTGCAGGTCTCCCATGTGGATGTGCAGGGACCCAAGCTCTTGGAACCTGCTCCACTGCCTTTTCAGGTCATTAGCAGGGAGCTGAATTAGAGGTGGAACTTCCAGGACTCAAATCAACACCCATAAGGGAAGCTGGTGCTGCAGGCAGAGGTAATGTGCTAGGCCATGGCACTTAGCCCCAGAGATAGATATTTTAAGCATAAAAGACTGCCGTGTTGCATAAAGAGAGGTGTGCAGTGTGGTCGTGGCTAAGAGCTCAGAGTCCAGTGCAGACAGCTGGGTTGCACTGTCCATCAGCCCTGTGTGCACTCTGTGACCGGGCAGCTTGCTCGGTCTCTAGACCCAGATTTCCTTGTCTGTGGAATAGTGCTTAATGTCTTCCATATGCATAGCTTTTGTTTTGCAAATTAAAGATCATACATGTTTTTACTATTACATAAGGATCAGAAAATGCAGGCTTTTTTCTGTATATTTTAACAGGTTAAGGTAAATTTTCATCAGCTTGTCCTATTTAAGGTAGCAGGGTAGAGGTGTAAATCGCTCAGGCTTCTCAGCCAGGAAGGTGTTTCATCTACTGCTCTACCTTTATTCCTGGCAGTATTCAGATCAAATAGAAGAGAGATTTATGATATTTGATATTTCGGTTTTCTAAAACATGATTTGAAAAGTCAATTTAGCTTCTATTTCCACACTGTATTATACAGAGATGAAAAGTATGAAGCTGAGCAATGATTGACATGATTGAGATATGATTGAGCATATCATACAGATTAATCACATTTGAAATCTCTTTCAGAATAGATGTTTTTGGAATTAGTGATTTTAAATAAAATTAGTGATTCTTCTCTTCCAGCCTTTATTTACAACATTGCATTATGATTAATTGTATGAAAATGCTTGAAAAAGTTCATTGACCTGATGCTGGTTGGCATGCCTGCATCACTTACTGGAATGCCTGGGTCCCCGCCCTGGCTCTGCTTCCCATCTCAGCTTCCTGCTGATGTGCCCCTGGGAGGCGGCAGGTGAAGGGTCCCTGCTCCCCAGCAGTGGGGACGCACACTGAGCTCTCAGCTGCTGGCTTCAGCTTGGCCCAGACTCAGCTGCTGCAGGCATTGGGGTAGGACCCACCAGCAGTGGGAGCTCCATCTGTCTGTTTTCCCCCTCCTGTTCTCTTTCTTTCTGTCTCAACTTTTTAGAAAGTATTTATGTATGCCACCAGTCACCTTATAGTATGAATATTTGGGTCATTATTATTTATTCATAATTATTTATAATAAGTAGTCATTAATTTTTTTCTCTCCAAGAGATGGCAGCATTTCTATTTTGAAAAACCAGACCCTTAATCCATTTCTGTAATTGATTCATAAATCTATGTGAAGAAAGAGTCAAATCCATGGGTTCCTGAAATTTGTGATTTTTAAAAATATTTACTTGCCATCAAGTCAGAAAGTGTACTTTTTGCTAGTTCAGTTCCCAAATGGCTGTAATAGCCAGGTCTGGGCCAGTTGAAGCAAAGCAGCCAGATCTCATGGAATGGCACCATCTGGCCCTAAAACTATTTGTAAGGCAGAGTTAGAGGTCAGGGATGCAGGTGAACCCCCCACCTGTGGTACCACCATCCCATATGGGTGCCATTTTGAGTGCTGGCTGTTCGAGACTTCTGGTCTGTTCTCTAAGGCATCTGGGACAGCAGTAGGGGATGACCCAAGTGCTTAGGTTCTGTGCTTCCATAGGAGACCTGGAGCAGCCTCCTGGCAGGACTGGTCCAGTTCTGGCCTTTGGGGCCATTTGGAGAATGGACCAGTGGATGGAAGAGATCTCTCATTCTTGCTTTGCTTTTCAAATAAATAAATAAATAAATAAATAAATATTTTTTTAAAAAGTTGTAGGCAACTGTCTGGGTTGATTGTACCTACAAAAGTATGTCACTTGTGGAGGGCAGGGTCTTGATCACTGGACTCCAAACTCCATCTGTGAGGGAAATTATAGGATCTGTGGTCAGACCATGGAGTACATGTGTCAGAACTGGGTCTCCTCATTTGTTGAAGTCTGTGCAGTGGACAGTGTGCCAAGATGAACTTGGGAGACATGACAGCCAATTCACTGAGACCTGCAGAGGACATCTGGTACTACAGAGGGCAGAACAAACTGAACAGCTTTGACAGCAAGTCTCTGGGTGAACTGACTCTAAGGTGGACTCTGTGCCTCAGTGGACCTTAAAAGGATTTCCTCATCCTTAGGAGCGACAAAGTCAACGGCATTTCAGAACTAGGAAAACCACTTAGCATTGCCCTCAGAATGTGCTCCACATTTGAAATCCTGGGGTGTCGGATGGCTGTCCACCATCCCAGGGCAGTGATGTGGTTGGCTGCTGGGAGCGGCCCTCTCCCCATTCTCCCCAGATACATGAGTAAGAGGAGATTGAAGACAGTTGTCTTACCCACTTTCCTCCATTCGTCCACCCTCCCCGCCCTAATCAGTGGTTCACATGGGCATTCGTCCTTAACTATGTAAGCATCACCAAAAATCAATTTATTATAAAAACTATATATATGTATACACACACACTTATGTATTTTAAATGGAGCCATTGCCAAGGTATAGTAGGGTAAGCCTCTGTGGTGCTGGCATCCCATATGTATGCCAGTTGGAGTCCCAGCTGTCCCACCTCCCATCCAGCTCCCTGCTGGTTTGCCTAGGAATGCAGTGAAAGATGGCCAAGTCCATCCGAATCCAGGTGCACCCACATAGGACACCTAGAAGAAGCTCCAGGTTCCTGGCGTCAGATCACCCCAGTTCTAGCTGCTATGGGCCATTTGGGAAGTGAACCAGTGGATGAAAAGTCTCTATCTTCCTTTTTCCCTCTGCAAATCTGCCCTTCATAAATATATAAATAAGTAAATAAATAAATACAGTAGTTAGCTATATTTTTTTTTAAAAAAAGACACGAGAGAGAGAGAGATTGGTCCTCCATCTACCGGTTCACTTCCTAAATGGCATAAAGCCAGGAGCCAGGAACTCCATCTGGGTCTGTGATGTATTTCAGGTGCATTGGCAGGGAGCTAGATCAAAAGTGGAACAGTGGGGACTTGAACTGGTGCCAATAGGGGATACCAACTTTACAGGCAGCGGTTTAATTCACTGAATCTCAGCAGGCCCTCCCCCTAAATTACTTTATTTTGGGATGATTTTAGACTTAAAAAACAGTTGTAGTGATGGTACAAAGAGTTCCCGTACATCCTTCGCCTCGTTTCCTGTAATATTAGCATCTTATTAAAATAATGCATTTTCAAAACTAAGAAGTTAATTTTGATACATTACTGTAATGCCAACTCCAAGCCTTGCTTGGATGCCTCTCCGTTCACACCAGTGGCCCTCCTTAGGTCCCACGGTCTATCCAACATTGCCTTATCCGGTGGATTAGTAGGATCCTGCCGAGGACTGCCTTTCCTGTACCCTGTCTTCCTGCCCGCATCCCCGACCCCAGCATTCAGTTGTAACTCTGTTTCTGACCAATGGTTGGTGGATCTTGCTGGGCTCTTCAGCCACTACATCTGTGATGCCAGCTTAGAGCTCCAGGGTCATGCTTTCAGAACACCCGGTGTGTTTAGTGTTATGAGTTGGTCCCCATTGGTCTGCCCCTCTCTCTTGGTCTAGCCCGTTCTCACCTCTCTGGAAACAGCAGGTTTGCAGCCTGCAGACTCCTGAAGTATCTTTGGAAGGGAACATTCCTCTTCCCTCGCTTTTCCTACCTCACATGCTCCCAACTCCAGCAAGAGCAGCTCAGAACACGGTCTTTAGTAGAGATGTTTAGACACCAGGCCCTTGGACTTTGCAGAAGCCATGCCAGATTCTTCTCAGCTGTCATTTCTGCCCCAGAGAAAATGTATCTAATGTAAAAGTGTCCAGGGAAATATTTGTAATCCGTTATACTTCTACAAAGCTTTTTTATGTACTTTGTAGATTTTTTAGTTTGAGAGGGCAGCAGTCGGGGTGGGCACTGTTGTCCAGCAGGTGAAGCCCCTGTTTCAGGTGCTCACATCTCTTATCAGAGCACCTCAGATCCCGTCGGCCTCTGCTTCCAGGCAGCCTCCTGTGAGTGCATGGCCGGCAGCAGGTGACGGCCAACGTCAGCTCTCTACCAGCCGTGTGCAAGACCCAAGTGGAGGTCCGGGCTCCTGGCTTCAGCTGTTGTAGGAGTTTGGGGAGTGATCCAGCAAATGGAAGATCTCTGTGGGTCACTGGACTGGAATCCATGTCTTGTAATCCTTTCTTGGATGCCTGTTGGTCTGTCCTTAAAGGGCAGTTCTGCAGATGCATGGCCTGCACTTGGAACTTAGACGTTCACATAACTAACCCTATATGCAATGCTGCCCCTTTCTCCAGAAGTCAGACTTGGGCTAACGGTAAACCCTTTCTGGTTATGGGTAGGGCTAATTATAGAATACACTGGGTCAGTAAAATGCTGTTGTTTATATTAAAAATAAGCCAGAAATACATGTCTGGTACAGTGTACCCTGAGTTAACCCCTTCAGGCTGGCTTCCCTAGTTGAAGGAAGAAACCTTAACCAAGGAAAGGACTAGAGACACCGGCAGCAGAGAGCCCCAAGCGCCCGCAGAAGCCGGCGAGGAAGCCGCCCCCAGCTGCCAGAGGGCAGGGCCCAGGGTGGAGACCCTTCCCCTCTCCACAGCTTCCTATGCCGAGCCTGGCAAGACTCGTGGGAGGAGGGGTGGGTCAGGGCCCAGAGCAATGTTACTTTTTGGGGAATGATATCAGGAAGTTGCTTGAAACTTTAGTACAAATTGATCAAGAAGATAAAATATTTTCAGGCTCGATGCATATGTTCACCGCACGGGGAGGATGTAGCTGTTTTCCTCTCTGGTTTATAGTGCTGGAGGCGATCATGTTTGTGTCTTATAACATGGTAGAAAAAATAACTTAATTTTTATTGTTTACAAACAGTACTTCTTAGTATTTTTCTACAAATGAGTGTCACACGTCAGGCCAGAAAAGGGTTGAATTTGCCAGGGACCCACAGGAATGGGGCAAGCCCACTTTTGACATCTGGGTCAGCCCAAGTTGCCTTTCTCTATCTCTTAAGTGAAAAATGGTGCTGGTGTTAGGATCGCTTTCAGTACCTCTGGAAGTTATTCTTGTGGAGTCCCTTTTTCCCACTGAACTAACGCCGGGCCCTCCTGTGAGTGCAGGGCGTGTGGGAATGGCTGCCTTGACTTGCGGGGACAGCAGAGCTGCTCGTTTGGGGTGCAGTGTGTATCCCCTTGGCCGGCAGCCTTCACACTGCAGGACTTGGCTTTCTGTTTGCTCCCCCGTGAGCTGTCACCTCCCCTGACAGCAGACTGTGTGTGTCACGTCACGACTGCATCCCCAGCAACACACAGGGTGTCTCATCAATAATGGACCAATAGTGGATCAATAGTGGCTTGCAAGGGAACTCAGGGGAGGTGAAGCTTTGACAAGGAGCTAGGGAGTGCAGTGTGGCCTGAGCCGTGAGGTGAGGGACATGTCGCTGAGCAGCACGGGTCCTGGGGAGCAGCACGACTAAGTGAATACCCAGCATACCTCGACTTCCTGATTCTGACTGAGTTTGTTTCTCAGAGTGTTTCAGTATTACGACCAGTTGTAATCTTTTTTTTTTCTTAAGATTTATTTATTTTTATTGCAAAGTCAGATATACAGAGAGGAGGAGAGACAAAGAGGAAGGTCTTCTGTCCGATGATTCACTCCCCAAGTGACTGCAACGGCTGGTGCTGTGCCGATCCAAAGCTGGGAACCAGGAGCCTCTTCCAGGTCTCCCACACGGGTGCAGGGTCCCAAGGCTTTGGGCCGTCCTCGACTGCTTTCCCAGGCCACAAGCAGGGAGTTCGATGGGAAGTGGAGCTGCCAGGATAAAAACCAGTGTCCATATGGGATCCCAGTGCGTTCAAGGTGAGGACTTTAGCCACTAGGCCATGCCACCGGGCCCAACCTGTTGTGATCTTAAAGAGAAAGTGTGAAAAGGAAGTTATCACTGAACATGAGGGGAAGAAGAACTACGGATTCTAGGATATGGTTTTCCTTACATTCTTTATTCCTTTCTATAAAATATATGTATCACAAATTGCACTTTTGTGTGTGTGTGAGAGAGATCTTGACCTGAGGTCTTTTCCCCTCACTAGAATGAAAAGCTTTGTGTGAGTAGAGACCAGGAGGGTATCTGGCACCCACCACAGTGTTTAGTGGACATTGCTAGGTGAGTGAGTGCAGGAGAGCTTTGTCTTGCCCTGAACTCTTGGTCCATACCATGGAGGTAGTCATGGAAAGTGACCTGGGCAGCTTGAGGGGCAGTGTTGGCTCGGGGCACCTTCCCCTGTGAGTGGCCACATGCTCTACAAGCGAAATGGCTGTGTGGCTTTATGACGTGGATGCCACTGGCAGATTCTTCAGGCAGATAGAAGAGTGAGGTACACAAAAATGTAGCTGTAATTTGCTGCTACAAGGATGAATGTGTTCGTTAGCATGCTGAGCTGCAGGTAGGGCCAAAACTCAACCAGCTCTCACCTTCCCAGTACAAAATATTCTCCAGTTTGAATCCAGAGATAGTAATGGTGTCTGTTGGCTGGCTTAGGTCTCATTTGCCTCTCTGGGATTGGTGCCTGACAATTAATGAGGGGAGAAATCTACAAATGATCAGCATATCAAGCTTTGGGGATTTTATACAGGGAATAGGATTTAGAGTAATTAAGTTCTACTTGAAATCAGATTCCACGATTAATGTTTATTAGATTACTGTTCTGGGCATTGATTTCCCAAGGAGCCGATTTTGCAGATGGCAGTCGTCACCTTCGTTCAAGGCAGGTGGAAATTGTGTCTCCGTGGAGAGTGGAGCACATAGAGTATCTGTCTTTGTGGCTTCTTTTCTGTTTATTCCAGTCCTCTGACGGGCACTCGCTAATGGCACCATCCGTCAGCTGTAAAGACATCTGCTCGTCTATATATAGGCTGCTCACGCAGACCCATTTAGAAACAGATGAGCCATTAGATTCGTGGAGTCCAGTAACGGCAAAGGCATAAAGACACAAGCTTGTGTGCAGAGAAGCATTTAGTTTGGACCAATTCAAGAAGTAGTAAGGAACTCGGCACAGTGCGGTGCCATGCAGTAGATTCCCTCAGATTGCGCCGCTCCCAAATCCTCCCCGGGCAGCACGGTGAACTTGACATGAGCCCAGGTGTGGGGGCAGACTCTGAGTGTATGGACTAACATCACTCCTGATGTGGGCACAGCTCTGTGCTATTTCCCGAAACGATTTTTTCTAACATGCTCAGTTTAAGGTCTGGAAAGGTAAACAGTGAGGGAAATTAAGACAGATTAAAGAGGAGGAACACTCAGTCATTTCTTTGCAGTTGGAAGTCTGAGAAGAACTTTCATGAAGTCTGTACAGCCAAGCAGAAATTATAAAATTAGATGAAGTGCAGGTTAGCTGCCGTAATTCTGGGTTTTCTGTTTTGCCCCTTCCCTTCTGCTGATACTGGGGTTAGTGGGAGAGCGTTGTGCAGTCTATAAAACAGCACATGTCTGCAGTCAGGTTGTGGCGGTACCGAAGACCAGACTGACAGAGAGCAGCTGTTTGCACAGGACCCTGGGTCAGATTGTGGACACCTAACTTCTGGGAGGAGCAAGACGGAGTTTCCAGGTTTCTGAATTTTGATTTCATGTAGTTTAGAGATGAAAAATGTTTACCAGATAAACTCCTCTCTGAACTAAAGCTCTGGGTGTTTACACACATATCTGCACATACACATGTGTGTTTATTCAGGAACACTTCAAAAAGCTCATGAGAATGGAATTAAAAGATGAATTTGTTTTGGTGTTGAAATCCATTTATGGGGGTCTTCAAATATTTATGAAAAATATATATTATGAAAAAGCTATGCATGGAGTTCATACTTTTTTGCATCAAAATAAATTTACATTTCTCTTTCTACCAAAGTCTTTGGAGTGCTATAACACACACATATGCATGTGTATGAAGTGGATTGAGCCTTTATTATCTGTCAATCCTTGGATCAGAAGTTTTGCTTTGCCTTTTTTTTTTGGATCAGAAATTTAGTAAGGAATAAATTTAGCTTCCATAGTATTGTTCTCATGAAGTCAGAGATTTTTCTGCTAAGAAGTTTGGCCCTTTCTGTTAGGAGAGCTACTGTTTGGTATTTCAAAATTATTTTTGTGTCACAGTCATTGATTTCATTAACCATTGTCTCTGGAGTGTTTGGGCTTGCTGGGTTATGTTATTTCCCTATTCTCTGAAATCAGATTGGTCTGTTGAGTTTCCTCGTTCGCTAGTTGCTTGTCTGGGCCGCAGAAGTGCTGTAAAAGTGACCATCTTCCCTTGCACCCACAGAGGGTGACCACACTGCTGTTTTGCTTTCCCACAGAGACTTGCTCTGCACGTGGAAGACTCCCCAAAACCTGAGTGTGAATCCCAGCTTGTAACTATGAGACGTTTGCTATGTTGAAAGGTCTGAGTTTTAGTATCTTGATTTCTGAAATTGAGATAATAACCATGCTGTTCTCACCGGGTTGTTTGGGAGTAAAGAGGGTTAAATAAATTAAAACATAGAAACACAGGGCCTTCTCTCCACCACCCCCTCCCCCCCCCGCCCATGGATTTCTGGGTTCGACGCCGACCTGGGCTCCTGACGCCAGCTTCCTGGTAACGGAGCTCTGGGAACGCAGTAGTGATGACTCAAGTAGTTGGGTCCTTGCCGCCCAATGAGAGTTGGATGCTGTCCCTGTCTCCTGGCCCTGGCCTGCCTGGGCCCTGGCTCTGGGAGGCGTTTGAGATGTCGATTAGTGGACAGGCGTGCACGTTCTGTATCTCTGTGTCTTGTCTCCTTCTACCTCTCAATTAAATAGAAATTAAAGTAAATGAACAAAAGCATGTCAGTCACTTACATAAGACCTGACACATACATAGTAACACACCCAGTGACTTGTGTTGTAATTGTGGGACATTAAAAAAAAGAAGAAGAAAACATTAAAATGTAATAGGGCCAGCATGATAGCTCAGTTGGCTGATTTTCCACCTGCAAGCACTGGTATTCCATAAGAGTTCCAGTTCATGTCCTGGCTGCTCCAGTTCTGATCCAGCTCACTGATAATGGCATGGGAAAAGCTACAGAGGAGGGCCCGAAGCCTTGGGACCCTGTGTCCAAGTAGGAAACTCAGAAGAAGCTCCTGACTTAAGGTCAGCTCAGCTCCAGCTGTTGTGGGTGTTTGGGAAGTGAACCAGCAGAAGGAATATCTTTCCCTTTGTCTCTCCTTTTCTCTGTGAATCTGCCTGTCCAAAAAATTTTTTTAAATCTTTTAAAAATTAGGATTTTAAAAAATTTGTTTCACAAGTCAGAGGGAGAGTCAGAGAGTTTCCAATCTGCTGAATCATTCCCTAGATGGCCGTGATGGTCAGCGCTTGACCAGGCTGAAGCACAGAGCCCAAGGCATTCATCTGGGTCTCCCACATATGTGGCAGGGGCCCAAACACTTGAGCCATCCTCTTCTGCTTTTTGCATGCCATTAGTAGAGAGCTGCATTAGAAGTGGAGCAGCTGGGACTCGAACCAGTGTCCATTTGAGATCCCAGTGCATGCAAGGCATGAATTTAGCCACTAGGTTATTGTGCCAGTCCCTCTAGATCAGTTTAATTATGTTTTGCTGAAGTTGATAGCCTGAACTCCTTGGACTGTGGTCTGAACCATCTTCTTCTGCGTCTGTTATCCACCTTGCCAGAAAATAAATGCAGTGATCATACCCGGGTCCTAGAATCTGAATCCTGTCTCACTCCTTCTAACTGATACAATTTTAGGTAAATCACAGATCTCTTTGGGCCTCACTTGCTCACTTATAAAGTGGAACTAAAACCTGTCTCCATGGAGATGTTTGAAAGTTGAATGAGTTAAAATGCAAAAGTGTGAGGGTGCATCAGCAAGAGGAAATACATATTTGGGTCAAAAAAATTTAAGTCCGTGCACAGGAGAAAGTCTCCAAAAAGTTCATGGAAAGTGTGTAATAAGGAAAATACAAGAGTTTTTGGAATCTGTTTGCAGAACTGGCTCTCTGGTGCACAGCACATCCTCAGTAAATGGCCATCACTTCTAGGAGGCTGTTGCTGTTTTTTCTATTTAATTTTCCGAGGCTTTGCTTTAATGTTTGTAATGTTACACTTTTCAGATTGTATCATCTTTTTGAGATCTAGTAGAATTAGAGAAAAGATTATGAAATGTCCCTGAGTGTGAAGAATTGGGAGGCATATGTCAGTGGGCTCTGATCCCTGCTCTGTGGGGATTTGTACTGGAAAGAATGGTTAGTTCTGTTCAACGGGGGTGGCCATTACATGGGGCTTAATGTTGTTACTCATAGAGCATCTGAAAGGCAACTCACAGGAGGCCCAGAGTCGTTTTTGAATGTAGGGGAGTGAGACGGGAAGTTCAGATGCAGTTTCCGGTAGGTGTTTCTAGGTGACGTGAATAAGAGGTGGGGAAAGTTCATGGTCCTTGAAAAGGAGTAACTGGACAGCCTTGATGAGGATGACTTGGAGAGGCAGACACAGCCGGCTGCGCTGCAGCATGGGGGAGCATGGTGGGGCACAGTTGGTAAGAGGAGTGTGAGGTGGTGGAGGGTTGAAATTGGCACAGGCATTGAGCATTAGTACCAGGCCGGGGGTCGGCGGGGAGGGTGGATGGGGAGGAAGCACCATCCGAGAAGGAGAGGGGGTGGATTAGCTTTCGAGGAGAAAGACGGGTTCTGCTTTGAATTTGAGGTGCGTGTAGGAGCTGGACAGGGTCCTGCTGCCCTGGGAGGCCTCCCGCAGCACTGGACATCAGGACAATGATCGCCAGTGGAAGCAGGGTCCCCCAAGTGCCCGGCGGGTTGCACTCTGACCTGAAGTGGGTTTGCTTGGAGATGGGGGCAGATCTTCCTAAGTCCCCGTCTCTGAACACTTCCTAACTTTGTGATTCTGCAGTGTGAAGGTGTAGCACCCTTTAGATGTCAGTGACTTTGGAAACAGAGATCATTGAGCTTTAAGTTAAACAAAAAATTCAAAAGGAGAGGGGAAGAAGCCTGTGGGTGCAGGCGCCCATGGCTCCCTCAGCCCGGATGTGCTTGGTTTTTTCACCTCCACAGAAAAGGCTCCAAGTGAAGAGGAAGAGGAAGAAATGAGATATAAAACAATAAATTTTTTTCTAGTCTGGAGAAATGCGTTGCCTGGTGACAATAGTTGTAATTTTCAGATGCAGGAGAAGAGATCTGGCGAGGGCCCATAGTTGCTCGTGTGTGCGAGTAGGCTCATCAGTCAGTCTTCTTGCTGCGGAAGTACAGAGCCTTCTGAAAGATCTGCCTGCTGGGTGGGGCTCCTTGTTACAGTGTTTTCTTTGAGCTTGGAGTTGGTGTTTCTGAGTCTCAGTGGGTCGAGGTGTTGTAGGAGGTTTTGAGCAAGAGATGGGTCCTCTGGCACTTTGTGGATTGTTATCGCCCTGCAAGACCCTTCGCAACTTCCTCTTGCCGCCCACAGCAGAATACGGAAACCCTGCTGTATCAGGCCACTTCTGCAATTACAGGCGGCCTCAGTGCAAGGGCTGCCGCTGCCATACGGCCCCTTCCTGGTTGTAGATTGTCCTTGCATTTGAAGATGTGTTCTCTAAGGTGGGATGCCCTGCTGACCCTCCCTCTCCGATCTCTCTCTGCCGCCCCACAGTGCTGCAGTTGAAGCTCCAACAGCGCCGGACCCGTGAGGAGCTGGTGAGCCAAGGGATCATGCCACGTAAGTGTCCCCTCTGCCCTTCTCACCCTCAGCTCCTCACAGAGCGGCCTCTGGTTGTGACTGTATGTGGACCCCGGGCCGTGGCAAGTGTCAGAACCAAAGCACAGAGACAGGCTTTAGTCTCCGTCTTTCCTTCCCGTGATGTCCTAAGTCCTGAGACTCTGAGTCAGAGTTTTAATAATGAACCTTGCTGGGCAGGTTGAGTGAAACAGACAGCATTTCAGTTTAGGAGTTGGGTGAAATCAGCCCTAGCCAGGGTCTCTCCACCCTGTCCCGCTTCCCTTTCTGGTGGGCAGCTGTTGTCCTGGGGTGTCGGGACGGAGTGCCCACTTCTCACATTGGTTCTGCTTTTAGGAAGGGAAGCCTCTTTTCTACCTGGTATTTTGGATGTGCCTGGCAGGGGTGCCAGCATGCCAAGGGCACTGCCACCAGGTGGGCTCGGGCTGCAGAACCTGACCTCTTGGGGGAGAAGTGAGACCAACCTAACAGTACTGTGGACTGCCAGCTGGAACCAGCAGGTTATCACATTAAGCATAGATTCTCCCAGTCTCCATCTGTGTGCTGGCACCACTTGGGTGCACCTGGTGAAGTAAACCACCCCTGCCTGCCTTCTGGGGGAAGGGATGTTTCCCTCTGCCCCCGTGCCCTGCGACCCATGGCCTTTCTGCTTTCTGGAAATGGTTCCAGTATCTCTTACATGCAGTCAGTGTGGCAAGATAAAGCTCGGTTTAGAAGGGCAAGCAGGGCGATGCATGGATAAGGTAGTTTCAAAGCATGGTGAGTGACATGAAGCAAGGGACTGGCTGATGGGTTAACGAGTGATAGAGGCATGGACCACGTTAAACGAGATGGTCTAGAAAGGCTTCCCTGGAGAGTTCAGGTCTGAAGGGTGTGATGGCGTCAGTCGCTGAGAACGCAGGAAAAGGCAGTGGGAAGAGCGAGTGCAGGGCCTGGGCGAAGCCAGCGTGCTGGAAGGACAGATGAAGCTGAGCAGTGGAAGGCCGGAGCCGAGCGAGCCAGTCACGTGCGGGGAGCAGCCGAGGGGCACAGTGTGGTCATTTGAAGTTAGAGCCCGCAGCAGGTGGAGGGCAGCTGAAGCCTGTTTTTCACTTGAGCATCGCTGGTGAGCTCTTTTTGTTTCCTTTAGTCAGTGGCCTTGCATGGCTCATCTTGAAGTACTTGTGGCTTCAAGCATCGTGACCAAACAGGGCAGTGCTGTGCTCATGGAGCACTCAGATCTGCCATGTACAAGCCTTGCAGAGGAGCGACTTGCCCAGCACTGCATCCGCTTGTCCCTTCTGCCAGAAAATCATGTGCTTAGTGCCTAATCTAGACCTGGGAAACATGGTAGCTGCCTTCAGATGCCGAATGACCAGCTTTCCTACCTGTAAAATAAGGAGCGAGTCAGTGCTGGTGTGTGAGGTGGGGACTGTGCTTACGGCAGCTCAGAGGGCGCAGTCTACTCCCAAGGCTCTCTGAGTTTCTGTGCTAAAAGCTGTGCACAGAGTGAGTGCCCTGCTACTGGAGGTCATTGTTAATAGAGTTGATCAATTATGATCTCTTAGCATTCTTTTATTTTTTAAGATTAATTTTTATTGGAAAGTCAGATATACAGAGAGGAGGAGAACAGAAAGAAAGATGTTTTGTCCATTGATTCACTCCCCAAGCGGCCACAGCGCCAGAGCTGCACCAGTCTGAAGCCAGGAGCCAGGAGCCTCTTACAGGTCTCCCATGTGGGTGCAGGGTCCCAAAGCTTTGGACCATTTTTGACTGCTTTCCCAGGCCACAAGCAGGGAGCTGGATCAGAAGCAGAGCTGCCGGGATTAGAACTAGTGCCCATATGGGATCCAGGTATATGCAAGGCAAGGACTTGAGCCAATAGGCTACTGATTTGGACCTAAGCTCTTAGGATTGCTGGCAGTTCTCCATGTTGCTAAGCTGTTTGATGCTGAGGTTCCTGCACTGGTTTCCTTATGTGTCTGTGTCTACTACCAGAGCTCCTTGAGAAAGTGTTGCTTTCCCCCAAGATTTATTTATTTAAAAGGCAGAGTTAGAGAAATGGGGTAACAGAGAGAGATCTTCTGTCTGTTGGTTTGTTCACTCTGCAAATGGCCACAATGACCAGGACTGGGCCAGGCCAAAGCCAGAAGCCTGGAATTCCATCTGAGTTTCCCACATGGGTGGCAGGGCCCCAGAAGTTAGGCCGTCTTCTGCTTTATCAGGTGCATTGCCAGGCACCTGGATCAAAGTTGATGAGCAGAGCCTCAGCCCAGCGCCCATGTGGGATGCCCTGAGTCCTGGGTGGCAGCTTGACTCTGCGCCCTAAACCAGGCTTGAGAAAGCATTTCGTTTATGTTTCTGACTGCGGTGCCTGTCCCTGCATGACAGTAAAGACAGCCAATTGTGGATGAGGTGTGTGAGAGACAGCCCGCCAGCCAGAAACCTGAGATTCTGGGTGTGGAACGTGAGGCAGCACTTCCCTGTTGTCAGGAGCCCAGTCTGTACAATAGTTTGTACAATATCTAATTATACACTTGAACTGTCCCCTGGGTTTGAGAAGTGGAAGTAAAGGCCTTTCTGATAGGAGTAGAAGTGACCCGCCCTGCTGAGAGTCGTTTGTCTTTCCCTGAGAGCCGCCTCGGCTGTGGACACAGTGGTACCCAGCTCTGCCGGCGGAGGGAGGAGGTCGCAGAGACTTAGATAGGAGAGGGGATAGGCTCAGGTGGGGTGTTCACTGCTCACCTAGGCACCTGCTAAGACACAGATAGGATCCTGAGTTCCTGTGGTGAGGATTGGTGTTGTGGCCAGCCTTCACCTGTGAGTAAACCCTAGCCCACTGCCACCCACATCCCTAACCTCTATGTCATCTCCCACATCCTCTGCCTCCCTAATGGCCCTCTACCCTGCCATCCCCCACTAACCCCATGTTTTACCCTCCACTGTGTATTGTTTAAGGAAAACATGAGCAGTGCGTGGAGCAAGTTGTGAATGGGCAGCAAGCTGTCAGTGTTGGAGACGTGGTGTCTGCCCACTCAGCCCTGTTTTCCTGGGCTGAAGGATTCTGGAAAGAGCCCTTGTGTTGAGCTAAGGAAAGGGGCCTGGTCGCCGTCTCTGGTTTACACCTTGCGTCAGGTTCCTCTCATTTCAGTCTGCTTCTAGAGTTGGAGGAAAGTAGACACCCTGTGTGTTCATTGTCCAGAACATCACAGAGTTCCCATGAGGCACTGGCTTGAGGTCTGCCATCGTGTCTGTGGGACACACTGCTTCCGCGACTCAGGGTTCCCTCAGGTTGTCATTCAGGGTTGGGATGTGGCCTTCCTGTGGTCCTGGAGGAGTCGAGGTCTCTCAAATACCATAGACTCCTGTCCAGTGCGCTAGCCATAATGTCCACCATGGGATGGAGAAGTTCCTGTCTGATCCTCTGCAGGACCCTGTGTTATTCTCATCATGTAAATGTTTGCTTTAACACCACCTCACCCAGAATGTGGCAGAGCAGAGGCTCCGTGGCCTAGGCCCTCCACCCTGGCTCTCGGGGCCTGGAGCTCTGACAGTCCTGGGGCAAGATAGGCTTACAGTCCAAGGTGGCATGTGCTGTAGTGTTTTTTTTCTTCTTAAAATGTATTTATTTGATAATCAGAGTTACAAAGAAAGCTCTGTCCTTTGCTCACTCCCCAGGTGGCTGCAAGAGCCAGGGCTGGGCCGGACAGAGGCCAGGAGCTTCCTCTGGGTCTCCCACTTGGGTGCAGAAGTCTGAGCACTTGGGCCATCTGCTGCTGCTTTCCCAGGCCAGTTGATAGGGAGCTGGATAGAAAATGAAGCCAGGCCTTGGACCAACGCCCATATGGGACAGCAGCGCTGCAGGTGGTGGCTTAGCGTGCAGGACCACACTGCTGGCCTCCAGCTGTTGTTCTCAAGTAGTTTCCCCAAAGCCTTCCTCTTGGATGGTTAGAGGTGTGTGCAGTCGTAGGAGCAAGGTGAAAATGAAGTGTGTCACTGAGGCTGTAACAGGGACATGGTCTATTAAAGGAAGACAGGGAAGTTCTCCAGACCAGTGGGGACGAGTCTCCTGTTACCTTTCTGGAGGGGAGAGAAGAACTCCACGGGTCTCCTCCTTCTCCGCCTCTATTGAGAATCCCTGAGAAAGACAGAGTACTGAGTACTGGGTCTGCGGTCCTGCAGTGGACATCCCAGAGGGCGGTACCCTGTGCCCTTCAGGTTCTCTAGGGAACCTTCCAGGCTCTGGCTTCTTGAGTGAACGCAGTTTTTTTCTTAAGGATTTATTTATTTTTATTACAAAGTCAGATATACAGAGAGGAAGAGAGACAAAGAGGAAGATCTTCCGTCTGATGGTTCACTCCCCAAGTGACTGCAATGGCCCCAGCTGCGCCCATCCGAGCCAGGAACTTCCTCCAGGTCTCCCACACAGGTGCAGGGTCCCAAGGGTTTGAACTGTCCTCAACTGCTTTCCCAGGTTACAAGCAGGGAGCTGGATGGGAAATGGAGCTGCTGGGATTAGAACCGGTGCCCATATGGAATCCCGCTGCGTGCAAGGCAAGGACTTTTAGCCACTAGGCCACCACACTGGGCCCTGAACTCAGTTTTAATTTTGTTTTTTGTGTTTTAAGTGGCTTTTCTGTGTACCTAGGCGGTGCCACTGGTGACACTTTGGTTAGCAGAATCTAAGAGTGTGAAGGCAGACATCTTAGCCAGTTGCACTTCATAGGCTGCCTTGCCCTTGAGAAGTAAGTACGCCTGGACAAACCAGCCCGCTAGCTGATGCTGACCAGTTTGTGGGTCAACAGGCAGGGCCTGTGGGTCCCACATAGGAGCAGGAAGATCGGCTGTAAGCATTGCTGCATCTGCACGCTCCAGGCCTTTGATTCCACAGTTTGAGCCCTTCAGCTGTCAGTGGGAGCCACATGTTTTGGGGGATTCAATGACTGGTAATCTGCTCATCTGACTGTAGCACCAAGAAACTTGTGAATTCTGACAAAGGTGATTGAGTGCCCGGAAGTAACAGGAATGCTTGCTAGATCGCTTTTCCGCCAGAGATAAGAATCTGAAGTGTTCCCGTTCCTTGTGACTTGGGCTCATTGCTGACGCTGTTTTACTGGATGTACAGACTCCCTTTCCTGAATCCATGTCAGTCAAATCCGGGAACTTGTGAGCCTCCTGTGTGGCCCAAAGACATGGGCCATCTTCTGTTGCTTTCCCAGGTCACAAGCATGGAACTGGATTGAAATTGGAGCAGCTGGGTCTCAAACTGGCACCCATATGGGATGTTGGTACTACAGGCAGAGCCTTAATCTACAAAACCATGACACCCACCCATTTATTTAGTTGAAAGGCAGATTGACAAACACACACACACACACACACATACACTCACACACACCCACATAAAGATCGTTCTTTGATCTGGTTGTTTGCTGCCTAAATGACTATAGCAAAAGCCTGGAACTCCATCCAGGCCTGTCACAAGGTGGTACAGGCCCTGATGTTTGAGCCATTCCCCTCTGTTTTCCCATATGCATTACCTGGGAGCCAGATTGGAAGTGAAACAGCCACATCTCTAAGCAGCATACGAGGGATGGCTTAACCTCAGCACCACAGTGTCGGGCCCACGATGTCTAGGGCTTAGTAACCAGCGAGTACAGAGCTGCCAACAGAAATGCAGAAATGTGGAACGCAGTTCCCTCTGGGGCAGGCCTGGCCAGGCACATTAACAGCAGTGACTGGTAAACCAACATCCTAAATCTGTTAACACGTGCGTTATTACTGCTGTGTTTTAGACCAGTTTTAGTGTCATAGCAAACTTGAGCAGAGGGTACTGAAATGTTTTAGCTTTTTCATTTTTTTGCCTTTTTTAAAAGATAAGCCAACCCCTTGAAAGCTCCAGAGGTCCTTGTGTAAGGTGGGGTCGCACACAGGCATCTGACCTTGCAGTATGGGCCCGCATCCCACGGCAGAGTCTCAGCTCCCTAGCCCAGCCTCCTGTGCGCTCACTCGGGAGGCAGCCGACGGTGGCTGAAGGCCTTGGATAGGAACTGTCCACATGCCTCTGTGTCTCAGATAAAAATAATAGCAACTTTTACAAAGACAGAGGCTTACAGATTCATGTGGTCACTGTCAAGCCATCTTTATTCAGTGCTGTGGAATCTTCTCCCCAAGAGCCACTGGACTGTCCCACCCATGGCCCTTTGCATAACACCGACCCAGGCACTGTCACTGTTGAGCACTTGAAAGGTGTTATGTGGCAAATGAAGAGCTAAAATTTTAACCTAATTTTAACATTAATATTAGACAATGGAGTTTTATACCTTATAGTACTATTTATGAGTTAGGGCATCTTTTCTGAAATCAGTTTTCATTTGGTAAAATCAGTAGCACATTTTTAAAAAAGATTTATTTTATTTTTATCGCAAAGTCAGATATAGAGAGGAGGAGAGACAGAAAGGAAGATCTTCCATCCGATGGTTCACTCCCCAAGTGAGCACAGTGGTGCTGCAGCAATCCGAAGCCAGGAGCCTCTTCCGGAACCTATTTCAGGTCTTCCATGCAGGTACAGTGTCCCAAGGCTTTGGGTCATCCTGGACTGCCTTCCCAGGTCACAGGCAGGGAGCTGGATTGGAACTGCGGCTGCCAGGATTAGAACTTGCGCCCATATGGGAACTTGGCACTTTCAAGGTGAGCTTTAGCTGCTAGGCTACCAACTGGACCCAGGGTAGCACGTCTTAAGAACTGTTCCCCACACAGTTAGCTTTGTGACCCTGTGTGGTTCATGCTTTGGGAACGTGGGCAGTATTATGCACATTGGGCAGTAAAATGGGCATTTTCCTGCATCTACTGTCTTGTGACTCTGAAAGCTGCTTTCAACATATATCTAACTAAGTTCTCTCAAAACTAGAGTTTTAGGAACAGGAATTATTTTTTAAGAAATAAAACTTTTAATATTTTCGCTTTTCCTTCCTGCTGATGGATTGAAAAACAGCTGCTGTTCAGTTGCCAGCAGTCAGAGCCGTCAGACAACTTAGTCCTCTGAAGGCCACTTCTCTTGTGGCTGGATAGTAATAGGACCATCATTAGCTTGCCCTCTCCATGGTGGCGAATGTTTCTTTGTAGCCTGTTTTTCTTAAACCAGCGAGTGGCCATATTGGAGATCATGTTTTCCGCTTTGGGTCCCTTTCCGAGAGACAGAAGTATGGGCCAGGGCGATGCCATGGGGACTCCAGGGAAGACAAGGGTGTGGACCAAGGTCACCTGCCTCCATCCCTTTAAAAACATTTTGTTTTTTTGAAAGGCACAGATTGAGAGAGGAGCAGAGAGAGAACCTCCATCACTGGGTCATTGCAGCAGTGGCTGCTTCCCCAGGTGCGTTAGCAGGGAGCTGTATTACAAGTGCCAGCATCACAGGGTGTTCCTGAAGCTTCCTCACCACAAACACAGCTCCTGTCTTTTTAAACTTGCGAAGACTCAAGATGGCAAAACTATAGTTTCAAGGAAATGCCATTTGTTTTCAGTGAAGTTGTATTTATAGGTCAGTGGGTTTGGGTGAAAGGCAAGGGCTGGATGCTTGTCTCTCTGGGCCTGATCTGTCCCAGTTTGCTCCAGTCCATATTGGAGCTGCTGGCAGTCATGCTAGTCTCTGACCTGCTGCCCCTGCAAGCCGAAGGTGCCTGGCCAAAATCCCACAGTTCCCTTCTAGGAACCCACCCAGTTGGATCAGGCCCTGGGTCTCCTGCTGGTTGAACTACCCTCTGTGGGGCGTGTTGCCATCACCATTGCTCTTCCAGATACAGTGTCCCTTCCTTGTCCTCCCTTCTCCCTAGCAAAGAGCCTTGGCTGGAAGTGAGGCTTCCCGTAGGAAGGGGACCGTGTGGCTCACCTGGTTCCTAGAGTTTTAACTGAGAGAAAATTCTGCTGGACTCAGGGATCCCCCCTCTTGTGTCTGGAAAAAGCTACTGGGCCATCCCTCGGGTGTCCTGTTAGTTGGTGACAGATGGCAGCAGCCTTGCCTCCCTCCCTGCTCTGGCAGGGGGTGTTTTTTACCTTGGTGGGGGAGAACAGAGAGCCCCCTCCATGAGCTAGCAAATCCTAAGATAGGACCATGTCCTGAGTTTTGTGTTCGTGCTGGGAGAAGATTGGTTGTTGAATTCAAAGAGAAATTCAGCAGGAAGCTCTGTTGAAGAGGCCACATGGAGGAGTGGGCTCCGTGAAGCAGAACAGCCTCGGCTGGCAGCTCGTCGAGGAGGGATGTGTCTGCGCGGCTCTGCTGCCCGCTAACTTTACCTCGCATGGAAGTCCTGAAGGCATGCATGCTCAGGGGGCCGCCACAGGTGGTGGCTGACAATTCCTCAGCCAGGAGGGTGTGGGGGCATCCTGTACCAGAGTGCCAGTTCAAGTCCCAGCTACACCATTCCATTCCAGCTTCTCACTATGCACTGGGAAGGCCTTGAAAGACGGCCCACATCTTTTTGGGACTCGCTGTGGATGCTGCTTCTGTCGGGACTGGATCTTGAGCCTTCTTGATGTTCAGTTCTCTCATTCATGCTTTCCTAATGCGTGGGACGGGAGTAGCAGCCCAGGTGCCCCAGAACATGGGGTCCCTTCTTCGCTGCCCCAGGCTCTGTGTCGGTTTCATGTGAGCTGAGTTCTGGTTCTGGTTGTCCGTCTGGTCAGCCTCTGGAACTCTCAACACAACTCTTTGGTTAATGGTCTTTGTGGCAGGATATTTTTGCTGGCATTTTAGCATGTCAGCTAAACTCAGATGGTAACTGAAGTTGATCCCTGTTAGCCCTCGGGGTTACCTGCATATACGTGCTGTTTCTTCCAGGATAAAGATGGCAGGGGAAAGTGGGAGCAGTGCCAGTGTCTTAAGAGTGTGGTAGCTTCTGGCAGATAGCAAGGCACTTTCAGCTTGCCAGCATCCCTCTTGCCACCCAGAGCAACAGTTAATAGAATGCCTCAGTGTTACCAGATAGGCCCTGGGCCATACTGCGGCCAAAACAGTCAGACCCCCAAGCCCTGAGCAGAGCCCTCACGGTCACCATGGGCTCCAGCCTTGGGACATCCCACTGTGCTTTCACCAGCAGTTCAGTTCTGAAACTGAGGACACTGGGTGGGGAGCGGGGGAGGGTGCTAGAGGCAGGACAGCCTGAGGTAAAGGTGCAGCCAGCTCATCACAGGACCTGAAGACCATGGGCATTGTCCCATTTCCTGCTAAAATTTCGGGTTTTCCATGTCTTGTGTGCATACCCTTCCACTAGACACCTTGTCCGGGAGTCTGACATTGGTGCCCTGTGTTAGGAACCCTGACTTGGCCTGCACAGGGAGTACAGAGGCTCATGGTCAGCCCTCTGCCCCAGGAACTTTTGCTTTGTGTCCCTTGGTGTGAGTCCCAGTGCACCTACTGCGTGCCAGGCCCGACCATCGATGGCCGTTGCTGGCTGTGACCCTGGACCCCTCCTGCAGACTGCACAGAAGGATAGAAATTGCGTTACTGTGGTTCCCAAGGAACCTTGGAACTCACAGCCCCTTCTCCACACAGCTGCCAGAGCCATGTTTCTTTTTTTTTTTTAAGATTTATTTATTTTTATTGGAAAGATGGATATACAGAGAGGAGGAGAGACAGAGAGGAAGATCTTCCATCCAATGATTCACTCCCCAAGTGACTGCAACGGCTGGAGCCAAGCCAATCCAAAGCTAGGAGCTCTTCTGGGTCTTCCACGTGGGTTCCAAGGCTTTGGGCCGTCCTCAACTGCTTTCCCAGGCTACAAGCAGGGAGCTGGATGGGAAGTGGGGCCGCCGAGATTAGAACCGGCGACCATATGGGACCCTGGTGTGTGCAAGGCGAGGACTTTAACCACTACGCTATTGTGCCTGGCCCCAGAGCCATGTTTCTGATCAGGCTCTTGGGATTTCATCCAGTCCTTCCTTGCGTGGTGTGCATTTTAGTCCGCTAGCACTTCTTTGCATCTCGATGATGGAGACACAGAACTGGCTCAAGATGGAGAGGCTCGGGGTCCAGGAAGCCTGCATTGCAAGGAGACTCTTGCACCCCAAAGGTGTTCTCATTTGAATGGTCTGGAACTGTACTTGGGGAAGCCCTTGCCCGGTGCGGCTGGCAGCCTCCTCTTCGGTTTTAGTGGTGGCGTGGTGTGCTGCCTCTTCCCGGGAGTTCTGGAGTACAGGGAATCCCTGGCCGCAGGATTCAGGTGTTGATGGGAAACCCCAAGAGTGGCAGGGCTGCTGCCTGTTGGGTGATCGTGGGTCACGTCCCTAGTGCTGAGCCTGCCCCTCCTCTGGCCTGGGATTGTGTCTGCTGTCAGGCCTGGCAAGTTAGTGAAGCGCCTGGAGCTGTGTGACAAACAGGGCTGAGGCCGAGGCAAAGGACTCGGTTGACGCTGGGTGGAGTGTGATTACGCACACTCCCTTTCTGCTGGTTGACCCCTTTGAGACAGAGTCGGGGGGAAGTAGTGGAGGAACGTGTGCCCCACGGTGCTCTAAGCTCCCTCTGCCTCTGTGCCAGTGTTGGAGACCAGGACACGGCAACAGTCATTTCCAAAGAAGTTGCCGGGAAAAGAGGCCGATTGAGAAAGCAGATTAAAATCGCTTTTGGATGAACACTCATAAAAGATGCTCGATGGGAAGCCCCCTCCTCAGGACCACGCTTGAGGGGACCGACTCCGGGCTGCAGGAGGCAGGGTGAGAGCTGGGCTCAGGCGAGTCCTTCTCTGCTATGAGCCGTACCCGGGAGTCCACGCCAGCCACATGAGTGCTTGCGGCTGCCCCCTCTGGACAGGCACCACTCCACACTGCCCTCATTGTGTCCCCTTGGTGCCCCTCAGGGACAGAGTGGGCCTGGCTGCTCTTGCCCCGCTCTCCTCAGAGACCCCAGGCCGTGGCCCCTGTCACTACACTCTGCGGGGCCGTCCGAGTGGCCACAGGGCCTGCTCCCTTCCTGGGCTTTCTCGGAACATCCTTCTCTGGTCATGCAATGCAGCAGCCCCGCGCCTCACAGCCCTGCACACTGTATGTGCTGTGCAAGAGTGTGCACTCTGCCCCAGCAGCAGAGCAGGGCCACACGTGGGTCCCCGAGTGTGAGTAAGCAGCAGATGCTCACACACCTGTTGCCTCAAGGAGCCTCAGGTCCCCAGCACAACCTCCTCACCCTGGTCACCTCTCTGTCTGCTCCTGGTTCTGCCCACCGAGCTGGCCTCATGAGGCTGCCCTGGAAGCCCTGTGGGCTGAGCTGTGGCTCTCCCGTGTGGCATCCTCTGTCTTAAAGGTAACTCCTGTGACAGCAGCTTGGCCGTGTCTGCCACAGCCAGGACCATCCTCAGACTCCTTTGCTGGGATAGGTCTCTCCCGTCCTTGGGTTCTGAGATTCTCCTAAGGTTCAGCCTTCCAAGTATTCTGTTTACACCTGCCACAACACATTATCCCTAGGTGACATCATCTTTAGGAGATTGTCTCTCCTACACACACAGGCAGGTGCACACACACTCACACTCCATCACACACACGTGCTCACTGCCATACTCACACATACTCATCACACACATCCTGACACACTTGTTCACTCAGTCACACACACGCCTTCACAGACTCAGGAATACACACTCAGTTACCCACACACATCTCATAGTATGGAAAATTAGCATAGAGTTCAAAACTTTTGCACCAGGGTACATTTGTCTTTTAGTTGTATTTCCTACAAACTTTCAGGTAATATCTTATTTTCGGTTTAGTTGAAAGACTTTTCCCCACATTGGTTGTCCACTTAAATGTCCACTAGGACCAGCGAGGGATGAAGCCAAGGCTAGGTGCCAAGAACTCTGTGGGTCTCCTCCAGCCGTGCTGTGGGCCGAGGCGCTAGAGCCATCACCCATCACTCCCCAGGAGAACCAGCACGGACCTGGGTCAGAGCAGGGCGAAGACTCAGTCCGGGGCATCCGGTGCGGGCTGCAGGTGTCCCGAGTGATAATGCAACCCACTGGCCCTCAGAGCCCACCCTGCCACAGGCTGAAGTACTCTCGTGTACGGTAGGATCAGTTTCCCCCGCACCCAAGGACGTCTCTTAACAGGGGGTCTCATGATTACCCGATTGCCCGAAGCATGCTACCTCTGTACGCCTGCCTACCATGTGACGCCACACTCTTCCTCTTGCTTATTTCCTTACTTATTGGAAAGGCAAGGTACAGAGGAAAGTCAGGGAGAGGAGAGAGAGAGCTACCCATTTCTTCCATCTGCTGTTTTGCTCCTCCAATGACTGAGGTGTTGAGGGCTGGGTCGGGCAGAAGCCACAAGCCTGGAACTCCAGGCAGGTCTTGGACTTGGGCCAGCCCAAGGACTTGAGTGTCTTCTGCTGCTTTCCCAGCACATGAGCTGGGAATTGGGTTTGAAGTGAATCAGTTGAAACTTGAACCAACACCCATGTTGGATGTTGATATTGTGGGAAGCAGCTTAATCTGTTACTGAGTTCTGAATGGTCTCATAGCCATTACTGGGGTGACCTTGTAAAAATGCTGTTTGACATGTTAGAATTCCAGTTACAGTGCTTTAATTTGTGGTGATTGATTCAAGGCAAAGATCGCCAGTAGGTGCATTAGGTAGGTGGTTGTTGAGGAGCAGGATTTTCCTGTGGCCTCGAAGTGTCACCAAAGGGAAATACCAACGCAGGTCCAGTGTCACCTTTCAGACCTGGCACCGTCAACGTCAAGAAGCACATGTCAGCTGGATGGTCTTGCCAGAAAATGTCTCGTGTGTGTTCCACTGTGGGGAATCAATTCAGAATATAGACCATTCTACACGGTGGCTGGCTCAGATTGAAACGAACGAGGAGCCATTGACAAAACGGGCAGATTGGGATGGAAGAGACACAGCACGTGGTGCTTGATTGAAACCTGGACTGGGGCTAGAACTCAGAGAACTGGAAAAGATATTCTGAAGGGCGTCTGAGGCTCTTCGGTGAGGACGGTGCATCTGCTGCCGGGTTAGTGTTTGAGTGTAGACGACCCCCATAGCATTAGGAAGTGCACGCCGAAAGATTTGTGGTGAATGTTGTGTGAGTGGTAAGTGCAACTTACTCCCAAGTGAGCCTCTAAATGAGTGTGAGTGTGTGTGTGTGAGAGAGAGAGAGAGAGAGAGAGAGAGAGAGAGAGAGGGAGAGAGAGAGAGTTGGTGGGTGCAGGTGGGCTGCAGGTTATAGGCTTGTCCTGTTGATAGCTCGAAGAAGGGCTGACTTGCAGACATAGGCGATGGTTGAGAGTGGTTGCCTGGCACTCAGTAGCCGCATTCTGCTCATTTTAGTGTTGGGTGGGTAACTCCGAAACCACTCCCTGTGCCTGGGCCGCCGTGGCCCTCGCTCCCCTGCTCCAGGTGCCGGCTGCTGGGCGGGCTGCTTTACTTCTTGTGCCTTTGAGATGGTCCCTTCATCTTTAATTTTTGGAACTTTCGTTATGGTTAGGCGTGGCCCAAATGTCTTTAGGTTTCTCTTAGGGTTCACTCCGCTTGTTCATGTAGAGTCAGCTTCTGGCCAGCTTTGAGAAGTTGTCATCCGTTACTTCTTTAAGGACATTTTCAGCCACACCCTTTTTTGTCATACTTCCTCCGGGTAGAGTTTCAAGTCCCTGCAAAGCCATGACCATCCCCGCTGTCTCATGTCCTGGTCTTTTTTCTTCCTTCAGCCCAGGAGATCTGTCCCTGAAGACCACCAGACCCTTGGCCTCAGTGACACAGGAACTTGCCTGTTAGTTGTGGTATATACGGCTGGTTCACACAGTCCTCGCTGCTCCTGCACGTGCCCCCTGCTTCCACAGTGGGGAAGAAAGCCCCACGCTGGCCTGTGGCCCTCCCGCCCCCTGCTTCCACCGTGTTGTGTTATGGCCTGCGGTAGCTCAGAACTGTCACTGAGCTTCTGACGTGGTGTTTCCTCAAGGGCGGCAGTGAAGAACCAAGTCTGGCAGGCTCGGTGACTGACTGGCCTTCCTGGCCTGCTGGGTGGATCCTGGGAACTGACGGGCCTCGTGGCTGTGTCCACCTGGAGCTTGGGACCCTCGGATGGAGGGGTCAGGTGGCTCGCCCGGGCCTCCTCCCTTACCCTTAGGCCAGGCCTGCACCCCGCACAGGGGGGTGAACAGAGGGGGCCTCTCTCGAGGGGTCCCTTTAAATGAGAAGTGGCTCCATTGAGTGCAGCAGAAGAGAGGCCTGGTGCTGGTGAACAGGCCCTGCTAACTGGGCGGGCCCTCAGAACTGAAACCGTGCGTTCTCTGGGCAGCCAGAACAGGTGAGGGTCCCCGGGGACGCGGCTCCAGGACGGGAGGACGGAGACTGCCCTCGGTGACCATAGCGTGTGTCCCTAGCAGCTCTTGTGCTTGGTTGGTCTTTCCAGAGACTGCCTTCCAGGAGTTCTGGGAAATCAGAGCCTGGGTGAGTGATGCCCCTGGCGGAGCCACGGAGGCGACAGGGCCAGCGCAGCCCTCAAGTGGACACACGTTTCTGGACTTGGGCTCTTGGGAAGCAGAAGGAGAGCTTGTCTGCTGGTTTGCTCTTGAGATGCCCACGACAGCCAGGACTGGGCCAGGCCGAAGCCAGGAGCCTGGAGCTCAACCCAGGCCTACCCATGGGTGCTGGGGGCCAAGTACGTGAGCTGTCACCTCCCAGGATCACATGACCAAGCAGCTGGAATGGGAAGCAGAGCAAGGCCTTGGATCCTCTCACCCTGTGTGGGATGTGACCGTCCCAGACAGCCTGTTAGCCACTGTGCCAGACACCTGTCTTGACAGTGCTAGGACAGGTATTGTAGTGCAGTGTGTTAGGCTTCTGCCTGGTTTAAGTCCAGCTCCCTGCTACTGGGTCTGGGAGGCAGGGGGTGGTGGACCAAGTACATGGGTCCCATTCTCTCTGTTGGAAACCCTGGCTTTGGCCTCACGTAGCCCTGCCTGTTACGGGCATTTGGACTAGTGAACCTGCTCATGGAAAATCTTGAACTTTCTGCTCCTCAGATAAAGTAAACAAATGTTTTTCTGCTACTGTGTGTTTTCTGCTTTGGCCGTGAGATGGTTTTGACTCCCCCAGCTGGCTCCACGTTAAGGAGGCACCTGTGTCCCTCACTCCCCCCCCCCCCCGGCTGCCCTTCACAGTGTGGCTCCTGTCAGCTGGCCGAGCACTCTGGGCTAAGCACAGTTACTCCCAGAGGAACACAGAGGCACCATCAGTTAGTTGCTGTCATTTGTCCCTTGTGTTCACAGAAGTGGCTTCTGAAATTGCTGACCTGCCTGTCAGAGCAGGTTTGAGAGCAGGGAAGGAACAGCCCAGGCTGAGCCAGGTTCCTTGGGGCCCAGCCAAGGCCTGGCCAGGGAGAGGGTTTGAGGCTGCGGGATTGGGGTGGGGCCCACCTGGCAGCTCCCCGCATCTCACCCCTGTCAGATTCCCCACATGTAACGTTGGAATAGTGATTCTAGATTATGTGTTATAAGTGAAACCATCCCTTGGAACTGGTTCTTGCTCTATTGAATTTTTTTCTTGGTCTTGATTTCTGGTTCTCTTGACCAGGCCCTGTGACTGGTACATTCCCCTGGCTTTGTCGCCAGGCTGGCTACCTGCTGGTAGCACCACCAAAGGCAGCTGCTTTCCCCTGAGCCTCAGCTGTGGCTCTTGTACCCGCAGCCTTGGGGCCCCTCACGCCCTAAGGGCTCCTCAGCCTTCCTCGCACGCCTGTGTGTCTGGGCCTGCTGACCGACCGGCACGGTGAGCCTGGGCTCCCACCGGAACCTGGCTGCATGTGTGGGTGAAGCCTCTCACACCCTCCCTCCCCCGTGTGGCAAATTTTCCCTTTTCTGAAAAAGAAACTGCCCAGCGTGGGAAGCCCTGTGGACTGAGGGCAAGGCAAGGCAGGCTGCGATCGGAGCTGCTGTCGCCAGCGTGTCCCAGCCTCACACGGCTGCAAGCAATCGCCTGGGGCACAGAGGCTGCTGCCCATTTTGGGGCCCAGGGCAGGGTACCTCCTTGCTGCCACCTGAAACTTTTCTTAGCTCAGTGGGACCCAACTGCAGCTGTTTAACCTGTCACTCAGCAGGCCAGGCGCAGACTGGGCTCCTGTAAGCTGCGGCCATTTACATGCCAGTCTAATGCAGCGCCCCCAGCTGAGCAGGTGCACGTGGTGCATTGCCCTCTGAGTTCTGGGCTTGTGTGCTGCCTTTCTCAGTGTAGGACTTGTCCCTACCCCTTGTGGCCACCGTGGAGGTTGTCAGGGAAAGCTGTTGCAACCAACAGGGGTGCCTCCCTGTCTGGGGCTGTGCTGAGAGGAAGCAGGCTTGCAGGACAGAGGTACCAGCGAGTCCCTCCAGTGAGGGCAGTTCTGACCAGGTGCCTACTGCGTACAGCCAGGGACCCTTATTTATTTGATTTTTCCCAGTTCTTTTTTTTAATAAACTTTTTTATTTTTGATAACTTCTATATAGTTGATCAGGGTGGGAAGGATCTAGGGTTAGGAGAAATTGGGTGTGATCATTGTTTACAGATTTTCTCTTCCTGTGTCTGGGGAAGGGGAGGTCGTAAAGGGAGAAGTCACACCCACGCTCCCAGCCCCCTGTACCCAGTGGGGGGTCACACCCACGCTCCCAGCCCCCTGTACCCAGTGGGGGGTCACATCCAGGCTCCCAGCCCCCTGTACCCAGTGGGGGGTCACATCCAGGCTCCCAGCCCCCTGTACCCAATGGGGGGTCACACCCACGCTCCCAGCCCCCTGTACCCAGTGGGGGGTCACACCCACGCTCCCAGCCCCCTGTACCCAGTGGGGGGTCACACCCACGCTCCCAGCCCCCTGTACCCAGTGGGGGGACAGCCGCCAACGTCACCCACACTCCCCGATGGCGCGTGCTCCGAGGGCTCGCCCACTGTTTTCACTGATTTGGAAATGCCGTCAATCTTGCCGATCCAAGGGTGAGGAACCCCTTCCGGTGTCCCTTGGTTGACACAGTCAAACTTAACTCCAGTCACCCCAGATATTTGCTGTCATTGTTTGGCTGCGATAGTTTGTTCTGCTCTCCTTCCACTGTTACGGTACCAGATGTCCTCTGCAGGCCCCGGTGGGCTGCCGAATCTTCTGGGCCAGCCGTCCACTGCTCTGTCTTTCCCACTGGGGAGGCCCAGCTCTGACACATGAACTCTGTGGTCGGACCACCAATCCTGGATGTCAGGGGCCCAGGGGCCCTTATTTCCTATTTGGGCCTCACAGGGTTGTGGCCACACCCTGCCACGACAGCAGGGGCAGGTGGCCCAGTGCTGCAGCAATCATGCCTGCACGCCACCCAGGGCTGCATGAAGTCTGGGCCAGATGAGAGGTGGGTTTCTGGCTGGCTGGATCCCAGTGTAAGATCGGACACCTCAACTCTTCACTCTGCATTTCTTAACAGGAAGTCGTTATTCACAGAATGAATCATTACCAGGATGTGCTGGGTGTCCCCGGCAAACAAGACCCTTGCTAGACAGTGTGGGTGGTGTGGTGTGGTGTGGTGGGGACCCTAGGCGGGCAGGACACATAGCATCCGAATGGCAGTTCCTGCGGACAAAGCCCAGGTGGGCGGGGCCCACGCTGCATGGCTCCCAGCTCTGTGCTTCCCTTGGTTGCCTGTGCACTCCTGCTGGCCACTGTGCCTGCCACAGCAGGGCTCTGTGCAGTCTGGAGTTGAAGCAGCTTCACACAGTGGGAGCAGACCCAGGGTGTCTGCATACCTTCTAAGCTCTGCAGGGCTGGGGAGGCCGGGGGAGGCCGAGGGACACCCGGGGAGGCCGAGGGAAGCCCGGGGAGGCCAGGGGAGGCCGAGGCCGAGGTCTGGCTCCTCTGTAATCATTTGTTGAGTCTGGAGCTCCCCCTGCTGTTGGAAGGTGGGAAGGGCTCTCAATGGCACTTCGAAGACTAGTTTACATCCTGAGATTTTTATAGATTATGTTAAAAATAAGGACTGTGGTGACGTGTGGCACTGCCTTCCGGGACCACTGATGCAGAGGCCCAGTCCAGGGGCCCAAAGAGCAGGCAGGATAGGCTGCTATCTGCACTCCTGCTACTTTTAGCCCCTCCTGACCCTGCTCTCCCACCACAAGAGCTTATCTCCCCCAGCAGGGGCAGCCTCACAGCTGCTCTGAAACTGGGGAGTGGCAGAAGTGAAACTGACCGCACTCTTGTCGATTTCTCTTTTATTGCCACCGTCCCTGCCAGAGTGAGTCAGGCCTTTCCCCGCCCGCTAGGGCGAGCTGTCGTCTGTCCGGAGAGCCTGGCATTTGATGATGTTAGGAGAGGGCTGGGTCAGCCTCCCCCTGCCAAGTGCTGGAGTTGACAGCTGTGGTCTGTGTGCTGGCATCCCCTGATAGAGCTGGGCCCGCGCCCACTGCTGCCTGTGAGCTCAGCCAGACGATGGCTATGAAGACCTATGAGTCCTTAAAGATGGAATTCAGGCCAATGTTAGCAGCCCGGGTGAAGAAGGAACCAGCATCGAGAGGGTGTGGGTCTTTCTGGCTTAACCGTCCACTGGGACCACTCGGCCTCTTGGCAATCCTGTGAGGCTGAAAAAGTAAGGTAGACCCAGCCAGCCAGCATGCCTCTCTACCCCCCCCCCCGCCCGCAGGTCCAGAGGGACTGAGTCCCAGCTGGTGTCCTAGGAGGCCACACGGCCACAGCCCAGCGTCTCTCTGAAAGCGACAGCCCCTTGGGCGCCTTCCTAGAGCTTGGAGCAGTCGGGCCATGGCCAGTGCTGTCCTGCTGGGCCAGCCATGGCCTGAAGAGCCATGCACGCCCCAGGGTCAGGACCGCCTGTCCCCAAACTGGGACTGCTGCTGTGGGCAGCCTCGGTTTACGCTGCCGTCTCCCCGGGAATTGGGGTGGTAGACATGGTGCTTCCCTGTGACATGATGTTTTTGCTGGTTCTTCTTTCAACAGCTTTGAAGAGTCCGGCTGCGTTTCATGAGCAGAGAAGGAGCCTGGAGCGGGCCAGGGTAAGGTGCCTTTCCTCCCAGCAGCCTGCACGGTGCCTTCCCAGAGTGCAGGCCATTGCTGGCCACACGACTCAGGGCTCGGGGCCTAGACAGAGTCTGCTTTTCCTGCCCTGCCCAGCCCTGCCCAGCCGCCTCCTGTAGTGATCACATTGTATGAGATCAGAAGAGATTTTTCTCTCAGCCTCCCTTCTCCAGCCTTGCCTGGGGGACCACCAGTGTCTCCATCCTCAACCCCACGAAGCCTTCGTGGACATCAAGACTTGGAAAAGCTTCCTGAGACATGGGCTTGGCAGGGAGCCTTGCGGGTCCCCGGAGCAGCCTGCAGGGAGCAGCAGGGCCATGTGCCAAGCAAGGTCCCCAGCTGTGGCCCCTCACCTGCACCCCATCCCTCAGTTTCAGTTCCCCAGGGCCCTGAGGAATGTTCTGCCCAGTGTGGGCGAGTTTGGGGAAGTTACCGGAACCTGCTTCCTCTCCCACCCTTTGGCTTTGCGTGAGGCCAGGGAGAAGCTTCCCAGCCTTGGCTCCCAGTTGCTGTCAAACGTGTAGTGAGGTCGGGGTTGCTGGGAGCACAGCGGCGACACACACAGCAGTGGGCAGCCGGGAGCCCTGCCCGTCTCTGCCCCTCAGGTGGGCAGGGGTGGAGAATCGATTAGAGCAGCTTCCAGGTCACTGAGGAGGGGCTGGGGCTCGGCACTTCCTCGGGGTTCCTGGTTCTTGTAAGCACAATCCCGCTGCTCGCTCACGCGCGGTGGACTGCCCCATCCACTGTGAGCTTTTCTGGCACGCCTGGCACACGGGACTCCAGACACAGCAGTGCTTCTGTGTGGAAGCGCGTGTTCACACTGTCAGCTGAGGTGAAAGGTGAACATGGTTACAGAGAATGTGACTGCTTGTGGCTTGTCGGCAAGTAGTATACAGCAGCATCCACCTGCAGTCAGGTGACACTGGTCCCGTGCCACTGCGGGGCGCTGCTGGCCCTCCTGGCTGGCGCGGGTCAGGGACTTGCAGACACCACGCACACGCTGGATAACATTTCTCAAAAGATTGATTTGAAAGCCAGCAGTGGAGAGAAACAGAGGCCTTTTATCTGCCAGCTCACTGCCTACATGGCTGTCGCACTGGGGCAGCTGAGATCCGGGAACTCCATTCTTGAAGGGCTCAGGCCATCCGCTGCTGCTCAGACATGGGGCGCTGGTGTTGCAGACAGTGGCTTCACCCACTGCACCACAGCACTGGGTCCTCTCCTCATCTTGGTCTCTGATACGCTCTGGTGCTCATCAGTACTGTTAATATGAATTGAAAAGCTCTTCCCTTCAGATCCTGCACTAATCAGACAGGTTCCCTGGTTTTCCATCATGAAGCTTGGACATTTTGGATTGGTTCCTGGAATGGTTTCCAGATGGCCAGGCTTTGGCCCCTGGACATCATTGCTATGCTCGCGGTTCTGTTGGTGGTAGCACAGCTCAGCCACAGGCAGAGGTACATGTGACATGGGACGGGGCATGGACCTCATGTGCCCTCGCCAGCCCTGGAGCCATCCCGGGGGTTTCTTACTCAGTGCTCACTTAGCCCTGACCTATGAGCGTTCCGAGCCTCCCCTCCGATGTTCCGATGGTTCAGGAAGCGGGTTTCCCTTCCATGACTCCGAGGCCCACAGTGTCAACCCTTGCTGAGCCGTCCTGGGGAGCAGGCAGCCCAGAGGGAGGACTCGTCCATGCCTTGCTGTGCGAGATGTGCTCTTCTGCCCCGCACCCTCCATGCAGCTCCTGATGTGCAGGTGCACAGGTCAAGAGCCCTGGGAGAGACAGACGCACGTGCTGTGACCAGGCCTGGGCAGAGGGTGCGCTTTAGCCTGCCCAGACTAAGGAATAAGAAATGAGGACGTTGAGTTTTGAGGAGTGAGAACAGGTGAAGTTCGCCTGCGAGCACGCCTCGCTACATTGTGGCAGGACGGAGGACGCGAGATGATGTTCAGGCTCAGGCAGCAGTGCGGGATCCCGGTTCCCGCATGGTGGAGGTGTGGCTAGAAGCAGGTGCCCCGGAAGGCTGGGAGAGCGGCGTGAAGGCAGTTGTGTTGCTGTTTGATTTCTATTGTTCCCTGAGGAACACAGCACTTTCATGATAACACAAGCAACAGTTAACTAAGGCGCAAAGGGTACTTGAAAAGGGGAAATGGAATTAAGATGGTTTCGGTCCAATTGCATTTGCAATATGTTCAGTTTTTCCACACTGCACCCTTTCCATCGCGTTTTCAGACGCTGGCTTCGCGGGGACAGGCATTCCTGAAGGGCCTGTCCTCAGCAGGTGCAGTGGGAAGTTGCTGTGACTTCCCTGGCTTCCCCTCACCTCAGAAACCTGCAGTTGCCACTTGAGGTCACGGGGCCCCTGAGGTGACTGGCCGGTGACAGCCACCATGACCCAGGCCGCGTGGCGGGCTGCTGACCGAGGCCTGAGGTTCCGGTGTGTGTTCGCAGACTGAGGACTATCTCAAGCGGAAGATCCGCTCCCGGCCGGAGAGATCGGAGCTCGTCAGGATGCACATTTTGGAAGGTGCGTGAGGTTGACGCGGCACACTTGCCCAGCCCTGCCCTCAGCACGCGTGCCATGGTGCCCCGCCTTCCGTGTCCTCTCCCCGTGTTCCTGTGGTCATTGCTGCTGGCTGGGCGATGTCCTTGGGCTCGGTAGTCCTTTCCCACCCTGCAGCCTGAAGTCGCTTCTCTCTGCCCGCCCCCGTCTGTCCTGGGAGTGGACTCTTGCTTGTGTTCTCCCCTCGTCTGCCCGTGGTGATCTTGGCAGTTGCTTGAACGTGAGGTCCGAGGTGGGCAGCCCCAGCCGCACCCCACCTTCTGCACTGCCAGCGAAGGAAAGTTTGCGGCTCCCTGCAACAGTATACGAAACAACCGCCCGTCTAGTTGGAGCCAAAGCTCAAAGGAAACTTCCTTGTGTAAACCCCAGATTGCAGTAGTGTCATGCTGAGCGAGGGGGACTGTCCCCTCGCACGCGAGCTGCAGGCAAGACAGAGGAAACCCCCCGCTCCGTTCTGTCCCCCACCTCCAGTGTCTTCGGGGGCACCTGGGCTTGGCTACAATCCTGTGACAGGGTGGCCCCTTTGTCCTTGTGAGCCTGCAAGCCAGGCCATCCTGCCCCTGAGAAGTGCCCCTGCACCCCACCCAATAGGTGTTGTGCGCTGCCACGGGCCTTCTGGGGCAGATGGGGTGGGCCGGCCTCACATCCTGCGCCCCTCTGTCCCACGAGCAGAGACCTCGGCCGAGCCTTCCCTCCAGGCCAAGCAGCTGAAGCTGAAGCGAGCCAGGCTGGCGGACGACCTTAACGAGAAGATCGCGCAGCGGCCAGGCCCCATGGAGCTGGTGGAGAAGAACATCCTGCCGGTGGAGTCGAGCCTGAAGGAGGCCATCATCGGTGAGCCGTGCTGGCAGCCGGGGGCGGGCCGAAGTGAGGCCTCAGCCCTCCCACCTCCACCCACGCAGGCTGGGGGCTTGTTCCTCTTTCAGTCTGGGAGGCGTGGGCCCGTGGTGTGCGAGCGTGACAGGTGTGACAGGTGTCAGCTGGCAGGGCTCTGCACGTTGTACCTTTTTTTTTTTTTTCATCTTTTCCTGGATCCTGGCCTGCTCTGCAGAAATTTCATGCAACAACTGGTAGCTGCAAGCAGGGAAGGGCTCTGGGACAGAATGCCACGCCCAGGCTGGCTGGGAGCAGAGGCCCCGAGTCCACACACAAGAGGTCACTAGCCTCCTGCATAGGTGGTGCAGTGTGCCTGCACAGGCAGGGATCAGCTGAGTGCAGGGCTCGGTTGGGAGACACAGGCAGAGCTGGAGGAGAGGTGCGTGTCAGGGGTCGGAGGTGAGCAGAGGCCACAATGTGCAGAACTTCAGGCTGCGGCCAGAGTGCACCTGCCACTGCTTCGGCTCCCTGGCCCAGCACCTCCAGAGGACAACCCATGTCACACGCCACTGTGCCACTTCCCACGCTGGCTGTGACACAACAGAGCCGCGGTTGAGGGCTCCCACGGGCTGTCCCAGGCCTTCACCGCGGACCAGCTGGCTGTAAATTGGCACTCTGCCAGCCAGCCTTGGTGGCTCTAGTTTGCCAGAGGAGCTCACATCTCACGCCCACGTTCTGTGGCTCATTATACCATACTGTTGGAGACGCAGCCGAGCGCCCGTGGGAAGGACAAGGTGTGACGTGGCCCCACAACTGCCTGCACCTCCCCTCCCCATGTCACTGTCCCGAGTTGTGCGGTGCTGTTCTGCCCACTCCTGTCCCCCATGGTCTCATTCCTTGGTGGCCAGCGACCCCTTCTCTCATTTACAAAACCCTGGGGTGTGGTGTGTGCTTGTGGGGAGGGTGTCTGGGGCACTGACCCTGGGCAGGAGACCAAGTGCTGGCACACTGCTCAGACTGGGGAGTGGAGGGAGGCTTGGAGGCCACAGGTCAGTGTCAGCTTGCACGTGGGTTGCCTTGGAGGCCTCTGGCTGGACAGTCTTGGGGACCTGGTGATGAATTTGCCAGTGTGCTACCAGGCTGTTGTCCACCGACGAGCCTGGCGCTGTGTTCCCTGGCCCCTGGCGGAGGCGCTCATGCCAGTCTTGGTTGCAGTGGGCCAGGTGAACTACCCAAAGGTGGCAGACAGCTCCTCCTTCGACGAGGACAGCAGCGATGCCTTATCCCCGGAGCAGCCTGGCAGCCATGAGTCCCAGAGCTCTGTGCCATCGCCCCTGGAGGCCCGAACCAGTGAACCACTGCCCAGTGCCACCTCCGTGTCTCCTGTTCAGGTGAGCCTGCTGCGGCTGCCGGGGCTCAGGCCCTCGTGGCCCAGGTGCTGTCTGGCTGCTGGGTTTTGGGTGGCGGGGGAACGTGGGCAGGGGCCGACTCCCACAGCACACACTGCCTGGAGCCCTTGCAGCATTCCTGCCCAGTCCCTCTCCCCACCTCGCTGGGGCTGCTTGTGGTGGGGGTGTCTGGGGGCACTGGCCCTGGCAGGTCTCCTAACTGCTCTGCTCTCCCAGGTCCTGTCTCAGCTCCCCGTGGGCCAGGACTCCTCAGAACTGCTCTTCCCGCCCGAGCAGCCGCCTCCGCTCCCTCCACCCCTGCTGCCTTCCAGCCTTCCCAACGGGGACACAGGCCCCACTGCCAAACCGGCCCCCACACTCATTAAGGTATGGTTACTCCTGCGTGTGGCCCTCCCCTTGGACCTGCCAGGACCTCAGGCAGCCCCGGGGCTGGGTGCACCTTTCCCACAGAGCCACCAAGGTGACCTGCAAGTGCAGCCTGGCTCAGGGCCACCTGCTTTGGGACCTCTCACCCTATTGCTGGCACCCTGATGCTAGGGCACCAGTACCTGACCAGAGAGCGACTGTGGTTCTGAATTGGGCCCAGACAGCCTCACCCTCCCCCTCGGTCCTGCTCCCTTCACCCGCTGGACCCTCGGGGGCTCCTGGCCACCCTGGGCTGTGCAGCTCAGGAAACCCTCAGGCCTTGGACTGCCCCAGCGTCTGCAGTCTCAGCTGCTCCTGTGGCACTCCCTGGTGGGGTCTGTGTGGCCGAGCTGTGCACCTGCTCGCTGCCTGTCAGAAAGCCCCAGGCTCTCCGGGTCTCGTCCTAGGCTTGGTCTGTCCCACTCCGTCCTGTCGCCCGTCTTGGGCACTGCAGGTTGGGAAGAGCACAGCTGGGTGTCCTCGGGCTCCCGCTCTGGCACGTTGGTCCTCAGCCTGTCCTGAGTTAGTTCCCAGCCACCCCCAGGCTACTGGGCCCCGGGCTCCTGCCTATGCCCTCCCCCCCCGGGCCTGTGACAGTTCCTGGTCCATCCTTGTGGGCGTCCTACGGCACCGTGGCCCCTAACCCTCAGGTGTCTGTGCTGCTTCTGTGGGGGCTACCTCTGTCCTTCCATTCGGTCCCCTCTGCACCCAGCCAAGACCCTGGCTGCATCTCCCACCCCTCTCTCTGCTGTTCTCTGTTCACAAAGTTCGAGTTTCCTCGTGGCCTTCTCTAACACTCCCCTGCCAACTTTTTTGCCCTTCAGCCAGCTCTGCCGTCCTGCTGGGGACAGGCCTCTTCAGCATGTGCTCTGGCCCTTCTTGGTCAGCCTGGGTCCTCTGAGCCACTCGGGAGCTGCTGGGGCAGCTCAGGGCAGGTGACTGCTCAAAGGCCATTTCTGCATTTTAAGCACACGTTCCTGCTAGGACAGCGTTGTGTTTAAGATTTACTCATTTGAAGGGCAGGGGACAGAAATCTGGAGCTCCATCTGTCTGCTGTGTGGGTGCAGAGCCCAAGCACCCCCTTACCCTCTGGGGCTCCCGCACTGCAAACCGTGGCTTAACCTGCAGCTTCTCCCTGCCGACTTCCTGTCCTGGCATTCCCACAAGGCTTGATGGTGTGCCCCTCAGCCAGTTGGCACAAGGGCAGGGAGAGGCTGTGTGTGGAGGGTGCTCTTCCCCCAGCTAGAGGCCCTTTGAGGACAGAGTGGGCACAGCCCTGCCCCTCCCAGGCCTGGGGGGATAGCACTGGGCCACCATTGCACCCCCCGCCCTCCCGTGACGGTGCCGCCCCTGTGCCACAGCAAAGCCAAGCCAAGCCTGCGGGTGAGAGGCCACAGCGCAGCAAGAAGGCCAAGGAGCCCAAGGCCAAGGTGAAGAAGCTCAAGTACCACCAGTACGTGCCCCCGGACCACCGGCGGGAGCGCGGCGCGCCGCCCATGGACTCCGCCTACGCCCGCATCCTGCAGCAGCAGCAGCTCTTCCTGCAGCTGCAGATCCTCACCCAGCAGCAGCAGCACTACAACTACCAGACCATCCTGCCCGCGCCGCCCAAGTACGCACAGGGCGCTGGGTGCTGGGCGCTGGGCAGGCAGGCTTCCAGCAGAGGCTGGGCCCTGCCTCACCGGGGCTGCCTTCCTCACAGGCCGGCCGGAGAGGCTCCGGGGAATGCTGGGTCGCCCCCGCTGCGTGGGGTCTCCTCTGCCAGCAGTGGCTCCGGCCCAGGCGTCCCAGGCGTCCCAGGGCCCAGTGGACTGCCGAGGCCGAGCAGCAGCACCCCGCTGTCCAACAAGCCTGGCACCCTGCCAGCCAACCTGGATGACATGAAGGTAGGGTCACCCTGCCCACTGGAAGACCCGTGCTGTGCCCACCTTGCCCCTCCCCCGGGTACTGTCTGGAGGTGGCTTTTTGGCAGGGAAGACATCTGGCCTAGGCCCTGCCATGGTCACGGGTGACAGGGACCCTGAGATCCTGGCAGGCCACGCCTTCACGACATCAGCCTTGACATGGTGGCAGGTCCAGGGCCCCGGGAGTGACCCAGCAGTGTGTTGGGGGTTGGGGAGGACAGGTGGTGAGAAACAGGCCCTCTGCCCCAAGGCGGCGGTGGCAAGGGCTGTAGCCGCTTGCCCACACTGGGGGGACGCACTGCCCTGGAGCTGGCCTGTTGGTTACATGATTCTTGCAGTGAGCATATCCACATGGCCTAGATGTGCTGGCACCAGCCCGGGGTCCCTCCTTGGCTTGGTGACCCTGTCATGAAAGCCGGTGCACCCGGTCAGTAGCATGAGCACAGGAGCTTGGCGGCCAGGCCGCATGTGAGGAGACAGGGTGGGGCAGAGGCAGCACTGGCCGCGGGGGTCAGGGACGTGGTGCATGTGGAGTGGCCAATGAGGTTCGGACCCATGGCCGAACTTAGAGCATGCTGGCTCTGCCCCCAGCTCCCAGCCACCCTCACGCCCGGCCTCCCTGCAGGTGGCAGAACTGAAGCAGGAGCTGAAGCTGCGGTCACTGCCTGTCTCGGGCACCAAAACGGAGCTCATTGAGCGCCTGCGCACCCACCATGACCAGACCAGCGCTGTCCCCGGGGGCCCCAAGGCGCCTGCCACCTCGCTCCTCTCCAAGGCCGGCGAAGTGGTTGTGGCCTTCCCAGCTGCCCGGCTGGGTACGGGTCAAGCCCTGGTGGCAGCAGGCCTGGCCCCAACTGAGGTGGTGGTGGCCACAGTGACCAGCGGTGGAGTGGTAAAGTTTGGCAGCACGGGCTCTACACCTCCCGTGTCCCCCACCCCCTCCGAGCGGTCACTGCTCAGCACAGGCGACGAGAATTCCACGCCTGGGGACACCTTCGGTGAGATGGTGACGTCACCGTTGACGCAGCTCACGCTGCAGGCCTCACCGCTGCAGGTCCTGGTGAAGGAGGAGGGGCCCACATCCTGCTGCCTGAGCCCGGGAGCGCGCGCTGAGCAGGAGGGACGCGACAAGGACCAGATGCTGCAGGAGAAGGACAAGCAGATCCAGGAGCTGACCCGCATGCTGCGGCAGAAGCAGCAGCTGGTGGAGTTGCTCCGACTGCAGCTGGAGCAGGAGAAGCGGGCCCAGCAGCTGGCCCCTGGCGCACTCGGGGGCCCCGTGAAGCAGGAGGGCAGCTTCTCCAGCTGCCCGCTGAGCTGCCCGCCCCCCAGGCCTGCCCCCTCCTTCAGCCCCAGCCCTGCAGCCTCGACGGCCGACCGTGGAGACACTCAGGCCACAGCCCTGGAGCCCCACACCGTGGCGGTGAAGCAGGAGGCCCTGGAGTCCCCCGCTGTGGCGGTGAAGCAAGAGGCCCTGGGGCCCGAGCCCAAGCAGGTGCCTGCCTCACAGCTGCTCCTGGGCACCCAGGGCTCCGGCCTCCTCAAGGGGGTCACGCCTCCCACCCTCATCACGGACTCCACGGGGACCCACCTTGTCCTCACCGTGACCAATAAGAACACAGACAGCACGGGTCTGCCCGCTGGGAGCCCCCCACAGGTACCTGGGGAGGGTGGGCTGGTGGATCAGGCACATGCAGTTTCCTTCCCCTCCCACCAAGGACACTGGGCCTTCTGGGTGAGGGTCTGCTTGGGACCCCACAGACAGCAGGAGCCGCCTTCCCCTCTGGCCAGGGACAGCAGGACAGTTCTGTGCTTGGGCTGCACTGTCTAGGTCCAGACCCTCACACCGTGGCCTTCCAGCAGGGAGAGGGTGTGAGCAAACTGTGGCCTCCTCTACAGTGCCAGCAGCTGCCACTGGCTGCTGGGTGTTGCAGGGCTTGGAGTAGAGTTCAGTGACAAAGTGGGCGCTTTAGGATGTCACAAGGGCCCCCTGAGCCAGCCTTAGGCAGAGCAAGTATGCAGACATCTGGGGTGGGTCAGGCCTAAGCTGGGTCACATCTGCCCTGTGGCTTCCTGACTAGGTCAGGGAGGCAGGGACTCCCTTGCCCGGAGGAGGCAGGGCCCTCTTGGCCCACTCATTGCTGCCTCTCCCTGTCCAGCCCTCCTCCCAGCCCAGCTCTCCTGCCCCTGGCGCCCCTGCCCAGATGGACCTGGAGCAACCCTTCCAGCCCCTGTTTGGGTCTGCCTCAGCCCTGAAGACAGAGCCGCCTGGCTACGAGGAAGCTGTGAACCAGCAGCCCAAACAGCAGGTGACTGGTGCTGGGGCTGGCCAGGGCATGCGACAGCCAAGCCCACAGGGAGGGGTGCTCCGGGAGGAAGGCCTTGGGACCCACACTGGGCGTCTCTGCTGGGGATTCTCATGGTTTCCTGTTTTGGTCTCCCAGGAGAACGGCTCCTCAAGCCAGCAGATGGATGACCTGTTTGACATCCTCATCCAGAGCGGAGGTAACGCCCTGCGCTGGCTGTGGCCATGGTGGCTGGGTCCTGGGAACTGAGCACTTGTGAGTCTGCTGCAGGGCCCACGCCCCGGTGCCTCCAGGCCTGGGACTGACAAGGGGACAGAATGCTTGCCTGGTGGGGAGGTGGACCCCATGTGGAAGGAGGCCATTAGGCCGAGTGGCAGAAAGCAACAGTGAGCCAGAGCGAGGGCCTCCTGGACTGCTGGGAGGGGATTGCGGGGACCCTGGCCAGGCAGGAGCTAGAGCCGCACATCCTTTGGGGAGAACCAGTCTGGGTGAAGGCACAGTGGCAAGGCCAGGGCTGGGGCAAGTGTGGGGGTACGAGGGGGACTTGTGCAGGCAGTCAGATGTGTAAGTGACATTTGGACAGGGACCTGGGAACCCTGGGCATCTAGACTTCTGGGTCATGAGCAAGGCTGGAGCCCAGGCTGGCAAGGCAGTAAGGCCTTAGCGGGGACCAGAGTTCCTGCTGCGGCACTGGAAGGGGTGAGGCGTGGTGGGGTACACACGGGGACACCAGGGCAGATGCAAGGGGAGACCCCTTTAGTGTAGAGGGAAAACCCTTACCCCCTCAAAAGGCCCAGGGGTGTCCTTGGCAGCCACAGCAGGGAGGCCTACTGAGGGCTGTGGTGTGTCAGCTGCAGGACCACCCTGGGGTGGTGGTTGTGCTGTTAACACTGTTGCCCACGGCTCTGAGGATGTGTTGGGCCAGGCTGGCTCCAGGAGCTCCACCTGGGTCTCCTGCAGGGTGACAGGAACCCGCTAAACGCTGCTTCCAGTGGAACATTGAACTAGTACTCTGGTCTGGGGTGTGGTGTCCTACACAAATGCCAGCTCCCTGGGTGACTTCTCCTGACCAGAGCCCCAGGCTCCTTCCCAGGGCTGGGCGTCCCAGCCTCGGGTGTGCCAAGACAGTAGCCCTGGGCGGAGCAGGCTAGAACTTGAGCACGTAACCTGACAGAGAAAGGGTATGCTGGCAGGGAACATGTGGGCCAGTGGGGCAGGCCGTGGGTAGCGGGTTGGCCAGGGCCTTAGCGGGAGCAGCTTCAGGAAGATGCCATGTTCACTTGGAATAGGAAGAGAGTGGGGTGAAGCCTGGATTCTTTGTTCTTTAAATCTAAGATCTAGGTCAAAATTTGCCACTCTAGCTATTTTTTAGTTTAGTGGCGTAAGTACATACATAATGCTAACCATCACCACTGTCATTTCTAGAACTTTCCCATCCTCCCAAACTAAAACAGTGCCACCTGCCAGGTACTCTGTACTTCTCCCACCCCCTAGGTGGCCACTATTCTACTTCCTTTGTGTCACCCGGGGATCGCCCTGTGTTTGTCCTTGGTGGCTGGCTGCCGCCCCATGGGCCTCCAGCTCCGCCTTCTATGTGCTGTTGTCAGGTCCCTGAGGAAGTGCCCTGCACGGTCAGGGGCTCCCAGCCTGGCTGTCCCCGTGCGTGTGTGCCTTCCCACGAGCAGAGCCCAGGGCTGTCGTCTCTGCATCATCTGGGTTTTGAGGGTAGCCGTCCTAATGAGTGCCACGCCGTGCCAGGTTAACCGTATGTCCTGGTTGGTGCACTTCTGAACCGGCTCTAATGCATCTGACGAAGCAGTGCAACTTGGCCCAGACATTGAGATGCACTGCACCTGGGGGGTGAGTGGGAAGACGTTCCTGGCTTCAGTCTGGCGCCGCTCTTGCAGCCATTTGGGGAGTGAACCAGCAGGGTGAAGACAGTCTCTCTGTAACTGCCCTTCAGTTAATGGGGCTAGTGCCTTGACCTCGTATGCTAAGCTTCTGCTTGTGACGCTGGCATCCCATAAGGGCCCCAGTTCCAAGTTGTGGGCCTGAGAGAGCAGATGGCTCAAGTCCTTGGGAGCTCTGGCAGCACACTGGCCCATGTCCAGCTGTGGCAGGCCTCAGGAGTGCAGCAGTAGGTGAAAGACCTCTAACTGGCTTTGCCTTTTTTTTTTAAGCTCCCCATTCTCCACCCCTCTGCCTTTAAAACAGGCAGAGTTGTGCCTGGCATGATGGCTCAATAGTTAAATCCTCACGTTTCAACCAAGATATCCCATATGGGCACCATTTCATGCCTTTGCTGCTGCACTGCCCAAAGCACCCATGTGGGAGACCCAGAGGAAGCTCCTGGCTTCGGATCAGCTCAGATCCAGTTTTTGTGGCAACTTGGGGAGTGGGCCAGCAGATGGAAGATCTGTCTGACCTTCCCTCCGTAAAATCTGATGTGCACCTCCAACACCAAACAGGCAGTGTTAGCCAAAAGGCTGAGAAGTGATGGTGGGCTAAGATCCATCTTCCATCTGCTGGTTCACCCCCCAACGCTGGTCTGGAGCCAGGAGCCTCCTCCAGTCTCCCATGGGTGCAGGGCCCAGGCCATAAAGCAGGGAGTTGGATGGTAAGTGGAGCAGCCAGGGCTGCACTGGCTCTGTAATCTGGCATTATGAAGATGGACCCCATTTGCCTCTCAGCTGTCACACTCAAGGCTTCAATGCATTTAGTTAGAGTCTGTTCTGAGTGGTTTGGCCTGCATTCTGATGCCCACTCCTTGTGTTGATTGGCAGAAATTTCAGCAGATTTCAAGGACCCGCTGTCCCTGGCTGGGAAAGAGAAGCCACCCTCAACAGCAGTCTGCGGGTCACCGTTGGCCCCCCAGCCTTTGCCCTCCACTGAGCTCTCCCAGGCCACCCCACCACCACCGGGCTCACCTGCACTCCCCGGGCGCCTGGAGGACTTCTTGGAGACCAGTACTGGGCTGCCCCTGCTGGCAGGTGGGCAGGAAGGGCCGGAGCCCCTGTCGCTCATAGACGACCTCCACAGTCAGATGCTCAGCAGCTCTGCCATCCTGGACCACCCCCCGTCCCCGATGGACACCTCGGACCTGCACTTTGCTCCTGAGCCCAGCAGCAGCCTGGGCTTGGCTGACGGCCACCTCGACAGCATGGACTGGCTGGAGCTGTCGGGGGGCCCTGTGCTCAGCCTGGCCCCGCTCAGCACCGCGTCCCCCAGCCTCTTCTCCACAGACTTCCTTGATGGCCACGACCTGCAGCTGCACTGGGATTCCTGCCTATAGCGCAGACCTGCAGCCGCAGGGCTCCCTGTGCGGATGGAGTCTCGACAATCAGGCCCCTCTGCCTTGCCTGTGGGCCGTGCCCTGGCTCCAGCTCCCCAGGGCAGGGGCAGGAGGAGTTGGTGAGGAGTGACCCATGCCAGGGGTGGACTGTGTCCATTTGGCCTCCTTTTGTGAGGTCGGAGGTGCACCGCCTGGCTGACGTGCGGCTGGGCGTCCAGCCCCGCTGAGCCGCAGCACGGCCGCTGTACATACCTCTCATCTGTATCCACACACCTACACGTCCGTGGGAGCTGGGCCGGCTCCCCCACCCTCCTCCCTGCCCTGCAGCAGGGACACCCTAGGGTGTACCCCATGGGGTACAACTACCCAGGCCTGCTCATCACGAGTGCTGGACGTACAGAGCCCGTCACGGCCTCTGCCACCTGTCAGTGCCACGTGGGCAGAGGTGCTCCAGGCCACGCCAGGAGCTCTCCCCCAGCCCACATTCCATCCCCGTCGCCTCACTGCAGCCAACAAGAAACTGGGACAGGGGGTGCCTTTTGTCCCACCCTGCCTGCAATGGGCTAAGAGGTGGCCCCTCCTGGTGCCCAGGGCCACTGACCTCGCATTCTCCGGGGGGGTGGGAGGGAGCTGTGTGAACTTTGAAATAAAAGTGAGACCACTACCATGTCTGTGTCATCGTGGGCCGTGGGCCGGGCCATGTGTTGTGTTCTGGGGCACCACAGTGGCCTCCTTCCCCCCAGGCTGACCTGCAAGCATCCCCAGGACGGGACCAACGTCCGCAGCGTGGCTGTGGCTGGACGGAGACAGGAGGTGGTGCTCGCAGCTGGTTTATTCAGAAGCCTCAGCGGCCAGGAGCCCGCCGCCACCCTCCTGCCTTGCTGAGCAGAGCGTGCCCACAGCGCATCAGGTCAGTGCCGGCTGCCAGCTGTCGCTGGGCTGCCCTAAGGGCACTGGTGGCAAGCACTGAGCCAGTCACCTGCGGCCCCTCAGCTGCTGTCCCAGGACAGGCTCACAGCTGGTCAGCCTGGTAACACTTCCTGTTGCGGGCGGGGCCCCAAGGGCAGCAGGGTGGTGGCGTCAGCCGTCTATGTCCCAGCTGAACAGGTGGTGCTTCACCAGCATGTCCTGGACGCCCTCCTTCAGGGGCCGCTTCTCCTCCTGTGCACACAGTAGCCAGGTTACCCGGGCAGGCTCAGGCAGCGGGGCTGGCACACAGGTCCCCACCAGGCCCCCTCAGCCGCCCCACCCACCTCTCTCTTGGCAGGGAGCTCCCAGTCCTGAGACAGGCTGAAGGCAAAACAGCAGAGGACACTGGAGAGAGAAAGGCGGACGCCGTCACCCAGGGGTCAGCCCTGCCGCCCCAGCCCCACGCTGCCGTCACCCAGGGGTCAGCCCTGCCGCCCCAGCCCCACGCTGCCGTCACCCCGGGGTCGGCCCTATCTGCCCTGCACTGCTGCCAGGTCCTCACCGGAGCTCACACTTGATCTGAACCCAGCCAGGGCTGCGCAGGAAGGACCAGGGCTGGTACCACTTCTCCACGGTGGGCAGGCTGGAGCACAGCACCTCCAGCCACAGGTGCAGCACCTGCTCACTGGGGATGGAGGAGCCGAGTAGGGGCCAAGCCTCGGGCAGGCCGGCAGTCCCCGAGGGTCCTGCTGTCTCCCCCAGCCGCATTCCCACTGTGGCGTCCACTCACTTGAGCCCCACACAGATGAGCGAGCGGAGCTTGACGTCCATCTGCACATGCGCTGCATCGTGGGTCACATTCACGGACTGCACGGCCTGCAGGGGCACGGTGGTCACGTGGCATGCCCCTTGGGACCACCTGGGGCGTCTCTGGGCTGGCAGGGCAGGCTGCTCACCCGGTACAGCAGCTCCTCAGGGGTCAGGACTTTGCCATCTTCATCCAGCCTGGAAAAGGAGCCGAGCTCAGCGCCCTTCGGGGTCGGGAGGCCTGGGCAGCCCTGCCCGCCCGCCAGCCCCGACTACCTGTAGGTCTTACAGAGCACGAGGCGGGAGTACACCGAGTCAAAGTCTCTCTCCACCTCCCGGCCTGCTGCCTGGGGACACAGGACACCTTCAGTGCGGCCCAGCCACCACCCGCCAGACCCCAGCCTCTCCCACTTCAGGGTGCAGTAGCCACTCACCTCCTCAATGAAGAGCCAAGGGTGGCATGCACCCCCAAGCAGGGACGGCTTCTTCAGTCCATGCTCAAACAGGGCCTTGAGGGCCGGGCACAGGGTCCCTCGCACGAGGTCCGTGACCCCCTCTGTCACAGAGTCATCCCCCGCGATGGAGTACTGTGGGGGAACAGGTCGGAGAAGGCCGGCCTGCGGCGGGGACCCTTGCTGGGGCAGGGGACCCTCCGGGGCTTGCCTTCTCTCACCTCCTTGCTGCGCTCGTCCAGGACTTCCACAAACTTGGCCGGAAACCAGCCTGTGGGAAGAGTGCAGGTGACCCGTGGACCTTTCCCTGGGGGCCCAGGAGAGCACCCCATCTCCCTCGGGTCTCCCCGAGGCCCCTGCGGGCCCTCACCTCGCAGGCCGTTCAGCTCCCCGACCCAGCAGTGCTCGTCCTTCTGAGAAACGATCTGCAGGAGGGAGACCAGAGCCCGTTTCCCCGGGGCCAGGGCCTCACCCCTCCCACCCTCACCCTAGACCCCACGTGCTGGGGACGGGGGAGGGTGGCCAGGGCGGGAGGGGCCCCCTGGTGCCCACCGCACCGCACCGCACCGCACCGTAATGATGTCATTCTTGCGGAAGCCCAGCTCGTCGTCGTCATGCCGCTCGAAGTCCAGCAGGGCCTTGGCGCGGCGCCGGTGGCTGCGGGAACAGGCCACGTAGTTCTCATGGTCCCGCTGGTGGCTCTCCATGCTGTAATCTGGAGTCAGCTCCTGCCCAGATGGACAGAAGCGTTGTGGGCGAGGGGACTGATGGGGACAGGCCGGCTCCAGTGCACACGGTGGTCCTGCACGGCCTGAGGAGCCTGCGACTCACCACGCTGCAGTTCTTGGGATCCGTGCACTGGAAGTGGCGAGCCACGCGCAGGACGGCCTCCCGGAGGTCAGCCACCAGCTCCGTCTGCTTGATGTTCTTGGCTTTGAGCGCCTCCAGGTCATCCTCCCCTAGGGGACAACACAGGGCCGTGGCCGCCTCCCCTCCCCAGGCCCTCAGAGGGGCACTGCCATGTGCCCGGCTGCCTGCCACAGAGGGGCTCACCGAACAGCAGGGAGCTGATGGCGGACTTCCTGCGCTGCGTCCTGCGTCGCACAACCTGTGGGTAGGGAGTTGGGTGTCAGCGGCCACACCCGCGCCCAGGACCGCGCTGGCTGAGAGGACGCTCGGGGCTCGGTCTCACACCCACCCAAGCCAAGATCAGGACGCTGGGATTCACTGCACCCGAGGGCAGGCTCACCCCACGGCGGTGGGAACCCCCGAGAAAGCCCGTGCTGCGGGCCGACCTGGGAGAGGTTGCTGGTGGTGCCGGTCCCCAGCAGCTGGCCCTGGTCTGCAATGAGGTAGGCCAGATGTTTACGGCGCTGGGTCTCCACAGCCACAGCCGTGAGGGAGCCGGCCAGCCGCATGGCCTCCCCCAGCAGCAGCTCGGCGTCGTCCATCTGCGACGGGATGTCCGACAGAGTGTTGAAGATGGAAGCCGAGTTCTCTGACTGGATCAGCTCCTCCTCCTGGGCAGGGCAGGGGGCAGGGTTGGCACTGCATGGGCCTGGCCAGGAGTGGACCCGTGCCCCCTCATGCTGCACCGCCCTCCCGCGGGCACCTGGAGGCGCAGCATGCCCAGTGTGGTCTGGAACAGCACCAGGGAGCCCTCGTAGAAGAACAGGTCCCAGATGCGCAGCAGCAGCCGGATGTGCACCACGCTGGCGAAGGCCGTGAGGAACCAGTGCAGCGTGATGAGGGACAGTTCTGGGGACAGCACGGAGCAGTGACGGGACGCGCGCAGGCCTGCAGCCTCGGGCCTCTGCCAGCTGCGTCTCCGACCCCCACCGGGCCTCACCAATGTCATGCTCCTGCAGAAGCTTGTCCAGGCGGGGCAGGTACTGCACGATGAGCTGGCGCAGCACCCGCTGGTCAGTCTGGACACCCAGCAGGGTGGTGCTGAAGTAGGAGGCGGGCAGCAGGTCCTCGATGACAGCCCCCATCATCCAGAAGGCATCCTCCTCCTCCAGGAAGAGCAGGAGGCAGGCCGCCACCTGGCCAGGCATGGGGGCAGGGACCTGTAGCCAGGACTTCAAAGGGGCCCTCCCCGAGGGTGACCACCCCTCACCAGGGAGCCCAGTGATGCCCCTGCCTGCCTGAGGCCACGCTCACCATGCCAGTACCCTGGCAATAGCCAATCTCAGGGTAGAGCCAGGCCAGGGCCCGGAGGACCCTGCGCAAGCGGGGCACCCCGACGCTGTCCACGCTGGCAAAGCAGGCGTTGCTGGGCATGGTGCGGAGCAGGTCCTTCTCGATCTGCCAGGAACCCAGACCCCCCGATCAGACCCGAGAGATGGCAGACCCCAGGCCCTCTTCCTCGGGGTCAGACCCCAGCGCTACTGTGGAGCTGGCCAGTACGGCAACCACAGGCCATAGCTGGCCTGGCGTCTCTGCAACCTTTTGGGCAGTTCTCCCGGGGCCTTTGAGGGCTTGGGAGGAGTGCTCTATGGCAGAGAGGGCTGCTGGCCCTGCCAAGGTCACCCCCAGGCTGGTACCCCTCACCTGTTTGGCAGCGATGGTCTCGTCGTTGGAGCTGTTCCTGACCATGTCACGGTAGGACAGCTCTGAGCTCTTCTTCTTCTGCAGGGCCCCAGAGAGCCGCATCCATAGCTGAGGAAGGAGTGTAGTCTTCTCAGATGCCATCAGGGCAGCCCCTGTGAGCCCCCTGGGATAGCCCCAGGGCTGTCTCACCTGTGGCCTCATGCCATGCGGAATGCCAGCCAGCACCAGGGAGCGCAGCTTCTCGGAGCGGGGCAGGGAGACAGCAATCTTGTCCCAGGTGAGATCCCCCACGTCGTGGTTGTGGGTGAACTCCAGGTGGGCCTGCCACCGCAGCCTCTGCGCAGGATCCTCCACCAGGGATGCACTTGGCAGTGGACTGCAGCTGGGCTCAGCACCTTCTGCCAGGAGATAGGTGCAGCAGTGGGCAGTAGGCCAAGGCTGTCCCGAGGCCCTGAGCTCTGCCTCTGGGGCCAGCTCTCCACCCTGAGCGCCTCCTGTGCACTCAGTGACACTTCCTCCAGGCAGCCCAAAGATGAGCAGGCTTGGTCTACACTGCCCTCCCACAGCAAGAGACCCCAATGACATTCTCAGGCTCGGGTCTGAGCACGGAAGACAGGGCAGAGCCTCATGCTTCCGGTAGGGTGCGGCAGTGGGCCTGCTGACCCCGCTCTCTCCACGGGGGACACAGCGGTCCTTCCAGGAGTCCACAGCATGCCTCTGCACCTGCTCGGCCCCCTGGGATGCCTCGCGTGGCTCTGCCCCCTTGCCTAGTGCCCTGCCACCTGCCTGCTCTTCCATATCGCTGCCCACTCAGCACCGCCACACCTGTTGTTCCCAGCTGCCCTCTCCTGAGAACCCTCCCTGCCCAGGAATGCTGCCTAGGTGTCCTCCCCGCCCCTAGCAAGTCATTTGGGTGCACAGTCTGCTTTCTGCACCCCAGGGGGTTTCTTGAAATATTTACTCAATGAGTGAGGGTGAAGCGTTCTTGCCTCACAAGAAAGCCAAGCCCTTAGCTCTGCTTCTGGAAACATCCACTTAAGTGCCTTCCCTTACACAGTAAGATGTGGGAATTCTCACTCAGCAGTGCCTAGCCTCGTCTTCCCCAGGGGCACCTGCTCCCATCGCACAAGGAGTCTTCAGAAAGACTGCTTTGAGACTGTTTGCACCAACATAAATTTGTCTTTTGATTCGAGAGACAGACACACACAGGGAGAGCACAAGTGCCCAGCACTGATTTACCCCCACAGCCTGCCGTGGGTGCTGGGCTGGCCTCCAGCTGGAAACTCAATTCAGGTCCCCCTTGCTGGGGCCAGAAGTGTTAGCTGAGTTGTTGGCTCCTAGGGCCTGCCATCGGCCTGGAGGCAGGGGCCATCCCCTCCCAGGGCCTCTTCCAGGCCTTCCTCGGCCCTCCTCCCTGCCCTCCCAATAGGGACGTGACATTCTAGGAATCCTTTTTCACTTTCATTTGTTTGAAAGGCAGAGTGACAGAGGAGAGTGGTCTTCTGCCCCGATTCATTCCTAAATGTCTACAACAACCAGGAACACCATCTGGTCTCCCATAATCCAGGCCCATGGTAAGTGCCTGCCGCCTCTCGGGCACATTTGCAGGGAGCTGGACTGGCAGCAGAGGACAGGTGGACCTCAGACCAGGCCTTCTGACAGGGTGGCAGGCATGCCGAGTAGCAGCTGAGCTCGCAGTACCAGCAGGTGCCCCTCCCCAGGTTTGCTCACTGCTGGCCCAGACACCTGCTCCTTTGCGCACTTCTTTAAGTCCACCTGTACCCAAGAGTCCCCTGACTCCACCTCAACCTTGGCTTTTTAATCTCCAAAAATCTGTTGCAAATAAGCAGTCCAGAGAACTTATACCAGAAACAAAAATGGGAGGGCCAAAAGTTTTACACCTGCACCTCAGGCCTGATGGTAAGAGGCCCCGGGTTCTGGCACAAGGCCTTCCTGACAGCCCGCAGGGCACTGACAGGTCTGCTCACAGCAGAAAACAATGGAAATGGTTTACAGGTCCACTTTAATAAAAAAAATTAAATATTATGATAAATCTGCATTAGGATATTCTACAGCCACTGACAAAGAAGTTTTTATCTTTGAAAGTGTATTGACTGGGCCTGGCACGGTGGCGCAAGTGGTTAAGGTCCTCGCCTTGAACGCCCGGGATCCCATATAGGCGCGGGTTCTATCCCGGCAGCCCCGCTTCCCTTCCAGCTCCCTGCCTGTGGCCTGGGAAAGCAGCAGAGGACGGCCCAAAGCTTTGGGACGCTGCACCCGTGCTGGAGACCTGGAAGAGGCTCCTGGCTTCGGATCGGCATAGTATCGGCTGTCGCGCTCACTTGGGGAGTGAATCATCGGACGGAAGATCTTTCCTCTCTGTCTCTCCTCTCTGTATATCTGCCTTTCCAATAAAAAAATAATAAAAATAAATCTTTTTTAAAAAAAAGTGTATTGACTGACCCTGAAAACACTCATGGAATAATGTTAAAATACAACAGATATGTCATCTAACCTTAGTCATGGAAAGTCTATATAAATACACAAAGCCAGGAAAGGAATACATTTAAAATGTTCGCAGTTACAGAATTTTGAGTTAATTTTGTTTTATCATTATACCTCTCTGCATTTTCTGTTAAAGATTTACCTTTTTTTAAATTAGAAAGCCATATTTATAGAGAGGAGAGGCAGAGACAAAGATCTTTTGTCTGCTGGTTCACTCTCCAAGTGGCCACGACGGCTAGAACTGAGCTGATCCGGAGCCAGGAGCCAGGAGCTTCTGCTGGGTCCTCTGGCTTTGGGTCGTCCTCCACTGCCCTCTCAGACTATAAGCAGGGAGCTGGATGGGAAGTGGAGCAGTCGGGACTAGAACCAGCAGCCATATGGGAACCTGGCATATGCAAGGGGAGGACTTTAGCCTCCAGCTGTCACAGCCCCCTCTCTGTATTTTTTAACTTTGTTCCTGTTTTTAGATCGATAAGGGCTGGCTACTGTGGTTTAGCACACTAAGCCTCTGCCTGTGATGCCAGTATCCAAATGGGTGCCAGTTCAAGTCCGAACATATCCATCTCAGGTCCAGCTCCCTTCTAATGGACTGGAAGGCAGCAGATGAGGGCTGGATTCCACGGGGCCCTTCACCCATGTGGGAGACCCAGAAGAAGTTCCTGGCTCCAGACAGACCCAGCTCCAGCTACTGTGACCATTTGGGGAATAAACCAACAGATGGAAGATCTGTCTCTCCTCCATGAAATTCTGCCTTACAAATAAAAAATAAGAATCAATAAAAAGCTCTACATATTTGTACCAGCATCACCCTCAGATCTGCCTGCCTGGGTCAGAGGTCATGTGATACAGAATGCAAGCCTTGGGAGCTGGCGTTTTCCCAGGACAGTGACAGACGAGGGACTCAATTTTACCTTCTTTGTCCACGCGGAAACCAAACTCATCATAGTAGGCCTCGGGCTGCTCTGCAGACTCCTCCTTCTAGAAGCAGGGTTAGGAAGACGTCAATTGTCCAGCTCCCAGTGTGGGGCCAGCGTGATGGCTGCCTTCCCAAACCCCCGATCACGGACAGGGCCCTTGCCTCTCCCGTGCCTGTCCATGACACTGAGACCACGGCCAGAAGCGTGCTCTACGCATTTCCGTGTCTGTGATCCTGAGGGCACAAGGCCAGCACGCCTTCATCCAGCTGTGGCACTCAGGGCACCTGGTGACCCTGTGCGCACCCAGTCCCGGGGCAGGGCGCTGCTATGGTGTACCTGCTTGCACCGAGCCAGAATCTCCTGGGGCCACATGCTTGGGGTCAGCGCCGAGAAGGGGCCGCCGGCAGAAGGGGTGTGGCTTCCTGGAAGCAAACAGAGCAAGAGAACATAGGAACCCCAAGTCTGGATGCCCCCCTGTGAGGGGGAGTATGGAGTGGCCCACTTCTGAAGGAGGGGGAGCACAGAACGGGAGCCACGCTCACACCAACGCCCCAGTCACTCCCTTCCCCACCTATCTGGACTAAAATTTTATGAAATCTCCGCTCTCAGCAAGCCCCCACTCCAGCACCCGGACCCCAGCTTCTACCTGACATGGCGCAGCAGGCAGGGTGAGGCCGAGGGGCCTCAGGAGCAGTCCTGTCCCAGTCTGTGGGGGTTGGAAGGCTTCCCCAGACTCATCCGGTCCATCTGTTTATCTGCCCTGTGGAAGAGCGGCGTGCAGGTCACTCCAGCACCCCAGGTTAATGAAGTGCCCCCCTCAAGCCTCCCCTTTACCAGCCAGGAGCAGCTGGGAGAGAAGTCCTACCACCGTGCCACAAAGAAAGGGAAAAGTTACACTTCACCCTTCTTAAAGTGGGCATCTTTTTATTATCATTTTTTTAATTGAGAGGCTGAGAGAGAGAGAGAAAGTGAACGTGCCCCAGCCACCAGGGCTGGGCCAGGCCGGAGCCAGGAACCAGGAAACCCCATGAGTTTGCACACGGGCGGCGGGATCCAACGACCTGTCTGGGCCGCCAGTCGCTGCCTTCCTGGGTGCGTGTTAGAGGGAGCTGGCCAGCAGTGGGACCTGGACCTAGGTGCGGAATCCGAGTGTCCCAACAGTGACTTCGCCCACAGCCGAGCCAGAGGCCCACCCAGCAGGGAAAGAAGGCATCCTATTCTGAACATTTGGTCTGAGGGCACACGCCGAAGAAGGTGCCAGCATGCAGCCCTTTGATTAAGGACGCAGAGTCAGTCAGGTGTCCTAACGTCCCATGCTCAGGGGATGCGCTTTCAGAGAGAAAGCAGAGAGATCTCGCCGCTGCTGCTTCACTCCAAAATACACAACAGCTGAGTCTCATTCAGGCCTCCGTGTGGGCGGCAGGGGCCAAGTGTCTGGGCCATCACCTGCTGCCCAGCTTACAAGCGAAATCAGAAGTGAAGTAAACCGGACTCGAACTGGTGCTTCAACACGGGACGGGGTGTTGCAAGAGCTGGCTTATTCGGGGCTGGCACTGTGGCACAGCAGCTTAAGCCAGCGTCATGGGTGATGCTGGCATCCCAGATGGGCCCTGGGTTGTGTCTGGCCTGCTCCACCTCCACCGACCTAGTGCTTGGGCTCCTGCACCCACGGGAGAGACCAGGGTGACGCTCTCGGCTCCTGGCCTCGGCCTGATCCACGCGTGCTGTGACCATCTGGGCAGTGAGCCAGAGACAGAAGCTCGCTCTGTGTAACTGCTTTTCAGATAGATAAATCTAAAGAAAAAAAAAGGCTTAACCCACTGAGCCACAGTGACAGCCCTCTAACCATATTTGTTGTTCTTTTTCAAATGTTCACTTATTTTCATCTACTTGAAAGGCAGTGAAACACAGAAATGCCAACTGTTCACCTGCTAGTTCGCTTCCCAAATGCCTCAACAGCCATGACTGGCCCCGGCCTGACCCGGCAGCTCAGGACTCATCTCACTAAGGATGAGCCCACAAGTTTCTGAAGGATACGCGCCCATCCCCCCACAAAAATAAAACCAATAAAACCATGTGCCCACTGAAAAACACACGTTACTGCTCAGGGCAGCGTTACAGTCAATAAGTAACTCAGAGGCCCATCAAGTGAATGGATATACAGAATGCACCCACACCATGAATATTACTCAGCCACAGAATGAACCCCCGACGCACACTAAGCCATGGAAGAGTCTAGAAACAACAAAGTGAAAGGAGCCCGACACCAAAGTGTAGTCACTGTACAGACCTTATTGAAAGGAGTGTCCAGAAGGGGCGGAGTCACAGAGGCAGGCAGCAGCTCAGGGGCCGGGGGGCCGGGGGGCACAGCTTACAGCGTGTCTCCCTTGGGGGATGAAAGCACCAGGAAGCAGACAGTGGCAGGAGTGGTCCAATGAGCTGATTCTGCTAAAACCACCTAAGTGTGCACTCAACACATGAATTATACCTCAATCCAAAGAAGTGTCAATTAGGGCATTAGTATCAGGCCTTACTCTAACTGTAATTTTTCACTGATGACTTCCTTCCCCGTTAGAGCTCCCTGAGCTGCACGGAGATGCAATTCTGTTATTATTACTATTATTACTATCATCTCTTCTCTGCTTTTTTCTCTTACTAAGCCTTTCACTATGGAAAAACAGGCTCTACTTCTTGGAGATGAATGGCAGGTGACAGTGAGACGTGGGGAAACTTCAGGCACAGCAGCCTTCCCGATGTGCAATCAGGCTTGGCGAAGCTGCCGTTTCTGAGGTGACAGGGAGGTGCTTCCTGCCGCGCAGAGGGCCAGGCCAGACCCCGCTTCCCCAACAGGTCGCCACCCTGACTTTGTTTTGAATGAAGAGCATGGAATGCTGGGAAAGCGGAATCACACAGCCCTGCTCTGACTCGGCGCTCCGTCCCTGGGCGAGCATTTACATTTCTGCAAGTCCAACACTTACATCATCGGTTTTCCAACATCTTTTTTAAGATTTATTTATTTTTATTGCAAAGTAGAGAGGAGAAGAGAGAGAGGAAGATCTTTTGTCCAATGATTCACTCCCCCAGTGATCACAACGGCCGGTGCCGAGCCGATCTGAAGCCAGGAGCCAGGAACTTCCTCCGGGTCTCCCACACGGGTGCAGGGTCCCAAGGCTTTGGGCCGTCCTCGACTGCTTTCCCAGGCCACAAATCCCAGGGAGCTGGATGGGAAACAGGGCTGCCGGGATTAGAACCAACGCCCATATGGGATCCAGGCACGTTCAAGGTGAGGACCTTAGCTACTAGGCCACCGTGCCGGGCCCATCTCCCAACATCTTAAAGTTGATGACCACCTCTGCACCAATACAAGAGAAGCAAGCCTGTGAGAGACTGCTCGCGAGTGTCTGTGTGTGTCTGCCACACCAGTGACATGAGGTGCTGAAGATGGGACACAGGGCAAGGGCCCGGGCCCTCCACGGCAAGTGACCACGTGTCCGTCTCAGCGGGGCAACCCCTGCCAGGGGTGAGAAGTGGCCACCAGCCACAGCAGACGGACCTCAGTGGGAGCCTGGAGAGACAGACTGAACAGACTGCAAACAGCCTGCAGCGAAGACACGGTCCTAGTCACCTAGTGTACACACACTGCATACGTGCACAGACATGTGCGAACAGGGGCACCTCTCCCAAGGTGTCCCCCCCTCCCAGCCCACAGCAGGAGCCGGATGTGACACAGCTAAGCTGGGCAGGCAGGTTTGTCCTGCCTCTGGTCACCATGGAAATCTTCCTGACAACAGCCATCTGGAGCCAGCAGAAGCTGACACAAGCAGCCACGTCACCAGGGCTGCCCTCCCACTGTCACGGCAGTTCCAACTGCCCTCCCAGCCACAAGCAGGGAGCTGGATGGGAAGCAGGGCTGCGAGTACATGAATCGGTGCCCATATGGGATTCTGGTGTGTGCAAGGCAAGGTCCTTTGGCAATTAGGCTACCGTGCCAGGTCCAGCAGAAACTTTTAAAAAACTGATTCTAATCCCAACGGTCCCGCTTCCCATCCAACTCCCTGTTTGTGGCCTGGGAAAACAGTCGAGGACGGCCCAAAGTCTTGGGACCCTGCACCCGTGTGAGAGACCTGGAAGGAGCTCCTGGCTTCAGATCAGCTCAGCTCCAACCGTTGCGGTCACTTAAGGAGTGAATCATCGGATGGAAGATCTTCCTCTCTGTCTCTCCTCCTCTCTGTATGTCTGACTTTCCAATAAAAAGAACTAAATCCTTTAAAAAGAGGGACTGACTCGATTAGAGAAGGAGGAATCTTTACCTCGCACTGAGGTGCCATGCCTCAGACCCTGCCTCGACGGGCAGGCCGTTTGCCAGCCAGAACAACTTCCTGCAAGACACACTGCTCCGACACAGAAGCAAAGGTGGCCAGAGCTCGCGAGGGCGAGGTGGCTGTGCCGCACAGATGCACAGAGGGGGCGCGGCCCCTGCGGCCCCCCCTGCCTCCAGACCACAGGGCACAGCTGCTGCAGCATGGGTGAGCCTCTGCAGCTTCCAACAGGCTTGGTTCTAGCCTGCAGCCACTGGGGCATGAACCAGCAGGTGGGAGGTCTCTGTTTCTTCCTCTCTAATTCTCTCAGGCAAAATAAATATCTTTTAAAAAAGCAACACCAGGGCCCGGTGGCGTGGCCTAGCGGCTAAAGTCCTCGCCTTGAACGCCCTGGGATCCCATACGGGTGCCGGTTCTAATCCCAGCAGCTCCACTTCTCATCCAGCTCCCTGCTTGTGGCCTGGGAAACAGTCGAGGATGGCCCAAAGCCCAGTGACCCTGCACCCGCGTGGGAGTCCTGGAGGAAGTTCCTGGCTCCTGGCTTCGGATCGGCACAGCATCGGCCGTTGCACTCACCTAGGGAGTGACTCATCGGACGGAAGATCTTCCTCTCTGTCTCTCCTCCTCTCTGTATATCTGACTTTCCAATAAATAAATAAATCTTAAAAACAAAAAAAGCAACACCAGATAATAGCTATTTAGTGGAATACTAACTTTTTTGGGAAACAGGAAAAAGGATAAACATTATTTTTCAAGGTAACTATATGACACTGCCGACTGTTTTTCTCTAGGCCTCCACCCTTCAGCCCTTGCTCTCCTCAGCTGGGGTTCTACTGGGCAACTTCACCCCTGCCGGGGCCTCCCTGGTCATCTACTGAACAGCCTCACCCCTGCCAGGCCTCCCTGGTCATCTGACTAGACAATCTCACCCCTGCTGGGACCTCCCTGCCCACCTGCTCATTCCTTCCCCTCATTAGCAGTTTCTTCCTACTGTCAATGCCAATCTAATCCCAGTCTCTCCTGCTTGATGCTTAAGCACCTGCCACCAGTGCCAGCACCAGGTCCCCTGAGGCGCTCTGTGTTCTGTCACCTGGCACTGCCCCTTCCGTCTCTCTCACGGTGGGTCACACTGGGCCCACTCAGATCAGCTGCCATTGTACTCTCCCCACTCCTCTGTCTCCAAAAGCCTCCTTAACCTGCAAGACAGAGCGGGAATGAACTCATGATGCCCAAATGCAGGTATGGAGGCAGCACACCAACGCAGAAGCACTGGCGCTCAGGAATACCTGCCCAGGCCTGGTGCTGTGCTGCAGCCAGCTCCGCCCCAGCCTTCAGGGCCTGCATCCCCAACGGGAGCCGCTTCAAGTCCCGGCTGCTCCACTTCCAATCCAGTCCCCTGCTTATGGCCTGGGAAAGCAACAGAGAGTGGCTCAAGTCTTTGGGCCCTGTCCCCACGTGGGAGACCGCAGGAGGCTCCGGGCTCCTGGCTTTGCATCAGCTCAGCTCTGGCCACTGCAGTCACTTAAGGAACAAACAGTGGATGGAAGTTGGATCCCTTCTTCTCTGTAACTCTGTCTTTCAAATAAAAATAAATACTGAAAAAAACCTTTGATCAGTTTGAATAGGAAAAAATAACCAAACCAACACAAACACAAAGGGATATTCTAGAAATCCTGCAGATCTCAGAGACCTTAAAAGGATAAGACAATATTTTGAACTTTGTGACAATAATCTCCACAATATAGGGAAAATAACTGCATTGTGATCACAACATATTAATCCATCTTAGCACATCCACAAATTAAAGGGGAAATGAGCATCCCGCCAGAGAAAGCATTTCACAAAACTCAGTATCTTCTGATAATAAAAGTAAACCTTCCAACAGGAATCTTCCTCAGCCGCAGTAAGGACATCCACAACCCCACGTCACTCTCACACCACCTGACCGAAAGGCGAAGGTGACGCTGACAAAGGTCAGACACCCAGGGCGGCACAGTCCAGACAGTCCACCCCTACGGCCTCCACCCGGGGTCTCGCTTGGAGATGGAGCCAGTGTGGATTAATCCATTTAAGAGGATGTCACAAGGAGAACATTTTGCAGTCTGAGCAGGATGTGGTCCCGCACCTCATGCAGGTGCGTAAGTTCCAAGGTCACGAACTGGTGACATGCACAGGATGGAAGGAGCACATTACAACAGCGTCTAAAGGTGGGGCAGAACCTGTACTGACAGTCATGATGGGAAACAATACAACCTAGAGCTCCCACAGGCCCTAGCAACCCAACTGCTGGGTACTCATCCAAAGGAAACGAAACCGGAATCTTACAGCTCCATCTGTCGCCAACGTCACAGCAGCACTGCTCCTCCCCAGGGGAACGCGTCCCCTGCCTGCGCAGACCAGTGGGTGGGGGACGCTGCCCAGGCGGCTCTCAGCAGCCACTGAGTGTTCACCGTGGTGCTTCTGACACCAGCATCGCGCACTGAGTGCTGGTCTGCACGGCGGCCCTGACTCCTGGCCCGGCCTGGCCCGAGCCCTTTGGTGGCCACAGGAGGAGTAAACCAGCAGAAACTCTTCCTTTTAAGGTAAAGAAATATCATAAGGGGGAAAAAAAAAGATGGCAAGGGACAATCGGCTCCAGAATTCTAATTAAAAAACAACCCCCAGTCTGTGATATCCTGTGACGGCGACATGTCAGTCACATGTGTTTTTCAGAGATTGAAAAAAGGAAGACAGAAAATGGCCCTTGGGCCTGGATGATAGTGGCTAAGCTCTCTCCTTACACACGTTGGGATCTCTTATGAGCTTGGTTTGTATCCTAGCTGCTCCTCTTCCCATCCAGCTTCCTGCTTGTGGCCTGGAAAAGAGCAGAGGACGGCCCAAAGCCTTGGGACCCTGCACCTGTGTGGGAGACCCGGAAGAAGCTCCTGGCTCTGGATTAGCTCAGCTCCTGCTGTTGCGGTCACTTGAGGAGTGAACCAGCAGATGGAAGATCTTTCTCTCTCCTCTGTAAATCTGCCTTTCCAATAAACATAAATAAATCTAAAAGAGGAACAAGGAAGGAAGGAAGGAAGGGATAGAGCGAGGGAGAAAGACCGCCCTCAGTTTGGTAAGTTGCAGCTTGTTAGTGCTCTTGATAAAACCTTGTAGTTTTTATTTATAAGAAACATGAGAACTCCCTTCTGCTGGGTCACTTCCCTAACGCCCGCAAGAATTAGCCTTGGGGACTCGCCAGCGGGAACTCAACCACCTGAGCCACCACCTGCTGCCTCCAGGTTTACATCAGCAACAAGCTGGACAGGAGCCAGAGCTGGGACTGCACCAGGCCCTTGGATATCTTAACGTGTGCTTAGCCACCATCCCAAACTCATGCCCCAAGAGCTGATCTGAACAGCAAAGGTGAGGTCTACCAGCAGCTGGTAGAAGAAAAGCCACCCTCAACACGGAAGCACTCCGTGATCTCAACCACCGAGGAACAAACACCTGCTAAAATGACAGGAAATGGGAATCTGGCTTAATTAGATGGCAGAACTTTGCAGTGTTTGTCTTGATTTTTTTTTTAAGATCTGTTTATTTTTGAAACAAAGACAGGAGAGACAGAGAGAGATCTTTCATGTGCTGGTTCACTCCCCACATGGCCGCAACGGCTGCAGCTGAGCTGATCCAAAGCCAGGAGCCAGGAGCTTCTTCCAGGCTGCCCACAGGCACAGGGCCCAAGGACCTGCGCCAATCTCCACTGCTTTCCCAGACCACAAACGGGGCTGGATCAGAAATGGAACAGTCAGGACACAAGTGGACACCCACAAAAGATGCCAGTGCCATAGACAAGAGGATTAGCCTGTTAAGCCACCATGCTGGCCCATTTTTGTTTTGATTTGTAATGTTATCTTTTTTGAAAAATATTAATAGCATATTTAAAAACAATAATGCTATCTAAAAATGTGTACATAAATTTCACAGCAGTATATATAGTAAAAAATGGAAACAAGCCAACATTCCATCAATTAGTGAATGGATAAACAAAATGTGGCATATCCACACACTGGAATATTACTCAGCTGTGAGAAGGAACTGGAATATTACTCAGCTGTGAGAAGGAACGGAGCCCTGACACATGCCGGATGGCCTCTGACCATCATGCTACGTGAAAAACAGCCATAAAAAGCCACACATTTGGGCCCAGTGCCATGGCCTAGCCTTGAACGCACTGGGATCCCATATGGACGCCAGTTCTAATCCCCGCAGCTCTACTTCCTATCCAGCTCCCTGCTTGTGGCCTGGGAAAGCTTTGGGATTCTGTACCCGTGTGGGAGACCCGGAGGAAGTTCTGGCTTCTGGCTTTGGACATTGTGGTCACGTGGGGAGTGAATCATTGGACGAAAGATCTTCCTTTCTGTCTCTCCTCCTCTCTGTATCTCTGACTTTGTGATAAAAATAAAAAATAAATTTTTATTTAAAAAAGCCTCACCTTTACATGGAATGTTCAGAAGAGGCAAATGCTGACAGTAAGAAAGCACATCAGTGTCGCCAGGACTGGGGGAGCGTGCTCACAGGTGTAATTCTTTAGGGCTGATAGGAATGTTCTGGAATCAGTAGCAATGAACAATGCAATTGAATACTTGCACATGTGACTTTCACAGTGCATGAACTCTTCGCTTTCTAAATGTAAAGTTTAGTACGACAGAAGAGCAGCAGAGACGCGTTCTCCGAGTCTCTCCTCCGGCTGCCTCCGACAGAACCCCTGCCCACCACGCCTCCCCGCGGGATCTGATGTTTATACCAAACCAAGAGGGCAAAAGGGACCCCAGCGCAAACCCCGGGGCACAGCTGCTGTCTAACTGCGAAAAGGATTCCTCGCTCAAGTAGAACAATTGATTAGCACAGCCCCGTGAGAGTTCAACATCTCTGCAGCCTGTGAGGTCGGCAGCTTGCTGGGCTGCTGGAAGATCTGCCGTTTTCCAAGTGACTTTAACGACTGTCCCGTTTCCCCTACAAAAATTTAAGAAATCACTGAAAATAAGACAATACTTTGAAACTCAAAGTTCAAGTCACTTTTTCTTGTTTTAAACAAACTCTGCAGGAGTCTCACTTCATGCAGCCTTCACTGATTATTATACTTACATCTTTTTAAGAGCAATAGCCACTAAAAGCAATTTAAAAGAAACAAGACGAGAAATGCAGAGCAATTTGCAAAACAGCCTTTAAAGAGGAAACACTATTTCTGAATTTCTTTTGAAAAATGCCTCCCCGTCTCCTAGGTGTGCTCCCAGCCGGCACTTGGCCCAGACCTGACCCGGCAGCTCCAGGAGGGGTGTGGCCTGCCAGGCGGGAGCCACAGTTTCTTTCCAGCACTTCAGGGCAGAGGAAGCAAATGCCCATGGTGCCAGCCAACTTCGCCACTGAACATCAGGCATGACATACAAATGACCAATTCCATGTATCATTCAACAACATAGTATCTATTTCAAAATTACCTTACATGATACATTTATTGGAGAGCTTAAGGCTATAGGAATCCTACACACAAGGTAATGATACATTCATGGGTTAAGGTGTAGCAGGATTAATTTAAGCACTTGCAAATCTCTAGATTATAAACAGACTGGAATTACCATAGAAAAGAAAGTTACAGATGCTTTTCTGAATTTTGTAATTAAAGTAAAAACTTAATATGAGGCTGACACAGTTTGCAGCAAGCTAATTCCCTGCCTGCCTTGCCGGCATCCCACGCAGGCAGCCGGAGCACCAGTCCAGGTCCCGACTGCTCCACCTCTGTCCAGCGCCTGCTAGTGGCCTGGGAGAACACTGGAGGACAGCTCAAGTCGTTAGGACCCGGCACCCTAGAAGCAGGAGACCAGAAGTTCCTGGCCTGAGGATCAGATCAGCTACTGAGGCCATCTGGGGAGTGGACGGCGATTTGGAAGCTCTCTCCCTCCACTCCTGTTTGAATTCTGCCATTCAAATAAAAAATAAAATATTTTAGAAAAAACAATGCAAATCAAAATAAAGATCCTGCCACAATTTTGACATCCCAATGAATTTTCTTCCCATGTATTTTTTTTTTAAAAAAAGATTTATTTGTTTTCATTGGAAAGTCAGATATTCTGAGAGGAGGACAGAGAGGAAGATCTTTCGTCCAATGATTCACTCCCCAAGTGATCACAACGGCTGATGCTATGCCAATCCGAAGCCAGGAGCCAGGAACTTCCTCTGGGTCTCCCTCAGGGGTGCAGGGTCCTAAGGCTTTGGGCCGACTGCTTTCCCAGGTTACAAGCAGGGAGCTGGATGGGAAGCAGGGGAGCTACCGGGATTAGAACCGGCGCCCATATGGGATCCCAGGCATTCAAGGCGAGGACTTTAGCTGTTAGGCCACGACACTGGGCCCTCATGTATTTTTAAAAATTTTGTTCTACAGATGTAGTTCGTCATAAATTAGCTTTTCCTCTACCAAACATTATCAATATTTTTCCCAATAACTATACAATCTTTTTTTGAAGATGTATTTATTTTTACTGGAAAGGCAGATTTACAGCGAGGAAAGACAGAGAAAGATCTTTCATCTACTGGTTTACTCCCCAAATAGCTGCAACAGCTGATGTGAAGCCAGGAGGCAGGAGCTTCTTCTGGGTCTTCCACGCGGGTGCAGGGTCCCAAGGCTTTGGCCGTCCTCGACTGCTTTCCCAGGCCACAGGCAGGGAGCTGGATGGGAAGCGGGGCTGCTGGGATTAGAAGCGGCGCCCATATGGGATCCCAGGGCGTTCAAGGCGAGAACCTTAACCACTGTGCCATCGCGCTGGGCCCAAGAAGCATTTTTCTAAGCACAAAGTTTGTAACAAATTATTGGCACCAGTTTAGTATTCTGCCATCTGAAGCAATTAATCTAAACTTAAAACATACTTATAATTATCACACAATTAAAAATAGCATGTTAATAGAATTAGCTCCAGAAAAACTCCCAGAGTGGTTATCTTTGCGAAAAAGATAAAGCTTTTTTTTTTCAGATTAATCTCATCTGTTTTAAAGAGAGACAGGGAGACACAGAGGGAAGGCCCCTCGCTCACTAGTTCACTCGTGACCACCACCAGGACCGGGGCAGGTGGGGAGCCCTGGGCAGCTCTAAGGCCCTAGGTGAGTGGCAATGGGCCTAGCACGAGGGTCGGCTGCTGCTGCCTTCGCAAGCACATCAACGGGAAGCTCAGCAGGTGGGACTCTCAACCCCATCAAAGTGCTGACTTAATCCCAGCCTCTGCCAGGGTGCTTTATGGCTCCCTAATATCTCTCCTCACCCGCCCCCCCCCCCCAGGATCTTGACCTGTAGTTCTCCAACTGCCGTGTCCATCCAAATCCCCAGACTTTCTGACTCAGTTGGTCTGAGCAGGATCAGAGAAGTCACCAGTCCTACAGGTTCCTTGGGGACGCAGTTGGTCCAGAGAAAACACTTTCAGAAGCAGGGAATTCCTTTGATCACGCTTCCTTGCAGCGTAGCCCAGCTGGACCTGCCTAACAAGGCCTCCCTTCCAGTGTAGCCCAGCTGGGACCCTCCCCCTCTGCACTGATGGCCTGCTGTGCGGGGCTCCAGCAACCACCCTGCCCACAAGCCGCCCATTCAATCTCCTTATCTCTCACGGCAGGCTTCCTAAGAGCCAGGGGCTCTAAACGAACCTGTATTAAAACCAGCCCAGCAATTCTCATTTCCAGAAATGTATCCTACACTTTAGCAAAATGGTCCCTATGAAGCCAACTTTCTAAGCAACATAGTAAACAAAATATTAGCAAAATATTAGAAACTCTACCTACGCAGAGCTAAGGAACTAGTTAAGCACACAGGGCATACGACTAGAGCAGGGCAGAGTTGTCCAAGGAGAATGGGGCAGCTCCTTGCACTCTGAGGAGTGACCGCCAGGCAGCACCAAGCAAAAGACGAGAAGATTGTGAAAACCCATGCAAAAACGGCAGAAAACTGTACATCAAATACACAAGCCTTCGTGTGAGGTGGACCGGGAGGCAGGGAGACATTTTTTAATCTATTTATTTATTTATTTTATTGGAAAGGCAGATTTGCAGAAAGATCTTCCATTTGCTGGTACACTTAAGAAGTGGCCACAGTAGCCAGAGCCATGCCTACCTAAAGCTAGAAGCCAGGAGCTTTCTCTAGGTCTCCCACGTGAGTCCAGGGTCCCAAGGCTTTGGGCCGTCCTGGACTGCTTTCCCAGGCCACAGGCAGGGAGCTAGCTGATGGGAAGTGGAGCAGCTGGGACACGAACCAGTGCCCATAGGGCAGTCCAATGGATGCAAGGTGAGAATTTAGCCTCCAGGTCATCACACTGGGCCCAGCAGGGAGACTTTTAATTTGAATATTCCTTTATATTTTTTGAATTCTAAATCATGTTAATAATATATCACCAATTCAGGCAAAGTTAAACAAAAAAAATTAAAGATCTTTAGACAACCATAAAATATATTAGGATGTATATTTAGTTCAACACAAAATAAAGTAGGTATGAAGTTTGGGATTTTTTCACAGATGACTTGGCAACGTTCTCTGAAATGATCAATGTCAGCTTCTAGGCCTGGTTGTTGAAAGTTACCGCAGCACCCGGAAGCTCATCAGCCCCAGTGCCGACACGGCCCGCAGCCCCAGTTCAGCCCTCAGCAGCCTTTCCCTGTAATCGCTTCCTCCCCTCTCTGGCCATCCAGGGGCCAGGCCACCCTCCTTTGGTTTTCCTCTGCATTTCCGGGGAATTCTACCTGGCCTCCCTCCTGTTCACGGACTGCATGCACGCCCTGTCCTTGACGCACACCCAGTCCTCCCCACTCCGCTGGAGCTTCCCGAATCACGGAGCCGACCATCACCACCTCTGCCTCAGTAGCTCCCCGCCTCCAAGGAACCCAGCACCTTCCTCCCACGCCTGGCCCTCCTCCAGCTGTGCCTCTCTCAGGAAGGAGCTGGGGCTGGCCTGCTGGCTGGCCCAGTAAAGCTGCTTTCCCTTCCCTGAGTCAATATTTTACTTGTGATGAGATAGTGTTCCTTCAGGCAAGGCTTAGGCACGACTGCAGAGACAGAACACGGCCCAGGGAGACCCTTCCTCACCCTGGCACTCAGCCGAGCACCAGCCCTGCCAGCAGAGACCCTGTGAATGGGCTCAAGTCCTCAGGTAAAACCGTTACTCACCCATGATGATCTAGTTACCTGTGAACCACCACCACCCCCCCGCCGCCCCGTTCATTCCGTTGACATTTACAGCTTGGCAGTTTCCGGAAGGTGACAGAAGGGGGGGCTGGTGTGGCACAGTGGCTCAGCTGCCATTTGAGATCAGTGTCACCTGGAGTGCTGGCTGCTCTGCTTCCAATCCAGCTCCCTGCTAATGCTTCTGGGAAGGCAGCAGAAGATGGTTCAAGTTCCTGGGCCCCTGCCACTAACCGGCAGGTCACCCTGACCTGGTTCTGACTGCTGTGGCCATTTAGGCAATCAACCAGCAGACAGAAGCTCTCCCATCCTCCCCCTTCCCTCTGCCTTTCAAATAAAGGAAGAAAGCAAAAGCCCCGTAATTGCACGAACCCTTTGTCACTCCTGCTGCCAGCGAGGAAGGGGACACCATGCCCCTTGGGCATAGAAACAAAACAGGTATTGGCAAACTGCAACTCACCATTCAGGTGGTTAGAGAAATAGTGGGTGAGAGGTTCTGAGGAAAACATAAACCACCAGCAATCTGGACATGCAGTTTCAGAACAACGCAAAAACGTAGGGCCTTAGAAGCACCTGGGAATAAACACTACCAACAGAGTTCCTATTTCTCATAACAGACCATAAAGGAGCCAAAGTCGGGAAAGCTGAGCCTCCCACATGGGTGGCAGGGACCAAGTACTGGGCCACGCATCAGCAGGGAGCGGGACCATGGTCAGGACTGGCGCCCACAGAGGATGCTGTGTTTCCTGTTGTACCACAGCACTGACTGGCCCCTGTAACTCTGAGTGACAAAGTTAAGGCAGTCTCCACTGGAAGCCACAAAAACAGACCTCAAGGTCCTTAACTCTTGGAAAACAGGAATGTAATTGCAAGGCTATGAGCTGGGAAATGAAAACCACCAAAGAGCTGCTCCAGTGTCCAGGTACTGGGAACTGAGACACGATCGTGAAGGGGCTGCGACCGTCGTCATGTCATCCAACCTAAGACTCAAGTTCAAGGGGAAGAAATGTGACTATCTGAGGAACACACTTTGCCAGACAGGGGTCATATGCCCATCACCTGCTTGGTCAGAGAAAGACTAACTCCCTGAGCAAGATTAGGCTGTTGTTCCCAGAAGAACCTCGTCTGGATCCTGGGCAGGACAACGCAACTTACGTCCACTCAACTCTCTCAAAATGTGACATACTCTAGAGCTGGCAGGGAGCAGAGCCAAAGCATCGTGCTGTACAGCCTTGGGGAAGTGTCCAGATTTGTGCCTCGGTCTCCTGTCCCTAAATGATGACAGTCACAGCAACACTTGGCTGCCCCTGCAACCAAGTGACAAAAGGTGCACAAGATGATGTACGAACGTGAAGGTCACTCTAGCAGCTAAACACTCGCTGAACGTGTCACAGCCTTGACACACACTCGAGTTGTCAGCACAGGGTCTACAGTCAGACACTGTGGGTTCAAATTCCGACTGCCCTGCTCACTGTGGGCACCAGAGCAACGCCCCTGGAGAGGGTGCAGAAGGATGACCAACCTGCATCTTAGACAAAGAGACACACTCAGAGTTCTAACGGAGACAACAGCCTGGTACTGGTGGCCACAGAACACGGTGACAACCATCAAATTAAACTAAATAAATAAATAGAAAGAAAATGATGACATGCCGACTATTTCAAAAAGCTACAAGGAAAGACAGTCAATGTTTTTACCACTGAGAAATATCAAAGACATGGGGATGTTTACCCTGGTTGGAATATCACACACGCACACATGTGTTGAAACATCACATGGCACCCACTAAATATATATAATTCTATCAATTAAAAAGAAAAGAAGTAACAGGGCTGGTGATGGGTGAAGCTGCTGCCTGCGCCCCCCAGCATTCCGTATGAGAGCGCAGGTTCAGGCTTTCTGCTTTTGCCCAGCTCCCTGCCAGCACACACGGGAAAGCAGAGGAAGGGGGCCCGAGTGCCCTGCCACCATCTGGCATACCTGGGTGCAGTTCCAGGCTCCAGTTCTGGCCTGGCCCAGCTTATGGCATTTGGGGAGCAAACCAGCACTTGGAACATTTCTCTCAGCTCTTTCAAATCAATCAATCACACTTTTAGAAAAGATAATTTAAAAAGTACCTACTATGAAAAATATGTGAAAAGTGCATTCGTCAATTAAAAGAAAAAGAAGTTATGCAATTTGTGTTGAGTTCTCAAAGGTTAAAGTGATAGAGTCAGAACTTGAATTTCACCGCTGGTGCTCCCAATTGTTAAATTGTTTTCAGAAGGAAATTTAAAAAAAAAAAGTGGTATTTGGACTTTAACCCTATCTTCACGTCAAACAAAGTAAGAATATTTACAAAAGAAACTCAAACAAGAGAAGAGGGAAATGATTTGCTGCTTCCTGTCTTTACACTGCTGGGCAGAAGGCGAACAAGCTACCTGGGGAAACAGACATGAAGGAAAAAACACCAAGCCCAAACTCTCCCAGGCGTCCGGAACTCCACGCCCGCCTCCAGAAGCAGTCGCTCCCTAAGTGACCTGGTTCGCTCAGCTCACTGCCGATGCCGCCCTCACTGACACAGCCACGGAGTGACGGACTCAGACGAGTCAGCCTCCAGACACAACGACAAATACAGAAACACCCAAAAAATCAGGAGACACACAACTAAGCCCGCCACCTGAGAACACATGAACAACCTCACTTATGGTGATTACAAAATAATTAGCCTAAATTTGTGAAACAGGGGAAGTGATTCTACGTGTAACATCCCAAGCAGGTGCTACACTGTCACACTAAGCCTGGTTATTCGGCCCTATGCCACATCGACAGTACTAGGCCGTACCATGTGGTGGACACAATGCTAAGTTGTCATGCAGCAAATACGTGCTGATGGCCTGTCCTTGATCCAGGACACACGGGTGAGCCCGGGCAGAGTGGCATGCACCCTGCAGGCAGGTCTTACAAAGGGACCACCACGCACGTGCAGGTAGGTAGGTCAGCTCCACACGGTTCTCAGCGCCTGTCCCAGCAGACAGCGGAAGCACACACACCACCACGCCATGCTGCCACGACTGTCCAGCACAGTCAAAGGTGTCTCTACTGGCAGCCCAGGGTCACCTTCTCAACAACATGCTCCGCCCTCTGCCCAACACAGCCCGTTCAGCACCAGGTCGCACATCAACAGTGACGGACTTACTCCTCGTCCTCGTTAGTCCTTGACTCTTAGATGACAACTATCACAGCTTGGCCATCTTCTAAGTCTAGAGATGCAACACACAAATACAGGAGATAACTCATAAATGGCTGACTGGGGCTGGCACGACGGCTCAACTGCCTAGTCCTCCACCTGCAAATGACAGCATCCCAAATGAGTGCCGGTTCGCATCCCGGCTGCTCCACTTCCCATCCAGCTCCCTGCCTGTGGTCTAGGGAAGCAGTAGAAGATGGCCCAAGGCCTTGGGGCCTCTCATCCATGTGGGAGATCCAGAAGAAACTCCTGGCTTCAAATTAGCTCAGCTCCAGCTATTCTGGCCACCTGGAGAGTGAACCAGCAGATGGAAGATCTTTCTACCTCTCCTTTATGTAAATCTGCCTTTCCAATAAAAACAAACCTTAAAACAATAAATGGCCGGGCCTGGCACAATCGCCTAATGGCTAAATCTTTGCGTTGCATGCACTGGGATCCCATAAGGGCACCAGTTTACGTCCCGGCTGTTCCACTTCCCATCCAGCTCCCTGCTTGTGGCCTGGGAAAGTAGTCGAGGATGGCTCAAAGCCTTGGGACTTGGAAGAAGCTCCTGGCTTCAAATCGGCTCAGTTCCAGCTGTTGTGGCCTCTTGGGGAGTGAACCAGCAGATGGAAAAATCTTTTTCTCTTTCCTTTCTATAAATCTGCCTTTCCAATATTAATAATAAAAATCTTATTTAAAAAAACCTGGCTGAACGGAGTTCATGAAAGCAATTCCAGGCTTCATCGAACTACAAAATAGATGGTAGCAAAGGGCCTGATTTGCTTTCTGAGGGAAAGTAGAAATGGCAATCATTCAAAGGAGAAATTTAACGGGAAAGGGGTCAACTTACACAGTGCTATAACAGTGACTGTGACACAGAATGCACTGTGTGACTGGTGTCATTGTCACAGGGAAGCCAGGCAGACCCTGGTCTTCCAGCTCCTCCCACACTCTGAGAAAACCCAGACCGCCTGAGTCTGCGTGCAGCTGGAGATGTGTGTGTGCCACCCTCCAGGCCAGTCCGCCCGAGCTCATGAATGGCCGACGTGGAAAATTACTGATGCTGCCATCTGGACAACAGACAGCCCGGAGGTTCAAGAGTTCCCAGACAGACGGCCCCGTGCGCGGCAGTGACCGCGTCTCAGGAGTCCCCCAACAGCACGGTCCTTTCCTATCAACCCGGCCAGCGCCCACACTCAGCAGGCGCGGATGTGCCGCAAGACCCTTCCCGGTTCACGTCGGCCACGGGGTCAGGTCCCACGCGCCCCATCCCCTGTCCCCTCCCCGCTCCTCTCTCGCAGGTCACACCACCTCACACCTACCGCCTGAGCGAGGGGGTTCAGTGATGAAAACCTTCCCCAGGGGTTACCCCAGACAGGGAAGTTCCCCTTCACTCAGAGTGGACTCCGTCTGGAGATGACAGGGAACAGAGAACACGCAACACGAAGACCAGAGCGGACAGTGCACACCACACTGGAAGGAGAAGGGATGAACACGGAAAGTGGGAGACTCAATCACGCGCGTCATCATCACTACGCGGCCAGCACCCAAGCCCTAAATTTAGCTTTTGTGAATCAGTTTGATTAGGAACTTTTGTGTCACAAGAACGGAGGACTAAGAATATTCCAGAACATCTCTAAATAGCCGCCCCCCCACCCCCCAGCCACCAGGAAACAGCCCGCGCGACCCCCTGCAGGTGTTCCACGGAGCGGGGCTGGAAGACACGGCTGCAGCCACTCACAATCACTGAAAAACAACTTGAAGACGCCTCCGGCTCTTCCTCCGACCAGAAGCCGGCTACCGACCCCAGCACCCCGGGCGACCCTGCGTTTCCCCAGCGGGGTTCCCGGCTCTCCGCACTCCCGGGGGGGCGGCAGCTTCGGAACGGCCGCTCCCCGCTGCGGGCTCGGGCCCCTCAGGCACCGGCCACCCCACGCCGCCACGCCGCCCCACGCCGCCACGCCGCCCCACGCCGCCACGCCGCCCCATCCCGCCACGCCGCCAGCCGCGTCCTGCCCGCCGGGCCCGCACTCACAGGCCAACCCGGCTGCCACCTCAGCGCCAGTCCCGCGTTCAGCCCGCGGACGCCCGGCCAGCGCCGTCAGCGGCGCCTCTGCGCACGCGCGCAGGGGAGAGGGGCCCGCGAGGCATGCCGGGGATTGTAGGCGCCGGCCCCGCCGCGCTCACCGCGCAGGACACTGCGGAGAGCCGGCGTGATGGATGCCTGCTTAGCACCAGCATGAAGCCATGCCAGAGCCTCTGATGTAGCCGTGACGTCAAAGCCTGTGACGCCGCCGTGACGTCAGAGTCTCTCGATTTCACAACACTCCCAAACTGCCTGCACCTTACAGAGGACCTGGGTCAACCACAGCATGGCTTGCAATTGCTACTCTAGAAAATAAGGTTGCCTGAGGGCCATGAGTTTCCTGTTTTCTCAAGTATGAGAGCTTGCAAGAATTAACCTTTTTAAAAGTTTGTCTCTGTGACTACCATACCCAGATGTGGGGATACAATGCAATATGCATCCTTGCTTTCAAATCAAAGATAGACCACCCCCCCCAATGAAACTACTGGACATGTGTAGACAATGGGATGCTGGACTGTCTGACATTGAACCAGCAATGTCGGGGCACACCTAAATAACAGACTGATGGATCAAGACTCCTTCTGAAGGACCATACTGTTGTAACAACGTGGGGGAAATCAGCCAAGGGGTGGGATAGTGGGGGTGGAGAAATCCCAGAGTCTACAAAATTGTACCATAAAATTCAAAAATTCAAAATAAAAATTAAAAAGTTTGCCTCTGTGGAAAAACACAGTGAATTCAGGTGTCAATTTGGCGGCCAAATCACGGTGATTTTTGCAAGGCTCCCCAAGGTCTTCGCAATAAGCCGCTACGTTTCATGTCTGCCCACACGCCCAGCGGGAAGCTGGAGGTGTTGTCCTATGGCTTCCAGACCTCCGGAGGCAAGGCAGGAGACTCACCAAAGACCCAGACTGCCTACCTCGGAATCTCCTCTTTAAAGTGGGGCACACCTGCATACCTGCGTCCCTGCACACCTGCCTAGGAACCAGCCCCTGCTCCCCACTCCCCATCAGCTTGCTGCCAGTGAGCCTGGAAAGAAACACACAGAGGGTGGCCTGAGTTCTTGAATGCTGCCACCCGTGTGGGACACATGGATGGCGTCTCTGGCTCCCACTAAGATTTACTCACTTTTATTGGAAAGGGAGATTTACAGAGATACAAAGATCGTCCATCCGCTGGTTCACTCCCCAAGTGTCTACAATGACCAGAGCTGAGCTGATCCAAAGGCAGGGACCAGGTGCTTTCCCTAGTCTCCCATGCAGGGGCAGAGCCGTCCTCTACTGCCTTCCCAGGCCACAGGCAGGGAGCTGGAAGGAAAGTGGAGCAGCGGGAACATCAACCAGCACATGCAGGAGGGGACCAGCCAACTGAGCCATCGCGCAAGGACCCAGCCCCAGCTCTGGCGGCCATTTGGGAAGCGAACCAGCAGCTTTCCCTCCTCCCTGAGACTTTGCCTTTCAAATAAATAAGACTTAATGATACGAAACTTGATTTGTAAATGCTGTGTAAAAACATGCACATGTAAAGGGCCAGCGTTGTGGTGAAGCTAATTAAACTGTAATTAAGCTGCTAATTAAACAGCTAATTAAGCCGCTATCTGCAGCACCAGTATCCCATATGGGTGCTAGTTCAAATGACCCAGTCCCTGCTAATGTGCCTATAAAACAGCAAGGGATGGCCTGTGCTTGGGACACTGCACCCACATGGCAGACCCAAAAGAAGCTACGGGCTTCAGGTCGGCTCAGCTATGGTTGTTGCAGCCATTTAGGGAGCGAGCCAGCAGATGGAAGATCTTTCTATCTGTAACTCTTCTAAATAAATATATATCTTTCTTTAAAAGGAGCCAGAATATACATCCTCAGCCTGCATTCATCAGATAATAAAAGTGAGAAAAGGCCAGATTCTTGGAAGTTTCCTAGGAGAGCACCCAAGGAGTCCCAATTCTGACACTGCCAAATGGTTGAGATGGAGTCAAGTGCACTGACATGACTCAGCCGTGCACCCGGCACATTCAAGGTGAGGACTTTAGCCGCTAGGCCACCACACCGGGCCCCTTTTTGTTCCATTTTCCCAGGAACAGTTTGGTAACTGGAGTGGGGCCGATCCTTGAGCCTAGGAACTCCGATACCGAAAGCAGGAATCCAACACTCAGCCAGATGCCCGACCCCGTAACTGTCGTAACCTTTCATGCCAGTACTCAAGGAGCCTCTTGTCCTCCAAGTGAAGACCTTGAAATTGTGGCCCAAAGTCAGCCAAATGCTGCAAGCCTAGACTTTCCATGAAAGCAAACTGCCATCTGTACAAACTGCTTTAACCTTTTTTTTCCCAAAATTTTGCCTCCTTTCTCCCTTAGACAACACTCTTAAGAATATGAAGACATGTCCAGAGTAAAGAAACCAAATACCATTCTTTGTGCAATCAAAACTAGCTGAACTTACACGCGAAATTCCATGCCTACCAGACATTATCTAAGAATGATTTTTATTTAAAAATTTATTTGAAAGGAAGAGTTAGAGAGGAAGATTTTTCAGTTCACTGTTTCATTCCCCAAATAATGGCAGTGACTGGTTTTGGGCTAGAATGAAACCAGGGCCTTCATTTTTCCATGTGGGTATAGGGGTACAAACACTGGGGCCAGCCTTGTCTTCTTTCCCAGGCCGTTGACAGGGAGTACAACAGCTGAAACTCCAACCGAGCTTAGGCGGCAGCTTTTCCTGATCTATCACAACACCAGCCCCAAACTGTATTTTACAATGTATATAACTTTCAGTGAATTTTAAACATAATATTCCTGGGTGCCTCAGGTTATCCCGCAGCTGTAATAAAGGCATTCCATACTGAAGTGCCAGTTTCTACTTCGGATCCAACTTCCCAAAAAAACTTGCAACCCTGCTCCAAATCTCTGGAAGCCTGCCACGCGGAGCTGCCAGGCTGGAGCTGCTGGCTCCTGGTATTTGGCCTGGTCCAAATCTGGATGCTGCAGCCAGGAGAGTGAAACACAAGATGAAGACACTGCTCCCTGTCTCTGCTGCTGCTGCTTTCAAATAAGTAAGAAAGTTAAGTAAATAAATAATCTTTCTGATGATGAGATCTTGGAACAGAAAAAGGACAACAGTTACAAACTAAAGCTCCGGCACGATGGCTCAGTGACTAAATCCTCACCTTGTCTGCGCCTGGGATCCCATATGGGCGCTGGTTCGTGCTCGGCTGCTCCACTTCCCATCCAGCTCCCTGCTTGTGGCCTGGGAAAGCAGTCAAGAATCCAAAGCATTGGGACCCTGTACCCATATGCAAGACCCAGAAGCTTCTGGCTTTGGACCAGCCCAGCTCCAGCCATTGTGGTTGCCTGGGGAGTAAACTAGTGGATGAAAGATCTTTCTCTCTGTAAATGTGACTTTCCAATTAAACACACACACACAAACAACTTTGCAGCTGAACCTAACAATGTAGGACCTCAAGAAGACTACAAGTATGGGGGTACTGTACTAGCTGCAATTTTCCTATAAACCAAGCTATTCAAAAATGAAGATTAGGGCACAGCCTGATAGCCTAGTGGCTAAAATCCTCACCTTGCACATGCCAGGATCTCATATGGGCACCAGTTCGTTTCTCGGCTGCTCTGCTTCCCATCCAGCTCCCTGCCTGTCGCCTGGGAAAGCACTGGAGGATAGGCCAAAGCCTTGGGACTCTGCACTGTGGGAGACTCAGATTCTTCTCTTGGCTCCTAGCTTCAGATCAGCTCCAGCCTTTGCAGTCACTTGTGGAATGAACCAGCAGAGAAAAGATCTTTGTCTCCCCTTCTCTCTATAAATCTAACTTTTCAAGAAAAATACAGATTTTTTTTTAATTAGAATTGCTAAAAACTTGCAGAAAAAGTCACCTTAAATCCATATCAGTGGAATCATACTCAGTATCTTATTACACAGCTTCCTAATCTTGCCTGATTTTTATGCCGACTTATTCTTTGTTCCCTAAGCCTCATAGTGACCTAGGCTCGGTGCCATTGTGGGGTCCCAACTTCTGGGCATGAAACATTAGGACTGCCTGTTCCTAAATAAAAGCTACTGGCCTGGGAGTGGGGTGGGGCGGGAGAAGTGGAGTAAGTGCCAAGCACGTGAACGGAAAGTGGGTTGATTGCCCCCCAGGCCCCGTCCCTAATGTCTGCATGACTCTGATCCCCCAGTTGGAGCAGCTGGCTAAATGTGAGGTTAATTTTAAAGAAGCACAAGTGCTCTAGCCAACCTGCAGGTCAGCTGAATACCCCTGCTTAAAATGCTACAATGGAAAATATGATCAGGGCCCGGCGCGGTGGCACAAGTGGTTAAGGTCCTCGCTTTGCACGCCCGGGATCCCATATGGGCGCCGGTTCTAATCCCGGCAGCCCCGCTTCCCTTCCAGCTCCCTGCCTGTGGCCTGGGAAAGCAGTCGAGGATGGCCCAAAGCTTTGGGACCCTGCACCCGCGTGGGAGACCCGGAAAAGGCTCCTGGCTTCGGATTGGCATAGTATCGGCCCGTTGCGCTCACTTGGGGAGTGAATCATCGGACGGAAGATCTTCCTCTCTGTCTCTCCTCTCTGTATATCCGCCTTTCCAATAAAAACATAATAAAAATAAATCTTTAAAAAAAAAAAAGAAAATACGATCAGATCACAAAGAGGCATTGAGACATGCAATCACAGTGTGTAAAAATAAAAACAAAAGAGAATGGAAAGGGACATAGACAGACGTGCAAACGAACGTGTGCACTCCAACAGGCTGAGCCGCCACCGGGCCAGGGGTCTGGCAGAACTGCCCCGACGAGAGCGCTGCTTGGTGCCTTGTGCCTTTGTTTCCTGCAAGGAAATCAAGCATCTGCTGTCTCCCACGTGGTCTGCCATTGCGGAAACGTCCTGATTCGACAGCCTGCCAGCAGCTATTTGCTCCCACAGTGGAGGCAAGTACAGAGACCTCATTTCCTAGCAGATGCAAACATCCCTTCTCCCAGCCCCTGCTCCACCACTCAAGGCTCAGTGCCCCTGACAGACTTGGAAGGCCACCTGCAGCAAGAGCTGCCTGCCATCATCCTCACCTCTGCCTGGAAGCACGCAGCAGACTGAGCTATACCGCACCAGCACTCTCCTGCCGTGTGGGCACTCACAGCTCTGCTCGTCTGGTTCCAGCTGTACGTCCAGGGAACACGGAATAAAGACTGCTAGATGCCCTAAGGAAATCAATCTGACCAGTTAGTGTTTCCTGGACTACAAGGCTTACCAAGATGCCAGGGGCACAACCTGAGCCGGCTAAGCCTGATGGTCACGGCAGGTTCTTAGAGTATTGTGGCAGATGTAAATGAAACAGACACTACAAAACCACTGGATCTAGGATGGTCTGTTACGTGTAAATCAAATCTGCCTCTGACAGGGTCAGGAATCGGTTACTTAACTGCACACCAACGGGACCAGCATGGAGGCAGAGCTGATCACTGCCACCTGTGATGCTGGGAGATGAGTTTGTGTCCTAGCTGCTCCACCCGCGATCCAGCTCTCGCCACTGGCCTGGGAAGAGCATTCAGATGGCCCATGTGTTTGGGCCCCAGCATCCATGTGGGAGACCAGGAAGACCTTGGTTTCTGGGGAACGAACCGGTGGCCCTGACTTCCGAATAAAACACACACACAATAGAACATGTGAATGGATTATGGATGGTCCCAGACTTAAGTGGTTTGACTTCTCAGTTTTACATTGGTGTGACAGCATACCCAAGTAGCCATTCTGTTTTTTACTCTCAGTCCTGGATATCACTAACGACATGAGCTACTGGACACTTCATTACAGCACAGGTTTTGCGTTGCATGATTTTTTTTCCCGATCATAAGCCAACTTAAGTGTTTGGAGAGTTATTTATTATGTAAGTTAGTACTGCTGTAACAATGCAATACGCTGTCTCCTACTATCAACCCTGAGAAACACACAAACACCACGGGAAAGTACTGAATTAATTTAATAGTTCTGGAAGGAAAATAAGGCACTGCATAACACTGTTCATGTCTCAGCAATGAAGTTAACAAAACCGATAATGACTTCTCCTCGTCTACAGTGACAACTCTGCTTTCACCTGCATCACACTTTCATATGGCTTTAACAGGGGGTACACTTCTTCCTCTAAGAATCTCTGTACCTGCAAGAGAGAGGAAGGTAAGACCATTGGAAATGGGAGCGTTCTACCTTTAACAGTGGCAATGGTCAACAGATTCGACTCCAGCACTGACCTGCTGTCGTCCTCCACTGTCGATCACAAACCTCTCCCCAATGCGGACAAGCCAGCCTGCCATGCCCACACGCACCTTCTCCCCCACGGCCCCATCCGGCTGCCATAACTCAGTTCTCACCACTTCTACCCAGTCACTCCCATTTCCCAGCCCAACAACACCTACCAAGCTCTCCCGCTGCCTGTTGTGTGTCACCCACGGCCGGGCTGTTGGTATCAGCCGCCTTATTGGTCTCCCTACCTTTCCAGTGTAATCAGACTGTTACCATTAATGAAAAAGTGACCTGTATGATAAATAAACTTCACCTGCCTTCACCTTCAGCCCCCTTTAACTACTTCTGGGGCAGCTGCTACTCTGGCATACCCAACACTCAGGGGCCTTGGTTACTTCCACATGTCAGAGGCCTACAGAGCCGCTAGCTCCTCTCAGCCTGGCGTTCCCAAGCCAGCTCTACAAGGTCATAGACATCTCTGTGAAGCTTTTTCTCACCACCCTCCTGGGCCTTGACAAGGATGTCTGTCCCCTAGTTTGTGATTCCCAACAGGTGCCCTTCCCTCAACTCCCGCATGCACTATAACCACCTACTTAGACTTTTAAATACTTCGCCACTAAGACAAGGATTCCCTCGTCATCTTTAAGTCTCCCAAACCAAGCATATATTGAGACCTTGTATGTATTTAATGCATGTGTTTGAATTAATTCCTCTAGACTTTTTGAAAGATCAAAAGGAACAGTGACAGTCTTAAGTCCCAAGGATTACTGTAAGCATTTCAGACCCTACACCAAGACTGTGTGTTTCCCTCTATCTTGAACACAGACTCACATGACAGTAAAACCCAGTTATTTGTCTGTTCTACCACATCATGGTTTTTTTTTTTCTGATTAGGGCAGGCATCGTGGTCCAGCAGGCTTGAGACACCTGTTTCCTGTATCAGAGTGCCTGCTCAAGTCTTGGCTCCTCCGCTTCCAATCCAGCTTCCTGCTAAGGCATCCTGGAAGGCAGCACGTCACTGATCCCACAGCTGCATCCTTGCCACCCATGTGGGAGACTCAGATTACGTTCAGGGCTCCTGAGTTCAGACTAGCCCAGCCCAGGTTATCTGGCAGTGAACAACTGACTCAGTGAATAAAATATACCACTATCTTTCAAATAAGGAAACTTCTTTTTAATTGGAAAGGCAGATTTACAGAGAGAATGAGACAGAAAGAAGCTCCATTCACTAGTTCACACCCCAAGTGGCTGTAAAGCCAGGGCTGAGCCAATCCAAAACCAGGAGTCAAGAATTTTTCTGGGTTTCCCACGTTGGTGCAGGCCATAAGCAGGGAGCTGGATGGGAAGTAGAGTAGCTGGGACATGAACAGGTGCCCCATATGGGATCCCAATTCATGCAAGGTGAGAATTTAGCCACTGAGCCATCACGCCCTGTCCAATAAATATTTCTAAAAATTTATTTTTACTGGGGGGATGTCTGGTGCAGTGGCATAAGCAGGTAATCTTGCGCCTAGGTGCCAGCATTCCATATTGTGCTAGTTGGAATCCTGGCAGCTCCATTTCTAATACACTCCCCTGCTAATGTCCTAGGAAAGCAGCAGAGGCTGGCTCAAGTCCTTGGGTCCCTGTACCCCCACGGGAGAACCGGAATTGGCTCCTGGCTCTGAACCAACCCAGCTCTGGCCATTACGCCCATTCAAGAGAGTGAGCCAGCAGACGGAACATTATTCCCTCTTGTTCTCTTTAACTCTTTCAAGTAAAAATAAAATAAACCTTAAACAAAAAATCATATGCAACAGCAGTTCATCCTTAAGAAAAATATATAACTTGAAAGTTAGAGAGAGGACTCTCCTACCTGCTGTTTCTCCAAGCGCCCAGGGAAGCCAGGGCTGGGCCAGACAGCGGCTAGAAGCAGGGACTGCCCTCAGGCTTCCCGCACGCCTCCAGCTGCACCGCCAGCTGCTGCCTCCCAGGCCCCCAGCCCCTAGCAGCACCTTCACTGCTGCTTCTAACACCTGCTCTCATTTTATCACACGGACACCAAATAAAATCTCTGACGAATCCACGGGAAATAATTAAGTAGCTCTCAAAATCACTCAATCTTTCCACTTCTCCCAGTAACTATGTTTGTTTGTTTGTTTTTAATCAGCTTCATTTGCACCCCACCTCTCCTTACAAGAGGAGCATTCCAGAAAGACCCTGAGTTTTTCTGGCCAGGCGGTGTAGACAGACACCTGGGGTAGACCCCGTGGACGTGTCCGATGTCACCTACCTGCTGGGCAGCGCGACCGGTGAAGGAGGACGGATCTAGCAGACGGTCGAGCTGGGAGTGGATGGGGCTGAAGTAGGCGTCGGCGCGCACCCGGTCCATCAGGTCGTTGTCACCGCCTTCCTGCTTCACCACAGCAGCTGCCTGCTGGGACAGCACGCGGATTCTCTCATGGCAATCCTGGGAAGACACCAAAGTAGTGTCACTCCATGGCGACGTCACCAGGCACTGCACAGCTGGCTCACAAAACCCCTGTGGCCCGAGCCACTTCCCCTCAGCCTGCCTCCACCCTGCCTACCTGCCATCACCTGCCACGCAAATGCAGAAATAATTCCTTCACTGACAGTCAACATTTTCCTCAAGTGAATGAGTGGGTCACATTTAACAAGGTGAGTTCACCACACTGACCCCTGGCAATGGCAGAGGATGGGCTCTGCACGACCTGGCCGCTGAAATGCCTTCCTTCACACATTTGCCAGGAGATGGCAGCACTGCAGGTGACCCTCAGTGCACACCGGGGCCTGGGTACACACCCAGGGTGACCCTCAGTGCACGCGGGGTCCTGGCTTACACACCCGGGATGACCCTCAGTGTATGTGGGGACCTGGCTTACACACCTGGGATGACCCTCAGTGTATGTGGAGACCTGGGTACACACCCGGGGTGAGCCTCAGTGCACACGGGGGCCTGGGTACACACCTGGGGTGACCCTCGGTGCATGTGGGGTCTGAGTTACACACCTGGCGGTTACCCCCAGCTTTGACCATGGCCATGATGATGTTCTCTGTGGCCATGAAAGGCAACTCCTGCCGAATGCGCCGTTCAATCACCTAGGAGAGCCAGAAGGATGCCTGTGAAGTGGCACAGCCCGACAGACAGCTGAGGCTGCCTACGTCTGTGGGAGCTATCGCACTTACGGAGAAAGGTAATGGGGTGTTTCATGCTATGTATTCTTACTAATCCAGGTTCACTTTTATTAAAAATAAATATATAAGGAATATTAAACTTTTAGAAGCAGCTTCATAGAAATGATTCTTAAGATCTGCAATTTGCTCAGTTTCAGAGCCTGGCTTCCGGAGCTGGGAACGAAGGAAAAGAACCCGCCTGCCCCAGGCTCCTAGTGGGCAAGTGCAGCCAGCTGTGCTGCCTCATCACGCCAGAGCTGTGACGCATGCTGACTGACAGCTCAGGGCAATGTGTCTGTGACGCCCCAGAGCAAGATCCCGAGGGCTCATGCCATAAACGCCAGGAGGGGCTCCAGCTGGGAAGACACACCCCAACAGTCTCCAGCACATACCCTGAAGCTTGCCAGGTCCCCCCAGTGTTCCCACCCCTCCCTGATACTTCCTTTTAATCGTGGCCTCTTACTTTGGGGTACACCACCAGCCCTTCGGAAACGTTCTGCAGGGTACTCAGCAGAGTGTCTGCGGTGAGAAAGGCCTCAGCCAAACAGATCCGCCTGCAAAACAGCCACCAGCCATTCGCTCAGCAGGCACCCCCGGGGGCTACACGTGTGGACTAAGCTCCCTGCGCAGATCTCAGGAATGCGACTGACCCAAGTCCTCCTGACCCCTCATCTTCACTTCTAGTTAGGTCACTTGCCCAAGTGCCAGGCCTTCCCTGGCTGACCCATAGGCACTCCCAAGTGAATCGAGCCACTTCCTTGGTGCCTCCTCCTCAGCCTGATGCAAACTGCTCCCGTGCTCTCAGATGCATGGTCTCCATCCCTGCCTCAGTCCCAAGCGGCCCCAAGCCCCCTGCTCTCCATCCCTGCCTCAGTCCCAAGCAGCCCCGAGCCCCCTGCTCTCCATCCCTGCCTCAGCCCCAAGCGGCCCCAAGCCCCCTGTACTTGCTGCTCTCGGGCCCAAGGGCTGACTAACATGCCTTCCATCCACTTGTAATCCACACTCTTCCTCTCCATCCTCAAGGCTGCTGTGCCCACACGGACAGGGATTTCAAAGTGAGCTCCTAAGGTGTTCTGACTAGATCCACGCCCCTTACAAGGCAGTCTTCACATTGTTCCCAGAGTATTTCAGCAGGCCAGTGGAGGAGGTCGCGCCCTGCCAGGAGGCACAGCAGCTCCTGCATCTGAGGATTTAACATGCATGACCTCAAACCACATGTGCTGAACAGCCACAGATTTTTTTTCTGGTCATGATTTCCTAAACAATAAAACTTTACATTGCATTTAGTTACACTGTTGAGGTACTGTGACATATTGCAGGTTATATGAAGTACCACACCACTTCATGTAAGGGACTGACTCCACTCCCAACAATCCTGGCCCTCCTGGAACAGCCCCCAAAGGTAACGGGAATGGCCAAGTCCTGGACTAGGCAGAGATCCCAGAAAACTAGCTTAACTTAATATCCATTTCACTCAAGAAATCCCAATGTAAGACAAGCAACTAAGAGTGAGCTGACTCTGCAGCAGAGGAGTGTAAACCGAGAAGCCAGGCGCACGCGGTGCCTCATCAGCAGCCACAGATGACCGCCCACCTGTCTCAGAGTGACGTCTATACTTTCACAACGGCCAGGCCACACGGCCTGTGCTCTACCGCTCACTCAGCCGTCACCAACTCCCCGCACCGCGCCTTCTGCCTCCCTACCCGGCCCACACGGGACACAACTCCTTCCCTCCTGTCCCACAACACCCTGAGTGCCCTCGGGTCCCAACACTGGCCACCCTCTGCTAGAGTCCAGGCTCACTGAGATGCCCAGCACTCCCTTTGCCTCCTGGCACCTCTGTCAGCCTCCCTCCCACTCCGCACTGCTCAATGCTCGCATTCCACTGACCGGTTGGCGCTGTCATCCAGCGTGCGCTCAAACCACTGCACGGAGGCCGTCTGCAGCGGGTCCATCACAAGGGTCATCAGGTGGCGGGCAAGGCTGCAGCAACGCTCTGACCGCATGGGGTTCCGTTTGTACGGCATCGCGCTGGAGCCTGCCCACGGAGAGGACGGGGAGCATGGGACGCACAGGCAGAGATCAGAGAACAGGGCGCAGTGGGCACACGGGCACGCATGCTGCCAGGTGAATGGTCAGCACCACACGCAGCATCTCCAGACCACACTCACCAATCTGTTGCTTCTCAAAGGGCTCTTCCATTTCCTTGAGGTTTGCCAGGAGACGTATGTCGGTGCAAATCTGGGGGAAACAGAGGGTGGCTATCACCCCACGTTCCAGGCAGGTAGATGGGTCAGGGACAAGGCCCCGGAGACAGATGGAGACAGCTCCTCGTCAGGTACACAGCCACTGGGCCATCCTCCCGAGAGGCGCCCAGCAAGGGGCCGGCCCAGGCCTGTGTGCTCCTGAAGAGCTGGGGTGACAGGTTCCAAAGACACGGAAATGCTCATGACACTGCAAAGGTATCATGGGAAGGCACCAGCGAGGACAAGTGCCTGCGAGAGGGGCTATCTTGCAATCCTGGGGGTAGCTTCAAAGAGAATGTCTAAACGAGTCTTTCTCTTTAACACATCTTGATTTAAGGGCTCCATGTCCAAATCCCAGACTGTGAGAAAAAACATGCAGTTACCCCGTGAGACACGCACACACAAAGCCAAGGCGGAAGGAGCGTGTCTGTGGCGCTGCCAGCTCCGCCCCTCACCTTGTGCACCGAGGCCCCCAAGCTGGCCAGCACGGAGAGCACCTCGATGTCCACTTTGCGCGTGTAGGTCTGACCGGTGATGATGAAAGCCCTGCAAACACCCAGGAGAGGGGGCTCGGGGAAAGCCACGACAAACACTGCTGATCCTCGCTCTTCCCGGCATGGTGACGTCATAGTAGGCAGGGAGGCTCGACTGGCAACTTGCTCCTAGAAAAACAACCTGCCTCTGCCCATGCCTTTGCCTTGTGCTAGGGGACGAGGCCTGCTCCAAAAAGGAAAAGCCACAGCCCAGCGGAACAGCCTGGAAGGAGTTCTGGGAAAGCCTGGAGGTCTTCCCTGGAATCCCGCAGGCAGGAGTCCAATAAAGAAACAAAAATAGTTTCCTTTGGGCCCAGCACGGTAGCCTGGCGGCTAAAGTTCTGACCTTGAATGTACTGGGATCCCATATGAGTGCCAGTTCTAATCCTAGCGGTCCCGCTTCCCATCCAGCTCCCTGCTTGTGGCCTGGGAAAGTAGTCAAGGACGGCCCAAGGCATTCGGACCCTGCGCTTGCATGGGAGACCCAGAAGAGGCTCCTGCCTACTGGCTTCAGATCAGCTCAGCTCTGGCTGTTGAGGCCACTTGGGGAGTGAATCAATGGATGGAAGATCTTCCTGTCTGTCTCTCCTCCTCTCTGTATATCTGACTTTACAATAAAAATAAATACATCTCAAAAAAAAAAGTTTCCTTTTTTTTACTTATTGAGAACTAGGAACAAAGAGCAAATGGGCAGAAGCTTGATGAAGGAAAATGCCCAAAATGTCAGGTTAAACCTGGAGGTCAACAGAATACAGATGTGTGAGCACCGTGGCAGGGAGGCCACGCATGGCCAGCCACGTACCTCTTTTTTTTATTAAAGATTTATTTATTTTTATTACAAAGTCAGATATACAGAGAAGAGAGAGTCAGAGAGGAAGATCTTCCGTCCGATGATTCACTCCCCAAGTGAGCGCTACAGCCGGTGCTGCGCCAATCTGAAACCGGGAACCAGGAACCTCTTCCGGGTCTCCCACACGGGTGCAGGGTCCCAAGGCTTTGGGCCGTCCTCGACTGCCTTCCCAGGCCACAGGCAGGGAGCTGGATGGGAAGTGGAGCTGCCGGGATTAGAACCGGCGCCCATATGGGATTCCAACATGTTCAAGGTGAGGACCTTAGCTGCTAGGCCATGTTGCCGGGCCTAGCCACCTACCTTTTAAAGCCTGCCTTCTCAGTCACCATCCGGTCCAGCTGTTCCACCTTGGAGAAAAAGGACAGATTCCTACAAGGATCTGGGATCTAGGACAACACCCCCCAAGCTGTGTTCCTGTCCGGGCCTCAGCCCCTGCTGACCTCTTCCCTATCCAAAGACCCCACACCCCACCTCCAAGTCAGCACCTGCCACAGTCCTGGGATCAGCCTGGGTCTTAGGGTCCTCTGGGGGAGTTTCATGGCACGATACCTTCTGGTGATCCCCCTCAAAGAGCTGTAGGAAGCTGGCCTGTGTGCCGGTCGTGCCCTTCACCCCGCGGAAGCGCAGGTCCTCTCGGACGCGGCTCAGATTCTGCAGATCCATACAGAGGTCTTGGATCCAAAGACAGCAGCGTTTTCCAACCGTCGTCAGCTGGGCGGGCCTAGAACAGCCCAGAGAGAACACAGGGCGGTCTCAAACCGCGGCCTCACTGCGAAAAGCCCGCTGCTTCTCTCAACAGCCATTGCTCCCCCTTGGAGGGGCAACAACCAGAGAAACAAGACAAGAGATAAGAAATTCTAAAAAACAACAGTTAAAGAGAAGTAAATATCATTAATAATTATCCAAGGATAAAAATCAAAGGCTACTGGAGTAGTTTAGGGACCAGCACTGTGGCAAACCAGCTAAAACCACTGACTGTAGTGTTGGGATCCCAGAAGGGCGCCGCTTTGAAGCTTGGCTGCTCCAGTTCTGACCTAGCCCCGTGGCTTACGCACCCAGAAAATTGTGGAAGTTGCCTCAACTGCTTGAGCTCCTGGCTTTGGCCTGTCCAGCAGACAAAAGATCTCTCTGTCTCTTTCTTTCACCTGTCCCCAACCCCATAACTCTGCCTTTTTTAAAAAAAAGATTTATTTTATTTTTTATTACAAAGTCAGATATATATATAAAGAAAGCAAGATGGAAAGAAAGATCTTCCATCTGATGATTCACTACCCAAGGGACCTCAATGGCAGGTGCTGCAACAACTGACCCAAAGCCAGGAGCTAGGAGCTCTTCCAGGTCTCCCACGCAGGTGCAGAGTCCAAAAGCTTTGGGCCGTCCTCGACTGCTTTCCTAGGCCACAAGCAGGGAGCTGGATGGCAAGTAGAGCTGCTGGGATTAGAACCAACACCCATATGGGATCCCGATGCATTCAAGGCGAGGACTTAAGCTGTTAGGATTCGGCGCCAGGCTCAACTCTGCCTTTTAAATAAATAACTCTTTAAAAATAATTCATGGGGCCCGGCGCGGTGGCACAAGTGGTTAAGGTCCTCGCCTTGCACGCCCGGGATCCCATATGGGTGCCAGTTCTAATCCCGGCAGCTCCACTTCCCATCCAGTTCCCTGCCTATGGCCCAGGAAAGCAGTCGAGGACGGCCCAAAGCTTTGAGACCCTGCACCCACATGGGAGACCCGGAAGAGGCCCCTGGCTTCGGATCGGCATAGCATCGGCCGTTGCACTCACTTGGGGAGTGAATCATCGGACGAAGATCTTCCTCTCTGTATATCCGCCTTTCCAATAAAAATAAAATAAATCTTTTTTAAAAAAAGCAATTCATGAAAGGGCCTGGCACAGTAGCCTACCAGCTAAAGTCCTTGCCTTGCATCTGCGGGGATCCCATATGGGCAATGGTTCTAATCCCAAAGGCCCCACTTCCCAACCAGCTCCTTGTTTGTGGTCTGGGAAAGCAGTCGAGGACGGCCCAAAGTCTTGCGACACTGCACCCGCATGTGGGAGACCCAGAAAAGGCTCCAGCCCCTGGCTTTGGAATGGCTCGGTTCTGGCTTTTTGCAGCTACTTGGCGAGTCAACCATCGGACAGAAGATCTTCCTCTTTGTATATCTGGCTTTCCAATAAAAATCAATCTTTTAACTCTAGTTTGTTTAACCTATCTTCAGATGTTGGCAAGAAATATCAGGTAAGCTTCCCCTCCAACAACAAAAACAACAACAAAACACAAGATAGGCCTCGTGACATCCCATGCTACAAGAGTGAGACAAGGATAAGAGTCCTGGAGAGGGCTTCCTCAGTTTGGCAGCAGGGGAGGCTTCTATGCCGCAGACAGCTCTAACAAACAGCTGTCCTGCCACGGACAGCCCTAAACCTCACGGCACCAAAGCACCCCAGTGTACCAGCAAATGGCTTTGTTCAATCTGAAGTCCAAATTAAGCCACGAGGTCTGTTTCTGAACATAAACCCTAACTATGAACAAGAACATACAAGTTCTGATGGGCAACTTAGCCCATCCTAAGTAGCATCTCTCCGCTTGCCAACGGCAGGGACAGTTCATGACATGAGGCACACACTAAGAATGCCCAAGCCTGGCACTCCATAGGCCATACAGCACACCTCATTAACCTCCTGGAAAGGATCCCAGATGAGAGTCAAGCAACAAATCCCCCAGCCCGGCCCGGTTCCCAGCAGCATTACTCCAAGCAGACCCAAACGCCCCTCGGTGATCCTCCTCACTGAGGGTGCACACACTGGGATGCTGTTTAGCCATGGCCAGGAGTGAAGCTCCGACACGCACCACCACGTGGACAAGGCCCGAGCCTGAAGTGGGGGCCGACTAGTGCATGACCAGCTCACATGTGGGCCCCTGGTTGGTGTAAAAGCACAGGTGTGTGCTGGGGTCCGTGCAGTGGGTGTGGAGGGCATGAAGGTGTGAGAAGAGCCATTCCCCACCTGGCAAGGCCACGAGGAGTTCCCTGATGCAAGGCAAGGCCTGGTGATGGCTCTGCAACTACCTCAAGGAAGTTCCACCCCCCTTCGCATGGACTACCAACCACCCTGCTGAGAAATCTGCAATCTACTTAGGAAGTGTCTGCCACTATCAATGTGAGCTTGGAAGTTGATGCTGCTGGCCGTTCACAATTCATGCTGTCTCGGCTGCCCCCACTCACCATCCTTGATCTTGAGGTCTCTCCTTCTGTGATGCATTTCCTCCCTTAACTGATCCAAGATTAAGTTGTAGGAATGTGTTAACGACTGATATGCACCATCTACTGAGAACTTCCTGACCACAGGGTCAGGATGGATAATACCCTGCTTTAAGGTCAAGCAGAACATCCTTGGAAACATCCCTTGACCAGGAGGTCAAGTCTGTGCCAGAGCTTGTGACTGCTTCTGTATAAATAAAGGCGACAGCTTTCTTGCATGGTCCATTATGATTATGAAATTGTAGTGGTCCATCTTTTCTTTCTTTTTTAAAGACTTATTTATTTTTATTGGAAAGGCAAATATACAGAGAGGAGGAAAGACAGAGAGGAAGATCTTCCGTCTGTTGATTCACTCCCCGAGTGGCTGCAATGGCTGGAACTCAGCCAGTCTGAAGCCAGGAGCTAGGAGCTTCTTCCCATGCAGGTGCAGGGTCCCAAGGCTTTGGGGCGTCCTCAACTGCTTTCCCAGGCCACTAGCAGGGAGCTGGACGGGAAGCAGAGCTGCCGGGACTAGAACCGGTGCCCATAGGGGTTCCTGGGCATGCAAGGCAAGGAATTTAACCACTACGCCATTGCGCCGGGCCCCATCTTTCTTTTTACACCTACTCCACACACCCTTCTTGTGCTCTGGCCTCCAGCAGGTGTGACCGTCCCTTGAGTGGTCAGCTGAAGGGCCCACTTGCTGATGGCAAAGTTCTAGCGGCAGTGTGCTGCTGGATCAAGGCCTGTGTGTTTCTGTGAAGCTCTCAGAATAGAGGCTACACAGCATGGTAGCCTAGTGCCCAAGGTCCTCGCCTTGTATGTGCCAGGATCCCATATGGATGCTGGTTTGTGTCCTGGCCACCCCGCTACTCAATTAGCTCCCTGCTTGTGGTCTATGAAAGCAGTCAAGGATAGCACAAAGCCTTGAGACCCTGCACCCACGCAGGAGACCCATAAGAAGTTCCCAGCTCCTGGCTTCGGATCAGCTCAGCTCCAGCCATTGCAGTCACTTGAGTAGTGAACCAGCAGATGGAGGATATTTTTCTATCGCCTCTCACTGCATAACTGACTTTCTAATAAAAAAAGAATATCTTTTCAAAACATTACCTAGTTAAAAGGCAGAGTTAGAGAGAGTGAGATCTTCCATTTGATAGTTTGTTTGCCAGATGGCTACAAAGGCCTGAGCTAGGCCAGGGGGCAAAGCTAGGAGCTTGGAACTCCATCTGGAACTCCCCACGGGATCCTTGGGCTATCTTCCAGTGTTTTCCCAGGCCAATGGCAAGGTGCTGGATGGGAAGAAGAGCAGCGGGGACTTGAATCAGTGCCTTCATGGAATGTCAGCACCATGGGTGGTAGCTTAACTCACTGCACAACATCGGCTTCTAATGACATACTTTGATATAATCTTTGTGCAATTTTTAAGTTATCTATTAAGAAAGAAGGGAAGGAAGGAAAAAAGAAAGAAGGAAGGAAGCAAGCAAGCAGGCCCCAAGGCCAGAGCTGGGCTGATGTGAAGCCAGGAGCAGCTTCTGTGTATCCCACAAGGCTGCAAGGTCCCAAGGACTCGGGCCATTTTCTGCTGTTCCCAGGAACATTAGCAGGGAGCAAGATTGGAAATGGAGCAGCGGGGACTTGAACTGTCACCCATACATGATCCTGGCACCAGACACAGCAACTTTACCTCTATACCACAGTGCTGGGTCCTATGAGCCATCTTCTCAAAACACTACTTAAGTACATTCTCATGTTATTTATTAAGTTCTATGAGCATCATCTCAATGGTTACTTATTATTCCAGCCAGTGGATTTCCTAGACCTAAGTTAAGTACTGTCACATTATGAGACATTTGAACTGCTTTCAGCAGTCACCATCATAAATGCTATGCTAACACAGACTGCAACAAGTTGCTCCTATAATTTAGATTCTTCCTCGGGTTAGATCCTGCAGAACTGCAAAGTCAAGCTGTAGGAACGTCACCGACGCTCTGGATGCACACGGTGACTCCCAGTAAGCTGCCGGCCTCTCACCAGCTGACTACCGGGTTTATTCCAAGTGACCAACCTACACCATGTTGAGAATCTTCAGGTCAAGTTTGCCAAGAAAGGGAGTACATCCAAGTCACAGATACAAAACCAAGCCCAGCCCCCAAGGAGGCGTTTCTGACTTACTGGAAATGTGTGAAGCCTAAGGTGGGGAGATCAGCTCGCTCCTTGGCGAAGTCAGCAAGCCGAGAGACCACTCTGGCAAGCTGCAAGAAAGACCATGGGGGAAACAGGGTTAAATTTAGGTTTGAGCTCATATATCACTGGAGACTGAAAGATCTTCCGTACAAGCAGCTTCCTAAAGCTCTGGGCAGGAAGCTGTCAGATCCGTCATGGCTGTGCGGCCGCACCTGGCAGCGTTCTCGGCACCCACTGAGGGCGGAGCTGTCTGACCCCTCACAGATGGTCAAGGGCAGAGCAAACAGGACAGAACCAGAATCCTGGCCACAAGAGTCCAGCAGCAGGTCTCTGACTGCCCTTCCTTCCTGCAGAAGACTCTGCTTTCTACTTACAGTGCTCTGACCAGTTAATCCTAGAGATGAGAAAATGACAACCCAGGCACATCTACACTGCTGATCTCACGCCTGGCACCCAGCTCTGCCCCTGCGAGCTGGTGGGAAACTGCCAACTTCTTACCTTTGGCAAGAGCAGATCCAACGCATGTCTGAGAATCATCAGGTCCTGCAAAGCAAAAAGACAACGGTCTCAATGCTCAAGCACAACTCCTACCTAACACTCTGCAGCCAGCACAGCCGGGGTTGTCAGCTGGCAGCTGACCTCGGCACTGGAACCCACCATTAGCAACCAGGAAGATGGCCACGTGAGTTCTTTTCTGGATACTGTTTGAAAACACACCAACTCAGAGAGTCCCAACACTGGCATTGGCAAGGACCAAAACTTTGACATTCTTTAGGTGAATGCACTCGCTATCTGCAGTGAGTGGAGAAAGTGCAAGTCCACAGGCGTCTGTTTTCTCGGAGGGTCTGCCTCTCTGGGCAGCAACCAGTCGGCCCATTCCCTGCTCTCCTCCCCTCTGCTACTCTAGAGCTGCTGCCCGAGATGGGCATGCCCCAGAACCCCACGGCAACTCCAGCCGTGCTCGCTCGGGACCGTGACAGCCGAGCCCAGCTGTGCTCTGGCTACTTGTCACCAGGACTGTCCAAGCGAGAGGATGTTCTTCTCCCATTATCTGACTCTCCAAACACACGCTCCAATGGATACCTTTAATTATGTGCTATTTTAGACTTCAAAAGCACTTGGAGTGATGTTAAAAATGACTGACTGTCTTCGTAAATTGGAGGGTGACTGGGACCGACCACTGTGACATCCACAAAATCCTAGTGTAACCCTCGCGGGCCGGAAGCTGTCCTGCTGGAGTCCTGGCCCAATTTGTCAATCTCGCTCCCAAGTTTGTTCACTCATACAAACAGGGATTGACGAAGTAAGCCCAAGATGACTGCTTGTCCCAATTCCAAACCTATGCAATCCGTTCAGCAGTAAACCTACACAAACAAGCAGCAGGCTGGTGACAGCCCGCAGAGACCCGCTCGGGGTGAAGGGTGAATCTGGGAACTGGAGCATGCTGACACATTTACTAAACTCGCCAAACGCGAACACCTCAAACGGGTAGACTTCACTGAGCTAAAAACTCACTAAAATTTCCAAAGGCTCAGGAAGTTGCCTACCACCTAGTCACCTCAGGGAAGTGTTTAAATGTTGCTTCTCCATGTTGGCATGCTAAGACAGGTTTGCTCACTTCCCCTCATCAACAACAATGTAATTCCTTCTCAAACAAAAATCACCTATTTTGGAAAGACAAGCTTTCTAGAATATTACCCAGGCTACCACAGTGGGAAGGTCCCGGCTTATGCCCAGGGCATGGAGACCTTACTTGATGGGGGTAACTAAGTGTGTAGAGTTGCACAGCAAAAAAATTTCAAACAGAAAAAACTTTTGGCAACCACATGCCAAGTATTAGAATTTGATGGAGAAAAAAAAGCTTGATGGAGGGCCTGGCACGGTAGCCTAGTGGCTAAAGTCCTCGCCTTGAACACACCAGGATCCCATACAGAGGCCTGTTTGTGTCCTTGCCACCCTGCTTCCCATCCAGCTCTCTGCTTGTGGCCTGGGAAAGCAGTCGAGGACAGCCCAAAGCCTTGGGACCCTGTACCTGTGTGGGAGACCAGAAAGAGGCTCCTGGCTTCGCCTCAGCTCAGTTCTGACAGTTGTGCCCACTTAGGGAATGAATCAACGGATGCAAGATCTTCCTCTCAGTCTCTCCTCCTCTCTGTATATCTGACTTTCTAATTAAAGAAATAAAAAATAACTAAATCTTAAAAAACTTAATGGAGCTCTGTTGTAAAACTGAACAAAAACAAAGCAAACTGCTAAGTGTGTGATACAGGAGCCAGTGCCCGCGCACAAGCCTAAGTGCCTGCCCACCGTATTGTCGCCCACGTAACAGGAGGTGGCGCCCAGGTGAATGATGCCAGCTGCTTTCGGACAGCAGTGGCCAAATGTGTGCACGTGAGCCATGACGTCATGGCGTAAGCGCTTCTCTTCCTCGGCCGCCATCTTGAAGTCGATGTTGTCCAGGTTCGATTTCATCTCCTGGATCTGCTCATCTGTGATGGGCAAACCCAGTGCCTATAGGACAGGAGAAAGAAAATTAAACCCAGAACAATCCCTGGGCATCAGTTATTTGAAGTGACACCATGAACCACGCGTTCAAGTGAGCATATACCCCCTGCCTCCCAATCCCCCAATGGAAGCAGGGAGCAAGCTCCAAGTCCACAGTTCAGGGAGAAAGCTTCTAAGAGAACAAGGAAAAACTACTTACTCTGAGTAAACTGCAAGACATCAGACAGAAACAGACTCCTCCCTCTGACCCCCACACCTGGCTCACTGCCTCGCCCGTCCCAGGGTCTGATGCTCCCCCTTCGGCCAGCTCTTCCCTGCCTACAATGGTCAGTGCAGCTAGTGCTGACTCCTTAGGGCCTGGCGTGTTGTACACCAGACGTAGAGATATTTGCTCAGAGAAATCAAAAGGAACAATTCTGTCAACAAATATGTACAACAAATGATGCAACTGAAAGGAATGATGGAAGGGACTGAGGAGAGAGAAACCCACCAGTGCCTCACCCTCCTCCAGCAGAAACCAGCTGGTTGGTCACAGGCAGCTCAGAGTCAGGGAACTGTGGCGAAACCATGCCCTGCTGCACTCAAAACTCACAAAGCGGGCCTCCGGGCAAGATCCTGCAGCTTAGAACTGTCCCAGGCCTGGCACGGTAGCCTAGCAGCGAAAGTCCTCGCCTTGTATGCGCTGCGATCGCATATGGGCACCAGTTCGTGTCCCAGGCCCTGCTTCCCATCCAGCTCCCTGCTTGTGGCCTAGGAAAGCAGCTGAGGACGGCCCAAAGCCTTGGGACCCCGTGTGCACATGGGCGATCTGGAAGAAGCTCCTGACTCCGGGCTTCAGTGGCTCAGCTCCAGCTGTCCCAGCCACCTGGGGAATGACACTGGACAGAAGATCTTGCTCTCTGCCTCTCCTCCTCTCTGTATATCTTACTTTCCAATAAAAATAGATAAACATTGGGAAAAATAAAAAAAAAAAAAGAACCTCACTGTCCCACAGGAGACAGACTGTCCCACTGTTGCCAGATATGCGGCAGCCACATCCACACCCTACACCCGAGTGCCTGCACTGGAATCTCACCTCCCACTCCCAGTTCCGGCGTCCTACTTACCTGTACCCTGGGAGTGCTCAAAGCACTTGGGTCCCTGTCGCCCATGTGTGAGGCCTTGAGGGCTGTTCTGGCCTTGTGGTTCAGCCCTGGCTGCTGCAGGCACTTAGAGAGTGAACCAGCAGATCCGTTTCTTTCTTACAAATTAATAATTTTTTAAAAAATAAATAAATGGATTCCTTGAAACGTCAACCTGATCAGCAGAGCGCCCTGGACCCTCTCGGTCGGGAGACCCTCAGCCTCAGGCCTCAACTGCAAAGCAGCAGCAACAGGGCAGCTGCACTGCTAGCTTCTTGCAAGCTACCCCCACTCCACATTCCCTTAAACTTGATGAAATGCTGTCAAAACCCAGGGACTAGGCCAGGCTAAAGCCACACATCACCCGGTCAGTCTCCTATGTGAGTGGGGCATAGCTGCTGCCTCCTGGGTCATCATATTAGCAAGAGGCTCCATTAGCAGGATGGGCAGTACCTGACTCCAGGCCTCCAGGCATTCCCAAGCGGAGACAGATTTACAGAGTAGAAGATCTTCCATCTGCTGGTTCACTCCCCAAGTGGCCCCAACAGCCGGAGCTGAGCTGATTGGAAGCCAGGAGCCAAGTGCTTCTTCCAGGTCTCCCACACGGGTGCAGGGTCCCAAGGCTTTGGGCCGTCCTTGACTGCTTTTCCAGGAAACAAATGGAGCTGGATGGGAAGCGGAGCAGCTGGGACTCGAATGGGTGCCAATATGGGATGCTGGCTACACTGCAGTCAGAGAAGTAGCCTGCTAAGCCATGGCGCCCATCCTTCTGTCTAAAAAAAAAAAAGTTCCTTCTTGCCCTGCAGTTAATTTTCAGCATTCATTTTGACTACTCGGAGAATCACACTGCTCGTTTTGACAGCCTGGAGCCGCGTGCCTTTGGCATCCTGTACTTGAGAAAGAACCATCCCATAAAACTGCCATGACTGGCCTCCACGAACCTGGTCCTTCCCTGAAGCCGAGGGCGCAGGGGGCACGCACTGGCCGCACAGGACCATGCGGGGGCCGAGATGCGATTTAAGCCCCCCAGCCTTGACAGCGGGGTGTCCGGGGGCAGTCACCCCACGGGACGGCCGCTCAGCGGGGCCCTGCCGGCAAGTCCCCGAGGTGGACAGGCCTCCCGCCCACACCGGGCGCCCGGCCCGACCCGGCAGGTGCGCTGGGCCAGGCCACCAGAGGATCCGTTACCTGCTCCGCCTCCGCCAGCCACAGCCAGAGCTGCCGCCAGGTGCGGAACTTGTAGCGGTCACTAAACACGAAGCACATCTCCGGGCTGGCATAGCGGGAAGCGAGCGGCGAGCGGTAGCTGTCCGGCCCGCCACAGTCCCCAGCCCCGGCCATGCCGAACGCGCCACCCGGAGGGTCAGCCCACAGGGTCAGCACGGGCGGAAGCGGAAGTCGGAGGCAAGGCCTGGAGGCGGGACTTCCCGCCCTTAGGGGCGGGACTTCTTCCGTTGGGCCTGAGGGGGACGGGTGCGGCCTGAGCCCTGCAGGGCGGCGGCTGGCTGGGCTTTCTGAGTGCGGAGCTTAATGTCTATTCGTTTGTAGAGCTGTTCAGAAGTTACTTAGCCATTTTTCGCCTTTATTTTTTTCCACGTAGGGGGATAAAAAGAGCACATTGAAACCTGCCTTTAAGATGACTGCGTAGTATGGGAGCTTGTGTGTTTGCCGCCATTGTTGTCGCCTCACACCCACACCACAGCGCGATCCTGAGGAGAAAATGACCCCGCTCTTGCTCCGCCACACAAACGGACAGTTACTGCGTCCCAAGGGCGTCGCTTGGTGGGTCTCAGCCAGCGCTGGCGGATGAGGGCGCTGACGGCGACTTGCCGGGGTTCCGTCGGGGCCCCCAGCCCAGGGAGGGACTCGGATCCCGGCCCTCGACTCTCCCCAGGCGGGCAGCACCCTGGATGCGGAACACCGACCTGGGAAATGTGCCCCTCTCACACACAGCCATGGCTCTGACCTCACGTGATCCCCCTTATAGCCACCTGGGTTTGCTGAGGTGTTAATCAATGAAAAGCCATAGGAAAAGCTCTTGGCACATTGCACAAAAATGCTCAATAAAGAACGTTGTGGTCGCCGTTTTACAGAGACCTGCATTGTAGTGCTATGGGTTAGGCTGGCACTTGCAAGGCTGGCATCCCAGTGGGCTCCAGTTTGAGTTCCCTGCTAACCGACCTTGGAAAGCAGCAGATTGCCCAAGTGCACGAGGCCCGGGCATCCATGTAGAAGATCTGGAGGAAGCTCCTGACTCCTGGCTTTGGCTGGCCCGGATTTGAGAAGTGAAGCAGCACGTGGAAGATGTGTCTCATTTTTTCTGTATAACTCAGCCCTTAAAATGGCTGGTACAGCAAGGGGGAGGGGTAGGAGATGCTTCCACGGGTTCTCAGAGTGCCCTGGCCAGTGCCCTGAAGCAACAGGTGCTGTGCTACGGGAAACGTGTGCACGGCTTCCTTGGGAAGTTTCCTGTGACCCCCGAGCTCGTGTGCTGAGCTGAAGGCCCTAACCCAGTAGCCTCGTTGTTCAGATGACACAGCAAAGTGTTCCCCCCTTGTGACAGAAACTGCCTCTGCTGCCCGCCTGCCTTCGCACTTCGCTCACAGCCTCCTCCCTTCTGGGCTTTCTCAGAAGTTGCATAACCACCTGGCCTTCTCAAAACCCTCACCAACTCAGAGCTCTTTCCCACTGATGGCCATGGGTGGGACTGCTGTTCAGTCTCCCATGGCCCTGGCACTCAGCCCCAACCTGGCATAGCACAGAAGTTCAGTGTTTTCTGCAGTGGCTGGCCTTGTGGTGTGGTGGGTTAAGCTGTTGCGTTGGGTGTTGAGATCCCCAGAAAATCATCAAGTCTGAAGTCGGTGCTAACGCACAAAGGGCAGTTTATTCAGGTTAATTGGGTCTCCCAGCCATCCCGCCCCCCAGCAGGGCTGGGCAGAGGAGGGGCAGCTGCAGCCGCAGCAGGAACAGCAGGGTGGACGAAAGAGAGGTTGAACAGCACAGGGTTCTTATACATTTCCGGCTAATAATTATAGAGTCATGATTGGTCAGTTTAACTGTTAACTTTCAAAAAGAGCAAAGTTGGCAGGCTTCTATTGGTGGGCTTGAAGCAAGCAACTTTCGGAAGATCCAAACTGATGAGCTATAGGGCAGTGGGTCTTACCTAACACCAGGTACCTCCTTCCTGAGGAGTACTCTGCCTATGTGACCTGCCAGGTGGTGTACTGGGTGCCATGTAGACTGTCAGGCCTGGCGTTCACACAGCCCCCAGCCAAGCAAGTAAGGCAGAATCACAAAAGCAGAAAACACCTAGGTGCTTCAAAGCCTGCCTGTGATGCCAGCGCTGACTACAGCCCCAGTTGCTCCAATTCTTTCTTTCTAATGACACCTGGGAAAGCAGTCAAGTATGGTCCAAATGCGTGTGACTCTGCACACACATAGGAGACCTGTAAGAAGCTCCTGGCTTCTAGCTTTAGATCAGCCCAGCTCTGGCTATTGCAGCCATTTGGGGGAGTGAACCAATGGATAGATCTTTGTCTCCCCGTCTCTGTGTGAAATTTTGCCTTTCAAACAATTGGCAGGGGGCAGCACAATAGCCTAGCAGCTAAAGTCCTCACCTTGCACACTGGGATCCCATAATGGCATTGCTTCTAATCCTGGCGACCCCACTTCACATCCAGCTCCCTGCTTGATTATTTTAAAAAATAAATTTTAAAGAAAAGTGTTAGCCGGGTGAATGAATGCTGGCCCAAGGGAGCGCAGCGTCTCAAAGGGACACATGGGTTCTGATTGCGCTTTCCTCTCCACCCAGGCGCTCGACTCCTCCGTGTCCTCTTTCCATGCTGTTCTTGTCTCCACCTGGGATCTAGAATTAGAACAGACCGCAGTGCCAATTCCAGCCCTGGCCGCCAGAGCAGCCTATCAGTTACCTGGGCTCATGACCAAGTCGAGCTGTGGAGGGATTTTTGTTGTTAGGGGGAGGGGGAGAACAGTCTGGAAAGCTCAAGTTGTTCCCTGGGCTGCCCACTCCGCAGAGGGCTTGGCACTGTGGCCACCTGGCTGCACACCGCGGTACGTTTATGGTTCTCACTTCCCACCGTGACTCCCGCAGACTTCTCAGTTCTGCCCCCTCTCTCCTGCCTCTGCGTCATCCTGCTGCTACTCCCCCTCCAAGTAAGTCTGCCTCCAGCCTTCCATCCACGCAATCTGGGTGTGATGGTCTCCTTCCTTTGTCTTACCCGGCGTCTTCAGGATCTTTGGTTCTGCTGCCCTTCTCCCCTGGTACTTCCTACGAGAGGCTCCTCTTTCCCTGCCTCCTCACCAGCCAATCCTGGCACTGCCACTTATGATCTGTGCTACCAGGCAATCTGTGTATGTTTTGGGAGTTAGGGCCTAGCACCTGTGAAATGTGGCTGACATGGTGCTGTGGTGTAGTGGTGAAAGGCACCACCTTGGGTGCCAGCATCAGTTCAAGACCCGGCTACTCCCCTGCTGACCCCACTCCTTGAGAATTCACCTGAGCAGGCCGCGGAGGAGAGTCCAAGTGCTCGATCCCCACATCCACAGAAAGAAGCTTCAGCCTCGTTCCATCCTGGCTGTTGCAGACATTTGGGAAGTGAACCAGTAGATGCAAGACGACCTCTCCTCATTCTCTCAGATAAATAAGATACAAACACAAATCTCAAAATGTGGCCGACAATCCCAGGAGTATTGCAGGGTACAAAGGAAGACCAGAAGCCGACTCTTCAAGTCTACACTAAGACCCCTCCCTTTCTTACTTTATTCCTTAGAAGTGCCAATTTCCAACCCCCCTGCACCTCACATCTGTCACCAGTGACTGCCTTTCTCCGTTCTCTGCTTTCCTGTATTTGTATTAGAGAAACTAAGCATGTGTGGGAAGAGGTCGCACGGACAATGGAACAGGCAGAACTGGACAGACTTTCTCAGTTTTGTGCCATTTTCATCTTTGAGCCAGAGTTCCTTCCCTGTACTTCTCCCTATCTGGTCTACGGCTGTTCTTTAACACATCTGACCCTTCTTCTTTCGGCCTAGAAATCCAAATTGCCCTCCCTTCCTCCTCTTCCTGCTCCTTTTGACCGGCTTTTACTGATCCTGTAACCTCTGGCTCCTGGAAAAAGAAGTGGGGGCCAGGAGGGAGTCTCTATGATTTAAACTTCTCCCCAGCTGTAGGTATCTGCGTGTGTTGCCTTGTACCTAGACAAGTGTTACATTGCTGGGACAAAATACCCAGTAGCTGGCAATGCCAATTTGTGTTAACTATATCAGTGTACCAACATAGTTGCATAGTTGCAAAGGTGGGAAATACCAGGCTAGGACACACCACCTTGGCCCCCAAGAGCGGGGCTGCAGATTGCCTGGGGAAGGGGGTCTGGGGACATGTTGGAGTGTGAGCAGGGAACATCTGACAGGAAAGGAATGACTTCTGGATCTTCCAGGGACCAGGCCATTGCACTCACAGGTAGACAAGAAAGCTGAGATGTGGTGGTTTACAGGGGGGACTGGAGGCCTGTCTGAGTCAGGCCAAGGCACCTGCCCATGTGGGAGGCCTCGGCTGGACTGAACAGCACAACCCACTACCTGCTGGCATATGCAAAAGCTGGGGCTGCGGGGCATGCCTGGCTGGGCTAGCCATACTAATCAACCGTTAACCTGTTAACTCGCATGCTACAGGGTTGAGGTGGAACTGACCAGCTTGTATCCACTGGTATGTGCACTGGCTGGTACAGGAGATAGACCGAATCTGACCCTGCGGCGGCTAGTGCACACAAGAATAAGGTCTAAGATCACCCAGTTTCTTGGGGGACGCCCCCCCTCCAACTGCAACTAGGCTGCTGGACTCAGACCCTGGCCCCAGGGAAAATCACAGGATGTGTGGCCTATCCTGGAGATGCACGTGTCAGGACTAGGCCTCCTCAGTTGCTGATGCCTATGAGGTGGACAGCATGCCCAGATACACATGGGGACAAGACAACCCGCTCAGGTAGGTGAGCAGCGACGTCAGCTGCCTCGTCAGAGGATGGAAAACAGAACAGGTTGGGCAGTTCTCCTGGTCAAGCTTTGTGATATGTAGCTAAATCTGTGTGTGTACTAAGGTGGATTCCGTCAATCAGTAGACCTTAAGTTTTTCTCAACCCCGGAGCCACAAAAATGACAACATCTCAAGACTATCAAAAACATTTAAGTAATGTCCTTGGAACACTCTTCCCCACCCTGGGGTTTCTAAGGCGACATCACATGACTGTCCTCCATTCCCAAGGGCTTATGTAGTTTGACAGCATGGAGTGCTCCTCCTGCTGGTTCCCTCCCCACCCTCCCCGCAGATGCAGGAGGAAAAAAAAGGAAGCTGAAACATTTGTCCTACCCCACCTTTCTCTGCGTCTGGCCGTCCCCACCCTAGCTGGGGGCCCACATATGCATGCATCCCTCTCAAAACGTGTAGGCAATACTGAAAAGAGAATAAAAAAATTCAGTCTTCCACTCAGAAAACACATGCTCATCTTCGAGGCTTACCTGTTGAATCAGTGGGTCTCAATGTTGTGAGCTCTGAAGGTCACCTGGACACGTGCATATGGTTGTTCGGAACCTGAAGCAGCAATTCCACTGGGTAACTGACTCCCGTTTAACATCTCCTTTGGGCTTACCACTGAAAGTCTAGTTCCTCTTTTGTACCTGCTGGCTTGGACGTCAGGTTGTAAAACACCTGATCTGTGGATGGAAAAGCTTGTTATGCATCAGGAGCTTCGCTCCACAGTGGGACAGACCACCCACCAGGCTCACCATGGCACAGGCACGGAGATCAGAGGCCAGAGTGATGGCTCCAGGGAGAGCAGAGGGGGCGAGCTTGGAGAAACAGGTGGAAGCAGGGAGAACCTGTCGGCAGTGAGTACTGCGCATGCGACTCTGAGTAACAGAAATCTACGGCAGGGTTCCAGGCTAGACAATGCCTTCTGTGGATCTGTGAAGATCCTGGCTCTGGTGTACCGCATAACTGGAAGGAATGCCTGGCGGGCAACCAGATGGACAAATGTAGTCCATCAGATAAGGCCAAGAGCTGCAGGTGCTTTAAAAAGGCAAGAGAACGTGTGAAGAGGCACAATCGAGCCAGTCTGGGCAGTCTGTGAAGGAGGAGACAGTCTGGTCTCCGTGTTTTGCTACGGGATGCATGGCGATGCCAGTGATCACGGGGTGGCAGGCCAGGGTGCAGAGCGGGGTGGACCGACTTGTTCTGGATGTATTCAGTTGGCAGTGCCATGGTCTGAAATGCTGAGTAGACGATAATGGATTGAGGGCTGCAGCTCAACCGTCACGCCTGGGAAATCAATTGATGAAGCATCAAGTGCACAGATGGCAACTTAAAGCTCTAGGGGCTTCAGACCTTGGACTTTGGGAACAACAGAGACTTCTGTTTCGGTGCTTACACTGGCAAGGGAGACGGATGGTAAATAAACTATGAGTCCGAGGGAGGGAGAAATTCTGTGAAGGAAGCATGACAGGACAAGAGCACAGAGAAAGCACAGGACCTCTACGGGCCCAGGGCAGCAGGGAGGTGGCAGCCACTTCCATCACAGGTGAGAGAGCAGCAAGAACACACCAGGCCCAGGATCCAAGCTTAAGGGCCCTCAGGGGGGTACGAGCTGAGGGCACAGTAGGTAAGAGACACCACTGGTGCTGGATGGTATCCCACAGGGGCAGCAGTTGCTGTTTTCTGATCCAGCTCCCTGCTAATGGGCTTGAGGAAAGCAGCAGAGCATGTGCCAGGTACTTGGGCCCCTACGCCCACTTGGAAGACTGGGAAGAAGCTCTGGGCTTCTAGCTCCAGGGCTCCGCAGCTCCAGCCATTGCAGACAGACGGAATCAGCTCTTTCTCTGTCTCTCCCTTGCTCTTTTGTCAACTCTGACTTGTAATTAAGTAAATCTTAAAGAGATAAGAAAAATGAAAGCTAAGAGGACCAGTTTTGACTTCACATGACTGAAGAGTGAACTCGCCTTGTGTGCAGTTTATGGATAAATACTGTGGGGTCTGTATTTTAAGCGTGAAGGAGAAACCACCGTGTAGGGGTGTGACATCAACGCCTTACAGCCACTGAGATGAAAGCAGTGGGGAACGACCAGGGCAGACGAGGGGACTAGCAGCAAGCCAGAAGGGTGGGAGGTCATTGAGAAGTGACTGCTTGTGGATCACAAGGAGCACACTAGCGTGGACTCCCGAGAGCAGCCACGTGGAACAAACAGGTGAATGATGAGGTGGCTGAACTGGGCAACAGTGGGGCAGAAGCAGACGAGATGAGGGCGAAGGGATCGAAAGGGTGCCTGGGATAGAGAACTGACAGGCTGGGGCTGGACAGCACAGGGGCAGGCAGGCCTGGGGTTCTGCGTGAAACGTTAGGTCACCCCAGGCAATTAACATGACTGGAAGACAGAAGCTGCAGGACAGAGCCTAGAGATAGCCCAAACTTTAGAGTTCAATCTGAGAGAAAAAGTACCAGTCCCGAGAGGGGGAAGACATGGCCAAGGCTTTAAGCAGAAACAAGAGAAGGGGCTGGGGCTGGGCCATTTGCAGCCAGGTCAAAGAGGAGGACCTCACAAGTGGCAGGAACACTATGCAGCACGGGCCAGCTAGGGTCCTGCGGCCACTGGGCCCAGGGAGAGCCCTGGTGACCTGCAAGGTTGTGCAGTGGGCTTACAGCAGCAGGAATGGACTGAGGGGAAGAGGGAACCTCCTGGAGAGGAAAAATGGTACAGGAGCTCGTGAGGCGGGATGGAACGTGATCCATGAGCATGCTGATCGTCGAGATGCCCACTACAGGGGTACAGAGCCGAGCACGGAAGACTCGGCATCCCGGGGCAGGAAGGGAGGGGTCCAAAACACCCGAGGAAGAGTAGTCACGAGGAGGGAGACTGACCCCCTTTGCTCCAGATTTGGACAGAACCTCAGGGAATTTTTCTGAATCTTTCATTTTCTCTTGGATGTTGGTGGGCAAGGTCCTCAACTGAGTGAGGCGAAAGGAGTGATGTGAAGTCAGTGGAAATAGCGGGAAGGGGTTGGGGGAGCTGATCAGAGCAGCACAGGCTGGCTGGCAGGTCCTGTGGGTAGCTGGTTATTCGGGTGCGTTTCAGGGAGTCCTTCTCTTGACCTCTCCCTGGCAATGCTGGGCTGCCTTGCAGTGTAGGTGGGAGCTCCTGATGAGGGCGTTGGTTACTGGAGAGAAGAGCTATGGAGGCAGTGGATGGACAGGTTTTCTGGGTGGGGTCATATGCCTTAGAATCCGCCTTCCATCTACATTCCGCCCTCCCGGTGCATTCTAAAAACCTCCCAGATTTTAATGAAGACCATGGAAACGGAGGCCCTCCTTGTTTCTGCAGCAGCATGCAACAGAGCTGTTTCCCCAAGTCTGCTGCTGTCTCCTCACGCCTCAGTCATCAGGGTTCGCTGAATTGGATGGCACACGCCTGCCACTTGCACAGCTGTCTTCCTTGGCATACGCGGTGGGAAGTGCCCAGGGTGGTAACTAGCATGGTTTTACCAGGGACAGAGGTGACTTTCATGCACACGAGTGGAGTATTATCAGCTGACAGCTCTGGGGGTGGGAGGAATCCTAGTGACTGCCACCTCTTCTTGGTTGATGAGACGTGGCCTTGGCTGGCTGACCCGATGGAGCTTGTTGCTGTCCATCTGATGTCCCCAGGAACGAGGCAAACCCTCCCTAATCTAGCTGTGTTTTGTGAACACATTCCTAACACGTCTCTATTTCAGCAGGTGGCAGTCAACTGTGGAGATGGGGATACCAGCTCGTGCATTCAACTGACACCTCCAGGGTGGCACTGTCACACTTGTGGCAGGGGGAGCCCAGAGCAGCCTCCTCCAGACAAGGCGTGGCTCCTGGTGCGAGTCCCTGCGGTGCAGGAACCTGTCTTCTCTCCTCTACCCCAGTGTCCACACTGTGGATGTAAGTCAGGATCAAGCCAGAAGACAGCCAGCCACAGGTTGCACAGGGCCAGGCCCCACTTAGTATGGGCCAGGCAGTGGGCAGCACACAGGGGCTTGGCAAGACAGAGGAGGCTGAGGTCCTGCCCCAGGGTTGGATTTCCAACAGCCGAAACATGTGGAGCAGCGAGAGAGACAGCAGAGCAGGGAAGACAATGTAAACACCAAGCAGACAAGTGGATTCAATGGTCAGAATAAAACAGGAAACCACAACAGTAAATGCTTAGCAGCCAAACACATTTATTAGTCTTTTTTCTTTTTTTTTTCCAGGAACCCAAAAAATATTCTGTAGTTATAATGTAAGCAACTGAGTTGCACATAATACAATCATATCTTTCCAAAATAAAATAAAATAAAAAACTAAACAAAAAACAAAAATAAGCTGTTTAAAAGCCCAAAAAAAACCCCTTCAGAAAACTCTTACATATGCATGACATCATCGCTCAGTTTAATGAAATGACGACGACTTAATTCCTTATTACTCAACCTGTCACAATCCAATAAAACATCACCCTTCAGTTTTTTTTTGTTGTTTTTGATTTTTTTTTTAAATCCAGCATGAGAAATACAGTACCTGCTATGGCAAAAAAATACACATAAAATGCAACTTTTCAGCTTATTTGTACATTAGTAGAGTTTAACATTTTATTGTTTGTTTTTTAAGTGAACCAGTGATTTTAAGTACCACTATACTAAAAAAAAAAAAAAAAAAAAAAAAGTAAAATAAAATATAGAAAAGGGGGCCCAGCCTGCCGCGCAAGCGCACCTGTAAAGTGCCTAGTTTCTGTGTCCATGTAAAACCGGTTACTGTGAGGAGCCGCTTCAACACAATGCGAGTCTGATTAAGCCTCTAGGTTAAAAAGAGACAATGTCACGTCCAGCTTCCCTTTTCTCCCCCCAAAGCGTTCTCAGTTCCCATCATCCGCCGTCTCTATTGCCCGTCACAAGAGAGAAAAGAAAGCCACCAAAAATGATATTGTAAAAGCTATTTCAAGTATAAGAAAACACAACACTTATGGGTAACTTGCAGAGAGCATCAAAACGCGCAGCTATGTCGTCATGTTGGTAAGTTTTGTTTCTGCTGACAGTGTTTCAGGTGAGAGGAGTTTTTTTTTTTTTTTGCTGTACCTTCCTGTGACCTGTTGGTGTGCAAAGTTGGAAAAGCTGCCTTGAAAAAAAATCCAGCCTGTTTGATGCCTTCTCTGCACCTTCTGCTTACAGGGGGCCAGGAGGGAGGGAGGGAGAAGAGGAGGGGAGCAGTTTGTGGCCAGTCACAACGGGCACCTCCCTACCTCGCTCCTCTGCTCGCCCCACCCCATCCCACCCCAGGCCCTTGCCCGCCCCCTGCCCGCGCGTCTGCTTTACCAGCAGGGACCTCTCACTGAAGTGACTCCCGTATTCGGTTTCCTGATTTGGTAGGATGTATTTTTACTATGTAAACATAGCCCCCTAGGATTATGGAACTCAAAGCAGCATTTATAGCTCCACCTAGATGGAGATCGATAAAATAGTCCAGAAACCTTTCCTCAGGTCGCTTTTCTTGTCTGTGTTTTTTTTTCTTTTTTTGGTTATGCAAAGCAGGATGGGGTGGGGTGGGCACAGAAGTGTCGGGTGGGCAGTGGGGAGCTAGGAGTGGGCACAGCTGAGCTGTTGTATCTGCTTTCTTTTTTTTCCCCCTCCCAGAAGGGTTGCTTTTTATTTATTTTTTTTTATTTTTTAAAACCTGTTAAAAATGTTCCTGCACCTTAAGTCATTCTGAGATTAAGGCCAAGGGTGCAGAATCTTGGGCACGTGTCTCTGTGAGCACATTCACGGGGCATTGCACCATGTTGGAAGTCTGTGAGATCACTGCATACACTTTGGTCACTGGTGTGTGCAAAGGGTGGTAGTTGGGGGAGGGTTGTCCCGGGAAAGAAGTGCAGAGATCAGCAAAGCCCTTTGGGAGCATCACAGAAGGAAGTAAAGGGCAGGCAGAACCCAGGAGGGGACAGAGGAAGGAGACCCACGGAAAAAGGGTCCCTGGATAGACAACAGAAACAACAAACAACACCCTGCGTCCGCAGCAGGCCCGCGCGGCAGGGGGTGGATAACGCGTGCACTGAGAATCACTTCCTCCCTCTCAGGAAGTCGTCACTGTACAAGGTCCAAGAGATCAAACAGAAGGGGAGGGTCTATGTTGAGTGGGGTCGTGGAGGGTGGAGAGCCGGGAAGGAGCGATGCCAACGACCCATTCCTGCCCGCTTTACGAGTGCCCAAACCCAGGAGAGCAGTGGCTGGCAGAACCCTGACAAGCAGCATTTCATCAACCCATTTCCCACGACTTGATGTGGGAGGAAGGTCGAGGTGCACGCAGCTCACAGGGCCGTCTGGCCGTCTGTGCGTCTCCCCTGATGGGTTCCCCTCCCCCTAGGGAGGAGTCAAGGAGTGGCAAGGCTGTGAGGTCTAGAGCGCCAACTGTGAACCAGTGGGAGTTACCAAAGGGGTGTGTGTGTGCCTGTGCAAAGAGAAGCTCAAGGTCATGGTCTTGTGTAGAAAACATTCTGGATTCCCTACAGAAGATGGATCTGCTGGAAGAGAGAGATTCGGACACTGCCCTGGGACGTTGGTCTAGAGGGCATCACTTTAAGACGGGGCTTAAGATACTGGTGTGTAGTCGCCACACGGCAGACAATCAGGGTACTCCCCCACCACAATCTGCAAACGCCCCTGCTGACCTGCTCTGCTTTTTCTTGGACATGAAGAAGGAGATCGGAAACCTCTATGGCTTAAAACAAGATCAAGAAAATCATATTTTAGGGTGACTTTTCACAGCAAAAGAAATGTTTTCAAAGGTATCCTGCTATTTACACGTCCGTATTTTAAAAAGCATAGCCCACTGGTGTCAGGAAGGAGTGAGGAGTTAGGGGTTCACACTGCAGGGGAAATGGGACCTCGAGGTATTGTTTTGTATTAGATAGTTGAAACATCAGGATTTTTTTTTTGTATTTTTTTGTTTTTGTTTAAAGGCAATCTAACAGATTGGAACCCTGATAAGATCATGCCAGTGCGGCCTTGCACAGGCACAAGGAGACTGTGTCAAGTCTGTTGCTTGTTACAGTACTGTGAATGGCTGTGTGGAGAACACTGAATGCAGGCAGAACAACCTCTCTCTTGCACGATGTTCTGTCTAGGCCAGAGTGAGGCAGGTGTCATGTTTCACCGGCAAGATCAGCAGAAAGGGATGCTGCTTTAGGCTCGCTGGCCTCCCACACCTGCCAACACATCAGCACTAGGGAAGTGGAGACCCGGCACCAGGCTGACGGACAGCCCACGGGGAGGAGAATCCTTGTTTTGATGCCATGCGATGGCCCTCTCTCCCATGAAGGACAGCTTCCTCACCAGGAAAGAGTAAACTCGCTTTTAAACGACTAGGAAGGAAGGAAGAAAAGATGGAGGAGGAGGAGTTTGTACAACTGCTAGAAAGATGAACCAGAAGGTCGGCATGAGGGAGGTATGGTTTCCTGAGCTTGAAAGGGTGTGAAATTCAGGAAAGAATGAGTCCTCTCTTCCACAGAATGGTGGGGCCCTTGGGGTCCCTCTGCGCCCTGGGGTAACACTGCAAGGCCAGGACAGAGAGCCCTGCGTTGTCCTGGTAGCCAGGGACTACAGGCCCTGGGAGGGTGCCATGCCAGCCACGGCCAAGGTCTTAGAGGCCTCTTTCTACCTCACTGTATCTTTATCCACTCCCTAACCCCCCAGGACCTGGGGATACCACGGACACAGAAACAGGAGAAAAAGGGTGCAAAGCCATTTGCCTTCCCCTCTCTGTCCACTCCTCCCCCCCGCCTTGCAGGATGCATAGTCACAAATTCACCTTACAAAATAAAGCGACGATGACCACCACGTAAGAGATCTTTTTTTTGTTTGTTTTTTGGAAAAAGAAAAAAAAAATCAAACAACCTCTTCTTAAAATTCAGTATCAAAATTCACATTTGCATAATAATACATTTCAAGGCCATTAGAGAGGAATGAGAGTGAGGCACAGCCCGTGGCAGCTTCTCTCCTCCCTGCAAACCTAGCGGGAAGGAGCGTCTCCTTTTCGGGGGCATTCTGGGGAATTTCAGAATTGGCTCTCAGCCTTCCCTAGAAGACAGGGAGAGGGAGAAGAGGAACAGTGGTGCAGCCTGCGGCAGCCCTTGCCTCACACGCAACACCCTGCATTTCCACATGTGGGTTCCTCACGGGGCACATGCGCTGTCTGACAGAGCACATGCTAAGAACGCCTTCTTCACACGCTTGCATGGGTCACAGCTGCTGCGTCATTCCCATACAGGGAAACAAAGAAATGCAGAGGCCCACGCTGAGCCCGCACTCTTAAAGGAGCCTGGGTCTCTGTCATTCGGCCACAATCTCCTCTCCCATGTCCCAGGATCCCTTCCACGTAAGGCTACAATGGCAAACACTGCAGATGCTACAGTGCTCCCCCACACCCAGCCTGCACTCCCGGGAAAAACGAACTTCCCTCGATACGAAGCTGTCTGCCTTTTTGCTTTTAGCCCAAAGCTAGCCTCTTTCTATAACAGACGCTTTCTGGACCCGCCGAGGCACATTCAGAAATACTACACGGAGGTCATTTCGTGGACCAAACTAAAAAGGGGGGTGGGGCTGGTGGTGGTTCAGACACATCATTTCTATCTCATCCCTACATTTCTGGCAGGAAGTATCTTGCTTAAACACATCCCATGGTAAGACTATTACCACCTTCACAAGGTGTGTCACTTCTCGAAGGGTTCCAAAGATCTTGGCTTTGTTTGGCAGCAAGCCCTCCCTTTTCCCTTTGGGTAAGCATGCGGAGGGGCAGTCAGGGCCCTTCACATCACATGCCCTGGAGGGTTGTGCACTGAACCCCAGGAGGAGGGCCGGGGGCAGAAGAGCCCAGTGCGTGCCATGGCTGCCTCGGCCAAGCTGGCTTTCTCTGCTGCTCACTGTGAACTGCAGCTCTCGCTCTCTGATTCAGGATAGAAATGAATGTGTTACAGCTTGGGCATTTTCAGAGCTTGAAAACCAAGCTGAGGTGCAAAGTGCTCTTTCCTTCTTACTTCAAACAAGATTCTGTCACAATGAAGAACTCACTGTTCCTAGTGAGGGGTTTCTAAGCAGGAAAACACGCAGGTTTAAGTGAGGAGCTACCTAACTTGTCTGACATGGAACCTGGCTGCCCCAGTCACTGCTGCTGCTTCTAATAGCCCTCAGCATGTGGCCTGAGTGACTCATTCCCTTTTCACTCTCTCATGGCGAGGATGTGGACCAGCTTCCAGCTCCTGACCTGGGTTCACCCTTTGCCATCATGGAGATTTCACGGCCTCTCTCCTTGGCAGCATGGGGATGGGGTGGGGCAGTGTAACAGTCAGGTTAGGGAGGGTTGATGCCAATTTTTATAAAGGTTTTACTACGCTCATTGATTTCAGACAATTATCTCAGATCTGTTGTGTGTGATACTAGCCCCCTTGGTCAAATTAAGGTCAAGGGAAACTCACTTCCACTGACAAAGAAGCCCTTCTCTGTCACTGGCCACAGCCCAGACTGCATCACAGGGCATGTGCAAGCGCTGGGAACGCAGCTAGCACTCTCCGTTTTCTTACAGAGTGGTGATGGCAGCACTCTGTGTGACTGTGTGGGCAGACACTGCCTGGTGTCTCACCAGGTAGTGTGGTATGCAGCAGGGACTGGGGCCTTTTTTTTCCTGAATGACTGCTGAGGTCTTTAGGTCTTTACTGTACACATGCAGGCTACAGGGTCTTCACCTGTACTATCCCACGGGACCCTAGCGCACAGGAAGAAAAAAAAAACCCACAAAAAACATTTTTTTTTCCAGTAACTCTAAGAAGTGTAGTTAATGCATAGACATGAAATGTGAAGAAACTTGTCAAAAAACAAACAAACAAACAAACCAAAAAACACTGGATAAGAAAGCCTGGTGTTTTTGTAACCAGTTAAACATGTTATCTCTGCTCTTAGCTGAACAGGTCAGATGTGGAAGAATGGGGCCTTTCTGACAGAATTCCGCTGTTCCTACAGACTTCAATCTTGCTTTCACAAACAGCTGTGGCTGGAGTAGTTTGCTCCACACATGGACATTTTATTTCTGGCTAAGAGTCAAGATGGCAGAACGTATATATGAAAGTACACAGCATCTGAGGTCATATGGAACCTAGCAAACTTGTCACCTTCCCCAACAGGGGTGGCAAGGGTTGAGTATTTGCAACAAGTTCAGAGACAACCCACCTTTAGTTTCTCACAGATACATTTTAAAAAGGCGCTCCCAAATTCTTAGGCAGAATTTTTTTCCTTTCTTTTTTTTTTTTTGTCCCCTTGCATACCTCACACACCACATTCAACCCACAGGAGTGTGAACCAACTGCTAACAGATGCTACATCCATGTCAGAAAATGTGGAAGAACACTTACAACAGGAGTTATAGTAACAGAAAATCAAGCTGCTTATCAATAAAACCAACTGACTGGCAAAACTAATGGGTAATATTGATTTGCTGAAGGTGGGAGGGACAGCAATGAAAGGAAGAAATCTCGTCTGGTACCTGCAGCGTTGCTAAGTCAACTCTTGTGAAGGCTGTGCTTGAGAGCACGAGGGTGAGCGACGGAGGAGTCGGGGCTGTCTTCCGGTCCTCCGGGTGCGTCACAGTGTCTTGGGTTATCTGAATGCCTCTACACACCTACATGAGGTCATGGCACTGGATCTACCCCTCAACAGAGCTCCTCCATCTGAAGGCAGACACCACCTCTCCTGCTACTGCACCTCATCTTTTGGCTTACTCATCTGGTGGACAGAATGTAATGTTTAAGAGATGTACACACCTCTTGCCACTAGCAATCAAGTATTGTTTTTCGTTAACAAGTCAAAAACGGAAAGCTCAAATTTACATGCTCAAGATGTCTGTGAAGTCAGTCTAGGCAGTGAGGGCGACTACCAAGCTCCTGTACGTGCGCCAGAGGGAAGACACTCCCACTGAACTTCACAAGTACACTGAGCCGCCTAACTTCTCAGTGGACTTGGATCTTGCCACAGTGTACTATGCAAAGAAAGCAGCTTCTTTCATCCACGACACCCTTTTCCTATCCTGTTCTTAGAACCAACACAGCAAAGCTTCCGGAGGGGTGGGGAGAGATGGAAGAGCCCAAGGAGGCAAGGAGCAGAAACCAGGAACCTCTCTCGTTGGCTTCCCCAGAGCCGTTCTAATCCCAGAGGCTGCCTCCATGGCACACTGGGGAAGCCTGACACAGAGCATGCAGGGCACACAACACCAAGAAGGGATGTGGCATTCTGTCTTGTCCTGACACGAAAGCATACTGAACCTTCTGGACTTCTATTTGCTTCTTTTTAGCTTAGCCCACTACCTCTGGGGGGGTGAGGAGGGGGGACGGAACCACCCCACCTTCATTTGTGGAGAAGCATCTCAACGTGTGTGGAGCGGCTGGGTCACAGGCACATACACTGAGTTCCCTGTGCAGGACGTCTGGGTGTATGTACGAAGGCACTAAAGCGGTTCTAGAGAAATCCCACCTGCTCCCTTCACCTGTCGAGCTGGCGCTTCCTTTCCCACTGGGAAGCTGTGGTCATGCTCAGGAATTCTGACCCCTGGCTCCAGCGGGGAATACCAAAGGAGAATCTGACATCATCAAAAACCGGAAGGAAATACTCCACATCTCTGGTTGAGGGATGGGGGCAATTGAGCAGCAGATCCTCACTACAGCAATGACAATGAGCACAGGAGTCGGGAGCGAAGAAAGCAAAATCACTTGTTCCTTATTAGATTCTTTTCTATTGTCTCCTCCTCCAGTAACAGGTGGAGGAAGACAGACATTCTTCATTAATAGAACAGTCCATAGATAATTTTCCTATAGTAATGCCTATAATTAAAATTTGTTCCAAAAATTATTTACCTATCATTTCTTAACTCTACATATTCTCAGCAATCCAACTATACTAGTCTTACAGGTTGTTGTTTTTTTTAAGTGGTTGTTTCTTTCTTTTGTTGCTGGGGCTTGACAGGAGAAGAGGGAGAAGGGCTTCTTCAAACAAAATAAAAATAACTAGAGGAGTCTGAGTTCAGTCTTAAACGGGAAGGAACAAGATGACAGTGGCATTCCCATTTAATGGCACCAAACGTTCTCCTGCTCAGTCACTTCAGTTCAAACGAGCCCAAGACGCAGCTCTTAGAAAATGTAATCCTTCTCCCATATTTCTTTAAGATAATGAATTTAACCTGTTGCTGCTAAATTGATAAATTTAAAAAATATTTCTATGCGTTTTAAAATGTGTGATCCCCAGTATGACAATAACATTTGGAGACTTTTCTTTTTACATTTTTAAAAGTAAAAATTATTTAAACTTTCTGAAGTTTCAGGAACTTTGTAAAAGTTTATCAACAGGAAAGAAACAGCCATCTATCTAGGATAAGATACGGTTAAATAAACCATCTTCAAAAACTGGCTTCCTACCCTAGAATTCCTGAGAATGCTTGCAAATTTTAAAGCAGGAAAATAAATGTTAAAAACAAAAACAGAAACAAAAAAACACTGTTAAATGCTCCCAGAGTTAGTCTTCACCTAAAATATATATTTATATGTATATATATGTGTGTGTGTATATATATACGTATATGTATATACACACACACACACACACACTTTTTGGTCTTTTTTTTAAGTTTTTACTTTTTTTTCCCTTTAAGCTTATGATGGAAGAACATTTTAGCTTCTCGTGTTTATTTTTACATATTTCAAATCCCTCATTATGTCTTGTAAACAAGAGGGGCTCTAGCACCCGGCATTCACCGTAGTATCGTAAGGAACTCAACTAACTCATAGTGCAGGTCAAGGGACCAGCAGGCAGAAGGAGAGGAGGGTGGGGGCAGGACACAGCAAGGAACCAAGAGCATCAGCGGAAGTCACCTAAGGCCTGTGGGAGCCTCAGGGTGTGCTCCTGGCCCTGGGACTAGCCTTCTGCAAGTGTCTCAACAGAAGCTGTGCTTCTCCTGGAGGCCTCCACACATACAGAGCAACCAGCAGGGCTGGTGGAAGGAGACTGTGTGGGGCAGAGGTGCAAGAAGCGTGGTGGTGACAAGAACTGGCAAGCAGGAGGAGGGCATGCTCAGTGTTCAACAAGGCATCCATGGGACCAACACAATGCTGCAAACTCGAGTCTGGCCACCAACGCACACAGGGCTCACATAGACTCGGACACGCGCACGCTTACTTGAATTACACCTGTCAATCTATTTTGAGGCTAGGTTTATAATCAACAGGTTTAAGTAAGCCAAGGAATACAGACTTTCCCGTTCTTTGTCTCACAGAATTATTAAAATGCAAATAATGCCTTTTTTGCCTCTTCCTACACGCACCCACCCACCCACCCACCTACACAGAGACACAAGCGAGAGGTCAAATACATTAGGCATCGTTGTATCCTTCACTGAAAATGCTAAGAAATGAGAACTCCCTCGTCCTCACTAGCAGCAGGGTGTGGAGGACAGGAGGTGTGCTCCCACCAAGGGCTGGAACGGGCAGGTGTTTGCTGGTACAGAATGTGGGCACTTGATGTCACACAGGATGACGTAGACCGGGATGTCCACGTGAGTGCTTGCAGGTCGCCAGCACCCAGCCCCCAACCCTGCCAGCCATCTGCTTGTCTAAAAGGGGGACCCCTTTAGATCTGTTGTCACTCTCTTCACCATAAGCAGTCTGATACATTTGGATTTCAACATAAATACATACATGTTGGTTGGTGGTAACTGTGGATTAAACGCCCCCTGTTCGGCCCAGAGTACTACTACATTGATGCTTAAAACAACAACAATAACAGCAACAAAACCTTTAAATACCAAAATTTAAAAAAAAAAAAAAGGAACATTACAAGGGCAGGGGAAAGAAAGAGGTCAAAAAAAAAAGGTGCAATACTTAAAAAGTCTCTGCTAAGTTATACCTGCCTAAGCAAAACCACATATACAGGAAATACAGAGAGACGAAAGGAATCGCACGGAGTATACACTGGCTTAAGGACATTCGTTAGGTAAACATCTCTGTCAGCAGTGGCCTGTAACACGTCGAGGCCCAGGGGCCGGGCTGCGGGGAGCTTTCCGGAGGCTGTCCACCACTTAGTGTTTCCTGTTTCCGTCAAATGAAAAGAGAACCGAGGCGGCCATTCAGCTCTGCATCCCACCTGATTCTGTGCTGGATTGCTCATACTTGACCCACAGGTTTCCCCTTTGGAGACATCGCGTACTTTAAAGGGCCTTTTCTTCTAATGGCCCCCGCATGGCGCTCAACAGGTACTCAGACGTGCGTCCTGGCCGCTCAGTTCGCAAAACAGAAAGAGGTGCCTCCTGCTCTCCTAGTTTTGTGGACTTGGCAGTGCTCCGCTCTACCGCTAGGTCAAAGAAAAGCCACAGAAAGCTCACCGATTTGCTCGGGCCGATTTGCAAGCGGAGAGGAGCTCTCTGCTTCAGTTATTAAAAAAGCACTCTGTCCATCTCAACGCAGCCCCACGGAGTGGCTTTAGTCGCAGTGGCTCCCGGTGCTTGTGTGTTCTCAAGAGTTTCAAAAAGAAAACAAAAATCCAAAGCAGATGGCCGGCCAGCCAGCCTGCAGCCACGGTCAGCGACGCAGCTTTCTGGGAAATCAGGGCGGGGACACAGGCACACACACAGAGACAGAGAAAGATGCACGCGGATGCACATGAACACACGTGCACACACATACCGGGACGAGCATGCCTGGGCAGTTACATGTGCCAGAATATACTGGTATTTATCAACCAGCCAATCACAAATTTTTTCCTTTTTTTTTTTTTTTAGGTTTTTTGTGTTTTTTGTTTTTAAAGTGAGGCTCCGTCAAGTCTTCCCTCCCCCCCTCCCCCAACAATTCTTTAGAATTTCCCTCCCTCCCAAACATGGTAGACCTAAGGACGGAAACACACCCAGTGCAAACAAAGTTAAAAAGCTATTTTTTTCAGTATATATGTTTCTTAGCAACAACTTCCATATAACATGAAAAAAGTGAAAAACTAGAAACTAATTTTTTTAATTTTTTTGTGTTTAAATTTAAATGGTATGTGTACTTGCTTCACATTGTCTTTCTAGGTTGGCGTTCATGATTCAAGTATTTCAAGAGTGATATGTTCTCTTTTTGGATTCATTTTCCAAACGAAAAACTGAAGTTATAAGGGAGGCAACTATGTGCTCAGACAGTCTGTCAATGACCCACCTTTTTTTCTCTCTCCGTTTTCTTTTTTCCTTTTAAAAATGTATTTATTGCAAGTTGAAAAAAAAACGAAAAGGTCAAGTTAGTGCTGCTGCTGTTCCAAAAAAGGTCACGAGGTCAGAGTTGAAAGTTCTAAGTTCAGATTGAATCAGACCCTCCTCCCAGAAGGTCACCAGGTAGTAAAGGAGCAGGGCTGCCCATCCTATGGGGATCTTCCACAGCCGGGACTCCCCATAAGCTAGAAGAATAGTTTGGGGGTCCCCACAACGAAGCGCCAGCAAGATCGGCCCCGCTGCTGCCACCAGCACTGCTGCTCCACTGCCCGAGCCCAGTGGACCCACCGAAAAGATTCAAAGCAGGTCCGACGGGGTCTGACTGGTTCTGGCCTGTCTCCAGCGACTGCCACCCTGCGGCAGGTGCACTTGGGGTTGCTGCAGGCGTAGGAGGCTGAGCTTGTGCCAGAAAGCGGCTAACTTCATCATCGGTGGCAAACTCAGCCAGGATGGTAGTGTTTCCTAACACACACCTGGGCAAGGGAAGGAAAGAGAGCAATGGGTCTGAGGAAGTTGCAATGTGCACATGCAAGGGCTTTCTGTCCCGACCATCACGGCACAGTCCCCCGATGTGCTGTGGTCACAGGGCCCATCCTGGCCTTTGGCCTGGAACCTGCCTTTCCACTGACTCAAAGTAACAGAGCATCATTAACTCAAGCCAGGCAAAGTTTACTACAGGAATTCATACATTCCAGATCACTCAGCTAGTGAGAGCACAGCATCTGCGGAGAGGGGGGAGAGACAGGGCAGTGAAACGCCTCTGTGCCTGCGTACTCTACAGCAAGGTTTGACATGTGGCACTAACCATTGGCTCAAACCTGCAGGGAAGGACCAATGTCCACATGAGCTCCTGTGTAAACTGTGGGCTGAAGACAACAATGATGAGGTTGCCGTTTGTGTCAGTGCACAGATGTATGGGACGAGGAACACAGGTGGGACATATTGCTGTGAATCTGAAACTACTACAAGCAAATGCTGGAAGAAGTGTCGTGTCTTTCCAAGCAAGATGAAAGACCATGTCCCAAAGCACCAGTTTGCAGCAAAGAGGCTGTTACAGCTGGGGCTGCATTCCAAGGCAGTCAGCTCTCTTCTGTCCAATAGTGTGGCAGGGGCCAAAATCTGACCCCGTCTCACTTACTTGGAGCAGACACCCCTCTACCTAGCAAGACCATTATAATTTACCATTATCTGTGAACCAAGGCACTATGAGTGTGGTTCCTTTTAATTAGTATTAGCTTTGGTTTTCAGTACTTAAACTTCACAAAAATTACTTACATTTGGAATTCTTCCCTCCACTAACAACCTGCCACCCCCCTCACTCAAGGTTTGCCCACGCACGTGTGCGTGTTGCTGAGCCTCTTCATCTCGCAGGAGCCAGGACACTCACGGTGCTTCCTCCTCCCACGTGTGTCTCCGTGGGGACAGGGCACAGGACTTACATGTGCAGTGCTGTCTGCGCCTTGGCCGCCTCCTGTTTGGTGCTGTATCGGATCAGGGCGGTGCCCTGGGTTAGATTCAGATGGAATGTCAGCAGTGGGCCGTGCTGCATGCAGATCGTTCTCAAGGTTGACCCGTCAATCTGAGGAGGAATGACACACGTGAGACGCCAGCCGGGCGTGGGGTGAAAGGCACACGTGCAGTACAATCCAAACACTGATCTGACAAGCTCTGCCCACACAAACCCAGTTCTGGACCAAAGCAGGTACATACGGTTCAACTTGTGGTCTTGCCTTAACGTAAACAAATAACACTGTTTTAACCCGTAATTAGCAGTTCAATCTAATATAGTCCTAAAAAGGGAGAGATGAAATGGTGTCAAAAGAAGAACCTCACACAGTCTTCAGCAGGTATTCTGCTTTTCCAGTCAGCAATCTGGAGAAGGCTCAAAAGAAAGTCTCAGAGAAGCACGGACAAACATCTGGATGATCGGAATGCTGGCGGTGGACACACTCGGTTCCGGCACTGCCTCACTCCTGAGAACAACTCCAGGCAATATCGTCTGCCCTTGTCTCCCTGCCTCCTTCGTGGCAAAAGTGGGGACTGTCGACCAGGTCACACTGTGGTCACATCACGGATTCAGTGTGGAGAGACAGCGTGCTAAGAGTTAGAGGAACACACCGGCTCACTCTGATTAATCCGCAGCAATGTCTTAAATGTGTTTGTTGTAGTCACTCAACTACACATTTCGGTGCGCTTCTTTGGAAAAACAGATTTCTGCTGGAATTGCCTTAAGTCGTGATACTGGGAATTGGCAGTGGCGGAAACATCACAGGATGAAAACCAGCACTACAACAATCAACCTGTTCTGAGTACTGCTTAAGAAGTGACAATTTACCACAGAAGCAGGTTAGTTTGCATATACCACAACTGACTTTTCAAGACACACACACAGATCTTCTATAAACAAATTTAGGTAAGCTAAAATAAATTTATAGGGGCCAGCATGGTTGTGCAATGTGATGCCACCAGCATCACAGTGTGAAGCACCCAAATTCAGGCTGCTCTCCTCCCAAGCCTGCTTCCTGCTAACACGCCTGGGGAGGCAGCAGATGCCGGCCTCAGTACTGGGGTCCCTGAGGGAGAACAGGATGGAACTCCTGGCTCCCGACTCAGTGGGCCCAGAGCTGGTTATTGAAGCCATTTGGAAATAAACCAGCAGATGGAAAAAATCTCTGTCCATCTTTTCCCCTCTGCTGCTCTTTCAAGTAAATAAATCTTTTTCTTTCTTTCTTTCTTTTTTTTTTAATTAAACTTACATGGTAGGCATTTGCATTTGCAGCAGTACTCAAGATACCTCTTGGTACACAAGCAGTGCACTCAGAGTGACTGGTCTGAGTGGTGTCTCTTGTGTGTGCATTTAGATTTATTCATCTGAACTTAGGTTCTTCAGTATCAGCACAATGAAAGGCCTAAGAAACCTGACAATGGATAAACTTGCTTAGTTTTGTTTAAACAAGGGTATATCTCAAATGAATTAGGCCAGACACCTACCAGTATCTCATGGGGACACGTTGGCAAGTGCTGGTGTAACAGAGCATATGAATGGACGAAGTCAATGCCAGACAGAACATTCCATGTCAAAAAGCGGAAGTCGTAACTGACTCCTTTCAGCAAGGTGTTAGAAATCCACATGAAGGCCAGGGCCTAAGCTGTCATGAATTCATTAACTGCATCAGTGTTTAAGCTAATCCTTCCACCAATGCACCACTTACGGAGCAACCAAGGCGGAGGGGCGGGCAGTCAGTGCGAGGCTACCCCTCACCGACAAGCCGACCCAGAGGCTAGCGAGTTGGCAGCTCTGCCCACATTCCAGCCCCGTGAGGGCTTTTATGCAGTGAAACTGACAACTGCCTTCTACTGTAGGGACCAGTGATTCATCAGTCAGGAAAGACAAAAAAGGTTATTACTGAGTCTCAGGTCTTATCAGGTAAAAAACAGACGACTTTTTGCAGAGTACTTAAAAACACCACTGGGTTCCAGGTTCCGACAGGCATGTTTATATGGTAAATGATCTCCAATCCACAGAAATCACAGCAATACTGTCCACCATGCTCTCAGGCTCCGGGAACTGCACCTGTTACCACTGCCTCAGACAGGCGTGAAGCTGGGGAGAGCCAGCACCCTTTCCGGAAGCCGGCAGTGCACCTCGGTGGGAAGAGAGACCCACTTCCTGCAGGCAAGACCTCTACAGCTCTGAGCCCTGCTGCCCTTCCACCTCTGGGCTCCCCTCCCTCTAACTGTAATTCAGTTCCATCTAGGAAACCACAGGAAGGTGCGATTACCTGAGGAGTGAGATTGTGAAGAACCAGCCAGTAACTAGGACGGACCGAGCCACCGTCACTCCAGGCAGAGGCTGTGAGCAACCACAAGTGATTAGGAGGCAGCCAGACACACACGGGGCAGCCCTGCCACGCCCAGCCCACACCCCCTGCTTGCGCCAGTTCCCTCTGCACCTGACGTTTCTACTGGCTCTGGACTCCTGTTCACTTGCCTTGCGTCTTACTCGCAACACACTATTCTGCCAATGTGCCCACTCCCCTAGGTCTCATTTTCACCCACATGAGCTTGGCAGCTCTTGGGTTCCTCTGCTTCACACCAGCTGGCATCTACCCTTTTCCTCTACCAGAAAACCACGACTTTCTGCTGTGAAGCCCTCTTCATGTCTCCACCGTTTGCGTGAACACAAGCCCTTTGTGGAGGATGGATGCTCCTTCGGGCAGCCCCTTCTCACCCGAGGCAAGCCGGGACTCCTGCGTCCCCCACCCCCTGACTGATCGGGGTGCTGTGCTGCTCCAGGGAGATGACGGTTTGGGGTTAGTCAGACCGGGAGGCGGGCGGGGCAGCGGTGTAGTGTTCCTGGAGGAAATATGGTTTTTCCACATCTTGTTGGAGAGATGAGTGGGGTTGTGTCCTATGGGGTCTGGGGACCATGTTGATTTGTAATCAGGGAACTTTGCTGAAAGAGAAAATTCAGGAAAAAATAAGATTAGATGCTGGCCTTTCGTTGACATGTATACTTAGATTCTGAGGGTACATAAATACATAGAACCTTTATATCCTTTCTTTTAACTTTTTCTAAAAATTTATTTATTTATGTTCAAAATGGCTCTGACCAGGCCTGGCTAGAGCCAGGATCCAGGAATTTGGGCCAGGTCTCTCTTGTGGGTAGCACATTAGCAGGGAGCTGGAGTCAGGAGCCTGTCAGCTCAACAGCCACTCCACACTCATTTGTACTGTATAAAGTAACAGGAATGACCTCTCCTGAGAAATACAAAATAGCATTCTTCCTTTAAGCTTACTGAATGCAACACTTCCAAATTGACAAGACTGTTCTCCTAGATTTTTTTTTTTAAAAAGATGTATTTATTTTTATTTGAAACGCAGAGAAGACACATGGAAAGAGGTCTTCCATCTGCTGATTCACTCCCCAAATGGCCACGAAGGTCGGAGCTGATCCGATCTGAAGCTGGGAGTCAGGAGCTTCTTACAGGTCTCCCACATGGGTACAGCGTCCTAAGGATTTGGGGTCACCCTCTTCTGCTTTCCCTGGCCATAAGCCGAGAGCTGGATCAGAATCAGAGCAGTTGGGACATAAACTGGTGCCTATGAGGTACGCCGGGGCCAAAGGGTGGGCGACCTTCCTGAGGCACCACCACACTGGTCTCTGAACAACAAGATTTAATAATATTCATTCCTACTTCTTTCAAGTTGGCCAAACACTGGAAAGGAAGAACAAGATTGAGGGAAAGCACGCAGGCGCCATCAGTTTCACAGCTGTGATCAGGATGTGAACTATACAGCAGCACTTAAGTTTTCTTGGTTCTAAACACTCATTAAATGATGACAAGTACACTATAGAGCTATATTTTTCAGGTACCTTAATCCAGCATATTAGATATTAACACTTCCACACTTTTTTTTGTAAAACAAGGAATATTCACTAAATACTCCATGCCCATAACACTAAATCAATGCCATCCTAAGGCAGTTACACTCAAGAAACTCGAGTTCAAAAGGGAGGGAAGGACAGATGAATGACACAACTAGAAACCCTAGCAACATTACAGAGCTTTAACACAGACAGGAAAGAAAATGCTGTGCTGCAAAGAAAAGCCCCTGGACAATGTTCCTAAACGGGCAAGATCAAACAGGCAAATCAAGCTTCAGTGTGAAGTCCCTGCATTGGGTATATCGCCCCTGATCTTGACGGAACAGCCTACTGAGGGGCAGAGGACCAGGAGCCCCAAGCCGGGCAGGCCCAACCAGGATGCTCTCAGGCTTTTATGCAGTAGGCATAGCATGGGGCACCTAAAGAACGATGAGGGCCCAGCGTGGTGGCCTAGTGGCTAAAGTCCTTGCCTTGAACGCGCTGGGATCCCATATGGGTGCTGGTTCTAATCCTGACAGCCCCGTTTCCCATTCAGCTCCCTGCTTGTGGCCGGGGAAAGCAGTCAATGATTGCCCAAAGCTTTGGGACCCTGCACCCAATCAGAGACCTGGAAGAGGCTCTGGGTTCCTGGCTTCAGATCAGCTCAGCTCCAGCTGTTGAGGCTGCTTGGGAGGTAAACCATTGAACGGAAAATCCTCTTCTCTGTATATCTAACTTTCTAATAAAAAATAAAAATAAATACATATTTTTAAAGATTTATTTATTTTTATTACAAAGTCAGATACACAGAGAGGAGGAGAGACAGAAAGGAAGATCTTCCGTCCACTAACTCACTCCCCAAGTGAGCGCAACGGCCGGTGCTGCGCCGATCCGAAGCCAGGAACCTGGAACCTCTTCCGGGTCTCCCATGTGGGTGGCAGGGTCCCAAGGCTTTGGGCCGTCTTCAACTGCTTTCCCAGGCCACAAGCAGGGAGCTGGATGGGAAGTGGGGCTGCTGGGATTAGAACCAGCGCCCACATGGGATCCCGGGGCATTCAAGGCGAGGACTTTAGCCACTAGCCCATGCCGCCGGGCCCAAAAAATAATTCTTGAAAAAAAAAAAAAAAAACAGGCAGGGTGAAAAAAATTTCTCAGCCATGGGACCCAAGCCTCAAGCAGAAGTGAAGAGCAAAATAAAGCCCTCTGGAGGTGCCAGCCTCACACATGCCCACACGGTGCTGGGCGGGCAGGGCACCAGGGCTCAGTGATGCACAGGGAGAGCGCACTCGGGGAAGCACGCCCACGGTAGATGATCTACGCACACCAACATTCAGCAGGATCCAGTGTGAGATCTGGACATTCACAGACAGACAGACTCGGGTGTAAACACGGCTCTCCACACAACAGAAGTTGGAAGCTCAAATTATGTGAGCTCTGGAACCTCAGCTTCTTTATCCACAAATGGGATAACAACAGGATCTACTCATGGCAGGGTAGTGGAGGCAAAATTGAGAACCGATGCTGAGGGCCCGGCGTGGTAGCCTAGTGGCTAAAGTCCTCGCCTTGCACGTGCAGGGATCCAACATTGGTGCAAGTTTGTGTCTCGACTGCTCCCCTTCCCATCCAGCTCCCTGCTTGTGGCCTGGGAAAGCAGTAGATGTCGATGGCTCAAAGCCTCAGGACCCTGCACCCGCGTGGGAGACCCAGAAGCTCTGCGCTTCTGGCTTCACATCGGCTCAGCTCCGGCTGTTCAGGCCACTTGGGGAGTGAATCAGTGGACAGAAGATCTCCCTCTCTGTATATCTGACTTTCCAATACAAAATAAATAAATCTTGAAAACAAAAACAAAACACCTCTTGCTGAAGGTCTCCCATGTGCTTGCCTTGGAGTGAAGCACAGTTGGTGACAGGTGAGCGAGAAAGAGGGTGATCAGGGACGCCTCTGCGGAGCTAGGGATTTGCTTTCCTTGCCTTTCCTGACAGAGCCAGGAAGGCCTCATGACTCTAATGGCATAAGATTCACCTGTGTGGGTCCAGCACAATGGCTCAGTGGCTCAATCCTCACCTTGCATGCGCTGGGATCCCACTGGGTGCCGGTTCTAATCCTGGCAGCCCTGCTTCCATCCAGTTCCCTGCTTGTGGGCTGGAAAAGCAGCAGAGGACAGCCAGCAGCCTTGGGACCCTGCACCCGTGTGGGAGACCCAGAAGCTCCTGGCTCTTGGCTTTGGATCAGCACAGCTTTGGTCATTGTGGGCATTTAGGGTTTGAGCCAGCACATGGAAGATCTTTCTCTTCTCTCCTCTCTGTCAATTTGCCTTTCAAGTAAAAATAAATAAATTCTGAAAAAAAAAATCCACCTTTCCCAAAGCCAAGGTGCCAGTTACTATCTAGCAATCTGTGAGGCACATGTGAACGGCTTCCAAGCCTGAGTTAAATCCGCGAGCTTTTGCATTCCCTCATGTCTTTCCAAAACATAAGGAACTCAACAAATGTTGCTGCCAGTGATGGGTCTTCTCTCCTTCTGCGACCGTCCAGCTCGGCCTGTCTGCTGGCTGGGCTGACTACTGCTGTCGGGTCTTCTCTCCTTCTGCGACCGTCCAGCTAGGCCTGCGTCTGCTGGCTGAGCTGACCACTGCTGTCTTGGAGGTTCAGGGTTGTCCCTAGGCATGCTGGCTGAGCAACCACTGGTGTCACCCAGATATGGCCTCTGCCTTCTAGACATGTCCCAGCTCCCCAAGTCGATGTCACCTCAAGCCCTGTCCTGAAGCTACATGAGGGCACTTCAGAAAGTTTGTGGGTGGTTGGTGCTACGGCATAGCAGATGAGGCTGTGGCCTGCAGTGCCAGGATCTCAAGTGGGCAATAGTTCTAGTCCTGGTTGCTCTACTTCTGATCCAACTTTTTGCTAACATGCCTAGGAAAGTAGTGAAGGATGCCCCAGTTCATCTCCCTGCACCTACATGGGAGACCCAGAAACAGCTCCTGGCTCCTGACTTTGGCCTGGTTCTAGCAGTCATTTGGGGAGTTAACAAGCAGATCCTTCTCTAAGTCTTCCTTTCAAATAAACAAACAAGTCCTTAATGGAAAGAAGGAAAAAAAAAAGTTTGTGTTATGTGGGATAGAGTATTCTAACGCAAACTCTTTTGAAATTGTTCTTTTTTGGGGGGCAGCCAGGGGAGATTAATTTTTCTTGAGCTTTGCGAAGCATTCTCACTGGTGTGAATTTTAAGTTTTCACATCTAAATACATTTACCTCTTCGTCCCAGGTTCCCTAACTTCTGAAAGCATGCCTGTTTTTGCTGTGTGTCCCTGAGGACATGGCAAACACAAAGCTGTGCTTCCATCAATCTGACTTCCGACGAAGGTTTCCTTGAGAAATGCACTCCAGATTCCTTCACAAAGGGGACCCTGCTAGGGAAGTGCCACCAAAGAGAACCAAGAGGCTGCTGCAGGTACCTGAAGTGCTATGAACGTTGGTAAAGGAGTTGTCAGAGGCACTGTAGGGCCAGGCACCAGGTGAAGGCAGCGAGGTGTTGAGGGAAGAATTAGACCCTTGGGGTGAGAAAGAAGAATGAGTGAGTGTTAACATGAATGTCAATATAACAAGCCAAACTTTGCAGAGTATTTTCTTTAAACTACAATAGGAGAACAAAATGTATCCAGAAAATAAAAACGTACAAAGCAATATTCTAAATCTTCAGGTTAAACCACGAGACACTGGCAAGCACAAAGCCACCGATGGATGACTACAGATCGCTGCCTGCCCCGCTCACCTGTGGTGTTATCCCGCAGCAGCTGATGGTCAGTATCTACAATGGGAGATGTGGCTGTGCCCCCCAGCACGCTTCCTGGGGTGACATAGGGGTCAGATTCAGGGTCAATGTTTTGGATACCTTTCCATGGCACTCCTGGTTGGAATTCTGAGATAAGAACAACAAATGTCAGGGGCAGGAAAACATTCGAAAGTTAAAATCATTTTTTAAATACAAGAAATGGTTCTATGAAAAGTCCAGATGCTTGGATGTACTGTGTCTCAGACATTCATCATTACAAAATATAAATTAAAAGCAGCCTAAACACATCCTCTTCCTAGGAACTCCCCAGGATAAGATGTCTGTCTAGCGAACTGTATGCTGAGGCTCCTGGATCCCTGCCTGGCCCTGTAACCTGACTCTCCTGTTCCCAGGGGAATTTAGGCCTGGAGGAGGAGAAGCAGGGCTAAACATCATGGTGCTTAAAGAACTGTCCAGGCACCAAGGCAAGAAGTATGAGAAAGATCTGGGCTCAAGGTCGGTGATCTTTCCCATTTCTTGCAAAAGAAAACCACATCAGCCCGACAGACACGGCCCACATTACCAGGCACCTGTGCAGGGAGAGCGCCGAGACCCAGACAACACCAGCATTCCCTCACGCTCCGTCCCTAACGTCGATTTTCTACCTTCCCACAGTATGTGTCTTACAGCACACGCTCTGATCCTATCAGATGATTATTCCTAACTGAGCAGAGAGAATGAATGTTTCAGGAAAACGGTGCCAGAAATAAGCTCCGGGAATCACTTCCCGCACATACCTGGAGGCCAACTGGCATTGCTGGATTTACTTCCGAGTTTATTGGTTGGTGGAGATTTGGCAGGTAACCAGCTATCACCAGCAGGACCCGTATGGCCACCCAGTGTGTCACCTGGGATGATGTCAAACTGGTTGTAGGGTGACCCTCCTCGGGTCTTCCCCGGGGCTACTATAGCGCCTGAGAAATGAGAAAGGAAACGATGCACTCAGATGTAGCACTCTGCTTGCCTATTTTTCCTTTCAGAGACATAAACAAGCTGAGCCTTTGGAAGCTTGTGGAGCACAGAGTCCCGGAAGCAGAGGCTGCCCTGGGCCTGGTGCACAGCGGACAGAGGGGAGTTTCCAGAACCTCTCGCTGTCTCAGGGCTACGTACGGGATGCTGCCCACTCCTGAGTACTCCTTTTGGTTTCAAAACCCTGTCATTTAACGAAATTCAGGAAATGTTCACAATCTGAAAATCATATTGTTACCCTCACAATGTCTGTGCTAACAATTTGAGAGTGGGAAAAATACTGAACAAATGAAGCACCTAGGAGGGCTTTTAGCTGCTCTCCACCCACGTTCTTCAGCACGGGCTAGGCCTTGGCTGAGCTAGAAGCAGCAGCATAAACAGAGTCCGCCGGAGCGCAAAGCACCTGTGATTGCTTTCAATCCCAAGGCAATGAGACAGCATCCCCGCCTAGTGCTTCTGCCAGCACAGGATGAGCAGGGAGCCCTGCGGCTCTGAGCTTGGCTGCCTCACACACGAGCCACAGCAGCCCCTTTGGAACTGCCTGCTGGGGGCTTTTCAGCGGGCTCTCAGGTGCCCTTTTCATACATTGTATATGCTTACTGGGAAGATGGGGGGAGATAAGAGCCTAAAGTTCTCAAACTAATAAGAAACAGGAGTGCTTTGCCTTAGAGAAAGCTGAGGGATGTCTATGGGATACTACTCTGTTTCCTCAAATGAATTTCAGGTACTGCACCGTGTCACTTGATCTACTCTTAGGATGCTGCTTCAGAACAGATAACACTGTTCCCAGGGTAACAGCTTAAAACATTTGTGCAACTGCTGATTACAGTAATCAGTTTGGTTTGGCCTAACAAGGAGTATGATCAAAACCATCTCCATGCTCAGCTAAGATGACTTTTGCTATTGTGGAGTCCCTGAGAGAAATCTGGCTTAGGGGTATGTTGGCATGAAGTAGTGGGAAATGAGTAAGTCGGTTTCCTTGGGGATTGCTAAGGAAATGGGGAACACATCAGCGATAAGCTCTAAGAAAGGCCAAGTGAAGATTTCACCTTCAAGACGGCTGGTCGTACGCCACTGTTTTACCATCACACACCTGCCACGTCGCTGGGGATGAGGATTTAGTGACTCAACAGCCAAAAGAAGCAGGGGAAGTATCCAAAGCTACAGATGACACAGGACTCGAAGCCCGACTTGGGAACAGACTTTGTAATTTCAGGAAGCTACTCTTAGTTTTGGGGCCACAAAATTAAACACCAGGGCTTATGCAGAGGAGATGGAAGGTGCCTTGGAGCTCCGTCAGCACCTTGACTGGCTTACTGGAGCGAAGAGACCTGGAAGCCCGCAGCCTGAACGGCTCGGCTGGGCTGAGGGTCAGGCAGGGCGCTGTGGCAGAAAAGCCCAGACACTGTTTCATGCTTGGTTCTCATGGATACAGAGGTGTCCAAGCAAATTACTGTCAGATGAAACACACAGAAACAAAGGCTGGAGGAAGGTGCTGAGGCCTTTCATCTCGTTTGTAGGGAAATGGAGATGCCATCACAGAGTTATGGAGAGGAAGAGTCAGCTCACATTTGCAAGCAAGTCTGCAATGGCCTCAGTTGCTGTCAGGAAGATACACAAGTCAAAAAGAACAAGGAAGCTCTGGGTTAAGTTCGAATCCACATACTCTGACATACCACCTTTTGAAGATTAAAGGATAGAATTTTCCTTTAAAGCTGATGAGTCTAATAATCCAATCTCTCTCTCTAGTGATGTCTTATTCAAAGAGAAGAAAAGAAAAGAAAAGAGAAAAAAAGAAAAGAAAAGAACTGATTCTAATCTCTTGGCCAATTTACTGGGCTTTTACCCTGATGGATGCTCCAGTCTCATGGCAGATGGGAACTTCCACTCTCCATAATTAGAGCCAGTGACATGCTAAATTTCTTACGACCTAGAATAATGCCTCAATCTTCCTGTCCAAAGTGATCCTGAGGTTGGGAGTGGGAGAGTGGGGACCTGTGTTACAGGACCAGGCCCAGCACAGGCCAACTCCTGTGTGTGTCTGGCGCTCACCATTTTTGTGCATATTGGCTTCCTGTGTGGCCACAGAGGGCAGTCCTTCCATCATGGAGGTCCACTGTTTAAAGCGAGACTCAGTCCCAGCCTCTTTTCCGCCAACCATGCCGTAGTCCATGCCGCCAGAGCTGAAGCCTGCAACAGAGAACTTGTCTCACACCTTTCTATACACTGCGGTGCCAGAATCTGTCGGCTCTCAGGCACAAACCATAGATGATTCCATTTGTCAACTCAAACACCAATTTATAAAACCTGTCCATAAACGCGTGCGCGCGCGCACACACACACACACACACTGTTTCAAATCTCTGGTGTTAGCTTTTGTTTGGTAACAAAGTGATGGCTTTGGAGCAGGTGTTTAACCCAGCGGTTGAGATGTAGTTTACACAGCAGAATGCCTGAGTTCAGCACCAGGCTCTGGCTCCTGACTTCATTTTCCTGCTTACGCAGATCCTGGGAAGCAGTAGCGGTGGCTCTAAGAGCTGAATTCCTGATTCATGTGAAACTTGGATTGAGTTTCTGGCTCTGGTTTTGGGCCAGCCTGGAGGAGCAGCTGCAGGCACCCAGGGATGGGCCAGTAGATGGGAGTTCTCTCCCTTTTGTGATCAGTCTACGCCTTTCAAATAAAAATGACGGCTGTTTGCTAATGTGGGGAAGTGTGTGAGATTGCCACTGAGTTAGATTCAGGTGAGGACACTTGTGCATGCGTGTTCACTCAGCAACGTGTGTGTCAGACAGTGAGCTGGGGTTAGCCACCTGCCTGAGCTGGCGAAGACACAGGACGCCCACATGCAAGAAAAGCAGACAGGGTCAGGCCAAGGCTGTCTGGGATTTGGGGAGGAAAAGCTCTGCAGTCCTGGGGCCCAGGAAACTGAGCACAGAACTCCGACTCATGGCACTCAGGGTGTTTAGGGAACACGGAGAGGCTCAACGTGACTCCAGAGTTTAGCAGACAGGGGATGAAGCGAGGCAGAGGATGGTGAGAAATGAAAGGTCCCGTCAAGTAGGTTCTCACTTTATCAGGCTAAACAGTTGGTACTTTTTTCTCTGAGGTAGAAGTTTTTAAGCAAGGGAGAGAGAGAGAAAAAGACTAAAAGGTTTATGCTTTAGAAAGAGAACTTGGCAGGGGCTGGTGGTATGCTGTGAGAGGTAAAGCCAAGGCCAGTGTTACTGGCATCCCCTTTCAGAGTTCAAGGCCCGACTACTCCACTTCTGACCCAGTTCCCTGTTCATGTGCCCAGGTGCGTGGGTCCCTGGCACCTATGTGGGAGAACTGGGTGGAATTCCAGACTCCTGGCTTCTATTTCGCCCAGAGACCTGGCTGTTGGAGCCATTTGGGAGGTGAAACAGCAGGCAGAAGATCTTTCTGTTGCTTGTCTTTCAAATGAAATAAAAAGTAAATTTGAAAATTTCTAAAGCCGAAGTATCACTATTTATATAAAGAAATTGGTTTTCTTATACTGCAACCCCAGGGATGCTTCTTGGAAAAATCATGTTTTTGCTTGTGTGAGAGAGTGAAAAGCAGGCTAAGTACCTGGACAGCAGGCCACCTAAAGGTCAGCTCCAAGCAGTGGGAAAGTATTTATTTTTATTGGAAAGGCAGATAAACAGAAGACAGAGAAGACGACCTTCTACCTATTGATTCACTCTCCAAAACACTGCAATGGCTAGAGCTTTGCCATTCTGAAGCCAGAAGCCTCTTTCGGGTCTCCCACGTGGGGCAGGGTCCCACTTCTTTGGGCTGTCCTCGACGCTTTCCCAGGCCACAAGCAGGGAGCTGGATGGGAAGCGGGGCCACCGGCACATGAACTGGTGCCCATATGGAATCCTGGTGCATCAAGTCGAGGACTTTAGCCACTAGGCTACTGTGCCAGGTCGATGAAAGAGCTTTTGAAAGCAACGCAGGATTCCAGGGACCAGCACTTTGACAGTTGGTTAAGCCACAGCATGTGCTGCCAGCATCTAAGACGGGCACTGCTTCAAGCCACAGCCGCTCTGCTCCTGACCCGCTTCCCTGCCGATGCATCTGTGAATGCAGTAGCAGACGCCCCTATTACCGTCAGGGGAGACCTGGGTAAAGCTGCAGGCTGATGGCTTCAGCCTTGTCCAGCCTCAGCAACTGCAGCTGCTGGGAAGTGAACCCTTAGAACTCTCATTTGTTGTCCTTCCTTCTCTCGGTAACTCTTGCAAAAAACAAACAAATCTTGGGTGCGTGTGTGTGTTATAGTGCCATAAGCAGAAACGATGGGTGGACTACTTCCAAACCATGCTGTTCTTTGCACCTGGAACACCACTGGCTGTTTTGTGCTCAGAGTAAGTTCAGCTCAACAGACATTTGTCGATAGCAGTCTGCCAGGATCAGTATTAGCTGAGGTGCAGGCCGAGGTAAGACAAATTCCCCTGCCTTCCTGGGATCCCCTTTAAGCAGGACTTCCCTTTATTGTGGATCATTCCTGCTAGCACCATCCTTGCTGTTTTTGAAGCTGGCATTTTCTCCAGCCTTCACACCCTACTTCATCGTGCAGCCAGCACTAGCTGCCATGTCTTACAATCTTGAACAAACACTGGAATTAATGTGTCCTTGCCATGATCACTCACGGAACCAGCACTGTGGTGCTAATAGCCTAATTCTTCCCCCATGACACTGAGTACCCCAAATGAGTGTTGGTTCGTGACCTGGCTGTTATACTTCTGATCCAGCTCCCCACTTACGGCTAGAAAAGCAGTGGAGTGTTGGGGGCACTGACAATTTTCTTTCCTGTGATTGGCCCTTTGCCCTGTTGGTCTGCCTTGGTTATCTTTAAGCTGATTAGACAGGTTTGACAGCTAAACGGGTGTGTGTGTGTGTTGGCAGGGGAGGGGCATCAGCGTAATGGAAACAACAGACATAACGGTTTTTAATGGAAGATCAGAATAGAAGCACCTCGGAGACTCTCAAGTGTTGGGTAATTTCTTCCGCGGGACAGGAGACCCCGATAGTGGAGGGCAGCTCAAGCTCACATTGTGGGCTCCTACACCCACAATGGAGCCCCAGAAGCAGCATCTGGGTCTTGGCCCAGCTCTGATCACTGAGGCCATTTGGGAAGTAAGCCAGAGGATGAACGAAACCTGTTGCTTTTCTCTCTGTAACTCTGTCTTTCAAATAAAAATAAGCAAATCTAAAACAAACAAACTCTACTGTTTTTGTAATGATAAAACAGTAAGTCATAAAAGAAAAAAACTCTATTCACAATTATACATCCTAACACAATCAGGTCATGACACAATTTGACATAAATACAAATGTGTCCTATTATAATCAAAAATGCTTCTACACTTTTCACTGGGTAGCCCACATAAATATTACTATTTTTTAAAAAGATTTATTTTTATTAGAAAGTCAGATATACAAAGAAGAGGAGAGACAGAGAAGATCTTCCGTCCACTGACTCACTCCCCAAGTGGCCACAACGGCTAGAGTTGTGTCGATCTCAAGCCAGGAGTCCAAAGCCTCTTGTGAATCTTCTACATGGGTACACAGTCCCAAGGCTGTGGGCCATCCTCGACTGCTTTCCCAGGCCACAAGCAGAAAGCTCGATGAGAAGCAGGGCTGCTGGGATTAGAACCGGCACCCATATGGGATCCCAGTAAGTGCAAGGTGAGGACCTTAGCCACTAGGCTACTGTGCCAGGGCAATATTATTAATTTTGATGAATTCTTAATTAAAAGTAAAATATTGGAAAAGCAGGCTCTAGCAAGATTATTTTGTTGTCCAATTACTCCATATATCCATGGAAAATGAAGACTCAGTATGAAATGAAAGTGCTCATCTAAGTCCTATTTAAAAAATATTCATGACAAAGTATGACAAAATCTTATTCATGGAGGAACTTAAAGAAAGGAAAAGGAGGACTCCTGTTATAGATCACTTAGTTCTCTCCATTCCTTTGTTGAGTGCATATCTTTCTCCCTAACCCAATGACACAAAAACAGAATTTTTGGATAGGTAATGACCTGACCAGACGGTTAGGTACAGTTTCAGTTTTGCTAAAAGCACAGAATCACAGGCCATATATCTTCACAACAGAGTTTTAGTAAAGGATTAGCTAAGCATTCAAATTTTTATTTATTTATTTTTACTGTAATTTAAGGCAGATTTACAGAGAGAAAGGAGGAACAGAAAGATCATCCATCCACTGGTTTATTCCCAGGCAGCAACAGCTAGAGCTGAGCAGATGTGAAGCCATGAGCCAGTAGCCTCCTCCAGTTTTCACATGTGGGTGCAAGCCCCAAGAATCTGGGCTATCCTTGACTGCTTTCCCAGGCCACAAGCAGGGACCTGGATGGGAAGTGGAGCAGCCAGGACATGAACTGTTGCCCATATGGGATCTTGGAGCATGCAAGGTGAGGATTTAGCCACTGAGTCATTATGCTGGGGCCTTGTGTACATTTCAATAGACCATGACAGCTGCACAACAGGTTGCTTTTCACAAACACATGAAGTCAATGTCTGCTAAGTTGGAAGCTTGGCTCAACTATGTACTGTGTGGTGGGAGCTTTGGATGGCATAGAAACTGGAAGTGCCTTGAACACCTTGCCTGTATACTCGGAACAAGAACATCTACCCACCTTGTACAGACTTGGCACACCAGCGCTATCACATAGTGGGTATATCACAAATCCACATACCAGCGCTATCACATAGTGGCCCATCGTGGGTTTAGACAGGGAGTTTCTAAAGGGTAGTTTTCAGGACAAGCAACTTACCTGAACCATATCCAGGTATTGGCCCTTTGGTTTGAAGGTCGGGGAGCCCCACATTCAGTGCATTGGGTACCATGTTGTCCAGATGTGGCTTGGGCCCAACAGGGTGGGACGGCGAGTGCTTCATGCTGGGCTGCCTCTGCTGTTGCTGTTGCAGCGCACTCACCATCCGGGCCAGCTGCAGGGGCAGGGCCAGCGCCAGGAAGAGAGGACAAGCAGTTAGTGACTTATCCCAGTTTGGGGGTTAGGGGAGAAGGGTGCTCAAGCACTAAGACATACTGCTCACCCAGGGCACCAGGGGCATCCTCCCTGTGCCACATACCTGCTGCTCTTGCTGCTGGCGCACAGCTTGAGAAATCTTTCTCTGGTTCTGCAACAACTGCTGTTGCTGCTGCTGCTGTTGCAGAAGAAGCTGACAGGCCTACAAAATATGGAAGGGAAAGGACCATGGCTTCCTGAGGGGCCGCACAGCGAGGACGGAAGTGTGCACAGGGGACACAGAACCGAAGGGACCTCTCCTGCCTACATTTCCCTTCCAGCTGGGCCGACTTACCAACCCTTGATCATACTCAGTGCATTGTAAATTGTGAACCAGTGGCCCTTGAAGGCATTCAAGGCAGCAAAGACAGATAAAGGAAATAAAAGAATAAAGAAATAAAAAAAAGCGAGCCTTAGGGATCACAGGAAAATCTGCTACTTACCAACTGGAACTGGGGAATCTGTGGAAGCTGGCTCAGCATGGCAATCTGTTGCGGGGATAACTGGGGCCCCACATTGAAAAGACCTGGATTCAGGCCACTGTTAGGAAACTGCTTAAGCATTGAGGCAGAAACCTGGCCAAAAAAGGAAAATTTTTTAAAAAAAATTAAGGAATCCTTAGAATTGAGTAAAATAAAATATTTTCCCCCTGTGAATGATGAATCTAAAACAAAATGTCAATTTTTTCCCTTGAAAAATACTTAATGGCATATTTCATACCATGGTCATCTCTCAGCACAGTGTAACAGCTTTTAATTTTCAGTCTGCATTTCCACAATGAAAATGACTAATTTTACAATCAGGAAAAAAAAAAACCTCCAAGAAAAAAACTCTGATGACAATATGGTTTGAGAAATTATTATTGGAAATGTGCCATAAAACAAAATACACAAAGCTAAATGAACATGTGCTCTTAAAGCAGTACAATACTTCTGTCATGCAAATAGGAAAAACTGACTGCTAAACAGTTTCCACACCTCACACTGAAGTCTCAGAGAGACCACAAAAAAGGCCAGGAAGGTCAGCTGTCTGCCTGGTTCTTGGCAGGCAGGTGCCAGGAAGCCGGGTGATGGTGGAAGGGTTCGCTCCCTCCCCACCCTGGACTCCCAGCTGCAGCCAGTGATGTGTTCTCCGCACCACAGCGCCACGGAGAATAAACTCAGCGCCTCTTCTGGGAGCCACAGCAGCATGCAGGCGGACTCCACTGCCAGAGGCTGCCTCACCGCTGGGCCGGGCTCCCGCCCTGCCATTTCTAAGCATGTGACTCACAGCTCACAACTCAGTTTACTCTTTTGGGTCTCCATAAACAGAATGATAAGCATGTGAACCTCAGTGGGTTGTTGGAGAATTGTCAGGCAATCCATGTCAAAAGTGTAGATGTGTATTCCACAAATTCACTGCCTGGCTCTTCGGGCATCTAGGGACAGTGACCATGCTTCCCTAGCACCTCTCGTGAGGACAGACACTGCCTTGCTGGCTGCATTAGCAGGGATGCAAGCCCTGCAGTCAGTTGGCTTTGAACCCACTGCATAACAATGTTGGCCCCTTACTCAACTGCTTCATCATTTTCTGATTCATTGAAATAAAAAGGAAAGCTTGTCAAAAGGCCTATTAACGATGAGATACAACAACTGTATTGTTCCTGTAATTAGCATTTCTGCCAATCAATGAAGGGAATGAGCCGAAACTTGTTAGCAAACTAAAACCATCAATGACTTTTTATAGGTGATCATAAGCCATCTTCATGATGAGCTAGTCTAGAATTTTGTCTGGAGTTAGCTCAACAGTCCTTGCTTCTCCTTTTCAGAAATGACTCAAGGCAGTAGGCAGTCAGCAGGTAAGATGCCCAAGTCTCCTACGTGAGTGCTCAGTCTGACTTCTGGCTCCTGACTGCAGGTTCCCACCAAGGCTGACCCTGCAAGGCAGCAGCAATGACACGCACACGGGAACCTGCCCAACCCCAGGAACTGATCCCAAGTATATGGCAGCTCTACGTCGTCAAAGTAAAATCATTTCTTGGTTTATATATATATAAATATATATTAAATATATATAAATGTATATTATATAATGTATAATATATATTTATATATCAATATATTATATATATACTTATTTAAAGGCTTATTTGAAAGAATTATAGATTAAGAGCAAGAGAAGGGGAGATCCAAACGCTGATTCACTCCCCAGATGGCCAAGGCTGCGCCAGACTGAAACCTGGAGTTTCTTCTGGGTCTCCAAATCGAATGGCAGGGGCCCCAGTATTTGGACTACCTTCCACTGCTTCTCCCAGAGCATTGTTAGTGAGCTGGATCAGAGGTGGAGCAGCCAAGACTCAAGGCAGCACCCAGTGTGGGATGCTGGTATCACAAGCAGTGGCTCTTCCTCCTATACGGCAACACGAGTCCCAATAAATTTCTTAAAAATCAATGTTTTAAACTATTGAAAATTTCCCTCATTCTCCTCACTTGTAGAGGAGGGGTTCCTTCCTCCTATTTCGGACCTGAGGCTCGGCTCACAGGGACACCTGCCTTGAGCACACCTCACCCACACTGGTCCTTGCTGTTGCTGTGTTTTCCATCTTCTGAAGATGGCCCTCCAAGAACTGAGGCTCTCAGAAAGCTTCCCACTGACTCTTGTCACCGCACTTTTCTTTAGCATCCTCAACAACACATGCCTTTCTTCTGAATGTGTGTGGCTCACCAGCTCATTTTCTTTTTTTAAAGATTTTATCTACGTATTTATTTATTTATTTTGGAAAAGCAGATCCAAAGAGAAGAGGCAAAAAAATGTTCCAACTGCTCGTTCACTCTGGTAACGACTGGAGCTGAGCCGATCTGAATCCAGGAGCCAGGGAACTTCTTCTGGATTTCCCATGTGGGCACAGTGTCCCAAAGACTTGGGGCATCCTCCATTGTCTCCCTATGCCATAAGCAGGGAGCTGGATGAGAAGTAGAACAGTGGGACATGAACTGGTGCCCACTTGAGATACTGGCGCTTTGTAATAGGAGGATTAGTCAATTGAGCCATTTTGCAGGACCCAAAATAAATAAATCTTTAAAAAAAGAAAAAAGCAATGTCTTCCCCAGCTGCTTCCTGCCTATCCTCTAAGAGAGCCCTTGTTTGAGTTTTCCTTTGCATTCCTGACTACCACAGATGAGATCGCAACAGGGACATGTATAAAACATCTGCTTTACGTTCAGCATGAGAAACATGCTCTCCACAGCATTCACAAAGATGTTTATTTCTACTTGAAAGTCAGAGTTACACAGAGAAAGGGAGACACACTGAATTTTCCCTTTTCCAGGTTCATTCCCCAATGGTACAACACAGAGCTGGACCATTCTGAAGCTGGGAGCCAGAAGTTTCCTGCAGATCTCCCAAGTAAGCATTGGGGTCCAAGGTCTTGAACCATCCTCCCGTGCTTTCCCAGACCATTAACAGGGAGCTGGACCAGAAGTAGAATATCCAGGATTTGAACCTTGGCCTATATGGGAGGCCAGCAAAGCAGGTGGAGGGTTAGTCTGTCAGCCACTATGCTGGTCCCATCACAGTATCGCCAAATAATAATCCCTTCCCACTCCTTTGAATTTACCCCAGTGGTCACTGGTGTGAGCTGACACATTGTCTCTGATATAACAACTGTAAACTCATATTAGTAACAGTTGAGTTAAAGGGTGTAATGCGGATCCATCCTGTGATATCAGAATCATTTTCCAAAACAGAACCCTGGGCCTGGAGCAATGGCCTAGTGGCTAAAGTCCTTGCCTTGAACATGCCGGGATCCCATAGGGGTGCTGATTCTAATCCTGGCAACTCTATTTCCCATCCAGTTCCCTGCTTGTGGCCTGGGAAAGCAGTGAAGGACGGCCCAAAGAACTGGGACCCTGCGCCCGTGTGGGAGACCTGGAAGAAGCTCCTGGCTCCTGGCTTTGGATCGGCGCAGCACCGGCTGTTGCAGTCCCTTTGGGAGTGAATCACTGGACGGAAGATCTTCCTCTCTTTCTCCTCTCTCTGCATATCTGACTTTACAATAAAAAATTAAAACCTTTAAAAAAAAAAACAGAGCCCTATCCCAGCCAATGATCTGTGAAATCATATGCCTCACCTCCAGGGAAACTTTCAGCTTTCATTTATTTGTTTATTTTAAATATTTACTTTCATTTTTTTTGAGAGGCATAGAGACAGGGACATAAAGAAAGGAATCTTCCAAATGCTGGTTTATTTTCCCAATGGTGACAGCTACAGCTGGATCAGGTTAAAGGCACGAGCTTGGAACACAACCTGGGTTCCCATGCAGGGTTTCAGGGGTGCAAACACTTGAGCCCGGCACGGTACATGCTAGCAGGAAGCTAAATGAGGAGCCAGCCTAGGATTTGAAGCAAGGGCTGTGATATGGGACGGGAGAGACCTCTGAGCAAATGTCTTTTGACTGACACAGGTGCACATGTGACTGCTTCGGATCTGGATGAAGCTTCTAGTTCCTAGCTGAAATGGGGTCCAGCCCCAGGCATCTGGGGAGCTAACCAGAGGAATGGGCTAACCAGAGGAAGGGAATTTTATCTCTCATGTTTTTTTTTTTTTTGGTTGTTGTTTTGTTTTTTAACAGGGGAAAAAAAAGAAAGAAGAGAAAAAGAAAGGAAAAAAGCTCCAGTAAATCAATCAGCCACTCTCTGGTCAACTAGCTTTTCTTCAGTTTTGGGAACGGCTGTCATTCCTTTCTAAGCACCCACACTCTTCATAACCCCGCTCCACCCCCTCTCATATTACTCAAAACGAGCTTACAAAACTACTGTTCAAAGTTAACCATGTGTATGATGTACCCCTACTGAAACTCACTACGGAAGACACAGAAATATTCATATACTAATAGCAAAAGTCTAGAAACAATCCAAACGTCTTGGTGGTAACCAGGTAAATTATGGATTATGGTATAATCCTACACGAAACAGTCTACGAATGTAACAGCCCAAACCAACACAGGAAAATCTTACTCATTATGTCAAGCTATAAAAGGGGTGGGAGGTGTGATTTATGCACCATACAGGAAATGCAAAGGGGAAAACTGGGACCTCCTGTTTGAAAGACAGTGCCAACATTGTGGTGCAGTGGGGTAAGCTGCCACCTGTGATGCTGGCATCTTACACTGTAGCACCAACTCAAGCCCTAGCAGCTCTGTCTGATCTAGCTCCTGCATACCTACTTGGGAAAGCAGTGGAAGACAGCCTGAGGGCCTGCACCCCGCCCTATCTGTGGAGGATGCGCACGGAGTTAGTTTGTGGTTCCAGGTTTTGGCTCAGGCCAGCAACTGAATCCGCGGGTGACAAATTTCTTTCTTTCCTTCTTTCTCTCTCTCTTTGACTGTCTTTCAAGTGATTTTTTTAAAATGTTTATGCCTAACTTGGTAGAGAAGCTTGCCAGTGGGTGGGATAGGACAGCAAATCTCAAAGATAGACTGAGACAAGAACAGGAGTGCTCACAGCCAGGCATTCCCACAGTGTCTAATCGGCATCATCTCGTCTGGTCCATAGACTGATCTCTATGGACACTGTGGAAGTCACACAGAGGAGGACTTGCTAACTAGCCTTGCTCAGCCTCTCCCTTCCTCAGCTCAGTTACGCCATCTTTCTCCCAAGGAGACCTAAGAGAAGCACCTGGAGGCTCCCAGCAAATGGCTCTGCATACTGAGATACAGAGAAACCAAAGTGCAGTTTTTGCACATTCCTGTTGCAGGCAGTTAATTATTCTGGCTGAAAAGCCCTCCAATTTCCAGCTGAGTTACAGAAAAGTGAAGGTCTTGTTGCAATCAATATGGCATTCAAAGAAGTATTGCAGGTGCAAAACGGCCGGAATCTGAAGGCAAGATAACAGCCTGCCAGGAACTGTTACTTTCTGAATCTCTTGAGTAGCTAGGGGAAAAAGACAACTGTACAAAACCAAGGCCTGGGGCACTTATTAAAAAAACCCTTAAAGATAAGTTTCTCAGTCTTTGTCTGTTGACATTAAATAACGACTGCTCCTATAGAGCGGTTAAGACAGCTATACAATTTGAGGTTGGTGTTGTGATGCAGTGGGTTAAGCCACTGCTTGTGACACCAGTATCCTACATCCGAGTGCCAGCTTGAGTCCCAGTTGCTCCATTTCCAATCCACCTTCCTGCTAATGTGCCTAAGAAGGCAGCAGGTGATAGCTCAAATATATTGTGCCTTGCCATTCAAGCAGGATGCCTGGATGGAGTTCCTGGCTCCTGCCTGGTCCAGCTTTAATTACTGTGGCCATTTGGTGAGTAAATGCATAGAACATCTTCTGTTTTTGTTATTTGCCATTTAAATAAAGCTAATTAAAAAACTGGATGGGGGGCTTGGTACAGTGGCCTAGCGACTAAAGTCCTTGCCTTGCACGTCCGGGAACCCATATGGGCACCGGTTCTAATCCTGGCAGCTCCACTTCCCATCTAGCTCCCTGCTTGTGGCCTGGGAAAGCAGTCAAGGACGGCCCTAAGCCTTGGGACCTTGCACCTGCGTGGGACACCCAGAAGATCCTGGCTCTTGGTTTCGGGTTGGCTCAACTCCAGCTGTTGTGCCCACTTGGGGAGTGAATCAGCAGATGGATGATCTTTCTGTCTCCTCTTAGTAAACCTGACTTTCCAATTTAAAAATAAACACATCTTTAAGTAAACAAATAAGGATGTAGATTTGGTATTTATCAACATTTCATTTTTAAAGTTTTATTTATTTATTTATTCACAAATAAATAAATAAATATTTGGGTGGACAATTTCTAGAAGAATTTTTTTCTTCTTTATCTCAATTTTCAGAGTGCTTATCATGACCCGTCTGTTGTTTTTTTTAACACCAGAAATGCCAAGGAGGAAAAAACAACCTATAAATTCAAGATTTAATATTGTTCCCATGACGCACTAAATGTTAATCATGGTTTTGCTAAATCAGCGTGTTTCATAAACAGAAGGAACACAAGTGCTTGTCATTCATAAAGCAGAGCAGATGCTGTGCTAGTAAAGAGATCCACAGCACTAAAGTCTCCCAAAATTCACTGTGTTTTCCTAAAAACCGTACTCTCAAAATCCTTCTGGGTACAGGTATCAGTGCTTAAGATGCCTGCTTCTCACACAGGAGCATCAGGGTTCCAGTCCAGCTTCCTTCTAATTTCTCCAGCACACCACAGGAGGCAGGGAGTGATGGCTCAGGTACGTGGGCCCCTGCCTCGCATGTGGGAGTTCTGAGGGATCCAGAATCGGAAAACTCCCCCTTGGCCTGCGCGGCAAGTCCTCCAGTGCAGTCTGCTTCTGACATGGTCACATCAGAACATGTGGAGCAGTTTTAATTCCATGCAATTAAATCAATGAGAAAGTAGAAAAATAGGAGATCTAAAAATAAAATCATCAGAAGTTTTCCAAGTAAAACCATCTACTTTTTTTTTTATACAAAATGAAATAAAAATTTTTTTTTCAATAAAAAATGAAATTCGGTATTTTATTCTACAAATCTTGATTTTGGGCATCTCAACTTTACCATGCTTTGTACGTGCACAAAGCCCGTGAGCTGATAACTGCTAACTACCTGCACCCCCTTCGTTCTGAGATTGAGAACGCGAGCAGCTTACCTGGGGAGAAATAAACTGGGGAGGCACTTGCGCCCGGAGACCAGGGGAATTCAGCGGCTGCACAGGGGTGTGCAGGCCTCTCGATTGTGCTGTGCTGTTTCCAAACAAGCCATGATTACCGCCCTGCAAACAGAACAGCGACAGTGAGGGCTCCAGTTGATGTCAGAAAAGGCAAGTAAGAAACAGTCCTGGCTTCTAGCTCTCAGCAGGGTCATGCACTGTGTCTCATGGGACCACAGGACGACTTTCTCCCTGGGAAGTGCACATCCTGCCGCGTGGGGGGCAACTACCGAGGCCCAGTCCTGGGCCCACCAACACCATCTGTGCAGCCTGAGGAGCTCTACAAACCAGAAGGATGAAATGTAACCAACATTAGAAGCAGCACTAACATTCAGGCAATGTAATGCTGATTTAACTACTCCCCACTGTCCTTTTCTTAAGACTGAATTTACAAACTTGATTCTCAAATATCATTTGGTATCCCACCTAAAAGACAACTGAGTAAAAAAATGTGGCTCAAGAATAGGATGATTGTAAAAGCCACCACAACGCTCCATCACAGAATCACTGAATCCAGCAATGAGCTTTGCACCACGGGAGCCTCCTCCAGGTCTACACCCTCCTTTCTGTGTGGGATCCGCTTGACCCCTTCTTTTGCTAGATAAGGAAATATGAATCACTCACAGGGGAGATCAAAAGGATAAAAGTAAGAAATCATCACAGGGATACAAAAACAAACATGACTCACCTGTAACTTCACATTCAATCCTATGAACAGCAATCTAGCTAACAATAAACTTTCCTCTCTTATTTCTGGGGGATCACCCCACCAGACACACTTCCGCTGCACCACTCCCAGCTGTAGAAAGCTGTGTCCATGCCAAGATCTCCTTTCTGACTTGCTTCCGGCCATGAAAAATCCTCCAGCAGAGACATCCCATGGGCTAACCTGCTGGTGCGCTCCCCCTGCCTGGGGGTCCTTCCCGCACAGCTGCAAGGCCCAGGCCACAGGCCATCCTCATCAAGGACATCTTTCTTGGAAGGTTTATTCCTCATTTCACACTTAAATTTTTAATTGAGCCATATCTATGCTATCAAAACACTGAAATGGTAACGGGACCCATCACCAAACTCCGCCAAAGCATCTCCTTCTCTTGCCTGCCTAGAAGTTCTCTGCATTCCCAAAACTCAGCGAAGCCCTGGTCTGCAGGAAGTACATCATTTGCAAATGTCGACCATCCACCAATTTCACACACTTGCAAGCACGTCCGTGGCAGTGGCTGCACCCTCCTCCTACCAAGTACGTGTGGTAGAAGCCACCACCTTTGTCTTATTCCTGGAACCCTGGGGATTGAGGTCATTTTTAAATAATTTTGTAACGGTATCATTAATTTCTAGAACACTAAGCATACTTCATGATGCTTCATGATTCGAAAATAGACTTTAAGGGACTGCTACAGAGAAATTAATAAACACTGAAAATAAGAATGATTACAAACATAAAGAAGAAATGGCAATTAAAATTTGTGTATTTTACAAAAAAAAATCCACTATGAATTTTTTGTCACTCGAAGGGTTGTTTAGACAGAGCAAGCCTTTAATTGCAGAAACCCTACTCTCCACGGGTTCAGTTGCAGTAAACTGTCACCCCAGGGTAAAACCGCCTGACTCTGAGGGTTCTCGCACATGGCAGCCGGTAGCAGCTTGGCTAACTAATCAAGCCCAGAAAAAGAAGAAACATTCATTTCATTAAAAAAAAAAAAAATTACACTAGGTTCTTTCTCGCACTAACAGAGGGATGGCCTTGCTGTTAAATGTCAGCTATTTACAACTGGGGTAAAGTCCTTGCCAGAATCAACGTTTTGGCAAATACGGAACTATATTAAACCTTCAATCTCTCCTCTGAGAAAGAATTACTTCAGAGAATTTCCCTTTTTAAAAAGTTTTTGTAAAACCAAGCCCTATTTTCTCTTCCCAGCCAGCAGATTCCACTCTGCTCTGCCAAAGATCTGAGGGTTTCCATTATCCAGTGTCTCGAAAGCCCACAAAGCATTTTGCTAAATCTGAGTGGGTGACAGCAGAGGCCAGTCAATAGCAGTCCATCGGACAATGTCTTTTCCATAATCTACAACAGGACACAAGCTGTTGGTTTTCTTGGCTCAGATAGAGCTTTTGGCAGCGATATATTTAGAGGCTGTCTAATCTAACTTTTTCAAAATATATAGAAACTAGAAAAATGGTAACCCAAAACCATGTGTGAATGTGGTTAAAGCTTGACTGCTGAGAGCTACTCTTCGACTACAGCGCATCACTCAGGAAAGTCTAGAACAAAAAGAATCAAACTACAAAGCTGCCTGGAGTACTCCAAAGAATAAAAGTTGAGCATTTTGTTTTTAATGAAGCTATGAAGTATACTAACTGTGTGTGGAAATAGTCTAAGAAAATGCATGTCTATATCTGTGTTGGACTTGCATACCCCTAACAATGATCTTCACAGCAACCCACAGATAGAGAGAAAGTGGGCTGTGGTAGAGTTCAATGCCTAAGCCAGTGTGAGTGCCTGCGTCATCAAATCTGTGTACCGACAGCATTTGCTGATCACGTGATCTCAGAGCAACCATAGTGTTAAGCCTATGTTTTCTATACCGCACCCCTAAATAAAACAGCGCCCAGAAGACAGATGTCATAGTTTCTTCAGTTTCTTTCCTGTTTCTATAAGTAATACACATCCATGTCCTTTATGGAAGCATTAAGAAAAACGGTCAAATATAAAGGAAGAAAGCAAGAAATCACCAGAAACTCCCAATTCAGAGTTAACCATCTGGAATACAGGGCTGCATGAAAGCTGCTTTTTGCAATGTGCTCAGACAACAACGGGAGAGCCCAGGACGAGCCTGTGTGCACCCTGCCTGTGGGCGCAGAGGTGCCGGCCACCACCCTCCCGGGGAGACACGGACACAGCTCACGCTTGCCAGCGGTGTGACTGCCGTCTGTCCACGAGATCTTTAGGTGAACGTCATGGGGACTAGCAAGTGGTCAAGTATGCGTGGGAAAGTCACTGCTGCCTCCAGTAACCCCAAGCCAACCGGGGGGTTGACAGAGCCCTGCTCTGCCCCCTCAGGCCCGAGAAAGCGAGCAGGCCTCATCAGCCCTCCAGCTGTGCTGGTTTTGCTTCTACGGCACAGCCTTTCCTCAGAGTCTCACCAGCTATGAAAGTCACCCCTCTCTAGGTGATTGTGGTATTCTACACCTAAATACCAGATTTTAAGATGTAGCAATTCTCAAATGCTTAATCTCATCAGTTTTGGCTGATTTTCAAGTACTTAGTAGGTTCGTGAAATTGAAGATTTCCAACGTGTGTTTCTATCACCCAGTGTACTGTTAACACGTGTGGATGCACTGCTGAATCACTTCTCAGGCACCACTGAGGCTTCTTCAGCATTTTCCCGTCAGCTAGTATAGTAATGTGAACTTATGACCGAAAATGAGAAGACAAAAGAAACAGGATTAAAATAAAATCCATGTCAGGAAACATGAAGAGAGATGGATCTATGGGCGGAACGATCTAAAACCTAGACCTTATTATCATCCTGTGCAATCAGTAATCAACAGATTTTCCAAGACAGACAAATGATGCAATCAACTGCAGACCAGGGCCAAGACGAGGCCAGAGCCAAGCAGTCACAGATTCCAGAGGCCTCCTTACTTGTCTAGCAGCGAAGTTTTGGGGGTTGGGCCCTGTGCCGATTGCTCCAAGGCTGACGTTGGGCAGTGTGGAACCCGAGGGAGACAGCTTGTAGCTGGGAGAAGGGGAGAAGGGAGAGCAGGGAGCCTCATCCCCAAGGCACCCATCTTGATTGGAGAAAGGCAAAGTCAGCTGAAAAGCAGTAGGAGTGAGCCAATCACAACGAGTGTTGGTTAGTGAGGCAACAGAACGAGAGGAGAAAGGGAGAAACACGAGGAATAAACAAAGTTAGAGAGTCTGAGCAATCCCCCAGGCTGGAGCTGGGCATTGGTGACTGTTCCACGTGGCCCAACAGCCACCACCTGCCATCCCTTTGATGTCGTTTTCTGATGCTGGAGTTACTCACACAGTCTGTCCACAGCAACAACACAAAAACTGCCAGACACTGGACTTTCACGTCTGTGACAGTGACTGCTTCTTCTGAGTTTACTGCGGCCTGGACCAGCAGCAACACTGCAACACTGTTAACATTGTGCCAGGTGAAAGATTCTTGAGTTTAAGACCAGGAGTATTGGGAATTGGTATTCTGAATCAAGGAATAAACTCTTCCTTAGAAATAATAATAATAAAAAAATCAAACCAGCAGGTATGAATTACTTGTTAAATCAGGTAGTTGGGAAGTAGAACAATACACTATAACTAAAAACAGACTTGTAGGAAATGGGGAAGATGAACCAGTTTGCTCAAATCTGGAAGGCAAGGCCTTAGAAGACCTGGACTATCTGCACAGAACTCGATTTAATCAGCAGAGAAAACAACACAAAATAAATTGCTCCCTAAAATTTCCTTTGCATTTTCTGAGAGTGCATTTCCCCTGCGATAAATGTTAGGTCATCCCCCACTCGGAACATGACAGAGCTTTCAAAACCAAGATTACCTTCACAACACTCAATGCTACGACAAGCAGATGATTCTAACCGTTTAATCACGTACAACATCGATTATTTTCATAATTTTAAATGTAGGAGATACTTGTGTTCTGTTCATTTACCTTAGCGATTCTGCACTTCTTCCAGAATCAGTGATATCAAAATACAAATGAAACCAACCAGTTCTTATGAATGATTATCTTAAATAAAAGGTGTGACTCACCTTCTCAAAATAAGGCCCACTCTCTGTGGTTCCCATGTCTTTGGAATTAGGTGGACGGAACCCAGATCGATCTTTCCTCATGATATCATTAAAATCCCCGAGATTCATTGTTCGCTTGTCCACATCAAATTTTTTATCTGAAAGGCTTCCTGAAAAGTAGCATAAATAAGCTGAAAAATTCAAGATCAATGTGCGCTTCATGAAGCAAGAGTGACCTGTCGCGCCACACGGTGCGATCTAACAATCTGCTCTCCGGGGACAGAAGCTGTCGCAGTGGCTTAGGCTGCTGTGCATTCCGTCCCTAGAACACGTGCGCATGATTAAATAAACAAAACAGTAACCTGTTTTAGCTTGCTTTCCTTGGAAGACTGAAGTTGACTCCTAGAGGGCCAACATGCTGCAAATCTGGCCGAGAAGACTTTTAAATGGGTTACTGATGTGTTTGAGGAATACATCTTGCTCATAAATTTTAATGTTTTCAGAGAAGTGCCTATTCTGGTTATTTTCCATCTGCCAGATACATGAGTGAGACTGTAAAGCACAGTTATGGAAACTGCACAGATCAAGGAGGCACAGTTGTCACCCCAGAACTTAGAACATGAGAACTGAGCAGACAAGGTGACTCGTCCCCATCATCTGTACGGCACGACTTCCCGGTTCAGGGACTGTCCCCTGCCTTCCCAGGCTGCTGTCAGCAGTGCCCCAGGAGCTTAGGTTTTACATTTTGTTGTGTTAAAAAGTATAGAACAAAGACTACCAAGCTGTTTCTCTCACTGCCCCAGAATGCTTTTCCTTTTCTCCTTAATTGGGGTTTTTAAAGACAACTATGGAATCATATCCATCCCAACTCCAGCTGGGCAGGAGATCCTCACAAGGGTATTGTTTACACCCCAAAGAGTCTCATTTACACTCAAGAGAGGGATACATACCTACAGACAAATCCATTTTGCTGCTTGGATTATCTTCAGTTTGACTCTGAAAAATAAAGCATAGGTGGGAGAGAATTAAGGGCTCAGGTATCTGAATCAGCACAGAGCCACATCCTTCATGGGACCCTATGTAAGGTCCTCTAAGGAAACGTCAACCAGGAATGAGGACCCCTAACGCTCCATGTCCATGTACAATTTGCCGCTGTAATCCTGTACACAGAGAAGGACCTACACAGTTGCCTGGAAAAAGGAAGCAGTCCCCAAGCTCCAGCGGCCCCGGATCTAATTCCCTGACTGGCTGCCAAATGATGACAACTTCTTCTCGTGACTTGTCAAGTTGTCAAGCCTTGAAATGTGCAGCCAAGTCAAGTCACTTGTCTTTTGGCAATCAGGGACAGGGTGTCCCTACACATTCCTGAGTGATATGGAAATCAGCGATTTTGTGAGAATTCCTTTTCCTGGTTCTACATTGCTGGTGTCTACAACTGACAACGTGACAATGGCGACCACAGTTGAATCTGCAGTGTCCGACTGCTCCCTTCCTGATCTGCTAAGGAAAAGGACGCAAAGACCACACACTTCAGGGAGGCTGACCTGCTTTCCGGACCAGAGCACAGAGACAGTACTGCTCATCCCAAAACGTGAAGAACGTGGCCTTATCAGTTTTAAATCTGTAACCCTACTGTACATGGCAAAGGTCCTCAACTGTATACTAAAGCCAAGACTTAGGAGCATAAGAAAAAACAGCAACTCCATGAAACTTACCAGCAATCCCATGTTTGAAAACTGTTTGGCAAGAGGATTCATCCAGGAATCGTTGTTTCCTCCTTTGAGTGGGCACTACAGAAACAAAACATGGAACCTCAGAGGCAAAGAATTTATCTCAACCTCCTATTCATGCTGCAAAATGGCAGACTGAAAGTGTACAACTGGGAGTTTATCCTTCGAATCTTAACTTTTTCTAACTACAGTTGTAAGATATTTTGAATATCAACACTGGTTAAAGAAGAGGAATTCAGGGCTGGCACAGTGGCATAGCACACTAAGCCTCCCCCGGTGGCACCAGCATCCCATAAAGGGGGGTGGTTCAAGTCTCGGTTGTACCACTTCTCACTCAGCTTGGGAAAGCAGCTGAGGCTGGCCAAGTCCTTGGGTCCCTGAATTCATGAGAAGACCTGAAGAAGCTTCTGGCTCCTGGCTTTGGATGGGCCCAGCACCAGCCATTGTGGCCACTTGGGGAGTGACCCAGTGGATGGAAGATCTCTCTCTCCTGATTTCTCTATAAATTTGTCGTTCCAACAATAAATGTATTTGTGCACCTTGCAGATTCTTCGGGCAAAAATACTGTGATGCTATCAAGTCAATATTGCTATTCTTGAAACTGAGGAGGTATTTAAGTTTAGTGACAGGTTCTAAGGTTAAAAAAAAAATCCTCAATGGGGCCCGGCAGCGTGGCCTAGTGGCTAAAGTCCTCGCCTTGTATGCCCCAGGATCCCATATGCGCGCCAGTTCTAATCCCGGCCGTTGCGCTCACTTGGGGAGTGAATCATCAGACGGAGGATCTTCCTCTCTGTCTTTCCTCCTCTTTGTATATCTGACTGTGTAATAAAAATAAATAAATCTTTGAAAAAAAAATCCTCAATGAAGGGAAGGGGATACGGAGTCATTACTAACAGGCACAAAGTTATAAGCTTTGGATGATGCAAAGAGCTCCTCAGAGAGAGGGTGGTGATGGTAGCCTGCCAACGTGAATAAACTGCACGCCATTGCACTCTACACATTGAAATAGTTAAGGCGACCAATTCAACGGTGAGTGCATTTTATCACAATTTTGTTAAGGTCCTTTGTTTGAAAGGTCAGAACGACTGGGCTGGAGCTACAACCCTTAGTTCTCAATTAATTAAATAGTGGGTGCCACCTCAGTGGGTGATTTACAAGTGCCTCTCATTCAGTTAATTTCGTCCCATTCTTAATTTGTAAATAAGCCAAAGAAAGTCAAAAAAGCAGACCAGATGACTCAGGGTACCAAGAAAGCTGAAAAATTTACTGAATAATTCCTTTTGTGAATAAAGCAACGAAACAAAAGCTGTTCAAAGAGGGAAAACCATAAATGGCTTCTGAAAGAAAACGTCTTTAATGGAAAACAAACTGTATTTCTCCTATGCTAGCACAGAAAGCCAGGGCCTTCAGCTAATTTAATATCCTTTGGGTCAAAGGGACGGTGGTACCACCCCCAGGCTCCGGAGACCATCAAAGACAGCATGTGGAATCTGAAATGCAGAAGTCTCAGCTGCGAAGGGCTTCCTGGCAGAGCAGGCTGAGACCAACTCCATGCATGCCTGCATCTTATTTCTACCATTTTATTTGTGGATTGGGAAAAACAAAACAAAACAAAACAAAAAAACAAAACCAGAGAGAGTGTCTCTGCCAAGTCAGTGGTTCTGGTTTTAAAAAAGAAACTATGGGGGCCCAGAGTGGTAGCCTGGTGGTTAAAGTCCTTGCCTTGAATGCACCGGGATCCCACATGGGTGCCAGTTCATATCCCGGCGACCCTGCTTCCCATCCAGCTCCTTGCTTGTGGCCTGGGAAAGCTGTCAAGGATGGATCAAACCTTTGGGACCTTGCATCTTCATGGGAGACCTGGAGGAAGCTCCTGGCTCCTGGCTTTGGATTGGCTCAGCTCCTGCCGTTGCGGCCATTTGGGAAGTGAAATCAGCAGACAAAAGATCTTGCTCTCTGTTTCTCTTCCTCTCTGTATATCTGACTTTCTAATGAAAATAAATAAATATTAAAAAGAGAAACTACTGTTCTAGATTAAAGCCAAAGTCCTCATCCAGTTATTCAAGTCCAGGGGGAGTGAACTGCGGCAAGGCAGGGCAGACGGCACTCGCACCCAGAGGCCGCGGAGGGAGCCCACTCCTCCAGCTGCAGCGGCAGGGCAGCGGGAGACGCCTCTGTGCTCTGCAATTTCCCAAAGAAAATGAAGTCATACCGGTCATCCCCAGCATCGCCTTCCTTCGGCTTTCTGTCTACACACCCGTAGGGGTGACTCTCAGGGCGGCTGTGCCCTGAGACTTCAACAAATTACCAGAATGAAGAAATTAAAAAACATCCCACGTATCTATTAAAAAAAAGATCTCATTTTACCTACAGCTTCAGTCAGGGAGTGCAAGGTTTCTAGGTCATGGGAAAGGGAGATGTGAGATGAAAGGCAAGCAATGATTGGTCTGTAAGGAAATACTTTCCTCCTTAATGACCCCAGCCAGGTGCTTCCCCCTCCTTCCAGGACTGTCCCCCTGGCGTGTTACCTTCATTTGCTTCTTTCCTGCTTGTCCCCAGCTGGCTGAGTTGTGGGAGGAAGCGCTTCCCTGAGAGCCGGCGGTGTTCCAGACTCCTCCATCCTCCTCCTCTTCCCAGCTGGGATGGCGAGTTCCTGCCACTGGCCCATCACTCTCCCCCCAGCCGTCTTGCATAGATTTGGAATCTTTGGGAGAGAAATGCATCAAAGCTTTGCAGCAGCTAACAAACGTAAATAAATACAACAATAACCAGGATGCCCACTCCTTGGCGACGGAGCATGTGTGCATCTCAGTAAGGCTGGCTGGCCTTCCCCAGGCAGAGACTAGGAGAGCAGGGAACTTTAGTGACAGCCAGAACCCCCACATTCTGCTCCAACATTGCTCCCCTTGCATCAAGTTAACCGGAAGTGCAAAACTGATTATGCTTATGAGAAACTTTACATGCAAATGATGAGAAATCTGCTCCCCTTAACAAGCATAGTTTACTGTGGTCCTAATTTCACTCTCCTAAGTTACTTCTTACTCTTCTACACAATGGTCCCTGTAAATAAGCCGCATGATTGAAAACAAACAAATTTGATTTGAGGTGAGTCACTTACAAAATAAAGCAATATGAAAAAGGGAAGAAAAAAAAAAGGAAAACTTGTAAGATAATTTGAATATCAACACTGGTTAAAGAAGAGGAATTCAGGGCTGGCACAGTGGCATAGCACACTAAGCCTCCCCCGGTGGCACCAGCATCCCATAAAGGGGGGTGGTTCAAGTCTCGGTTGTACCACTTCTCACTCAGCTTGGGAAAGCAGCTGAGGCTGGCCAAGTCCTTGGGTCCCTGAATTCATGAGAAGACCTGAAGAAGCTTCTGGCTCCTGGCTTTGGATGGGCCCAGCACCAGCCATTGTGGCCACTTGGGGAGTGACCCAGTGGATGGAAGATCTCTCTCTCCTGATTGATCTACAAATCTTTCTAACAAGAATAAATAAATCTTAAAAACAAAAGATGCAATGATTTTACCTAACAGAATCATCTCTAAAAAATACTTATGGGCCCGGAGGCGTGGCCTACCAGCTAAATTCCTTGCCTTGAACGTACCAGGATCCCATATGGGCGCCGGTTCTAATCCTAGCAGCTCCAGTTCCCATCCAGCTCCCTGCTTGTGGCCTGGGAAAGCAGTCCAGGACGGCCCAAAGCTTTGGGACCCTGCACCCACGTGGGAGACCCGGAAGAAGTTCCTGGTTTCCAGCTTCAGATTGGCATAGCATCGGCCGTTGCCCTCACTTGGGGAGTGAATCATCAGACAGAAGATCTTCCTCTCTGTCTCTCCTCCTCCTCTCTGTATATCTGACTTTGTAATAAAAATAAATCTTTAAAAAAAAAAACCACATAATATTAAAGCTGCATAAAATGATTAAGGATAATGAATTAATGTTCTTTGCCTACCGCCTGTCCACACCTTCACTTTACCTAGTAACAGGAAGTTTAAGGAAGGCATTCAATTTTGACAGCTTCATATTAAGAGTCTGGAGTCCAGGAATCTCCAGGCTGCTGCTCGGGCCAGGCCGGTGACAGCCAGGAAGGAAACTCCAAGAATATCAGGCACAGGGCGGCTGCCACTTCTTCTTTTTTTTTTTTTAATTAAAAAAAATTTTTTTTATTGGAAAATAGAGAGAGGAGAGACAGAGAGGAAGATGCTCCATCTGATGATTTACTCTGCAAGTGGCTGCAACAGCTGGAGCTGCGCAGATTTGAAGCCAGAAGACCGGAGCCTCTTCCGGGTCTCCCACACGGGTGCAGGGTCCCAAAGCTTTGGGCTGTCCTCCTCTGCTTTCTTAGGTCACAAGCAGGGAGCTGGATGGGAAGTGGGGCTACCAGGATTAGATCCAGTGCCCATGTGGAAGCCTGGCGCTTGCCAAGGTGTGGACTTTAGCCGCTAGGCTCCTGCGCCAGGCCTGGCAGCTGTCTAACACGGCCCTCCAGCCCAGCGAGGCCAGGGCCGCACGGGGTTCATCCCAGAATGGAGGGCAAGGTTGCTATGCTCTCTGTCACAGGACTGTTTCCTCTTGCTAACAGGACTATAAACCCATATAGTCACATTTTATATTTATAGGATAATTTACATTATTTAATCCTACACTTTAAAGCATATACTTGTTAACCAACAAGAATTAAAAGCCCAATATTGGGTCTGGCGTGATGGCCTTCTGGCTAAATCACTGTCTTGCACACACAGGGATCCACGGGCACCGGTTCTAATCCCAGCTGCTCCACTTCCTCTAGCTTCCTGCTTGTGGCCTGGGAAAGCAGTACAGGATGGTCCAGAGCATTCATGACCTATTGGGGAGTGAACCAGTGGATGGAAGACTTTCTGCTTCTTCCTTCTGTAAATCTGCCTTTCCAGTAAAAATAAGTAAATATACATAAAAAATAAATGCACTGACCCATTCATAAGTCACTAGATGATCTCTCATGATGACCCAACTAACTTCACAATGAAAATCATAATGGAACTAACACTTTCATAATGAGCTGCTTTGTGCTTTCCTTCAAACAAATTCATTATTTTCAGTCAAGTCTGAGTTAATTTGTTGAGCACATAGAAATCACACATTAATCTGTTGGAAGATTACTGTATAACAAAAATCAATTAAAAATTTTTAAATTTATTTGAAACAGAGTTATAGAATGAGAGGCAACAACAGAGAGAAAAAGATTTTTACTTGCTGGTTCACTCCCCAAATGGCCACAATGGCCAGAGCTAAGCCAGGTAGAAGTCAGGAGCCAGGAGTTTCTTCCAGGTCTCCCATGCAGGCATGGAGCCCCAAGTGCTTCAGCCATCCTCCACTGCTTTTCCAGGCACATTAGCAGGGAGCTGGATTTAAAGTGGAGCACCTGCGACTTGAACACTGGAAGTGCAGGTGGTGGCTTTCCTGCTATGCCACAGTAGTGGCTTCCAGGCAGGCAGCACTGTGTTTTTCTCTTAAAAAAAAATCACTGAAAAGGTGAACTCTGTATAAACTGCTGAAAGTTAACTCCTTTATTGACCTATAAACTTCAATTTCACTGCAGAAAAATAAATAATCCAAAGACAGCGAAATGAGTTGCTGATACAGAAGAGTGTTATTATTATTATTTTTTAAGAATTTAAAGCTTTCTAAATGGATGAGTTTAGGCCTGAAGTAACTGTAAGATTACTTGGGGGCCAACTTTTGGCAAGCGGGTTATACGACCATTCTGCAACACCGGCATTCTATATGATTAGCAGTTTGAGTCTAGACTATTCTACTTCCAATACAGCTCCTTGCTAATGGCCTGGGAAAGCAGCTCAGTGCTTGGGCCCCTGCAGCTATATGGGAGACCCAGATGAAGCTCCTGGCTCCTGACTCCAGCTCAGCCAATCTCAGGCTGTTGTGGCCATTTGAGAGTGAACCGCAGGTGAGCAGCAGATGGAAGATCTCTCGTTCTGTTTTTCTCTCTTTCTCCCTCTCTCTGCGACTCTGCCTTTTAGACAAAAAAAAAAAAAAAAAAAAAATCCAAAATAAAACAAAACAAAGCACTGTATACCCAAACAAGAATCAAGGAGCAGACAATGGAGCTATATAGACAAAGCGGAAGAATTGATGTTTTTGAAATACAGTTCAGTTACACAGGTCTGAGTGTGAGTTTCTAGAATAAGTTGTTATCATTCATTTTCCTTTATGTGGCTCTGTTAAGGGGTCTAAATATTGAAAAGGAAAGGAAAGGAAAGGAAAGGAAAGGAAAGGAAAGGAAAGGAAAGGAAAGGAAAGGAAAGGAAAGGAAAGGAAAGGAAAGGAAAGGAAAGGAAAGGAAAGGAAAGGAAAGGAAAGGAAAGGAAAGGAAAAGGAAAGGAAAGGAAAGGAAAGGAAAGGAAAGGAAAGGAAAGGAAAGGAAAGGAAAGGAAAGGAAAGGAAAGGAAAGGAAAGGAAAGGAAAGGAAAGGAAAGGAAAGGAAAGGAAAGGAAAGGAAAGGAAAGGAAAGGAAAGGAAAGGAAGGAAAGGAAAGAAAGGAAAGGAAAGGAAAGAAAGGAAAGGAAAGGAAAGGAAAGGAAAGGAAAGGAAAGGAAAGGAAAGGAAAGGAAAGGAAAGGAAAGGAAAGGAAAGGAAAGGAAAGGAAAGGAAAGGAAAGGAAAGGAAAGGAAAGGAAAGGAAAGGAAAGGAAAGGAAAGGAAAAGGAAAGGAAAGGAAAGGAAAGGAAAGGAAAGGAAAGGAAAGGAAAGGAAAGGAAAGGAAAGGAAAGGAAAGGAAAGGAAAGGAAAGGAAAGGAAGGAAAGGAAAGGAAAGGAAAGGAAAGGAAAGGAAAGGAAAGGAAAGGAAAGGAAAGGAAAGGAAAGGAAAGGAAAGGAAAGGAAAGGAAAGGAAAGGAAAGGAAAGGAAAGGAAAGAATTCAGGGGTTAGTGCTGAGAAGTTGCAACCTGTGAGGCCAACACCAGTCCATGCCTGAGCTGCTCCACTTTCTCTTCTTTTCTTCCTCTTTTTAAAAGATTTGTTTATTTGTATTGGAAAGTAGACATACAGAGGAGGAGAGACAGAGAGGAAAATCTTCCATCTGATGATTCACTCCCCAAGCGGCCACAGTGGCCGGAGCTGAGCCAAATCCGAAGCCAGGAACCCTGAGCTTCTTTCAGGTCTCCCACATGGGTGCAGGGTCCTAAGACAATCATTGACTGCTTTCCAAGGCCACAGGCAGGGAGCTGGATGGGAAGCGGGGCCGCTGGGATGGGGATCCCGGTGCGTGCAAGGCGAGGATTTTAGCTGGTAGGCTACTGCGCTGGACTCAGAGCTGTTCCACTTTCAATCCAGCTTCTTCACAATGGTCTAGGAAAAGCAGTGGAAGATGGCCCAAGTGTCTGGGCACCTGCCTCCTAAGTGGGAGACTTGGCTGAGACTCGTAGTTCCTGTTTTTATGCTTGTCCAGTTCTGGCTGTTGCATCTGCTTGAGAAGCAAATCAGTGAATGGAAGATCTCTGACTCTCTCATCTTTCCCTCTCTGGGTAGTTCTTTCAAAATAAACAAAGAGGGCCCAGCACGATAGCCTAACGGCTAAAGTCCTCGCCTTGCACGCACCGGGATCCCATATGGTCACCGGTTCTAATCCTGGTGGCCCCGCTTCCCATCCAGCTCCCTGCTTGTGGCCTGGGAAAGCAGTCGAGGACGGCCCAAAGCTTTGGGACCCAGCACCCGCATGGGAGACCTGGAAGAAGCTCCTGGCTCCTGGCTTCGGATTGCCTCAGCTCCAGCCGTTGCGGTCACTTGGGGAGTGAACCATTGGACAGAAGATCTTCCTCTCTGTCTCTCCTCCTCTTTGCGTACACACCTTTCCAATAAAAATAAATAAATCTTTAAAAAAAAAAAAAGCAACCAAAGAAACCTTAAACACAAATATACACTTATCCAAACATTTTCTCTTGCTCAAATTTTAAGCATTATATAACGAAAAGATAATGCCTTAAATATGTCATGTGGCAGAAAAGAGATGTTAGGACATTTTAAGGACAGTTAAAGCCAAGGGGAAACAGGCACTTGGAATTGTATTTTTCAGTTTAGGGACTCAGCATGAGACATTCCCTAGCACCAATCTTCAAAGACTTGAAAACAACCACACTACACAGAGCCAGCCAAATGAAGGGCAGCTCAGAGTCTCACTGATTATGAATGAGTGCCATGCTCTCCATTTTAAAAACTGAAATGAGGAAATCTCTGTGAAGGTCAACAACCCGCAAGAGTGAAGTGAATGGTCAGAGAAGAGGCCCCAGGCACAAGGCAGGCCTGTGGCGAGGAAGGCAGCGGAGGGAGGCAAGGGTCACAGCGCACGTTCAAAACTGACTTCAGACACAGAAGGGTCAAAACGTAAAGCAGACATGGGAGCATGTTTAAATTACTGGGCTAAAAATCAACCGCATCTAAGTCATAGTTCTGGCTAGGTACCAGGCCTAATTTAAAACAAAATCAACAACATGTACTTCTGACTTCGAGTTCATTATAAACACTGCAGTATATGCCAGCCCAAGCAAGCACCATTGCTATTAACTATTTAATGTTAGAGGCCCATAATCTCATTGAATCAAATTAAACATCAAATAGTCCTCACCAAAACGTCTTGCTCCCAAATTGAAGACCCCCCTCACCCTTTCAAAAAGCGACAGTGCGTGCACTCACTGGGTTTCGTGGCATTGGGAGCGCTGGTGGGTGCATGTCCCCAGCCCGTGGCTGCCGCTCCTGTGTCATCCACCTCGCCCCACCCAGGACTGCTCTCGCTCGGCTCACCCCAGGCTGACGTGCCGTTATCTGGAGCAGGGGCTGTGCTTTTGCTCCAGACTGTAAGGAAAGGAAAAGCATCTCTAGGGATGTTTGAGGAAACACCGCAAGACGCTAGGGGTGACGGGCAGCGTGACCACCAGCTCATCCCTGCTCTGCTGGCTACAGTGCAAATGCCTTCCACCCCCAGAGAGGACACGTGACTTTCAAAAAGTCAAATGCACGAAAAGTTTGACTCAGTAGCTCTGTGAGGAGAATTTCAGCATGGACAGACTTGTTAAAATGTATGGAACGACAGTACAGCAAGATTCACTGTGTCACTGTTAGGACAAGCTAGGTGGCTACCTAAGCATCTATCAAAAAACTAAAACAAAGCAAAATAGCAGTGGTTATACCAATGGCTGACCCCCCAAGAAGAGAATTAAAAGGCAGAGCTGCAGAAGCCAATGTGGAAAACTTGCAATCAGAATGAACCCGCCTGAAGGAGAGCGATCAGAAAGTGCCCCTTCTCCGAGACTTACAGGACAGACACGGGTTCTGCTGTAGGCATGAACAAGATTTCTGAGAGCAACACAAACTTCTGAGATTTTCTATGGGGAATCGGATTCTTTGCTTTTTTGAACAGCTGGGAGGTTTTAACTACATGAACGTAACTTTGCTTGAATGTCAGTGGGTTTTGTTCTGCACAGAGTTAATGGACAGTCTTCACTTCCTTCCTCACTCTTTTCAACACTAGAAAAAAACAACTACACCCTGTTTAAAGACAATCATTTTCTACGTGGCCTTAAGCAAATTCATTGAACACTAGACTTAATTTAAGGACTGGAAAACTGATCATTAATGTTTCAAATAACTTTAATTACAAATGACTCCTATGGGGTATCTCTTGATTTGTTGCTCTTACTGTGGACACTCAAGTCAAGGATAATTCATCCCAAAATAAGAAGGGCTTTCCTATTGCCGTGCTTAACTCATGGGTTAGGATCCTGCCTGTTGAAACAGTCCGAGTCTGAGCAGACGATTACACAACAAAGCTAATGACGTGCCCTGCTCCTGCACCAACCTGAAAGCAGATGAAAACCTTGGAAGCCCAGCCTAGTCACAGCACTGCAACGCTGATGGCAGCTGCCTTTGCCGGGCACAGAGAAGCACAGCAAAGGCGCCCATGGAGCGAATTCAGGTGGAAATCCCAATCTGCCACACAGACTAGGCGCTGCTCTAGCTCATGATTCTAAAACCCAAAGCACAGTTTGTTTAGCAAGATGCAGGATAATACAACCTGGGGGATTAACATGAGATTGCCACCTTTTTCTTTGGCCAGGCAATAACACGAGTGTTTGACACAGGTTCTGTCAGCAACACTGAGTAACTGCACCTTTATAAAGACTCCTGGGTCTAGGTTTCTTTCCTTCATCAAAACCTGCTGAGAACACGCCACTGCTTACCTGATGCTGATTTATTGGTCATTGGGGTGGGCAGGTTTGGCTCGCGAGGTGCAGGGCCTCCCTGGGAATTCTTATCCCACAGATTCACATTCTTGTAGTTGTAACTGTTGGGGTCACCCCAGGCGGAGGTGCCATCATCAATGTCCATCTTCCGACTGATGGACTGTGGGGAGGGCTCCTCCCAGCCGCTGGGCTCCTCATCCTTCGGGGTCGTGGGCTGCGGCCCACTGCCCCAGCTCGAGCTGGAGGGTCGGATGTTGCCTGGGGGTGGTGCGGGTGGGCCTCCCCAGGAGCTCGAGGCCTCTGGCTGTGGTGGCGGTGGCTGCTGCTGTGGCTGCTGCTGCTGTTGGTGCTGTTTATTCCAGGAACTGGGCTGCCTGCCGGTCTCATTCCAAGCCGGTGACCTTTTGCAATCCTCCCAGCCACCTTTGGAAGCAAGGCTTGCATTCCCACCATTACCCCATGTTCCGATTTCATTCTGCCCTCCTTCGCCCCACCCGGACACAGGCTTACTTGCGGAACTTTCCCAATTGCTGTTTTTTGCTTGATCAGCTTCCTCTCCCCAGCCATTCTTTCCCGAGGCCCATCCTTGATTAGGCTGGCGCCCTCCTCCCCACCCTTGATCCTTGCTGGAGTTGTCATTCCAGGAGGAAGGTGTCTTCTCATCTGGCCGGCCTCCTCCCCAGCTGGAAGAATTGTTGTTCTTGTAGTCATTCCAGCCTCCTGTGTTCTTGGGGTCTTTCCACTCTGCGGGGCCTGAGAGCTCCCCCCATCCAGACTTCATTTGATTGCTTTGGCTGGGTGCGTCTCCCCAGCCCCCTGAGTTCTTGGTCTGTGTGGCAGCGCTCTCCCACCCCTCAGTTCCTTTGTCAGATTTCCCCTCGGGCCTTGGCACCTCTTCAATATCCCACACTGTGTCCTGCTTAATTTGAGTCTGGCCCCAGCCAGTGTTTGAGAGCACCCTGGGGTCCAAATCAGTTCGGCTCAAAAGAGTCTGCAAGACAGCCTGACAATCAGGATGTGTGGGCCGGTACGACCGACGGCCAGAGTTATGACTGTCACTACTTCCTGCTCTGTGGTTGCTTCCAGTGCTCTGACCTCCAACTTCACTTCCCGTGGAGCTGGAAGATCTTCCCCAACAGGGAGCCTGGGCATTGCCTTGGTTTTCAGGGAGGGGGTGGCCCTTTTGATTGTCCCATGCTCCAGTGCTAGAATTTGGTTGGTTTGGACCACTCCATTCTCCAATTTTCAATTCCTCAGACCCAGTCGGCTGTTTCCATTCTCCCTGAGAGACCCCGGATGCCATTTTGTTCCCTTCACCCCACTTGTTGTCATTAGAGTCCTGAGGGCCAAAGTTCCAGGACCCACCCGTAGACCTGTTACTGTTGTCCCAGGAGTCATTTTTTGACCCAGATGATTTCTGAACAGGAGCTCCTTTCCAGGAGTCCTCTCTATCTTTTCCATTGTTCCCATTGTTTCCAGAATTGCTTTGTCCAGAGACTGTGTCAGTTCCAGAAGGCCCCCTAGCTGCACCCCAGGATCCAACACTCCCAGCCTTTCGCTCTCCAGTGCTTTGTGAAGGGGCATCAGTGCTCCTGGAGGTGTTCCCCAAGCCCATTCCAAAGGACATTCCCTTACTCTCCATGGGGTTTGGTGAACTTAAGTTCAAGGAGTTAGTGTTTCCATTTTTTGGTCCATCAGTGTTATGAATTTGAGCCTGTTCTCTGCCAGAGACAACAAAGTTCACACCCGCATTTTCCATCTTTGACTGCTGTTCCCTGGATGCCTGACCCACTGTGCTAACCTGTGCACTGGAATTACTTGTGTCCGTTTCCAATGCCCCTTTCCTAGAAGTTCCTTCTTGGACCAGTGCTGGCCAGGCAGATGGGTTGCTATTTGGGTTAAAGTTGCTGAAACCAGAGCCAGGTCCAATTCTATCCTGACCACTTGCATTCCTCCAATTCCCTAGCCCACCATTGCTCTCCGCAGTAGAGGTGGACGGTTGAGCAGATTTAGCCTTGGGGTCAGACTTCCAGACCCCAAGGTTACATTCGTTCCCGGAACTTGCAGACTGGCACTGGCTCCCTTTGCCTTTGTTATTAGTGGTGCTTCCTGGCAGAGTGCTCTTCTCAGAGCCAGGGTTAGAGGCACTGTTGTTATCGGTGGTATTTTCGGAAGAAGATTCAGTGTCTTTGCTGGCAATACAAGGCCACTCTTCCATGTTAGACCCGTCTACAATCACCTTGTCCCAGGCGTGAATTGGGTTGGGGGAGGCGCCGTTGTTGGAGGAGGCTCCAGGGCCCCAAGTGGGATTTGCATAATTTGAAGCAGCAGCACCTCCAAGGGTTGACTCTGGGAAAGAGAGCACCTCATCAGTCACAGCTTCACGAGCATTTCTCATCAATCCCTGGAGTTCACACTGTGCCAAGGGGAGCTAGTCCCCTTTCCCTGTACTCGGCTGCCTGTCTTGACAGACTGTGTCAGTATCACAACTGTCTAGGTCATGTCCTCTCTCGCATCTGTCCAGTCTCCTATCTGTTAAGATAGACTCGGACAGCTCTCAGAGCAGTCTCCTTGCCATTGCTTGGGGGAAGAGGGCCTTCTTGTGTCTACCTAGATTTACTCCTCATCTACAGTCTGAGTACTTGTGGCTGGAATAATGCTTCTAGGGTACGCCTTCCTACCACTGCCGTATGGAGAGCCTTCATTAGTTTCTTAGAACAGAATTCACACCTTGGCCTGGAGCTTTGTCAAGACGACCCGTGACATGGGCCAACCAACCTTTCTAGTCTCGTCATCCCTGACTTTACATGAAGCTCACGGTCCATGTCACTTGTCATTCCACAGCTTGGGTCTTTTCACCCAACACCATTCTGTGCTGGCATCTACTTTCTCCTCCTGAATTCACACAGTGACACTGACCTATCTCTCTTGAGTTATTTTTCCCTAAGAGGCTGTTTTTGAGCTCAGCATCTGAAAATAATCTCTCTCTGTCCTGAATGACTGTGCTTAATGCACTGTATCCACACCTTTCCTTTCCCACTTGAGCTGCCTTTCTGGCAGACTCTATTTTGCTAGTGTTTAAGGTGCGCAGAGTAGTCAGTGTGACGTGTCCAGGAAACACCTGCTGTGTGCTCACTGAGTGAGATGCAGGAGATACATGGGCATGAATCTGACAGGGCTCCTAAAGCCTAGGAACTTAATCAGATAAATTAACCTAACTCAGCAGCTACTCTGCTATTTACTATATGTGGTGGGAAGAAAGAACATCTTAAACTTATTGTAGCTTCTTACTCAAGCAGCTTGACATCAGTGTGAAGCTGAAAAAGCATCACACAGAGTGGGATGAAGACAAGGAAGCTCAGATTTCCGTACTCTTGGGATATAGAGGTCTCCTTTGCTTTTAGCAATGTCAATAAGCAACTGAGTGGCTCTATCCTATGTCTTCATCAAGGCCTGGCTACACCAGACTGCGGAAGTGCCCAACAAGACTGCTCCTCACACAAGGGGTCAGCACTTTCCAGGGCTATTTGCCAGGCCCTCCTCAATCTGCTCTGGCCAACCTCAGAGGCACGATGCCTCTGTCATCGTAAGGTTCCCCTTCATCCTCACTGCACGCAATCAAAAACTGACAGAGTTGTCTAGGCAATTCTTTGTTCAAACTCAGTGTATTCTTTGTTCAAATTCAGGCCATCAATAAATTGTCCTTGCCAATGCTTGACTGCTCAAGCTCTCAATTTTAATATAGTTTTCAAAGACATCTTAAGAGATAAGCTGTTATCTGTTAATAACCGTAAAAAGGAAAGAGATATTTGAAGTTCTTGGATGTGGGTTGACACTTACCCAAGCCCTCAAAACTACTCACAGAGCACTGTGGCAAAAGATGGCTCAGAGCTACACAACAGTGCTTAACGGAGCTCAAGATCCAGGGCTTTTGAAAGAAGAACATTTAAAAAAAACAATAAAAACTGCAGAAGGGGGCGTGGTTTGCTTAGGCCGGCACTGTGACCCAACAAGTCACTCTGTCCTCACTCGGTGCTCGGCAAACCTGAGTGCTGAGCTGGAATGTTACTCCACGCAAGTCCCTGAAGACACGCTCGTGTTGCGAATGGAACAGCGGGAGCTCGGACTGTGAATGCCTCGTCCAGAAGAGGAAGGGGCATCCACGGAGTACAGGCCAGCAGCAGCTGCGCCAGCCTGTGTCCAGGGCACAGGACTCCAAGGCGCACTCTGAAAGCCGCCCTCCTTGACTCTAACAGGCACCCTCAGTCAACTGCCCATGTGCGGAGGCAAAGAAGCCCCTGCTTCCTCCAAATGCCCAGAACCGGCCACAACCAGCGCCTCACCTGACGCAGTCCCACTCTCGCTCTGCAGCAGCGTCCCTGTCACTTGTGCGTTGTTTGGGTTTGCTCCAGGTGCTGTGCAGGGAGGAGGCCCTGCCCCGCCCCCCAGGAGCATGCAGGACGGCGGAGGGGGCTGCCCACGCTTCAGTAACACTTTGTGGTCCTGCTGGCAACGGAATCGCGGCGGCACCTCCCGAGGCATGTAGCGGGCGGCGCTTGGCGGTTGTCCGTTCGGCACTGCCACCCTTTTGGCATTGTTGCCACCACTGACTGGTGGCGATGGGGAGCTGCCAATCGGGCTGGCGGCCGTTGGTTGGCTTAGACTTGGTTTCGTCACTTCGGGCACTGAAAGAAAGAGGTTGGGAAATGAGACCCAGTTTTCTCAAGATCATCGTTAAGAAAAGTTACATGAGATCCATTCTAAGGAGCCTCCATGTCCAGGGATATCGCTGGCTCAATTCCTGCAGCACCTGCAGCTGACTGAAGGCTGGGGTGGAGGTGACCGAGGCTCAGAGCCAGCAAGACGAGGACTGCATCCCACTCTTGAGCGGAGGGAAGCAGCTCCAACAGCACCCACCAACAGCAAGTGGCAGGGTCAGGAGGGCTGCCTGGGGGCACAAACCTCTCCAGCAAAGCCCTTCCTGACCAGGCCGGGCCTCTAGGTCAATGGCCCCTTCCCTCAACTACATTCTCACAGAAGCTAACTCAGTGAACTCTTTCCTGCAGCCCTCGGACCTGCCGTCCATCTCAGCCCACCACAAACTTTCACACTCTAGTTCCCTGCCAAAGGCCCTCCCCGCCTCCTCCCACCGTCTCTCAGGGGGCAGGGATCCACTCTCCAACCTCTTTATTCCTAGGGTTCAGACAAGGCCACCCTAACAAGAGTGCAGGCCTATAGAATCACAGAGCTCTACCTGGTTTCGGATTTTAAAGCTACCTGAAACTCACAGACTTCATTGGCCCACTGTCTATCAGAAAATTTGTACATCTTTTTTGCCTTTATTTAATCATTTATTCATTTATTTCTAAAGAAAAAGTGTTTGGCCCAGGTGCAGTAGCCTAGCAGCTAAAATCCTTGCCTTGCACATGCTGGGATCCCATACGGGCTCCGGTTCCAATTCCGGCAGCTCCATTTTCCATCCAGCTTCCTGCTTGTGGCCTGGAAAAGCAGTCAAGGACAGCCCAAAGCCTTGGAACCTTGCTCGCACTTGGGAGACCCGGAAGAAACTCTGGGCTCCTGGCTTTGGATCGGCACAGCTCTGGCTGTTGTGGCTGCTTGGGGAGTAAATCAATGGACAGAAGATCTTCCTCTCTGTCTCTTCTCCTATCTACATATCTGACTTTCCAATAAAATATAATAAAGCTTAAAAGAAAAAAAAAAAAGGTTTATCAGAATCGGTATAGTGGTGCAGCACGCTTATTCTCTGCCTTGTAGCATTGGTATACTCACATGGACACTGGCTCCTGTCCTGGCTGCTCCACTTCCCATCCAGTTCCCTGCTTATAGCTTGGGAAAGCAGCAGAGGATGGTCCAAGTCCTTGCAACCCTGTACTCATGTGGGAGACCTGGAAAAAACTGCTACTTCCCAGCTCTGAAACAACTCTGCTTTGGCCTTCGTGGCCACTTGGGGAATGAACCAGTGAATGGAAGATCTCTCTTCCTATCTCTCCTTCTCTCTCTGTAAGATCTTTCAAATAATAATAAAAAATATCTTTTTAAGAAAGGAGAGCGAGGCTGTCAGCTCTTTATTTAAAACAAATCTAGACACCTTGTCTATTTAATTTATTTTTTAGTCTTGAGACCTGACCAGTGTTTCTGAGAAAATCTGCAAGGTGAAGAAACTTTACAGATACAATCCATGAGCCTGCTGACTCCCAAGTCCACCCCTTCTGTCCAGGGCCAGGGCAGCTTTGGGTTCAAAGGGGGGGCTGTACCTACACGCCGCCTGTCTGAGGGATGTGACATGAGGAACCAGGGTTCACTGAACATCAGCGAGTACTGTGCGTTCTGGGACTAAGTGACAGGTGCTAAGTGACTCCCAGGAAGCCCCAGGTCCCACCTCAGCCAGTGTGCACAGGGTCCATCACGTGACAAGCACTAACATCAGCTACTGATGGAAAGTCACGTAGTGTCCGCTGTGTGACTTATAACGGCCAACGGAAAAATAACTGGTAAATGAATGATTAGCTTTTGTGTGATCCCAGAAGAGCTAACAGCACACAGTATCTCCTATCTCCTTCTCTCGAGGCCTTTCCTTGTTTTTCTAAAGCCCAAAGAGTCTTTAAGGCTGGAGGCTGACTGTACAGCATTCCTGGCACTTCTGCAACCAAGGGTAGCAGGTGGTCACCAGCCATGATGCAATGTTCCTTGCCAAAGCTCCTCAGGGCACTCTCATCATCCCATCAGGGTTGCAGATTATGAAGCCATAAAAAGATGGGAACACATCTCCACTGCTTCCTTCCTTCTAATATGGAACTCACTCTGCAGACACGCCATTCAAAATCCCAGGGAATAGTCAGAAGAGGTCTGTGGGACCAGGTCAGTTTTAAGCAGATGGTGCTTCTGAACCTGAATGAATCCTTATTCTATTTTTTCATGATGTCTTTCTGTGAAGCCAAGAACTGGAAGCACTGAAAGTCCAACCGGAATCCTAGACACCAACTAGAGAGACACCCATTAGGCTGGAGGCCAAATACAACCTGATTCCAAAGGTTAATCATGAAATCTCAGAATCAGGATGCGGCCTCTTCAGGCTCCAGAACGGGAGATAACAAGAGAGAGAGAGAGATGACTGTTCACACTGAAAGCGTTAGTTCTTAACCTCTCTCTTTCCTGAATGTGAACATTGGAGGTTATGGTGTAGATATTACTAAACATGAGCTGCTTAGCTCTGGTTTTCCAGAGCAAAAGTTGGTGGTTTGGAGCAGGCCCTGTAGCATACAAAGCAGGTGCTGCTCCACTTGATCCAGCTCCCTGCTGGCTGTCTCGGGAAAGCAGCGAAGGTGGCCCAAGTCCTTGGACCATGACCACCCACGTGGGAGACCCAAAAGAAGCTCTCGGCTGCTGGCTCTGGCCTGATCCAGTTGTGGCCGTGACTTTCAAATAATAAATGAATCTTTAAAAAAAGAGAGTGTGGCGTAACCATGGTCTCAGTTATCATAGGGGGAAAAAAACCACCTCAAAAACACTGGTATCCTATTTCTAATTTCCATTCATTTGCTTTTGAAATGAATTACATTCTCTATAATGTACTTTTAATGACCAAATTATCTCTCCTTCCCTGCTTCCTTCACCTTACAGCATTCTCCCACTGTGGGGGCATTTCTGGAGATCGTCAATAAGATGCTACATTTTCAGATAAAAATACTCTAACTTCTGAGACAGGCAGGCTTTCCAGTTTTTTGTGTGTACTTGCACAGCAACCCCAACAACTGCACTGGACTACTACAAACTATTTCCTGTGACTACTGCAATGATGCTAGACATGTAAAAAATTAGAAATTCAATGTTTCATTTTCATTTATTTATTTGAGAGCAGTGTGTGTGTGGAGAGGCGGATGGGGAGCCTACCAGCACAAGCTCTTGCATCCACTGACTGCTTCCTAAATGACACAATGAATGGGGCCAAGCAGGCCAAAGCCAGAGCCAGGAGCTCAATCCAGGTCTCCCCGCTGGGAGGCAGGAGCCCAAGCACTTGAGCCATCACTGCTGCCTGCCAGGACCTGGACAGCAGCACTGCACCACCCAGGCACTCTGACATGAGACATGGGCGTCCTCGCTAGCATCTGAACTGCTCTTAGAAACACTTGTAAAGCAGCAGCTAAAATCAAGCAAGGCCAGATGGAAAACCTTTAATTTCACACTGATGACATAGTGGCTGATGTGTATCCCACTACTTACAGTAACTTAAGCATGGTCTCACTTCCTCACTCCCAGTGACTCCTCAAGTAGCTCCATAGATTGTGCCCTGAGCACCTCACCGCAGGCTTCTCCTCTCATCAGAGCTGCCAGTCTAGGCGCACTCATTGGGCCTCTCCTGTGGCCTTGGACACTGCTAGGCACTCCTGCTGACACCAGTTCCACCAGTGACCTCTTCGGCTCTTCTTGTCTCTCCCAATGTGGTGTCTCACACTCACAGTCTGAGATAAGCAAACCTTTTCTGCAAAGAGCCAGCTGGTAAATGCTGTAGGTTTAACTAGCTGTAAGGTCTTTGTCACCATTCAGTATCTGTAGGGCAAAAGCAGCCATACACACTGTATGAACAAATACCCATGGCTGTGCTTCAGACAAGGAAACAGCAATTGCACGCCACTTCCACATGCAACTGAACATTCTGCTTCCCATCTTTTCCAGTAATTAAAAGATGCATGGATGGGGATTCAGCCAGTGGTCCAGATACTGGTTAAGATGCTGCATCCTTAGCTGGAGCTCTTGGGTTCACTTCCTGTCTCTGGCTCCAGCAACTGGGCTCTTGTCCTCCCTATGGAAGACCAGGACTGAGTTTCCACTGCTGGATTTTGGACCAGCCCATCCCACTGCAGATATGTGAGGAGTGAACCACCAGGTGGGAATGCTCAGCCTCTCAAATAAGCAAATAAAAAAAAACCAAAACAAAACAAAGCCATTCTTAGTTGATGGGTGAGTAGTGATCTGGTCCTTAGTCACAGTTAGCCACCTCTGCTTCTTTGACTATTCCCTTTGTCACAGATGAAAACTGCAATTTTGCATGTTCCACAGCTGAATTGGGCTATGTGGCGTGTCTTTTAAGCACACATCAATGTCAAAGTGGAGCTGCAGCTTCACCAATAGTTACTGGAGTACTGTTCTCATGCTGGGCTTAAGTTCCTAAATCATTACCTCCAACTCAGCTCTCTTTCACCCTTTGTTTTTACCTTGTTCTCTAGCCCAGAAATCCCATGCTCTTCCATCCCAATGAATGGAAACTGTTATTCAACCAGCTGTTTGAGTCAGAATTTTTCTCAATTTCTGCTACCACACCATTATTCAATTAGCAATATGCTGAACTAATGCAGGTTTCCCACTCATTCCTGCCTGCGTACCACCACTGCTTCGGACCAGGTTCAAGTCCCCCTTCCCTCCCACGTGCAGTTATTATTTTGTCCACTTATCTGAGCTACATAATCACTCATTCTTAGAGGCAGCCAGTTCCCCTGCAAACAAGCGGTTCTCCACCAATGTTACAACATACAGTTGTTTTTACAGGGTGTGAGGAATGTTACAAACAACGTTGTTTTAAGTTACTTGATTGGGAAAATATCTAGTATCAGTAAACTGGAGTACACTCAAAGTATCCCAACCATAACAACTCTCTCGCTGCAATATTCCTGTAGGAACAGGCTCCAAAGGAAAGGCTGAGGCCAGTGTTGCAGCCTTACAAATTAACGCAGATTTGAGATTCTGGCATGCCATATAATTGTCAGTTTGTGTCCTGGCTGCTCCGTTTCCAATCCAGCTGCCTGCTGATGGTCTGGGAAAAGCAAATGAAGATGTGCCTTGGCCACATGGAAGACCTGGGTGAAATTCTAGGCTCTTGGTTCCAGTGTGCCCTAGACATAGCCATTGCAATCATCTAGGGGGTAAATCAGCAGTTGGAAGATCTTTCTCTCTGTAAATCTGCCTTTCCAATAAAATACAATTTTTAAAAAAATAGTTGAAAGGCTCTGGTGTCCTGGACTTACTGACCCCTTGGTAAAGTCTGTGCGTGTTCTGTTCAGTGATGCTTTCTATGACCCCAGAAAGACAAATGAGCCAAATGGTCAGAACAACCAGTGCCGAGCTGATCTGAAGCCGGGGGCTCTTCCAGATCTCCCTGTGGGTGCAGGGTCCCAAGGATTGGGGCCATCCTCATTACCTTCCCAATCCATAAGCAGGGAACTGGATGTGAAATAGAGCAGCCAGAACACAATTCAGCACCGACGTTGGGAAAGAATTATGAGAAGCAAAATTCAGTAGTGAGTAAAAGTCAAGTCTTACATTAAGACTTTGCCAGAAAAAAGAGCAATGCATCTAGGAACAAACCAGGTTTAAAATAACTGAGCGAGAGAACAGAACAAAGGTCTAATGGGTTCTCGGCTTCGTGACAGACATCACATCTCAGACAGGGCAGACTGACTGCGGCATACCAGGGCTTGGCCTCAGCAGCACTTAGCTTGAGGCAGGGCCTAGGGTCCCTCCCACCACGCTGCTGCAGCCTCAGAGGCAGAGATGTCCAGGCAAAGGCCAGCTTCTTATCTGCTGGCCCATAAACCATCAGCATCCCGGTAATATGAATCCTCATGTGTTGGCTCCTTCCTGGTGGCAGGTCCAGAAGGCATGGAAGCTGCAGCACTATGGCTAATGCCATGGTAAAGAGTAATTTGTACTTCAGACAAGTAATTTACAAAGGCGCTTTCAAAATAAAGGCCATCGCTAAGTTGGGAACCAGCTGAATGTGTAAAGGGGAGACAACATTCTTCTCACTAGCTAATGAAATTAATGGAACCTAATAAAATATTGAGCCTCCCAGCCACTGTACTGATCCTCTTCCAGGATTCCCACATACAAGGGTCACCTGTATAATTTTTCATCAGCCAAGGCCATGGCAGGAGGGAGGCCTGGCTTTCTGGATTCTGACAACTCTAATGCATACTTGACTAAGAAGCACATATTTAGCTAGGTAAGCACAGGAGCACTTAAGAAACTAAGATAAACTGACTAAAAGCATTACCACCACACATAACCATGTCACCAAAATGTATCAGGAGGCAAAGAATTAAAAAAGATATCTACTACCATGTTGACAATGACCTTGGAGGCACTAGTTTCTCTTTTCAACATTATCCCTGTTTTGTAACAGAATCAACTGGTTCAAAATGTAGAATCTTAAAAAAAAAAGGGGGGGTATGCATGGTACAGTAGCCCATGACTAAAGTCCTCGCCCCGCACGCATTGGGATCCCATATGGGGCACCAGTTCAAGCTCCAGCAGCCCCACTTCCCATCCCGCCCCCTGCTTGTGACCTGGGAAAGCAGTCGAGGACGGCCCAAAGCCTTGGGACCCTGCACCTATGTAGGAGACCTGAAGAAGCTCCTGGCTTCGATCAACTCAGCTTCAGTTGTTGCAGCCAACTGGGGAGTGAGTCAGCAGATGGAAGATCTTTCTGTCTCTCCTCCTCTCTGTATATCTGACTTTCCAATAAAAACAAATCTTTAAAAAAAAAAAGCTAGCTGGGCTCCAAACACACATTCTAAATGTCACATCACTTTTACTTTCAAAACACGCAGGGTCCCAGCTGGCTTAAAGCTGTCTGCAGGTCCCATCCATAACTCTGAGGTTGGTGTCCTGGCTCTGTTACTGTTTTTAAGACGAGGCCCAAGAAGGGTAAGTTCAAAATCATGGTCCAATACACTTTAAAAAGGAAGTGCTGGGCCCGGCGCAGTGGCGCAAGTGGTTAAGGTCCTCGCCTTGCACGCCTGGGATCCCATATGGGCGCCGGTTCTAATCCCGGCAGCCCCGCTTCCCTTCCAGCTGCCTGTGGCCCGGGAAAGCAGCAGAGGACAGCCCAAAGCTTTGGGACCCTGCACCCATGTGGGAGACCCAGAAGAAGCTCCTGGCTTCGGATCGGCATAGTATCGGCCGTTGTGGCTCACTTGGGGAGTGAATCATCGGACAGAAGATCTTCCTCTCTGTCTCTCCTCTCTGTATATCCGCCTTTCCAATAAAAAAAAATAACAAAAATAAATCTTTAAAAAAAAAAAGAAAAGGAAGTGCTTTTCTCCTGTCTTCTACAAAAAGTCACGGCCAACTAGAAAACACTAATCCAAGTACTTGGGTCACTACAGCTCTTCAGCAACTGCAAAGAGCCCAGCTTCACTACTCCACAACACTCCAGTGCAGTGGGCTCAGGACTGGGGCAGCAACAGGATCAAATCTAAACACAAAAGAATCTAGGGAGTCGTAAAGGTGGAGAAAAATTTACCTTTGGTTTTTTGTTCCGTGACCTGCAAAATAAATAGACATAGGTAAATGAGATGTTCTCTGTATACAGTACCTACATTCGAAAACTCTTATGATAAATGACTGAAGCTGTCAGATATGCAGTATTAGTGAAAACGCAGAAAATGTAGCAAGGTGTCCAACATCCTTGTCAGGAGTGTAGCCATACTGCTGGGGAGAAGTGTAACAACAAAACGTGTTTTAAAGCATTTTACGCTCCTTTAAGTGATAAGGTCCTGCACTGGGAATGGTGCTCACTAGCTGATTCTTTGAGTAGAGAAAATCAAGTGGATGTGGTTCAGAAACCAAATTAACCACTGAAATAAACAGGCCAAAAAAAAAAAAATTTCCCCTGTAAGTACAGACTCAAACCCGTGACCTAAAAATTAAAAGCAAAACCTCAGGGGCCTATCCCAAGAGGCGGGAGAGGCCCTGGCAGGAAGGTCTCTTCCTGATGGTGTGGCCTCACTTTTCTGGCATCTGCTGACTGGCCAAAGCAACACCACGGGCCTGCAAGGTAGTGTTAAGAACTAAACCATACACACTGCCTGCTAAGGCTCAATACATGTTACTGCTGTTGTCAAAGTTAATGCAGAATAGATGAGGTACAGCACCAACACGGACATAGGTAAATCTCCAGCAAAGACTACTTTGCTCAGAGCTCTTTCCACGGCACATAACATGTCTACATGATATTTAACAGGTTATCAGGCTGGATACAACAATGGCCTTTCAGAATTTGGGAAGTGAATTCGGGAGCCACACACCCTGTAACTTACACACAAACCTGAGAGGCCAGACACAGGAAAACATCCAAGAACAAACATGCCAGAATGCCAGCAGCAACTGCATGTCATCATTGAGATGTGGATGACTCTGACCCACTTTTCCCAGGTGTTAATCATCTGAAGCAGTTTTTAGATTAGTAATCTGACTTGTACATAACTGTTCTAAGTTTTAAAATGAATAGCACAAGCCTCTTCAAGAGAAGTGATCTGGTTGCCTGAGGCTGGCAGTCAAGGCAGGTTGGTTAGTGGTCATTTTGGAGGCCATATCCTACAGTCCACCAGCCGGCCTTGCTGAGGATTCCAGCACAGTACTGCAGCGATCTGAAACCGAGTTCATAATCCACTTGTAGGACCTCCTGGGGTGCTCGCCATTCTGGTACTACAGAGCTGTGCTGAATTTGTGGAACTCATTATATCTCAGAATGAATATGTTTCCTGGTACTAATTGCTACCAGTTGTTATTCTACCAAAATACTCAAGCATCATTCTTCTAGAACCCCACTTGGCAAAGAATAAAATGCATTTGTGTCCACACCCTAGTTCCACAAGGTAATTCAGGTTTTGTCCCACTGCTAACGTTTTTAGAATGCCATTTTGAAGGGCAGCTACATGGAAGTCACTGCTTTTCCTTGCTTATAAGCAATGAAACCAAATCACATCAAGTATGTTCTAGGGGCCCAGTGCGATAGGCTAGTGGCTAAAGTCCTTGCCTTGCATGCGCCGAGATCCTCTATGTGCACAGGTTCTAATTGCTCCACTTCCCTTCCCATCCAGCTCCCTGCTTGTGGCCTGGGAAAACAGCTGAGGACAGCCCAAAGCCTTGGGACCCTGCATGCGCGTGGGAGACCCAGAAGAGACTTGTGGCTTCACTTTGGCTCAGCTCTGGCCGTTGCGCTACTGGGGAGTGAACCAGCGGATAAATGATCTTTCTCTCTGTATCTGCTTCTCTCCACAAATCTGACTTTCCAATAAAATAAATAAGTAAATAAATCTTTAAAAAATGTTTTACACTGTGGGCTCTTTACAGTGTCTCCTGGATGGTCACAGCTGACACCAAGCAATGCTCCCATGGCAGCACCAGCCTCCTGGAGGTGCAAAGAATCTCGCGCTGACACCTTTTCTCAGGAATGGAATCCTGAGAGTCGATTTAAAGATGGCTCTAGAAACCACCGTCGCCATGGAACACAGGAAAAGTGCATGCTTAATTTTCGTGTGGAAGTAATTTAATTTTAGCTTTAAATAACACTCCACTCTTCCAGAAAGCTGCATCATCATCCCTTACTCTTCATTATTCAGTTATTAAACAAACATTTTTTGACTGCTTAGTACCAGGCACTTCCCACATAAATATGATTAAAACCTTGAGAAACTTGTCTTTGAGGAAGGCAGCCGGTTATGAAGTGACAGCGTAAGCAGTGCAGAAGATGCTGCAGCACCCAGAAGGGACCTCAGAAATGTCTGCTGACTGACGGGAAGACCATATAATAGAACATCTGGCACATTGCCGGCTTTCTTTGCATGATAGCACACTCCGTGCCTCTCAGCTGAAGCACTATCTCCACAACCACTGAGATAAGCACGTGGCAAGCTTTCTGCTTGCTCCTTAAAACTGCTCAATTGAAATTAATTCTGAAATCCGGCAATGATTCAGTATAAAGAAAAAGGATGTCAAAGGTCACGCCTCAGCCTAGACTACGTCAGCTGATGTAGAACATTTCTGAGCAAAAACCGGCTGATTTTGTCTGTTTGTTTATAATGATTTTACTTACGGCAACTTTTCTCTTTTCTGATCACTTGATCAGTGTTTCATGCAGATGCAAGCACACAGGGACTGCCGGCTGCATAAGCCACTCTCCCCACACAAACACTCTTACTCGATCCTGAATACAGGCACACCATCCTTCATTTTAAATCACTTTTCTATCAGAAGAGTCTACAGTAAGTTTACAAATACGTATGTCTTTCTGTGTGTATATAAACACATCTTTAATGTTTATTTCAAAGTAAGCGAGACAGAGAGAGAAGGAGAGGCAGAAAGAGAAAGATCTCCCATCTCCTGCTTCACTTCCCAAATGACTCTAGTAGTTGGGGATGGGCCAAGCCAAAGGCAGGAGCCAGGAACTCCGCCCAGGTCAACCACATGGGTGGCAGGGATCCAAGTACTTGGGCCTCTTCCCTTGCCTTCTAGACATATCAGCAAGGAACTGGACCAGAAGCTGAGCAGCTAAACTTGAAACAGCTCTCCACTCTGCGACTCCAGCACTGCGGGCAACAGCCTGATGTGCTGTACCACAACAGCAGCGCCTACTGATACATATTTTATTAACTACTTCCAGATACTGATATTTTTAGTTGAACACAGTGTCTGGGTCTGAGTCCGGGCCCTACTCTCCAGTCCCATACCCACTAATGCACCCTGGAGGCAGCAGATCACTGCTCGAGATGAAGTGCAGGCTCCTGGCTGAGGCCGGGTTCAGCTTGGGCTCTGGTGGGCATTGGGGGGAGCGAGGGAATCAATGAGGGGACGGAAGAGCTCTCCTTCTGTTTCTCTTTTACATCGATGCTTAAACATTTTTTTCAAGTTAAAAGAAACCACTGTTATCTATATTAAAGTGCAATCTACAGGGTCTGCAGTGGTCGCTCCGTTCCTCACCCTCATCAGCTGTCTTTGCTGCCATCCTATTCCAGACTGCAAAATCCAGTGTCTGTACTAACCTAACAGATGAATCTGAGTGTCCTGAGGAAAGAAAGTTTTCACTGAGGTTCAATCTCAGGCCACTCCACGTGGGGAATTCAGAGCATGTAGGGCACAGGGACGGGAATTCAGAGGTCACAGTGCAAGGCCACCAATGCCCCATGGCTGGCAGACCTGCATAGTGCAGCCTTGAAGACAAAGAACTTGGCTGTGAAACCTCAAGAAGTAAAACAGTAAAATAAAACTTCCAGGTTGTATCTGGCTTCTGGAAAACTGCAGGTGGGTGAGGAACAGGGACAGCCTGAGATTTGCTGAGGAACACGCCACCATTACCACACACACACAAGGGAAACGGATATCCTAACACAACAGCACCAAATGCTAAAGAATTTTCCTTTTAACTAAGCCATGAAGAAAAGGTAAAATTGTGTGCTGTGTTTAAGATGGCAGGGTAATATTTAATGCAATTTAGATTATATTTCCAGGATTCTTCTTATGCTGGTACTAATATATGTTCTATTTCAGTTTTTTAATTGAAAACTGAATTATGAGAAATGCTACAATAGGAATGCTTCCAGGGTCCCTGTATTACCTTAGCTCATGGTCAACTGCACTTAGTCTAAATCTAGACTTCTGTCTGAGCTCCTGGCACTATCCGAGGGACCCTCCAACTGCCCCCAGGGAGGCAGCCCTGCTTCCCAAGTGGTTTGGGCAGTGGGAACAACCAACAACCAAGGCTGGAGGCAAACTTGCTGCCTTCACAAAAGGTTCAAAGGCAGCCCTGCTGAGCCAGAATCCTCATCAGCCCACAGGGAAGGGAAGGCAGAGCACAACCTCTAATTCCTCTCCAGACTCAGACAGCTTAACAAAGTACCTCAGTAGATACCCGATTACTGACAGCTGTCAGCCCTCTGTTTTGTTGTTTTGGTTTTTTTCCTTTTAGTCTCTCTCCATTTTCTCTATGTAGTGTCACAGTTCTGAAAATGCTTCATGGTACATCAAACTCCCTCTGAGGGGGCTTCTGCATGTAATCACCAAAAGGTGGGTGCACACAACCAACAATAATAGGTCAAAATGAACAACAAGATATTAAGCTCTGTAAAGCTATTGATATACTTGCTTAAGGAAATGAAAAAAAAATCCTGTATAAAGATTTTTATCAAGAAATCTTAAAGCTTAACACTCAGAATAACAACTCACTTGTATATTTTTTTTTTCCTAAAGATCTATTTTTATTTGAAAGGCAGATCTGCAGAAAGAAGTAGGGACAGAGAGGAGCTGGCGTTGCAGCACAGCAGGATAAGGGTACTGGTTGACATCGTGCTCTGTTTCTGATCTAGTGGAGATGGTCCAAGTGTTTGGAGCCCTACACCCACGTGGGCTACTAGAAGCTCCTGGCTTTAGCTCTGGCCCAGTCTTTGCCTCTGCAGCCATTTGGGGAGCGAACCAACAGACTGAACATCTCTTTTGCTCTGTCTTGCCATTTTTCACTGTAACTCTGTCTTCCAAATAAAATAAACACAACTCAAAAAAAAAAAAAAAACATAAAATGGAGACTGACTGTTAGGCGTTTGGTACACTGGTTAAGATGCCATTTGGGAAGCCACACCCCATATGGCAGTCCCAGCTGGGAGCCTCACTTTAGTCTAGCCCAATTCTGGCTGCTGTGGGCATTTGGAGAGTAAACCAGCCTTTCTCAGTCTAAAAAAGAGGAAATGAGGGGACAGAAAGAAGGGGGAAGAGGAGGTAACAGAGAGGAAGGGAGTGATAACCAATGGATGGAAGGGAGCGAAGGAGGAATGGAAGATGAAATGGAGGGAGGAAGAGAGAAAGGAAATGGAGATTCAATTATGATACAAATATGGAAATAAAACAAGAGTTGAGAGTTAGGTAACTGCCTGGGTTTTTTTTAAGAGTTATTTATCTTCATCAGAAATGCAGATTTAGAGAGGAGAGGCAGAGAGACAAAGATATTCCATCCACTGATTCACTCCCTAAGCAGCAGTGCAAGAGCAGAGCTGAGCCGACCCAAAGCCAGGAGCCAGGAGCTTTCTCTGGGTCTCTTTCACAGGTGCAGGGTCCCAGGGCTTTGGGTCACCATCCACTGCTTTCCCAGACCATCAGAGAGCTGGACGGGAGGTGGAGCAGCTGGAATAGAAACCGGCATCCATATGGGATGCCTGTACTCAGAGGTGAACACTAGCCAGTTAGGCCAACGCACCAGTCCACAACGCCGTTTACTGTGGTCATAGCTATCTGTTAGTACGCTGTAACAAATGCAGACCTTGAACTTTCTCCCATTTTGAATCTTAGAACTCTTAAATAACGTCTCAAGTAGTTCCACCGAGAGGCTAGGTATCCAAATCAAGACATCTACTCATACTGGATGCAAAGACAGAAAGAGTCGATCGGTTAAAACTCACCTTCTGAGTGGCTTCTTTTTTCTTTTTATCCTCTTTCTTCCTTTTCTTGTCTTCCATTAACTGTTCTTCCCTTTCTTGCTCCTTCTCTCTGTTAAAGCAATGTTAAACCAGAAGGTTAGACAGGGAGCTTCACAGTCCGTTCTGCAGCCAAGTAAACGCCTGGAAGGTGGTGTGTGGTGTGTGGTGTGTGAGGCAACAATTCCTCCCTGTGACTGAACAGAACACAGAACTTTACTCGAGCACAGAGGATGCACAAAAACTCACATCTAGTAAATCTCACCTTCGTTTACTACGCCATGGGAAAATTTGACATTCAGCTTAGTCTCCAAGTTGCTGATCAAAATGAGCTGTCGTATTGCCCACCTAACAGACGCGCGCACACACACAGAGACGTATCTCCACATAACAAAAGACCTGATTTGCACATGACAATCTCCATTGGCTTCCGGCAATATTTCATCGGGTGTCTCTCAGGCACATCGAAGGAAGTCAGATCAGAAGCGCAGAGTAACCAGGAATGCAGTCAGACTGTGATAAGGACTGTGCAATGTCCCAAGCCGCAGTTTAACCCACTACCCGCACTACTGTCCCTGCTTTAGGAGATCCAGGGCATCACAGTATGAGTCTACAGATACGGCCTCAAATAAAGTCAAGCTAATGAAGCTAAAAAACAATGTTATGTAAGTAACAGATATGCAAACATGGCAAAAACTACCAACATGATTCTTTAAGGAGCTAAATCTGGCAAGTGAAGATGTTTTTCAAAACCTTCAGTTTGAAAAAAAAAAAAAAAAAAGGAACTGAGGACCGAAACTGAGGTGGGATTTCAGATATGTGCTCTTCATGTATTTATAGAAAGTAAGATTTATGGGCCCAGTGTGGTAGCCTAGTGGCTAAAGTCCTTGCTAGGATTCCATATGGGTGCCAGTTTGTATCCCAACAGACGCACTTCCCATCCAACTCCCTGCTTGTGGCCTGGGAAAGCAGTTGAGGACGGCCCAAAGCCTTGGGACCCTGCACCTGCATGGGAGACTCAGAGTAGATTCCCGCTTCCTAGCTTTGGATCGGCTCTGCCCTTGGCTACTGGGGTAATAAGTCAGATAAAAGATCTCTTTCCTTCTCCCTGTAAATCTGACTTTCCAATAAAAATAGAAAGACTTACTGTTTCAGCTACATGCTAAGTGTCAACTGACTTTATCCATACATAAATATTAACCTTTCTCCCTGTGCATTTCTGGGCATAAATATACAAAAGTGCAATATGCAAAATTCATACCCTTGAAGTAACGTGCACGGACATTTTATAAATACAATCAATGGGAAGCATTTTCCTTAACATCTGACGCTGGGTCTCTTGGAGCCAGACTACGTGTGTGTGCACCGAAGTGTGAAAGCTCTCGGACAACGCGCATCATCTCAGAGGGTGACCGTGTAAGCCGAGGCTGGCGGCAGCGGCTGCCCACCGGGCAGTGGCTGGCCGCAGATCCCGCCATCGTCAGCTCTGAGAGCGTCTTTTCCCCCTCCAGCTTCAGGAGGAAAGGGAGGCCCCAAGGTTCCTCATGCCCGTGCTGGGACTTGGCATCCGCATTTTCCAGGGAAATCAACTACAGAGAAGAACAACCACAGCCTGGATCTCCTCCTTAAATGTTGATGCCTCAGAAAAGCATTAGGTTGCCATTTTCCCCAATCTAAAGTTATTCTAAAATCAAAGTTTATTTGTCTAAAAAAGATAATTACAAAAAAAAAGTTAGTCTTTCTTGATACTCATTGTTAAAAAATAACTAACCCATTTAAACATTTTTCCTATAACCAGGTAATTCAGAGGAATCAACTGAAATTTATGCTCACTAGAAGGGGATTTAATTCCAAAACAAATATTTTCCAAAGCTTTCCAGGAGACAGCCTGTGCTTTCGCTCTCTCTCTCTCTCTCTCTCTTGCCACACATCTTGGTAGAGTTCAGTCTTTTCTTCAAATTTCACCTCCTTAGAAAGAATGCATTTTGCTAACCCAACGTAAAAACCCGCCACGAATCCAGCCGCACAGGATCCGGCGGCTTCCGGCGCAGCTGTGCTCTGTCAGGGCTGGGGAATCTCCTGGGCCTGTGCTGATCACGGCCCCCACACAGCAAGGGGGCATCCTTGGAGCTGATGGACAATGGCACGCAGGGTGACCGACGGAGAAGTGAGGACACGATGACAGCTGACAGCCAGGTTTCTCACTGCTGAAAAGGGGAGTTGTCAAAAATGCAAATGAGCCCTCTAAGGGCTGGACTTAAATGAGTCATTGGCACAAACTTGTGGCTTTCAATAAATTAGATAGACATCATACCGAATACAGATGTCAACCTGCCTGCACACATACAGAACTATGTCTTTCATGTAGACATGTACCTAGACCTGTTGCTGCAGGGACTAGAGCACATGCAGCATTCAGACAGCAACAAACACAGGGGACACCCAGATTTGTGGCTTTTACATATCACTTCTCACTAAACTAAACTAAACAAAAAACAAACAAACAAAAAAACCCCCAAAACAGAGTTCTTTGGAAAAAGACCTAATTCTAGGGCTAGGCAAAAAAAAAAAAAAAAAAAAAGAAGACAACCAATCATTTTTCTTTGCCAAAAATTGGGAAACGTTAAGAATGACTGGGCATGTTAGCCAGGCACAGAGGACAGCCTGCAGGGGCTCCTGCAGCCCAAGTCCGGCTCAGGATGATCACAACGCACGATCAGAAGAGACAGCAAGCCATCACATAAAACAGGACAGTATCAGTCTACATAGAAAGCAGGAAGCCAATGGATCAACTGGAAATGATGAGGAATAGATACTCATGACTTGAATGTAGCTCCAATCAAATGCTAATCATAAAGGGAAAAAACAAATGCTACAAGCAAGTTGGGCAGATACTACCGTAATAAGCACATGGCCACTGCCACGAATGGCACAAATTGAAACTGAGTTACCTGGCAGGATGTGGTGGCCCTTCCTCTGCCACATTCCTTCCAAACACGTCTAACCTGACTGTCATCCCCACGAGGAAACAGTGCGCAGAGCTCTGCTGAGAGCATCCTCAAGCCAGCCGTCCGCAGTCCCCAAGCTCTGCAGCCTTCAGGGCGGCGCACAAGTCACGTGGAGACTGAGGCACTGAGCCACACAAAATGAGACCAGAGACTTGATCAAGCTCACTTTCACCATAAAGGCCAGTGCCCCCGTGAGGGGCTCAGAGCAAATGGCAGCAGTAGCTCAGTGCTGCCACCAACCCCTTCCCGGGGGACGAGGCCCTCCAGTTCCACAGGAATGCTCTTCTTTGTCAGAAAGACATTATACTAGGTTGTGGGAAGGGCTGCAGGTGAAGGGCAGTGGGTCAGCAGTTTATTCTCAAATGACTCAGACACTTTTTAAAATCATCCAAATTCAAACTCCATAAATTTGAGATCATTTCCAAAAACAAAACAAAATCCAAACAAAAACCACAAAACGACTGCCCTGGCAGCACCCCAGATCAATTACACAGAACTCTCGAGGGATTCCACCACAGAGCCGAAGCTCTGGTATTGAAAACCACTGCCTGGAGTTCCTGTTTAAATCTACACTGTGTAACACGATCATTTGCTTTCCACCTCAAAAACACAACCTCCCAAATAGCAGCCAAACTTAAACGCCACAACATTCCATCCCACCATCAGCCACTTCTGAGCCTGAAGGGCACGCCTGAATCGCCATGTAATTTACCCAACACATCCAGTTAGCATTCACTGAGGATTTACCTGGTGGCAGGCAACACCACAGGCAACTCTCCTTCCTCAACTGTGACGGCTTCCACAAGCGCAAGCTGCAGGCATGTGTGGGAGACAGAGCCCCTCCTCCAGGGCCTCCCAGCTGCACCCTAGGGCTGCTGGTTCAAGTCCACCTCACCTACAGAGCGGGGCATGCCATACGACTGTTTCCGGTGTGTGCTCTGACAGCTGAAGGTTAGGAAGAACTTGCCCAGGCACCAACATCTGCCTATGCAAAGCACAGGTCTGTGTCACTTCCACTTAACTCTTGTCAGTCCTGGGAGGACATACACTGTGTGGGTGAGCAAAGGATACATAAAGCAAGTGCAAATACAGCAATCTAAAATAAACCAGCATGGCAGAACACCAAACAACTCTCAAAAACTTGTGAGGAAAGAACACAATGGCATTTTCTTCTTTGCTTTTTTACAATCCTTAATAGTTCAGAGAAGCAGATGTAATCACCTGTTAAGATGGGCAACATTTCAGAGGAAAGGGAAAGTGTAATGTCACATGGTACATACGAATACGTAAAAACTCCACATGTCATTTAAAACTGCCTTAACAATTTTTTTTACAAACAATTTATCTGTTTTTATTGTAAAGGTAGATTTATAGAGAAAAGATCTTTCAACTGCTGGTTAACTTCCCAAGTGGCTGCAATGGCCAGAGCTAAGCCAATCTGAAGCCAAAAGCCAGGAGCTTTTTCCAGGTCCCAGTAGGCCATACTCTACTGCTTTCTTAGGCCACAAGCAGGGAGGTGGATGGGAAGGGTAACAGCACAGATATGAACCGGTACCCAAATGGGATCCCGATGTATGCAAGGTGAGGATTTAGCCACTAAGCCACTGTGCTAGGCTCACTTTAGCAATTTAAGAGTGGAGACAGTGTTGTGGCTTAGTGGGTAACATCACCACCTGTGACACTGGCATTCCACATGGGAGCTGTTTTCCTGGTTCATGCTTCAGCTGCTCCACATCTGATCCAGCTGATCCAGCTCCCTGCTAATGGCCCTGGAAAGGCAGTAGAAGATGGCCCAAGTACCTAAGCCACTACTCCACGTGTGGGAGACCCAGAAGACATTTCTAGCTCCTGGCATCGGCCTATCCTGACTGTTATGGCAATGTAGGGAGTGAATTAACAGATGGAAATCTTTCATTCCCTTTTCGCAACTCTGATTTTCAAATAAATAATTTCTAAAGATTTATTTATTTTTATTGGAAAGTGAGATTTACAGAGAGAAGGAGAGGCAGAAAGATCTTCCATCCGCATGCCTGGAAAGCCTGCAGATTATACCCATGCCCCGACCCGAGCGGTGCGAGCTGTCCTCCAGTTACACAGGAAGTGACCACTGAGGAAGCTGGCGAATGGACATGCAGGCCCTCTCTATTACCTCTTACAGTTGAGAATGACTCCACAATTATCTCAAAAATTCCATCTAAAAGAGCTTCAAGTCCATTTTTTTGGGTCCATGTTCAAAAACTATTTTCAGACTTCCACCTGACATCATTTTGTTAGTAAATCTTTTTAAAAATTATTTATTTATTTCTATTGGAAAAACAGATATCCAGAGAGGAGGACACAGTGAGGAGGATCTTCTGTCTGCTGATTTATTTCCCAAGTGGCTGCAAAGGCCAGAGCTGAGCTGATCCAAAGCTAGGAGCCAGGAGCATCTTCTGGGTCTCCCTTGTGGGTGCATGGTCCCAAGGCACTGGGCCTTTCTCGACTGCTTTCCCAGGCCACAAGTAGGGAGCTGGATGGGAAGCAGAGCAGACAGGACACGAACCAGTGCCCATAATGTATCCCGGTGTATGCAAGGCTAGGCCTTTACCCATTAGGCTACCCTTGTTAGTAGCTCTTTATGGGAACCATGTCAAAGCCTAGAGGCATTTAAGAAATTGCTTAGCTATGTTGTTGACAGAAATGCATTTCCCACAATATTCTATAAACTACAACTCACCAATTCACTGTTAACACATCCAACTGTCACATTTTATTGATCAAGTATTGCTTGCCTTATGCACATTAAGTGTGGACACCCAGGAGAGTATTTAAACTGCTTCCCTGGGGAGGGGCGCTGGGGGGGGGGCCTGTGCACCGGCTTTGGACCCTGTGCCTGCTCCCCACACTCCCCAGAGATGCTGCTGTTACTCAGGTTCTGCCAACAAGGTGCACTTGCATGTGCCTTTAACACGGAACACACAAGGAACAGGGCAGGGAAGGCACTGTTCCAGGACCCACAACCCTGGCGGAAGCTTCCTGAATGCACAGGAAGAAAAAACTCCAGCCACGCCCAGTCCCAGCTCTGAGGGGCTGCTGGGATGCATCTGAGCTCTGGTCACTCAAGGTCCCCGGGGGACCTCAGCACAGACTGGGAGAGCAGGCCTCGGTGCTGGCACACTCAGAGCCCTGCCCCTAAGCTATGGCGGGGCTTTTCAAAGCATGCTGAATGTTTCTGACTTGTACAGACACGTATTTCCTTAAAAGACAAAAGATAATCTTGGCAATTCATAACACAGTGAGAAAATAACTAGGTACACACCATTACCAATCATAACCAATTAAGAATTAATGCTACCACATGCCTATTTGCGGTGAGAAAAATTAACAAAAGGAACACCACAAAAGGAGCTGAGCAAAGTGCTTCAAGTGTCCATTTAAGAGTGTTTTTAATCAGAACTGCACACACACACACGCACGCACAAGAGAGCATGTCGGAATACATCCATTCAGGAGAAGAAACTGCACAGTAGAGTCCTCCAACTATCTGTATTGGATTCGCTCTTAACATTTTTTGCTTTAAAAAATACCATTTTTCTTTTGACTTTGTCTGTACCAGCAATGTTGGGGTACTGATGGAATTATAATTCCTTATGAAGGATTATATCACTGTAGTAAAATGGGGAAAATGTGTGCGGGGGTGTGAGTTTGGGGGGGGGGAATTCCAGTCTATATGAAATTGTAACACATAATTCAAAAATTCAAAGTAAAAAAAATACATATTAAAAAAATTTTTGCTTTTGCTGGATCTCACTGAGGGAATTTAATGGGATGCTAACGTAATTTGCACATGATATTAAATTACAAAACAGGGACAAACAGAGCTGGGGCGTAAAAATCATTCAGCCCGAGTGACTAACAGAAGGAAAGAGTAACACTACCCCTAAAGCACTAAGCTGACAGCCATTTTCATTCATTCAGAATCACAGCAATTTCTCCTGCCTTCAGTTGCATCATGTGACAGGCAACAGTCAGTGGTAACACGTGGATACGCCGTCCTCTGCATCTGGGCTGCCTTCCTTGCAGAAGCTGTGCACAGCGTAAAATGCAGCATCTTAGCAGCAGTGGGGCGGGCCTGCACCTCTACTCCAACAAGCTCTGCTCCCTGGCCCTCACTTTGGGCTGTGCCGGTGTAACACATTATGGCTGTTTCTTTTCGAGAAAATACAGAACTGCAGTCATCCCTCTTTGAGTCATAACTGCATCACCAGCAAGCTTAGGCCTTGCTATTCCAATCTGTGTTTGAATGCTGAGGTAGCAGTATTTTTATGAAGGCAGTTTAAAGGTTGATTTATTACTTATTTGAAAGGCAGAGTTCCACAGTCAGAGAGTGAGAGAGAGAAATCCTATTTGTCAAATTCATTCCCTAAATGGCTGCAATAGCCAAGACCTGGAGCTCTCATCTTGGACTCCCATATGCGTGGCAGGGGTCCCCACGCTCGGGTCATCTTCCATTGCCTTCCCAGACACACCAGCAGCGATCTGGATTAGAAATGAAATAGCTAAACTCGAACTGGTGCTCATATAGGATGCCAATGTCACAGAAGGTAATGTAACCACTGCTGTGGTACCAATGGTGGGCCACTGTGAAGGTGTTAAAAGACAATTCGAGGGCTGACACTGGGGTATATAAGGTTAAGCCTTCCCCTGCAATGCCGGCATCCAAAATTCAAATCTCAGCTGCTCCACTTCCAACCCAGCCACCTGCTAACGCACTGGAAAGCACCAGAGGACAGCTCCAGTGCTCGCTGTACCCATAGCAGACAGCCAGAAGAAGCTCCTGCTTTCCGTCTGACCCAGCCCCCAGTTGTTATGGCCATTTGGGGAGTGAATCAGTGCATCAAAGATCTCTCCCCCTGTCTGTAACACCACCTTTCAAATCCCCTGGAGTACCAGATGTGAGTTTCAGCCTACTGTTTCCAATCCAGCTTCCTGCGGATGCACATCCTGGGACACAGCACGTGATGGCTCAAGTAACTTGGGTCCCTGTCATCCATATGGGACACTCAGACTGAGTTCAAGACTGCTGCCTCCAGCATGGCCCAGTCTTGAATGTATGTCGTAAGCATCTGGGGAAAGAGCCACAGGATAGAAGATCTCTTTCTCTGCCTTTTAAGTAAACTAAAAATGAATATGAAGAAATAAGTTTTTTAAAAAAATTCTAGAGTATCAACCATGCATGACACTCCATTTCAATAGTGAAAGTAGAAAAGGCTATGACTAAGTCAACGCTTGTTTAACCAAGGATAGAAGGGACTGGGGTAACTAAGGCACCCACATCCCAGAATACCATCAGCTGTAGAGAAAATGCTGATTTCAGATATGTCAAACACGACTCACAATCAATGGGATAGGCATCAAGAGCTCACAGACATGGCCCCTGACACTAAGCTTTTGACCAATGTCCCAATTTCCATATTTTGAGACACATGCAAGGGATTGGCTTGTCTGAAATTACTCAAACCAAATAAAGACAGCCAGCCCATTTAAAAGAATGTGCTTTCACTTTAGAAATTCCACATGGTCAAAGTTACGACCCATAATTTTGGCTGGGATTCTTTCCTGCAAAATGGTGCCTGAAGAACATCTGACCTGAACGTACTTTTCCGATGCAACACAAACTCTGGGGAGGAAAGGCCTGCCGTCGCCAATGGAGAGAGACGTGGCTCTCTACTGAGTCTTGGGGCAGCCAAACCGACGTCCTGAACACTGCCACAGGAATGCCTCCCGACTGCTTCCGCCTGCTCGTCCCGGGCCTTACTTCCCATGTCACAAAGGACAAATCTAAAGCTCCGCGGTCAGCCATCACGCATCTCTGTGGCATTTGTAGTTTCTTTTCCTCCCTCCTTCCCTCCTTTTTCTCTTTCTTTCAAATACATTCATTTTCTTTTGATGTTGTCGACATAACTGAGAAGGATGCACACGTGTGTGGGCCTCAGATTAGGGGCATCCTTAGTTTTTTCAAACATTCCACACGTGACCTGGTTTTGCATCCCCAACATTGACATCATTACTCCTAAACATGTTGCAGTTTGTCTATACTCATCCCATTACTCAGCAATGTGGCCCCTTGTCCCAGACGATATATCACTGTCAATCTGTCAATGGGCCCATGTCTTTTCTTAGAAATGATATCCAATGATTTGCAATACCGAGCACCCCTGTTTCACAGTACTGAGTCACTTTTCCACACCTTGTACAGGATCTCATCTAGCATCTACCCTAACTCCTGGAGTTCGAGCCAGCCCGATCCCCGGGGCAAGAACTACAACTCCTAGAATACCCTTCCCCGTACGCCTCTTGGTTAGTTATCAACAATAAGTACCCCACTTAAGATCTGGAAGGGAAAAAGAAGTGCTATTCTCAGCCCAGTAGCCTGGTGGCTAGAGTCCTAACCCTGCATGTGCCCAGGTCCCATATGGGCGCTGATTCTAACCCCAGAAGCCCCGTCCCACCCAGCTTCCTACTGTGCCCTGGGAAAGCAGTCAGGAAAGCCCTGGGACCCTGCACCCACGTGGGAGAACAGGGAGAGGTTCCTGGCTCCTGGCTTCAGATCAGCGCAAGCACCAGCCAATGTGGCCACTTGGGGAGTGAATTAGCTGACAGATCTTCCTCTCTGTCTCTCCTCCTCTCTGTATATCTGACTTTACAACACAATAAATAAATAAATCTTTAAAAAAAATGTGCTATTCTCCAGAACAGCTGCAAAGAGAAACAAAGCCAGTGGCAGACAGAACTGTATGATTTAAAGCCAAGCAGTGGCCGCATGTCACATGAGCTGACAGTGATTGTGGCAAGCAGCGCCCGACTGCACCCACGGCAAGCAGCCCTCCTAAAGTCCCCCCTGGGATCCAACATCACTGTGCAAACTTTGGATAGTTATGTGAGCTTTGATTCTTCTACTTTGGAAAGTCTGATGACTACTACAAAAATCCTACTAAAATTCATTCTTCAGGATGAAAATATTACATATATATTCAATGTACATAAAAAATCAGCTCTTCTATTTTCTACGTGCCAGCAAAAATCAGAAATTGAAATTTCAGAAGAAGATTTTCCATTTGTTGTAGTGTCAAAACATATAAAATACTTAGAAATCAAGTAGCCAAAACATGAGCTCTCTATGGCTGGCATTGTGGCACAGCAAGTTAAGCCACTGTCTGCAGTGCCAGATCCCATAAAAATGCTGGTTCCCAACCATGAAGGGACTATGTCAGCCAGTAGATTCTGAATAGATTCCTTCGCGATTGGAACGGTGAGATTGGCAGCAATTCAGAACTGCCGAACTATCAAAACTGCTTAGGCAGGACCCCCAGAGCACACCTCACATCAGGGACCTGGGATGGGAGGGAGGTTGGGTGGGGTTTCTCCCTTTACTTCTCCCCTGACCCGATACAGGGGGAAAAATGCAGATATTAGTGTGAAAACAATGGTATTACCCACTTTTCTGTAGCCCTTGACCTTCTGTACCCTAAGTAACTAAGTAAGATTACAAAATAAAGAAATAAATAAAGTAAAATTTTTTTTAAAAAAGTGCTGGTTTGAATCCTGGTCACTCCATTTTCAATCCAGTTCCCTCTTAATCTTCCTGGGAAAACAACTGAAGATGGCCTAATTCCAACCTCCCTCTGCCTTTCAAATAAATAAATAAAAACGAAGGAAGAATGCGCAATCCTTTTACATTTGAATTATAAGATATTGCTAAAAGCCTGAATGATCAGAGAGGTACAATGTTCATGGGCTGGAAGACAGTATTATAAAACCATGAATTCTCTTCCTTCCAAATTAATTTGAAGAATCAACACACTCTTCATAATAATTCCAACAGATTTTGTATAAATTGACAAATTCTTTCTAAAATTTTCATGGAAATGTAAAGAACACAGAACAATCAATGATTAAAAAGAAAAAGCTGAAGGACACTTAACACCAAAACATGCAATGCTGAAGTAATCGCACCAAGAGGGGCAGGGTGCAGGCTAGCCCAGCGCCCACCAAGACGGACAGAGCAGGGTGCAGGCTAACCCAACACCCACTAAGAGGGACAGAGCAGGGTGCAGGCTAACCCAACACCCACTAAGAGGGACAGGACAGGGTGCAGGCTAACCCAGCGCCCACCAACACGGACAGAGCAGGGTGCAGGCTAACCCAGCGCCCACTACCACAGCGCTGGCACACTCCTGCTGCTCTGCCCATTACCACAGCGCTGGCACACTCCCGCTGCTCTGCTTCCCAGCCATCGTCCTGCTAATGCGCCTGGGAAGGCTGCAGATGACCCACCATTGGGCGAATGACAGAGTTCTGGCTCCTGGGCAGGAATGAACAAATGCACAGAGGATCTCTCTCATTACTCCTTCAAATAAACATATCTTTATGAAATAAGAAAGCAAGCAAAGAAAGAACAGAGTCCAGGACAACTGACTTTCCAAAAAAGGCCAAAAGCTTTTCCAACAAGTGGTGGCAGAAAACCTGGTAGTCACATGTGAAAAAAATGAACCTCAATCCATACCTTACACTATACAAAAATAAGTTAAATGGAACACAGAACTAAATGTCAAACCAAAAAACATAAACTTCTAGAACACAAGAGAAAATTTCTATGACTTTGGGTTAGGCAAATAGTTTCTTAAACACAGCCACTGTGGGGAAAATAAAACCATAGGGGGAAAAAAAAAAAAAGATAAGTTTGACTCACCAAAATTGAGGACTGCTCTTTACAAGATACTGTCGGGGAGGGGAGTGTCAGCATGGTGGCTAAAAGGCTAATCTACCTACAACACCAGCATCCGAAATGAGTCCCCGTTGGAGTCTCAGCTGCTCCACTTCCAATCCAGTTGCCTGCTGATGGCCTGGGGATGCATGGGCCCCTGAACCCACACGAGAAACTGAAAGAAGCGCCTGGCTCCTGGCTTTGGATCGGTTTAGCTCTGGCCACTGTGGCAATTTGTGGAGTGAACATGCTGATGGAATATCTCTCTCTGCAAAATACATCTTTCAAACAAAAATTTTAAAATCTTTCAAAAACAAAGGACACTGCTGGGAAAATGGAGAATAAGCCACAGAATAGGGCCAAGCATTTGCTGTTTGTTGTCTGATACTTTGTATGAACACACAGAGAACTCAATAATCGTATTTTACGGATGGGGGGAAAACTTAGACAAGTATTTTCACCAAAGAATATTTATACAAATATGAAATAAGTACAAGAATTTCACATTATAGAGAAAAAAACAGACTAAAGCCATTAGATACCAGCACAGACCTTCTTACTGAATGTTCCTCTCAACTTTTTTTTTTTTTAATAAAAAGTTAACTTACTTGTTTTAAAGGCAAGAGTGAAAGAGGCAATCAGAAGGTAGAGGGTTCTTCCATCTGCTGTTTCCCTTCCCAAATGCCCACAACAGCCAGATCTGGATCAGAAACCAGGAACTTCATTCAGGTGGCAAGGACCCTTGGGTGGCCAGCTCCTGCCTTCCAGGCACATTAGCAGGAAGCTGGACTGGAAGTGGAGGAGCCAAGGCTTGATGCCAGGTACTCCTGATAAGACATGGGTGTTCAAAGTGTAGCTTACCCCATCATACTGTCCCCAAATGTCCAAAAGTTTTGAAACCTGATCATCTAGCATTGGTAACTGGAAATCTCACACGGTGGGAATAAAAATGGTACAGCCACTTTAACAAAAAGTCACTTTCTTAAGAAGTCAGACAAGTGCTGGTGCTGTGGTGCAGCGCATTAGCATCTGTTTGGAACATCTACCATCCACAACAGATGTGGCTTTGAGTCCCAGTTTTCTGTTCTGGATCCAACTTTCTTCCAATGCCACCTGGGAAGGCAGCAAATTTGAACAAGGATTTCTTGATCAATGTTAATAATATCTGTAATAGCGAAAGCTAGCAAATACATAAGCATACATGCAGAGGGGAATGGATACAGAGGAGAAATAGCACTTGGTGGAATGCAGCAAAAGGCACTAGCAACAAATGCACAGGACGCGAAAAGCCTTCAAGCTAATCCTGCCAAGCAGAAGGCAAGCTAGAAGTACCTGCCCTGCCACCACCTATGGTGACACTGAGCAGACCGATGGTACAGGGGGACTGTGAGGGGGGCAAGGAAGAGAGAGGGGGAGGAATCAAAAATGGGGTAGGGAAGATACTCTCTTGCCCATATAGTTTAACTTCATTAAGTTCATTAGGTGTCAATTTCGTTCAATAAAAAGCTTCAGAGGGGGAAGGAGAGAAAGAACCCTCACACAGACTAGTTCTCACATTTCTGCTGCTTCCTGGGCAAATTCCACCCTCTGTGTGAGAGCTCTGTGCCAGCTCAAGTTTCAGCCGAGGTATGCATTGTTCCCTGCAACTGCAAATCTTAAAGTGGAAGAGAGAGAGAGAGAGAGAGAGAGAGAGAGAGAGTGTGTGTGTGTGTGTGTGTGTGTGTGTGTGTGTGTGTGTGTGTGTGTGTGTGTGTGTGTGTGTGATGTGGCAGCGGCACTTTTCCACGCAATGGAGAGGCAGGGAACGGCAGACTGCTCCCTCACACCCCAGAGCCCTCCCTACGGCCCGCTGTACACCATTGCGTCTTCACTGCATTTTTTCCCTGAACTTTCCTTCAATCAGTAGTATGTACCTGGTGTGTTCATGCAGTTACTCAGCCAAAGCTTTTAAATTTTCAACCATTCTGTGGTCTTGCTTGAATAAGACTCAATATGGTCTGGTGTAAAATCAGATTCTTCGCACTTAAGGTATCCACTACGTTGTTTTCTTTATCTTAAAAAAATATATATTTTTATTTTTATTGGAAAGGCAGATATACAGACAGGAGGAGAGACAGAGGAAGATCCTCCATCGATGTTTCACCCGACAAGCGGCCGCACCGTCCGGAGTTGAGTCAATCTGAAGCCAGGAGCCCCTTACAGGTCTCCAGCCTCCCACGCAGGTGCAGGGTCCCAAGGCTCTGGTCTTCAATTGCTTTCTCAGGCCACAAGCAGGGAGTGAGGCTGCTAGGATTAGAATTGGCGCCCATATGGGATCCCAACAAGTTCAAGGCAAAGATCCTAGCCACTACGCTATATCACCAGGTCCTTGTTTATCTTTTTACCACTGTTTTAATACAGGATTTGGTGAGGGGCCAGCACTGTGGCCTCGTGAGCTAATCTTCTGCCTTGGTGCTAGCATTCCATATGGGCACTGGTCTGAGTTTCAGCTGTCCTACTTGCAATCCAGCATCCTGCTTATGACCTGGGAAAGCAGCAGAAGTATGGCTAAAGTCCTTGGGTCCTTATACCCTTCTTCTGGATGTGGGAGATCCAGAAGAAGCTCCTGGCTCCTGACTTTGGTACGGCTTGGCTTAGCTCAGCTCTAGCTACTGCCATTTGGGGAGTGAACTAGTGGATGAAGACCTCTGTCTGTGCCTCCTCTCTGTAACTCTCTTTCAAAAAACAAAAAAAAAAATTGGTGAATAAATCTTTGCCACTTCCCACTGTGTTCTCGAAATGAACTTTCCCTGCGCTACGGCAGTAACACAGCAGGCTCCCAGGGCCAGCCTGGCGTTAGAGCAGTGGCATCATGGGGAAGGCAACTCTGCCCGCTCTAGCCTTCACAAGCCAGTGGCTGTGTAAGGCCTGGGCCACACCACCCCACAGCCAGGGCAGCCCTCTACCCGCAGCGGTGGAGAGCAAGGAAACTGGAAACAGGGCACAGCACCTAGGCTTTTGCTCTGGAGCCACTCCCTGCAGAGGGCTGACAGGACAGGGCTCCTCAACTGGAATGCAAAGCAGCTTATCCGTCAGAACTGGCCATTCCGCGGTACGTACTACTTGGGAGAAGAGCTGAGGACTTCAGAACAGCACACAACGGTTGCTTCTCCAGAAACCCAGGACTTTTACATCCATGTCTGTCTGTCTTCATCTTGGCTGCCTCCACTCAAACAGCCAATAACATAACTGACTTTTGAAATCAGCAGGACTGTGAGTCACTCAACATCAGCATCACAGTAAGTTGGAACTCAGCTACAGAGAGATTCTAAAATAACTGGAGCAGCATTTGACTCTCACAGCACCCGGCATCCAAAGGCTATTCCAGTGGTGACGCAGGGCCGGGACATCAATAGGACCCAAAGCACTTTTCACACAGCGCACACAATCAAGCCTCGCTGCCCAAGAAACTGACCCCAGCTCAGAGTCCAGCGGTTCAGGAAGTGGCTCACGCAAGAGCTGGGAGCCTTGCACAGGGAGCCGACCCTCATCAGGGCCTTCCTTTTTCAGGGCTGTTCCCCACAGAATGGAGGGGCTCCACCAAGTACATGAAGATCTTTGAAAGTGTTACTGAAACTCAAGGAATGAAAGCAGCAGCAAAATCACGCGGCAGTGAGACCAGCTCTCCCCTGTGGAACAGACAGGAAGGCACCTGCCTCGGACGGCGGTCCTCCAAACAAAGTGACCACTTCCTAGATCTGTACCTTTACCAAAACCAAACATTTTGTCAGAAATGTAATGGGGTGGGGAGAGAAGGGGGGGCTGGACTTTCCTTAGGGATCACAAAGGACCTCCCACAAACCAGACAGCAGATGTTGGCTTCCTGACTGCACTGCACCAAGACCATCGTGTTAAGTTTGTATCTGTTACTCTAATTTTGGAAATCGCTCAGAAAGGGTGCTATTTGTGACACTTGTCTTACTACTGAAAAAAAAAAAAAAAAAGAGCCGAGGTGAGTGCCGACGCGGAGTTCTGGATTCCACAGGAGGCAGTCACATCCTACTTCTCAATGCTTTCTGAATCTCTGCTCCATTTTCAGAAGTGTGCCAGCAGTTGTTGCCTAAATTTAGAAAGCCGAATAATCACTGAATCACCTTGAGGGAAATGTATATTTCTGAAAGATAAGCATCTTTAACGGTAATAAGTAGTAAACTACAGAGTAAAGCAGACTTGAGCTGACACCACTGACATCTTCAACTAAAATTATCCACTAGTGGGTATATAAAAACCTAAGACATGATATATACAACCCCTGGTAACACAGCTGCCAACGCTCATTCGTGCTTAACTCTGCAAGCTCGCAGGATATCAAACCCCATTCAAAATGACGGCCAAGTCCCTAGAGGCACACGCAGCACAGTACTGACTCCTTCAGTAACCTGGGGAGAAGTCTGCTGAACAGCCAGCATTGTAACCCTCAACCATGTCGGTAGCAGCTGTGTGTAAATAACAGGTTTTCTGAGAGGACACTTGAGTTCTCTTAGACAAGGAGGCAGGAGGGCTTCTGTCCCTCTTTCACTTGACAAGTGGCCTTCCCATATATCCCAACAGGCTGGGGACTCAAATAATGACTGCCTTCAGGCTTCTGTATTTCTGTTTGGGGACCCTCAGCCTCCAGCCGCTTCAATGCCCTTTTGAGTGCACCCCACAAGCCTCTACTGAAGCTTGGTCCGCCACCAAAAGCTGCACTGCAGCCTCCCAGTTTTCCCTGCACAGTCAGTCGGGCAGAGAGGAACCCTGAAATGCCTGAGTTTTTGCTGGGAGATGAGTAAGGTGGAGTAGATGGAGTGGCATGAATCTGCACCTCAGACATGAATGGCAGGAAGTTGGGCAAATGACCTGGCCTCCGCTTCACATCTGGGGCCTTGAGAAGCTGTGCTGATCACAGAATGCGCTCCGGGGCTGCCGCAGAGCCCCTGCTCCCAGGGAATCAGGCAAGGGGCTACAGGTGCCCAGAGGCCAGCCACGCAGCCCACTCCTCAACTCCATGAAACCTGCTCCTCCCACTTCACATTCAAATAAGCTCCAGGCACAGCAGACTTCTACGTCAAGAAGGAAAGAAAACCATGAAAGCACTCAAAGAAACTGTGACTAATCTTCCTTTCAGTAACTACAGAGTGGCAGCAAAAATCTGGTCTGGTAATTCAGGGTAGTAGTTATGAGGCATTTAACTAGTAGTTCCAACACTGTGCCAGCGTCTCCTACCCGAGCACCTGGGCTGGATTCGTGGCTCCTGACCTCAGCTTCCTGCTGGTGGAGACCTGGGAGGCACGATGGCTCTGGCTCGTTAGTGGGTCCCTGCACAGGAGAGAGCTGGAGTGAGTTAGCAGACAGGCTTTTTCTATCTCACTCCTTGCCCTCCTCTGCCAAATGCAGCATGAACAGATTCTCAAGTGCAATACAAACTCAGAAATGATAAACACATGATGGCTGATTGTGAGTATATAAAAACTCTAGGTCATTATAGTAAAATCCACCATAAAAGTCAGTACTGCTGGGGAAAATATCAGGTTTCATAACACATAAAAATCCCCTGAAATTAACGAGAAACAATCCAATAGCAAATGGATGAAGGAAATCAAGAGTTTGCAAGAAGAATAAGTAAGTTCTAGAACACATGAAGAAGACAATGACTCTGTTTGCCAAGAGGGAACCACGTCAATTTTGCTCCTCCACTCCTCTCGTCACTCACCACACTAACGAAGCTAACCCCGGTGGGATATGTGCATGGGCTGCTGCCAGCGACCATCCGGGTTAGCAGGACGACAAGCTGGAGTGATCCATCTAAATGACAGTGTGATCTGAGGCCCAGCCACCTCACTTCCAGGAAACCCAGGCATTCTGATTTGGGATGCAAAGGAGCCAGCTGCCTGCCCCAGCATCCTTACAGGGGAACAGACTCCTGGGAAGGAAAATAAAAGGCCAACATTACCAGTGTACCCAAGAAGAGAAAGCTGGTAGCTGAACGAGAGTTTGTACCTTTAAAACTAAAAAGACACAGCTAGGTGTTACCAATAGGGGAAACAGGATAGGAGGTTCAGAACATTATTTCTTTTTAAAAAATATTTAAAAATCAGTGTCAGAGGGCCCAGCGTGCAGCCTAGTGGCTAAAGTCCTTGTCTTGTATGCACCGGGATCCCATATGGGTGCCAGTTGTAACCCTGGCAGCCTGCTTCCCATCCAGCTCCCTGCTTGTGGCCTGGGAAAGCAGTCGAGCACGGCCCAAAGCCTTGGGACCCTGCACCCACATGGGAGACCTGGAAGAAGCTCCTGGCTCCTGGCTTTGGACCAGCTCAGCTCCAGCCGCTGGGGCCACTTGAGTGAACCACCAGATGGAAGAGCTTTCTCTCTGCCTCCTCTTTTCTCTGTAAACTTGACTTTGCTAAATTAAGAAAAAATTTAATAATAAATCTTTTTTAAAAAAGGTAATGTCAGAGAGAGAGAATCTTCAATCGACGCAGTCACTCTCCAGATGGTCACAACAGCCAGAACTGGTTCAGACCCAAACAAGGAGCCAGGAGCTTCTTCCAGGTCTCCCACAGGGAGAGTAGGGGCCCAAGCACTTGAACATTCTTCTGTTGCTTTTCTCAAGCCATTAGTAAACAGTCAGATGGGAAGTGGAGCAGCAGGACACAAACCAGCACTCATATGGGATGCTATGCCACAATGCCAACCCTATGAGATTACTTCTTTTTTTTTTAAAAGATTTATTTTTATTATTTTTTCATTGGAAAGGCGGATATACAGAGAGGAGAGACAGAGAGGAAGATCTTCCGTCCGATGATTCACTCCCCAAGTGAGCGCAACGGGCCGATACTATGCCGATCCGAAGCCAGGAGCCTCTTCCGGGTCTCCCACGCGGGTGCAGGGTCCCAAAGCTTTGGGCCGTCCTCGACTGCTTTCCCAGGCCACAGGCGGGGAGCTGGAAGGGAAGCGGGGCTGCCGGGATTAGAACTGGCGCCCATATGGGATCCCGGGCGTGCAAGGCGAGGACTTTAACCACTTGCGCCACCGCGCCGGGCCCGAGATTACTTCTTATACTTACAACTGAGAATACAATTATTGCATAGTAAAACATATTAAGGAATCACAGCAATGGTTCAACTAGCTAATCCTTAACCTGCAAGCATCAGCACTCCATATGGGCATCGGTTCATGTGCTAGCTACTCCACTTCCCATCCAGCTCCCTGCTTATGGCCTGGGGAAACAGTGGAGGATGGCCCAAAGCCTTGGGACCCTGCACATGCGCGCAAGACCTGGAAGAAGTTCCTGGCTCCTGTCTTTGGATCTACTCAGCTCTGGCAGTTGCAGCCATTTGGGGAGTCAATCAGTGGATGGAAGACCTTAGTGTCTTTCCTTCTCTCTGAATGTATCTTTCCAATAAAAAAAAAAAAACTATCTTTTTAAAAAAATTAAGTAAGTGGCTGGCACTGTGGAGCAACAGGCCAAGTCATCAAGTGCAACACCAGCATCCCACTCTTGCACTAGCTCCAGGTCCCACTGCTCAACTCCCACTCCGGCACCAGCTCCAGGTCCCACTGCTCAACTCCCAACTCCGGCACCAGCTCCAGGTCCCACTGCTCAACTCCCACTCTGGCACCAGCTCCAGGTCCCACTGCTCAACTCCCACTCCAGCTCCTAGCTGGTAAGCTTGGGAAAGCAGTGGAAGATAGCCCAGATATTTGGAGCACTACCTCCCTTGTGGGAGACCCAGATGGATTTCCTGGCTCCTGGCTTCAGTCTGGCCCAAACCTGATTATTGTGGCCATCTGAAGAGTGAATCAGCAGATGGAAGATACTCTCTTCCTGTAACTCTGCCTTTCAAATAAATAAACCTTTTAACAATATTTGACTGAGTTATATAAAATGGATATGGGAGTCCAAGAAATAGTCCAAATAATGCACACTGAGTTTGGGAGAGACCACCACAGGCGACCACAGCGCCTCCTGGAGGACTGCACTTCTGCCAGGTGCCACTGCTCCCTGGGGCTCACGCACCTCCCTGCTTAGAGTGCATTCCTCCTCTCTTCTGATCCCAACTAGAACCTTTCAAGAATAAATAAAGTTCCCCCATGTCTACTCATTCCCCTTAAATCTCTAACCTCTGACCCCTCAGCACTGTGTAAGGCACATAGAGGTATAGTAACGGACCCCACCACTACCCCGGATGCAGCCAGGAGTCGGCTGTAAACAGATAACTGGGAAGTTCTAGGGACTCCCTGTGTCTACTCATGGGGGAGGCAGAAGGTGTAAGAAAACCCTGTTCAAACGGGAAGCAGGAGCCGTCTCTGGTGGGTAAAATTTCCTTGGTGTCTCCACTGTGCCTGGGCAGTTAGAGTCTATTAAGAACCATGAGCCATTCCGCCTCCTGGCTAACCTTGTACCTTAAAACTCGAGGACACCAGCCATGAACATCCTTATACTGCCCACAGATGGATGGCCTCCTTGCTCTCCAAGCAGCCATCTGATTCTACACAGGACACCAGGAGTAAGGACAGGCTTGGGCAGCGCCTTCAGAGCCAGCCTAGGTGCAAGGGACAGCAGGGAAGTAGACAACAGGGGTAAAGCAACACTCTCCCCCATCAGCACCATGCCCAGACCCAAGCACTGAACAGCAAGCACGCACTGAGCTGCTGAGCACTCAACAGCTTAGGGACACGGCTCTGGGGCCTGAGTTACAACACCACTTTGCACCTCCCTCCTCGTCCCAAGCCCTGCCTTGCCAAGCTTTCCCTTCTTCATTCACTGTACCTGATGGCTCAGGGCCATAACCCAGTTAGACCAGCAAGTCCAGGCTTGAATTGCTAACAACTGCTTATCAAATACACTAATTTCCTTTCCTCCAAAACAAAGGCTTTAAAAAGGAAGGGAAAGTGTAGACAGCTAGCATATTCCCCAAGCTTGCCAATCTGCTGGCCAGCTTTGGGGCAGGCTTTCACATGTGCAGCATTTGCTTAAAAAAAAAAAAAAGATTAGGCACAGTGTGGTAGCCTGGCGGCTAAAGTCCTCGCCTTGCCTACGCCAGGATCCCATACGAACGCCGGTTATAATTCTGGCCACCCCATTTCCCATCCAGCTCTCCAGCTCCCTGCTTGTGGCCTGGGAAAGCAATCCAGGACGGCCTTGAGATCCTGAACCTGTGTGAGAGACCTGGAAGAAGCTTAGGCTCACGCCTTCGGATTTGCTTAGCTGCAGCCGTTGTAACTGCTCGGGGAGTGAATTAACGGATGGAAGATTTCTGTCTCTCTGTATATCTGGCTTTGCTAATAAAAGTTAAAAAGACTAAATGGGATGGGAAATTTAATACCTAGTACCAAAACTAAATCAGAAAGGCATTAACCAAGTTTGAACAAACAGAAAAAACCTGTCAAGACAACAGAATTTAAGCAAACACGTGAACAGAGCATACACATATTTACAACACATTAACAACAGAATGCGCAGATTAAATACCAATCTCCTCACTGCCACCACCAGGGTGAATTCAAGCTGCAACCCCCAAGTCACTCTGAGGCTGCCAGTGACCAAGGAGCGCAATCTTTGAATGTCTACCTGAGTGATCCATTGCTGGGCATCAGACCCTGGCTCCAAGACCACTGTGGAATTCTGGTGCCAGACCCAAGATCACAGTGGCCTGTCCGTGGCTATTAGGGACTTGGGGAATCCTTCAACAATAACTTCCTGTTGCACATTCCAGAACCTGCTAGTGAACATTACAGATGCAGAACTCAGGGGAGTTAGTGCTGGAGCCAGGCCAAGCCCGACTGCTCTTCTCCAAGGCCAGCCCTGAACCGTCTGCTTGTTGTAAGCCATTCCTGAGTTTACAGAACTCTGGCCCCCAGCCCACACCCCATACTCACTAAGTGCCCTTGTAGGGCACTCCTTCGCTTCAGGTACTCAGGGCAGACAGAAATCTTGTGCCCATTCCTACAGGAGCAAAACAGACTCTGAGTGGTGATCAATACTACAAGAAAGGGCAACGGGGCTGGGTGTAGAGGGCGGGGAGTGGACTTTATAGGACAAGGGGCAGGGAAGACATCTGAGGGGACATTTGGCTGAGGGGCAGGAAGGGGAGCAACTGGATGTGCAGGACATGGAGGGACCTGCTGGGTTTAGGTGCTGACACAGGAAGCAGGTCTGGGTGGCCACAGGACACTGTTTACTGAGCCTAAGTCTGCAGGGCAGACCAAGCTGGGAGCAGGCACGCTGTGGGCTGGGAAGAAGGCAGCCCCTGCCGTCGCTATCCTGCTGTCTCCTTTGTGGGGAGTGAAGAATCTCCTGTTTTGCTCACTGACACGCCAGACCTCCACATGGGAAACCTTCTCCACAGTTGGTATTCTTGAAAGCCTAGATCCTGTAACTTCCTTTTCTAGCAATTGTGTACCGCTCACCTACTAAACTGCACAAAACCTGTCTACCAAGGGTCCCGCCTGATCACCAACAGAGAGGAACTCATAAGCAGATCCATTCCACACGAGGGAGTGATCCTGATAATACATGTCCATTTGACTTTGCAACAGCTAAGTGTGTTGCAGCTGTGACTCTGACACCATCCGTCCAGCTCAGCCTGAAGCTGCAGCTTCAGGCAAAGAAGCTCTTGTTAACACCTTTTGCTCCTCAGGCGGTATCCTGAAGTAAGCAAGAACCTCACCCTCCTTTCAGGATCAAGCTCCGTTCCTAGGCGTGGCTCCTGGAAGCCTCGACTTACACCCCTTCTCTACCACATCTCCCTGACAGGCCTTCACCTGCTGTTACCAGGGCTCACTGGTACTTTGTCCCCTGCCTTGCTCTGGTTCCCCATGTTTGGCCCAGAAAAGGTACCCAACAAATGCTTGCTAACACAATGAATGCAAGGGGCCGGCCACACAGCTGGACCAGGAGCTCACTTCTGTCTTTCCCTGCAGAACCAGATTTGTGTGTTCAGCATCCCTCATCTTCACCATCACTTGCACAAGAAGGTTTCACCTAAGAGGATTTTAGAAACTACTTCCTGTATTAATAAATTAGGTCAGCATCTCCAAGAATATCGCCAGCACCCTGCAAACAGTAGTAACCTTGTTCTATGGATTCCTACCAGAGAGAGAAGCCTGAGATTTTAAGTCTTGCTAGAATTTACTGAAGCAAGTCAGTGCCTTTCAAAGCCATGACTCTAGAGGGTTCCATCGGTTTTCCAGTGATGTCTCTTTTTCTGAGCCAGCACTAGCACACCTTTTCAGTATCTGCATGGTTTGCTTTTTACAAGTAACACTGATTCAGTTTCGTAAGTTCTAGAAAGCACTGAAATCTGCAGAGTCACTGTGTGGTCCACCCTGACACAGTCTCACATGCTGGCTGGGAATGCCAGGCTGGGTGCTGGGTGCTCTGCCTCCAACAGCCTGGGGGGCCAGGGCACACCACTTTCCAGCCCTAACATTTTATGGTGTTCGTATGGGAATACAAAAATCTAATTTCAATGTAATTCAAGAACATCTCCAGGAAACAAGTGTTAAGAAACACGGTCTATTCTTTGCTATCACTAACCCCAGAAAGTTTGCTGCCCACGACGCAGTGACAGAAGACAAGGAGCCATAAGGAAATGCTTCCAAGACAGCAAGACATTTGCAGCATCCAGGACTGGTCACCACGAAGGACAGGTGGTCCGCCTAACGAGTGCACAGGCTGTGTCCTGGAGAGGAGAGTGTGGGAGGCGGGGGAAAGGCAGGCACCCAAAACGCACTGGAGAGCCACGTGGCTGGGCTGTGTGGGTCTGGGATGCTGCAAAGCCTCCAGCGTGGAACTGACAGTCACTTCAGGATGATGAACAGAGAAATGAGGCCTGACAGGTCCCAACAGTATTTATATCTTCTTTTTGCCTAATTTAAGAAAAGATTGGGCCAGGTGTAATAGAGTAGTGCCTAAGTCCTCGCCTTGCACGCCTCGGATCCCAGCAGCCCCACTTTCCATCCAGGTCCCTGCTTGTGGTCTGGGAAAGCAGTCGAGGACGGCCCACAGCCTTGGGACCCTGCACCTGCATGGGAGACCTGGAAGAGGCTCCTGGCTTCCGATTGGCTCAGCTCCAGCCATTGTGATCACTTGGGGAGTGAATCATCGGACGGAAGATCTGTCTCTCCTCCTCTCTGTATATCTGACTTTCCAATTAAAAAAATTTTTTTTTTAATTTAGTTTAAAAGGCATATTTACAGAGAGAAGGAGAATTGGAGAAAAAGATCATTCATCCGCTGATTCACTCCCCAAAATGGCTGCGGGAACTGAGTCGATCTGAAGCCAGGAGCCAGGAGCTTCTTCCAGGTCTCCCTACATGGGTGCAGGGTCCCAAGGCTTTGGGCCATCCTCGACTGCTTTCCCAGGTCACAAGCAAGGTGCTGGATGAAAAGTGGAACAGCTAGAACACTAACCAGTGCCCACGAGATCCCAACACTTGAAAGGCGAGGATTTAGCCAACAAGCCATTGTGCTAGGACCTTTTCACCTGACTATTAAAGAAGGCAGCACTCTAGCCTGTTAGGATTTGCAGTTTAATAAGTGATTTATGGGCCCGGTGGCGTGGCCTAGCGGTTAAAGTCCTGGCCTTGAATGCGACCAAGATCACATATGGGTGATGGTTCTAATCCTGGTAGCTCTACTTGCCATCCAGCTCCCTGCTTGTGGCCTGGGAAAGCAGTCCAGGACAGCCCAAAGCCTTGGGACCCAGCACCCGCGTGGGAGACCTGGAAGAGGTTTTTGGTTCCTGGCTTTGGATCAGCATAGCATCAGCCATTGTGGCTCACTTGGGGAGTGAATCATCGGACGGAGGATCTTCCTCTCTGCCACTCCTCCTCCTCTCTGTGTAACTGACTTTGTAATAAAATAAATAAAATCTTAAAAAAAAAAAGAAAAAATAAATAACTTCCTCAATGTGAAGGGATATTTTTTTTTAAAAAGTGATTTATTCCTTACAGTATGACATGTTGTTAATATTTTCAATGAAGTAATTGCACAAAAACTTTCAGATACTTTTAGCTACTAATTAAAACTGATTCACCATCAAGATATCAAACAGTCTCTTTCCACTGTTGATTCTACAACATTTGCAGGAAATGAAGACACAGTCATAAAGAAACAAGACACCAGAGAGGGCCCAGCATGGGAGTCTAGTGGGTAAATCCTCGCCTTGCATACACCGGGATCCCATACAGGTACCAGCTCGTATCCTGGTTGCCCCATTTCCCATCCAGTAACTTGCTTGTGGTCTGGGAAGCAGCCCAAAGCCTACACCCTACACCCATATGGGAGACCCAAAAGAAGCTCCTGGCTCCTGGCTTTGGATCAGCTCAGCTCTGGCCATTGCAATTACTTGAGGACTTAACCAGTGGACGGGATATATTTCTGTCTCTCCTTTTGTTTGTAAATCATCTCTTCCAATGAAAAAAAATCTTTAAAAACAAACAAAATACAAGACAACATGGAGCTACTTCCTACCCATGCATTACAGAATGACACGCAAATGGACACTCATAGTTGTCCCTTACTGACTACGGCAGGAATGGTTCCACAACTCTGACACACACCACAATGTGTGGGCCTGAGTCCCCTCTGTAAAGGCCATGGTATTTGCATGTAACCTATGCACCTCCTCCTGGGTTCTTCCCATCACTTCCCAACCGTTTTCAGCACTTAAAACAAGGTCTAGGCAGACGCCTCTTTTTCCAGTGCAGTACTCAGTGTATGGCAAATTCAAGTTCACTTTTAAGTACTTGTAGGGGCCCGGCAGCATGGCCTAGCGGCTAAAAGTCCTCGCCTTGAATGTGCCAAGATCCCATATGGGCGCCGGTTCTAATCCTGGCTGCTCCACTTCCCATCCAGCTCTCTGCTTGTGGCCTGGGAAAGCAGTGGAGGACAGCCCAAAGCCTTGGTACCCTGCACCCATGTGGGAGACCTGAAAGAAGCTCCTGGATCCCAGCTTTGGATCGGCATAGCATTGGTTGTTGCGCTCACTTGGGGAGTGAATCATTGGACGGAAGATCTTCCTCTCTGTCTATCTGTCTTTGTAATAAAAATAAATGAATCTTAAAAAAAAAAAAAGAACTTGTAGGAACTTTTTGCCTCAAGTATTTTCAATACATGGCTGGTGCATCTGAACATGAGGCGCTAAGAATCTAGATGGCAGGAGGGTATAGGTACACGCTCGACTGTGGTTCCTGCTGCACTGTTAGTGCAGGGGCCTGAGGAGAGCCTGCCAGGGACATCGGAAGAACATTCCCCTGGAAGTTACAAGCAAGCAGGGACTAAGGGGGAAGGAGACACAGGGGTGTGAGGGAAGGGAGGGAGCAGCACGGGCCGAGGCAGTGCGGCAGGAGGAAACCTGGCCGCTGGGAACTGCTCAGACCGTGACTGCAGCACACAGAGGGCGCAGCCAAGACAGAGACGGCAGCAGCCGGCGGGCCGGATCTCTCCCCGCCTGGGAGGCCCACCAGGGACCTTCTTCTCTTACTGAACAGCACAGGAATCCGTTCATGTGTTTTTATTTTTAAATATTTATTTACTCGAAAAGCAGAGTTATACAGAGGAGGGGGAGGAAGGGAGGAGGGTTGAGAAGGAGAAAGGGAGGGAGAGGGGAGAGGAGTGGGCAGGATGGAAAGAGAGAGAGCCCACTTTCACCTGCTAGCTCACTCTCCAAATGGCCACCATGGCTGGGGTGGCCCGGAGAGCAGCCAGGAACTTCATCTGGTCTCCCACGTGGATGGCAAAGGCCCAGGGAATTGGGCCACTTCCCACCGCTCTCCCGGGGTATTTTCCTGGGGATTGGAAGTGGATCCGTGAGGACATAATCCAGTGCTCATTTGGAATGCTGGCAACTGGCACTGCAAGAGGTGGCCTAACCCACAAAGCCTCAATGTGAACCCCTCACTGAGGTGTAAAGTGGGGGTACATAAGGTTTGTTTCAAAAGGTCACTGGGGGGCCCAGGGTGGTACGCTAGCCTAGTGGTTAAAGTCCTCACCTTGAACATGCTGGGATCCCATATGGGTGCCAGTTCTAATCCCAGCAGCCCCGCTTCCCTTCCAGCTCCCTGCCTGTGGCCTGGGAAAGCAGTCGAGGACGGCCCAAGGCTTTGGGACCCTGCACCCGTGTGGGAAACTTGGAGGAAGCTTCTGGCTCCTGGCTTCGGATTGGCACAGCTCTGGCCATTGCAGTCACTTGGGGAGTGAATTGTTGGATGGAAGATCTTCCTCTCGGTCTCTCCTCCTCTCTGAATATCTGACTTTGCAATAAAAAAAAAAATCTTTTTTTTTTTTTAAAGGTTACTGGTGCATAAATCAGTACACAATGAGAAAGATGTTTAGGTGCAGCCCATATTCAAACTGGGGCCTTTGTTGATTAAGTCACAGTCAAGGCTCACTCAGAAGGGGGTGGAAGGTATTCTCACAGAAAAGTTAAAAAAAAATTATTTTTTTAAAATTTGTGTTTTTAAGGGAGAGGAGGGAGAGAAAACTCCTGCCTGTTGGTTTACTTCCCAAAGGATTTCAACAGTTAAGGTTGGGCCAGGCCAAAGCCAGGAGCCATACCCAGGTCTCGTGTGAGGGCACAAAGGACCCAGGCACTCTCAGTACATACTGGCAGGAAGGAGGTTGGAAGCAGAGCAGGAAACCTAGGCATCCGGTAAGAGATGCAGCTGTGGGAGAGAGGACAGTGTGAACACAGGCTGCAGGTGCGAGAAAGGACAGCGCACACAAGTGCAGAGGTAGCACGTGCCAGGGGCCCCAAGGAAAGCCCGAGGAAACCCCGGAGTCTAGGTGGTGGCAATGCCTCAGGCCTCTCACCAAGTTAGCCTGCAGGTTCTGGGAAACCTAGAGACAGGATGCAGCTGTTGCCATGAGAAGGCAATGCTGCAGCTGCCGGCCGTCGGCAAAGTGCGCCGTGCTCAAGTGAACTCCAGGGTCAGGAAGCAAATCCGAGAGCAAGTTCCTCCTTCCTTCTCCAGGCCTGCAGCTGCGCCCCTGCACGCCCCGTTGGTCCTACCCAACAAAGAGTCGGCAGCACTGAAACTTGGCTTTAACATCATGTTACACAGCAGAGAAAGGGGCTAGTGGCTGAGAAACACACACATAATAATTTCTAGGACACACACACACACACACACATACACACACACACACACACAAATGTGCTTGAAAAGTTATCATCACCTATTGCTCTTTTCCAATATGGCTGTGATCAAATCTAAGACAACAATAATTGTTAAAGCATCAATATTTTTGGTTCAGTAAGAAAAACTTGCTGCCAAAGAAACTAATTCAGTGTGAAGGTCCCACAAAGTGCACTGTAAAATAACAAAACAAAACAAAAACCTAGCTAAGTACTGTTTGGTGAAGTGTTGAATTTAATCAAACACATTATTTCCAGAAAAGATTTTTGTTAAAGAAACAGCCATGTAAGAGAAAAATACTGGGAACTAGGAGTTTCAAAGGAAACACACTTTATTCAATTTTTTTTTTTGGCTGAACTTTTTGTCAAACATGTATTTATTTGAAAGAGTTACACAGAGAGGAAGAGACAAAGAGAGATCTTCCATCTTCTGGTTCACTCCCCCAACGGCTGCAATGGCCAGAGATGGGTTAGTCAGAAGCCTGGAGCTTCTTCCCGTTTCCCAAGTGGGTGCATGGGCCATCCTTTACTGCTTTCCTAAGCACATTTAGCACGGAGCTGGATTGGAAATTGATCAGTCAGGACTCAAACTGGCATCTCTATAGGATGTCTATGTCACAGGTGGCAGGTTAACCAACTTCGCCACATAACTTTTTTTTTTTAAAGATTTATTTATTTTTATTACAAAGTCAGATACACAGAGAGGAAGATCCTCCGTCCGATGATTCACTCCCCAAGTGAGCCCAACAGCCGGTGCTGTGCCGATCCGAAGCCAGGAACCAAAAACCTCTTCCAGGTCTCCCACGCGGGTGCAGGGTCCCAAAGCTTTGGGCCATCCTTGACTGTTTTCCCAGGCCACAAGCAGGGAGCTGGATGGGAAGTGGAGCTGCCAGGATTAGAACCGGCGCCCATATGGGATCCTGGCACGTTCAAGGTGAGGACTTTAGCCACTAGGCCACGCCGCCGGGCCCTCCACATAACTTCTTGAGGGTTAGGGTGCCTGAGCAGTTACAAGAAACACTGAATGGAAAAGCCAGTTCCCTCCAATTAACACCTTAGCTAACAGGTACGCTGTCACAACAGGAAACTGATGCTGATAAAAGCCATGAGCCTTACTCAGAAATCAAGACGTTTACATGTGCTTGATTGTGTGTTGTGCACTCAAACGGTTCTAGCTTTTCCATGTGAAGATTGGCACAGCAGCACAGCCAACGCACAACAGCTCCTCCACAAGCACCCTTCAATCCACTCTTTCACCTCTTTCCTACGTGGCTTTTAAGGGGAAAAGCTTATTTATTATTCTACCATTTGTCGTATCAGTCCCAGAATTTTCCATATGTAAAAAGTGATTAACTTTATAAGTACCATATATCAGTATCAAATGTTTTCTCAAATATTTATTTTTATTGCAAAGTCAAATATACAGAGAGGAAGATCTTCCATCCAACGATTCACTCCCCAAGTGACCACAACGGCTGGTGCTGTGCCAATCCGAAGCCAGGAGCCAGGAGCTTCTTCTGGGTGTCCCACGCGGGTGCAGGATCCCAAGGCCTTGGGTTGTCCTTGACCGCTTTCCCAGGCCACAAGCAGGGAGCTGGATGGGAAGTGGGGCTGCTGGGATTAGAACCGGCGCACCTATGGGATCCCAGCGTGTTCAAGGTGAGGACTTTAGCCGCCAGGCTACCATGCCAGGCCCATCAAATGTTTTTATAAACCTCACAAAAGTTACAAGGCTACTTTATAAAACACCAGAGTTTTGTAAAACATTGATGATGTCTGTGTTAGCTCTTAGCGGATCAAATGCAGCAGTGCACCACAGCATGGCTGGAGACTTCCACACCCTGCCACTCCCAAATCGCACACAACACCACCACACTCAGAACGCTAGCAGCTGTACTGTCCCTGCCATTGCATAAGCCAACTGCCACTCTCTGCTGCATTTCCCACAAAGCAGTCGAGAGATGCTTGCAAAAAAGGAAATCTGAACATGTCACCTATTTGCTTACAGCCCCTCCATGACTGCCCATGGTGGTTAGGACCACGCCTCTTCTGCTGAGCCTGCCACACCCAGCTCTTCACAGCATGGCAGCCACTTGCTCCGTGCCATCAGATCCAAAGCAGGAAGGCCCTTTGCCTGCTCAGGACCACCGCTGACACCTGTCCAAAGAGGAAGGCCCCTTGCCTGCCTAGACCATTGCCGACACCTGTCTAAGGAAGGCAGGCCCCTTGCATGCCCGGGACCAGTACCGACACCTGTCCAAGGGGGGAAGGCCTTTGGTCTCCCTTTGGTTTTCAGTGGGGTATTAGTTCTAGGACCCCTTGTGGATACCAGAACCTATGGCTGCTCAAGTCCTTTACATAAAGTGCTCTGTGTTGCCTGTAGCCCAGCCACATCCTCCGTTATGCTCTCAAACCATCCCCAGATGACTCACAACACCTGACAGCCAATGCTGTGTGAACAGTTATCACACTACATCATCTACAGAAGAAAGATTTAAAAAGTCCCTATATGTTTAGTACAAATACAAGTTTTTCTTGTAGACTATTTCCAGCCCACAGTTGGCTGAATTAATGGATGTGGAAAGTATAAACGAGGACATGGGGACAGGCTGTACTTTATGCCACTTCACTACAAGTTCACTGCTCTGCATGACACAAGCATCTAAGTATATGACTATTATCCATAAAAGCAGCGAGTCACACATTTGAGAAGATCTGAAATCTCATTTAACAGGAAGTGTTGAGCTATTACTAACATCGAGACCTAAGCATCCACAGCATGGTGGTACAGTGGTCATTTTACTTACATTTCAAAATGAGTTTCTCTCTCACTCCAGGCCACGTGTGCCTGCTTGCCACCGTGCCCCACAGCTCAGATGCAGAACATCTCCAGCATGTGAAGCCGTCTAGCTGTCCTGGAAATGTCAGCTCTCTCAGGGAAACGCACACAAGGGGTAGATCCAGCTCAGAGGCAAGCACCTATGCTGGAAGCAGGCATGTGGTCTCTCACATGGGAGACCACATCCTTGGCTTATGCCCGTACCCAAGTGCTACAAAAGTTCCAAACTAACTGGTTCCCCGAAGCATGCATTTAAAATTGTTAAAAGCTGGCTTGGAGCCGTAGCCTAGCAGCTAAAAGCCCTGGCCTTGCATGTGCTTATATGGGATCCCAGCGATGGTTCTAATCCCAGTGGCCCAGCTTTATATCCAGCTCTCTGTGGTCTGGGAAAGCAGTGGAAGACAACTCAAAGCCTTGAGACCCTGCACCCATGTAGAGTACGCGGCAGAAACTCCTGGCTTCAGACCAGCTCAGCTCTGGACGTTGCAGCCACTTGGAAGGTGAAATTATCAGATGGAAGATCTTTGTCTCTGTCTCTCCTCCTCTCTGTAAATTTGACTTTTCAATTAAAAAAAAAATCTTCAAAAGAAAATACTACTAAAGGCTGGCACTGATGAAACCAACAGGCATGTGTATATAGAGGTTAAGAATGGGATGGTTCAACAGGCTAATCCTCCACCTTCCCATATAGGTACCAGCTTGTGCCCCAGCTGGCCCACTTCTGGTCCAATTCCCTGCTTATGGCCTGGGAAAGCAGCAGAGGATGGCCCAAGTGTGTGGGCCTCTGCACCCACACGGCAGAAGCAGCTCCTGGCTCCTGATCATCTCAGCTCCAGCTACTGTGGCCATTTGGGGAGTAAACCAGTGGATGGACAGCACTTTCTTCTCCATCTCCCCTTCCATCTGTAAGCCTACCTTTCAAATAAAAACAAACCTTTAAAAAAAATGGAATGATTAAGAGGCTCAAGGTAGAAAGAGGCCAACAAGGCAACTCCAGGGTCTCCACCAACACAGAGGTCAAACGCAGGACACGGTGGGCAGGATATCCCACATAAGGTCCAAGGTCACAGAGCTAGCAGGTGATACAGCCAGAATTTAAATACAGACGTAGCTGTTTTCCAGGGACCATGAGCTTGACCAGGCCATGAGGCTAAGAAAACTGCAGAAGCAACAATGTCAAGCTCTGAAGCTGAGCAGGCTGACAGAGGTAAATGACAGGATACAAGTCTGTACACGTAAGATAAGTAGGACTGAAACACAAAGGCACTTATCTTCCAAGCTAAATTTAGACTTTATCTCTCAGAGGAACCACGGAAGGAATCTACTCAGTAAACAAGGCAACTTGCACTTTAGAAAGTGAACATTTGTACCTGGCAGCAGGTAGTCGGTGAGACACTCTGGCTTTGTGGCCAAAATCAGCCCAGCTCCACTGGAGCTGGACTCTCTAATTACTTACTGGTCAATGGGAAACACCTCTCCACACACTGGCGTTGGAGACGGTCCCTTTAAAAGATTCCTGCAGGGGTCCGGCGCGGTGGCACAGTGGTTAAGGTCCTCGCCTTGCACGCCCGGGATCCCATATGGGTGCCAGTTCTATCCCGGCAGCCCCGCTTCCCTTCCAGCTCCCTGCCTGTGGCCTGGGAAAGCAGTCGAGGACGGCCCAAAGCTTTGGGACCCTGCACCCGCGTGGGAGACCCGGAAGAGGCTCCTGGCTTCGGACCGGCATAGCATCGGTCATTGCGCTCACTTGGGGAGTGAATCATCAGACAGAAGATCTTCCTCTCTATCTCTCCTCTCTCTGTATATCCGCCTTTCCAATAAATAAATAAATAAATAAACAAATCTTAAAAAAGAAAAGACTCCAGCAGACCAAAAGGAAAGCTTAGAGTAACTGATAAGGGTACTCCACTGCCAGCTGGGGGGTGAGAAGATGGGAAGGTTTGTATAAAACCTATGCCCCCAGGTTAGGCAGCACACAAAGTGTCTTCCTGGTCCGAGGCAGTCATCTCTTCAAGTTGAAAAGAGCACCGATCAAACTGTATCAATCTCCAAATACAACTTGTGCCTTATCACTATTTTGAAACTGTGAAAATTTGGATTTATAGAGGAGACCTACTTAAAAGTTCCTGCAACAGGAGGAGAGAGAGCATGGTTTCAGATACGCCTCCTCTTCAATCATCTTGTCATAACCACATTTCCTACTCAGTCCTCGCTGTGCCTTGAAGATGTGGATTTTCTAGGCAATTTTACCTAAGAATCCTTCCTTCCAGAATGCAGCTTTAGGGTTGCATGGTCAGCAACCGCTAAGGTGATAGAGCAGGTGATTCGAAAACACTAAGTGAAAACTGGCAAATCAAGATTCTTTTTTTTTTTTAAAGATTTATTTTTATTATTGGAAAGGCGATATACAGAGAGGAGAGACAGAGAGGAAGATCTTCCGTCTGATGATTCACTCCCCAAGTGAGCGCAACGGGCCGATACTATGCCGATCCGAAGCCAGGAGCCCCTTCTGGGTCTCCCACGCGGGTGCAGGTTCCCAAAGCCTTGGGCTGTCCTCGACTGCTTTCCCAGGCCACAGGCAGGGAGCTGGAAGGGAAGTGGGGCTGCCAGGATTAGAACCGGCGCCCATATGGGATCCCGGGCGTGCAAGGCGAGGACCTTTAACCACTTGCGCCACCGCGCTGGGCCCCCAAATCAAGATTCTTAACGCTGTAAATTCTATGTCTCAATTTGAATGTATGCAATTGTCCACATGGTATAAAATTCCTAAAAGGAGTCCCATTCAAACAGTGTTAGAGATAATTGAGTACTCAGAAATTACTACCACGGTGGTGGGCACTTGGCACGGTGGGATACCTGCCTCCCACGATTTGAGGTCTTGGCCCTCCCAAATCCAGCCTCCAGCTAAAGCACACCCCAAGAAACTGATGGCTCAAGCTCCACGGTCCCCTGTCACCCACATGGGAGACCGGGTGGAGTTCCAAGGTCCTGGCTTCCATCCGACCCTCGCCAGCCCTGGAGACCGCAAGCTTTCAGGGAGGGAGCCAGCATTATGAAAATCTGAGTCTATCCTTCAAATTAATAAATAAAAATTAGTTAAAATGTAGAAAGCTAAACTAAAAAATAATGCATATGTTAAATAAAAGTATAGCTAGAAACATAATAAATGTCCCAAGTGTTTTTCAAGATCAGATGATTTAAGTAAGTCTCAGTAAATAAGAATAATGTAATATTGTGGGCTTCATGAAAAATAACTGTTGGGGCAAGCCTGGAGGCTTAGCAAGCTAATTCTACACTTGTGGCATAGCACCCCATATGAATGCCAGTTTGAGTCATAGCAGCTCCGCTTGCCATCCACTCCCTGCTCATGTGCCAGGGAAATCAGTGTGAGATGGTTCTAGCCCTTGGGCCCCTGCTATCACGTGGGAGACTCGAAAGAAGCTCCTGCTCCTAGGTTTGCTCTAGTAAAGACACAGCTGTCACGGCCATTCGGAAAGTGAACCAGTGAGCAGATGATCTCTCTCTTTCAAGAAAAAGTAAATAAAACTTTAAAACAACAACAACTGTGTCTTCTGAGTTAACAGAAACAAAACAACAAAAGCAACCAACTAAAACCCAACAATAGCTTTAACTTACGGTAATAACCACCTGATATGCACGTCAGTAAAATTAATTAAGAGGAAAATAATTTGAGATGAGAGCTGGTTTCATCTCATGTCCCATGAAATGTTCATGAGTAATCTAACCATAATTGTTCACAAGTAAATAGATGCTAACCAGTAAAAGTTACGCTTTATATTTGTTTAAAAGGCTTCCTAAATCTCTCTTTAGAATCTCTCTTTACCCTCAAGAATTTTCCTAAGTTAAAATTAAACTTTAAATAGTCCTTAAATATCTAGATCATCTCCAAACATGACAAAATACTGAAATGTGATTTGTCGGACCTAAGATTTAACTCTCTGTGGCTTCTCACTACAAACTGAATCTATCACTGAACAAGAAGACATCATCTCATGAGGAAGAAAATATTCTAAAAAATCATTAAATGAATACAACAGTTTAACATTGTTCACTTCCTGGGTTTTCACTAGAATTAAGGCCACTAAGTTAAAAAAAATTCTTATCAATATGATCATTAAAATCAGAAACTAAAAAGCAAATCAACTAAAAAGCAATCTAGAGAACCTGCTGAGGCCTAAACCTAGACTTTCATTTATCTATTTATTTGAAAGGGTTACAGAGAGGGAGAAAGAGAGAGAATCTTCCATCCACTGCAGCCACCCCCCTCCCGCCCCAGATGTTAATAAAAGCCATAGTTGGGTCAGGCCGATGACTTCTTCCAGGTCTCCTACCTAATGCAGTAGGAGCCTATCTTCTGCTTTTCCCAGGCCATTAGCAGGGAGATGGATCAGAAGCGAAGCCGCCAAAACATACACCAGAGCCTATACAGCATGCTGGCGTATCAGGTGGCAGCTTTACCCAATCCACAACACCAGCCCCCAGACCTGTATCTTATCCTTCTGCTTAACAGTACATTTCCCACTTTGCTTTGGTAAGATAAAGTTGTGGGGTTTTTCAATTGCCCTAATGGTAACTGCAAGTTCAGTCAGGCCTTGAAGAAATGATAGCTCATTTCCTTGCTATCTGTTAACCGTCTTGATAGCAAAGGGCAGGTGTAAATCCAGGCACTAAAAGCTTCTGCATGGCAGAAATGAGTGGAAAAGCAAAGGCTTCAAAGCTGCCCCCAGAGCAGCTGCTATCAACTCGGAGAAACAAACCGGACTTGCTCAGTAAACTTTTCACATTTTGAAGTCTTACCAATAGGAGATTAGGGGCAGTAAATCAAACTGCTGACACAATGGAAGAAAATCCAAAGTGGGAAACATTTTCCACCTCACTCAATTGCTAAGATGCCAAGAAAAAAATAAAATGAGCGGGAAAGCAGCACACTTTTGGCTCCCTAAACTCATGCAGCGGCCTTCAGGTCTACCAAGCCCCAGTACCAGGTCCTGAAACGCCCTGTCTCCCTGCAGCACAGCCCTTCTCCTCGGACAAGCGGGGGTCACCAGCCTCTCCCTTCCCATCACAGACATCTCCCACCTACAAAGGATTCAAAATACATTTAAAAATAAGCATACATGGGAATGCCGCTAGTGCAGGAGTCGGCATGGAGAGTATTCAGACAAATGAACACTGATCTGCCTTATGACCCAGCTATCCCATTCCTGGCAATGTATCCAAATGAAGTGAAATCTACAAAGGAAAAAGCAACCTGCAACCCTGTATTTATAGCAGCACAACCCACAACAGCAAAGACAAGGAAACAACCCAGATGCCCATCAGAAGAGGAATGAATGAGGAAACTGTGGTATATCTATCCCATGGAATACTACATAGCCATAAAAATGAAAAAAAATCATTTATCATTTACAACAAAATGGTCCCAACTGTAGACCATTAGCTCAATGAAGTAAGCCAGTCCCGAAAGGACAAATATCATATATTCTAAGACAACCCTCATGTAAAAACGCAAAATAAACAGATATATAGGTAAACAAATTCATACATATATTTTCCTAAACTAGGTAGTGGAGACTAGCATACCGGCAAGTGAAGACGGGCTTCAGCACACACCTCTACTCCTGAATAAAAGGACGACTCCCAACCAACCAGTTACATGAAATGTGGCAAGATTATACTACTTTTCTACCTTCCCTATACCTACAAAGCCATAATATACTTACACCATAGAATGCTAAGCTTGGTAACTATCACTAAGAGATTATACTACTAAGATAACACAGAGGGAAATGACAGGAGGGGAAAAACGTGGAGGGAGGAGGAGGGGGGAGGAAGGAAACTTCTGGGGGTATTTTTAAAGCATCTTTATCATTGAAATCCCTGATGCACACAGAAGAATTTTCCCGAGCCCACCATTCAGCTGAAGAGTCTCTTGGTCCCAGAGCCTGCTATGCACCACCAACTTTTCCAAGCCCACAGGGTCAGCCATGCTGTCAACTGAAGGCTTAGCATCCTCTGGATCACATTTTGGGAGTAACCTGAAGAGTATTTGAGATGTCTACATATCCCTGGATTTTGCGAATGGGATGACACAGCTATTCTCCTGTCAACCCTGGGACCCTGACGGCCACTTACGTCCATGGGTTAGCTACAGTTCATTCACAACAGTGCTGGGAGGAATCCCACCACGTTCTTGTGGCCATTTAGGGTTCCAATTCTGACCACTGGGCTTCTGTGCTGATGGAGCCACTGCTGTACACGGGTACGCAGATGTATCTGACTTCCCAATGACCCACTGTTGCAGGACACACCTTATGTAAAAAAAAAAAAATGCAACTGAGACCCCTAACTTACCTGTTCCTCTCATTCTCTCCTTCCACAGGAATTTTTAATAGGCTCACCAAGAATCAGATAAAAACGATCAGAATTTTTTGGGCTCACTATGAATTTATATACTAATTCAAGGAGAACTGACATCTTTAAACTATTTAGCAGTCTTTTTAGGTAAGATAACAGAGCTCTGTGTCTATTTAGGTCTAATTTTAAAGTCTCCTTACAAAATTTTATTCTTTGTTTCATGAAAACAGATCTTAATAGGTTTAATACCAAGTTTCATGCAGTTTTTCTTGCTACTGTAGTGATACTTTCAATTTTAAATTTAGAAACACTGAGCAGCTTGCCCAAACACTGGGATCAGGGTAGGGATGGGGAGTTACAGGGGGTCGCCCTGACTAGTTTGTAGCATAAGCTGGTTACAGGAGCCAGAGACAGTCCTACTCGAAGGACCAAGCAGTTGCACTCACCGATTCATGAATTGCCTGATGCAGGGGACAGGCTAAGAATAGCTTTCCCCAGCTAGTTCACATGGGTGCAAGGTGAAAACCTCCCAGGGAAATTTCTCAGAACCACTGCATTTGATACCTGACCTCAGGGAAAAATCACCTGGATCTAGGGTTCGGTTTGGGAGCACATGTTGCAGGATGGGGGCCACCTCAGCTGCTGACCCTTATGCAAGAATGGAAAGCATACCCAGATGAACCTGAAAGACAGTGAGCCAGCTCATCTAAGCAACAGAAGACTCTGAGTACCTCATCCAAAGATGCAAGGCAAGACAGATTGAACAACACTTCAGGCCAGGCTCTACAATCGGTACCTAGGTCTGTGGGCACACTGAAGTAAACAAGGACAACCAACGGGCCTGAAACAAAACAGCTTCTCAGAACAATCAAACCCACCCAAGGAACATTTCTCCCCACATCTGGTTCTCCAAGACAATACCAAAGGACCCATCTCGTCTCCATCTCCGTCCCCAGGCAATGATGCAGCTGACAGAAGCAAAAGTATATTCCTCCCACTCCCCCCACCTCACCCCACCAACCTAACACAGTAGGAAAAACGGAAACATTTATCTCACTCACCTTTCCCTTATCCCCCACCTGATAGCACAGCACACTAATGCTCCACCTGCAGAGCCTCCATTCCATGTGGGGTGCCAGTTCAAGTCCAAGCTGCTCCACAAATCCTATCCAGCTCCCTGCTAATGGCATAGGACGACAGCAGAGGATGACCCAAGGCCTTGGGCCAAGGTATCCAAGTAGGAGACCCAGAAAAAGTTCCTGGGTCCCAGCTTTGGCCATTGCAGCCTTCTGGGAAGTGAACCAGAGGATGGAAGACCTCTATGTTGCTCCCTCTGTAACTTTCAAGTCAAATAAATAGATCTTAAAAACAGGAACACAGGGCCTGGTAGTGTGGCCTAGCTAAAGTCCTCGCCTTGAACGCGCCGGGATCCCATATGGGCGCTGGTTCTGGTCCCAGCAGCTCCACTTCCCATCCAGCTCTCTGCTTGTGGCCTGGGAAAGCAGTCAAGGATGGCCCAAAGCCTTGGGACTCTGCACCCGTGTGGGAGACCTAGAAGAAGTTCCTGGATCCTGGCTTGGGACCAGCATAGCATCGGCCGTTGCGCTCACCTAGGGAGTGACTCATCGGAAGGAAGATCTTCCTCTCTGTCTCTCCTCTTCTCTGTATATCTGACTTTCCAATAAATAAATAAATCTTAAAAAAAAAAAAAAAAGAACACAAAGCTCTGCTAATACTTAGAAGTTTCTAATCATATAATTAAGCCTTATAACCTCTTGAGTAACATGCTTTACAGAAATCAGACGTTTCAATGCCACATTAATATCTAGTATTTCAGAATCCATTAAATCTTTGACATCACCTCAAACATGTAAATCCCATTCTATACTTGGGGAAATTGAGGATTTAAGACCCAAGGAAACCAAGCACTACACAGAAACCAGTACTTAGCTCTACTGCATCACTTCTTAACACAAGAATAAAATCCACCTTAACCTCATAACCCAAAAAGACTTTCCAATAATCAAAGTCCTTTTAGGGTGTCCAAGCCCACTCTGGAGGTTCTTTTATCAAAACAGCATTAGGCACTCAAAAACCATTTTCTGATTAACTTAGGATAGAGTTGCCTTAGTGATAAACATTCAACATTTTCAATAATTACATTTTCAAACAATTTGATAGCACAGTACACAAAGAACATCACCAGTATTTTTGTTTGCTACAGTGGTAATTTCTGGGTAATTTTTCAATTACTTAAAAAAAAATGCTTTTTGCTCAACTGTCAATTTCCAATCAATGACTCACATTCAAGGCTCAGTAATGGGCCTCAGTCTGACCCCAGTTTCTAGGTTGATGATTATTAATCACTTCTGTGGGAAAACCAGTGTTAGGTGCACTTGTCTAGTGATTTTCAGCGAGCACACTGACACAGCATGCCATGTGGCTGAATTCTTGACAGGTAAACCACAGCAGGAGCTGTACAAAGAATTCCTGCAATCAGCTGACCTCTGTGTGGTCGCACACAATCTTGTTCTTCTCTTTTTTCTTTGTATCCATCTGCTGAACTTGTCATGAGGCAACAAGCATTTATCAAGTCTCTACTAAGTATGGGGACTACACAAGTGAACAAAACAAAGAAATGACCTTGAAAACTTGCCCTCTGAGCACAAGCTAGCCAATGGGAAAAATGGAGGCATGCTTTATAGAGTGGTCAGAACAATCCACTGCCTCATCAGATCACTGTGGAATACACCGGAAATAAACATCACCGTCAACACCGAAATATGCAAAGCGCTCTTAGCTACGTGGTTACTGGTTATGTGCCACTTTCAAAATCATAAAATGGAACAGTGCTACTTAGTAACTTAAGAACCCAATACGGCTTCAAAATAATGACAGAGGAGAGTCCTCAATATTGTTACTGTCACCAGATGAAGGACAAAGAAGGTGAGAAACCAAGGACAGTTTGACAGTTTCCCCATGCTATTTCAGTGAACTGGTAACATCCCTACAGAAACCAAGTAATTGTCAACTTATTCAAAATAGCAGCAGCAGCTAGGCCACTGGGGAGAGGCCCCCACAGCAGGTGGTGTTGAGTACAGTAAGGCACCTCCACAGCTGGGAGAGTCTGCTGTTGCCACAGAAGAGCACCTCTGATGCCACAGCCCACTGGGGTGCTCACTCTTGTATGGAGACATACTGTGCTTATGGGTGCAGGGGCACACACAGATGCTCAGTTCCACAAACTGCTCTGCAACACTAATGATTTCCCTGTGTAGTCATTTGCTAGCACTGACTGGGCACAGCAGTACAACTGGAGCAGGAGCGCAGGTCAACAGCCCAGCAAAATCTGTACCACTTAGGCTTTACTGGTCCCTGGTAACCAGAGACAGTAGGTGGATCTGGAACAAGCGGCCCTGGCCTTTGGCTACAGCAGCCTGAGAGGGGAAAAACTGAACCTGCATGCCAAGGTTACCTCAATGATCTATGAATAAATGCTAGACTCTGGCAGGAATAACTGAAATTCCCAGGTATGCACATCAAGAGTTTCTGCCTCCGTATGTCTTCTCATAATTGAACAAAGAACCCAGAGTTTAAACAGTGAAGATGATCTCTAAAGGCAAAGTGTTCATACCCTGTAAAAATTTAAAGGGATGTGGCAATACAGAAAGAGTTGAGTATTTTGCTCAAAACTTTGCCTTGTAAATGCTTAACATAAAGTGCAATAAAAGTAAGCTAAAAGCCCTTGATAGACCAGCCATTGTTGTCCCACCCTGTCGCTGCAACCTCAGTGGATTCTAGGTCACCAAACCCTTAGTGGGAGGAGGCTAGACTTTCCAGCAGTTTCTGAAAGCTCTTCTCAGCTGCACCTGGCATGCAGCAGGAAATGAAACCAAAACAAAACAAAATTAGCTGAAGCAAAGGCCTCACCGCATGAGACCATCCTGACTCATCTGGCTGTAGGACGGCACTGAGCCTCGGCTTTTCATCTCAAGTATACATCTTGTAACTGTCAAGAGCTACCATCACTCTTTCAAAACATGTAAGAATGCAAGAATGTCTTCCTGGCTGTGCTTCAGCACACAGTTGTGCATGAATTGTCCATGTCTGCATCCCGGGGACATACCTGAAACAGCTTCAAGCAGAAGTCCAGAGTATTCTGTCATGGAGGGGCAGACAGTGAGAGCAGCCCCGAGCAGAGGTTGGCAGTGGGCCACCGGGCAGGCTGTGACGTGTGAGGTCTTTGTGATGCACTCCAATGTCCTCACTGAGCTGGGAAGCACCAGCAGCCTGAGACCAAAGGTGTGCTCACAAGCACTCAGCAGCCACTGGTGGTTTTTCCTACCCCCCACCAGGTCAGGCTGATGGTCAGTGGCCAGCACTGTGTCAACAGAGGCCCATTCAACATAGAACTTAACCTCCTCACTGGTGGAGCCAACAGGCTTACAAGGCAAAGTGTGTGGGTGTGGGGTAGGTGGCAGACCCATCCTCAGGGGCTCCCCAAACTGCGTTTATCCCTCCATTCTGTGTCTTTCCGTCCTGTTCCAGCAGGCCCTGGACAGACAGGCCCCCAACACGTCTTTCAGAACTAGGCCTCTATGTGGGCCAGTAACACAAAGCAACGCCCTGGTCTTCCTAAAGCCACAAGGGCTGCCATCCAACACTGGTGTGCAAGTAGCTCCAAACTGAGAAGCAAGATTCTCATCTTGAGGCCAGGCCTAGAGCTAATGCCCCTTAGAGGAACAGGCCTCCTCTCTTCAAAGACTCCCCCCCAACTTTTCTAGCACATCTCTTGTGAGTTTTTACACACTCACAGTGTCAATAGTTTATTTCGACTTATCCATTCACTGCAGGAAAAGCAGGATCAATTTGTAACTGTGATACTGTAAAATGAGTTATTTTAATTATTTAAAATGAAAGGCAGTAAGTAGCAACATTCTTCTTTAAAAGTCCAAAGTGGGAAATAGGAAATTGGTCATTTATGAAAATAGGTCTGCCAAAAAAAAAAAAAAAAAAAAAGAAACCTCATTTAGAGGCTTTAAGAACCTGTTGTGATTTTTCAAGCAGGACATATAGGAATATAAACATGAAATTAAATACATTTAAGTAAAGTAGGACAAGTAGGAATTAACAGCCACTCCTTTCTCTGGCATCCAACATCCACCAGGGAAAGTGCTCAGAGCCTCATACAGTGTTCTCTTGGATTATTCCACTGGAGACAGCTGTCATCTCACACTTCCTAGTGATCAGCATTACATCATCATTTCAAGCTTGAACAAAATTACCTAACAAAACGGGGCGACTGCTACAAAGAAACATTAACACAGGTCAGGCATGGTGGCCTAGTGGCTAAAGTCCTCACCTTGAACACACAGGGATCCCATATGAGCACCGGTTCTAATCCTGGCAGCTCCACTTCCCACCCAGCTCCCTGCTTGTGGCCTGGGAAAGCAGTTGAGGATGGCCCAAAGCCTTGGGGACCCAGCACTGGTGTGGGAGACCCGGAAGAGGATTTGGGCTCCTGGCTTTGGATTGGCGCAGCACCAGCTGTTGTGGTCACTTGGGGAATGAATCATTGGATGGACGATCTTTTTCTCTGTCTCTCCTCCTCTCTGTATATATCTCCAGCACCCTAACCCAACAGTGAAAATTCTGCCTCTCACGGTCCTGAAGATCCCACTGCTGCTGCCACCCCGACGGGGAGGCCCACCTCACCCCGCAGGCTCTGACACTCCACACCCAACACTCCCTTGACCGGAAGCATCTTCACCTTTACTCTGACACTGCTGGCCAGGCCACTGACCTTGCTCTGCCTACTCAACAGTCTTTAGAATTTAATTGTTCAGTAGGCAAAAAAGGAAAAGAAGAATAATACTTTGAAAATAAAAGGGAAGTTTTAGAAAGGGCATTTATTAAAGTTAAGATAATTCAGAGCCAAGCAAAAGCTCACCTTTACAACATCTATGAAGAACAGGTTTGCTAAGTAAATTAATGGTGTAAACAAGCTTGTAACCCAGATGTTTAACCTACTTAAGAAAACTAATTGTTTTCAAGCACTTTAAAATCACTAAGCATGCACTTACCTTTAATTATTGTCTAATTACAAATGATTTCCATTTTCTTCATTATAGCTCTGATAAGCCCTATTTGATTACACATAAAAAACCTACAACTTAAACTTGAAGTTTTAAGTTTCTACACTTAAGATCCTTTTAAAAAAATGCTCCTTTACTATTCAGTTTGGTTTTTCAATTAATTACCTGAAATAAAGTTTTTAGACAATCAGTGATTTTTCCTTTTTAGCGGATCTGTCACGCAGTTCAGAAAGAACACAAGCTGGGCCTCGCTGCTGCCACAGAGCGGGGTTGAGGAGACTCAGGAAGCTGTCTGACTCCACCACACACATCCGTATTTTATGGAAGACACTCACTTGACAAAACAGGGAGTCACCCTGTGTCAAGAAACAAACTATCCTGTGTTGGAGTCACCTCCAGAGCCACAGGGCCTCAGCGGGGTCAAGCTGCAGGCCCCAGCTCTGTCAGGGAGACCGGCCACTGTCGGGTGGGTTGCCGGGTTGCAGGGATGAGGCCATGGGAAGCAGCTGCTGTGCAGTAAGCATGTGATGAGGACTGTTCACGTCCTCTCCCCAGCAGAACCTCGTGGAAAACCTCAGGGTTCAGACCAAGGTTTGAAAACGTGGTCAGAGAGCATCTCAGAACCTGTTGGAAAATCGGGTGAGAAGCTCCAGTGTGTGGTGTATGTGCAAGCCCGTGGCGCCCCCGACCAAACCCAGGCAGACCAGCAGTGTCTGGCAGGAGGCATTCTCTAACCGGGCAGCTAACTCACCCTCGCTCGGGGCAAAGTCCCAGCATTGTAGAGGAAAAGAAATGAAGGAGCCGCAGGATCTATTTTGTACCTCAACTTAAAATTCAGGTGCTAAGTGCTCCTAGAGATCTCAATGAACCCAGACCTGAGGGCTCTGGTGTGACTGACAGCGCTGTCTCAACAATGAGAGAGAGAATGAAAGAGAGCGAACTAACTTATCCAGCTCTACTGCCTGAAGTCTGGCAGTTCACAGCTGATATAAGATCATATTATTAAAACTCCATCAAAGCTGTCCTGATGGAATTATAACTTGTTATATATTACTATACTACTGCAACAATATGGGGAAAATCAGTCGGGGGGAACCTCAGACCATACATAATTGTACCCATAAACTTCAAAATAAATTTTAAAAATACTTTAATAAAAGAAAAGAAATAAACAAACAACAACAAAACTAAAGCTGCCAAGGTGGGTGTTGTGGTACAGTGAGTTAAGCCACTGCTTAGGAAACCCACATCCCATACTGGAGGGCTGGGGTTCAAGTCTGGCTATTGTACTTGCAATTTAATTTCCACTAATATGCTTGGGAGGACAACAGTACCTGAGCCCCTGCCACCCACGTGGGAGACCCACCTGAGGTTCCGGACTCCTCACTTGGCCTGGCCCAGCCCTGGCTGCTGCTGGCCTTCGGGGAGTCAACCAGCAACTGGAAGATCTCTGTTGTGTCTGTCTCTCCCTCTGGAGACCGTATTGACATCAAACACCGTGGGCCACACTAGCAGTCAGAAACAGGAAGGAAAAAAGGCAAGAAACAGCATTGTGGCGCAGGGAGCACCTGGGATCAGGCCCGATTCAATCCCCGAATCTGCTGATGCAAGGAGGCACTGAATGACAATGCAGGTACCTGGGTCCTTGACCCCCATGTTAGACTGGTCAGTTTCTCACTTCAGCAAGGCATCTGAGAGAGTAAACCAGCAGAAAGGAAAGATACCGCTCACGCTCGTTCTGCCTTTCAAACAGGGAAAACTAAATCATCTTTAAAAAGGAAAAGGAAAAAAAACTAGTCCTAAGTAACAAACCAAACAGAAGAAGAACGGTGCCAGCAGGTCAGGCATTTCCAACTCAAGGCATCAACTGAGAACACCAGGATCATGGGAGATTCTCAATGTTGCCTGCAAATACTGCCAAGTGATCTATTGGCTTCCACAGTCAACATTAGAAATATCTTAAGCTTGGTTGGCATGTGAGAGTGTGTGGTTTTATTAGTATGCTGTTTCTTTCAAAGCCATGAAAATTTATTTATGTTAGAGAAACGGAAGATAGAACAACATTATTCCCCCAGTGATGCAAAGACCAAGCCAGAGAGTAAAAGCAAGCAAGCAAATGCTGAGACGTGATCTCAGCATGCCGGGCTCTGTCCACGCAGAAGAAGAAAGTCAACAGCACACTCCATTTGCAAAGTGTCTGTGTTCATCAGCCTCTGAAGGAAGTTTACATAAGGCCTCTTCTGGAATTACCACCGGCCTGGGCCCCAGCTGATGCCTCTCAGGTGAAGGGTACAGGGACTCCGATCCCCACCCAGCAGAAGTCCAACTGGTCTACGCAATTAAGCCATGATTAGTTTCTGCAATCTACAACACAACTCACTTACACAATCTAAAACAACTAGTCTGTAATCTAAGACACAACAGTCTATGCAATCTAAGACACAGGTGAACTCTGCCCAGGAAGGAGATTAATCCCTGTGCTCGTCAAACTAGGAACTGCATCCACCTCTCTCTGCCACACATCCTGCAGATGCCTCCAGCTTTTCAGCAACAGGCACCACAAATTCCCTCCTTTGCACACATACAAGCTTCCGTTTAACCCCTCCATCCCGCTCACTGTGGAAAGCCTCTGGCCTTTCTCCTCTATTTGGTGCAGAAAGAACGGGTGGGTAGAGAAGGCACTGGGGCTCTGAGAACTCACAGACTGATTTGCATTTAAACTCTTTCCTAACTGTGAAATGTTATGCAGCCTTTGTTTAAAGCTGTTCACTCATGAGCAAAGCAGGTGGGGAAAATTTAGCATTCTATATAAAGTACAGCCTTCCTGGGGTCATCCCAGGACTTCCCTTTTGCCCAACAGCCGCCCCCAACACCAAAATCCAGATGCCCCAGTCTCTCACATGAAATGGCACAGTGTTTGTACAGAACCTGCACAGGTCCTCCCATACACTTTTAATCACCTCCAGCACCCAATACTGTTGAACACCATGGAAATAATTATGGTTCATTGTTGAAGAGAATAACAAGAAAAAAAGACTGTATGTACTTTGTACATTCCCCCCCCACACACAGTTTGTTTTGGTTGAATCTCAGGATGCAGAAGGGCAGCTGAACACTGTTCTCCTAAAACACTGGTACTTATTTGCAGAGAAAGAAGCAGCCCAGAGCCCGTTTCCACACTACCTCAAATACCTCCTCTAGATGGGAGGCTGGCCCAGCGCCATCGGAGAGCCACCACAAAGCTCCATGGCCTTCTGTTTGGTTTCTTTCTCACGGTCAGACCACAGGTCCTGTGATTCCCACCATAGTTGGAGTTTTGAGTCCAGTAGTTTAGTTGGGGACAATCTCCAAAGAAACCCCAAGGCAACCCCAGACCTGACTCCTGTGTGTGCTTTCTAGTACAGGGTCCGGCTCAGTCTCACCCACATCAACCTACGCACACAGGCGTGGTTGCAGCCGCTGGGTCAGTTGTCTCCAGTCCCAACTCTTACACAAACCAATGGATGCTGCGATCCAGACCAACCCAGCCCATCACACAATCAGCCCTCATGTGCACCAGTGGGAACTTCAGCCTAGCTGGAGCCACCCCCGATGAGGTCCTCCCAGGCACACCCCCAGCTCTGGTTCCTGCGCCTGCTGGTAAGTACAGCAGACTGGTCTAGTCCATCAGGCATCCCATTTGGCTTTTGTATACACCAATGGGTGTTGCAGCTTAGCTCATTCCAACTGACCCTATTATGCAGTCCATACTTTTGCTGATGGGTACTACTGCCTGTCCAGCAGCCAGGTGTACCCCAGCCTTGGTTCTCATGCTTATCAGTGGGAGCTGCAGCCCATCAGATAGGTGTCCACAGTTTTTCCATAAGGCCCACTCCCAGTCCCGGATCTTGCACTTTCCAGGTGGTTCTGCAGTCTGGCTTGACAGGACTTGCCCCATTCCCAGCACCTGCTAGTTGATGCTGCAGCAACGCCTGACTAGCCTGTACTTACTCTGGACTCATGCCTGCATCAGTGGTACAGTTGGTTAGCCCAGCCTGGCTATTCCCCTAAACCTGCTCACATGCAGGCCAACAGGTGTTATAGCCCTCCCCACCCTGGTCTGTCCTGATCTCAGTTCTTACACTCACTAGTGGGAACAGTGGCCCAGCAGGGGAGTCCTTGCTGCCCCTACCCAGTTGGGTGCTCTGTGCCCCCTGCCAACCCCCACCTCCAAGTCTTATGTGTGCTGGTGAGAGCTGCAGCCCAGTCTGGCATGGCCCGCTTCACCTCGGCATTTGCCGGCAGGTACTGTAGCCTGGCATGGCCTAACCTGCCCCCCGTTTCCAGCTCATGCTGGTGGGTGCTGTAGCCTTGTCCAGCTCAACCAGCCCCTAGTCCTGGCCTTAATGTGAACTCGCTGGTGTTCCCCCTCCAGAGTGCCAAAGGCCTTGCTGGCTACTTTGTCATCCACGTGACTTGGGTGGGCCACTCCGCACTGAGCCTCAGACAAACCCAAACCACTGTGCCCTTCTCCATCACTGGCCGGACATTTCACAGCCTCTGTCTTCACTCACACTTCACCTCCCAGCAAATGCTCCCCAGGGAAACATCCTCCAGCTTGTCCCTCTTTGAGGTCCAGCTGCCAGGGAGGCAGAGTATCTATTCACATTCCAGGTCTCTTTTGTGATTCCTTCTCCCATGTCCATGTCTAAGCCCATAAACTTGATCAAATGCATCCAGGAAGTAGATGACCCTCAACTGTGGGCATTCCACTGGCTCCTTCCCCTCAGTCTTTTCATTTGTGTTTCAGGAAGTAAACCCAGGGCCCAGCACAATGGTACAGTGGCTAAAGTCCTCGCCTTGCATGCGCCGGGATCCCATGTGGGCACCAGTTCATGACCCGGCTGCTCCATTTCCTATCCAGCTCCCTGCTTGCGGCCTGGAACAGTGGTTGAGGATGGCCCAAAGTTTTGGGACCCTGTACCTATGTGGGAGACCCCAAAGAGGCTCTTGGCTTTGAAGCAGCTAAGCTCTGGTCATTGCGGCCACTTGGGAAGTAAACCAGTGGACAAATATTTCTGTATTTCCTTCCTTCTGTAATATCTGCCTTTCCAATAAAAATAAATAAAGTTTTAGAAAAAGCAAGCAAGCAAGCCCAGGGCTGGCACAGGAGCTTATCAAGTTAATTCTCTGCCTGCAGTGTCTACATCCCATATGGATGCCTGTTTGAGTCCCAGCTGCTCCATTTCCAATCCAGCTCCCTGTTTATGGCCTGGGGAAAGTAGCAGAGGATGGCCCAAGTCCATGGGCCCCTGCACCTATGTGGGAGATACAGAAGAGGCTCTAGACACCTGACCTCAGTCAGACTGGGTTCCAGCCATTACGGCCATTTGGGCAGCAAGAAAGTGGATGGGAGTTCTCTTCTCTCTATAAATCTGCGTCTCAAATAAATATGAAAAAATCTTTAAAAATAAATAAGTACGTCCAACAATCATGAAAAATTTTTAATCTGTTTTTGCTCACTGTTTTATTACAGGACACTAGCATAGTCTCTGGCATGCAGAGGATGCTCCACAAACGTGTGATGACCAACTTGAAGGTTTCCTCGATTCTCTTATTCATTTGGCAAGTGCTTGCTCACTGGATACCAGATCCGTTACATCAGAAGCTAGGATACCAGAGGAGGTGGTTGCTCTCTGCAGCAACAGGAAAAAAAACCCAAAGTCCATGAGAGACCCTTCCAAGCGACAGACAGTGGCAAGCAAAAGTGAACAAAACAACACACGGTGCTTCTGGGCCTCCATGGAACCTGCCAGACCCTCAGGCTCCCCAAGGCCAAACGTGACACAGACCAACCCCAAGCAGAGCCCTGCTGCATCCTTCATCCATGGCGGGCCTTTCCACAGGGGCTCCTTGTGCACCAATCCGTTTCCTATTACTCCTGTTACTCTCTGGCCTACCCAACCATATCTGAGTGTAAACTACTTTTCTCTTGAGCTCTGGGCCCTGATTTCTGTCTGTCAGGTTACATTCCATGTTTGGCAAATCTAAAACATGCATGCCCAAAGCAGAACGTATTGTCTTCCACCTCCCCTGGACACCTCACCACGTACTCCTGAACTGCTGTTCCACTCACAGAATTCATACCCCACCTGGGGCAACCCACAATCCAGAAGCCTTTCTCATATTCTACTACATCCACACCAGGACTGCCTCTAGATCTGGCCTTTCCATTTTTGCTGTCACTGCCTTAATTTATGGTCTTCAGTTGTGCCTCATTCTCTGCTGCCTGCTCCCAATCGCTCCTCTTCCATCACATTTCAACAGAGATCAATTAGGCATGCTCATTTTCTAAACTCTATATATGAGATAAACCCAAAACCCAACAAAATATGCACCAACTCTGAAATGCCCTTCCCCTGTCCTCCAGACAGCAAGCACAGAGCACCGCCGGCCACCAAGCCCTCGGCAGGTGGCAGCCCCACTCACTTCCTCTTTCCTCTGTGCATGCGACATCTTCTGCCCGTGACGCAGACAACGGCAATGACAAAAGCAGCGGCCAGCAATGACCCAAGCAACGCGTAACCACTCACAGGATTTATTCCACTAGGCAGGCTCTCCAGTGAGGAAGCGCAGAGGGCAGGCCCCACCCACGGCCAGCCCCACGGCAGCACTCAGGCACAGCACCCCGGCAGCACTCAGGCACAGCACCCCACAGCCCCACTGACTCGCTGACCTCTTCAGCAACAGCTCCAAGGCATCCTCTCTGGGGTCTTCTTTGTCTCCTTCCTCCGGGCCCCCTGGCTTCTGCTTCATGACGGGCAGCCTCATCCTGTCTGTCCCTTTACTGAGTTCCAAAGACAAAATTGGGTGTTTTCACCCTTCGTACGCCTGGTACTCCAGTGCCTGACACACACCATCTTTTCAGTTACACAGGAGCTAAATGTGACCAAGCTCCAATTCAGGTCTCCTCAGCATTTTACTGCTTCCAAACACTCAACACAGCTAGCCCTGCCTGTCCTGTCTTTCTCAGCCCCAGAGGAGGGATGCTTCCCACAACCAGCTGATAGCTTTATCGCAGCAGGGGCAGGCCAGTGAGCAGCTGGCTGTGGACCCTCTGATTAAAGAAGTCAAGTGCATCTAAGAAACACTTTCTTTCCCTGGGGGAAAGGGTCAGAGGAGACACTGGATGCCAGGTTGCTGCATTTAAGGTCTTTGTCAGTTAAAATGTGATAATGGATGATGACTATAAAAATTAGAGTGTACATAGCTTAGTGCAGTGCATCAAGAGCCAACAGGCTGGCGAAAATGAATCTGAGTAACATTCCTCTGAGGGACCTACCACTTCCACGTCATCACCACGGGTCAGACGCACTGAGCTCCGAGCTGTGGCCATTCTAGATTCTACAACTGCTTAACACCTCAGGCAGCCTTTTCCTTTTTTTCTTTCCACTGATGCAGAACGGTTAATCTGCTCACAGTATATTCAGAGAGAACAAAGCAATGTCTTTAAAATGCGTGAGTCAATGAAACCATCATCCATGTAGTCAGTAAATAGGATGGGAGGCAGGCAGTCCCAGAAACTTGAAATAAGATTTGCTCCTGTGAGTGAGGCTAATAAATCCTGTACACAGTCATTGTAACACATGCTAAGAGAAGGTCTATAATTAGTATGTGGTTCTCATGCTGAACTTGAGTACTGATGCTGCTCTATATGGGGAGAGGGGAAAAAAAAAAAAAAAAGAAAAAGGGCACAAAGCAACTTCCATGAAGCTACATTTCATTAAATGACATGTCTCCTATTCTGAGACCATCCAGTCTATCTTTTTTTTTTCATAGTTAAAATGTCTTCTTTTTTTCCTTGAAATGTTGGTAATAGATGGTGCATTTTTAAAATGTCTATAGTTGGCAAATTTAGAATTGCAAACTCACACTGGGGATCCCAATGCTGCACTTTGAATAGTACAGGTCCCTGAAGCCTATGTCTGGAAGCACCACAGTGAAGTGCTTGAGGACTCCTGGCAAAACACCCAAGGCCAGCTTGCCTGACTATCGTAAAGCTTTAGACAGGAATAATTCAACTGGAGAGACACAGCACGTACTTCCCCAACTATACACTACAAAGCAAAGCCTGATGCTCTAAAGGAGGGGGTCAGCATGGTGGCACAGTTAACTAGCCCTCTGCCCTGTGATGCCCGCATCCCACACGGCTGCCAGTTCATGTCCTTGCTGCTCCACTTTCAACCTAGCTCTCTGCTTACAGCCTGGACAAGCAGCCGAGGATGGCCCAAGTCCTTCATGGGAGACCCAGTTGAAGCTCCTGGATCACATTTATGGATCAGCTCAGCTCTGGCCCTTGCAGCCTGCTACAGAATGAACCAGTGGATGGAAGACCCTCTCCATCTCTTCTCTTTGTAAAATCTTTTGAATGAAAAAAAAAAATCTTTTAGAAAAAAAAGTGCTCTAACGAGGCGAGAGCTTTCGGCTTGAGAGTGCTTGGCACACACGCATCCCACAGTGTCTGCAGTTCAACTTCACTGATAAAAAGGGAAAGGAATCAATCCCTCCCTTCCTTCCTTCCTATATTTATTCATTTATTTATTTATTTGTAGAGGCAAAGCTATCAGTACCCCAATACAAAGGAAGAGCAGAACTAATAAAACATATTTAAGTATATGTGAAAACATATTAGTCACGCACCACCTAACATGAGAACATATTCTGAGAAATGCATTATTAGGCGATTTTGTCATTATATGAACATTCCAGAGTGTTTACAGGAACTGAGATGGCTATGTCACTAGGTGATAAATATATCCTTATATATATAAAAGATTTATCTTTATTTGAAAGGCAGAGTTACAGAGAGATCTTAAGGAAAGAGATTTTCCATCAGCTGGTTCACTCCTAAAATAGCCACAATGGCCAAGTGGAGACAATCCAAAGCCAGGAGCTACTTCTGGGTCTCCCATGTGGGTGCAGGGTCCCAAGGACCTGAGCTGTCCTCTGTTGCTTTCCCAGATCATAGCAGGGAGCTGGACTGGAAGTGGAGCAGCTGAGACTAGAACCAGCACCCATTAAGGATGCTGTGGCTGCAGGCTAATGCTTAGCCTACTATACCATGATGCCAGGCCCAGAGAGGGGATACAATGTTATGGGAGCACCGTCATAGACTCCATTCTCACCGACCAAAATATTGGCAGGTGGTACACAACTCACTGGTTGTGACAAGTGTCTTCAATAAACTTGAGGAAGGGGAGTCTGTCCTCCTTCCCACAAGAGAAAGAGCACGGGCCCGGCAAGGTAGCCTAGTGGCTAAAAGTCCTCGCTTTGCACACACTGAGACCCCATGTGGGCACTGATTCTAGTCCTGGCAGCCACGCTTCCCATCCAGTACCCTGCTTGTGGCCTGGGAAAGCAGTCAAGGACAGCCCAAAGCTTTGGGACCCTGCACTCATGTACGGGACCCAGAAGAAGCTCTGGGCTCCAGGCTTTGGATTAGCGCAGCTCCCGCCATTGTGGACACTTGAGGAGTGAATCATCAGACAGAAGATCTTCCTCTCTGTATATCTGACTTTCCAATAAACATAAATAAATAAACAAACAAATAAATATATATATATATATAAAGACAAGAGCATGGCAGTGTTATCCACAAAGCTTTTTCAAGACAGAATACATAATGTAGCAGCTAAAAAGGTACTTTCTGCTTGAGCTTCTTTAAAACCTGGAGGAAAGTGCTCACTTCGGCAGAACATATACTAAAATCTGGAGGAAAAAAAATCATATATATATATATTTTTATTTCCCTCCATGTACAAACATGGAAACATGATATGAACATAAAAATACGCCTCATTTAAAAACATATACATACATATAAACACACACATCCAGAGACAGACTGCCTGATCTCCACTTTCCAGTGTGAATGGCTAACTCCTTCTCATCAGAGAGAGCAGACATCCAATTCAAGAAAAACACGCAGCTAAGACACCTGTGCCCCACAGAGCAGTGCCTGGGTCCCACATCCCCTCCGGCTCCAGACTCCCCTCTCGCTGACGCAGACCCGGCCGGGCAGCAGCAATGGCTCCAGCGCTTGGGTTCTTGCCACCTGCACCGAGCCCCAGCTGCAGGATGCAGACGCGGCCCAGCTCCAGCCTTTGTGGCATTTTAGGACTGAACAGCAGATGGACACTCTGTCTTCCAAATAAATAACTCGTTCGTTAAAGCTGTATCTTCCACAAATTGAAGTAACAAGCTAATCTGGTTATGCTGTATATGAATTTAGCTGGTGTGACAACTAAGTGGGCAGGCTAACAAATCTGATCCTCTGGACCAGCGAACCTGGAGACAAGAGGCTTGCTCTAAGCCATCCTAAAACCACAGCGAAACAACCCCGAGTGAACCACTGCATCAATCTGGTGTTGTTTGGGATCAGCCTTTTTGGATTTTGCTCCGCATTTTACAAAATGGACATGAACAGAGAGTACGTAAACTCATTACATTCTCAGAAAGTGCTTTTGCTTCAGTGTACACACATCCTAAGCACAGGGTCTCAATACAGATTGTATTTCCTACTGTGGATTCAATCAACAAGAGCCAAAGACACTACTCTAGGTTACCCAATTATCTAGTTTCAGCTTATGAATAAGCTTTCTTTTTTTAAAGATTTATTTATTTATTTGCAAAGACAGATATACAGAAAGGAAGAGAGACAGAGAGGAAGATCTTCCATTCGATGATTCACTCCCCAAGTGCCCGCAACGGTCAGTGCTGTGCCGATCCAAAGTAGGGAACCAGGAACCTCTTCCAGGTCTCCCACATGGGTGGCAGGGTCCCAAGGCTTTGGGCCATCCTCAACTGCTTTCCCAGGCCACAAGCAGGGAGCTGGATGGGAAGTGGGGCTGCCGGGATTAGAACCAGTACCCATATGGGATCCTGGCTGATCAAGGCAAAACTTTAGCCGCTAGGCCACACTGCCGAGCCCATGAATAAGCTTTCTTAAAGAGAAAGGCACTCAGACTTTTTTAAGCCGAGGGGCAAAAGAAATGATGACACAGACTGGGCTCTGATTACCTCTGGAGTCTCTGGTCCCCTGCAGGTATTTAAGGGCAGTATCTAAGCCCTTCTCCACACAGTCTGGTGTTTCAGAGGCATACATGGAAATCCAAACTACACTTCTAAAAGGAAACAGCAAGGTAAGGAATTACTGTTCTCACTGGTCAACTAAACAACAGACTTTAACTGCTGACACCCCAAACTCCTGCAGGGCACAGCACAGAAAGATAAGCTCCTCTACATCAGCTAAAATGAAACTGTGCAGTAACCAAAAACCAGCCTTCCTCTCCAGAATAAACAAGGCCTGGTCCCCAGAACTCAGGGTCATTTCCATCTTTACTGGTCATCAGACAGCCACACAGCTACGAAGCAGTCCGAATCAAAGAGACAAGTGAGGGAGACAGACAGACAGAGGTATCTTCCATCCACTGGTGCACTCCCCAGATGCTGGGCCAGGCTGAGGCCAGGTTCTCCATCTCAAGCCTCCCACGTGGGTGCAGGGACTCAAGCACCTGGGCCGCCCTCCACTGCCTTCCCAAGCAGCAGGGACTTGAACCATGCTGACAGAGGACCCTGGAGTCGCAGCAAAGACTTAACACACTGACAGGCCCTAGATCTTTGTATAAACTGAAAACAAAAAAACAAAACACACAGACACAAACATCTATTACTTGGTACCCACTACTACTAATGACCCAGGTTGGCAAAGAATCAAAATGGCTGTGACAGTCAAAGATCACAAAACCTACCTATCACACAGAGAAAGTGAGGCGCAGCCCCAGACAGCCCTGCCCCATCTCCACTTCCACACCAGGATTCAAAGCTTCTGAGAACAAACAAGCTTGGTTGTAAGCCCCCTACCTGAGGCCACTGGCTTCCCTGGAGGTGACAAGAAATTTACCAAAAGGGCCAAGAAGCTTCTCAGGTCCCACTGAACGGCCTTTACATACAAGCCTTCAGGCAAAGACTTTCAGAAAAGACCACACAAACCAGAAGAGGAACTTCTACCAAAAATCCTAGTTTAATTTCCTGTTTTAAGTTTTGGCATCTGTGCACTTTTATAAAAAGTCTGTCTCTCCACATGTAAAATTAGGGGACTGACCCCTTCAGTTCTCAAACCCTGTGAGGTGCTGAGCAGCACTGTGAGGTGCTGTGACTCTGGGTAGCTCCACAGCACACACTGGTTCTGAGAGAGTGCATGGCCCTGTGTGTCCCACAGAGGCTGCCACGCGCTTCCCAAAGGGCCACAATGGCCAGGGCTGAAGCTCTAAGCCAGAGCCTGGAGCTTCCTTCTGGGTCTCCTATGTGGTGCGGGGATCCAGGGACTCTGAGTTCTCCCAAGCACATCAGCAGGGAGTTGGACTGAAGTAGAGCAGTCAAGACTCAAAGTGACACCCGAGACAGAGGTTTAACCTACTATGACACGGCAGCAAACCTGACTTTTTCATTTTTATTTAAGTAATGTAAATCTAAAGCCAAATATTTTCATTACTGGAAAAATTTTGCAATATTTAGACAGATCAGAGTATATTAATCTATTGCTTGATGAGAAAATAGCAAACTTTATGAACTCTAAATAAGGACCAAGTATTTCCAATGAAAATTTTGTCTGAATGAAATGGAAGTGTATGATATATACTAGATTTCAAACACTTATTATGAAAATAATGTAAAATGACACATTAATATTCTTAAGTCAATTACATGCTAGACTGATATTTTGCAAACCTAAAACACAGTGTGCACTTGAAGCATCCTGCTGTACTGGGTTCAATAAAACATACGAGTGGGGCAAGTGCTGTGTCGCTGTGTCTAGGATTCCTGCATTCCATATGACTGGGATCAAGTTCTGACTACTCCACTTCCAATCCAGTTTCCTGCTGATAATGCACCTGGAGGCAAGAGAGCAGCACCAAGTGCTTGGACTCCTGCCACCCGCACGGCCGATCCAGATGCGGTTGCTGGATCCTGGTGCCAGTGTGGCCCAATGCCCACTGTTGTAGGCACTTGGGGAGTAACAAAGCAGATGGAAGATGTAGTTGTCTGTTACTTTCAAAATGAAATTATAATATATACTCTACAATTTTTTTCTTTAAAAGGCAGATTAGCAGAGAGAGACATGGATAAGTATCTTTCATTGCTGGTTCACTCCCCAGATGCTTGCAGCATTTGAGGCTAGGTGGGGCTGAAGCGGATGACATCTGACACCTCCCAGGTCCATCAGAAAGGAGCTGGATCAGCAGCCCAAGTAGCTGGGACTTGATCCACACTCCACTGCAAGCCAACCCTCTCAGCCACCATGGCACTCCTTACCTGGTTTTGGTTTTGTTTTTTAGAGCAACTCCTGGAAAAATTTTTAAAAAGGCTTCCATTCCATTTCTGCTGGCATAATCTAACAACGGCCCCAAATCCTTCTTCCTGTGTGGCCTCTAACAGGTGGACCACGCCTGCGACCGAGAATTCCTCCCCACGCGTTCAGTGATTGGCCGACTGGCCTCCTATATTGCTGCCTTTCTTTCAGCCTTCCAGGCCCTCTTTCTCTTCCTTCCCAAAGGCCCTGCTCTCAGTTCTCTTTCAGAGCCTTTACACTACCATGGTGACCTCATCCACTCCCCTGACTTCACTGTCCTCCTCTAGGGAAGCCGTCCAGTTCCTTATCTCCACCCTGACCTTCCCAAGCCATGGTGCCACGTGGAGATGGCACTAACTCCTTCAGCTCAGGAGGCCCGGCCTGGAACTCATCATCTTCATTTCTGCTGTGGATTCTCTTCATGCATCTTGAAACCTCGTCTCCAGTCCCCTGTCTAGTGGTCTTTTTGGTCACAGCCTCCTAACTGGTCCATCTCACTCTAAATTCTACCCTCGGTCTCCTGTCCACGTCCTCTTCTGCCCCATAGCCATGCTAGTATTCTCAAAATGTCACCTGGTCACTCCACCAGGCAAATTTCCACAGACACCCCCAATGCCTGCAGAGGCAATGCAACCCCAGAGCAGGCTACCCCATCCTCTGCACATACAACTGACAATCAGTCCTCGGACAAGCCCCGTCCTCCTCCACCTACAATGGCCTCCTCTTGTTCTTCTTGTCACAATTCTGAGCAATCTCTCAGCACACACCCAAGGTCTTCTCACCCAAGCCCTAAGTGACCACGCTAAGATCAGGATTTCTCTCCCTTAAACTTCCGCAACTTTTAATAACCACCACAGTAATGGGCATATGGCCATATTCATTTTATAAAATAGCATCACTGGGCCCAGTGTGATAGCCTAGTGGCTAAATCCTCACCTTGCATGTGCCAGGATCCCATATGGGTGCCATTTGGTATCCTCGCTGCTCCACTTTCCATACAGCTCCCTACTGTAGCCTGGTAAAGCAATGGAAGATGGCTTTAAGGCCTTGGGACCCGGAACCCACTTGAGAGACCTGGAAGAAGTTGCTGGCTCCTGGCCTCAGATCAGCTCAGCAATGGCCATTGTGGCCATATGGGAATGAATCAGTGGATGGAGATCTTTGCCTCTCCTCTCTGTAAATCTTTCAAGTAAAAATGAATCTTCAGGAAAAAAAAAGCATCCTTTGTGGATCGCTCTGACTAGGCTGGGCCACAGCATCCGGTGGTTTGCAAATGAAATGCGGCTGGAGACAGAACTGACCAGGCAACTGCAACCTGGTGTGTGTGTAGGCTGAAGTGGGTGACAGGCTGAGCTGGACCCTGCACTGACTTGCACACACAGGAGTCAGGTCTTGGGTCACCTCTGGTAAGGTTTCTTTGGGGATCCCCCACAACTGGACTGATAGTCTCAAAATTCCAACCATAGGGAAAATCACAGGATCTGTGGTCTGACTGGAGCGCATGTGTGAGAACGGGACCTCTGCAGTTGCTGAAGCCTGTGCAGTGGACAGCATGCTCAGATGCACCTGGGGGAAATGACAGATCACTGAGGCTTACAGAGAACATCTTGTACTATGGAGGGCAGAACAAATTAGACAACTCTCCTGGCCAAGCTTAGGCAGCAAGTATCTAGCGGGTAGAGACTCTAAGGTGGGCTATGTTCTTGGAAGAATTTTCTTAACCTTGGAACAGCGAAATCAGCCACATTCAGAACTACTGTAGCCACCTGAGCAGTGCTCTCAGAACATGCTCCACATTTGGGACCCTAGGATGACATTGAGTGGCCATCCCAGGTCCCCAGGTACTGATGCGGTCAGGCTGCAAGCACCAGCTCTCTCCCATCCTCTCCTCCCTTCCTCCAGATACAGGAAGAAAAAAAAAAAAAAGGAAATAATAATTGTCTCATCCACTTTCTCCCATTTCTTGACCCTTCACACCTTAATCAGTAGTCCACATGGGCATCTGTCCTTTTCAACTATGTAAAACATCATTGCAATAAGTAAATAAAGTAATTCAAGTTTTCCTTAAGTTGGTCGCATCTCCATTAAAATCAGCAAAGCAGGGCACTGTGGCACACTGTGGCATACTGCTGCCTGCACCATCTGCAATGCATACTGGAGTGCTTCTTCAAGTCCTGCCTGCTCCACTTCTGATCCAGCTCCTTGCCAATGTACCTTGGAGATAACAGATGATGCTCCAAATATTTGGGCCTCTGCCAGCAACTGGGAGGACTCAGATGGAGTCTGGGCTCCTGGTTTTGATCAGGGCCAACTCTAGCCATATCAGCTGTTTGGGGAGTGAACCAGCAGATAGAAGATATTCTCTCTCTCTCCCCCTCCCTCCCTGTCTTCCTCTATAACCCTGTGCCCTTCGAATAAATAAATGTTTTACATGTTTAAAAAACTGCATCCCTTTGGAGCCGGCATTATGGAGTAGCAGATAAAAGCCTGCCACCTGCAATATGGGCACCTCATGTGGGTACTGGTTCAAGTCCTGCCTGCTTCACTTCCAATCCAACTCCCTGCTTACGGCCTAGAAAAAGCAGTGGAAGCTGACCCAAGTGTCTGTGCCCCTGCCACCCATGTGGGAAATCCAGAGGTCACTCACTGCAGCCTGACCCGGACCTGGCTGTGGTGGCTGTGTGACCCAGTAATGCAGTGCGACCCGGTGGGTGGAAGATCCGCTCGTCTCGCCCTCTCTGTGTAACTGACTCAGAGTTATTTTGGTCTCTTATTCTGCACACTGCAGGAATGCCATCTATGCACATCTCACCAAAGAAATCAATGGAAAAGGAAACTCTTGGTAAACATGGAAGTACTAAGGGCTCCAACTCTTCATCTGGATGTCCGAGATTCGAGAACTCCCCATGCTGGACTCACCAAGTCAACTCCAGATCCGTCCCTCACCTAAACGGACCCTAACTCCGACAATGAAAGCATCACCCCCTCCCAGCGTCCAGGCCCGAGACACAGTGTTCACCGCCTCCCCTGACCCTCCTACTCGTTCTTTGTGATCAAGTCCTGTGATAACTTTCGAATGTCACAATTCATCCACCTCCTCCAACTCTGTTGTCAGCCAGGCCACAAGTCCCTTAAAAGTACTGCTATGTCAGTGAGTAGTCTTTTTTTTTTTTAATTTAAAGATTTATGTATTTATTTGAAAGAGAGCGCGAATGTGTTGCATTTGCAGGTTTATTCCCCAGATGGCTGCCAAGGGGCCAGACGCCAGATTAAGAGCCAGACCCTTCATCCAGGCCCCGCCCCCCCAAGGGTAGCAGAGTCCCAAGTACTTGGGCAATCCTTGGCTGTTTTTTCTAGGACATTAGCAGGGAGCTGGAACAGAAATGGACTAAGTGCCCATATGAGATGCTAGCCTGGCATCACAGATGATGGCTCCCGGTTATACCACAACACTGGCATTCTCAGCTGGTCTTATTTTTGACAGCCCAGCCACTCTCCGCAAAATAATCACAGTTGTCTTAAAAATCCAACTTGGGCCCAGAGCGGTAGCCTAGTAGCAAGTGCCTGACATGCACTGGGATCCCATATGGGCGCTGGTTCATCTCCTGGCAGTGCTGCTTCCCATCCAGCTCCCTGCTTGTGGCCTGGGAAAGCAGTGAGGATGGCCCAAAGGCTTGGGACCCTGCATCCATGTGGGAGACCCAGAAGAAACTCCCGGCTTCAGGCTTCAGGTTGGCTCAGCTTCTGTTGCGGGCACTTGGGGAGTGAACCAGAGGATGAAAGATCTTCCTCTTTCTCTTCTCCTCTCTGTATATCTGCCTTTCCAATAAATAAATAAATAAAAATAAAATAAGCTACAAAATAAAAATTCACTCTGAGGGCAGGTATTACGGCACAGAGAAGCACTGGTTGCTCCACGTTTTCAAGAATTTTATTCTATTTGAAAGTCAGAGCAAGAGAAATCACGCTTCTATCTGCTGGTTCACTCTTCAAGTAACCACGATGTCAGGGCGGAACCAGGTTGAAGCCAGGAGCCAGGAGCTTCACCCATATCTCCCATGTGGTGGCAGGAGTCCAAGCATTTGGTATGATACAACCTAAACCCACCCCAACATGGCTGACCCACTTCTGACGCGGCTCCCTGCCCCCGAGCCTAGGAAGGCAGCAGAAAATGGCCCAAGTACTTGGCCACATAAAAAAAAAAAAAAAATTTCAGTCTCTCTGCCTGTCAAACAAGTAAACAAATAAATAAAAAGATCTTTTGAAATGTTCAATGTGAACCTAGGTGATACTCCTGTTTTAAAACCCTTCAACTGTTTCCAGGGTAGACTTTGAAACACGACCTTACAGAGTTTTTTGTCTCTGGCCAGATTTTTGTTTTCTGGCTCCACGTCTCATTTTCCCGATCTCTTCTTCCGTTAGACACGTGATAAGCCAAGAACTTCCCACTCCTCTATATGCAGTCCTCAAATCCGCCCACTTCCACTCCGGCCTCAGCGGCGGAACAAGCTAGAACCTCTCTCGAAGTCCTTCCTTTGCAACCACCCAACAGCCAGTGCTGGAAACCTCCTCACACTTACATCCTAACTTCAGCCACAGAGCCTGGAGAAAAATCTTCAAAATACTGCTTCACCAGTACTTCACTCAATGCCTGGCGTATAGAGGTATCTGGCAATTAATTGTTTGCCAAATGAGTAAATGGACCATATCCCTGATGTTTTGCAGACAAACTCCAAGATTAATGAATGAAAGCCATTTCTGCCTCATCTGTATTAATTTAACAGCACTGCAGAAAGGGGCAATTGACCCAATTTTAATTTTCTCTATCTTTTGAGTCAAAACCAGTAATTGTTTCGTTAAATAAACAAGAACTCATATATGCGGGCACAGAATCACCATAACAAAGGAACACTGGACACAGCGCTCCCCTCTACAGCGCAAACTCCAAGACCAGTGCATACGAAACTGCCGAAAATCTTTCAATGCAAAACACAGAACGCATGAAAAGCAGCCAAGCCAATGTGGATACATCCCAGACGCAGCGCCTGAAGGAAACTGGAGTAGGAGAGAGATGACATCAGACCACAGGAATGTGAGGACTGTACCAGAAAGGCCGGGTTCTGCTCTCGCCAGTCCCCAACAGGCAGGCCTGAGGAAGAAGGGAGGCCAGCTGCGGGGGTCCCGACAGCTTTTCAGGCTCATTGAACACAGGGTGACACTCTGAAGGGCCAGGTGCGCGTGCTCCCGTACAGCTCTTCCTTGGTGCTTGGCAGCAATGCACCACCCCAACATTTCTATGAGCAAACAGGGCCTCTGATCACACAGCTGGTTCACTCCAGGACATTTCCACAGAGGACCTGCCCCTGCCAAGCCCTCTTCTTTGAGGACAGCTTGTAGTTTTATGAAAACAGAGGCCTCACACACAAGTGACACCACTTCAGATGGAGAGACAACACTAAGGTGTATTTAAAAATCAAAATGAGGCAAGCTTTTGCTGTACTGTTAGGATGCCCACACTGGCAGGGTCCCCCATAGGAGGGCCTGGCTCCTGACCCCAGCCTCTTTCCAATGGTGGCAGTGGTGACTCAGATGGTTGAGTTCCTGCTACACCACGGCGAGGCCCGCACCGAGTTCCTGGCTCTTGCTTCGGCCCAACCCAGTCCTGCCCCTCACAAGCATTAACTTGGGAAGTGAATGGCAGAAGGGAGCAACTCCAAAGGCAAGAAGGTTGCAAAGTTCTCAGATAATTCCAAGATATTGTTGGAGAGCTGCAGAGCTAAAGACAACAAAGATAAGGTATCTATTATGTCAAACCTTAGATGGAAATACCAGAAGCAAAAACCAACAGTTCTTGCTAGGTTATCAGGAAAGAGAACTACACAGCCACCTCAGCGGGAGGGCAGACAAAACCGTCCCTACTTCCACAGGAACCAGGAGCTGACAGGTTAACTCCTGGATGTCCGCAGCACCCACAGGAGGGCTTAAGTGACTGCTGAGGGAGTATGTGAGAAGCCGGGCGAAGCAGGTGGGGTCAGGGGAAGAAGGAGACTGCGTCCCAACTGTACCATCACGGATTAAATCCTTCCTGAGGCCACCAGTCTTAATCACAGCAGCAGGTAAGTGAAGGGGGATTAGTGCAAATCCAGGAACAATACTGAGAAACAACTAGCAGATGTCACCCTTCTCCCTAACCAGTGCTCAGCGACCCTATCTTCCACTCGGAAGGAAGTCCAAACAACGACAGTTAATAAAGGCTTTATCAACTCCTTTAAGTAAGGCTTCTCTTTTGAAGATATTCAGCATGCTGCTACTGCCTGGTAATGGTAAATATTGCACACATACCACCCACTTGAGATGACCTGTTCGCCAACCTCACCAGACTGGAACTGCCTGAGGACAGGGACAAGGTATGTTCATTCGCATGGACTCGGGGCCACACTCATTTCAGTGCTGACAGTCAGTGACAGATGATGTGACTTCAAAAATTACGTTCCAGGGTTGGTGCCATATGTAGAAAGTTAAACCTTTGCTGGCAGTGTTGGCATCCCATATTGATTCCAGTTAAGAGTCCCAGCTGCTCCACTTCCAATCCAGCTCCCTGCTAATATGCCTGGGGAAGCAGTGAAAGACGGCCCAAGTGCTTGGACCCCTTGTACTCACATGGGGACCCAGAAGAAGCTCCTGGCTCCTGGTCCAGCTTTGGCGGTTGTAGTCATTTGGGGAGTAAATCAGCAAATAGAAGATCTGTCCTTTTTTCTCTCTATTTGCCCTTCAAATAACGAATTAAAAAACGACATTTCCCCGAGTCTGTCTTCTTCCTGGAGCAGCTGCACTGGGTATCACTGATTATTTCTCCATGTTAGGCCAGCTGGGCAGGCCTGGGCGTCCCATCCACACCTCTCGCTCTTTCCAATGTCCCCTGTGAAAGCTGGCTCTCTTTTGGGGTCAGAAAAGCCTGAGCAGTCCTTGCTTCCGCAGTCAGGAGTTTATCTGTCAAGGATCGCCCTAGCAGGGACCCAGAGCACCAAATGGCCATTCCAAGCGAGCAGCAGAGCCGCCTGCGCCATGCTCCCAGGATGCCAACACTGCCTTTCCGGAAACCAAGAGAGAGGCAAGACGGAAAAGCACCTGAAAATTAAGATAACGCTTCTGACAGATGCTATCAATCTTTGTGATGGCTGAGTGAGAAGACCATGACATTTCCTTCTTAGCACAGTGCTGTAAAGAAGGATTTATTTATTATTCCACTGTTAACAGACAGCATGAGGATACATGGACATGGGACCCAAGAGTAAGGATTACACTCACTCTGCTCAGACACTTCTGTACTCGCCATCTCATTTTTAAGACAGTAAAACCACAACATGCAAGTTCTTACACCCTGGGTCTGGGTCGTGCCTAAAACCAGCCACAGCTCAAGTTTTCAGACCTTCACGTCACACAACCAGCAAAAAGAAAACTTCCTCAGGAGGCAGGCTGGACACCCTCCTGTGCACTCAGCCGGCTTCTGCATCGCGCCCTCGGGGTGAGCACAGCTCACAGTCGGCTCTGCAGGACTCAGATCCAAGATGGCAGCTCAGCTGCTACAACTCACCAGAGCCGTCCGTCACAACGCCAAGCGTGAAGCTGCGTCTTCTCCACCCCATCCTTCAGAGAACCTTTCCAAGCATCCGAATTCTACCCCTTGGTCATTCTGTCACCCTCCTTCCAGTCAAGAACAGGCACCCAGCTCTGCCTCCCCCTCAGCAAGTGAATTAGCCTGCCATTCACATGTTTACACAGTCCACAAAAACAATACAGCTGCAAAACATGGAAAGCCTAGGTGGTCTTAGGAAGGCCAACTTAGGAAATGGGTGTAAAATGAATTATCTCACAATAAGCCCCAAATAGGTGTTATATTTTTAAGGGAAAAAAACCCACAGAAGTCAGAGCACTAATTGTCCTTATGTTGATCACAATACAATACCCCCATCACTAACGTAATTTCCGTCTTTTTCTTTAGATGCAAGTCATTAAAAAAAAAAAACCAAAAAACTGGAGACCCAAATCTGTTCCAGACTACCTCTTTCCCCATGCCATTTCTAAACCTTTTACAGAAAAGCTAAATTCAAATCTCAAAAAATTTTGCATTAAATCTCAACACTTACTTCTTTACTTCTGACCATTACTAATATAACAACAACATTAATTTACAACAAAATAATAAAACACTTGCTTTGGGGACAGAAGACTTTAATTATCTTTATGTATTCAGATGCAAAGTCTTTCGGTTAAATTAGCGTGAAAGTCCCTTCATCTACACACAATCAGCCTAAAGAACCAGGCCATTTCAGCACAAGAGGCCGATGCATTTCAACAGTGAATACAGCTTTTGAAAGCACCACACACCCTCTCTCCCAGACTGTCAAATTTTCAAAACGGTCCAACATTTTTTCCATTTTATTTTTTAACACTTTCAGGCCCTGCAAGCATCTCACAATTAGATTAATTAAAAGGAAACAACAAAAAACACTGCTCCCTTCTGATCAAAATTATTCCATTTATGCTTAATTAGCTGTAATCCAAGTCTACATATTTAATGATGGGGATATGACAATTCAACCTATTTGCATATCTTAAGGCCTTTTCCTAAACTATACTTTGTAACAGATTCAGAACAGTCCCTTTCTCATGCCAATATGCCAGGCATAAATCAGGAGGATACAAATTAAGGGGAAAATGAAGAGCAAAGAAAACAAGGCCCCCCAGAGCCAGGGCCGTGCTGGGAGGGGGCGCAGCGTGCCAGAGGTGGGGGCGCCTTGCCCGCCACATCGCAGAGCAGCCCGCAGCCCCCCAGACTGGAGGCATTACATCACACTCTCCCGACAGGGGGAGGCGGCTCACAGGAAGCAAGTTTTCAGCTTTCTTTCCTCCCTGCTCCTCGGCTTCTAGAATCCTGCGTTAGGAGTAATGGAATTTAACTTCAGGCACGGCACACTTCCAGGGGCTCCGAACAATCGCACGGACGGCTACTTATTTATGTGACCCCAAGTGACCACTTCCTGACGGATACGCGGCCGCCGACAACAGGCAGGCATACACACACACACTCACGCACGGCCACGCTACATTTGTGTGGAAAAGCCGAATTATCCATCCGTACAAAATTAAACAAGAGTTTTTAATTCTTTGACAAATGGAGGAGATTCTGTCTACGGGAAGAAAAGATGAAGCAATTATTCCTAGTTTGGTTGCAGGACTGTGGATACCGTGTTTACAAGGCAGTCCCACCATTTGGTGGGAACCACGATCAAAATAAAAACGCATCTGGCTGCACATTGGAACACACACACACACACACACACAGAGCCCCGCGCAAGTGAGCGCGCGCAGGAAGGTGAGGGGCGAGCCAGACTGCCCGGGAGGTTTTCAAGCAAGGGACTCCACAAACCCCAAACCTCCTGGCGCCCGCTCACCCCCAGCCTGAGGTTTGAAATGTACCAGGTCTTACTGTAGGTTTCACATCTCTCGAGGAAGGATGGCCCCGTTTTTAGTTTTCATTTTTATTTTTAATTTAATTTTAAAAAAAAGGCTTTCCCATTCTGGGGCTTGCCTTCCCAGATCCTTTGTCGGCCTTCAGAGCCGAAAGAATGCAAACCCATTTATATTTATGCAAATTTTTGCAGCAGATTTAAGGGGGGGGGAGGGAGGAGGTCTGTGTTTTTTTTTTTTAAAAAAAACCCTCTTTTTAAATATTATATTTCCAATTACTCCCTGCTTCATGTATTTGCAAGGTAGAAACGATGGTGAAAATCTGCATAGAAATTTAAAGTGCAATTAAACCACTTCAAAATTCAAATATTTTAACAAGTCTTCTCCGTTTCTAAAATGCCAAACCTGAAGTACATCACGGGTCTGATTTACACAGATTCACGAAATGTAAATCATCTCCATGCTAGACAAATGTCGGTTTGTAACACCACCAGTGAGAACGGTTAGACAAGACCCATACACATCAATTGGTTTTAAAAAAAAATGGAAAATATTTACCAACCTCATAAAGTGCAGCAGTGCTTAAATCCAGCAAATTGAGGCATACAAGGTAGAAATGGAAATGAAAAAGGTCCAAAAAATGAATTCTTTTTGTCTGTCTGTTTTTTTGTATCTTAAATATTCAGAAACCAGCAGAGACTCTGTCGGCCATTTTGGCTTGAACTAACTCTCTCTCACTCACTCTCCCTCTTGCTCTCTCTCTCCCCCTCTGTCTCTAAAGGAAGCAGCTTTTTGTGACCTTCAAATAGAGGCGGATCATGTGACTCGGGGTAGGTTTGTCAATCAGGAAAGGGGAGGGCGCTGGGGCTGAAGCTGCCTTAAAGGGGAAGCTGCCCTTTTCCGCTCACTTTCGTTTGTGAAACGCTGCTAGCTCATACTCTCCGCCTACAGGCACTGCGTGTGAAAGTGGCAGCAGCATAAGGGTAACAGATGAACAAAATAGAAAAGCCTTTATTGGTTTATCGAAATCTGCTCAGTTGCTAACGATTCTTGCAGATCCTGGATGCGATCTTGGCTTGCTTGCTGGTTACTCTGTTTGGGCAAGCACAGACTGGCAAACTGCTCCTTAGGGGGGGCTTAAGCAAGGCTCTACCCAAACAGGGGCCTTTGGATTGTAAAGATTAAGGCGAAATAAAGGGCACAACTGGTCTCTGGCAAGCTTCTTTTACACACTGCACGGGGAAAGGACGACAGGAGCTGAGCCCCAGTGTAAACTGTAGGGCAAGTCAGACTCCTCGACACCGCAAACACAAGCAGACGGCTGAGGAACAAGGCGGGCTTCCCCTTGCTCAGCTCAGACAGGAATTGTTGAGAGAGAGAGTGTTTGCAGCTCCTCCCCCAGACCCAAATAAAAGCTCGGGGCTCCAGCCCAGCCAGCAGTTCCTCTGGGCGGGGGCAGGGCTGAGTCAGCCGATCCCCTCCCCCCACCTGAGGAAGCAGTCCTCCAGCTGACATAAGCTTTCGCTTAATTAAAACCTGCCTGGTTCCCCGCCCCCCATTGAGCCCCTCCTGCTCCCTCCTGGGGCCCACTCCTGCCCACCTGAAGCCCCTTCCCCACCTCCCCAGCTGGGTGTACCTCTCCAGCCCCGGGGCGGACAGGAGTGTGAGTTCAGGGCTGGAGGGAGCGCCGGCCTCCTGTCACTCTGAGATGGTATCTGGTTTCTTTCTGTGTATGGCTTCTCCCGCCGCTCGGTTCGCCTTATCCTGCCCATCTCAAAAGTCACTCACTCCCCTCCCAGTCTAGACCAGCGAGACACGCCCCTGACACCCAGAGCTGAACTGCTGGAGGAGGCTGGCGGGGCGCGCCCAGCACGGTGGACGCCAGCCCTGTCGCTGCTCCGCGGGGCCCACAGACTCCAGGCAGCCCGCGGCCCGCACGTGAAGGAATGTGTTACTTGGATCCTCACTCCCAAAGGCCTGGCTTGCGGAGGACACCTGCCACCCAGACAGGAGGGAAGTGACAGAGTTCCCAGGCACACATCCACCCAGCGCTTTCCAGGTCTGTGTGAGGAACAAACTCAAGCAGGAAAGAACAGGAAAGGGTGCCAGCCCCAAGACAGCACGGGGTCAGTGGCGGCCTGCTCCTTCTCTAGGGGACTGAGGGACTCCAGGACCCCACTTCCTGTGAAAAGGCACCTGTGCGCGGTCGCCAACCCCCACTCCCCAGCACCATGTTTGTCACTCTGGCTTCTGGCTCTTTAGAGTCTTCCTTCTTCCTTTTTCCATTCCCAGAGAACAGGAAAGGCGCTGTTTCAGGCAGGCAGAGGCTAATGCGCAAGCTACCTGGCAGCCTGGGCGCTTGTGGCGTAAAATGCTTCCACTGTCTCAGGCCCTGGACTGACAATTGAAATGCAGGCAAAAGCAGGAAACTCCTAGATGGAAATTCTGAATATTCTGCCTATTTTTATCCTCCCAATACCTTCCAGATGAGTTAAGGAAAGCTGACTTACGTGAGGCATGCTCTGTGAGCTAAAAGGCATGGAGACTGCAGGCTGCCTTGTTCTAATTGGTGATGGACACAATTCCTTTATGTAACTGAATTTTTCTAGGACTTCATTCCCTAGTGTGTATTAATATTGTACAGATATTTGTAAGTGTTGTTTTGAAAGTATTAAGTGGCTGGGCTTGGTGCAGTGGTTCAACTGACTAGTTCTCCCCTTGCAAAGCCCCTGGGATCTCCTGTGGGTACTGCTCCCTGCTGGGAGGAAAGCAGCAGAGGGTGGTTTAAAGCCTTGGGACCCTGCACCAATGTGGAAGACCCGAGAGAAACTCCTGGCTCTGGATTGGCTCAGCTCCAGACACTGTGGCCACTGGGGCAGTGAACCAGCGAACGGAAGAGCTTTCTTTATGTCTCTCTTTCTCTCATAAATCTGCCTTTCCAATGTGTCTCCCAAAGCTCGTCTTGGCTTCTGAAGGAAGAACGCGTTTTAAGAGATACAGAGAGAAAGCAGGAGACAGAAAGTCAGGAAGCACCTGTTGCTGTCTAGATACTGTGGGCCCAGTGGGAGTAGCAGACGTGGAGGAAAGTAGCTGAGAACACATGCATGTTGAGGTAGAAATGATTGTACTAGGAAATAACTGGTTCTTGTTAAAGAATGGAATCTGGAACCATGAGCTAACGTAAGCCAACCAATTTATTCAGAAATCAGAATTCTGGCTCATCACGCATATCATTGCCTGAGCATCTCTGATGTATTATCTACCCTGCTAGGACCTAGACCAAGGGATAAGAAAGATGAACACTTGGGTCAGAGAGTCACATGAACCCAAAATTAAAATACGGCATGATAGAGATATCGTAATAGAGGTAACGCAGAAACAAACATGTTATGCTGTGGGCAATCGGGACTGAGTGCTAAGGCAGTCCCACCTGAGAGGTGAGGTTCTGAACGGAATCTTAGACTGGGAGTTGGCCGTGCGGAGGAGCTGAGGGGCACGGGCTTTTCTGAGCTGTATCCATCCCGGTACCTACAAACCAGAGCAGCTGGGAAAGCTGACAGGAAAAATGTGCATGTCAGAGCACAGTGTCTCCAGTCTTCCAGGCTCAGCTCGGTCAGAAGGTATACAGGGTAGCCAGAACCACATAGGAATCACCATCGCCACATGAATCCAACAACCTTTAGGTTCAAAGTGTTAACATTTACAGTCATGTTTCCTACTTATTTGTGAGAATGCTAACAGGCCTTTCAGGGAGTATTTTTTTTTTTTTACATCCTCAAATTCTTAAGAACCAAACTCAAAAGTCAAATTTGCATATGGAGAAAGCCTTTGTCATGGCATAGTAGACTAAGGCTTGTCTGTGATGCCAGCATCCCATATGAGTGCCCCTTCATGCTCCAGTTGCTCTACTTCACATCCAGCTCCCTGCTTACTGCCTGGGAAAACAGTGGAATATGGCTCAAATCCTTGCACCCCTACACCCATGAGGGAGACCCAAAGGAAGCTCATGGCACCTGCCTATGGACCAGTCCAACTCTAGCCACTGTGACTATTCAGGACTGAACCAGCGGACGGAAGACCTTTCTCTTTTTCTCTCTCTCTCTCTCTCTAATTCTGCTTTTCAAATAAAAACAAAAATATATCTTGTTTTTTAAAAAATTCTCTTCTTTTCCCTGTGTGACTCTTAGACTGGGCAGAGCTGGGGGAGGGAGTGAAGGGAAAGGCTGGTCACTGAGTACTAGCTGGTCAGATCACCAGCAGGTTGTTGCACACAGCAATACTGCACTGCAAGCAGCATTTCAAAGAGCTAAAAGAAAGGATCTGGAATGTTCTCACAGTACAGAGATGAAAAGTTGAAGGTGACAGGTTAATTCTCCTGATATGATTGGAATACAATGCCTATATGGACATGCCAATGAATCTTACAAAATATTTTTCTGAACCTAATTTTGTATTTGAAATTAACTTTGTTATGTGTAAAAAGTATTCCCCGAAGTTCTGAATAAAAAAAAAATTACTTGTTTATATTGGAAAGGCAGATTTATAGAGAGAAGGAAAGGCAGAGAGAAAAGGATCTATTCACTGGTTTAGTCCTCACAAAGCCACAATGACCTAAGCTGAGCTGATCCGAAGCCAACAGTCAACAGAAGCTTCTTCGAGGTCTCCCATGTAGGAGCAAGGTCCCAAGGCTTTGGGCCATATTGCTCTGCTTTCCCAGGCCATAAGCAGGGAGCAGGAGGGAAGTGGAGCAGCCAGGAAACGAACCAGCACCCATTTGGGATACCAGTGCTTGGAGGTGGAGAATTAGCCAACTGAGCCATCATGCTGGCCACCAGAATTCTGAATGTTATTCTGGCTACAAGAGGGTCTCTAGTGAAACTCAAGTCTAAAAGGAGGATGGCTATAAATAGAAGACCTTAACAAGAGCCACACACAAGGGCAGGAAGTCCCTCAGAACAACATGAAAATCTTGCAGAGGCCCTAAGAAGTAAAGGGAAAGCTCACGCTTGGCTAGAAAGGTATCTTATGTAAAATAAACAATAAGCAACAACTGGTAAAGGTAGGGATGTTGACAAAGGAAAAAGAGGTAAAATTAGGTGTGCTGGGACATACTCAAGGCAGGATCAAATTCAAAGTCAAACTCAGAGAGTTCATTTGGCACAGTGGCGAAGATGCTGAGATGCCCTCATCTGATAGTAGAGAGCTTCCACCTTTTGGTTCATGCCCCAAATGCTTGCAACAGCCAGGACTGGTCCAGGCCAAAGCTAGAAGGATACACTCCAGCCTGATCTCATACTTGGGTGGCAGGGGCACAAACTTAAGCCACCATCCACTGCCTTCCCAGACACTGTGGCAGGGAGCTGGATTAGAAGTAGACTCAAACTGATGCGGGGCTCAAATTGCTGTACCCAAACACCAACCCTACAACATGCGCTTCTTGCCTATTTACATAATGGCATGGATCTCAACACAACTGACTAGAACAGTCATAGCTCTAAAAAGGAAGCCTCAGAATACTACTTTAAATTAACTGAGCAACCTTTACCTAAACCTACAATGCCACGATATACTTACATAGCAAAATGCTAAAATTGTAATTATAACTAAAGGACTATAGTGGTGTAATAATATGGGGGGAAAAGGTGGCTAAATCCTCGCCTTGCACATATGGGATACCATATGGGCACCGATTTGTGTCCTGGTTGCTCTACTTCCCATTCAATTCCCTGCTTGTGGCCTGGGAAAGCAGCAGAAGATGGATGGCCCAAAGCTTTGAGACCTGCACCTGTGTGGGAGACCCAGAAGAAGCTCCTGGCTTCAGAACTGCTTAGCTCTGGCCACTGTGGCCACTTGGGAAGTGAACCAGTGGATGGAAGATCTTCCTCTCTGTCTCTCCTTCTCTTGATAAATCTACCTTTCCAAACTAAATAAATAATCTAAAAAAATATATGGGGAAAATGTAGGGAGGGGAAAATAGGGAGGAAGGAAGAGGAGCATGGTCCCTGTGCCTACAAAACTGCATCATGGACAATAATAATAAATTTAAAAATTAACTGAAGAAATAAATTATTCCTTTCAATTAGCTTTTCCATAAAGGCTTGCTATTGCTCCTGAAATAAAATATCAACAAAATGAGACTTTTATTAAATTAACAGCTTTGAGTGCTTGCTCCAAGTTCCAACCTATTTATTGCTGCTTAAAAGCCACCATCACCTTATGCAGCAAGCACTAGCCTCGCTGTTAAAATGCCTGTGCTCCACACTGCCTTGCTGGTTCCTGGCTTCAGCTTCCTGTCCAGACAGGCCCTGGGAGGCAGCAATGACGGCTCAAGGACACTGGGTTCCTGACCCAGACTATGCTCCTGGCTCCCAGCTCCATCCTGGCCCTGTCTCTGGCATTTGGAGGGTAAACCACCAAACAGGGCACCCACCTCTCTGTTACTCTGCTTCTCATAAAAAAAAAAACCAAATTAAGTCCCCACTTTAGCCTGTAGAGCAACTCATATGGCTTTGAGTCACTGTGGAACACATAACTATTGAAGTTACTTTTACTGAAATTAATTCATAACCTCGGTATCCAAGAAAAACCTCAGAAAATAGAACTCAGAACTTACTCATTATGTTTCTAAGGCAGTTGGGGAAAAGATATTCTCAGAGGATTTGTTTTTTAGAGTAACTTCAATGCAAATTAGAAAATTTATTAGCAACTGTGAAAGTTTACCAAAGAGCTAGTATAAAATATTGATGTTTTTTACTAAAATTCCCAGCAGCAAAACTTCCATGGGCATAAACAATCATCTATTGAATGTCTTTGCAGCATTCTGAAAATACCAATTAACTTAATAAAAAAGACCTAACTTCCTCTCCCCACTCAAAATGTGAAAAGATTAATGCCTGGATTATTGCTGTGAAATGATGATTCTGGTTCACAGAGTTCAAGTTGGTACTTCTTAGTAAGCTTATTTCAACATGTCCATATTTTATGGCTCAAAGGGAGAAAAAAAAACAGGGGAAAACCTGATGGCAGAATACACTGCGTGTGTGTGTGTTTTAAAGGATTTATTTATTTTTATTGGAAAGATAGAGATGGTATTCGAGAGACAGAAAGATCTTCCATCTGCTGGTCCATCCTGAAATGACCACAACAGCCAAACCTGAGCCAATCCGAAGCCAGGAGCCAAGCACTTCCTCCAGGTCTCTGACATGGGTGCAGGGTCCCAAGACCTTGGGGCATCCCTGACTGCTTTCTCAGGCCATTAGAGCAGGGAGCTGGATGGGAAGTGGAGCAGCTGGGACATGAGCCAGTGCCCAGATGGGATGGTGGTGCTTGAAGGTAAAGAATTAGAGAATTAGCCAGTTGAGTCAACACACAGGCCCCAGAATACAATGTTTTAACGGAGAAAGAAGAAAAACAAAAACAAAAAACCTTTCCCTTTCCTATAACTGAATACTAGTCTGTGTTCTAAGCATGATTATCTGTGCAATACATGATTTGGAAATATTTTCAGTTTTTCCATATTTAGAAAATGCTATCTAGGAAGCTGTGGGTTTTTCTTTTTCTTTTTTTGAGAGGCGCAGAAAGAGACAAAGAGACAGCAACAAAGATCTCCCATCAGTTGGTTCACCTCCGCATGTCCACAGTGACTCAATTCCTGCTTCCCGAGGAGGGCGGCAGGAGTCTCAGACCTTGAGGCACCAGTATCGCCTCTCAAGGCCTGCGAGAGCAGGAGGCTGGAGCTGGATCTCCAAGACAGGTAGAGCTAAGCAGAACGTGGCCACCAGGCCACATGCCACCCCCAGGTCGGTTAAAGGATATGCTGGAAAAGAGTTTCCAAAAAGGCCAGGGGTAAACGGAATGACTGGGGTGGGTGTGGAACACTTAAAACACCACATCTCACACGGGATTTGAGTTCCAGTTTCACTTCTGATCCAGCTGTCTGTGAACACACACCTCAGGGGGCAGCAGAGACACAGCAAGAACTTGAGTCTCTGCTGTCCACGTGGGAGACCCGGATAAACTCCTGATTTCTGGCTTCAGGCTGGCCGGTCCTGACTATTGCAGGGGTCTGAAGAATGAACCAGAAGATGGAAGATCTCCCTTCCACTCTGTGTCTGTCTCTCTGCCTTTCAAACACACACACATACGTGTAAATTTTGTAAACAAAAATAAGTAGAGTGGTCAAAATGAAACAAAGGGAGCCACAGGTTGGGACACCCACACCCACTCTCTGAGTACAGCTGGGAAATGCTGGTTCCTGCATCAGGGAGAACCAGCAAATGGCTATTAGGAGAACAAACCAGCAAATGGACTCTCTCTCTTTCCTTCCCTCTCTTCTTTCTGTCATTCAAATAAATAAATCCTATAAATCCTTTTTAAAAAATGCCCAGCACAGTAACCTAGTGGCTAAAGTCCTTATCTCATATACATCAGGATCCCCTATAGGTGCTGGTTCTAACCCTGGTGGCCCTGCTTCCTATCCAGCTCCCTGCTTGTGGCCTGGGAAAGCAGTCGAGGACAGCCCAAAGCCTTGGGACCCTGCACCCGCGTGGGACACTTGGAAGAAGCTCCTGGCTCCTGGCTTTGGATCAGCTCAGCTCTGACCATTTCAGACACTTGGGGAATAAATCAGCAGATGGAAGATATTCCTCCCTGTCTCTCCTCCTCTTTGTGTATCTGACTTTCAAATAGAAATAAATAAATCTTAAAACAAAACAAAACATAATAAAATGAGTGTAGTAGCCTAGTAGCTAAAAGTCCTCACCTTGCAAGAGCCAGGATACTATATGGGCACCAGATCATATCCCGGCTGCTCCACTTCCCTTCCGGCTTCCTGCTTGTGGCCCAGCAAAGCAGTAGAGGATGGCCCCCTTGGGACCCTGCACCCACATGAGACCTGGAAGAGGCTCTTGGCTCCTGGCTGCATATCGGCTGAGCTCTGACCATTGCAGCCACTTGGAGAGTGAACCAGCGGATGGAAGATCTTTATGTCTCTCCTTCTATCTGTAAATATGACTTTCCAATAAATAATAAGAAATATTATAATATTATAAATAATAAGAAAATCTAAAAAACGAAAACAAAAATAATAAAACAGGGAACAGTGAGGTTGCATATCAGACTAGTCCTCCACATGCAGCAGCAGCATCCCATGTAGGTAGAGTCCCAGCTGCTTCACTTCCCATCCAGGACTCTGCTGATGGCCTGGAACACAGCGATGGCCCGAGGCCTGGACTTTGGCACTGCAGCCACCGAGGAGTGGGACAGTGAATGGACTGTCTCTACCTCTCTGTCTCTCTGTAGCTCTTTCAAAGAAAGAATGGTGCTATTCTAAAATGGTATTTTTACTGTAAAGACTTAAGGAGAATAAAAGTTTAAAACTTGTCCTGCTCTTGAGACTGAGCAAGACAATAAGGCAGAAGTAAAGCCAAGGGCTGACACAGGACTTGAAGGAGGTCTGGGAGGCAGTGCAGTGGGATGGTGGGTTAAGCCACAGCTGCCATGTCAATGCCAGCATTTCCTATGGGTGCCAGGTTCCTAGCTTCCTGTTAATATTCACAGGAAAGCAGAAAATGGCCCAAATAACTGAGTGCCTGCCACCTAGAATAACCAGATGGACTCCAGGCTCCTGATAGAAGATATTTCTCTCAGTCTCTCTTTCCCCTTTCTAATTATGCCTTACAAAGAAATGAGTATGAAAGGTCTGCATAATGAATAATTCAGAGAAACCAAAGGGGCACTTTATAACCAGACTTATAAGTTAAGAAGACAATGAGGAAGAAGAGAATTTCGTCAGACTTGAGAACTGAGGCAGTCCCGAGCTGCACCTGGATCCAGAGCCAAATGGCACTCAGGTTCTCTCGGATAGGGCCCCAATCCTGAAGGAAAGAGATGGCATCTTGAAGGAGTAGAAACCTAGAAAAAAAGGGGGGGGCTTAAAAAAAGGTCATGGAAAAAAAAAGCAGAGTCTAAATCTGAAGCTGGGGCAGGCATTAGTGTACCAGCTAAGATGCAAGGCAGACTGCACAATTCTCCTATCAGAATGCTTGGGCTTGAGCCCAGGATCGACTCCAGCCTCCAGCTTCCTGCTAATGCTCACCCTGGGTTGGGGACCAGGGGTGGGGTGACAGGTCCTGGATAAAGTAGATGGGACTCTGCCAGCCATCGGTGAGACCGGGATTAACTTCCCAATACCTGGTTTGCCAAGCCCAGCTTCGGCTGTTGCAGGCATCTGCATTTTATGTTGCTTTTAACAAGATTTATTTATTTTTACTTGAAAGATTCATAGAGAGGAGAGACAGAGAAGAAGATCTGGTTCATTCCCCAAGTGGCCGCAATGGCCAGAGCTGAGTTGATCAGAAACCAGGAGCTTTTTCCAGGTCACCCACATTGGTTCAGCTGTCCAAGGATCTTAGCCATCCTCTGCCACTTTCCCAGTCCATAAGCAGAGCTGGATGGGAAGTGGAGCAGCTGAGACACGAACTGGTGCCCATATGGGATCCCAGAACTTGCAGGGAGGGGATTAGCCAATTGAGCCTTTGTGCCAGACCCTATATTGTGTGTGTTTAAGATTTGCTATTTTATTTATTTATTTTAAAAAATAAATCTGGCAGCATTACAGAGATGAAAGGCAAAGAGCGAGCGTGCGAGACAAAGGTCTGTTACTCCTCAGAGGGCTGCAACAGTGGGGGCTTGTAGGAAGAGGGATGCAATCAACTAGACTGTCCTCTGCTGCTCTCCTGGATCAAAAGTGCAGCTGCTGGGACTTGAACTGACGCCCACGCAGGATGCCAACATCACAGATGGAGGGTTAACTTGCTATGCTATACAGTGCTGGCCTAGAATAGGTTTTACAGACAACATGTCCTTTTAAGGAATTGCTGCTAGAATTTTTTTTAAAGATTTATTTTTATTATTTTTTCATTGGAAAGGCGGATGTACAGAGAGGAGAGACAGAGAGGAAGATCTTCCGTCCGATGATTCACTTCCCAAGTGAGCACAACGGCCGATGCTATGCCAATCCGAAGCCAGGAGCCTCTTCTGGGTCTCCCACGTGGGTGCAGGGTCCCAAAGCTTTGGGCCGTCGTCCACTGCTTTTCCAGGTCACAGGCAGGGAGCTGGAAGGGAAGCGGGGCTGCCAGGATTAGAACCGGCGTCCATACGGGATCCTGGGCGTGCAAGGCGAGGACCTTAACCACTGCGCCACGGCGCCAGGCCCTAGAATTTTTATATTTTAAAATTTTACCAAGTGCTAGATGAGGAATCATAAAAATACTCAGGGGAAAGGCATATTATGAAAAACACTAGGTAAGACTTAAATTTTTTTCCCCAAAATCAACTTCTTTGAAATTATTTATTCGAGGAGCTGGCATGGTAGCATAGTCAACGAATGCTCCATCTGCAGTGCCAGCATCCCATACGGGTGTCCATTTTTGTTCTGGCTGCTCCACTTCCCATCCAACTCTCTGCTATAATGGCCTGGGAAAGCATCCGAGGTGGTTCATATCCTTGGGCCCCTGCACTGCTTGGGAGACCCAGAATAAACTCCTTTGGCTCAACTGAGCTCTGGCCATTGCAGTATTTAGGTAGTGAATCAGCAAATTAAAAACCTTCTCTTGGGCCCGGCACGGTGGCACAAGTGGTTAAAGGTCCTCGCATTGCATGCCCAGGATCCCATATGGGCGCCGGTTCTAATCCCAGCAGCCCCGCTTCCCTTCCAGCTCCCTGCCTGTGGCCTGGGAAAGCAGTCGAGGACGGCCCAAGGCTTTGGGACCCTGCACCCACGTGTGAGACCCGGAAGAGGCTCCTGGCTTCGGATCGGCATAGTATCGGCCGTTGCGCTCACTTGGGGAGTGAACCTTCGGGCGGAAGATCTTCCTCTCTGTCTCTCCTCTCTGTATATCCACCTTTCCAATAAAAAAATAATAAAAATAAATCTTAAAAAAAAACCTTCTCTTTCTCTGTCTCTCCTTTTCTCTGTAAACCTGCCTTTCAAATAAAAATTAATAAATCTTAAAAAGCATTTATTTGAAAGAGTGAAGGAGATATACAGATCTCCCAGTTGCTAGGTCACTCCCCAGATGCCTCCAACAGCCGGGGCTGGGCTGGGTGCAAGTCAGGAGCAGGGAACTCATTCTATCTCCCAAGCGAGTGGAGGACTCTGACTGCCTGAGCCATTATGAATGTCAGTATGCCAATAAGCATTGTCACCGCCATGCCAAATACCAGCACAGAAATCAGATGCTTTAAACTTTTTAAGCACAATACATACCAAGGACTGTAATTTCAACGAAAAATCAATAATAATTTTACATTCTGGGACAGGTGTTTGACATAGCAGTTAAGAAATTATGTGATATGCCCACATTCCTTACCGGAGTCCCTACCTTTCAATCCTGGCTCCGATTCCCCATTCCAGCTTCTTGGTAAGGCACAGACTGGGGAGCAAATGCCGGTTCAAGTCCCTGGCTCCCCACTTTCACGATGGAGACCAGACATGAACTCTGGGCTCCTGCCTGTGGCCTGACTCAGGTCCAAGCCGATGTATTTACAGAGCGAACCAATGCATGGAAGGGCTTGGTTTGTCTCCAGGTCTTTCAAATAAAATAAAGTAAGTAATGTAACTTGATATTCCTTCTTAAAATCCAGGCTATAGTTTGCATTTAAACTAGATGTTTCAATCAGATCACTAAAATTTAAATTGTTTAAAAAATAACAACTAAAATCTATTATTTCAATTATTTTTGAAATAAAAAAATCTACTTTCATTTCATTTGAAAAGAAGAGAGCGAGATCTCCCATCTACTGGTTCACCACCCAAACACCTGCAATGCCTTACAAGACCATTTTTAAATACAGAGTTCAGGAGTGTTCAGTGTATACACTGTGAGTAACAAGTGTCCAGACATTCTTTAACCTGAAAAGTTGAAAATCTATTTCTTTTTTTTTTAAAGGTTATCTTTTCTTTATTTCACTGTCCTATGTTAGTCCTTTTTTTAAAAGATTTTATTTATTTGTTGGAAAGTCAGATATACAGAGAAGAGGAGAGACAGAGAGGAAGATCTTCCATTCGTTGATTCACTCCCCACGTGAGCACAATGGCCGAAGCTATGCCGATCCGAAGCCAGGAGCCAGGAACTTCTTCCAGGTCTCCCACACGGGTGCAGGGTCCCAAGGCTTTGGGCCATCCTCCACTGCTTTCCCAGGTTACAAGCAGGGAGCTGGACGGGAAGTGGAGCTGCCAGGACAAGAACCAGCGCCCATATGGGATCCTGGCGAGTTCAAGGCGAGGACTTTAGCCGCTAGGCCACACTGCCGGGCCCCTGTTAATTCTTAAAATTAATGTTCTGGTTACTATTTTTTCCTTGATGAGACTAGCTAAAGCTATTTTAATAGTTTTTCTTTTTGTTATATTTTGGACAATCTTTACATAGTTAATTAGGGTAAAAAGGTTCAAGGGCTATAAGGAAGTGGGTAAGATTATTATTTCCATATTGTTTCCTTCATATATCTGAGGTAAAGGGGGATATTGAGGGAAGAAAATCTATTTCTATTAAATATTAGGTTTTTTCTCCCTGCAGTCCTCAGATACCAAAATTTTGTGATTCTATTTTAGAAACTTCATGCAAGTGAATCACGTACTATTTGCCATTTAGGACTGGCCTGCGTGGTTCAGTGTCAAATCCTGAAGGTTCTTTCACGTCCTGGTATTTGACAGGATTTCCGTCTTTTTTAGGGCTGTGTGACATCCCACTGCGTGGATAAAAACACCTCGCTCAGCCGCTCCTCTGTCGCAGATGTCTGGCTGCTCCGCCTCTTGCCTGCGGTGCAGCACACTGAGTGCAGCTGCGCCGACAGCGCCTCAACACCTGCTTTCAGAGCCTTCCTTTCAGTACTGACTTCTTGTAAATGACCAAAAAGAACTAAGAAAGTTGAACCAACAAAAATCAACTTAAAAATCAGATAATTTTACTAAAGACAAATGATAATCTTCTGAGAATAGGACTCAATTTTAGTGTGGAGATTTCAAATTTAGACTTTTCAAGCTATTTGGGGGGAATAAAAGAAAAGCAGTACACTCCAGGCACTCATACCAACATTGATGTTTGGCTTCAAAATCATTTGTGACAAACATGTTCCCAAAGACATCCAGGCCAAGGCGGGGAGCCGCTGAAGGAGGCATAGCCGCTCAAGCATCCACAGCAACTGAACTGAGCAGTTACGATAGCTAGGAGGGAGGACTGTCAATGTCCCCAACACAGAGCAAGGACCTGTGTCCACGGTGACAGATACGCTGACCACTCTGCTCTGCATATCACACATTACGTGCTTGTACCGCACTATCACACTGCACCCCATAACTACCTATGGCTACTAACTGCCCCTCGTGTCTGCCCATCCACTGCATCAGTAAACAGCTTGAGTGGCTCTGGGGAAAGCAGAAACAGAAACAGGATTGGCTTGTGGAAAGGCTGAGCTCTGCGTGGGGCGTCGAGCCTGCTGGGCTGTGTGCATGTCATGAGCTTGTCTGACATGGGACTTGCGGGGCACTCTCCCCGGCCCTGTGCTGGATCGGACGGGTTCTCAAGGACGCATCTGCTTGGGAATCGGCCATGCTCTCCAGAACAGAACTTCATCTGCGCATTAAGGACAAGCTTGACACCATTTCCATTGTACCCTGCCCCACCTCCCTTTTTATTCGTGTGACTTTGAGCTTGAAAATGATGGTTTTGGGCCCGGCGTGGTGGCGCAGTGGTTGAGGTCCTCGCCTTGCATGCCTGGGATCCCATATGGGCGCCGGTTCTGTCCTGGCAGCCCCGCTTCCCTTGCAGCTCCCTGCCTGTGGCCCGGGAAGGCAGTCGAGGGTGGCCCAAGGCTTTGGGACCCTGCACCCGCGTGGGAGAGCCGGAGGAGGCTCCTGGCTTCGGATCGGCATGGCATTGGCCTTGGCCGTTGCGCTTACTTGGGGAGTGAATCATCGGATGGAGGATCTTCCTCTCTGTCTCTCCTCTCTGTATGTCCGCCTTTCCGATAAAAAAAAAAAAATGATGGTTTTGCTACCCACAGTTTCTCCTAGGCGTACAGTGTCCGCGCTGGCAAAGAATTTAAGAGAGTGATGCCAGAAAATGCTCTGAAGCCAGAGAGATGCAGGTTCAAATGCTAACTGCCACTTCAGGCTACATTACCATGGGTAAGTTACCTCCCTTGATCTCTGCTAAAGTGGAGACAACTTGCTGTAATGAGTGAAATGATGTTGTCAGGGAGAAATGGGAAGGCCGGGCGGCCGGATATGCCTGTCCTGTTGCTCCAGGGGGACGAGACGGTGGCATTTTCGATTGCCAGGAATGGATGGATTCCATCAGGTCGTGCAGAATATAAGTATATCCGACAGAAAATAGCAAAGTTAGGATTTATATTGTAAGCTATTTTAAAAACTGCCTGGTTAGCAAATGAAACCAGCTGTGAAAATACCCTGGTTTCCATTCACAACAAACAAGAGACAGGCCGGACCCTTCCACACCCCTGGCCTCGTGGTAGCCCAGTTCATTCTGTGTACCTCATTCCTAAGGGTTTCAGAGGCATGATTTTCTTCAGAGAGAGCAAAATCAAACTATTCATAGGGGTGAAAAAGATGAGGGAGAGGCACTTCTCTGCAGAGTTTTGATAAATTCCACGAATCATTGACCCCTTCAAGAGGCTACTGTGCAGATAAAGAGTGATGGGGTAGCAGTACTCCCAGCCAGTCGCTACTGCCTCCTCTCAAAGTGCAAGTGAAAAACCAGCCTGCTCTGTAACACAGTTGTTCAAACTCTGTGACAGAGGGAGGAAAACAGTCTACTCGCTGCCCCCTCGAAAGCTAAGCACGGGGCTCTCAGCTTCAGGTTCCCAACTACTCACCCTGTGAGAAGGCAGGGGAGCTAGCTGAATTATTCAAACTGTTGCCTAAGTTGTATTATTTATCGATTTTCCTGTCCCTTTAGGAAAACAATTTGTTATTTAAACAAAGATCAGAAATGTATATAGCCAAATGGAATAGAATTCCAGGAAGTACTATTCAAATAAATTCACACTTGAGAAGCAGGGAAATGGTCTATTATTTTGCTCATTTCATAAAGATACTGCCAAAAAAAGGATGCGCCATTTTACACTTTCTTTGGAAATCAAACAAACTGAATTACTTCCATTCAGAACACTGAGCCTCACAGCCTTTGCTAAAGCGTAACATAAATTTTGATTAGTCGAGTGTGAAAACCTACAAAGCCACCTTTCTTGTCCCTCCAGTCAGTTGTACTATAAATAGAATCGATGCACTAACAGCCACCAAAGCCACTGCTGAGCTCCAGGACGCCTTCCGAGCCTCCGACGTCCCCAGCCCCAGCAAACACGCCTGGGGCAGCTTTAACCAAAGTGCTTCCGACCGTGGTGTGTAATCGAACCCTTTTTAAATGAACTGTGACTCACTGTTTGCTTTCTTCACCAGGGGGCGGGGTCTTGCCATGCCCTTCCATTACAAAATCCTCCTGTTCCACCTGCAAAGGCAAGCGCCACAAGTCAGCAGCAGGCAGGGACCAAGAGCAGATTCCCTCCAAGGACCCGGCCGTCCTGCGACCAAGTCTTGGCCACTTCCCTGTGGGTGCCTGGAACAAAAGCCTGAGCCAGTGGTTGTCGCATTCCAGGTTTGCCTAAATCACTTCTTGGGTGTCCAGATTTGCAGGCTGAGAAAAGGAAGCAAGTTGAGTTACAGCTCCTTTAATGGTGACAGAGGATTGGCAGAATACATGAATCATGAGAAAAGGACAACCTATTATAAATAACTGAGAGAAAATTAACACATAAATTGTCCCAAAACATGTTTTACAATTATCAGCTTGGCTAAATTTAAAAAGCCAGGAAATGCCAAGTGCTAAAAAAAAAAAAAAAGTTCTGGAGTTCATCGAAATCGTCATCCAATCCTAGATGGAGTTGAACTGGTACATGTGAACATGCATTTACAGTACAAACTAGCAACAAAATACACTTCCGGGTATATGCGCTAGAGAAATGTGGATTTCTCCATGCAAAAAAACTTACCACATGTGAAAATGTTTACAGCAATATTATTTTTTTTAAAAGATTGATTTTTATTGGAAAGGCGGATATACAGAGAGGAGAGACAGAGAGGAAGATCTTCCCTCCGTCCGATGATGATTCACTCCCCAGGCTGCCGCAATGACTGGAGCTGAGCCAATCCAAAGCCAGGAGCCTCTTCCGGGTCTCCCACGCGGGTGCAGGGTCCCAAAGCTTTGGGCCGTCCTGGACTGCTTTCCCAGGCCACAGGCAAGGAGCTGGATGGGAAGCGGGGCTACCGGGATTAGAACCGGCGCCCATATGGGATCCCGGGTGTGCAAGGTGAGGACCTTAATCACTGCGCCATCACGCTGGGCCTAGTATTATTTTTTTTAATATTTATTTTTATTTATTTGAAAGACAGAGGTACAGAGAGTGATGGAGATACTAAGAAAGATTCCGGGCCAAGTGGCGTGGCCTAGCAGCTAAAGTCCTCGCCTTGAGCATGCCGGGATCCCACATGGGTGTCAGTTCTAATCCCAGCAGCTCCACTTCCCACGCAGTTCCCTTCCTGTGCCCTGGGAAAGCAGCTGAGGTCGGCCCAAACCTTGGGACCCTGCACCCACGTGGGAGACCTGGAGGAAATTCCTGGCTCCTGGCTTTGGATCGGCACAGCACCGGCCATTGCGCTCACTTGGGGAGCGAATCATAGGATGGAAGATCTTCCTCTCTCCTCCTCTCTGTATATCTGACTTTGTAATAAAAATAAATAAATCTTAAAAAAGATTCCATAGATGCTGGTTTACTCTCCAATAAACACAACAGCCACGACTATGCCAGGCTGATGCCACAAGCCTGCAACTCCATTCTGGACTTCCATGTGGGAGACAGAGACCCAAACACTCGGCCCATTTACTGCTGCCTTCTCATCTACACAGGAAGGGAACTGGACTGGAAGCAGAATAGCAGGAATTTGAGCTGGTACCTCACACGGGGTGTTGGTAACATAGGTAGTGGCCAAACACACTGTTCCACGGTGTCAACTCCAAAAATAGTATTATTTTTGACAGAAGAAAAAATACAGAAGCAAACATCTATTGACATAACTGAACTATGGTGCGAATAAACCATAGTTATCATTCCCAACCTGGATGACTTACAGAAACGTGATTCTGACTGAAAGATGCAAATCACAGAAGAATACATTTAGAGTATGGTCTCCTTCATGTAAGGCTGATAGATGACACTTTCAACCACAGACAGGTTTTTTTTTAAGATTTTTACATTTATTTTTACTTGAAAGTCAATATTACAGAGAAAGAGAGAAAGATCTTCCATCTACTCGTTCACGCTCAATGGCTGGAGCTGAACCAACTGAAAACCAGGAGGCTGGAGCTTCCTCTGGGTCTCACACGTGGGTGTAGCACTTGGGCCATCCACCTCTGCTTCCCCAGAGCACTAGCAGGGAGCTGGACAGGAAGTGGAGCAGCTAGCAATTGAGCTGGTGCCCATACAGGCGGAACCATAGTCCCATATCGCCAGTACCACAGGTGAAGGATGAGCTTGCCCTGCATTGGGCCCAACATGTATTATTTTTAACTGAAAAGAAGGATGCTCAACATCACTATCATAGAAATGCAAGTAAAAACTATGAGACGTCATCTCACCCCAGACAGAATGGCTACTGTGAAAAGGAGCGCCCCCTCCCCCCAAAAAACTGGCAACAGATGGAGAAAGTGGAATCCTCATCTCCTGCTAGTAAGAATGTCAATTAGTACAGTCCATAAAACAGAGTGGAATTCCCTCACCAAACTACAAAGAGAATTAGTATATAATCTGGCAGTCCCTCTTCTGAGGATATAGATGAGAGAAATCAGTGTACTGACACTAGCCCTGTCCGCCAGGCTGAGACATGAGTCAGTCTAATGCTGGTCGGCTCAGGAGTAAGAAATATGGTTTGCGTGCCCAGTGAAATATTTTCCTGCCCTTAAAAAAGAGTGAAATTCTGTCATCTATAGCAACGTGGATGAACCTGGAAGACACTGTAGTAAGTAAAGTGAGCCAGATACAGAGGGATATGCAGGGCTGCAAGGGAAGCAGCTGAGTGGCACCAGGCCACCAGAGCCAGGAAGTGCTGGAGAGAAGGACGGGACGTAAGGAACAGCTGCTCTCCAACAGCAGGCTAAAGAGCCATGCTGGGAACAATAAGGAAGCATTTCAGGGTGGCAAATAAAGGGGATTCTGAGTGTTTCCAACACCAGGAGGTGACAGACACACCAGTTATCCCACAAACATGTACGATTTTTTTTAAACATTCATTTCAGTTACTTGAAAGAGTTGCAGATGAATGGAGAAATGTTTTATCTGCTGTTTCATTGTCCAAAATGACCGCAATGGCCTACGCTGAGGCAGGCTGAAACCAGGCAGGAGCCAGGAGCTTCTTCCAGATCTCTCACATGGGTCCTGGGGTCCAATCAGCCATCCTCGGCTGCTTCCCTAGGCACATCAGGAGGGAGCTGGATTGAAGCAGAGCAGTAGGAGCTGAAGAGGCACCCACACGGGATGCTGGCACTGCCTGGGACCACAGTTTGACCCAGCAGCACAGCGTTGGCCAACTTTACAACTTGTACAACTTTAAAGAAGGGAACAGAGGCCAGTGCTGCAGCACAGCGGGTTCTGGGCCTTCATGCCAATCTGTCGATGCCCACACAGATCTGGAATTCCAGAACACCAACTCTAAGCACTACCACTCCCTCCTTCCATCTTGGCTCTGCCCTCTGGGCGCAGCGCTCTCCTCGTCCGGGGCTTGTCCAACACCCCACTTACTCCAGGAACACACACACCTTGCCAGTCCCTCATTTCCTTCTCTGCTGCTCCTGGAGTGCAAAGAGCAGCTGACCAGTCACACAGCTGGTTCCACTTGCACTCAGCACTCACACCAAGCGCCTCGGCCTGGGAGGTCCTATTCACCTGGAGTGCAAGTGCATTTCCATGTGACCTTCAAACAGTGCAGCCACAGTGACTTTTCTAGGAAGCCTCTTCCAGCACTTCCTCTTCTGACCCTCCCAGGTGCCCTCCACATCCACTCCAGAGCCCAGGAGGTGCTCTGCAAGGCCTCCCCGCAGCTGTGACACCCCCAGCCCCGGAGTAGTGTGCCCTCCACATCCACTCAGCAGGGTCTCCCTGCAGCTGACACCCGCCCCCTGGGGTAGTCAGCCTAGGAGGGAAACAATACCATCTTTGTGTGCCTGGCCTGGAGGGGGCCAGAGCCTCCCAGGCCGGCCCGGGCTCACTCAGCACTTGCGAATGCCTCTGCTGTGCTGCACCAGGCTCAAGGACTGAGTCCTCATCCTACCTACTCCACCACATTCTCTTCTGGGGGGGAGTGGGGGGTGACCTAGCCACTACCATTTCCAAGTCCTCATGACTGACCTGACATTTACACATTTGTATTGAAGCAGTGCATGCACATGATTTTGGAAGTCAAATAACAACATCACAGGGTTATAAAAAAACTAAATGCACTCCACTGTTGCCTCTCGCCCCACAACACGCACCTTGCCCTCCTCCCCCAGCCTCCCATGTTCAGGCCTGGGTTTTGTTGAAACCACTATTCAACACTTACAGTGCTATTACGAAGCAAATAACAGGTACAGCAGAGTCGCAGAGAATGGTATAATTAAATTTCCTTTCTTGTATAATCTTCGGTTTTCCCTGACACTAACAATTACTACTTCCTTATTTTATTCTTTCTCTCTTCCCAATCCCCCCATTTTCCTCTTTAGGAGTTGTTACATATTTCCCACCAACTCTCCTCTTCATCACCTTAAAAACATGAGATAATCTGCTATAAACACGTGAAATGATGTTAGCTTCCAGCACTCGGTCCAAGAGCCACAGGGTCCTCAGGGGCTTCCCTGCTCCTGTCCTTGTTGGCAGCAGTGCTGCCTCCCCGGATGTCTGCCAGGACAAACCCTCTGCCCTGTCCATGAATTCCCTTCTCTCTCGAAGGCAAAAGGATGCTTTCCAGATTCTTTCTCTCTTTCTTTAAGATTTATTTTATTTCGGGGTCCAGCAGCGTGGCCTAGTAGCTAAAGTCCTCGCCTTGAACACGCTGGGATCCCATATAGGCGCTGGTTCTGGTCCCGGCAGCTCCACTTTCCATCTAGCTCCCTGCTTGTGGCCTGGGAAAGGACAGCCCAAAGCTTTGGGACCCTGCACCCACGTGGAAGACCCAGAAGAAGCTCCTGGATCCTGGCTTTGGATTGGCTCAGCTCCAGTCGTTGCGGTCGCCTGGGGAGTGAATCATTGGACAGAAGGAAGATCTTCCTCTCTGTCTCTCCTCCTCTCTGTATATCTGAGTTTCCAATAAATAAATAAATCTTAAAAAAAAAAAAAGATTTATTTTGTTTTATTGCAAAGTCAGATATACACAGGAGAGACAGGGAGGAAGATCTTCAGTATGATGATTCACTCCCCAAGCAGCTCCAACAGCCAGAGCTGAACCCATCTAAAGCCAGGAGCCTGGAGTCTTCTCTGGGTCTTCCATGTGGGTGCAGGGTCCCAAGGCCTTAGGCCATCCTCAACTGCTTTCCCAGGTCACAGCAGGGAGCTGCGTGGGAAGCAGGTCTCCGAGACTAGAACCGGTACCCATGAGAGATTCTGCTGCATTCAAGGTGAGCACTTCAGCAGCTGCATTCAAGGTGAGCACTTCAGCAGCTAGGCCACCATGCTGGGCCCAGACCCTTTCTCTTTTAAGGTTCACTCCCAGTGTTGCAGAACTGACTTTTCTGAGGTTTTGAATGACTAAAATGACCTTCTTTTATCCACAAATAATCCTCCTTCTTTCGCTCATATTTTTTCATCTTTAAAAATATATTAGTTTATTTGTCTCAAAAAAGAGCTACATAGAGGGAGGGAAAGTCTTCCATCCACTGGTTCACACTCCATATGGCTAGAATGGCCAGGGCTGGACCAGGCTTAAGCCAGGAGCCAGGAACTTCCACCAGGTCCCCACATGGGTGCAGGGGCCCAAGGACTCGGGCCATCATCTTTCACTACTTTTCCCAAGTACATCAGCAGGGAGCTGGATTGGGACGAAGTGGCTGGGACACTGGCACCCACATCAGATGCCTACATCACTGACGGCAGCTTTAGCCACTACACCACAACACTGGTGCCTTTATTCACATTCTTCCCAGAGAAGCTGAACTAGTCCACACTTTGTCTCTGTGGTCCTGCAGTCTGATGATCCCTGTGGTTCAGCTCCAGGGGGACTTCAAAATCATCACTGCTAGTCCTGCCATTCTGGATGTAGCCTGCTTCTTCTCTCTAGGGACTTCCTAGACCTTCTTTTAATCTTTACTTGTCTAAAAATGCGAACCACCAGGAAGGCTCCTTTGTTCCCTAGGTCCTTGAATCCAGAAAATGAGTTTCTTAGAACTCAGAGTACATCATCCAATCATCCAGTGTCCAGTCAGCCTTGTGCACTTACTGACCTTCAAGAGGCAGGCCCTCAAGCAGGTGGTGGAGGCCCCCGGAGTGTGTGAACAAAGGCAGCTATGCCTGTATCGGAGATCACTGCCACAGAGATGTCCCCCTTAACCCTCAGGCTGACAGCTGGAAGCCTGGCCTCTGGTGTTCAGGCACTGGCTTGGGGGAGGAGCTGACCCAGCCCTGTTTCTGCAAGCTGGCTGCTGTTTAATCCTTGTTTTCAGCTGGCCACCTCATGTCTGCCCTCAGCCTCCCTGAGGTGGAATGCTCAGCCTTTCCCCCAAGTTGGGGAGGCGAGCTACCTTCTGCACAAGAGGCAGGGTACCTAGTGCCTCGATGCTTCCAACTTGTTTAACCACCTGGCTGCTTTTCGTGCCACTTCAAAAATTTTCTTGTTTCCAAAATGCTGCTGGGTAACTTGTCCGCTTCATCTTCTTGGCTAATACCTTTTGTCAGTTAAAATAATTTGTAAAAACACTTTTAGTGGTGTTTTAAAAAACAGATTAAAAACCTACCATGTCCAGGCCTAATCTTTTGCCTCTACTTTTTCTGTTCTTCTAAAACTGCTCTTTTCAATGTCAACAATAGATTTTTCTTGGTTGCTTCCTTTCGCAAAAAAGTTTTAGATGTTAAAGGTTGTCTGAATCATAACTGATGTTAACAAACTTCAGAAAATACTTGGCAAATAGGATTAAAGGGTAAGTTAAAAGGTCATTAAAAGGCAGGCCTGTGGCCTAATAGCTGAATCACTGTGTCTCGTAGAGGAGAGCCATTGGTCCACTTTCTGGCTCCGGCTCCTGACTCCAGCTGTCCACCAATGCAGATGGTGGGAGGCAGCTGGGAGGACTGAAGGCACTGGATTGCTGCCACTCATGCGGGAGTCCCGGACCACATTGCTGCTTCCTGGTTTTCACCCCACTGAACATTTAGGGGGTGAGCTAGCAGGCAGAGCTCTGTTTCTGCACTTCTCAAGTAAGTACATTAAAAAAATTTTATCTTGGTGTGAAAAGATTTGAATGTTCTATAGTTTTCATAACATGCATTTTCCACTAACTTTTTGCAGATCACCTGGACATTAAATTCCAAGTATTTAAAGTACACAATGTGGTAAGCTTTTGACATATCTATCTCCTACCAACCTACCTCTTACCGACCTGCTGAACCACACACACACACACACACACACGGAAACATCAACAAAGACAATGACATATCTCCTATCCCAGTTTCCTCATGTCATTCTTCTTCCCCTCCTGCTCTCCTTGCTCAGGCGGCCAGGGACATAACTTTCCATCATCAGCATTTGCTTTTCTTCTGGAGTTTATCTCTGGCCCGTATCAAACAGCACAGTCTCTTTCTCTGTCTGGCTCCTTTTACTTAGCATAACTGCTCTGAAACATGTGATTTAGCATTCTGATATTTCCCTTCTACAACTTAGCAAGTATTCCATTGCTCTACATACACTACAATCTGATAATGTGTGGTGTTCTCAGATTTTGCTATTACAAATGAAGCTGCCATGGATGTCTACCGAGAAGGTCTAATAAGAATGTATGCCTTTGGGAGAGTCAAGATGGCGGAATAGGGTGAGGACACATTTAGACAGATGCAGAAACAACAGTCAGAGTGAAGCAGAGAGGACACATTCCAGGAAATAGGAGAGGACAGAACAACAGCAGAGGGGTACCCAGAGACTGACAGACACAGGAAAGCAGCAGATACAATGGTGAGGTGTTGCAGTGACTGATATACCTCAGCAGCATTCAGCAAGTGGCTATCTGAACTCCACCAGTAGCCGGAACTCCACCAGCAACCAGGTGGGAAGGGATGTTCACCAGGAGCTCAGGAGGTGAACACAGACAAAGAACTGCCTGTCCTGCTGGTCTGTTTGATTTCAACAGGAGCAGAGACGGAACAACAGGTCCCAGATGGGCAGCACAGGAGCAGGGTAGATTTCACAGCCCAGTCTGCCCCCTAGAGCTGAATCGGGCACCATTTGCTTAGGGAGGCAAAGGCCATGGGACAAGACTGCAGGTGCACTGAGCTGGAAGTGAACTCATTTCTGGCTCAGTGAGCTGCAACAACGTGGCATCCTACAGATTCTACCCAAGATAGGTCTGGGGAGCCCTGAGACCTGATGGGTAGCCCCCAGACCTGATAGACAACAGATCAAAAACTCTAGTAGTGACACTATTTTGTACAGTGTGGCAAAGGCTTTAAGACTGCAGGGACAGCAGTGAGCTGTGCATGTGCTCAACTGGGAGCAAACTCACTGAGCTCAGTGCATTGCACTAGTCCCACACGGGAAACAGTAATAACTTTGGCATCATCCGGCAAATAGGTCTGTGTGGCCCTCAGACCTAACAGCCAACAGGTTCCGGCAAGACCACCACCACCAACAACAACCTAGCTATACAGGACACCAGTGTCTCCTTAATCCTTGGGCCTGCTCCAACCAGAAGTGGGAGAAAGGCTGTACAGACAAAGATGTAGTCTCAGCATGTATCACAGGAGGTGGACACTGGTGAGCCAAGAGCTGGGGATATGGAGGCCATGGTGAAAATCTAACATAAGAACTCAGACCTGGAATTCGCTGGAGGAAATGGTACAAGTGACTGCAAACAATGAGCTGTGTACCAACTGCAACAAGTTAGACCTGTGTGTGAAACAGCTGAGAAACCTGCCCCAAGAAGAAATTCTGATAACCAGAAGTACCATGACCAAGAGCAAAAGAAGAGACAAAGGCACAATGAATATTACTGAAGACTCCCCTACAAAGGAGCAAAAGCCTCTGCCAACCTAAGAGTTAACTGAGGAAGACATTGAGAAAATGGGAGATACAGAATTCAAAGCACTTGTTATAAAGCTTCTTAGCAACAACGAGAAGCATGTAAAGCAGGTGGTCAAGAAATTTAAGGAATATGTCACTCAGAAAATAGCAGCAATGAATCAAATGAAAGCTGATATATCAAAAATGAAGAATACAGTGGAGCAAATTAAAAGTATAGTGGAGAGTCTCCAAAACAGAATGAAGTAGGCAGAAGAAAAAAAATGTGAAAATCTGAAGATATTTCCTGTCACCAGGTGGAAACAAACCGAAAGTTGGGAGCAGAGCTGAATCAAGCTAAAAAGAGTATTCAAGAATTGAAACACACTATTAAAAGGCCAAACATAGGGCCTGGCATGGTAGCCTAGTGGCTAAAGTCCTCACCTTGAACATGCACAGGGATCCCATAAGGGCACTGGTTCTAATCCTGGCAGCTCCACTTCCCATCCAGCTCCCTGCTTGTGGCCTGGGAAAGCAGTTGAGGACGGCCCAAAGCCTTGGGGCCCTGCATCCGTGTGGGACTGCTATTTAAGTATGCTCCGACATTGCTGGTACAGACAATGTCAGACAGTCCATCATCTAGATATGTCCAACACTTTCATTGGGAGTCCATTTTTTATTTGGAAGTAGGAATGCATGTTGCATTGTGTCCTCATGTCTGGATATGATAGGCTCCATTACTCCACCGCAGCACATTTCAATTTGCATGATGGTTTCCTTATATCAGAGAAAACATATGGCATTTGTCTTTTTCGGAGTTGTTTATTTTACTGAGAATAATGGTCTCTAGCTGGGGCCATCTAGTTGCATATGGTATAATTTTACTCTTCTTAATGGCTGAGTAATATCCCACGGAATAGATGTATCAGTTTCTTTAACCACTGCTCTTTGGATGGGTATCTGGATTGTTTCCATGTCTTTGCCACTGTAGATTGTGCTGTTGCAAATGTAGGATTATAGATCCCCTTCTCATATGCAGATTTCATTTTTATTGGGTGTATTCCTAGCAGCTGGATAGCTGGGTCATATGGCAGATTTATTTGCAATTCTGCAAACACTGCCCATACTGATTTCCACAGTGGTAGTGCTAGCCTATACTTCCACCAGCAGTGAAGGAGGGTACCTTTCTCCCCATATCCACGCCAGCAGGTGTTGTTAGCTGAGTTCTGAATGTAGGCCAGTCTCACTGGAGCTAGGTGGTACCTCAAAGCGGTTTTCATTTGTAGCTCCCTAATGCCCAGGGAGCTTGAGCATCTTTTCATATGTTTTTTCAATTTCTTCTATTGAAAAATGTCTGTTCATTTCCTCTGCCTATTTTTTCACAGGTTGTTTTTTTTGTTTGTTTGTTTTTACTGTCCCTGGGTTTCTGAACCTCTTTGCAAATCCTGGATATTACTCCCCTTTTTGTAGTATGCAAAAAATTTCTCCCATTCTGTTGGTTTCCCCTTCACTTTGTTAATTGTTTCCTTTGCTGTACAGAAGCTTTTTAGCTTGATGTAGTCCCATTTGTTTATTTAGTCCTTGACTGTCTGTGCTTTTGGCATCTTTTCTAAGAAGACTTTCCCTGTTTCTATTTCTTGGAGAATATTTCCTATGTTTTCCTTTAATAGTTTGATGGTTTCTGGGTGTAGATTTAGGTCCTTGAACCATTTAGAGCTGATTTTTGTATAATGTGACAGGTGTGGGCCTTGCTTCTTAATTCTGCAGGCTATTATCCAGTTGTCCCAACAGCATTTGTTTAATAGACCAGGCTTTTCCCCTTGATTGTCAAAGATTAGTTGGCAATACATGTGTGGGCTCCCTTCTGGTGTTTCCATTCTGTTCCACTGATCTTTGTTTCTGTACCAGTACCAGATCGTTTTGATGACCACTGCTCTGTAGTATGTGTTGAGGTCTGGAATTGTGATTCCTCCAGCCTGATTTTTATTCTTCAGAATAGCTTTGGCTATTTGTGGTCTCTTGTGTTTCCAGATGAACTTTCATATCTTCTTTTCTATTTCTGAGAAGAATATTATCGGGATTTTGATTGGGATTGCATTGAACCTGTATATTATTTTTGGTAATATGGATATATTGATGATGTTGATCCTGCCAATCCAGGAACATGGTAAGTTTCTCCATATTTCAATATCTCCTATTTCCTTTTTAAATGTTTTATAGTTTTCATCATAGAGGTCTTCCACATATTCAGTTAGCTTAATTCTTAGGTATTTAAGATTCATTTCCACTAGTTTATACTCACAATTTCTTTCTCAGCCATTGAATTATTTGTGTACACTAGTACAATGGATTTGTGTTCATTTTTTAAAAAAGGTACTTCTGAACTAATGTGAAATACAACATTGTTCCTTTTAGCAGACAAGAATTAAAACCATCAGCGCATCACAGTCAATGAAGTGACTCTGGTGCCCGCTCTCAGCACAGTCCTGGCACAAAGCCAGGATACCTGAAAAAAGGCAGGAGAGAAGGAAGAGGGCCCAACACGATGGCTCAATGGCCAAATTCTCTTATTGAACGTCCGGAGATCCCATCAGAGCACCAGTCCATGTCCTGGTTGCTTCATTTCCCATCCAACTCCCTGCTTGTGGCCTGGGAATGCAGCAGAGGATGGACAAAAGCCTTGGGACCCTGCACCCGCGTGGGAGACCCGGAAGAAGATCCTGGCTGTGGATCAGCTCAGCTCCAGCACTGTGGCCATTTGGGGAGTACACCAGTGGATGGAAGATCTTTTTCCGTCTCTACCTCTCTGTAAATCTGCCTCTCCAGTGAAAATCTTAAAAAAAAAAAAAAAAGAACCACCCCAGGTCCTGCTGTCAGTGAGCAGCCTCCCTGACTCCCAACTTCAACTTCTTGATTGTAAGACAGAAAGCTCTAAGTTCCCAAGCCATCCCCTCACTCAGCTCTACCTCCGAAATAAATGCCAAGTCAGCTTTTGCCCCACTGTAGCCATCAGGGTTTCCCACACTCTTTCTAGAGGCTGGGGCTCTGACAGCTGCTGCTCTGTCCGAACAGGGGAGTCGTCCTTCCCCTGGTGCCCACCCAGTGCCCCCTGACTGTATGTGTTCACCCCGCCAGGAACCCAACATGACAGTGCTTGCTTTTATTTCCTTTGTAATTGTTACCACAACCTTTTATTATCATCTTTACTTATATTTATTTGGGTCTCTCACTAGAATGTAACCATGTGGACAGCAGGAATTGTGGGTTTTTTTTTTTTTTTTTTTTGGCTCACGCTGTATCCTCTTGCAATAATTTTATTGGAAAAAAAAAATAGGTTTAGCGCACAATCGCTCCATAGACAAATTCCCTATTTGCCCTCAAAGGCAACTTTTTCTTCCTGTTAACAGACACACGGCAACAGCATGGTGCTGCAACAGTTCCTGCACTGACATGAAACCATCACAAAGATCAGGCTTCAAATAAAAGAGAAACACAGACCAGGGGAGAGACCATAAAAACCCAAATTAAATCAGGACGAATGAAGCTGACATTATAAACCAATTTCTAGTAACAGAAGCATCTACTTACTCAAAGCATAAAATGAATGTTCTTATGTTCTTTTATTCTTTAGTCCAATTGATTCTGAACTGTTACACTGCAGTAGTTACAGAAAATCAAGACAGCTAGTCTTTTTTTCCCCCCAAAGAAGAAAGTGAACACTGAGTTCATTGGCGTGATAAAACCTTCTACATTGGTCTAGCTCCAGGTTCACCAAGCCATTTCCCAAGCACAACTTGGATTCTGCAGTGTGCAAATGCTGGCCACAGCCAGGCCCAGGTTTCCTTCCTCCTAGCCGTCCACCAAGCAGTGCATGCCACTCCCTCTTCAGCTCCTTCCTCTGTCCCCAGAAACCACCCTCTGCACTGCCTCTGGGACCCATTCATCTCACACATCCCTTAAATGAAACCAACCAGCCTGTGTCCGTCCACATCTGGCTTCTTGTACTAAGCATGACAATGTGACACTGCTCCCGTGGAGAGGACAAGCCAGGGGATGGGGAAAGGCAACAGCAGAGGGACCGTCAGCTGGATCCTACAGGAGATAGTGTGAGGATGTTGGGAGCTGGTCAGGAGCCAACATGAGACTCCCTCAGGAGCTCCCCGGGAGACAGCCCCGGGATGGGAAGACAGACAACAGAGGGGTTTCTGAGAGCTCCATGTAGCCAGGCCGGCGAAGGAGCAATTTAGGACACCCAGGTGCAGAGGCATGGGCAGCCGTTGACACACAGGGAGGACAGGCAGCACAGCTTTATATGAGAAAGCAGACCAAACAAATGACCAGCTAAAGAAACACGATGGCAAAATGTCTATAAATCATCCGTGCCTGTCTGCAGCAGGACTCAGGGCAGCTTGGCGCCTTTTCCCATATGTACTTCGGCCTTATTTTAATTTTTCAAAGGATATGTAACTTCCATAACAAAATTTAAAAGACAGAGTATTAATACTGTACAAATGAACTGCAAAGTCCTCTATAGAGCAGTAAAACATGTTTTCCATTTGTCATGTAGCAAAACAAAAATACATACTGGGAAGCAAGAACTCTTGTCAGTCCTAGGTTAAGTTCAAATTTAAACCAATCAAACTTGTAAACAAAATTCCCACTATGTTCCTCCCACCCTTGCCAATGACCTCTGCATGCGCTGCGTGCTGACCTTGGAACTGCTTTCTCCCGGCGCCTCTCCTTCTGTGGTCTGCATGGCAGTGCACTCCCTGCAGACTTCACACACACAGCCACCACCTAGGAGGCAAGGGGAGAAAGAACATGTAAGGAATTCAGGCAAAAACTGTTTCTGTTTCTGTAAGTTTGGATTGAAATTCTGTCACCAAAATCATTAGGTAACTTGTGTGTGGTGTGTGTGACTGTGTACATGCCTGTGTGATGTGTATGTGCATGTGTGGTGTGTGACTGCATGCGTGCCTGTGTGATGTGTGTGTGCATGTGTGGTATGTGACTGCATGCCTGTGTGATGTGTATGTGCATGTGGTGTGACTGCATGCGTGCCTGTGTGATGTGTGTGTGCATGTGTGGTGTGTGACTGCATGCGTGCCTGTGTGATGTGTATGTGCATGTGGTGTGACTGCATGCCTGTGTGATGTGCATGTGTAGTGTGTGACTGTGTGCATGCCTGTGTGATGTGTATGTGTATGTGTGTGACTGCATGCCTGTGTAATGTGCATGTGCATGTGTGGTGTGACTGCATGCCTGTGTAATGTGTATGTGCATGTGTGGTGTGTGACTGCATTCCTGTGTGATGTGTATGTGCATGTGTGGTGTGAATGCATGCCTGTGTAATGTGTATGTGCATGTGTGTGACTGCGTGCCTGTGTGATGTGTATGTGCATGTGTGGTGTGTGACTGCGTGCCTGTGTGATGTGTATGTGCATGTGTGGTGTGTGACTGCATGCCTGTGTGATGTGTATGTGTGCATGTGATGTGACTGCATGCCTGTGTGATGTGTGTGTACATGTGTGGTGTATGACTGCGTGCCTGTGTGATGTGTATGTGCATGTGTAGTGTGTGACTGCGTGCCTGTGTGATGTGTATGTGCATGTGGTGTGACTGCATGCATGCACACACACACATTAGACAAGAAGGCAGGCAGGCAGGATGTGGGACGGGAGACTCTTGCTACTTTGGTAGAAGGACAGGAATGAGGTTTGAGGTGCTGGGGACTGAAAGCTCTGCTTCTCTCTCCTTGTTTCACTTGCTCTGGTATAGGCAACCATGAAAGTCTTCAACTCTTTGCAACACTGGCAGCAGAGCGAAGCCCTGGCAGCTATGCTGTGGTGGCTTACACCACCAGATATGGACAGGATATGGAAACTTCTGGGCTTCTTGACTTTACAATTTATGCTGAAGATTCTCAGGCTTTTTTGTGACTGGAATCAAAGGGCATGCTAATGGATCATCTCAGCTGACTCCTCACACTAAACCGCTGGAGCTGGCAACGGTCAGGAACCCAATCCAGGTTTCCCATGTAGGACAAGAACCAAACTACCTGAGCCATCACCAGTGCCTCCCAGATCCCACATCACATGATGCTGGATTTCAGAAACCATTGCTAGCAAACCCAGGTACACAAACATGAGAAGCAGGTGTCTTATCACTAGGTTAAAGGCCCATCTCATCTATTTTTATAGGTTATAAGGCAAAACAATAAAAAGTAATTTTTCCTCTGAGAATGAGTCAAGCAAAAGTTAAAAATTTCACCAATTAAAGTGTGCCAAAAGAAAGCTCCTGAAACACTATTTGGTTTGTTAATGCTCTCATTAAATATGTAACTGTCAAGGAATAATCAATGAACACAGGTCTGTCACAATACAGGCATGACCATTTATCAGACTGTAACATACAAGGCTCACAGATACAAACCCTAAGAGTCCACAAGCCACTAGCTGACACATTTCTGCTATATGTGTGCAGAATGCGACTGTTTGTACAGTCTCTAAAAACGCCCCAGGATCTGGCAATCTGCTCTGGGGCAGGGCAGGCTCTTCTAGGCCCAGCCTTGAGACCACAACATCATTCCAGGAAGCTGTCCCGCTGCTAGTGGATGGATGGGAAGGGGTGTCAAGAGATCCACTCTGTGCATTGAACAGGGCTGCCTGGGAAAGACAGGTTTGTGATGTAAAATGTAAAGCTGACAAGTCATAAGCTCTCAGCCTACAATCCCCCAGGCTCCAATGCGCCAACATCTCCCTGTGAGGCCCACAGTGACATCCAGTGTCCCTCTCCTGTTAACCACAGTCATGAATGACAAACCTGCATTGTTCTTTCCCTGAGAATGAGATTGACAGCCCTGGAAAAACTCAGTAACAAATCCAGGAAGATAAGCCATGCAAACTGCTCCCCAAATGTCTAAGTTCTCCCACTTCAAACAGGCTGTTTCCCAGATGTCTCCCAGGCACAGCTGAGCAGGAAAGCACCACTCCCACTCCCAGGGCCTGGCTCACGCACAACCTTGAGCTGGAGCCCTTCCCTCGGTGCCTGGCCCAGACCCAGGCTCCCGGCTCTGCCTGCGTGTTGCCCTGTGCTCATTTTGCTGCTGGCTAGGCTCTTGTTACGTCATCCTCTCTGTATGCTTTGGTCTAGTTCTCTTACATTTCTCCGCAGCATGACATGCCTGGCCGGCATCCTCTCTCCTCTGACAGCCACAGCCGTCTGCCCTCTCCGACTCCCCCGACACTGATCTACAGTCTGTCCCACAGTCCCTCCCCTTCCCCACTTTCAAATCCATCAACTCCTTACAAGACCCTACCCACAGCCCAGAGGAAGCCCTGCTCTCCTGATCCAGATCTCCGTTTCCCATGGGGCTAACAGTACAAATTATTGCAGGAAACCAACAAAGGAACTGAACCTCTTAGTGACTGGGATGGGGGTGGAAGTGGGGGTAACCACAGCTTGGCTGGAAAGTACACGGAGCTGTGATTGTGGCTGTACCTGAACAGTCAGGCCCACACTTGTAACTTGAGGGTGGCCTTGAAAAAAATGACAGTTTGCCTCCGCCTCAGCTTTCCCATGGAAACTTGCGGGTGCTAGTTGTTCTGAGGACTAGCAGACACGTGGTACACAGCAGGGACTCAGGAGATGGCCCACTCCCAGAGCTCTGCTCTGACTTGGCATGCTCACAGCCCCACGTGTCCTCGGCCAGCCCCTGGGGTTGAGCTGTGGGAGAGGAAGGCTGCTGCGTTCCCATCCCGGAGAGAGTCAGGAGCTTACCTGAATGGGAGTCGGGAGCAAGAAGCAAGCTATGGAGCCCGGCCTTCTTCCGCTTCTTCTGAGAGGACAGCTGCCCCCAGGGAGCATGTGTTCTGCCACCAACTCCACACAGGCAGGACCCTTCCAACACCCCAGGATTACATCAATTTGCCAAGTTCTGAGGTTCAGCGTTATCAAGTTCACTTGTCTGGAGCTGGAAGTAACATTTTCCAACTCAGCATTACACTAACAGAGGCAGCAGGTGGGTCTGCCAAATGCCTTGCTCTTGTATTTCTCGGTTGGTACAGAACTCACTGGGGAAGAGCGCTGTTTACTGAGTCTCTGAGACATGATGTCTGTGCGTGGACCTGGAGCTGTGACAGAGATGAAGTGACATTTGGGAAATAAATCACACATGGGATTTTTGAGGCTTCTCCCGAGCCAGGACCTAGGCTGTGGACAGCCAGAGTGTTTTCTATAGAAGCGTACATGAGGCCACATGAGCTGTGCACCAGTGGTCTGTAAGCCACAACCACACAGAATCTTAACCCTAGTGGTGAATGTAGTTATGGCAACTTTGCCACAAGTTGGCTGTTTCTATAGAGACCTGGCTGGGAGCACCAGGCACAGAAGCCTTAGTGAAGGGTTGGGGGCTTCTCAAGGCCTCGCCAAGAAATAAGCCATGGTGGACAGGGCTGGAGGGGTGGAGGAACTGAAAGCTCATGCAACGTCAGCTGTGTAGGTGACCGGTACACACTGGTCACTGTAGCCTGCGGAGCAAATGCCACTGTGCTGACCTCAACAAAGGGAACAGGGCCCTGGGATTGGTGGCTTTGGGACATGGAGGGCTGCCATGTTGACCCTGGGTGATGCCAACACAGCTCTTCCTAAGCAGGCAAGGCTGAGGTGAAGTTCAGACTCTGAAGACGACTTTCTTTACATAGGCCTTCCAGTCTGCAAAAGTTGCCACTTACTTGCTGCATGTAAGCTGTAAAGCAGGTGCTTTTCACACAGCACGTGCTGTACAAAACCAGGGATGCTTTATGCCTGGACTGCTTGTGCTCGGCTTATCCAGGTGATTTAAAAGTAAAATGGGAATTAGGAGGTTTCTGATTACTCAGGATGGATGCAAGGAAGAACAGACAGAAGAAAATCCAGACGGTTAGCAAGGAGAGGAGAGCCACGCATGCCCAGGCTGACCAAGACTTCCTAAGACCAACGCACTGAGAGACAGAGCTGGAGAGATGTCAGCAGAGAAAGTCTCTCCCTACCTTTGATGCTTCCCCCCGACGTGGGACAGTCCACCAAGCCTTACTATTGCTGCCCTATTACATCCCTGATCCATGCTCTCAGGGGGAAAGTGACTTGGCCAATGAGCGGTCTGGAAGAAGACTGGACTTAGGTGATCTGGCCCCTTCCTCTCCCTCTGCCTTTGGAGCTGACTGCTCTGCCCTGATTCTTCTCTCTTCCAGGCATGTGTCTATCCCAGATTGCTACTGAGTCAATAAACCTGGAATTGAGTCTGGAATTGAAACCATTCCTCTATGTCAACCTTATTAGTAAAAGGAGTAACAGTGACATTTGGATCTCTATCTGCATAAAGTCCTCTCTCCTGTACACGCTGGCTTAGAACCTGAGAGGGGTAGCTAACACTTCTGGGTGCTTCTGGATCCCAACTTGTGTTTTCTTAGAATCAAATTCAACTCTCTATATCAGTCTTTTACCCCAATAATATTATTACTATATTTTTTGTTTTCTTAGATTTATTTATTTTTTGTAAAGCAGAATTATAGAGAAACCTTCCATCTGATGGTTCACTCCTCAGATGGTTACAATGTCTGAGGCTGGACCAGGCTGGAAAGCTAGGAGCCTGGAATGCTGTGTGTGTCTCCCATGTGAGTTGCGAGGACCCAAGCACTCAGAGTTTCTTTTGCCGCTTTCCAAGGTGCATTAACAGGAAGCTGGATCAGTACTGAAGAGTGAGGAACTCAACCAGCACCCATACGGTATGCCAGCATCACAGATGGCAGCTTCACTTGCTATACCACAACACTGGTTCCTGTTACACTGCTGGCAACACAATTTTTCTTCCTAAGCTTGGTGCTAACTCATGTCCAGCTATTCTTTCAGTGAATACACAATCTGGCCAGTCCTCCCACTCTTCATGCTTCACGAAGCCAGGGGAGTCCTGTGCCTGCAGTGTCCTGAGCTTACTTCGATGATTTAAAGTAACATGTAAATTAGTGCTAATTTTTGACTATGGACATCACCAAATCAGCCCCCAGTGGGATTCCCTTCCCTTCATCATCAAACCACAGCTCTATGCTAAGCAGCAGTCAGTTCTGTCTCCATAAACCTTTCTTCACTGACACATTTCAACACCCGCTTACTCTGTGCTATGTGGATTCCTTTCTTTTTGTCCTTTCTTTCCATTATTCTCATTCTCCTTTGTTTTGAAACTGACCGTGATGTTTATTTAAAAAAAAAAAAAAACTGTGTTATATTCTTATTTCAAGGCAAGACTTAGGAGTTCTGTGTGGGGGCCCAACTCAGTTTCACTGTTCTGACAAAACAGAAGAGAATGAAGCAGCCAGGCCTTGGTATATGCTGAGCATGTGCTAGGGAGCTACAGTGGGTCTGAGATGTCAGAACTCATGGAGGTCTGAGAAGGCCAAGCCCACTGGTGGGAGGGATACCTGGAGGGGTGAACAAAGGAACCAGGACTGCCAGCAGAAGCCAGGCCAGCCAGTGTCCGCTCTGCCACAGCACACCACTCAACTCGGGGCTGTAACTGTGCACCCTGTGTACAAGTGATAGACAGTCTTGGCCAGGCACTCTGATGAGCACACAGGACAAGATGGATGTTGGCAACTGCATGGGACTTTTAAAGCTATACAGATTGCATGGGAGAGCCAGTGAATATGTGAGTACTACGGAAGCCCTCCAGGAGGCAGGGCCCATGTCAGTCTATCCAGCCTTGCCTGTCCTCTCTGCCCCTATGTGCTCTATTCCAGGAATCCCTTGCAGTGTTGCCAACGTGCCACACTGCTCTAACTCTGTATCACTTCCTTTGCCTCTCCTTCCCCTGATGCCACCGAGAAACACCCACTCCTCATTCAGGATCTAGCTTTTATAAAATATTTCCTGGTCCACCTCTAGGTGGAAGTGACAGCTCAATCCTGGGTGCCCTCAGCAGACCGGGTATGAATTCTCCTATGGAACCTATAAAAACTTTATTGGATTTATTTTCTCTTAAAAATGCCTCTATGTAATACTGATTGTATTATCAAATATTTAACACCAGATACTATTATTTTGTTAACCTGTGTATTTAATCCACTTAAAACCATATATTCGACATTTCGGAAGTAGTCAACAAGTTTCTAAAACAGGTACTATTAGAACTCAACAGGAAGGAAATGCTGTCACGGGAGTCAGAAAAAGAGGCCAACAGGAAAGTCACAGGAAGGAAGCTGCGGTCTTTCCCCTTCTTCAAAATCCTAAGCAAAAAGGAATGCACCAAGTAAGGCACAGACCATGGAAAAAAACTATCTAGGGCACATAAAACCAATTGTTAAGAGCTACAGAGGAATCCACTGGAAAAGAAGCCAGCATTGTAGCACAGAGCATTAAGCTGCCACTCGTCAACACCAGCCCATCTCATATCAGACTGCTGGTTGAAGCAAGCTCCAGTTGCTCTGCTTCCAATCCAGCTCCTTGCTAATGCACCTGGAAAATCAGTGGAAGAAACGCCAAAGATCGGGCCACCCTACCCACAAGGGAAACCCAGATGCAATTCCAGGCTCTTGGTTTCTACGTGTTGCAGTCCAGACTGTTGTGGCCATTGCAGGGTCAATCAACGGATAGAAGAGCTCTATAATTCTTACCCTATCTCTCCTCTGTTTTTCAATTAAATAAATCTTTAAAAAGAAGCATCCAGCAACACTCACTGAAATGAGGTTTATCACTGGTTTCCAGTACTACATTGCAGCAAGCAGGGGCTAAGAGAGCTCTTCAAAAAGGAAGGACATGACTACACATCTCACCTAGAAAGCTAGCTGTGGCTGCAGCAGGGGGAGACAAAAGGCAGAGAAACCAGGAACACGCTTGGGTAAAGCTTGCAATTGCTAATCTTCACATCTAAGCTCCAGCTGTGAAGGTCAAGACACCAAAGACCAGCAGCAGTGCGAACATCAGAGCTTCTATGGGACCAGTCACGGCAGGAGGCAGAGGGCAGAAGCACGGACGGCCAAGCTTCTGGACAGGCGCACCCTTCAGAACAGAACTCCGGGGACAGCCACACCAGGATGTGCCCTTCTTCCATTTCATGGCAATACTGGCTGGATGCACACTGTAAACATTTACCTTTGGCAGTATCCTGGGGCAACAGGAGCCCGTGAAGATGGGTCTAGGTCACATTCAGTGCAAAAAGAAGCAAAACCCTGGAAAGACAGAAAAAGCACAGTGAGCCACGCACCTGTAGCATGATATCCCAGGAGGCCGGAGCAGGTGGCCTCTCCCCCTCCCAGCTGTCACCTCCTCCAGCTCGGGGATAGGCAGGACATCCTTCACAGAGGGGTCTTGTATAAAATGCTGGGCTCCTCACACCAGTCCTAACGGCGAGCAGTCAGCAAGAATGGGAACCGAAGCACTTTCTGAAGAAGGCTTAAAAGTTGTCCCACCTTTGCCATTTCTGTTTGTGTTTTCTACCCGAACACCAGCAGTGGCCTCTCCTCCACCTGGACATCTCATAACCTCTTCCGATGAGCCACTTCCCAAGCTCCACTTCCGCCTCGCTCAGGCCACTTCCTTCTGGCTCTGCTGCCGTGGTCAAGGGCACCACCTCCACCCAGGAGTACAGACAGAACCTGAGATCTGCTTTGGATTTCTCACCCAATCACGTAAGTCCGCTGGTTAATCTGATTTCAAATTTTAAATTTGTATCTCTGATGTGCCCATGATTCTTCATGGTCATTGCCATCATCCCTCACGCGTGAGTCTCCTTAACTGCTCCCTTGGTCCTGCTCTTGTCCCTCCCCAGTCAACTCTTTTTTTTTTTTAAAGATTTATTTTTTTATTTTTATTGGGAAGGCGGATATACAGAGAGGAGAGACAGAGAGGAAGATCTTCCGTCTGATGATTCACTCCCCAAGTGAGCTCAACGGCCGATGCTATGCCGATCCGAAGCCAGGAGCCTCTTCCAAGTCTCCCACGCGGGTGCAGGGTGCCAAAGCTTTGGGCTGTCCTCGACTGCTTTCCCGGGCCACAGGCAGGGAGCTGGAAGGGAAGTGGGGCTGCCGGGATTAGAACCGGCGCCCATATGGGATCCCAGGGCTGCAAGGCGAGGACCTTAACCACTTGCGCCACTGCGCCGGGCCCCCCAGTCAACTCTTAAAAGAGCTGGAATGGCCTCTTCAAGATCAACTCACGACCACATGTTAACAGATGCAGTATAACTGTTATTTCAAGATGGCCTGTGTCCCTGGCTCTGAGAAACACACAAGCATATACACGTGAACATGCAGAACTGTAAGGACTCAGGAAACATCCAGCACCTTCATCAGACAGCAGCAGAACACAACTGCCACAAGGATCTCTTGCTCAAGGCTAGACCACCATTGTGGGTCTGAAGTGAGCAAAAGGGTGGTGACCCAGGGAGCCTCCGTCACAGGGCTATCACCTCCAGGAAGCAGGTCCCTTAGCTGTGCAAGCAGCCAGATGCATGGGTCCCAGAGCGTGACTTCTGCTTCTTACGGCATTGGCCCTATACACGCATCACAGAACGACGGGTGCTGCCTTGGCGAAACCTGAAAGTTGCCCGCTGCACTGTGTCTGTCACCAGCTCCACCTGGGCTCATTTCGCCTGTGTCTGAACTGACTGATCCGAGACTGAACTGTGCCGTGATGAGAAACAGCAGCACGTGGATGTGGGTGATTCCCACGCTCCTGCTACACACACCACTCTCCCAATCTCTTCTTCCAAAGGAAAGGTGACTTCGGGAAACACTGCTGCTTACTCAGGCAGCAGCTGCCTACTGGTTCACTCCACATTCCATTCTCACGGACTACATGGGGCTCCTGGTCTGCAACACATACAGCACCAGTTCCGCGGAGGACTCTGGCTCCTTCTCTGCCATCCACCTCAGGACTCATCTCCCCTCTCCTGGACTTGCCTCAGAGTGAACCTGCAGGGCTTCTGGGGCGACCCGGGCCGGCCTGCACATCCTTCCATGAGACACACCTTACGATCCATGGGTCTGTGTTCTCCAACAAGAACACCCTCACAGCAAGGATGATGCACGACTCGTCTTTTCCCTGGCACAGGGTAGTTGTGCACAAGGAACCAGTGTGAGTGCTTCCCCACTGGCCGTCCCTGGTGACAGTGGTTGGTGGTCAGGTGTGACCTCGGCGACTCAGAAAATGCCTGGGTTCTTTAATTGGTTGTCAGCCACAGAACATCAGAATACCACTAAGCATCAGCCTAGTCTGACTGAAGTTCCTGCCCTGGATCATACACCTTCTCCAGACTTAACGTTTCTTTAGTGCCAATTCTGTACCAACTTCACAGAGTAGCTCACTGACACAGATGTTCTCAGCAGGCCGGCATGGAAGCAGACAGTAGTCAGCTCAGTCCCTTTGCGTGCTGGGTGATAGGTCTCCAAGATGCTCCTGCTGGTTGGACTAGGTTTGTGACGTAGCACGTTAGACCACTGCCTGAAATGCTGGCATCCAAAGTCAGTGCCAATTCAACTCCCAACTGCTTCCCTTCCAATCCAGCTCCCTGTTAATGTGCGTAGGAGGTAGCAGAAGATGGCCCAAGAGCTTGGGTTCCTGCCACCCGTGTGAGGAGACCCAGATGAAGTGCCAGGCTCCTGGTTTCAGCCTGGCCCAGCCCTAGCTGCTATGGCCATTTGAGGAATGAACCTCATCTCTCCCTCATGCTCACTCCTCCGCCAATAAGAGCAATACGTGTTAGACCTTGTCAGCTCACTAAGAGGAAAAGGTGTTGATGAGGCAGAGCACGGACTGATGGGAAAACTGGGCAGTGCTCCACATACTCCTTCTTGAAATACTGATTTTATTTGAAAGGCAGAATTACAGAGAATGGGAGTGGAGAGGAGGAGGAGAGAAAGAGAGAGAAAAACTGACCTTCCACCTGCTGGTTCACTCTCCAAATGACCCAAGGATGGGCCAGCTGAAATCAGGAGTGTAGAATTCCACCCAAGTCTCCCCTGGGTAGCAGGGGTTCCAAGCACTTGAGCCATCTTCTACTGCTTTCCCAGGTGCATTAGCAGGGAGCTGGATCAGAAGTGCAATATCTGGGTCTTAAACCAGTATAAGCCGACTTCCCAGGCAGTAGCTTGGTCTGTTGCACTGCAACACAGGTCCCTCCAATATTCTTGGGCCAATTCCCACAGAGCAGTTTCACAACCTTCTCTGTGGGATGCCCAGCCTCCCTAGCAGGTGTGCTCACTTTCAAGAGAAATACAGAAACTACTCTACAAAGGACCTGGCTGAAGCTCTCCACACAATTACTGCCTTTAGGTATGCATAGTGGTGAACTCCTTAAAACCACACTGAAAAGCTCCGCTGTGGCACAGCTCAGCCGCGGCAGTAAGGAACCCTGAGAAACACCCGGGGTCTCTGTGTTCCCTTACTCAACAGTCAGACTGGTCTTGGGGTTTAATACTGCGGTGAGAAGTGGAAAGGGGCTTGGAGTAGCAGGGCCCCACTCCTGCTTTTAAACTGCAAGTAGACTCAAGGTTTCCTCCATGGCAGGTGTCTGGCACAGTGGCTACATTGCCACCTTGGATGCCCGTGCCCCATACAGGAGTGCCCGGCTCAAGTCCTGCCTCTGCTTCCAGTTCCTGACAGTGCCCCCTCTAGGAGGCAGCAGGTGCTTATGCTCCTGCCAGGCACGCAGAAGACTCAGACAGTTTCTAGCAACCGAGTTTGGACTTAGCTTTGACTTGGTCCTACTGCAGAAATTTGGGGAGTTCACCAGTACATGGTAGATCTGTCTCTCAAATAAAAAAATTTAAAAAGTTCTCCCAAAGCCAGGTTCCTAACTAAACTCACAGGATATAATCAGAACTAAATCTTCCCAAGGAACATGGCCACAGGAGGAAATACACATTCAATGAACTCCAGGTACTTTATGCTTGGGTTTCGTGTCATGTCGGATGTGGCAGGGTCTTGATATGCAGACTTAACTGTTCCGTGTGAGGGACGGGTACCCCCCAGCCCTCTCCTTGTCCCAATTTTTCTAAAACTCAGGGCTGGGTGAGTCTGACAGCTAGCATCATTCTTGAGAGGCAGCCTCTTGAGAAACGCTGTAGATTTCTGAATCACAAATAATCCCCAAAACTCTGAGTGTGTACCACCACTGGCAACTGATTTAACTTCAAGCAAGATGTTTTCAGAAGAGATATTTTAAGCAAAGCCACAAAGATGAGATGAGATGAACAGAACAGCAGGAGGGACACCCGAAGGCCCTGATGGCAGACAGGAGGGTTCCAACCATTCGGCTGTGAGGGCGGGGCAGCAGCTGCCCAAGTGGGTATGAAGGCACCAAGTTCATTAAGATGCACAAACAATATTAAAAGCCTAAGGAGGGGATGGGTGCTGCGATGCAGTGAGAGAATCAACAACTGGGATGCCCACATCCTAAATCAGAGTGTCTGAGACTGAATCTCAACTCTAACTTATCTAGCTTCCTGCAAATGCACACTTGGTTGGGGCAGTGGCAGGGCAAAGGGGGGCTCAAATGCTTGGATCTCTGCCGCCCACATGGAAATCTGGGGTAGAGATCCTGGCTTCAGTGTGGCTCAGCCCTTGCTATTGCAGGCATCTGGGGGAGTGAACCAGTGGATGGAAGAACTCTCCCACCTCTCTACCCTTCCTTTCTCTGAAAAGATACTTTAAATCCAAGTGTGTAGGGCATGCACTCCCAGCTTAAGGCGCACAGCGGAGACAGGTCTGCAACAAGCAGATGGGCTGACACAGCCACCCATGCATGACAGATGACTGCGGCTGGGAGCTTTGCACATGCTGCCTCTGCAGTTTCAGGCCACTCCCACACCAGCTCAGCGCTTGGGAAATCCTATAGCTACATTCGAGTCTGTCCACTCCTGAAAACATCCCCAACAGTCCAACGATGGGCTCCAGCTTTTGTCCTCTTCTTGGTCTCTTTCCTCTCCTAGTCTGGCTTCTAGAAAAAGCAGCTATGGTCTAGACATCCTTAGGGCCTGAATTCTGTCCATGTCAACTCCAGTTGTCAGACACAGTGGATACCATTTATCCTGTTCCTGTTTTAACCTCTTCGGCATTTAAAAATCAGGACAACTGACACTTGTCATTTGGAAGCTCCTTCCTGTCCTGACATTAAGGACAGATGCTGCAGATCCGGTCGCTGGGGGTCTGCCTTGCATAGCTGTAGCAGCCAAGGGCAGAGGAGCAAGGTGGCGGTGGTTAGGGACTGTGAATGCTGTAGTCAGAGGATGTGAGGGACACAGCCGTAGCAAATGATCCAAACCCAACCCGACTTCAAGGACCCAGTGGGATTCTGACATCACTCCAGCAGGGAGCAGGTTCTGTCCCTTGACCACTTAGGACGGGCCACCGGGCACCTGTGCTGCCTCAGTCTACCTCAGTCCTTCCAGCCTCTTGGACTGCAGGGTCTGTCGGTGTCCTCCCCAGGGCTTCATGCTGTTCTTTCTCTTTGTTGTGCACACAAGCCCTACCCTTTGTCTGGATGACACCCAGTCTCCCTCGCACTGACCTCTTGAGCCCTCAGAACTCTCTATGTAACCGTGTGACCACTGGCTGTCAGGGCCATCTGCCTCAGTGGACCTCCTGGGCGTTAAAACGCGGCCCATCTACAGCTCCAACCGCCATCCTCCAAGCGTTTGCTTCTGCCTCCCGAAGAGACCGTAAGTATCCCACTCAAATCTGAAATCTGGGGGCAGTGCCAGCTCCTTCCTCCCACCAAGCCCTGTCAGTTCTACCCCCAGCTAGACTGGCACCGCTTTGTTTTTGTTTTGCCTATTTCTACTGCTACTCACTGCCCTGGTGGTTCTGGTACGTTTTATTCTGACAGTTTTCAAATCACTTTTCTTACCCTCACAGCCTCCCTGCCCCCTCCGATGGAACAGCTTCAGAAAGCACACTTCCCGTCTTTGCAACACCGCCCATCCACCTTCCAGGTGAAATCCAATGCATGGCACCCGGCCCACTGTGGCGTCATCTGGAAGACCCACCCTGCCTTCAGCTTCCCGTGCTCCATGTGGCCTCAGGTCCTCCACGCAGGCCATCTCCATGTAGACTGCCTTCCCACTCACGGGACGCACTTCTCAACTTTCAGAGGCAGGCTCAAGGAAAGCGTTGCCATGAGGCTTCCCTCACTGCCTCCTCTTCTTTACAGGTCACCTGCGTGGAACCTTCTCCAGGGAACACTGCACTGGCCACACTTTTCCGCCAGGCTGGTTCCTGTGTGGGCAGGCGGAGTCTCCGTGATATTTATCACCTAGCACCATCCTTTCAGAGAGGAACAACAAGAGAGACAGCCCCAGTAAACTCTCGTGGAATGAATATATATTTAGGAAAAAATAACAACTCCATCTTATATGCTGAGCTTGCTCTAATAAAGGCAACACTCATCAGTTACAGAGGGTACCAGGACCGCGCCGCCCGTATGGCAGGCCCTGACGTCCCAGGGCGGCGGGCAGGACCGGTAGAGCCAGATGAAATGCATTCCGGCATCCTGGAAGTGGGGAAGATGACCCAAGAAAAACCAACTCAGTCCTGCACTGGGCTAGAGCCTTGTGCTGTACCTCAGTCTGTTCAAGTAATCCCCACCGCCCCAGGGACACTCTGTCAGTTCTTTCAAAGAAAACAACCAAGTTTTCTGAAAGCCTACACAGAAATGCGAGTCACATGGAGGCAGGAGTGGAAATGGAAACAAACAAGGAATCCAGGATCCCAGACTGGCTGCTCTGAGAGCAGATTAGACCAGCTTTCCTGGGAACGCTTTACTAAGCGCAGGCCGCTCTGCACCACGTTCGAGTTAAACAGAGGGGAGATGATGGATATGCTCACTGGCTTCATTACTTCACATTGTATTCATAAATCATAAAGTTACTGTGAACCCCTAAGTACATGCATACACTTTATCAATTTATAATTAAAATCAGATTATGTTCAATTTTTGTAACCAATTTACTGATGATGAAAGTCTTCGTTGGTCTACACCGTATATTAATTGCATGTAGTGTTAAAAACATCAAATGAGTTTCTTAAACTTTTTCTGCATTTGAGAGCCATAGCGGGGAGAGAGAGAGAGGTGGAGGAAGAGAGAGAGATTCCATCCACTGGTTTCTCCTCAAACACAAACAGCCAGAACTGGGCCGGGCTGGAGCTGGAAGCAGGAACTCCACCAGGAGTCCTCTGCAGGCCGCAGCAACTCCGACACTTCGGTCTTCACGGGCTGCCGGCCAGGGGCGGCCTGAGCAAGAGCCAGATGGGGAATGCAGCCGGGACTTGAAGTGCTGCATATGAGCACCCGGGTCACTAGGCCAAAAACCCCAATGACCGTTTCTATTAGGACTTATCAAGGGAGGCAAATGGAGTTTGCAAAAACGGCTTATTCAAGGCAGAATCTGAGTCCCAGATCCAGGAGACACAAGCTGGAGTCCTAGGGGAAGTGTCCCAACATGATTCAACTCTAGTCACAATCTGCACAAACACACACTGACCAGTCCGAAAAGAGCAGCCTCAGCAGGGGGTGCTTAGCTGTGGATCCTTTCTTTTTAAAAAGGTTTGGGCCCAGCGCGGTGGCCTAGTGGCTAAAGTGCTCACCTTGACTGTGCCAGGATCCCATATGGGTGCCGGTTCTAATCCCGGCAGCTCCACTTCCCATCCAGCTCCCTGCCTGTGGCCTGGGAAAGCAGTCGAGGACGGCCCAAAGCCCTAGGACCCTGCACCTGCTTGGGAGACCTGGAAGAAGTTCCTGGATCCTGGCTTCGGATCAGCACAGCACCGGCTGTTGCAGCCGCCTGGGGAATGAATCAATGAATGGAAGATCTTCCTCTCTGTCTCTTCTTCTCTGTATATCTGACTTTCCAATACAAATAAATAAATTTTTTTAGAAACCTAAGCAAATAAATAAATAAATAAAATAATACAAAAGAGAGATTTATTTGTTTCAGGCGCCAACACTGGCACAGCGAATTGAAACACTGGCTAAAAGCTGGCTTTTTGTATGAACGCTGCCTCAAGTTGTGGCTGCCTCACTTTTTGAGGAAAAATAAAGATATTAGTTTACTTGAAAGAGTTACAGAAATAGAGAGAGATGTATGGTGCTGGCTGGCCAATTTCAGAGAGCCACATTCCTGCCGTGTGTCCTAGGGACCCAACAGTGCCAGGGGCTGTCACGCACTCGCAGGCGGCAGACTGCCTCCGCAGTACAACAAACACCTGCTTCGTCTATCTGCCACCACACACCCTGGGACCCTCAGAGAACTCCGACCTAAGGTCTGACCCCGTGCGCTGAAGCTGGGCACAGCGGGCAAAGCCACCTTCCGCAACACCGGCGTCAGCTCAGCTCCAGCCGCTGCAGTCATGCGCAGTGAGCCAGTGGATAGAAGATCTTTTTCGCTGTCTCTCACTCTCTCCAGAAATCTGATCTGCCTTTCCAATAAAATTGAATAATGTTTAAAAACAAACGAACGAACAGAAACAGACCCGTCTTTGGGGCCTGGCAGCAGAGCGGAGGAGAGGAAGTTCACTAAGTGTGGCACAGAGCTGGGGGGAGGGCAGGGGGAGGGCGGGGGAGGGCAGGGGGAGGGCGGGGGAGGGCGGGGGAGGGCAGGGGGAGGGCGGGGGAGGGCAGGGGAGGGCAGGGGAGGGCGGGGAGGGCAAGGGGAGGGCAGGGGGAGGGCGGGGGAGGGCAGGGGGAGGGCAGGGGGAGGGCAGGGGGAGGGCAGGGGAGGGCAGGGGAGGGCAGGGGGAGGGCGGGGGAGGGCTGGGGAGGGCAGGGGGAGGGCAGCCAGCCCAACAGGGCTGCCCCCAGAGGGCAGCTAGGATTATGATGAAACTAACACAGGATTTAAACTGAGATTTAAAAAAGAAAAAACTTATCTACTGAAAAGGCAGATTTATATAAAGAGAAAAATGTTCCATCGGCTAGTCCACCCAAGTGACCACAATAGCCAGAGCTAACTTGATCCAAAGCCAGGAGCCAGGAGCTTCTTCTTGGTCTCCCACATGGGTTCAGGGTCCCAAGCACTTGGGTCCTCCTTCATTGCTGTCCTAAGCACATTAGCAGGGAGCTGAATAGAAGTGGAGCAGTCAGGACTTGAACCAGCACCCAAGTAGAATGCTGGCATGGCAGGTAGCAGTCTAATTGACTATGCCACAGTGATGACTCCACAGCAAATATCTTAAACCTGCTTCTGCAATCAGATAACGCCCATTGCTGCATGCCTGCGTACTCACGAGAGATCAGCTAGGAAGACTTACATTGTCTTAGTTAGACTGAAACCACAACCTCAAAGACCCCTGAAAGGGGTCTCTGTAACCAAGACCCTTGGTTACCATGCTTGGAAAGAACAGTTCTAAGCCAGCAGCTGCCTGGAAGGAAGCAGTGTCTGCTGAGGCCTAATTCCCAAGGCTGCAATGCTCTCTCCCTACAAACCTCCCTGGGGCCTCAGGGGCAGAGCTGGCCAATCGAGGCAGTGCCAGGCAGGGCTGCACCGACAGCCAGGCGAGGCGTCCCTTCTTATAACTGCGGGCACCTTCAGGGAGGCTCCACTGCCCTGGGCAACATTCCCTGGCAGCCACGGCAGGTTCTCCTCGCTGGCGCCTCCACTGTGCTCTCCCACGAGAAGCTGTAAATGGCTTACCAGAAACTTCCTGGCTGTGGCTTCCCAAGGCTGTGTTTGCTAACTGCAAAATCATCTCCCTGCCCCCTCCCACCACCGCCCAGCAGCCTGGAAGCTTCAGACAGTTCTTGGTCTGGCTGTTTTCAAAGGCAAGTCGAGCAGCGGCCACGTAGGCAGCTCTTCTTTGGACGGTCATGTGAGCGCCTATTCTGTTCCTGAGCGTCCTGCAACTGCACACTGCAGCATGCAATGTCACGGCCCTCACTGCCATACACTGGGAACATCTGCCTTCACAGTTCTGGCTGGAAAACTAAAAACAAGCAACACAGAATTGATAAAAAGTTCACATTCAAAATAATGAAGTTCCAGCAACCTATAAAAAAAAGATAAGCTCAAGAAGAAAAAGTGGCAAACGCTTAGACAAACATTTTGCCAAACAACAAAACTCCAAGTTATTTAAATAGCAACCAATAAACACAAGAAAAGGTGTCTAGCCTCAACAGTGAGAGGAACAGAAAAGAGTCATAACGACATATCATTTATACCATACGACGCACATGCAAATCTGATTATAGAAAATATGCAACAACAGCACTTTTCAAACCTGACTTGCATAGACATAAATTATTTTATCTACTTTGGAAAAGTTTGGTATTATTCTTTTGTTGATTTGTTCTTACAACTCTTATTTATTTTTACTTATTTGAAAGGGAAATCTGCTAGTTCCCTCTCCCAATGGCCCCGACAGGTGGGGCGAACTCCGTGCGCTTCTCCCCTGTGGGGCCAGGGACCCTGAGAACTGGAGCCATCACCTCGAGTCTCCCAAGGTGCACGTTAGCAGCAACAGGAATCTGAGTGATGCCAGGTCGCAAAGCCAGCCACCCCGACACGGGATCCAGTTGTCGCCAGAGTGCCTACCATACCACAATGCGCATGTCAGCATTATTCTCTCAGAGGGAAAGTGGGACAAGCACCAACTGCACCCCTGGGCACACAGGGGACTCAAACGCACGTGCGCCAAAGGCACACACACAGCGCCACTAGGCCTGGCAGGCCCAGCCAAAATGTCATCATATACTAAAGTCCCAGCTCAACAAGGGACACCAAAGCAGGTCATCTGACCATCCAATACACAGGGATGCGACAGATAATAGCCAAATGCCACAAACAGGATAGTGCCACCTGACACGACAGTAAGACACCCTCCACTTGATGTCTACCCAGAAAAGGGAACCTGAAGTAACGTGAAGTCAGCCAGTCTGCTATTTCTCTGTTGTTCTTTCTCTCTGCCTGGCCACACCAGGAAATTCTGAAAACACCAATCTGTTTTTGTTGCTTTGCATCCACTTTCTTCAGTATTTCTACCTATTAAACCTCTTCCATTCAGTCCTGCAGAAGACTTACTTGGTTTTATGCAATAAAGCACTGCCCAACACTTAACACAAAATAAGCCAATTAATACTTTTTAAGAAGATTTCTTTTGATTAGAAATACAGAGCTAAGAAGGAGAGACAAAAAGAGATAATCTATCTAGTGGTTCACTCGCAAATGGCCACAATGGCCAGAGTTGAGCCAATCAGAAGTCAGGAGCTCAAGTCCAAAAGCCCAAGAACTTGAGCCATTCTCTGCTGCTGTCTCAGGCCATAAGCAAGGAGCTGGATCAGGAAGTGGAGCAGCTGGGACTAGATGCAATGCCATAGAAGATGCTGGCCCCATAGGTACAGGCTTGACATAGTATACCACAGTACTGAGCCACTATACATTTTTTAAAGATTTATTTTTATTGGAAAGTCAGATATACAGAGAAGAAGATCTTCCATTCGCTGATTCACTCCCCAAGCGGCTGCAACGACAGGAGCTGTGCCAATCCAAAGCCAGGAGCCTGGAGCCTCTTCCAGGTCTCCATGCAGGGGCAGGGTCCCAAGGCTTTGGGCAGTCCTCGACTACTTTCCCAGGTCACAGCAGGGAGCTGGATGGGAAACATGGGGCCACGGGGATTAGAACAAACTCCCATATTGGATCCTGGTTTGTGCAAGGCAAGGATGCTAGCCACTAGGCTACCATTCCAGGCCTCCAATACATTTTTTTGAAGACTACTTATTTGAAAGGCATAGTAAAAAAAAAAAAAAAAAAAAAAAAAAGAAAGAAAGAAAGAAAGAGGGAGCAGGCAAGCACGTTTCCACCTACTGGTTCAACACCCCCACCCCCAAAATATCTGCAACAGCTAATGCTAGGCCACCCCAGTCAGGAGTCAGGAAGTCCATCTGGGGCTCCTGCATGGATACCATTCTCTGCTACCTTTCTCTGTGCGTGAGCAGGAGGCTGGAGTGGAAGTACAGCAAATCATGGCTTAGCCCACTGTGTCACAACACTGGCTCCCCAACTTAGACTTATCAACTGTGATTTTAGCATAGTCAGAACACAGGCTACCATGGTGTGAAAAGGGAGCAGCATAGACAATCTAGGAAATGAATATACAACACACGATACCATGGAGACACCATTGTTTAGAGGTACCTGGGTGACACAGCTAGGAAAGAAAATAAGCTGAGCTCCCACAAGGAAGGAGCTGCGGGCTCACTCCAAGGTCCCACTCCCTGCCTTGGAGGGGGTCACTTCGAAGTAACTCCTTGAGCTTCACACTTGGATATCTTCTGACTGTGTGTAATTTAAAAATTTATTTATTTATTTAAAAGGTACTGAAAGAGAGAGAGAGAGGTATCAGTTTTGCATCTGCTGGTCCACTCTCCAAACTGCCACAACAGCCAGGGGCCAAGTTAGGCTGAAGAACCAGAAACTTGATCCTGGTCTCCCACAGCGTGGCAGGGAGCCAAGCACTTGCACCATCCTTGGCTATCTTCCTAGGAGCATTAGCAGAAAGTTGGAGTGGAAGCGAAGCAGCTGGGATTCAAACTGGTGCTCTGAATGAGATGCTGGCACCACAAGCAGTCAATTAACCTACTGTACCACAATGCACACCCCACTGTGTGACACATTTCACAATAAAGATAGATTTAAAGACAAACAAAGATAAAACCGCTCTAAAGGGGAAAAGAGATCTTTTGTATAAATTTAAGCATGAGCTCACTGGACCTAGATTCCTCAGGTCTGCTGGGCCTTCACATCAGGCTGCTTTCCCGTCTCATCCTGCCATCATCTTTCCGCAGAGTCTGCCACATTCACTCTGAGCCATATGCTTTCTCCACCTCCCCTGGTGGCAAACTATACAGCCATATCCCAGTCACTCTTCTGCCAGACTAATGACAAACTGTCAATCAAGACAGCCTGGGTGTCATCTGTGAGGAACCTTTACAAAAAAAGACTTATTTCTAGGAGCCAGAGAACAGGCTCCCAGTCCACTGGCACACTCCGCAAACATGCACAGCAGGCAGGCTGGGGGAGGGCGAAGCTTGGAGCCAGGAACCAAGAACAAGTCTCCTAGGTTGGGGGATGTCAGGAACTCGAGTCCTTAAGCTGTCACTGCTGAAGCCGGAATCAGGAGCCAGCATGGGAACTGGACCCCAGGACCCTGACATGGGTCCTGGGCACCCTAACCACCTGCAACACATGCTTCTCTCTCGGTGGGACCTTTTGAGGAGACACTGTCTTTCAGGTCCAGGCTGTATGACCTGACCAGATTCCTGAGCTGCCATTGGTAACCTGTGGCATACAGGTTAAGGTACCAATCTGGGGTGGCCATTTGGCACAGCGATAAAGACACTGCTCGGAACAATCACTTTCTGTACCAGTGTCTGAGTTTAAGTCCTGATCTACTTTGCATTACAATTTCCTGGTAATGCCCACCCTGGATTGGCAGCAAGAACTGGCCCAAGTACTTGGGTCTCTACTATTTGCACGGGAGACCAGGATGGAGTTCCAGCCCAGCAAAGCCCTGCTCATCGCAGCCATTTGTGGAATGAATCAGCAGATGGAGATCTCTGTTTATCTGCCTCTCCCTCTATTGTAACTCTACCTTTCAAGGACACATTTTCTTTAAGGTATCAGCCTAGGGCTGGTGCCATGGCAAATCAGGCTACGCCTCCACCTGCAGAGCTGACATCCCATATGGGCACCAGTTCAAGTCCTGGTGGCTCCACTTCCGATCCAGCTTCCTGCTTATAGCCTGGAAAGGCAGCGGAAGACAGCCCAAGTCCTTGGACCCTGCACCCACATGGGAGACCCAGAAGTTCTTGGCTCCTGATTTCAGACTGGCCTAGCTCTGGCCATTGTGGTAATTTGGGGAGTAAACCATAAGATAGAAGTCATTCTCTCTCTCTCTCCTAGTCTCTCTCCATCTCTGTAACTGTGCCTTTTAAAATAAAAATAAAATAAATCTTAAAGTATCAGTTTTCTCATCCAACAGCTTCCTCATTTACAAAACACGATTTAAAAAAAAAAAACAGGCTACAGTGAAGACTAAATGTGTGAACATGTACACAGCCTGTCAGAAGGAGCCTGGGACAGGGCAAGCACCAGCCAAGTGTTACATCCTGTCTCCTTCCTGGTGCACCTCCCGCCTGTCTCATTCCTCCTCTGGCTTTCCATGGACCAGGAGAGTGGTTTGCTGTCTGTGCGGTCTTACTAATACTTCCTGGAAAGCAGAGGGTGAATCTTTGGCATCTCAGTCTCTCCCCCTAACATCTAGCACATTCCCTGCCATGTGGCAGATGCTCAGTGAGTACTTGTGAACTAAAGGAGCTGACTCCAAAGTTGGATGTGAATCACAGAGGAGTGGGCTCCCAGTGCTGTGCCAGGCAGACACCACCCCCGACAGCAGTGCCCTGCCAGGCCCCCCAGCCGTGGCTGAGAACCGCCTGCAGACGCCCGCCCGCGTGCGACAAATGAGATGTGGTTTGTTTTCTCCAGCTGCCGCAAGGCTACCACGAAGCTCCAATGATAGGACATGTCAAGATTTGTTGAGAGAGAGGCTCTACAATGATACAAAACTTCATTGCCTTACCAGAAGAACATGGTTATTACTGATTTTAACATCTAGAAGGGCTTTAACAGGTAATAAACAATTAACTTAAAGCAAAACTGCAATCTGGTGTGATCTAAGGTAAGATTCTTATTTTTGCTTGAAAATATTTTGCATCCAAAACTCCCAACTCTTAAACACTTCTCATTTGGTTATCAATGCTTTTATACAATGTCAAAACAAATATTTATGTGTGTCAATGTTTGAAACAGCCAGAAAGAGGAGCCAAATGCCCATCACCTGGTGAGTGGCTAAACAAGCCATGCTACACACACCCCACGCAACTACTCAGCAGTAAAAAGGAGCACGCTGCCCACCCATCCCAGCACAGAGCCATCTCCAAAGCCCGTGTGACATGCAAGAACCCAGCTGGAAAGGCCACATACTGTATGATTTCACGTACACGAAATGTCCAGAAAAGGTAAATCCACAGATACAGAATGTCCACTCCTCCTGCCTGGGGTGGGGCGGGAGGACGGCACACAGCCCAAATCAAGAGAGACCTCTAGGGGTTAATGAAAACATTTCACATGAGTTGTGATGATTAAACAACGGTGTAAATTTATGAAAAATATTTTAAGTGTGTACCTGAAGTGGGTAAATTTTATAGTATGTAAATTATACCTAAATAAAGCTGGTTTTAAAAAATGCAAATTGTAGCAGTCTTTTAGAGCTCGCTGCAATTCTCACATCTTGAAAATCTCTCCCACACATGTGGGACTAAGGCACATAAAAATGAAGCATAACCAGAAGTCAGCTTTTTAAAAAAAAGTATTTTAATGTCACAATTGAAATACTTTAAAGACCTAAACAACTATCTCTATGCTCACTTCCCACCCTAGAGCCAGCAAACGAGGACCCTGATAAACAGGCTTTCCTTGTCACGCTTACCTCAACCCACTCACACACACACTCTGGCCTCGCCTTCATTTCTAACAGCAAACATGTATACTTGGCCTAGTCCTCCTGTTTTTGAGTACAACAAGCAAGCAAAAGCAAAAGGTAAATTCAGAGAGCAGAGTGTAAAATGAGATAAAAGAATCACAATAAACACAAAACAAGCCGAATTTCTAAGTAGGGTTTATGGCAACCCTTCAAAATTAATAGTTCTTTTATACAAATGTATTGTAGTACTTCAGATGACATTCTACGAGTCCAAAAAACTATCCAAATTAGTTTACTGCACTGGAATTGCTAAAGCAGACACTGCTTAAAGTGGGTCACTGGCTGGGCCATCAAAGCATCCAGGGCTGCAGACACCTGCCAAGTGGTTGGCCTTGATGGGACGTGACCCAGACGACACGGGGAGAAGCACACTGGCTGCATGAGCTGTGTGATGGAAGTATCCCAACAGATCTCACTTGACACTTCTCTCACTGCAGATTCTCCAACAGGGGAAGAACAAACCGCAAGAAGTCTCTTGGAAGGAGCACGTCCGGAGTCGGTGTTCAGAAAATGCCGCTTCCTGCCCTTCCTCTTCAGAGCTCCGTCTCCAACACCCAGAAATCCTCCTTGTGAAAAATCTGCCTCCTTCCCCTCCAAGTCTGCTCTCAGCAGTGAAGCTGTCATCTGGGTCTCGAGGACAGAAAGCCAAGCAGGACACTGCGAGAGTAACGTCCGCCGGTGTGAGGACGCAGGCTGAGCAGATCCAGAAACACCACCCGTCTGCAGCTCACCCGCACCTTCCCAGCCAGAACCTCCAGGAGCAGCGCCAGGACTCCCCACTGCTAATAAGGCCACCAGGTCATCCTGACGGAGGACACAGCTCAAGAAAAGCAGAAGAGGAAGGAATGGGTCAAGATGGAGAGACAATCTGGGGACTTGCCAAACTCCAACCCAGCAACGTGAAGAAGCACTTGTCTCCAAATGTGACCTCACTGCTGGCTAACAAAACCCTCTAAACTGATTTAAATGGGATGTGGGACAGACTGGACAAGCCTGCGGCACATACTGGCAAGCAATGGGAACCGGGGCAGGGGGCAGAACTGGTGGGGGTTATGGGGAGTCGCCCCAACTGGTTTGCGTGAGGGCTGAGTATCAAGTGGGCAGGATCGAGCTGGACTACAACACCCGTTGGTTCACAAGGAATTCAGGGCTGGAAACAGAACGGACCCAGCAATCACAATGACCAGCACGTGCATAAGCTGATTGGTGTGACGGACGGTGTTGGAGTCTGTACTAGCAAACTCACTCAAGAATCAGATCTGGGATCATCTCAGATGAAGTTTCTTTGGAGATCCCTCCAACTGAACTGCTGATCTTAGAACCCCAACCCTGAAGAGACTGTCGGCCAATGGACTCTGAATAGGTTTCATTGCGATTGGAACGGCGAGATTGGCAGCAATCCAGAACTGATGAACTATCAAAACTATTTGAGCAGGACCCTTGGAGTACGCCTCCTGTTGGGGATCGGGGAAGGGTGGGAGGTTGGGTGGGGCTTTTCCCTTTGTTACTCCCCTAACCCCAGATACAGGGAAAAATGATAATATTAGTGTGGAAACAATGGCTTTACCCACTTTCACCCTGTAGCCCTTGACCCTCTGTACCCTAATCAAGTAAGATTATTTAAAAAAAAAAAGTAGAGAAATAGATAATACTTTAGCATTATGTCTAGTCACCCTACTGTTCTATTGAACTTCAGGCTCTCTTGTTCCTATGGATTAAATTAATGTTCATTTAAAAAAAAAAATCTCGAAACTGCCTGAGTGCACCCCCACCCCCTTCCTGCTTCTCCTGGGTTTCCAGCGCAATATTCATGTATTGCTCACACGGCTAGGGCTGAAGGCAGTCATGAGGTGTGAACACTCAATTAAACGAGTGCTTCAAACCAGTGGAGAAAATGCAATTTATTCAACAAAAGGTTTTGGAATAACTGGCTAGTCACTATGGGAGGCATATTGCTTATTCTATACACCTTTAAAAAAAAGATGTATTTATTTCTATTGGAAGGGCAGATCTACATAAAGGAGAGAAGATCTTCCATCCTCTGGATCATTCCCCAAGTGACTCCAATGGCTAGAACTGAACTGATATGAAACCAGGAGTCAGGAGCTTCTTCTGAGTCTCCCATATGGGGGAAGGGGGTCCAAGGCTTTAGGCCATCCTCTGTTGCTTTCCCAGGTCACAAGCAGGAAGCTCAATGGCAAGTGGAGCAGCCAGGACATGAACCAGCACCCATATGGGATCTTGGTGCTTGAAGATGGAGAATTAGCCCACTGAGCCTAATGCTGGGCCCTATTCCACACATCATAACTCCAGACACCAGAGTAAAATTCCATGTAAATAAAAAGCCTGAATTTAAAAACAAAAGTAGAATGAGGGCAGCAGATGAAATCATGGGCAAAATAGTTTATTCCTTGTAATTAATTTATTTTTAGTTATTTTATGAAACAGAGTTTAATCTTCTAGCTGCTGGATCATCTGTAAGTGCCTACAACAGACAAAGCCAGATCAGACTGAAGTCGGGCGTGTGGGGCCCCACGTGGCTCCCCCATGTGGATGCCAGGGACCTAGTAGTGGAGCCATTACCTGCCGCCTCCCAGGGTGTGTATCAGCAGGAAGCTGAATCAAAAGCAGAATCAGGACGTGGACAGAGGTCCTCTGAGAGGGAAGCCACACACCCAGTGGCCTTTTGTGCTTACATTATTACTAGTTGAGCAGCAGAGAGCAATACATACCGGCAGAATTGAGTTCCTATTTGCTGGTCACACCCAAGTGTCTGGAACTGCCCAGGACTGGCAGCTAGAAACCCAATCTGATCTCCCATTGTGACGGCAGGCACTACTCAAGCCTTCACCAACATCAGATGAACGGATATGAAAATGTGGTATATATACATGATGGAATATTATTCAACTATAAAAAGTGAAATTCTGTCACCTGCAACAAAATGGATTCAATTGGAGGACATCATATTGACTGAAATAAGCCATATCCAGAAAGATAAATACCACATGTTCTCTTTTACATGTGGAAACTAAAATTTAAAAAAGAAAAAAAAAAAACCAAGGCTGTTGTGTTGTGACAGCTCAATTAGCTAATCCTCTACCTGTAAGTACCAGCTTTTCATATGCGCACTGGTTCATAACCCAGCTAGTCCACTTCCCATCCAGTTTCCTGCTATTGGTCTGGGAAGGCAGTGAAGGATGGTCCAAAGCTTTGGGACTCTGCACATGTGTGGGAGCCCTAAAGAAGCTCCTGGCTTCTAGCTTCAGAATGACTCAGCTCTGTCCATTGAGGCAATTTGCAGAGTGAACCAACAGATAGAAAATCTTTCTCTCTGACTCTCCTTATCTCTGGAAACTGCCTTTCCAACAAGAATAAATGAATTATTTTAAAAAAGAAAAACCTGGGCCCAGCACAGTAATCCAGTGGCTCAAATCCTTGCCTTACATGTGCTGGGATCCCATATGGGCACCGGTTCAAGTTCCAACTGCCCCACTTTCCTTCCAGTTCCCTGTTTGTGGCTTGGAAAAAGCAGCCTTGAGACCCTGCACCTGCATGGGAGACCCAGAGGAAGCTCCTGGCTCCTGGTTTTGGATCGGCTCAGTTCCAGCCGCTGTGGCCACTTGTGGAGTGAACCAGCAGATGGAATATCTTTCTCTCTGCCAATCTTTCTGTCTCTCCTCTCTGTAAATGTGCCTTTCTAATCAAATTTTTAAAAATCTAAAAAAAAAAAAAAGAAAAAAAATCACTGAAATGAAAAAAGAAATGTCTATCTATATCAGTATTGTTACAATTACAGATTTGTAAAGTTTTCTTCATATCTTTACCAAACCAATGATTAAGAAGCTTATGCTATTATAATTTTAATGATTCATGATTACTTTTCTTTAAAAACTAAATTTGCAATTTTTATAAGATTTATTTATTTTTATTGGAAAGACAGATTTAGAGAGAAGGAGAGATAGAAAGATCTTCCATGCACTGGTTCTCTCCCCAAGTGGCTGCAACAGCCAGAGCAAGGCCAAGTCCAAAGCTGTGGTCGTCGTTTCCTCTGAGTCTCCTGATGGACACAGGGCCTAAGGCTGTGGGCCACCCTTCGTTGCTTTCCCAGGCCATGTGCAGGGAGCTGAATCGGGAAGTGAAGCAGTTGCGATGAACTGGTGCCCATGTGGGATGTCAGTGTTACAGGCAGGGGCTGAGGCTGATATGCCACTGTACTGGCTCCTGATCTATTGATTACTGTGTAATTTATTATATATATGGATGAAATACTCATTTTTCCTTTTTGGTTATTATTTAGAGCCGTTACCTTCATTCCCACTAAACTGAGCTCTTTTTGTTTTTTACTTACTGAACTTCCTATAAAGTATTAAGCCTTTTATTGTGTAAATCTAGAGTACATTATCTCAAGCTTAAAAAAATAAACAAGGGAGGAGGGAGGAAGGGAAGAGGGACAATCACCAGATTCCTAAACAGTGATCCAACTGTGGGCTGGTGCTGTGGCACCAGCATCGCACACGGGCACTGGTTGAAGTCCCAGCTGCTCTGGTGCTGTGGCACCAGCATCCCATACGGGCACTGGTTGAAGTCCCAGCTGCTCCATTTCCAATCAATCTCCTGATTTTTGGCTTTGGACCAGTTCAGCTCTGGCTGTCTCAACCATTTGGAGTGAAACTAACATTGGACAGAAGATCTCTCTATAACTCTTTCAACCAAATAAATAAATCTTTTTTGTTTTCAGAAAAAGGTAGCTGAGTTTTTTGGTTGTTGTTGCTGTTGTGTTAATCCATCTAATCCGGGCCCGGTGCCGTGGCCTAGCAGCTAAGTCCTTACCTTGCATGTGCCAGGATCCCATAGGGGCATCGGTTCTAATCCCGGCAGCTCCACTTCCCATCCAGCTCCCTGCTTGTGGCCTGGGAAAGCAGCTGAGGACAGCCCAAAGCCTTGGAACCCTGCACCCGTGTGGGAGACCTGGAAGAAGCTCCTGGCTCCTGGCTTCGGACTGGCACACCACCAATCGCTGTGGTCACCTGGGGAGTGAATCATCAGACAGAAAATCTTCCTGTCTTTCCTTCTCTCTGTATATCTGACTTTGTGATAAATAAAATAAATCTTTAAAAAAAATCTACCTGATCTATTAAATATTAATTACAAAGAAAGCAAACTTTGTGAGAAAATAATTAAGCAAAGTGTGATGAGATAAGCTGTTGCTGGGAATACCCACATCCCAGGTGCGTGGTCTGACTCCCGACTATTGCACTTCCAGTTCAGTCTCTTGCTAACACGGACCTGGAAGGCAGTAACAGCTCAAGCACCTGGGTCCCTGCCCATCAGACGGAGTCAGGATTCCCGGCCTGCAGGCGGCCCAGGACTGGCTGCTGCAAGTACTGGGGAGAGAAGCCGTTAGTGGGGAGCTCGATTCAAGTGGAGCAGCCAGGACTTGAACAGCTGCTCATATCGGGTATCAGCATTACAGCCAGCAGCCCAAACTGCTGTGTGCCACAACACCAACCCCTCCGTATCTTATAAGCCCAAATCCACCTGTTGTAGTATAGCTACACTGTATCACTTTTGTACTAGTGCAAATCCAAACACACCACAATTTGGCAGGAAATTTAGATGTTTCAAAAAAGAACACAACTCAGAGTAACAGATGCTCTACTCTGATCACCCATAACAACCAGGGTAACATCTGGGCTTTGTTCCGAGCCAGTCCTTCTGGCAGACTGCTGACCTCACAGATCCCCTTAAGAATTGGCTGATGTTGTAGGGTAACAGGTAAAACAACCACCTGTGACACCAGCATCCCAATGGGAGTGCCACTTTGTGTCATGGCCGCTCTATTTCCAATCTAAGTCCCGCTAATGGCCTGGGAAAAGCAAGTGTTTGGGGCCCTGCAAACCAAACTGAAGACCTGGAAGAAGCTCCTGGCATCTGGCTTCAGCCTGGCCCAGCCCTAGCCACCATAGCCATCTGGGGAGTGAACCAGCGAATGGAAGACGTTTCTGTCTCCCTCCTTCTCTCTGTAGAAACTTGACTTTCAAACAGAAAAAGCAAGAAGGAGAAAGAAGAGCAGGACCAGGTGCAGTAGCGTAGTGCCTAATGTCCTCTCTTTGCACACACCAGGATCCCATACACACACCGGTTCGCGTCCCAGCTGCTCCACTTCCCATCCAGCTCCCTGCTTGGGGCCTGGGAAAGCAGCAGAGGACAGCCCAAAGCCTTGGGACCCTGCACCTTCATGGGAGACCTGGAAGAAGCTCCTGGCTTCTGGCTTTGGGTTGGCTCAGCTCCGAAAGTTGCAGCCACTTGGGAAGTGAACCAGCAGATGGAAGATCTTCCTCTCTGTCTCTCCTTCTCTGTAAATCTGACTTTATAATAAAATAAATAAACATTTTAAATTAAATTTTTGACAATGCTTACATAGTTAATTAGGGTAAAAAGGTTCAAGGGCTATAGGAAAGTGGGTAAGACTATTATTTCCATATAGTTTCCTTCATGTTTAAAGGGAGAAGGCCCACCCAATTAATAAACATTTTTTTAAAAAGGAGAAGGGAGAAGAATGAAGAGAAGGAGAACTGGCTATCCCTGTGGCTAATGATCTGGCGTCTGGATTCTCCTAACATTCTGCTCACGATCCTGGCTGTAGCAACTAACCATTTAATACACACATTGATGTGTCCAACACGCCAGATGACCCTCAGTAAGATGCAAGCACTTGGGGCTGGGCGCTGCTGCTTGACAAACTTAGCCCAGTCACCAATTCCCTGTTGATGACAAAAACAAACAGACCACTGCCAACTGTCAACCCACTTGAGCGTAAACGTGCTGATGTCAACGTCTGTACTTACTGGGGTCCCATACTCCTCAGGTACTCAATAACTGCTGAGTCGATGAGGCACATCCACCAGGAAACAGACACTGCATAGTGAAGGGCTCTCAGCAGAATCTGCAGTCCAGGTCTGGGTAGGGTAACCTTGCGCTGTGCAGTGCTATTTCCCCACCTCTCCCAGAAGCAGAGGTGGCTGCCTGTCACAGTTCCCGTCAATGACACGCACATCCCGAGATGAGGCACAGCTGTTCACCTCGCCTTATTGAAGGAAGCAGAAAAATGACCTTGATACTATCAAGACAGACACACCCAGAGGTGGTCGAAGCAATCTGAGACCCTAACACTGGAGTGGCCACATCCGTCTTGAACTACGTCTCAACGTTCTGCTGCATTTTAAAAAGATCATTTTTGGGGGTGGGTATTGTGGTGCAGTGGGTTGGTTTTTATGTGGGGCACCTACATCCTACAATGGAGTGTCTGGTTAGAGCCCTGGGACTTTCTGATGGACCTGGGAGTCAGAGGATAATGGGTCCCTGCCACCCACACATGAGATCCAGATGCATTCCAGCTCCTGGCTTAGGCCTGGGCCAGCCTGGCTGCTGTATTCGGAGAGTGAAGCAGGGTGTGTGAGATAACCTTGCTCGCTCTTGCTTGCTTGCTTTCCCTCTCCCCTCCTCTTCTTACTTTTACTTTTTCTTTTACTCCTAACTGATAAAAGCAAACTGAAGTCAAAGGAAGATGCGTAATGCTACTGTAATAATGGGGGGGGAGGTGTCTTCTGCCTTAGTAATGAATGGTAGTCACTGACTTCGCAGTAGTCTAAGTGCGTCACTAAATGGCAGCACCCTAGCGAGCTGCTCAAGAATGATTTGAGAACGTCTAACAAAATCATGTTTGGAAAGTATTGGTGCTTACATGCTTCAATACGTACTGCAGGATCACGACAGTAACACCAACTAAAACAGAGAAACATTAAAATCGTGAGAAATAAACAAAAATCTCCTCGTCTGCGCACAAGTGGTCAACACAACCAAGTGGGAAGGGAAGCTGAGGACATTACCAGAAGCACCTGCAGAATGACGTGCTCACAGCTGCATGTTACATCTGCGTTTCATCAAACACACTCCACATTACCAGTTAGTGAATGCAATGTTAAGAAACTTAACTTTCTGTTTAGGTAAAAGACTCTAATTTTAATCCAACTCAAAGGCAATTCAGTTGTGATTGACATTCACATCTGAAGACATGAGAGCAAAGTGCCTTTAAAAGACAAAAAAAAAAATCTTTTTTGGATTCAGAAATCTGAGAGATCTTCTGTCTGCTACTCCCCCAAATGCCTGCAATTGCCAGGACTGGGCTGAGCCAGGCGAGGAGGTGAGAACTCAAGTGTGGCTCCCCACACAGGTGGCAGAAGCCAGCGACGACGTGAACCATCACTGCTGTCCCCCAGGGACTGACATTAGCAAGCAGGTGGAGTCAAGAACTAGAGCTGAAAATCCAACCTGCCTGGCCACAGAGCCAGACCCTGCCCACAAAGGGCTGCTTTCAATCCTTGACATTTCACATAAACTCTGCAGTCACTGGTGCTTCACATTTAATTCATTTTGAAAAACGTTTAAAATTTTAAAGGCAGAGTGATAGACAAAGAGAGGAACGCAGAAAGATCTTCCCTCTGCCGACTCAGTCTTCAACTGGCCCGGTGGTTTGCCTGGGTTTCCCTTGTAGGCGGTGGGTACTGATGGGTCATCTCCTGCTACATTCCCAGGCACAAGAGCAGGGAAGTGGAAGGGAAATAAAGCTGGAGGTACTGACATCGGTACTCCATTCAAGACACCAGCTGTAGCCACAAAGCCGGGCCCTACACATTTAATTCTTAGTTTCAGAACAGTATCATCAAATTAAAATTCTCCTCCAAACTGTTTTTGTTGCTGTTTCTCATATGTAAGTATTCCATGCATTTTCTTATGGACTTGATAAGTAGTTGCCATCAAAATAACTGGCAAAAATCCAGAACCTGAGAAACTCCAGGATACAGCGTGCACAAGGAGGCAGAAGCTTCAGTCTCCTTTAGGACCCAGCAACTACGTCCCACTGGGTCACAGGGCACTAGACTGACCAACCACACCGCCTGCGCCAGATCCTGACCATGACCACGGCACTCCATTTCATCACAGCCTTTCTAGGCCAATGAGCTCCAGCTTTACCTGCCTCCTTTCTCTTCCTCCACGGCAAGGGCCTGGCCCCAGCTGTGTACTGGCTGTTCCCTCTGAATGCATTCATTTTCCCCTCATCATCTTATCTTTCGATCTGAACATAAGCATCACCTCCTCACAGAGGTCTTCCCTGACCACCCAGTCTGTAGAGGCCAACTCTCCCCTCCCCTTTCCCCAGAACCTAATTTTAATTCTTCACAGGTAACTCGTCTCCATATAACACGTGAATATATCTGGCTCTGTGTTAATACATGTGGCACAGTTAACACATGTGGCACATGACTTGAACATCGGCGGGGTGACCCAGCCTTCTGGTAGCTGCTCATGACTTCTGCTTGGCTCAGCTTCGGTCACATCCATGTCGACCCACAGTGCGTCCTTCCCAGCCCACACCGTCTCAGCAGCTCTGAGACCTACCCCTGCTTCACTGTCCCTCCTGTGATTTACCTTTCTCTGTCGCTCAGCACTCACAATTATTCTAATAATTTCCTCAGAAAAACCCTCATCTCTCTGACAACATCTTCTCCAAAACTCCACAGTCACAGAACCCAAGAGGCTGCCTACTCCATGCCAAGAATACTGATGACAAAGCTTTTCAACTTGGCAGCTCCAGCATAAATCCAAGATCTCCACAGGGGCACTCAATCTTAACCGGCAGTCCTACTCAATCTCTGGTGAGCTGCTTTTCCAATTCTCCAATTCCCAAAAAGGTGGCTTTTTACCCATGCTCTCCTCCCCTGGCCTCTAACTAATGTCCTTGACCCTTCACTGAAAACTACAAACTCGTAATTCGACTAGCCGTCTGTAATCTTCCATTACCCATATCTCCCTTCCGTGCCGATGTCAACACGATGACCTCCTCCGAGTAACACCATGCCCAGATCCCAGGCCTCCCCTACTCGTAAACTCCAACTTCATGATTTTCCCTTACTATTATTTTTCGGAAAAGAAAGGCAATAAACCATTTTAAGCATCCAACAATTTTAAAGGCTCTAGTTCCAATGGCATCACACTGGGAACTCAGTTTCCAGCAAATGAATCTTTGAGGAACAGATAGTCCAAGAACTACAGCAATAGTGTTTTCTAGAAATAATTAGATATCCCGAATCTTCAGACCCCCAAATCCACATTAGCAAGAAAGGATAAGCAAATGGATGTTCAAAATTGAAGAACGCAAAACGCCAAAGATTGTGAAACAGTAACAAAAATAGTGAGCTCATTAACAAAATATTCCTTAGAATGACACCACAGGTCTTATAAATAATCTAACACAGGTTATAATGATTAATACATGCTTTCTGAGAGTCAAAATAAGCCAGTGTCTATACACACTCATGGTAACAGCTACTATAGGATATAAGCATTTTCAACAAACTATAAAAAATTATATGCAGATTTAAAAAAAAAAAAAAGCACTTGCATCAGCATCTTTTGCCTTCCTTGCAAAGCAGCCTGTACTGGGATCGAGTGCGTAAAAATAAGTGTCGGCATCCTAAATGGTGGCTTAATTCACTGTGCCACACTGCCCACCCTATCAATTACAATCACGTTTTTTACTTTGGATCTATCTACCTTTATTCCTTTCAAATGGATTACTATTATTATATTCTGAATTTTTTTTCTCTTTGGATTTAAACAGGGTGTTTCAAAAAGTTCATAGAAAGTTAATTAAAATACAATGTTTTGTGGATTTTCCCATATTTTAACAAATGTTTGTGGATTTTCAACTCCTTGAAAGGTGTAGTAACAGAGAGGGAGGAGGAGAAAGAGGGCAAAGGGGGTGGGGGGAAGGATGGATGGAGGCAGAGAGATCATCCACCTGCTGGTTCACTGAGTGCCAGAAAGGCATCTTCCTTCTATCTGCAGGCTCACTGCCACATGTCCACACAGCGTTCATCAGGTCAAAGCTAGGAACTAGGAATTTCTTCCAGGTCCTTATCATGGGTGGAAGAGGCCTAAGCCATCTCTACTGCCTCCCCCACACACTGGCAGGAAGCGTCACAGAAAGCAGGGAAGCCAGGACTCATGCCAGCCTTCTGATATGACATTCAGACACACCAGCACTGGCTTAACCCGTTCCATCACAGGACTAACTCCATCTTCCCTTCTTTTTCCTCCATCAACCATCACTCCTTCCTGGCTCACTCGTAACGTGCATACGTTTAAACTCTATCATGCTCTTCCCTGCTTTTCTAGAAAAAAAAAAAAAAAGATTTTTCTTGCAAAGGTAGATCAGATTTAGAGAGAGAAGGAGAGACAAAAAGATTTTCCATCCGCTGATTCACTCCCCAAGTGGCCACAACAGCTGGAGCTGAGCCAGTCTAAAGCCAGGATCTCCTTCTGAGTCTCTGACACAAGTACAGGGTCCCAAGGTTTTGGGCCATCCTTGACTGCTTTCCCAGGCCACAAGCAGGGAACTGGATGGACAGTGGAGCCGCTGGAACACTACCCAGTGCCCATGAGTTCTTGACACGTGGGTCTGGTGGGGGTTATTGTAGGTCACTTCGACTAGGCTGCGACTCCCACTAGTGTCCTTGAAGGCCAAGTGTGTGGTGGGAAGGATCAAGCTGGGCTGCAACATCCACTGGTTTGTGTAAAAGACAGGGCTGGAGGCAGAACTGACCCAGCAATTGCAACCACCAGCATGTGCATAAGCTGATTATGGTGATGGACTGTGCTGGACCTGCACTGGCAAGCACACACAAGAATCAGGTCTGGGATGTGAGGGCGATCTGGCTGTGACATCTGTCACCCCACTGATCACCAGGGTTGATTCGGCTGATCTGGCTGGCTAGGTGGGTGTCCCCTTCCTCCCTCACTGCTCCATGTGCGTCCCTCCTGAAGCTGCGCGCTCGGTCGAAGAGGATGAGCATCTCCGCTAGAGGAGGACCGGTCTTTGGTCAAGGGTGTGCAAGTAGCTGTGCTCCCCTGCTAGAACCTCCACACAAGCTCTCAAGAATCAGGTCTGGGATCACCTCAGATGAAGTTTCTTTGGGGATCCCCCCAAATGAATTGCTAGACTCAGAACCCTAACCATGAAGAGAACTGCAGGTTCCATGGTCTGACCATGGAATCCATGTGTCAAAGTTGAGCTGCCCCAGTGGCTTAGCCAGAGCAGAGGACAGCATATCCAGGTGCACATGGAGGATAGAGTAGTACCCTGGCGTCTGCAGAGGACACCTGGTACCACAAGAGGACAAAACAAATCGATCAACTACCCCGGCCAAGTGTTGGCAGTGAATATGTGGGCAAGTGGAGACTCTAAGGTGCACTATGTCAGCCAGTGGATTCTGATTTCATCATGCTTGGAGTGGCGAGATTGGCAGTAATTCAGAACTGTTGAATTATCGAAACCTCATGAGCAGGATCCTCAAAGCATGCCCCACATCAGGGACCCTGGGGTGGTGTCAGGTGGCTGCCCTGCACCCGCGGTGTAGAGGCATTTTGGATGCTGGGTGCAGCTTTTCCCTTTATTTTTCCCTTTTCCCCCAGATATAGGAAGGAAAAAAGAGAATGGGGAAATGGTGATCTTATCCACTTTCCTGTAGCCCTTGACCCTAAATCACCCTAATCAACTTTGTAAAAATCAACAAAATAATTAATAATTTCAAAAAAAGAAAATAAAAAAGATCACAGGCACCATTCTTTATTTTGTACTTCAGTGAAAACGCCAATGTTCACAGCTCATAAGGGAAAACTTGCACGCTCAGTGTGCAGCTCGAGAACTTTCCTTGGAACCTCAGTTCTCGTATATTGGATGAGTTACTCGACATTCCCACTTGAATGCGTACAGCAGCTCAGACTTGATCACGTTTTAACTCTTGACTTCCCCAGACAGTCCTGCTTTAGTAATCTCAGTAAATAATGCAACACTCAGTCCTGAAGGCAAAACTTTTGATTCTTAAATCCCTTCCCCTCTTCCACAGCAATTCCCACTGTATTCACCTGTCTCCAGGTCTCGTTTTTATTTTCCCTCCCTATCCACTGCAACAGCTTCCCAAGAAGCTTTTGGTTCCCACAGTCTCCCTCCAACCTTTCTGAGACACTCCTTTGACAGATCGAAGTCACCTCGGTTTAGTTCCTGCTTGGGAGTCCTCCTGGACCTCACACTGCAGCAGAACTGAATCTGAACTCCTTGTCTGGGTCCTGGGATCTCAAGTGATGTGGGTGCATGAGCACCTGCTCCTGCATCACTCACCACGCCACACTGACCTCACAATTTCCTAGTTACACTGAGATCCGCCCCCAAGGCTTTGTCTACGCCACTTCCTCTGCTGGGGACACTTTCACTCCCAGTTCCTTCTCAACCACGAATCCCAGCTAATGTGTAAAGTCCCAGGTCTCCCAGCCCCCACTATATATAAACATTCTCTTTGACAGTTTCTAAAGCAGCTTTATTAATTTTCTAAATAGCATAGATTTAAGACTTACTCACTTAAAATTACTTTTAAAATTAACTATCCTGCAAAAAAGCAGGTCAAACAGTAGAATACCCTTGAGATCCCAGTATTTTCATTTTCATTTTCTCTTTTAAGTGACTTACCCAGGGCGTACCCAGGGTACAGTGCTGGCATCCCACATTGCTGTTGGTGTGCGTCCTCGTGGCTCTACTTCTGATCTAGCTCTCTGCTAGTGCATCTGGGAAAGAAGCATGCCCAAGGGGTTGGGCCCCGTGCCCCTGTGGGAAACCCACGTGAAGCTCTCGGGTCCTGGCTTGGCCTCAGCCATCACAGCCATCAGGGGAGTGAAGCAGCAGAGGAAACATCTCTCTCCTTGCTCTCTCAGTAACTCTGACTTTCAATTAAAAAATAAATGGTGGCATTATCAGGCTAATTTTCCACCTGCAGTGCTAGCATCCCATATGGGTGCTGGTTCATGTCTCTGCTGCTCCTCTTCCCATCCAGTTCCCTGTTTCTATCCTGGGAAAGCAGGGCAGCATGGCTCAAGCCTTTGGGTCCCTGCACCCACATGGGGGATCCGAGGAAGCTTCTAGGTTCATATCAGCTCAGCTCTGGCCATTGTGGTCACTTGAGAGTGAGCCAGCAGACAGATGATGGGGTGTTGTGTGTGTGTGTGTGTGTCTGTCTCTCAATCTGTCTTTAAGATAAAAATAAGTAAATCTTCAAAAAAAATAGCTTCCCTGTTATATTGTAGCTTCAGTGGACAGACTGTCTTGCCTTGGACAGTGCTTGTCTCATGGTAAATACTTGGTAATACTTTGTTTTGAATGAGAAGGGAAGTTAAACACTACTCTAAAGAGAACAAGCTGTCACTGACAAAAAGGAAACAGAAGAGGTGAGCTTTGAGCAGAGCCGGTGATTCACTCATCAGTTGAGTGACTTCCTCCCTGCCAGGCTCTGGGCTAGGTGCTAGGTTTCAGAGATAGATAAGAAAAAATCCTGGGACCAGCACTGTGGAACAGCCAACTAGGCCACCAACTGCAACACCAGAAACCTGTATCAGAGAGCAGTGTGAGCACTGAGTGTTCTGCTTCCAGTATAGCTCCCTGCCATCGTGCCTGGGGAGGCACTGGAGGACGATCTAAATTCCTGAGCTTGTGTCTCCCATGGGAGACACACGGAGTCTTTAGATCCTGTCTCTCATGTGGGAGACACAGACGGAGTTCCTGAGCTGGTGTCTCCCATGTGGGAGACACAGACGGAGTTCCTGAGCCCATGTCTCCCTTGTGGGAGACACAGACGGAGTTCCTGAGCCCATGTCTCCCATGAGAGACACTTGGAGTCCTTAGATCCTGGCATCAGCCTGGTCCTGACCTAGCTATCACAGCCATTTAGGAAGAGAACCATCACATGGAACAACTTTCTGCCTTTCCAAATAAATAAACTTGTCCTACATGATAGCGTAAATGGCTAAGTCTTCCCCTTGCAAGCACTGGGATGCCATGTGAGTGCCAGCTTGTGTCCTGACTTCAACTTTTCCTGTTCAGCTCCCTGCTAAAGGCCTGGGAAAGCAGCAGAGGATGGCCCAGGTCGTTCGAACCGTGTCCCTGGCTCCTGGCTTCAGATCAGCTCAGCTCTGCTGCTGAGGCTATTTGGAGAATTAATCAGTAAATGGAAGATCTTTCTCTCTCTCCTTTTCTCTTTGTGGATCTGTTTTTACAACACAAAGAAGTAAATCTTAGAAAAAAAAACTTTAAAAGAGACAAAGAACGTCTTACACAAAGTCCAGTGAACACAGTTATAATAATAGACAATTCTGAAGGTTATCTGAGCATTGGATACAGGGCTAAGCATGCAGACACATTATCTCATTTAGTATTCCTAACCACCTACTCCTAAAGAAGGAACTGTTATTATCCTGTTTTGCATGAAAAGAAAAGTGAGGCTTAGAATTTTTTTAAAAAGATTTATTTTTATTGGGAAGTTAGATATATACAGAAAGGAGGAGAGAAAGAGAAATATCTTCCATCCGATGATTCATTCCCCAAGTGACTTCAATGGCCGACCTGACGCTAGAAGCCAGGAGTCTCTTCCAGGTCTCCCACATAGGTGCAGCAGGGTCCCAAGGCTTTGGGATGTCCTCGACTGCTTTCCCAGGCCACAAGCAGGGAGCTGGATGGGAAGTGAAGCCGCCGGGATTAGAACTGGCGCCCATATGGGATCCCAGTGCGTTCAAGGTGAAGACTTTAGCCACTAGGCCACAGCACCAGGCCCTAGGCTTAGAACTGTTAAAGAATAGGTTATGGGTCATAAAAACAGAAAGTGGATAAAACCAGCTTGAGCACTCAGATTATTTAATCCGAAAACTAAGTCACTAGACAATCTTAGACCTGCAAGTGCATTCTAAGCCATCCAAAAGCAGTGTGGGACATCTGGCCTGGCTGTATAAGGCCTGCAAAATAATTTGGTTTAGCACAATCAAGGCAAGTGTGTGTGGGTCTTGAAATTCAGCACATCTATAGTCAGCTAGTTTTGGGTTGATAATTTTGTATGCCCTGTAAACATTACAAATATCCAAATGGTCAATGGCAGAAAACAGGCTCTCCACCCCACCACGGAGTGTATGCAAAACATTCCAGTGAAAGCACTCAGCAAGAACAAAGGGGAGAAGCCAGGTACTCTGATGGGCAAAAGGACAGCAAGGCCCTGCCTAGGTCATCCTTGGGCGGGGTCTGCAAGCTGAAACTGCTGAGTACATGTAGAGGCATTACAGAGGCCAAGGCACTGCTGGCTGCCCAGGACACCTGGAATTCCAGTTTTCTCTTTAGAACCTGCAATGAGTATCCATGTGCTGGAAGCAAGATGAAACCCCCACGAGAGGCCTGCACCGCAAACACTGGGAGGGCACGAGCAGGGAGGCTTCTTGCCGCAGAGGGAATCTGGGAAGGCTGCAAAGAAGAACTAGACTTGAGCTGGACCTTGAAGGACAGAGTAACCACCAGCGAAGAGGGCCAGAGACTGAACACCACACACAAAGGCATGGGCCTCTGATCAAGCAAGGGGGACTCCGAAACCCTGAGGACTGGACACAAACTCTCCAGTTCCAGGTGGGTGGCAAGAGATGAGGATGACGTCCAGTTAAGATATTACAGCGTGGGGCCCGGCGGCGTGGCCTAGCGTCTAAAGTCCTTGTCTTGAACGTGCCAGGATCCCATATGGGCGCCAGTTCTAATCCCGGCAGCTCCACTTCCCATCCAGCTCCCTGCTTGTGGCCTGGGAAAGCAGTCAAGGACAGCCCAAAGCCTTGGGACTCTGCACCCATGTGGGAGACCCGGAAGAAGTTCCTGGATCCTGGCTCTGGATCAGCATAGCATTATCCATCGTGCTCACTTGGGCAGTGAATCATCGGATGGAAGATCTTCCTCTGTCTCTCCTCCTCTCTGTATATCTGACTTTCCAATAAATAAATAAATCTTAAAAAAAAAAAAAAGATATTACAATGTGGACAGGATTTGCCTCCCAAATGCTTACAGCCTGTTAAAACCCACAGTTTTTAGCAGGCAGATGATGGATGATCAAGGTGAGAGCTGCCACCAGGGCCCAGAGAGGGTCTTGAGGCCACTGGGGTCCTCTAAAGGCCATCTGAGAAAGGGCTGCTACCCATGGGATGGTCCCATCACCACCTTCCAGCCTCACCAAGCAACTAAACCAGGGGGCGGTGCCCGGGCCAGGCTATAATTGCAGAAACTGCAAACTGACCTAACTTCTTCCCTCTAAGCTGCTTCTCTCACAGGTATTTTGGATAAAATCAGGACAATTTGGCCAATACAGATGTGATGTTTGATGCTCTTGGAAGGAATTCACACTCAGGTTGAAAGCGGTCGGGGAGGTGGGGAGCGGGTAGCAGAATGAGCTAACTGAAAACTGTTGAATAAAATCCTTCAAAGCCACGGTCATTAAATTTGCAGTCTTTACACAGGAATATACGTATGGTGGAACAGAATCCAGCAATAGGCCCACATGTGTACTACAGCATTGAATCTGGTGTATAACAAAGTCAGCATTTCACTCAATAAATGCCATGAGGCCAACTGGTTACATACTTTCTAAAACTCAAATCTAACTTCCTCCAAGTAAAACAAAACACAAAATACACGTGGATTATTAAATTATTTGACATGCAAGAGAACAAGAAAGCAGGATCTTGCATCTGCTGGTTCACTCCTCAAATGCTTGCAATGGCTGGGGCTGTGTCAAGCAGAACTCAGGAGTCTGGAACTCTGTCTGGGTCTCGCACACAGATGGGACCACTGCTTTCCCGAGCATGTTGGAAGGAAGCTGGAATGTAAGCAGCATCACTGGGACGCAAATTGGCCTTCTCAATGTGGGAACAGGAGGTGCTGACGCAGCAAGCAGTGGCTGAACTTCTTGCTCCACGCCACCAGCCCCTGGAAAGAAACTTAATTTCAAGGGGAAAAAAATAACACAAGTTCCAGCAATCAACAAACATTAGCTGTGCAGCCTTAACTACTCACGTATTTACTCTGTGCTGCCGCACGATCACTTGTAGACCAAGAATAAAAACAATGCCAGCACCTGCTCGCAGCAGCTATGGCAGAAACTGAATCCTCACAATGGAAAGCCACCAGAGCCGGGCTGCCGTGGCCTGGCCCGGCTGTGTCTCTGCTGTGTGCTGAGACACTGGGGGTCCATCTCTCTCGCTCGGGGCTATTCGGAATTCTAGAAACTGTTCCATCATTTCAAGTTCCCGAGTTTTCTCTCCAACAGTCTGTCTCTGTTCAGCCGCACAGCTTTTCAGTCTACATCTGAAAGACCCAAGGAGATCCCCTCTGGAGATTTCACAAGTTATTTCTGTAAGTGTAGTTGTTTCTTCTCTGGCTCTCTGCACATTGCAACTGCTCCAGCTCCCAGCTCCTGAACTCTGAAGCTCACCCATGTTAGTGCACTGCTGTGTGCTCAGCCTGTCCCCCAGGGTAGCAGTCCAAAAGTGCCTCCGAGTGGACAACAGGGGTCTTCAAGGAGCCCCTCTCTGGCTCCTTTCTCTCAGAGATCATAACACTAACTCGGGAAGGGCAAGGAAGTGTGCACCTTGAATTTAAACTCCCAACTGCAGAGCTGTAAGCAGTCAATTTCTGTTGTTTCTAAGTTACTCCATCTGAGGAGTTGTAGAAGTAACAGGAGCACGCTTTACACACAGGCAACATCTAAGCATCACATCCACTCCCAACAGCAACAATGCCACCTAGACATCCACAGTACAATGCAAAGACACCTTCAAGATGCTAAAAGGGGCTGGCATGGTGGTTTAGCAAGCTAAGCCTCTGACTTAGAGGCCACAGGTTCAAGTCCTGCCTGTTGTACTTTTGATTCAGCTCCTTACTTATGGCCTAGGAAAGCAGCAGAAGCTGACTCAAGTCCTTGAGCCCCTACATCCATTTGGGAGACCAGGAGAAAGCTCATAGCTCCTGGCTTCAGATGAGCCCAGCTCTGTGCGTGTGTGTGTGTGTGTGTGTGTGTGTGTGTGTGTGTGTGTGTGTCCTCTCAAACCCTGTCAAACCCAATTTAAAAAAAACGCCTTTTTTAAAAAAAGATACTAACAAAGCTTGCCCTCAAAATTCATTCCTAATGAAAACACACTTCACAAAGGGGAAACAAAGCTGAGGGTTTATGTCACCATCTTCGCACCACAAGAAATGCTGTACAAGTGTTTGCGCTAACAGAGAACTCAGTCTAGATGAAGGAATAAAGTACAAATATGTGGAATAAGGTAAAAGACTTTTTTCACATTTTAAAAAACGCTATTAAAAGCAAAAATGCTAATAATGAATTGTAGAAAATGCAACATGAGGGCCCAGCAGCGTGGCCTAGCAGCTGAAGTCCTTGCCCTGAACGTACCGGGATCCCATATGGGCACCAGTTCCAATCCCAGCAGCTCCACTTCCCATCCAGCTCCCTGCCTGTGGCCTGGGAAAGCAGTCGAGGATGGCCCAAAGCCTTGGGACCCTGCACCTACATGGGAAACCTGGAGGAGGTTCCTGGATCCTGGCTTTGGATCAGCACAGCACCGGCTGTTGCACTCACTTGGGGAGTAAATCATCGGACGGAAGATCTTCCTCTCTGTCTCTCCTCCACTATGTATATCTGCCTTTCCAATAAAAATAAATAAATCTTTTTTAAAAATGCAACATGTGAGAGAAACATGTATGAGAATAACAGTCCAAGCCATAAGGGGAAAATGAAAATGGACTTCCTGAAGTTATTACAGTAGGAAAAGCAGGCCTATTCCTGCAGTGCAGACTGCATTTGTTAGATGGACATGCTTAAGTCATGGAGCAGCTGCAGAAAGTGAAGCAAAGATTTACAGCTACAGTGAGGACAACAATCAGAATTAATCAAGAAGAGGCAGAAGGAAAGAAAGAACAAAACAAATGGGACACAGAAAGAATGAATAAGCACAATGGTGGACTTAAGCCTCACCAATGAAAATGAATTTGTAAATGGACTTAACAACTTCAATTGACAAGAAAGATGGCAAAATTAAATTTGAAAAAATTCAACTGATCTAAAAGAAATGGTTAAAATAAAGACATAGATCAAAGTGAAAGAAAAACTGCACTCTGAATTAAGTCAGCTGGAGTTACCATATCACTATCATCCAATGTGGTTCTCAGGATAGAACATTATGAGAGAGGAGGCATTTTACAGTTACAATTGGCTCAATGCAAGAAACAGTCCTAAGTTTCTTTTTTCTTTTTTTTTTTTAAGATTTATTTATTTTTATTGGAAAGGCAGATATATGAGAGGAGGAGAGACAGAGAGGAGGATCTTCCGTCTGATGGTTCGATTCCCAAGTGGCTACAGCAGCTGGAGCTGAGCCAATCTGAAGCCAGGAGCCAGGAGCTTCTTTCTTCTGGGTCTCCCATGTGGGTGCAGGGTCCCAAGGCTTTGGGCCGTCCTTGATTGCTTTCCCAGGCCAAAGGCAGGGAGCTGGATGGGAAGCGGTGCCACCAGGATTAGAACCGGCACCTGTATGGGATCCCAGGCACGTGCAAGGCGAGGACTTCAATCATGCCGGGCCCAGTTCTAAATTTCTATATTAAGGTGTTATTTATCATTACATTATATATATTACATACTATGTATGTAATATAGACATTATGTGTATGTATAAATGAAATTAAATGTGTATATTAACTAATTTAGGAGTTCAAAATGCATGGCACAAAAATTAAGACAGGTGTGGACATTATGGCACAGCAAGTTATGCTGCTGCTTAGGCACCCACACCTGTGTCACACGACCTGGTCAAAGTCCTCAAACTCAGCTTCTTGGGGCTGAGCACGGCTCAAGAACCTGAGTCCCAGGTACCCAGCTGGGAGACCCGGATGGAGCTTCTGGCTCCTGGTTTCAGCATGACCCAGCTTTGCTTATCGCAGACTTCAGAAAGGGAAGTGGTAAATGGAAAATCAACCTCCCTCTGTACGTGTGTGCACTTCTCCTTAGCTTTAAAATAAATAACAGAATATAGCTACAGAAGGCTTAGAATGAAATCTACCAGGTGAAATTTCTCTCAGGAAAATGCAAAAGATTTGAAATCGAAGACCCGAGTTTTCATCCCTGAGAAGTTATAAAAAGAACAAATTAATAAAGACTGAAAATCAGAAACAGCAAAAAATAATGAAACCAAGTGAAAAAGTATGAAACTCAGAGCAGGCTGGTTGTTTGAGATGAACAGCGTGGGTGGAATGAAGAAGTAAACGCACAGACGCACAAATCAGTGCAGTCAGAATTAAAGAAAGGAACACCATTACAAAGCCCACAACCATGGAAGGAGTGTCAGAGGAGCACATTTAACCCAATACATTAGCTAACTCGGATGGACAGGAAAATTCTTTGAAAAGTACCAAATATTTACAAGGGGAAAAAGAACCCAGAAAACCTAAAGAGCCTAACAATGCACTCAAGATTAGAACATACATTTGCTGTAAAACACAGGGTCAACAGAATGCCTTTTCAGGAGTTTACAGTTCAAAAGTCTCACCATTTCTACCTGAACTCATCTCACATAGCCATAAACATACCTGTCACATCAACACCCTTTACATTTGTTCTCTTTATTTGTCATTTCCTATCATACAAGACAACTATTATTGTTATTATTTTAAGCTTTACTTAACTGAGGGAAAAAAATCAACCCTATTTCAAAAGTTGCTACTTTTTATTATTAAATGCAATTAGAGACTATTTTCCTTGTCTGACTTGATGGGAACCTTTTGCTTTTGCTCTTATGTCAAGCTCATTTAGCAATTCTACTGAATTAATTTCATAGCTAAAGTGTTTCCCTTTGCCCAGCAGCTCTCTTCTCCTTCCGTTAACGGCTAAGGCTCTTGGCGAGTTTATAGACCCAAGTCCCCAGACCCTCCCAACCTAGACCTTGCCAGGTGAGGCCTGCTGTACGGTCCTCAGAACTCGGATCTAGCTGCCACCTCTCCTCCTCGGGGGACAGAAGCTCCTGTTCAATGCCAATTCTAAAAGGCTCCACGCATGACAAGAGGATAAGGACTCATCCCTAAAGGAAGGCAAAGTATCTTGACCTTTGTTTAGCAACCACAACAAAAGTGACCTATAGACTCGGCAAAAACAAGGCTCTCGGCCGGGAAAGAGAGATCAGGTGAGCATGTCTGCTGTCCCACGTGGATGGATCCATGTCCATGAACTAGGAAATAAAGCTCAGACCTTCTGTGCATAGTGTGTGGCCTTGGGGACACCTGGTGGGACTGCCGGTAAGGACCTGGGACCCAATGATGCGACATCAAATGTCCTAAAATCGAGCCTGTTCCTGGCAACACTGAGCTACTCCACCTAGGGGTGCACCGGGCGCTGAGCTCCCCCATCTAGGGGTGCACCGGGCGCTGAGCTCCCCCATCTAGGGGTGCAGTGGGCACTGAGCTGCCCATCTAGGGGCACAGCACGCAGGCACTGAGCTGCCCATCTAGGGGTGCACCAGGCACTGAGCTCCCCCATCTAGGGGTGCACAGCACGCAGGCACTGAGCTGCCCATCTAGGGGTGCAGTGGGCACTGAGCTCCTTCCTGTTGGCATCCTAGAGCCTGTATTTCCCCTGTATACACAATGGTCAGGAAAGGTCTACTGCCGGATACATCAGTAACTCCAGCCTCCACTTTCCTGAGGACATTCACGGTGAGATGCACTGCGCTCTTGCATTTACCACAGGTTTAAGAAGACATGACTGTCTGGATGTGTCCCCAAAGTTCACATGCTGGAAACTTAATCCCCATGGCAACCACATGAAGAGGATAAAGGCCATTCTCGAGGCTGCGTATCTGTATTTCCAGTGGGTTCCTGACGGAAGGACGAGTGTGGCCCCTCAGCCTTTTCCCGCAGAATGACGCAGCCCGGGGCCCTGGCCAGATGCAGCCATGCAAACCTCCACTTCCTGGCCTCTAGAATTACAACTGTGAATGTGTCATGTAGAAACCCCCCCGTCTCTGCTATTCTATTGCACTGCATATCACACACGAGGAAAACACCCGTAATTTCAGTAACGTTTAGTAAGCTCCGTGACCCAGCTGCAGGCCACTGCCCACATACTCATCTGGAGAACCACTCATCTGGCAAACGAGCCAACATCCCTACTTCTTTAGAATTACCAGCATTTCCCCGCTGCATTCAAAGGCTGAGACGAACAGAGATTTTTTTCCATTTCATCATTTACTCCCTAAGTGCCTGCAACAGCCGGGGCTGGGCCAGGCAGAACCCAGGCATCACAGACTCCATCTCTAACTCTTTCAAATCAATCAATAAATGAATAACCCTTTTAGAAAACCAGTTAAAATCATCTGAGCCTAGAAGAACTATATAACAAGCAGTCAAAAGTCAGAGGGGTGAAGATGCAGCATGCCAGAAAAAAGCAGCTTTTTCTTTCTTTATTTCTATACTCTCTGAGCTTTGTCTTACCATCAACATGTGTTCCCTTCATACAGATTTTTAAAAAGACTTTATTTTTATTTCAAAGGCAGATTTACAGAGGGAGAAGAAAAGACAGAGCGAGACAGACCTATCTGCTGGTTCACTCCCTGAACGTCCACAGCACTGGACCATTGCAAAGCCAGGCACTTCTTCTGAGTCTCCCACAAGGGTTCAGGGGCGCAAGCATTTGGGCCGTGCTCTGCTGCTTCCTCAGACCATTCACAGGGAGCTGGATCATTAGTAAAGCAACTGGGACTCGAACTGTCGCCTATACGGGACGATGGTACTGCAAGTCAGAGGCTTAACTTGTTATGTCACAGTGCCAATCCAGACCTACTTATTTTTTTAAAAAGATTTATGTTTTCACTTGAAAAGCAGAGTCACAGAGAGTGAAAGGGAAAGAAAGACAAAAGAGAGAGCTCTTCCATGCCCTGCTTCACTTCTCAAATGACCGCAAAAGACAGAGCCGGGCTGGTCCGACATCCAGCTTCTCCCGGGTCTCATATGCAGGTGCCCCAGGACGTGGGTCATCCTCCTCTGCTTTCCCAGGCCCATTACCAAGGAGCTGAAGCGCAAGAGGAACAGCCAGGACTCAAACCAGCACCTGCAGGAAATGCCAGAGCCTCAGGTTCCCTGCGACACCCCAGCACTGGCCCCCGAGATGTGCTCTTCCAGCCATCACAGAAGCTGCTAACAGGACGGTCGGCAAAGCTTCCTGCTCCTTCGGCAACTTTTCTATGGGAGCGTGAGTTGTGTGAATCACGGCGCACCCCACACCTCCTTTCCTTGCTGTCACTGCCAAGACGTGCCCCGAGATCAGAGTGGAGCAGCCGCAGGCGTCACATGCTGCTGACAGCTGGCCACAGTGCCAGGCTTTGTGAGAGGTGTCCTTGTTCTTACTAACCGGCCTGCAGAGAACAGATGTAATCACACATCCTGTAGCAGAAAAAAAAAAGTGGGTTGCATTTGCTAAAAGTAATGAAAGTAACCAAACATTAGAGCTTAAAAAACAAAGTAAGGACTTGGCCCCTTATCCACAATTCCAAAACTCCAAATTCTGTGAAAACCCAGTTTTCCACAATTCATTTGGTGGCAACTTTAACTGGAAGCAAAATCTGTCCTGGACTGACAAGGGAACATGTACAGTTTACCCACTTTAGGAAGAATAGTTATAACTGTGGCTGCTGAAATGCTAATGAACTTGACTTTGAGGTGCAAATACTGACCCTACAGTTGCATTCTATAATATATGATAAGCATACCTTACTATCTATCTTTTTTAAAGATTTATTGTTTTAATTGGAAGGTCAGATATACAGAGAGGAGGAGAGACAGAGAGGAAGATCTTCTATCTGATGATTCATTCCCCAAATGGCCCCAATGGCTGGAGCTGAGCCAATCCAAAGCCTGAAGCCAGGAGCTTCTTCCGGGTCTCCCATATGGGTGCAGGGTCCCAAGGCTTTGGGCCATCCTTGACTGCTTTCCCAAGCCACAAGCAGGGAGCTAGAAGGGAACTAGGGCAACTGGGATATGAACCAGCGCCCATATGGAATCCTGGCATGTGCAAGGCAAGGACTTTAACCACTAGGCTACTGTGCCGGGCCCAATAAAAATAACTTCCAATAAAAATAATTATTTTAATTATTTTGAAAAACTATATAAAGAATATAACTTCTAAATACATCTGACCCTTTAGAGTTTGTGATAAGGGATTATGAACTTAAAAATGGGTTTTTATTAAAATGGTTCTCCACTGAAATAAATCTCTCAAAAATACATTTATTTATTTGAAAGGCAGAATAAGAGACAGAGACAGGGAGAGAGAGAGAGACAGGCCTTCGGTCTCTGGTTCACTCTCCAAACGGCTGTAACAACCAGGGCCAGGGCAAACCACAGTCAAGAGGCAGAACTGCACCTGTGCTGGGTGCAGGGCCCAAGGACTCGGGTGAGCGCTGGGTCCGCACCAGTCGCCTTCTTGGGCACACCAGCAGGAAGTCGGAATCAGAAGTGGATCACCCAAAACTCAAACTACTGCTCTGATCCGGGGTGACAATAAGGCAAGTGTTGGCTTAACATACCGCAGCACAACACTGGTCCCTCTGGAACATTCCTGTAAGTCAATCTGAACTAATTATCCTCTTAAGACTTTTTACCATTTCTTTTAAAACTCCTACTTTCAAGATATAACCCATGTTAATAATTATGTTGTATTACTTCAACTTGTTTCAAGTCTCTCAGAAGGCAACAATGAAATTAATCATGCGCAGGAGGAGAGTATCATTTGGCAGTGAAGACAGAAAAATATATGAAAATATCACTGATATACAGATCTTTAAATTAAAAATAGAGAAATTCCAGGATATTTACTTATATATGATTTTAAAGAAGATTTTCCAGTCAAAACTTTCCTTTCAATTAACAGAGCACAGAACTGGAAGAAATTAGAAGGCAACTACGAGTGCCAGAACTATGAGTCAGTGCAGAGGACACGGGAGCCTCAGCACCTGCCCTGCATCGCATGCTTTACTGTAAAACACTGCCAGACTGTACACCCACTTAGCTAAAAATACAAAATTACAGAAAATCAGGGTCACAGACTAAAAATACAACCTTAACCCTTAAAATACTTTTGAAAAGCAGTTAGGTCTCCTAACTGGGTGCTAGAGAACAAAGACTGTAGAATAACAATTTGAATCCTCTCCAGAGAGGTTCCCCTAGTTACTTAGAATACCATTTAATGTAATTCATACACCAGTCACTAGGTGCAAAGGAACACTCCTCACTTAATTACATAACATATCCAGATTCAAGCGCTTTAGTCAAACCAGATCATTCCCATGATTCCTACAGAAAAAGACAAATGCAGGTAAGTGCCTAAGCTACTGAACTGCAGCATCTTACACGAGCATCTTTTAATGGCGCTATGAAGACTTTAATAATGTTGGACAAAGCACACGGACACACTGCGCACCACGCATCACCTTTGACAGGGGCCTGAGTTCCCGTACCACACAACCAGCACGGCGACCATCCAGAGCTGAGCGTGCAGGGTGGTCAGCAAATGTATGCTGACACAGTGAGTTTACGATCAATGAGCGGGGCTCTCCTGAGACACACATGAGAACACTCTCTGGGGGCAGGCATGCAGCCTAGCCATTTGGGGGCCCACAATGAATTACCTGGGTCCCCTTCCACCTGTGCCTGCTGACCCGAGATCCGGGGAGGCATCCGTGATGTTCAAGTGAGGGATCTGCACTGAATTGCCATCTCCCGGCTGCATTCTTAGCCTTGGCCCAGCAACTGTGGGCATTCGGGGATGTGAACCAACGCACGGATCTCGCTCTCTCAAATAAACAAAGATGTGCGTGTATAATTACGTATCTATAACATGTGCATATATGATACATAAATATATATGTACATGTATTTTAAAGAGAGCTTACTAAGCAGCGTTTAAATACAGGTTGTAAATATAAACTAAAAATACGAGGTATATGCCAGAAAATACACACAAAAAAACATTTAAAATAAAAATCATTTTTCAAGATGTACCCTGCTGGGCCCAACACCATGGCCTAGCAGCTAAAGTCCTTGCCTTGAACGCGCTGGGATCCCATATGGATGCTGGATCTAATCCTGGCAGTTGCACTTTCCATCCAGGTCCCTGCTGTGGCCTGGGAAAGCAGTCAAGGATGGCCCAAAGCCTTGGGACTCTGCACCTTCATGGGAGACCTGGAGGAAGTTTCTGGCTCCTGGCTTCGGATTGGCACAGCACCAGCTGTTGCGGTCACTTGGGGAGTCAATCATCAGACAGAAGATCTTCCTCTGTCTCTCCTCCTTTCTGTATCTCTGACTTTGCAATAAAAATAAATCTTTAAAAAAAAAAAAGATGTACCCTGCTAACAAGTTTTACCTTTATTCTAGCTTTCCAACTAGGCTGCTATCATCGAAAATACTTTACAATTGTTATTTTGCTTCCACACTCATTTACAAATCACAGAAGAAGCTACCTCACTGACCCGAACTCATCTGAACTCCAAACACGATTATCTAGACGACAAATTACTTGTTTGCTCCTCAAAGCCTAATACACCCTCAAAGAACGAATATCCAACTCCCACACAGAAATCCCAAAGAATATCTCACACTCCAGAAGTAACTTGTGAAGAATCCCTCAGATGTTTCAGGACTATTTCAGAAAAGACAGAGTAACAAGCACCAGATTAATCCCTGTGCCTGAAACAGGGTAAAAAACAAACACTGGACAAAATACACCGAACCATCTTCACGACAATGACAGAGATCCCCGAGAGAGGCAAACAACTGGGGCTCTGGCAAAGAGCATGGCTGCCAAGGGCGGACGTCCAGGCCGCCGGGCGGGGAAGGAGAACCTGGCGGAGCGCAGAACCCGCCCTGAGCCCAAGGAGGCAGAGCTGGATTCCAGAAGACCTTCCGCCTCTTGGTTCTGGAGAAGAGTGCTACCCAGAGCACCGCAGGGATCTGCAGCTGAGTACAAGCGCACAGGGAAGGATGAGCGGACGCCAGGACCGACCCGCGGCGAAGCCGGCCTTCTGCCACCAGGAAGAGCAGGGAGCTGTATCATTCCCGGGCATGAGGTCCACGGCTCAGAAGCACTAGCCCCGGGGAGAATAAATAACAAGGATTTAATTGCAAATTTATGGATTGGCACTGTGGCACGCTGGGTAATCAGCATCCCATAGGAGCACCAGTTCACCACCCAGCTGTTCCACTCCCAATCCAGCTGCTGCCACTGGCCTGCAAGACGACCTAAGTGCTTGGGTTCCTTCACCCACACGGGAGACCTAGAAGAAGCTCCTGGCTCCCAGCTCTGACCAGCTCAGCTCTGGGTGTTGTGGCCATTTGCAGAATGAACCAGTGGATAGAAGCACTCTCTCCCTTTTCTCTCTCTGTAATCCTGCCTCTGAAATAAATCAACCAAAACCCAATCAGGGCCCGGCGCGGTGGCGCAAGTGGTTAAAGGTCCTCGCCTTGCACACCCGGGATCCCATATGGGCGCCGGTTCTAATCCCGGCAGCCCCGCTTCCCTTCCAGCTCCCTGCCTATGGCCCGGGAAGGCAGTCAAGGGCGGCCCAAAGCTTTGGGGACCTGCACCCGCGTGGGAGACCCGGAAGAGGCTCCTGGCTTCGGATCGGCATAGTATCGGCCCGTTGCGCTCACTTGGGGAGTGAATCATCAGACGGAAGATCTTCCTCTCTGTCTCTCCTCTCTGTACATCCGCCTTTCCAATAAAAAAATAATAAAAATAAATCTTTAAAAAAAAAAACCCAATCAATGTAAACAAGAACAAAGTCATTATACTCTAGAAACTGGAAAGTATTATTGAAATAAACTGAGACAAACTAATACAAAGTTCACGTTCATGGGCTGAAATTTTTGCTAAAAGGGCACTCCACGAAATGAGCTATAAGTTCAGCACAATTTCTTCTAAAATTCCAGTTAATGTCCTTTTAGCAGTTGACAGGATGGTTCAAAAAATCATACAGAAACTCAAAGAATCCAGAATAGTCAAAACAATTTTGAAAAAGGGGAAAGTGAGAGGGCTTATATCCTTAATCTCAAAACTTACTCCAAATTATGTTAATTAACACACTGTGGGACTGGCATAAGGACAAGCATACAGATCAATGACACAGGACTGAGAATCTAGAAATAAACTCAAATACAGCCAACTTTGGGATGCCGAGATCGTGAAGAACGATGTTATCAACAAACGGCGCTGGGAAAGCTACGCAGCCACACACAGAATGACTGAGGGCTGCTTCTGCATGTCGTTCACAAAAGTGTACAGAAAGCACATCAGAGGGGCCAGAGCTGTGGGAGAACCCCTCACCTGTGACAGCAGCTCTCCAGTTCCAGTCCCAGTCCCCCTCTGACTCAGGGTTCCGCTGAGGCACACGTCCAAGTGCTTGTGCCCCTAACACCCGCATATAAGATGCAGATGAGGTGCCAGACTACTGGCTTCAGCCTGACCCAGCCTGGGCCACTATGGCCAAGTTAGGGAGTGAATCAACTTCTCCATTTCTGTCTTTTCCTCCCTGCATGTAACTCGGCTTTTCAAATAAACAAGTAAATCTTTAAAAACACAAAATCTGGGGCCAGCGCTGCGGTGCAGCTAACTAAGGCTGCATCTCTAGTGAGTCTCAGTGGCTCCACTTCCGATCCAGCTCCCTGCCGATGCCCTGGGAAGGCAGCAGAGGAGGGCCCACGTGCCTGGGGTCCTGCACCTGTGGGGGCAACTGGAAGAAGCTCCTTCTTCCTGGATTCAGACCAGCACAGCTCTGGCCATTACAGCCCTTTGGAGAGTGAACCAGCAAATGAAAGATCTCTCTCTGTCTCTCCTCTATAATTATGCTTTTCAAACAAAACAAAACAAAAAACAAATCAGAGATCTAAATCTAAGAGCTTAAAGTATAAAGCTCTTTGAAGAAAACACAGGAATAAATCTCTGTAACCTTAAATAAAGCAAAAATATGTTACAGTCACATTTTGCTTTAACAATCAGGGTATCTTCTGTGAAAAGTGTAGACTACTCTGTCACTGCGCAAACACCACAGCGCACACTTACCCAAAACTAAGTGGTCTCTTGACACCTCAAGAGACCAACTGTATGAGGCAGCTGGCTGCTGGCATAGCTGCTCTGTTTATTTTTTCTTAAGAAGTAGAAGGAATACATTCTAAAATGATAATAAAATGTGTAATCCAGTGGTACAACGATGGACTACTATGTACGTACATAATCTCATGAATGAGCGCAGGTTCTTGGCACCAGCAGCGCCCAGAACACACGTGAACAATGTTCTGCACTACGCGTTACAACAGCATGCAGGGCCATCATTGGCATGAGGCGCAGAAAAGTGGTGCCCTGTCAGGGACGCCATCGGTGGGGAACACACCGGAAGCTGCCCGTGACTGCCCAAAAACAGACTGAGAGGCAGGGGAGGCGTGTGCAGGTCACTCCGGTAACTCATGCACGGAAAGTAACACAAGAAGAGTACTAAGGGCGATTCAGAAAAAGAAAAAAAATACAAATAATGATAAACAAGTAGTAATAGCAGATCTAATTTATTTAAAAAGTTTATTAATATCAAAGGCAAAATTAAAGAGAGAGAGAGGAATCTTCTTTCCATTGATTCATTCCTGCAAATGGCCACAACGGCCTAAGCGGAACCAGGCTGAAGCCAGGAGCCTGGAGCAGTTCTCACATGAGTGCGGTGAATGGAAGATCTCCCTCTCTCCGTCTCTGAAAACCTGACCTGCCACTGGCTGGTTCACTCCCCAAGTGGCCACAACGGCTGGAGCTGAGCCGATCCAAAGCCAGGAGCTAGGAGTTTCCCCAGGTCTACCACATGGGTGCAAGGTCTCAAGGCTTTGGGCCGTCCTCGACTGCTTTCCCAGGCCACAAGCAGGGAGCTGGAAGGGAAGTGGAGCAGCCAGGACATGAATCCGCGCCCATATGGGATCCTGGCACATGCAAGGTAAGGACTTCGGCTGCTAGGCTACTGCACTGGGCCCAGATACTAGGTTTTAAACCAGACCACATTGGCAGTAACATTATATGGAAACAATCTACACATTCAGATTAAAAGGCAAAGACTGACAGCTCAGATTTTTAAATAAGACTTATTTTAAAAGTTGAAAATATTTATTTTACTTAGTTTAAAGGCAGAGTGACACAGAAGGCTGGCTCATTCTCCAAATGGTCACAACAACCAAGACTGGTCCAGATTGAAGCCAGGAATCCAGAACTGCAACTGGATTTCTAACATGAATGGAGGAGACCAAGCAGCTGGTCCATCGTCTGCTTCTTCCCTTGGCACATCAGTAGGGAGGTGGATCAGAATGGACATTCCAATTTGAAGCGGGTGCTATGACACACTATGTCAGTAGCACAGGCGGCGGCTTAACCTGCTGCCAAACATGCCACCCATCCCCCACTCTCAACCCCTGATCGTTTCTAAACAGCAAGATTAAACTATCTGGTATTTACAGGAAGCCTCCTTTTCAAACGGTGAAACCAATTTTAAAATGGACAAATATATTCTACGTCAATATTAATCAAAGGACAGCTAGAGGGGCAGGTGTTGCAGTGCGGTAGGTTAAGTTGCCCATTCAGGACACTTGCAACCCAGATCCATGAGCAGTTCAAGTCCCAGGTCCTGCCAGGCTTTCTTTGCAGGTCCCCACTAAAGCGCACTCTGGGCGGGCGCAGACAACGTTCCAAGCGCACGGCCCCCGTCAGCGACACAGATGATATCTTACTCCTTCTGTGTCACTCTGCCTTTCAAACAGATGAAAACAAAATCAGTCACATTTTCAAATAAACATTAAAAAGGGAAGTTGCAGTAGGCAATTGGTGCAGTGGTTAAAATGCCAGTGGGATGCCCGTGTCACAGCACTGGGGATCCAGGTCCTACTTCGGTCCTGGCCCAGTGTCCTGGCCCAGCTCCAACTGCTGTGGACATCTGGAAGGTGAAACAGCGGGTGGGAGGTCTCTGTGTGTGCCTTTCCACCTTTCAGGTAAATAAATACATATTAAAAAAAAAAAAAAAGCTAGACTGCCTAATGTTAACATCATAAATGGAGAGGAAAAAAACCTAGAATGTGCCACTCACCCTTCATACCTGAGCCTCTCCACCCCAATCACAGCTGCACAGGGGCACGCCTCCCTCTCATTTAATATTATGTGAATAATATTAAAAACAAAACACAAGAACAGTGGGGGAACAAGACAAAAGGTTTTATGCCAATGAATCTGAGAATGTAAGTGAAATAGATGAATTTCTTGAAATAACATATTACCAAACCCCACTGAAGAAAGAAAACCTGAAAACAGCCTAACATAAAGAAAGTCATATTTCTAATTTAAATAAATACATCTCCCAGGGCCCACATAGTGGCTCAATAGACTAGCCTCCTCCCTGCGGCGCCAGTATCCCATGTGGGCATGTCACAGTCCCAGCTGCTCCACTGCCCATCCAGTTCTCTGCTTCTGTCTGGGAAAGCAGCAGAGAATGGCTCAAATCTTTGGAACCCTGTATCCCAGAAGAAGCTCCTGGCTCCCAGCTTCAACTGTTGAGGCCATTTGGGGAACCAGCTGACAGAGAGCTCTGTCTCTCCTCCTTTCTGCCTTTCAAATAAAAATAAATAAATCTCTTTTTTAAAAAAATCTTACCACATAAGCATCATGCCAAAAAAAAAAAGCTTCCCTGGGAAATGTGCCCAGCAGGTAAGGCTGCAACATCAATTCTCCTTACAATCTTCCAGAAAAGTGAAAGGCCAGCGTCACCCTGATCTAAAACCAGACAGACATTGCCAGGAAAATGCAGGCAATATTGTTTATAAACATAAATGCAAGCTCCTTTTAATTTTTACAAATCAAATGTAAAAAAATTTAAAGAATACTGTATCAGGAGGGGACACCATGGCCCAGTGGGTTAAGCTGTTGCCTGGGATACCTGCATTGCTATCCCAGTAGGCTCCAGTCTCTATTTCTGCCTCAGCATCCTGCTAACACACTTGCTAAACATCAGACAACAGCTCAAGGAACTGGGATTCTGCCACCCACAAGGGAGACCTGGATGGAGTTCCTCACTCTGGCTTTGAACTTGGCACAGCTCTGGCTGTGGAGGCTGTTCGGGAAGTGCATAAGAGATGGAAAATCAATAACTCTCTCTGCCCCCACCACTTCATCAGTCTTTCAAGGAAATACACCTTGCTAAAAATCAGAGAAAATTTAAGTTCCACTGGTTAAAACAAATCAATAAATGATAAAAAAAAAAAAACCTATTACGCCATGGTCACAGGGACTCGCCCCAGGAATGCAGGGTTATTTAATGTTCAAACACCAGTCAATCAATAGAGTATGTTATCCATACAAACAGACCTTGCAAAAAGAAACTTTATGTCAAAAACCAGGAGAAGCACTGGATGAAACTGAACATCCACACTGGACAAATACTCTGACAAAACTGGTACAAGAACAGAAATTCTGAAACCTGATACAGGGTGACTTGGGAAAACACACTAACATCCCAGTTGGCAGGACAAGACTAAACGCTTCCCGCAGGACCAAGACAAAGGCAGCCGCAGCAGCGAGACTGTCTACCCCGACTACTTCCCCTCCACAGAGCACATGAAGCCACGCTCCAGAATTAGAACCTGAGGGACAGGTGTCTAGCTGGCAGTCAGCATGTCTATCAATCCACCTAGCTCCCACCTGAGTACCTGGGTTCAATACCCGATTCCAGCTTCCTGCTAACACAGCTCCGGGAGAACCAATGGGGATGCTTCAACTAACTGAGCTCCTGCTGCTCCCACACATGGGGCAGCTGGACCGCACTACCTGCTGCCAGCTCCACACTGGCACTCGTGGACATTGGAGGAAGGAACTAGCCAATGGCAGCCACCTCTTGACTTCTCTGCTTCTCAAATATATACATGTTTAAAAGGAGCGACGGTTTGGCACACGTGGTTAACACGCCACTTTGGAAGTCCAAAGCCCTCATTGGAGAGCCTAGCTTTGGCTCCCAGCTCGGCTTTAACATTCCTGCTAAGGTTCTCCCAGATGGCCCAAAGACTGCGGTCCTTGAGGGACAGATTGAGTTGCAGGTTTCTGACTTCAGCCTGTCCCAATCCCAGTTGAAGATATTTGGGCAGTGAACCAAGGGATGAGAGATCTATTTATCTCTGTTGTCTGCCTCTGAAATCGTTTTAATAAGAATTTACCAGAGGGCCCAGCACGATAGCATAGCGGCTAAAGTCCTCGCCTTAAACGCACCGGGATCCCACATGGTTGTCGATTCTAATCCCGGTGTCCTTGCTTCCCATCCAGCTCCCTGCTTGTGGCCTGGGAAAGCAGTCAAGGACAGCCCAAAGCCTTGGGACCCTGCACCCACATGGGAAACCTGGCAGAGCTCCTGGCTCCTGGCTTTGGATTGGCTCAGCTCCAGCCACTGCAGTCACTTGAGGAGTGAACCATCGGATGGAAAATCTTCCTCTCTGTCTCTCCTCCTCTCTGTATATCTGACTTTGCAATAAAAATAAATAGATCTTAAAAAAAAAAAGATTTTACCAGAAAAGAACAATCGTAAAAGAACTCTAACTCAAAGACTACCAAATAAAAATTATTTCTTTGTAAATCATGTAATTATATATGCTTTAAAAAAAAACCAAAACCTATAAAGATGCCATTAAAACTAACGAATGAAATTAGCAAGGTTTATTTGGGTCATTACAGTCACAAGTTCATCAGTTAAAAAGAAACTATGTGCCCAAATGGACAGGACATTAATTAAGAAAGATTTCTGGGAAGGCGGAGCTTAGAGAAGGCTTTTCTTGAGCAAAAAGGAAAAACATGAAGACAAAGCTCCTACGAAGAGTCGGAAGGAGACTATGGAGAAAAGGCCGAAAGTCAACACCAGGCCAGCCCAGCTCACGGACGGCAGCAGCGGGCCGGTTCGGACACCAGTGTCCCAATGCCACGGCTGACAAAGATGGGGAGATCAAACAGCCAGGAGCAGAACAAGGGACGAGGAGCCATCTGCTAGCCGGCAGAAAAGAAAGGTGCGGAAGGTTGTGGCAATGCTGCTTAGGGCGCTGGAAGGCGCGGGCAACGATGCAGCTGAGCAGAGCCGTCTCCAGCCCCCTTTCTGAGAAGTACGCCGAACGGGCCTTCAGATTCCCAGCTCTAAAATTAGGAGGGTCAAGGAAAACAAGAGAAATGACAGCAAAGTCACACTTCCTACTGCAGTGACTAAGAGCGCACCCTCTCCCGGAGCACGAGCGTTGCTGCAGCGCTGAGCCCTGGCGCTGGCCGGTTCAGGAAGCCCAGGCGGACGCGAGGCACTGAGGCCCACGCACGAGCCACGGGAGGGTGGAGGGTTCTCTTTGTCAAGTCCTCAAAACAGCTCTCACTGGACTGAAATGTGTTGCATTTTGCATCTTTCGTTCTCTTGTTTTTGTAGCTTGTACAAAGAGCCTTTTCAGAGTGGTTTGTGTTTTGTCTACTTTCTTGGTAGACAAATAGAAAAAAGGAACTATTTTCCCGTCTGAGCCCATCTTTCTGCAGCAGGCTGGGACTGCAGGGCACATGCAGATTTCCTCCTACGAGCCCACTGGCTCACCTGCCTGAGGAAAGAAGGAATCAGAAATGATTGTAACAAATCGTAAAATACAACACACTAGTGTAAAAATATAAAAGTTTTATAGTGGGAAAAAAGTTGACAAAAAAAGTAGAAGAGACCATTTTAAAATCTGTTGTCCAAGTCCACCCAACAGGAAAGATTCCGTACAAAGAAGCACCGTGGCGATCCCCCCGGCTTGGCACCTTCCACCAAAGGACACACTGAGCAACGTTCCCAGGAGGAAACCCACTCTCACGGGCAGCAGTGTCACTCTCGCCCACCAATCTCCACCCCCTCCGCAGCCTGGGACCCAGCTGCAGCTCCAGACATCGCCCTCCAGGCGACGACCAGCAGGTCTGGGCCACTTCCACCTTCTGAGGCTCCTGGCTTTCTATTCAACCACTGCCAGCTCAGTGACAAACTGCAAACCCAGAGATAAGGAGAGACTTCCAAGCCATAGGAATGGCTTTCCCAGGACAGACTCAGACCTTCCTGGGAAGCTCATCTCACATCCTGCCTCGGGTGATCTAGAGGTCACTGCCTTCTAGGCTCCTGCAGATAAGCTGCAGTGAGTCACCACTTCTAATTCCACCTGACATGCTCTGCATGCTTATTACTCAAGCGAGCCTATTAACTACAAGTGACAGGTACCGCTAGGTGATGATCTCCTCTGAATGGTACTTTATATATCTTTATGAATTAAAATATACTAAATCAGCTGATTGTTTCTAAAGTCACTGCCATTGTTAAACTGCAGTGTAGCCCAAGAGCCTGAATCTGGCATGTCGTGGCTCACCGGGGGTCAGCTGCTGGCCTTGAACCTCATCAGTGGACACACAGACGGCTCTGCTCATCCTCATGCAGCCGTGCAAGGCCGTTCCCTCTGCCTGGAGCGCTCCTTGTCGCTGTCGGCCTCCAACCGGCCCCAGCCACACTCATCCTCACCCCATCACTCTTATTATGCCAAGGGCACCCATCCCTCTTCAGGAGCACTCTGCCCACTTGGTTGTTCACTTCTTGGGAACTAAGATCTCTTCATGCCACTGCTGCAGTCCTGGCTTCCTGCACGGCAGTCAGCTCCCAGTCTGAACTCAAATATTCAGGGAATCACACACACACTTTTTTATATAAACAGTTAAGTTTATTTAAAAGGCAGAGTTGCAGAGGAAGAGGGAGAAAGGAAGGGAGGGGGAGGGAGAGGGAGCGAGCGTTCTGCCATTCACTGGCTCACTTCCCAAGACTACAATGGCCAGGCTGGGGCCATATGGAAGCCACGAGCTCTGAGTATCATCCAGGTCTCCAATGTGGCTGCAGGGACTCAGGCGCCTGGGCCATCCTCCACTGCTTTCCCATACATGTTAGACCAGAAGTGAAGCAGCCAGGAATTAAACCGGCACACATAAGGAGTGTTAGTCTTATAGGCTGCAGCTTAATCTTTTATTCCACAGCGCCCACCAATGCTACACTTTTAAAGGAATGACCTCTTTCATTTCTACCAATAAAAATTAACAGGACAGCACTGGAGCCAGCACTGAAGGGTACCACTGCTTCCCTTCTGACCCAGCTACCTGCCCTTATGTCCAGGAGATCACCAGATGATGGTTCTAGTGCTTGGGTTCCTGCCACCCACATGGGAGACTCGGATGGAGCGCAAGGCTTCTTGCTTTGATCTGACCTAGCCCTGGTAGCTGTGGCCATACAGGAAGTTAATCATGCACTGAAGTTCTCTCTCTCTCTGCCTTTCAAATAAATAAATAGAATATCTTTAAAATAAGATACTCATTAAAATTCACAAAATACAATTTTCAGACCCTGCGCCACTACCTGCGGGTGGAGGAGTGGGGGTGTTCGGTCGCGGGGCTTGGGTAAAGGAGCCCTCAGCAGTGTGGCAGCTGCTGAAGGTACAGGAGACAGGTCAGACTCAATGCTTGGGACTCTGGCCATGACCACTGCTGCCACGTGGTAAACGAGTCCTGGGCTTCTGTATGTATTTGCTGCCCAGGGACATCCATGGAGAAGGCCAACGTGCGTGTAGCTGAGGAATGAATCCTATGTGACTCCCAGCGACAGGGTCACTGAGCTTGCAGGCAAGTGTGGGGACTGAGACCTGGTAGTTTGGAGAGGAGAGTCCATAAGATCTGTTTCGGTCAGACTCATTGACCAGCCCACGTGTGAGCACTGAGACGGGCTGCTAGCGGACATCACTGACTGCCAGAAGAGGGGACGGGCCACACTATGCAGGGTCATGACATACGGGCGCAGACTTGTATCCTGGCTACTCTACTTCTCATCTGGCTCCCTGCTTGTGGCCTGGAAAAGCAGTGGGGGATGGCCCCAAAGCCTTGGGACCCTGTATCATGTGGGAAACCTGAAAGAAGCTTCTAGCTTCAGATCAGCTAGATGACAGCTGTTGTGGTCATTTGGGGAGTGAATCAGCAAATGGAAGATCTTTCTGTGTCTCCTTCTGTCTGCAAATCGGCCTTTCCAACAAAAAATAGATAAATCTTACAAAATATAGTTTTTATTATTATCTGAAAGAAATAAAGAGCTTCCATTTGCCCAATCACGCCTCAAAGTGCCCACCGTAACTTGTGGTTCAAAGGCAAGCCCAGGGGGTTAACCAGATCTCCCACGTGAGTGGCAGTGCCCAGCTGTTTGTGCCAGCACTGCCATCTTCGAGGGTCCACATTGGCAGGAAGCTGCTGTCACGTGCCTGGGCCGGGAACTGAACCAGGCTACTCCGATGTGGGTCACGGTGTCCTAACCAGCACCTTAACTGGCAGCCAAAGCAGGAACAAAGCAAAAATATTTTTATCCTTGAACCTACTTTCTAGCGTGAGAAACACAATATGCAAATTGAACAATCATTCTATAACGAGTGCATTCAGGTGCCCCCCCGTGTTTACATTCAGGTGCCCCTCGTGTTTACATTCAGGTGCCCCCCGTGTTTACATTCAGGTGCCCCCCGTGTTTACATTCAGGTGCCCCCGTGTTTACAGAGAGTGTATCTCCCTATCTGGGGCGGGGTGGATGGAAAGTCAGTGAGGTAGAAACCTACAAACTGAGCTCTGGGGACAGGAAGGCTTAGGCCAAGCAGGGACGGAGGGTGTGGTCCAGGCCGGGGGAACGGGGTGAGGACTCCAACGAGAGAGGGAACGCCTGAGGAATGCAGTGGCAGAGATGGGGTGGCAGGGCCCTCACCAGGCACTCCATGAACAAGGACGCAGCTGCTTCTCACAGTGAGACAAAACAAAGTCTTTCGGCTCGTGTGCTCAGATTTACAACTGCTTGTAAGTAAACATTTCTGTATGCCATGCAAATCATTCATGTGAAAGTTTCAGTCATTTTCTGAAATGAGGAATTTCCTATTTGCAGAAGAGAAAGTCCAGGCTCTGCATTGCTAACTTACATGCTCTGGGCTATTTGCTCAACTAACGCCTGAGTGCCTCCAGCACACAGGCCTGGTAAGACACTGCTGCAAGATGTGAAGGGGCACGTCAACAGTCCTCCGGAAAACACACAGAAGCAGCACGTGGCACAGCAGCAAAGACACCGTTCTGGTTCCGCCTCCAACCCTGGCCTCCTGTTAATGTGCTCCTGGGAAGCCCGCACGACGCCTCAAGCAAGCACAGGGTCTCTGCCATGCATGTGGGGGCCCCAGGATGAGTTCAAGGCTTCCAGTTTCAGAGTCTGGCCCAGTTCCAACTGCTGCAGGTATCTGGGGAACAGACCAGCAGATAGGAGATCTCCCAACACAGACACAGAGTACCTCCACCTCTCCTTTCAAATCAATTTAAAACAAAATGTTTTAAAACTTAAACAAATTTTTTGAAAGATTTATTTTTATTGGAAGGGCAGATTTACAGAGAGAAGGAGAGACAGAGAGAAAGATCTTCCCTCTGCTGGTTCATTCCCCAAATGACACAATGGTCAGACCTGAGACAATCTAAAGCCAGGAGCCAGCAGCCAGGAGCCAGGAGCCAGCAGCCAGGAGCCAGGAGCCAGCAGCCAGGAACCAGGAGCCAGGAGCCAGGAGCCAGGAGCCAGCAGCCAGGAGCCAGGAGCCAGGAGCTTTTTCTGAGTTTTCCACACAGGTGCAGAGTCTCAAACCCTTGGGCCATCCTCCACTGCCCTTCCAGGTCACAGCAGGGCATTGGATGGCAAATGGAGCAGCCAGGACACAAACTGATGTCCATATGGGATGCCGGTGCTTGTAGGCAGAGGGTTAGGGCAGTTGGGCCATTGTGTCGGCCCCAAGAGTTCTACTTCTGAAGCTTCCTTTAGAGCCAGTTCACAAACCATAAAAGAAAATGAATCACATTAAACACTAGCTTCATTTTTGCCCCTCCCCTTGCAAAAATACTATCTAAAACAAAGTTCTGTTTATTCACTTGCTTGTTTTTATTTGTTTGAAAGGGGAAAGAGACAATATTCTATCTGGTAATTTACTCCTCAAATACCTGCCACAGTGTGGCTGAGCCACGCGGGCACCAGGAGCGCAGGTGGAGCCAAAGCCCTCTTCCCAGGGTGGAAGCAGCGAGAAACCCTGACAATGGGATTCCAGCATCCCGAGCAGCATCTTAACTGCTGGGTTAAAAGGCCGTCCCAAACAACTGTTTTTAAAAAGCAAATGTACAAATAAATAAATAAAATATACTACAAATACCCTAAGTTATTATACATCAAATGCCAAAAGTTGTATATGTAAACTAAACCAACAGTGGCATGGAGAGAGGTTACGCGTGAATCTACTTGCAGGGGGTGAAGCTACACCGCGGGGAAGACAATCAAAAACATCCCCCAGCTGCTCTTTCCCAACAATCCATGAGGGGAGCAAGATGGCGGCACAGGGTACAGACACGTTTGACATGACGGAGATTCTTTAGACCGGCTGAAGTACAAGAAGCAGATTACAGGGGGAAAGACAGGGGCCAGGCAGCAGGCAGGGGGTACCTGGACACCCTCCTGGACACCTGCTGGACACAGGGAAGTGGCGGGGGCGGCAGAGCAGTGCAGCAGTGGGCAGAAAAACCCACCAGCAGTCGGCGAGTGGCAACTGACTCCGGTGATCCAGGCTCCAGCAGTCCAGGCTCCGGGACTCATTTCCAGCACCAGCCAGACATCCAGCAGTGGCCTCCGCTCAGCTCTTGTGACAGCCAAGTGGGAGCCTGGGTCCGTGTGGGAGCTTAGGAGGCGAGCGCACTATGGGACCTGCCAATCGCACTGGGTGATTTGGGCCAGCCACAGGCGGACAAGAACATTCCCCAGGAGCTCTTTCCTAACAATGCATGACCAAAGGGCCCAGCATGATGGCTCAACTTGTTAGTCCTCTACCTGCAAGTGCCAGCATCCTAAATGGGCACTGGTTCGTGTCCTGGCTGCTCAACTTCCCATCCATCTCCCTGGTCACAGCCTGGGAAAATAGTAGAGGATAGCTCAAAGCCTTGGGACCCTGCACCCACGTGGGAGACACAAAAGAAGCTCCTGGCCCTTGGCTTCGGATCAGCTCAGCTTCAGCTATTCTGAGCATTTGGGGAGGGAACCAACACATAGATCTTTTTCTCTGTCTCTCCTTTTCTCAGTAAGGCTGCATTTCCAATAAAAATAAACAAATTGGGCCCGGCAGCGTGGCCTAGTGGCTAAAAGTCCTCTCCTTGAACGCACCAGGATCCCATATGGGCGCCGGTTCTAATCCCAGCAGCTCCACTTCCCATCTAGCTCCCTGCTTGTGGTGTGGGAAAGCAGTCGAGGATGGCCCAAAGTCTTGGGACCCTACACCAGTGTGGGATACTTCGGACCGGCATAGCACTGGCTGTTGCACTCACTTGGAGAGTGAATCATCGGACAGAAGATCTTCCTCTCTGTCTCTCCTCCTCTCTGTATATCTGACTTTCCAATAAATAAATAATTTTTTTAAAAAAACTATATCTATATCTATCTATCTGGATAGACAGACAGACAGATCATGACCTAAGTCCTCCAAGGCCCTCCATTCAGGTTTCTAACTGGAAAGGTAAAATAGCACATAGAAAAAACCAAAATACTAGGTAGTATATTCATTTATTCAGACTACTTATGGACAGTCCACTGCAGGACAGGGCAGGGACTCTGTTACGGTGCAGAGATGGGTGAAGTAAAGGCCCACCTCCAGGAAACTCGAGGCTTCCTGGGAGGCAGAAAACACACATACACATGCTCAGCAGGTGCAGCCACATAAGAACCCTTGCAGTTGCAAGTGGCATGGGTTCTAACTGGTTCTTACTGGTCAATGACCATGCCTTATCAGTTATAAAATATCTTAGTGTTACAATACAGTTGAAAAATACTATAAATAATTATTGAAAGGACAGTGAAGCAAAAAAAAAAAAAATGTAATTTAAAATGGTTTCACTGGGTTGGTGACCCAAGCAACCCCTTACAGATGCCAATTTGAGTCCTGGCAACTCCACTTTGGATCCAGCTCCCTGCTGATGTGCCGGGGAAAGTTGCAGAAAATGATCAAACAGTTGGGAGCCTGTCACCCACGTGGGAGACCCAGAAGCAGCTCATGACTCCTGACTTCAACCAGGTCCAGCCCTGACCACTGTCGCCATTTAGGGAGTGAAATTAACAAACTGAAGACCTCTTGTTCCTCTGCCTCTCCCCCCTCAGCACCTTAGCCTTTCAAACAAATAAATCCCACTCCCCAAAAAGCAAAAGAAAAGGTCTCTAAGACATGGAAAGAACTTAAGTTTAGGGACGGTGTTGGGTTCCCCTAGATTTTTCTGCAAGCTAAGCATATTTTGCATGACAAAGTTATTTTTAAGCAAGATAACTAGTTATTAAGAGGCCCATGGCTGTAACTACCACACTGAGGGAGTGGGTTAGAACTGTGCAGCCAGCATAGTAGCTACTTGCTGCTACTGCCGCCAGCACCTGAAATGTGGTTAGCCTGAGCTGGGATGGGACACGGGGAAAACACACTCTACACACTGAAGGTTTAGCGTGAAAAAGAAAAAAAAAAAGTAAGCATCTCAGAAATTTTTCTAACCAGTTACAATTTTTATTTATTTCAACATGGCTTCTGTCCTGAGTCAAAAGTCCACGCCCTAATTGTATCTTAATTGTATTATGGGGTAGGCTGAAGTAAATAAAATGTTTAAAAGATCAACTTAATCTCTCTTTTTACTTCTTTAATGTAGCATGAGGCACTTTCCCAAGCTGCATCTGCGGCTGGCGCTGGCAGTCCGCTTCCTGCGCTAGCCCGGAGAGCTTAACGTGACAAGCTGAGCTGAAACTTAGAAAACCGAGGTAGCTTTTCAGAGGTCAGTGCCTGTGGTGGATTCAGGAGGGAGCAGTAAACACAAACAAAGCACTGATTCAGAAGATTAGCGCAGGGGGATCAGCAGGGGCGAGCCACTAAAGGCAGAGACTGCAAAGGTCAGAGGGCATGCGGGCTGAGCTGGCGGGAGAGCATCCACCATGCTGGGCTAGGCAGAAAGAGGAGGAGCAGAACCAGCAGGCTGGGATGGGGAAGCCTTACAGCTGCAAGCACGCCCCCTCCCCTGCCGGGAGAACCAAGGCGGCCGAAGGCCCGGGGGCTCGGCAAGCTGGCTCCGACTCAGGCTTAGCCACAAGGATTCCGAGGCGGAGGCACAGTCAGCTCACAAGAACGGCATGGCTGTCCTCCTCAGCACCTTCAATCCATCTCCAGGTGGCAGGGGCTCTAGAGTGGAGTAAGTCGGGCGAGTGCTCCGAGGCTACACCAACACCAGGCAGAGCCCTAACACAGCCAGCAATGCTGCCTGGGGTCTTTGGGACAGTGGACACGCTGGGGCCGCAGGAACAGCAGCAGCCCGAATGACATACTCTTGTTAGAGTCACGCAGACGGACAGCACCTCTGGGAGACCTGAGGGTGGGAACGGGAAGGGGACCTGAGACTGGGCGCATGATGACCACAGCCGAGCAGGCCAAGGACAGAACAAGCCAGAGAGCAGCACGCACAAACCCTCAAGGCTGGAACGGGCCAGGGTAACGGGAAGAACTGACAGCAGGACTTTGTGGTCCAAAGGACAGAAAGCAGGATGAATCTTAACCTTTCATTTTTATTTAAAAGGCAAAGAGCGACAGAGATATAGAGATATCTTCCTTCAGCTGGCTCGCTCCCCCAAATGCCTACAATAGCCAACTGGACTGTGTCCAAAGCCAGAGTCAGGAATTCAACGCAGGCAGGTATCCCACGGGGTGGCCTGAGCCCAAGGACTTGAACCGTCACCTGCTACCACATTTCCCAGGGTGCGCATGAGCAGGAAGCCGGGTCAGGAGCTGAGCCAGGACTGCAGGCCAAGGACGCCCGTGTGGAATGCAGCTGCAGCAAGCAGATGGGTTTTAAAAGAGGTGAGAATGCGGTTGGAGAGGAAAGCAGTGTCTCAGAGGGTAACAACTATGACCCCACACCTGCCTGAATGCAACGGGAAGTTAGCAAAGTGGCGAGATCCAAAGTTTTAAGTATTTGCAGTGGATTAAGCTGCCCTCGTGACAGGGCATCTCACAGGGGTGCCAGTTTGAGCCTGGCTGCTCCATTTCCAGTTCAGCTCCCTGCTAACACTTCTGGAAAAGCAGTGCAAGATGGTTAACATGCCTGAGCCCCTGTCACCCATGTCGGAGACCCGAAGGGAGTTCCAGGCTTCTGGACTCGGCCTGGCACAGCTCTGGCTGTTGCAGCCTTTTGCGGAATGAACCAAGAAACAGATCAATCTCTCTCTGTAACTCTGTCTTTCAAATAAATAAGTAAGTCTTAATAAATACAATGAAGATGCAGGGGTGGAAAAGTTCCTTCCAGAAAGCAAGATGCTGTTCTGAAACAAGGAAGAGTGATCTGGCATGAGATGCTGGTTACAATACACAAAGAGCATAAAAGCAAAACCCAGCGTCACAAAGAGCCCGAGATGGGTGCTTAGTGTCCACTTGTCCATGGAAACAATGATGCCCAGCAAGGTCAATGCGAGGGGCGGCCACTGTGCAGGCATCCCGGAGAGAATGCTGGGGTGTGTCCAGCCCCCTGCTCATGCCCTGGGGAGCAGCAAACGACGGTTCAAGGACTTGAGCCCGTCACCTAGGCAGAAGATCCAAATGGGGTGCATGGCTCCTGGCTTCCACCAAGCCCATTTTGTGGGGTGAACCAGTGGATACAAGATCTCTCTGTGCGCCACTCTGCATTCAAAATAAGTAAATGGGGGTGGGAGTTGTAATGCTGGTCACAGTGACAGATCTGTTCTATACACTTACGTTGGCAGGGGTTGCTCGGAAAGTCCAGGGACTGAACACACAGTCACATAAAGCCAATGTTGCTACAAACGTCAAACTCTGCTGCAACGGAATCCGTGAAGGGAAGGGATGAAGTCAAAAGGACATAAACAAAACAGAATGAAGAGACAGAGAGGGAAATTCAACCATTAGGTAACCGGCCAGCTTGGAAAACCTTCGGTGAGTGGTGAGCGGGGAGCTGGGTTTGCAAAAGCTCAAAGGACTGAGCAGTGAAGGACAAAGCTGCTGTCATCAGTGTCCTCACAGTGACTCCAACAGGATGGCAGCACTGGGCTTCAGCAATCCCAACAACTGTGCAAGACTCAGCGGCCACTGCAGTGTTTACTCAGATCACACATCCTGCACACCAGCTATTCACCTGTGTGTGTGTGTAGAGAGAGAAAGGGGTTGGGGCCCAGTGCAATAGCCTAGCAGTTAAAGTCCTCATCTTGAACACACCTGGATCCCATATGGGCGCCGGTTCTAATCCTGGCAGCCCCGCTTCCCATCCAGTTCCCTGCCTGTGGCCTGGGAATGCAGTCGAGGACAGTTCAAAGCCTTGGGACTCTGTACCCACGTGGGAGACCCAGAGGAGCTCCTGGCTCCTGGCTTCAGATTGGCTCAGCTCCAGCTGTTGCAGCCACTTGGGGAGTGAATCACCAGACGGAAGATCTTCCTTTCTGTCTCTCCTCCTCTCTGTATATCTGCCTTTCCAATAAAAAGAAATAAATCTTTTTTAAAAAAAGAAGAAAAGAAAATGGTTTACTTCTTTTTATTGGAAAGGTAGATTTTCAGAGGAGAAACAAAGATCTTCCATCTGCTGGGGTTCACTCCTCCAATGCTGGGGCTGGGCACATCTGAAGCCAGGAGCTTCTTCCAGGTCTCCCACACGGTGCAGAGCCCCAAGGCTTTGGGCTGTCCTCCACAGAGAGGGAGTTGGACTGAAAGTAGAGCAGTTGGATACCAACTGCACCCATATGGGATGTTGGCACTTGTAGGCAGGGCACTAGTGTATTGAGCCACCAGACCAGCCCCCAGCCATCTGCTTTCTGTCCCATTGTTAGAACTGTGTAACTCAGTTGCACGCTATAAAACGAACTTAAAGGGGCCCGGCGCCGTGGCGCAAGTGGTTAAAGGTCCTCGCCTAGCACGCCCCGGGATCCCATATGGGCGCTGGTTCTAATCCCGGCAGCCCCGCTTCCCTTCCAGCTTCCTGCCTGTGGCCCGGGAAAGCAGTCGAGTACGGCCCAAAGCTTTGGGACCCTGCACCCGCGTGGGAGACCCGGAAGAGGCTCCTGGCTTCGGATCGGCATAGCATCAGCCGTTGCGCTCACTTGGGGAGTGAATCATCAGACGGAGGATCTTCCTCTCTGTCTCTCCTCTCTGTATATCCGCCTTTCCAATAAAAACATAATAAAAATAAATCTTTAAAAAAAAAAAAGGGGCCCGGCGCGGTGGCGCAAGTGGTTAAAGGTCCTCGCCTTGCACGCCCGGGATCCCATATGGGCGCCGGTTCTAATCCCGGCAGCCCCGCTTCCCTTCCAGCTCCCTGCCTGTGGCCTGGGAAAGCAGTCGAGGACAGCCCAAAGCTTTGGGAACCTGCACCCGCGTGGGAGACCCGGAAGAGGCTCCTGGCTTCGGATCGGCATAGTATCGGCCCGTTGCGCTCACTTGGGGAGTGAATCATCGGCCGGAAGATCTTCCTCTCTGTCTCTCCTCTCTGTATATCCGCCTTTCCAATGAAAGAATAATAAAAATAAATCTTTAAAAAAAAAATAAAAAAAAAAAGAACTTAAAGTTCTTAGAGTCTGCTTTTTAGAAGCAACATTTGCTGTGTCACTATTACATGCTAAGTACCACACCAGAAACAAAAATGAGTAATACTTAGGGCCAGTGCTGTGGCACAGTAGGATAAGTCTCCATCTGCAGAGATGGCATCCCATATGCACACTGGATTGAACCCCAGCTGCTCCACTTCAGAAATGAGCAGCAAGTTCTTATGTGCGACGTGAGCAGCGTGTTTGCAGTGACATTCTCCCTTCCCTGTCCCTTCGGTTTTTGAGCATTCTCTGCATCATCCAGGAGGCTGAATGAAGTCAGACTTGAGGATGAATCTGTCTCCAACTTCTTAGCTGGTGGCCCTTAGAGAGTCTTTTCCTTAACTACAGAGCAACAATGACACCCACATTATACATTAGTGGAAAAAATGTACCAAAGACAGCATGTAAGCATGCAACAAATGCCAGCTAACATTGTTACTACCATTTCAACAAATGGTATTCTTCTGACTTTTTTAAGATTTTTTTTTAATTGGAAAGTCAGATATACAGAGAGGAGAAAGAGAGAAAGTTCTGTCCACTGGTTCACTCCCCAAGTGGCCACAACGGCCAGAGCCAAGCTGATTTGAAGCCAGGAACCAGGAGCTTCCTCCGGGTCTCCTGCATGGGTGCAGGATCCCAAGGCCTTGGGCCATTCTCAACTGCTTTTCCAGGCCACAAGCAGGAAGCTGGATGAGAAGCGAGGCCACTGGGACACGAACCAGCACCCACATAGGATCCCGGCACACGCAAGGCGAGGAGCCTAGCTGCTAGGCTACCATACCGCAATGGGCCCGACTCTTCTGATTTTAAAACACTGTTCAATGTTTCCATTTGAAGGAGAGGGGAAAACAAAGCAAAACAAAACCTTTTCTCAAGAGCATGAAATTTACATGTTTCCACAAAAAGCAGCTTGGCTGGGCCACTGCTTCTAACACCCCTGCGCCCAGAGTGCGGGTATGGGGTTCGGCATGTGTGCTCAGTTGGCTGTTCCTCCCCTTCAAGCACCGGGATCCCATACAGGTGTCCTGGCTGCTCCACTTCCCATCCAGCTCCTTGCTTGTGGCCTGGGAAAGCAGCAGAGGATGGCCCAAAGCCTTGGGACCCTGCACCCAATCGGAAGAAGCTCATGGCTCCTGGCTTTGAATAGGCTCAGCCCGGCCACTGCAGCCACTTGGGAAATGAACCTGCAGGTAGAAGACACTTCTCTATGTGTTTCCTTCTCTCTGTAAATCTACCTTCCCAATGAAAATAAATAAATCTTGAAAGAAAGAAAGGCAAGAGAAGAAAAGAGAAAAGAAAAGAAAAGAAAAGAAAGAAAGAAGGAAAGAAAGAAAGAAAGAAAGAAAGAAAGAAAGAAAGAAAAGAAAAGAAAAGAAAGAAAGAAAGGAAGAAAGAAAGAAAGAAAGAAAGAAAGAAAGAAAGAAAGAAAGAAAGAAAGAAAGAAAGAAAGAAAGAAAGAAAGAAAGAAAGGAAGAAAGGAAGGAAGGAAGGAAGGAAGGAAGGAGAGCGTGCAGGTTTAAGTCTGGGTTGCTCCACCTCTGACCAGCTGCCTGCCAACGTGCGTGAGAAGGAACCGACAATGACCAGTGTCTGGGACCTTGCTACCTCTGCGAGAAGCTCACAGCTCCCCGCTTCAGCCTGGCCCATCTCTGGCCTCTGTGACCATTGGAGGAGTAAGCCAGCAGATAAACAAGTTTTCAAGGTAAATAATAAATAATTAAATAATTCTTAAACAGAAAGGGAGAAGGAAGAGGAGGAGAAGGAAGAGCAGAGGAGCAGGACCATAACTGTGGCAGAGCAGGTCAAGCTGCCGCTGACAATACACCAGCGGCTATATGGCTGCTCCACTTGTGATCCAGCTCCCGACCAATGCACCGGAAAGCAGCAAAGATGGCTGAGTACTTGGGCCTCTGCACCTACATGGGAGACCTGAAAGAAATTCTAGCTTTGGGCTGGCCCAGCCCTGGCCATTGCAGCCATTTGAGGAGTAAGCCGGTATGTACAAGTTTTCTCTCTCTAACCCTTTGAAGTAAATAAATCATTTAAGAAAAAAGAGAGGAGAAAGAGAAATCTGTCATTGCAGCACGTGGGTTAAGCTGCCACTTGCAACACCTACCGCTGTAAGCTCATGTTTTAGATAGTTCCTGGTTTCAGGCCAGCTCCAGTTGCTTCGCAAATGAACCAAGGAATAGAAGATCTTTCTCAGTCTCTCCTTCTCTGTCATTCTCCTTTTCCAATGAAAACAAGTGTATATACATATATACATATATGATAATTTTTTATTCATCTGGAAGGCAAGTTTACAAAGGGAAAAGGAGAGACGGAGATATCTTCGCCTACTGGTTCAGTCCCCAAAGGCTGGGCCAGGCCAGAGTCAGGAGCCTGGAGCGGCCCACGTGCTTAGGGCATCCTCTGCTTCCTCGCGGCACAAAGGGAGGCAGCAGGACTCGAATCGAGATGTGTAATTGATGTTGGTGACATACGCCAAGGCTACAACACAGCAGCCCTACTCTGTGTGTGTGTGCGCACACGTGTATATAAAGTAAAAGCAGCTTGGCAATTTCTCACATCTGAGTCCTATCAGAAATTCCTTCACACAAAATACTGCTATTTGAGACAAGCACAGCAAGCTGGTCAGGCCTGGGCAGCCCTTATGGCTGGAGGGCTGAGCCGCAGCCTGGGACAGCAGTGGCCCTGCATGTTCCTTCAGTCTGGAAGACCTGAGATGAGCGCTCAGGTACCGGGCCCCCGCCACCCGTGCGGGACACCTGACCGCAGTTTCCAGCTCCTGGCTGCAGGCTGGCCCAGCCCTGGATTGCTGGGAGCTTTGGGGGCATAACCGGTGGGTGTAAGAACTCTCTCTTCCTGGCTCTGTCCCTCTGCCTTTTAAATAAATAAGTAAACTTCTGCAGAAAGGCCGAGAAGCAAGGCTGTGGCAAGCCAGCGTGATGCTGGTTTGTGCTGCCTTGCGGTTGTGGGGACACTCGACCTTCCTATGCTCACACGCTTGGCACTGCCTGCCCGCCACGATGCCACACATCGCAGAGGTGCGACACAACTTGCTAACAGTCCTGTACTTCAGGAGGTGTGCAACAACAGCGCCCCGAGTCACAGTTTCAAAAGGCCCAGCCGCCACACGCTTCACCACCGGCAACAGGCTCCCGAAAGTTCCCACGGCAAATACTCTCCGATTTTTTCACGCAGCGCTAAGCCTTAGCTACACCTGCCTTCTCCGTGACAATATTTGTCCATGGACTGCTGAGTTCTAAATCAGCCTAAAGACACGCGAGAAGAGGGGTCCCCCCCTCCCTGAACCTCCTCTCCTGGGTGGCCACTATATAACATTCCAAGGGGCTCGGACACCGAGTCACTTCGGGGCTCAGAACTTCTTCCCGTTTGAAACAGCGCCAGGCCGAGGAGGTGGTCCACACTTCCCAGCCCCTCACTCCCGGGGAGGCCTGAGGCGGTTCCGGCCCGGGGCCAGCCGAGGTGGTCGCAGGCGGGGACCCCCGCGAGGAAGGCCAGGACAGCGACTCGCGCGCGCGGGCCTCCCTCTCCGAGGCGACGGGCAGCGACCTCGCCGGGGCTGGCCCACCCGGAAGCCCTCCCCGAGCTCCCACCTGCCGTGACGCGTCCGGGAGGGCGCGCGGCCCTGCCCGTCCCTCGCCTCCAAGCCCGCCTCGGCTGCTCACGCCCCCTGCCCTGCCCTGGCCGGCCCGGCGCGCGCCCCGTCGCGTCGTCGCGCCCCAGCTCGCCCGCTCCCGGGCCGCGCAGCTGGGACCGGACGGCGGCCGGGCGGGCGGGGGAGGGGAAGGACGCAGTCCTCACTCACCGGGCGAGACGCGCCGGCTCCGAGTGCGCGGCGTTCCGCTGAGGCGAGGCGAGGCGCGCGGTCCCCCTCCGCTTCTCCGCGGTCTCCCGGGCGAGGGGCGACGGCGTAGGCGAGCTGAGGGAGACGTGGGAGGTGCTTCACCTCTCGGAAGCACGGGGACCCCAGAAACTAAAAACAAAATAAACAAACTTTCCCCTCCGCCTCCCTCCCCCAAAACCACAACACAAACACTCGGGGGGCCCGCCCAGACTCCCATGCCATTGGCCGCGGGGAGTATGCTCCCAGCGCTCACTGGCTGGCTTTTGTGCCCGTCAAGGTGTCGTTCCGCCCTTCCAAGTCCTCGCCGCTGCCGTCGCGCCTCATTGGCCAAGTGCTTCCCGTTGGACGAGCTGGGATTGGCTGAGCGGCCTGCGCCAATCATAGCGGGGACACACCCCCTCGGCATCCCAGAGGCCGCTTCCTCGGCCGCGGACCCAGAGAAGCGCAGGGGAAACTAGAGCATGATGGCGGCCGGGCTGGTTTGGCACAACCATCGTCTTTCTCCTTTTTTTGAGCTCATGAGTGCCTCGCCCCGGCGCCGTTTCCTCTGAGGGCCTCTCTCTATCCACTACTGCCTAATAACGGAATCTAGTCGTGCCTGCTGCTTCGTTTATCCCTACCGAAGTGCTGAGTGTGGACTGGGGGCGCCTCATTGGCTGAGTGGGATGTCACTCCCAAACCAACGCTGTAACCGATTGGCGCAGTGGCAAGAGAGCCCGGTCGGCAACAAGGGCTAAAGCCATTGGTTTGACCCCACTGAGTTGTCTCGGGGGACGGCATTGGGCACCCCGGGATTCGCTGTGCGGTGGATTGTTTACCTAGGGGAGTTAGATTGTGGGGGCCCTTGAGCGAGAGTGACGATGGCCGTCGTCCTCCGTCACGAGCCTGTGTGTTCCAGAAGAGGAGACGAAGGCTGAGGAAGTTTGGGGGTGAGGGAGGTGTCATTGCCCCCAAGGTCACCCGGAGGTTTGGTGCCCGCAGCCGGGAGTCCTTAGGTCCGAGTTCTCCCAGGGCACCCCTCACTCAGAGTCGAACCCGTCTGCTCTTGCAGGGAACCCGGGTCCCTGCTGGGCCTGCGTTTCTGCGAGGACTATTGTTGGAGACTTTCCCTGTGGTACCCCTGACGCCCCAGGCCGCTTCCGTACAGCCATAACACCCCCCCCCCTTTTCTTTTTTTGAGAGTGTGCCCCAGAGGGCTTGGAGACAGCCTCAAGAGAGATCAACAGTGAATCACCTTAGAAATAAAAAATTTATTGCGTGCAAATGGAAGAGCCCTTCAGCTCCTGGCAAGCTGCCAGCGTGCCTGACCCTGAACACGGTGTGAGCTTCGGGCTCCGGGCCACCGGGTTCCTTCACCGGGTTTCTTCTCACAGAGGTGAATCCACAGTTGAGTCCAGCCAGCCCAGGAGGCTTTAGAACCCACAGCTGGAACAGGAGCCCCCGGAGCCTGTAGGACCAGCAGTGTCTTCCAGAACAGAACACAGCATTCTAGCTCCACCTCTTTCGCTTCCCCTCGGGGATCCTTCATCCCGCATCTCCATCCCCTGCAGCTTCTGTAGGATGGCCACCCTCCCTACACTTCCCCAGCCAAGCTGTTGTGTAATCTCTTCGGAGCTGCTTTGGTAACAAAACAACCACTGTAAGCCCACAATCATATATGGCCTTCAATCAGCGCCTCCCAGGCGAGGAGCCCCACAGTATTTTTACCAAGGGCAGAGACCCTAGGGCAATGGCCTGTAAAGGGGCAGAAGGATGGCAAGTCTGAAGGATGGCACGGGCAGCTAGCCTCCTCCATGTGAGCCTGACACTGGGGCAGAAGACAATGAACCTCCCATACCTTCAAAGTCGTTCGCTTCTTCTCCCCTGCAGCCCTTTATTTCATGGGTGACTGTCCATGGCTACAGCGCAGTTCCTTGAGCCAGGCTTTTTCAGGGGTGTGTGTTTGTGTGTCTTTTTAAAGATTTGTTCATTTTACTGGAAAGGCTGTTTTTACAGGGAGAAGGAGAGGAAGAGATCTTTCATCTCTGGCTCACTCCCCAAGTGGTCACAACAGTCAGAGCTGAGCCAATCTGAAGCCTGGAGCAAGTAGCCTCCTCCTCCGGTCTCCTGTGTGGGTACAAGGGCCCAAGCACTTGGGCCATCATCAGCTGCTTTCCCAGGCCATAAGCAGGGAGCTGGATGGGAAGTGGAGTAGCCAGGACACAAACCAGCAACTATATAGGATGCCACACTTGCAGGTAGATGATTAACCTGTTGAGCCACTGCACCAACCCCAGCTTTGTATCTTTTACATTGCTCTGATCACAGAGGTTCTTGCCCCCTGCCTTCCCCCGGCTACCCCTGCCACGGATAAGGACTCAGTAAGCTATGGTACAAGGTCTGCTCCGAGAAGACACTCTGCTTTTTGGAATCTCAGTTGAGTGGCAGCGGTCTGCAGGTGTAGGCCAGAGGTCAGTACAGACCTGTGATAAAATGCCCCAGAAGAGGCCTGTTGAAGGAAGATGGGACTCTGTCTTGGAGGGACACAGTGGCTTCCTGCACCAAGTGACATCTGTTGGGATGACAAAGTCGGCAGGTAGCAGTGAGAGCTTTCCCTGCTCCTACGATGACAGCCAGCCACCCATCAAGGAGGAAATCTTCCGGGCACTCCCAGGAATGCCTTCTTTCCACAAACAGTAGCAGCAGGACGTGGCTGGGTCAAGATCTTGGCTGGCTGCTGAGTTTTCTTTTTGCTTAAAAGAGATGTTTATTTCAAAGCAGAATAACAGAGGAACTTCTATCTATCAATTCACTCCCCAAATGATCAAAACAGGAACTCCATGTGGGTCTCCCATATGGATGGCAGGGGTCCATCATGCACTGTGCCCCCAGCCACCTTCCTTAGCAGGGAGCTGGAGAAGAAGCAGAAGAGGCCTAGTGCCCTCACCTTGCAAGCGCCAGGACCCCATATGGCTGCTGGTTCGCATCCTGGCTGTTCCCATCCAGCTCCCTGCTTTGTGGCAGGGAAAGGCAGCAGAGGACAGCCTGAGGCCTTGGGACCCTGCAACCATGTGGGATTAAGTTCCTGGCTCCTGACTTTGGATCAGTTCAGCTTTGGCTGTTGTGGCTACTTGGGGAGTAAGCTAGCAGATGGAAGATCTTTCTGTCTCTCCTTCTCTCTGTAAATCTGACTTTTCAATAAAAATAAATAAATCTTTAAAAAAAATCAAACAGCAGCAGAGCAGTCAGGACTTGAGCCCACAGCGCTAAGAATTTGCACTGCTCAGAACAGCGTCTTTGCTTCCTGGACTCAGCAGAGGGAAGCTGGAAATGTCCGTCGAGGGGTACTGTTGTGGCACAGCTGGGGAGCTGTCTCTGGCAACCTCAGCATCCTGTTTGGGGGTGTCCATCTGCCTTTCAATGTGCCACTTCCAGTCCAGCTGCCTGCTCATTGGGGAAGACAGCAGAAGGTGGTCTGAGAACCCGGACCTCTGCTATCCAGTAGATTTTAGGCTTCAGGCCAGTCCTGGCTGTGGCAGCCATTTGGAGAACTGAATCCGAGAGTGGAAGATCTCTCTCCCTTACCCATAACCAATCTACCCTGCCTTTTAAGTAAAATCTTTAAAAAAAAAATTCTAAAATTCAAACACTTGTTGTGGAAGTTGAGGGTTTCAGATTCCCATCACAGCGCTCTCTGGGCTTGCACAGCCTGGCATGAATGCAGAGTCAAGGCATGGGGCCTGTCTCCCCCAAACCCCTCCACTGGGGGCTTGCAAGCTTACTTTGGTGGCCTTGGAATCGACCCACACCCTGAAAAGGCAGCCCTGGCCAGAGAACCAGGCCCTCTCTCTGCTCTCTTATTTCTTCTCTGCCTGCTCATTAGGGAAAATGTTTTTGTTTGTCCCAGTCCGCCCAGATTTGAGAGTAAAAAAGACTCATCAAGCCCGGCACACACTTGTACTGGGGCCAAATGCGCTGTGTTCTTGGAGCACTCTGCTATTCTTAGTGCCCTATATGTGCCATTCTATACAAGCACAGTTGGCTCCTTGCTAGAGGGGAAGCTGACTTCCTGAGCAGTAGGTGCCCTGTGCCGACAGAAGGGCTCCAAGCTTTCCGAGCCAGCAGGACTCCCATTCTTCCCTGACGAGGTTACGCTGTGATCTCTGCCCTCCACCGGGAAAGAACTCCAAGGCCATGGGATTTGTTTTTTTTCCAAAGGATTCTGCAGGGACCCTCAAGCCCCCGCCCCCCTCCCCAGGGACGGGGAGGGCAGCACAGCCAGCGGGACATGAGCCAGCTTTGATGGCTGTGGCATGGGAGAACTCACTTCACACTTTGTGAGGCCCCTCATCATCGCTGCCAGTGCTGATGGGCGTAGCCTCCAGTTTTTGATGATGACACAAACGGGAAGAGGCCTGAGAAGAGGCCTTACCTAAAGGACAAGGGAGCAGCTGACAGCGGACCGCTCCCTTGGGCACCAGGGGTGTGTGGGGTGTGGCCAGACATCAGGAGCAGCTGGAGGAGGGGACATCCCCTGAGAAGGTAAGCCCCTAAGCCTCTTTGCCGTGTTTGACAGCACTTTCTGGACGAGTCCTTGAGATGGATACTGGACGTCTCCCCGGTCACCTCCCATTTCCTAAGGACCATTCCTTGGGAAAAGCCAAGTAGTGAAACAGCCAACATTGGCTCATGCCTGTGTGCTGGCTGAAGCTGTCACACAGAAGGAACTGTGGAAGAGAACAGGAGATGTGCTTGTTAAGAATAGCTATGTTTGGGGAAGAGGGATGGGACCCCATCCAGCACCCTGCCAGTACTGCCTGAGAAGGCAGTGCAGTGAAGATGGCACATGTGCTTGGGCTCCTGGCTTCAGCCTGGCCCAGCTCTTGTCCTAACAGTCCTTTGGGGAGTAATCCAGTAGACAGATCTCTGGGGCCCGGCACGGTAGCCTAGTGGCTAAAGTCCACGCCTTACATGCACTGGGATCCTATATGGGCACAGGTTTGTATCCACCAGCTGCTTTACTTCCCTTTCAGCTCCCTGCTTGTGGCCTGGGAAAGCAGTGGAGGACAGCCTAAAGCTTTGGTACCCTGCAAACACATGGGAGACCTAGAAGAGGCTCCTGGCTCCTGGCTTTGGATCTACTCGACTCGGGCTGTTGCAGCTACTTGGGGAGTGAGCCAGTGGATGCAAGTTCTTTCTGTCTCTCCTCTCTGTAAACCTGCCTTTCTAATAAATAAATCTTTAAAACAAACAAACAAAAAAGATCTCTGTAACCCTCCCCCCCCCCCAGTAGTTTAGGCTGCATCTTGAGATGCCTCCTGTATGGAAGGCCTGGATTGAATGCTTTGTCTTCCAATCCAGCTTCCTGCCGATGTGCCCTGGGGGCTGTGGATGATGTGATGGCATAAGCGCTTAGATCCCTGCCATCCATATGGGGAACTCAGATGGAGCTCCTGGCTCCTGGTCTTAGCCTGGCCCAGTCCCAGCCATTATGAACATTTGAGAAAGGAGCCCGTGGGTAAAATGTATTCTCTCTCTCCTCTGTTACTTTGTCTTTCAAACAAATAAGTCTCAAAGGCGGTAACACAACCACCACCCTGGGGCGGATACCTGCTGTATGTCGGACACTGTGCTGAGGGCATTTTGCAGCACGTGGTGGATAACCTTCACAAGAGCTATGCTTAGCTCCATTTCCCAGATGAGAAGCCAGAGGTGCTGCAGGGCTAAGTCACTTGCCCCCTAGCATTGCAAGTAGCCACCCTATCATGGAGCACAGACACTTGGACTCCACTGAATGAGCTCTTAATCCCGGTGTCCCCGGCCCCCAAGACAAGATCTGCTCTGGGAAGACCACCGCACAGCTGGGAGAACCCCCAGTACCCAGATAAGCTGCCGCCATAGCCTCTACATCCCAACTATGCCCGCCCTTTCCCTGTACACTGAGCAGAGACCCACCTTTTCTTGGCTACAACACTGCCTTTGATGGTCCCACCTCCTCCAAATGTTCCCTTCCTCCCCTCCCTTCTGTCTCTCCTTCCTAACCTCAGCTTCTCCAACAACCTGCAGCCATGCCCACTGCGTTCGGCTCTCCCGCCTTCAAACTTGACCTGTAGCCCATCTCCCTGCAGCAACACTCTTGCCTAAGCACATCCCTAACCTGTTGGTGGCCAAGATCCGAGAGACGTTCTCAGTCCTCGTTTCCATGACTTCACGGCTTCGCTCCGAAGATCTTTACTCTGCTTCCCAAAATAGCCGGCTTTCCTCCTACCTCTACAACTGCTCATGCTCTTTTTCCTTCCGTCTCTCCCGGAGCGCCTTCCAAGGGCTCTGCCGGCTCTCTCACCTCCTGCTGACTTCTCCAGGTTTGGGGTGTAGGGAGCAGGGTGGCCATCCTCCTCTCACCTCCAAGATGGCAGTTCTCAGCTCCATCACAGCTTCGCTCTGCAGCCTCGCCCCACCCTCATCGTATGACTTGTTACAAGTCACAGAAACTGCATTTCCATCATGACAATATTAAGATTTGCTATTCCCTGTGAGGTGATGGTGCAACCCAACGAGTTTAAAGGTTTATTCCTTGATTCATTTGACGGAGAGATGAACAGCTCTCACATCTGTTGGCTCTTTCTCCAAACGGCCAGAGCATCTGGAATGGGCCAGGCTGAAGCCGGAGCCAGGAACTCAAATCCATATCTTTCACATAGGGTTCAGGCTCCTGGCTTCAGTTTGGCCCAACTCCAGGGCTGTTGTGAGCATTTGGGGAGTTAACGAGCAGATGGATGATCTCTCTCCATCTTTCTCTGTCATTCTGTATTTCAAATAAATTAAAATATTTTAAAGTAAATATTAAATAATGTGGGTCAAGACTCCAGGCTCTTGGGGCTGGCGCAGGGGGAGAGTGAGCCAGGGCTGGCATCCCATATGGGCTCCAGATCATGTCCGGGTTGTTCCACTTGTGATCTAGCTCTTCACTTGTGGCCTGGGAAAGCAGCAGCGGATGGCCTAGGTGCTTGGGACCCTGTACCCATGAGGGAGACCCGGAAGAAGCTCCTGGCTCCCAGCTTTGGGTCAGCTCAGCTCCGTTCAGCTCTGACTGTTGTAGCCATCTGGGAAGTGAACCAGAGGCTGAAAGATATCTCTCCCTCTGCCTCTCTTTCTCCCTTTGTAAATCTGCCTTTCCAATGAAAATGAATAGATCTTTAAAATAAATAAATGAACGAAGACTCCAGGCTCTTGTCTGTGTCACAGCAGTGGCAGCTGGTAGGCAGGTATGTAAACCCGAGAAATGGCTGAGAACCAACAGCAACACTCAGATTGGGGGGAGCGGGGATTAGGGACCCCTCCTGAAAGGGTAGTGACAGAGTAGGGATGCTAGGTGGAGCTTAGCAGTGGAGGACAGGTAATCTGGGCCAGAGATGAGGACAAGGGAGGGCCTGGGCACCCTGCTGCCTGTTTTGGAACAGTCCACAAATTAAAAAATGGTTTTTTCATCTTTTAAGTAATTGGCCAAAAACAGGAGAAAACTACCACTCTGTAATTCACAAGCATTCCAGTAGATTCCAGTCTCCCAGTCTCTCCAGTGTCCTGGGAACAAGGCCACACTTCTTGCAGGCCCACAGAGCCTGGAGCCAAGCTGGCTTTCCAGTCCTGGGGAAAAGCAGGTGGCCACGAGGTGTCAGTCTCTCACCGCGCAGCTCCCCGCCTGGGCTCCCCAGGCTGCCAGCAGCTCCTCCTGTGCTGTCGCCGACCTGCCCTGGCCTCACAGCCCAGCTGGGGCTCCCGTGACGGTGTGCAGTTGGAGGAGAACAGGCAGGACTGGGCTGTGAGCCCGTGGCTGGGTGCAGGCATGGCAGGCGTTTGCAAGAACTGCTTCTCTGCTTTGGGGTTTTGTATTTTACATGCACAAAATTCTACAAGCCAAAGCTCTTCTCTAAAAGACTTATTTATATTATATAGCTGCTTTTTATAAATAAAAGATTTATTTGAAAGGCAGAGTGCTGCCAAAGGGGTGGGGGAGGCTGAGAAATCTTCGTGTACTTTCTCACTTCCCAGATGGCTGCTACGGACAAGGGTTGGTCCTGGTCAAAGCCAGGAGCCAGGAGCCTCAAGTGGCTCTCCCACGTGGGTACAGGGGCCCAAGGACCTGAGCCATCCTTCACTGCCTTCTCAGGTGCGTGAAGCAGGGAACTGGATCGGTATTAGCAGTCCAACTGAAGCTGGACTAAACTGAAGCCAGGAGGGCAGCAGGGATCCAAGTACCTGGGGGTCAGCTGCTGACTCCTGGGGAAACATATGCACATGAGCAGGAAGGCAGGAGCGAAGCAGAGCAAGGACTCAAACCCATGCACAGTAGGCTGCAGGCATCCCAAGCGGTATCCTCCCCAGATACACACCTCCAAAATCCTTTATTTCAGTCTATACTATCCATTGAGAAAAGCTGTGGCCCTCCCGGGTTCTGCCAGCGGAGGGCCTGGCACCAGTGTCTCTGACAGGCCTCCTCCATGTTTCCTTCAAAGCCCGGGCCTTGGCGCTCCCTCTGTGTGAGTGAGCCTTTAGCCCTGAGTGCCCAGGGCTCGTCCTCAAAGTAGAAAAGCTACAGCAAGGGTGTGAGGGTGAAGAGAGCCGGGCATGAGTGTGCCAGGAGGAAGGGCATGAGGTCCAATGGCATCTACAGCCTCTCCCGTGGGTCGTGCTTCCCGGGTCACCTTCCACCTCACATCTGCCGATCCCTGGCTGCCCAGGATTGGAGTCCAGGATCCCAACAGCACCCGCCTCCCCATTCCAAAGCCTGCCCTTTGTCCACCACCTGTGACTGGTGAGGTCCCAGCAGCCGCTGGCAGCCGCCCTCACTGACCAAGTCTCCCAAGGCCTGAAGGCCAGTCAATACCTACTGAAACAACTGAATGTACTGTCAGAACACGGTAGGGGCCGCCTTTCCAGGAAGGGACACCACGGGCACTCAAGGCTGCAGGCAGTGGGCTCAGCCTCCGGCCCGCTCCTCCCCCATGGGGCCTTGGGCACTGCCTTTTCTCCCTTCCTCTGGGCCCCCATGCAGGCGGCATCATTCGTGCTAGGTCCTGCCCATCTCCTTGTGGGATATACGTTCCAAAGGAAGCTGCTTTTAAGTGAGGGATGCAGACGCTGCCTCACTCACAGCTACTTTCTGGTGAAAACTCACTTCCAGCTATGGGGAGAGAGGGACCCCTGGGATATCCAAACCTGTCAAGTGGCTTTGGCTCTCCTCCTGCGCTAGCCTGTGGAAAGGAGGCATGCAGCGACCAGGGTCATGGTGCAGCAGGTTTATCTCTCGATAAGGATGCTGGTATTCCTTACTGCAACACTGGTCCAGCTCCTTGCTGCGGATGCACCTGGGAAAGCAGCAGATGATGGCTCAAGCTGGAGACCAAAGTGAGGTTCCTTGGCTATGGCCCTTACTCGTGGACATTTGACAGAAGCTCTCTGTCTCTCCCACTCTGCCTTTCAAATAAATGAATACACAGAGCAAGAAAAGGAGTAGAAACCCACAGAAGCCAACCCTGAGCAGCCAGAGGCCCAGCAGACTGGCTCCATCCGGTCTGGAAGTTCTTGCAGATGAACACCAGCTGCTGAGGGCATGCGAGGAAGGGGGCAGGTGTCCTTGAGGAATTGATTTGATCAGCAGCCAGTGCAGTCCCATCTGGCTTTCAGGTACAGTGTCAAAGTCAAGCACAAGATCAAAACAGTCTTGTTCCATTTTGGAACCTCTGACGCTTCCCAAGTGCATTAGGCCTGGTTTTTACTTCAGAGGAGCCGAATGCCTGAAACAACCAGGGCTGGGCCAGGCCAAAACCCGGATCCCAGAACTCAACCTACCATGTGGGTGGCAGGGACCCAAGCACTTGGACCCCCACTGGCTGCTTCCCAGGGTGTGTGTCTGCAGAAAGCTCGATTGAAAGTAGGAGCTGGGACTTGAACCAGGTACTCTGATATGATGCAAGAGTTGCAATATCGTGGACACTTAAGCATCACACGAAACGCTCGTCCCCCTTCTCAGCCTGGTTTAACTTCAGTGTTGAGCGGCTGTCAAGCCTTCACTCAGCAGACAGGGAGTAAGCAGACTCTGTGGTTACAACAGTGAGCTCAGCAAGCTGGGTCCCCGGGCCTGGGAGGCCGATGGTGCTGGACCACAAGCGTGGTGCCCAGAGGTAGGGCCTTCTTTGTCTGCGGCCGGGATGCTGCAAGCTGAGCACAGCGGGGCTGTGACGGTTGGGCCTGTTTTACCTGGCAAGGCCTTTGTTTCCATTTGGTACTGAGTCTGACTCTTGCCCTTGTCCTCTGGGTTGGGCCCCTCCCTGCCGTGCACAGGGGCCGGTTCTGCAGCGGCTGTGTAGAGGATGGGTGACTGCTGCAGGCTCCTTTGGGCAGGGAGGGTGGGGCATGGCACACCAGCCCCCAGGTGGTGAACCACGACCCAGGAATACAGCCGGGCTGAGCAGGTTCCCAAGGGGCTGTGTCTACCTTTGTTAAGGATGCAGTTGGCGTCGGCAGGTGGTGGTGGTTGGGGGGCACTGGGGAATACACCGAGGTGTGTCATCCAGCGGTGCGAGACGGAAGGAAGTGGGAGGGCGTCTGACAGGGAGCCAACTGCAGTGAGGCAGCTTTGTGCAGGCAGACACACCTGCTCAGGGGACAGCGAGGTGGTGAGGAACGGATGCCAGGACGTCGGCCTGAGTTTGCAGCCAGGCGCTCCGCTCTGGGGGACCTTGTCAACCATCACATTGAGAGGGCGCTCCTCACACCCTCAGCCCAGCACCATCCTCTGCCCTCACGAAGGGCTGAGCTCAGGGCAAGCCCCCAGTCTACATCGTGCATGACACAGGATCCGGGGAGAGCTGTGTGCCTTGCCCTAAACCCAGGGCACCCCCCGTGCTGCTCCCCACATGAGGACACACCACCTGATCAAAGCTCTTCTTTTTGTTCTCAGTTGCAGTCCAACACGTGACCAGAGCATTTAGCCAAGGGACCGACCTTCCACAGACAACAACTGGAAGGACGGGGAATTAGCAGCATGAAAAGTGGAGACCCAATTGCCTCCATTATCTCTAAGCTCTCTAAGCCCCCCCCCCTTTTTTTTTGTCTACCTCTTCCAGAATGTTCTGCACAGGCAAAGAGGAGTGAGATCAGCTCCAGAGGTTTAACAGCACTCTTCAGGAATCGGTATTCTGAAGACACAGAGCTGACAAGGCTGGGAAAATTCCCCTCCCCTGGGCAGCATCATACGTGCCCCCCTGTCCTTCAGGCATAGACACTGCGGTAGCAGCAACCTCAAAGCATCTCAGCTCCCTGGCCAGCCAGCCTTTCCACCTTGTTAACATCAGAAAGTGAGCCAGCAGCTTGGCTGTAGCACCGAAGGCCCTCCTTGCCCAGCCCCGGGGACGCTCCAGTGCAGGGACCAAGGACCACCTGCCGTCCAGCTGGGGAGGCCAGATGTCCCCTTGAGACTTGATGGGGGTCAGAGCTTCTGCAGACAAGCACGCTGGAGCTGGGTTGTACGGACCCAGCATCCGGAGCGCTCTCCTGGCCATGGTCACCAGCTTAAACGCTCCAGAGAAGGTGATGGCCATGGCTGACCCTGTGCAGGGATGAAGACGCTGAGGTTGAGGCCCCTGCCCAGGCAGGCCTCCTGCCTCACAGGCAGGCATGCTTCCCCCCGCACACCACGGCTCTTTGCCTACGCAGTGAGAAACCCCCACCCCGGCCTGTTGGTGTGAGGCTGCAGGGACTGGGGACTTGTCCAGAATGTGGTGTGCCAAGATGCCTTGGCAGGGAAGGATGTGGCCTGCACGTGTCAGTTGTAGGGGACGTATGAGCATCCCTTGGCAGGCGTGCATGGAAGCTGGTTCCAGACCAAGGGGCCCAGCCTCTACGCCAAGAGCCACCCCCATCCCCCATGGCAGTTTCTGTGGGTCCACCCGTTTGCACTGCTGTAACAGCCCCGAACCCTCCCCCAGGACAAGCACAAATGCTCCACTAGAGGTCTCAGTGCACAGGAAAACACTTCCAGGAGGGCTGATCCTCGAAAAGTCCAGGCAGATGAATGGGTTGGGGTCCTCTCTCCCCTCTCCTCCCCACATCTCGTCAGCCCAGTCTGGGCACCCCTCCCTCAGGTACAGGTAGAGGGGGTTCCGGGGTATTTTGAAGGCAGAGAAGACAGGGTTAAGAGGCTGGAGGCTGTGGGCAGAGGACAAAAAGGCCATCCTGGCAGGGCTGGCCTGAGTGTTGAGTATCCCCTGGCCCACCTGCTATGGGGAGTGCGGGGACCCTTCAATACAGCCGGACTTTCCCAGGACCCCAAGCCTGATCTCTAGCTGAAATGTAACAGAAGCAGCCCCTCAAAAGCTGCTTGTGGCCCAGCCACTTACCTGCTTTGGGCTGCAAGCACAGGTGTATCGAGGGCGCAGAGGGCCAGGTAAAGGCACTGTAGGAACCACATGGGCAACAGGGCGGCCTGGTACATACAGGCCAAGAGCGGGGCACAGCAAGGCCGGCTTCTGATACTGGGGGGTCTGGACCAAGGGCCCGCAGGGATGGGCCAGGAAGGCCATAGTCCGCAGCACCTCCTGCCTAGGGTTCTGAGTCTGGGCGAGGCAGGAAGGCACTCAGCTTTGCTAGGACTCAGAGACTCACCCTCTTCTCTTTTATGCCATCAACCTCTTGGGGGGACCAGAAGCCCCAGGAAGCTCGGGAAAGGAGAAGCCAGAGGCCAGGGTCATCCCCAGAGACCTCATCCCATGGGGATGTAGAAAGGGCGGGAGCCCTGGGGGGCGGGGTCAGCACAAAGCTGAGCAGTTCCCAGCTGTGTAAACAAGGCACCCGGCAGTGCGGCTTTGGGGTCATCCTGAGACGATCTGGCCCTGAGGCCTGAGTGGGTCCGGGAGCCACACCAGGTCGCAGGGAGTGGCCTGGGCTCTATACAGCACTGGATAAGGCAGGTCGGCATCCTCAGGCCCTGTAGCTCAGCAAATGACACAATTGCTCGTCTTGGCAGGACTGGGACTTGCTTTACCTGTGGAGACACGGGCACAGAAGGCCTAAGTGAGAAGCGTGGTGGATTCATCAGCAGCCCCTGCTCCGTGTGTTGTCCACACCGCACCATGTCCGGGGGGAGGCTGAGGTCGCCCACTCAAGCTGCCGATTGCAAAACCAGGCCAAGTGGGCACCATGGAGAGCTCATGCCCTGGGGGCCTCTGCTGACACCCCCCACCCCACCACATGTGGGCAGGGCCAAAGGGGGAGGGATCCAGACGCTGGAACTAGCAAGGATTTCAACGTCTTGCCAGGAGGTGGCACACTGGTCACTTGGAGTGTCACAAGCCCTCATGGGTGGCCAGAGCTCGCAGGACCAGCCAGGGCAGGACAGAGGCCCTAGCTGCGGTGACAGCCGAGGATGAAGCCACTCTCCCCGCCCAGGCCTCCACCGGGCACTTTCTTTCCATCTTAAGACTGATTCTGCCCCTATCCCGCAGGTGTCAGGCCGTGGTGGCACTGCGTCCTCCCAGAGCCCAGCTTCGCAGGCTGCCTCTCCCCCAGTGGAGGCTGCCCTGCCAGCTCTTTCCTGCCACTTCCTCTCCGGGCAGCAAGGGCTGTATTCCCTTGGCGCTCTGTGCCGCCTTCCCAGATCACTTCAGCTGTGAATTCGATTAGGGTGGCACCCGCCTCCTCCTCTGGGCCATTAGCAAGACAGAGGCCCTGATCAGGGCCGACGCAGAGCCCAGCGCCTCCCAGCCCCTGCGCACCTCCCCCAGCCCCCAGTTTCTGCTCCTATCCAATATCTGGACCACAGCCTGGTCCAGGCTGGCCAGCATGGAGTCTCCTGCAGTGGCTCACAGAACCCACCGTGCCTGCCTGGAGCTGGGAAGGAGGACGGGTCACCTTGTGCGGTGGCACTGAGAACCGGGTCCAGGTTCGGCTCTTAGGTGACCAGGCTCTGCCGTGCTGGAGCCTCTGTGCTGCCCCTCCTCTTTAGCTGCTCATCCTGCCTGCCCGGCCTGCTAAGCAGATGCCAGGTGCCTCCCGGGGGGCGGGGGGACAATGGCAGTTCGCAGCCAGGTAAGTAAATCAATCCTGGTGACCTGGTCATAGGAGGAGCAGCGGCTTCGGCCCAGTTTCTCCCCACACATTCCTACTGCAACCGGAGCTCTTCCCCAGGGGAGAGGAAATCGGGCTTCAAGGGGGAGACCTACAGCAGGGGTGTGGTGGGGGACAGGCTGCAGGACTGAGGACCTGTGCCTGCTCGGCGGAGCGGGGACACAGCTGTGCAGGCCACAGAGAGGACGCTGCCTCTTCCTGTGTGTGCAGAGGCTTCACCTGGAAGACAGGACCCTAAGCGGTGCGTTCCCCCAGCCTCTCCCCCTCCCTCTCAGCTGGGGGGGTTTAGGAGGCTAAGTGGTGCTGACCACTGACCTCTGACCCTTTAGAGGCTGACCGCCGGGGTCTCAGGGAAGTCTCAGGTGTGAAACACAGGCAGCAGGCAGATGGCTGTGACTGTCAGCGACCAGCATGTGTCTCCCACGGCTTTGGAAGTGCAGGGTTGGGTGTCAGGTGCAGTACCTGGAGCCCCCTCTCCTCATCTGGACATCCCTGAGCCCGGGCGGGGGCTGTTGCCCTGTCTGGTTCTCCCCCATGAGGTTGGCTGATCCAAGGATCCACTGGGTGGCAGAATTCCATAGAAATGCAGGCGTCTCCAAGGCAGACTCTGCCCAGGAATGGACTCTTTCCTGCATTTTAAATGACTGCTCCCAACCGGTTCTAATCCTGGCAGCCCTGCTTCCCAACCAGCTCCCTGCTTGTGGCCTGGGAAAGCAGTTGGGGACAGCACAAGGCATTGGGACCCTGTACCCACGTGGGAGACTTGGAGGAGGCTCAAGGCTCCTGGCTTCAGATCAGCTTAGTTCTAGCTGTTGTGGCCACTTGTGGAGTGAATCAAGGATGGACAATCTTTCTCTCTGTTTCTCCTCTTCTGTATATCTGACTTTCCAAACAAACCAAAAAAAAGCCCCCAGAAGCCTGGTCTGTCCAGCTTCCCAGTGCACCTAGCATGACAAAAGTGCACCCAGCATCTGCCACTAGAGGGAGCTATGAGTCTCTAAAACACGAGCAGCTCCCCCATCTCCAGCTCAGGGTGGCCAAGGTTGCCCCCCTGAGGCCACGCCTGGGCTTATGGGAATTTGCGTGCTGTTTGACAACTATATCCTCCTTATCGAGCGATTTTACAGGCTGTCAGCTCCCAGCCTGCGCTGTGTGTCTCTCTTCTCACCATGCTGTCATCGACCCAGCTTCGCTCCCAACAAGGGGGCTGTGGAGACAGAGCTGGTACCATCTGAGAGCAGGGACAGGGAGGGGCAGCCTCAGGAGGCCCCCACCCAGCAGCCCTCTTGTCCTCCACAGGACGGGATAGCTCTGGGCGTGTGGGGGGACGCTGTGTCCCAGGGTGCAAGGTGCAGTGTGTGGTAAGCAGGTGCCTGTCCCGATGCTACTCCAGAAGTTTACTGTAGGAAGGGGAACCCCCTCTCCTGGTTAGGGGACAGAGGTGAGAGCCCCAGAGGACAGGGCAGGGAGGGGGACTGCGCGAGGGGACGTGCAGCCCAGGGCCCGATGTCTGTCCTAGTTTATTCTGCAGGAGGAGGGAAGGGATGAGGCCGGGTAGTCCTGGCTGTCCTGGCAGTGCACTCCTGCCCTGCCTGGCCCCCACTCTGTCCTGTGTCAGGCACCTATGTCAGGTACCCTGGGGAACAGCTGCCCCATGACACAGGCCAGTTATGGGAGTAAGGAGCTGTCCAGGGGCAGACACTGAGGGAGGCAGCAGAGGTGGCACTGGATGCTGAGGTGGGGACTGGACGCGGAGATACCAAGGACAGCTGGAAGGACAAGACAATGGGACTTGTGTTTCTATGGAAACAGCATCTCAGGGCGAGGGGCTGAAGGAAGAGCTTTCCCTTCCCTCCCCATGAACAGCCCAGTCCAGCATAGCCTGGTCCAGCCCAGCCCAGCCCAGTCCCTCCCCCTGCCATGTTCTCCATGGCAACCTGCCTCCAAACAGAGTGTGTGTGGGCAGCGGCATCCTTCCCAGGGGCTTCCACCCAGAACACGGGCCTGTGTGGTGCCCTGGCCCTACTATCACTCTCCAGGCCCCCATCAACTTCCACCTGCCGTCTCCCCACCGCAATGGTTTGCAGTGAGGACACAGGCAGGGAGGGGAGTACCCATGCCGGATCTAGGTGAATGCTTTCGGGCCTAGCAACCCCACTGTGCCCAGAGACACCTCCCCCCGACACACACACACACACACACACACACACACACACACACACACACACACACACACACGCTCTCTCTCTCTCTCTCACACACACTCTCTCACACACACACACACTCACACACACACACACTCTATCTCACACACACACACACACTCACACACACACACTCTCTCTCTCTCACACACACACACACTCTCTCTCACACACACACTCACACACTCTCACACACACACACACACTCCCACACACACACTCACACACACACACTCTCACACACACACTCACACACACACTCACACACACACACTCACACTCTCTCACACACACACACTCTCTCACACACACATACACTCACACACACACTCTCTCACACACACTCACACACACACACACACATACACACTCACACACACACTCACACACATACACGCTCACACACACTCACACACACACACACTCACACACACACTCACACACGCTCACACACACACACACACTGCTCTCACCTTAAGAAGTGAATCTACCTGACCATCAGCATACCACGTGTGCTGGGTCGTCAGCTGAGGGGTGACCTGGCTCTCCTCCCACTCCTAGTTGGGGCAGTGCTTGGTCTGTGGGGCCATACGGGCCCAGGGAGGCCTTGGGCTCTGCCCTTCTTGACTCGCCGTGTCCCTCTCAGCAAAGCCCCTCTGCACAGGAGCAGGTGCTGCGGCACAGTGGGCTAGGCTCTTGGGATGTTTCCCTCCTGTACTGGAGGGTTTGAGTTCAGGCCCCTCTGTTTACAAGCTAGTTCCCTGTGAAGGCAGCAGAGGACACCCAGGTTCTTGGGCCCCTGGCACCAACAGGGGGAGACCCAGATGGAGTTCTAGGTTCCTGAAGCCTCTCTCTGCACCCTGCTTCCCTCCACCTTTCAAGTAGATGAGAATAAATAAATCCCAGCACAGAACCCCCTGCCTGCACCTTCCGACCGCAGGAAGCCAAAGTGGGGAAGGTGACATTGGCAGACTGCATGTCGCTATGGCCTGCTGAGCCTGCTCCAGGGGAGATCGGAGGCCAGGACATCTGCTGGGGACCCTGGAGGACAGCGACAAGGATGTTGCTGCCGTCTCAGAGGTAGGCAGCATGGCAAACCGGCTCAGCAGAAGCATGGAAAGCCAAACTCCCTCCAGAGGATCTGGGGAGAGTGGGTGGGCCAGGGCAGGGGGCTGTGTTTGGCCAGGTGTACAGCCTGCCGGCGGGTGATTAGGCCCAAAGAAAGGCTGGTAGAAGAGCCCTTGATCAAAACCAGGGGCCGTGCCTCTGAATTTCCCACGCAGGCACACATGCACACTTCGCTGAGTCACCGGGGCCGATCCGACTGCCCCTTGGTAGCAGCACTGGGTGCTTTCCGTGCCCCAGGACACTGGGTGCTCCCCAGTGCAGAGGGAGCTCAGAAATACAGTGATTCAGTTCAAAGCCACAAGCTTGGGTCGCCAGGCCCTCTTGGATACGCCCACTGGCAGCAGGCTGGCCCTCTTGCAGACAGGAGGTGGCGCCCCTGGACAGGGCTGGAGCTGCTCACCTGAGAGGTCAGCACCATTGGGACTCTCGCTGGGTCTCTTCCCCATCCGGATCTCCTTGTCAGGGAAGGTCTCGGCGGAGCCGGCTGTGCCGTTGGGTGCCGTGGGCCGCTTGCCCCTCTGGCTGAACCATCTGCTGCCGAAGCGCTTGCCCTCCTTGGACGCAGTGGCTTCGCCGTTGGCAGCCTCTAGCTTGCCGTTCCGGGGTCTGGACTTCGGGTCCATGTGTGACTGGGCGACCACCCTCAGCTCCTCCACGGGGGGCAGCACCTGCTGCAGTGTGACCAGGTCATTCAGGAAGTTGTGCAGGCGCTGGGACATCTCACCGCCACTGCCGCTCTCCTCCTGGCCCACCGGCGGGCTGCCAGCCTCCCGCTGTTGCTGGGCGGCCCAGCGCATCAGCTCCCCTGGTGGGTGGCGACTGCCTGCCACCAAGGCGTACTTGGGGTTGATCAGCTTGCGGGCTACTGTGGAGGAGTAGTTGAGGCCCAGTCGGCCGGGGCCTCCCGCCAGGCCCAGCTGCCGGTACAAGTCCACCTCCTCGGAGATGGCATACAACTCCCGGAACTCCACGTCGAAGGGTTCCACGTTCCGTCCCGTCAGGAGGAGGAGGTGATTCCTGTCTACGTAGGACGAGCTCCACGTGAACCTGGGGACACAGAGACAGAAATGCAGTGCACGGGGTGACCGGCTGGCAGTCAGGCACCATGCACTCTTCGTGCCCGCTGCCCTCTCAGTCCCAACCCAAATCCTGCTGTTTCCCCCACTGGGGCTGGGCCTCCGAGGCCAAAGGCCAGGCGGGTAGTGGTGGCAGATGCTGGGAAGGGATCTGGAAGTGCATGCATGTTTTTTCTTTTCATAATGTGCACTTTTTGCTGGTAACAACTTGAAACACTGGGCCTGGGGACCGGCGGCACGCATCTGATGCCAGCAAGAGCTGCCGCCCCCGTGTCGGCTGTTGGCCCTGCTTTCCGTTCCTCCCCGCTTCTCATCTGAATCATGCCAGCACGCTCAGGCTGTCCGGTCACCCTCGTGCCATGTATGTAGGGTCCCTCTCCTCGGCCGCCCTGCGACAGTCACGGCCCCACGCTCCCAGTAACTGGCTCTTCAATGGAAGGGCTAGCCACATTCCCTCTGCATCTCTCACACTCAGATTTCTTTTCCAGGTTGGACCTGTTCTACTTTCCACCTGGCTGAGCCACACCAGCCTCCAGACATTTGCTGCTCTGTGAAAGAGGTCCGTCATTCCAGAAGAATCCACTGGCCACGCAGCCCAGGGAGAGAAACTGGGCAGGAGGCTGCATGTGGCCGGGTGGGGCATGGATAGGATTGCGAATAGAGGCCCAACTCACCTGTAGGATCCGGTGGCCACCTCGTCACCGTCCACCATCAGGAACCTTGAGGACAGGGTCCCCTTGATTTTCCCCATGGGCGTATAGAAGCCCACGCCTGTCACGGAACGGACACGGATGTTCTGTTGGGGACAGGAGAAGGCGCTGTCACCCCTGGAGGGTGGGGCAGGCCAATTCTTAGCTTCAGCAGATGAGCAGCTCTCTTGTCCCTGGGCACTCCCTATTGGTCCTCAATGCCCCCTGCTTCCCGTGGCCTCATGCCTGGGACTCCCTGTGGTCACCAGGTCCTGCCCTGGCTGTGGACATGTTGACGTGGCTCCCACCTACTTCCAAAGCTCCCTGAAAAAGGACCACGGTCCTGACTTGGAACCCCAGAACCAGCGGAGGGGTTGCTCACCCGAATGCGGAAATCGGCAAGTTCCAGGCCCTGGCACATCTCCAGGAAGTATGGGACCCCGGCCTCATCCAGGATGATGTACACGGGCACCCGGCGCTTGGAGGCGGCATCGACAATGTCCTGGAAGATGTCTCTGTCGGTGAAGAGGTCCATGACCACAGCGATGACCTGCATGGGGAAGGGGCACAGCTGAGGGACCCTGGGATCAGCAGGGACGTATGTGCCTGGACAGGTCTGGAAGAGGCGCAGGAGAGCCAGGACACAAGGCAAAGATGCCACTGGGGCCCCCACATTCCACCCTGGAGTGCCTGGGTTCAAGTCCAGGCTGCTGCTCATTCCAGCTTCCTTGCTCACATGTGCCCTGGGGGTCTAGCAGACACGTGGACTGGGTTTGGGCTTCAGCCCAGCCTGGCCAGGGCCATTCGCTTCGAGAATGACCCAATAGCAGAGGGTAAGTCTTTGATTCTCTCTGCCTCTCAAAGAAATAAAATCGGCAGACACACAGAAAATCACGAAAAGCCACCACCTGCACCATTCCTGGCAGTCTCCCTGTCGCACCCACCTGAACCCAGCAGACAACCCTGAGAGCCGAGGCCATGCCTCCCCCACCCCGCCCCTACCCCGCCCCTACCCCGCCTAGGGCTGGGGAAGAGCATGAGTGGCAGGGCTGGGATTTTCCAGCTGCTCCTCAGAGGAGGCTGTGAGGGCACGGCTCGTGCAGAGCCAGTAGTGGGGGGGTGGGGGGAGCTGCCATTCCCACCCCTACCGCCAGGGCGCAGGGGGCGGGCTGGCTCCTACAGGCGGGGACCTGCTGGAACAGCACTTTCTCAGCACGCCCTGGCGTCTGATCTCTCTTCAGCTGTGCACAGCTTGGCTGCTCCAGCAAAGATCTGGGCAAGGCTCCAGTTGGCCAGGATTCCCCAGGCCACCAGGTGTCCGGTCCCTCCCGCCCCATCCCCAGGTCCAGGTTGCTGCCAGGCCCCTTGCCTCGTGCCAAGTTGATCCTGCTAGACCTTCCTGGAGGCCAGGCCTCCGCGGCCTGACGCCCTGGGCTGCAGGCACATCCCTTGTTGGCCCCTGCATGGCTCTCACCCCATGATCTGTGTGATATAGCTCAGGGTCGGGGAGGTTTGGTCTTAACCTCAGCTCCACCCCTCGTTATTTCTGTGACCCTGGGCAAGCCCATTAACCTACATGAGCCTCTCTTTCCCGTCTGCAAAATGGGGTTTCCCTAGCTGACACAGCCTGTCCTCACCAGCAGGTGGCTGCTTTGCACCAGTCTGCCCTCCATCACAGCCCAGTGTGGACGCCAAGGTCAGACATGCCAGGCCTGGTCCCCCACGGGGACCCCACAGGGACCCCACGGGGATCCCAGCTTTCTTGCAGTTAATAACAATAGTACTTGTCTCAAAAAGGATGCTATAAAGACTTGGTGTGACAGACCATGCACAACTCTGAGCACTGTGGTCACCTCGTGCTGCGCTGTCCCAGGACCCCAGCCCCACCTCGCTGCTCCTCAATCCCTAATCAGGTGGGAGTGGCAGCCAAGCCCCCGAGCGGGTGGAGGAGGACGCAGAGCCAGATCGGCCATGATGCTTGCACCCTGGGGTGAGTCCAGCCAGAGAAGGTAAAAAAGCCTGAGGAGCTGCACAGGTGACGTGTGACGGGGGAGGGAGGGAAGGATGGGAAGGACTTTACTGACCAAGGTGTGCTGGGGAGAAGAGGGTCTCTGGGCACCAGGGGCCAGGAATGAATACACACAGCACTGGGCTGGGCAGTGGGCACAGGCTGAGCAGTGGGCACTGGGCTGGGCAGTGAGCACAGGCTGGGCAGAGCCGTGCCTGCCCAAGGGTGGACTCCTTTCCTTGGTGACCCCCAGCTGCCGCATGCCTAGCAGAGGCTTGCAGGGCGAGGTCTCCACAAAGGCGATCTGTGTGTGTTACGTGGGTGGGCCACCATGATCAGCCACACGGCCAGTCACTGCTCTAGGTGCTTCTGCCAAGCGGTTTCTGGATGAGACTAGAGAGGTGGGCAACCCTCCTCTGCACCATGGCGGGGCCTTCTGCGATCCACTGAGATTAAGGGCTGACTGGAGCTGCCATGAGCCAGAGGGGATCCTGGCCAGCCGCCGTCTGCCTTGCACAGGGCTGGCAACGCCTGGCCTGCAGCCTGTGGGCGGGCCTGGTAGAGCCTGGATCCACTTACATCTCTACTACCCCAGGAAACAGGTCCTCAAATCTCTGCGACACACATGCTGATTCACACACCCCGCCGGACGGAGAGCCCAGCAGAGCCCAGCAGAGCCCAGCAGAGCAGGGACATGCTGATACACAACCCCCCAGCCGACGGAGAGCCCAGCAGAGCCGCTGAGCCCGTACAGAGCCGGGCGGGAAGCTGTCCTGAGTGTGCGCACACCCCACCGTTCCGAGTGCTTTAGGTGCATTCTCTGATTGGATCTCCACAGCCGCCTGTGTCGAAGCGCTGGCATTCCCATGTCACAATGAAGGAAATCAGCATAAAGAGGGGCAAAGGCCAGTGTCCCCAGCCGGCATGTGGCAGAGCAAGACACTCGGGTCTACGTGACTCTACAATGCTGTGAGGTATGCTGGGAAAATCAGATGAAAAACACACTCCCAGGGTGGGGCTGGCGCCGGGGGGTGGAAGGAGCAGCAAGAAAGCCAGTGTCCCAGGCTGGAGCATCTGCAACCGAGTCCTGCCTCTGCTTCCGGCCCAGCTTCCTGCTAATGCAAACCCGGCCTGAGGACTTGGATCCCTGTCACTTGTGGGGAATATCTGGACAAAGTCCCTGGTGGCTTCAGCCTGGCCCAGCCCCGCTGCGGTGGTTATCTGAAGAGTGAACAAGCAGGTTCACTCGCTCTCTCTCTCTCCTTCTTTCCCTCATATGATAAAGATAAATAAAACCCTTGCTCTTGGCAAAGGTCAATAACCAAGCCAGACAAACTTATGGCTAGACTGACACACAGAAAGGAGATACAAACAAAATTCTGAGTAAAAGGGGGAAAATAACTATGCGGATACTAGTGATGTGTGAAAAACTGTTAAGACAAGTTATACCTTAATGTTTTAAGATGCAAATGACATGGATAACCTATCGAGACAACAAACTAAACATAGTACATGACAGTCAAGTAAGAGTCCGCCTAGGAATAGAAGATGATTCAACATCAGAAAATATATCCATGTTCATCCATAACATTTAAGGGAGAAGGAAATTATATACCATTTTTTAAATCTTTTACAGGTTTTCTTTAAGGAGCCAATGCGGTGGAATAGCACGCTATCCTCTCCTTATGGTGCGGGCATCCCACATGCGTGTCGGTTTGTATCACGGCTGTCCCATTTCCTTCCTTTTTATTTTCAATATTGTTTACATACTTGAGAGGGATGCATGCCCACGTGGGTCTCCAACTAGGGTGGGGAGGGTCAAGGCATGAGGAGTGTGAGTGGCACAAATGCTTCAGTTTGTTTCCTTCTGTGTCCATAGAGGTGGAACGGGAGGAGGCGACTGCTCGCTAGTGAACTACATCAGAACTGGGGATGGGGACAGTCATTTGATGATGTGGACAGAATGTTCCGAGGGTGCTACTATAGCTGCTCTGTTTCTAACCCAGTTCCCTGTTGACAGCCTGGGAAAGCAGTGGAGGATGGCTCAAGTCCATGGGCTCCAACATCCATGTGGGAGACCTGGAAGAGGTCCTGGCTTTGGGTCAGCTCAGCTCCGGCCGTTGCAGCCGTTTGGGGAGTGAACCAACAGGACGGAAGATCTATGTCTCTTCGTCTTCTTCCCTCCCTCTTCCTCTCTGTGATTCTTTTAAGTGAAATAAACACATCATTTAAAAAAAAAAAGATTGTGTTTATTTCAAACAGAAATAGAGATGGGGGGAAGAGGGAGGGAGGAAGAAAGAAATATTGTCCATTTGCTACTCGCCAAATGGCCACAATGGGCCAGGCTGAAGGCAGGAAATGGCAGTTGCTTCTAGGTCTCCCATACAAATGCAGGGCCCAAGCACTCGGGGCTTCTGCTGCTGCTTTCCCAGGCACATTCGCAGGGAGCTGGATGGGAAGTGGAGCAGCCACTAATCAGTATCCCTTTGTGAGATGTCAGCATTTTGGTCCATAACTTAATTTGTTTTGCCAGAGTACTAACCCTAATCTTCATAACTTTATATTTGATAAAGCTAGGTCTCCACTTGTGAGTAAAATTTTCAGAAATCTGAAAGAGGAAGGAATCTTCTGTAATGTGATAAAACTCACATGGAACATTTAAGAGAGAAATTTGAGCAATGTTTCCTGGAATTCTGGGAAGATTAAGGCCCTAACATTCCTGTTCAGCAGTACTGGTGGTCTAACCAATGCAATAAGGCAAGGAAAAGAAATAAGACGTGGAATTAGAAGAGACAAACTCCCAGGACTTAGAACTGATATTATTTCCCTTGAAAATTGTAGAATCGGGCCTGGCGCCGTGGCGCAGTGGTTAAGGTCCTTGTCTTGCACGCCCAGGATCCCATATGGGCGCCGGTTCTAATCCCGGCAGCCCCGCTTCCCATCCAGCTCCCTGCCTGTGGCCTGGGAAAGCAGTCGAGGACAGCCCAAAGCTTTGGGACCCTGCACCCGAGTGGGAGACCCGGAAGAGGCTCCTGGCTTCGGATTGGCATAGCATCAGCCGTTGGGCTCACTTGGGGAGTGAATCATCGGACGGAAGATCTTCCTCTCTGTCTCTCCTCTCTGTATATCCGCCTTTCCAATAAAAAAAAATAATAAAAACAAATCTTTAAAAAAAAAAACAGAAAATCGTAGAATCCAGGAAAGAGCTGAGAGAATTAAGAGAAAGACTGTAAGAGAAAGACTGTCAGTTACAGAAAAACAAGATCCATTCATGAAGGCAGCTTAAGCAGGTGGTCTTTTTCTAGGGATACTTTTTGAAAATCCTGTTAAAGGATGATAAAATACATGAATAAATGAAGAGATAAATTATGACAAATTTTGCAAATTTCCATTATTTCCATATTAAGAAAATCCACAGCAATCCCAATCCAAGTTCAGCCAATGTGTTTGGAGGAATTCAAATACTTCTAAGATGCGGACGGGAAAAAATAAAAGATCCACAAATACCTGCACCAGTTTTGAAAAAAAAAAGTCCCTAGGGGAGACTTGATAGGGTATGATACACTATGCAGAGGCATGTGGCAAGAACTCAGCTAAATGGACCAGGGGGACAAAGAGAACAGAGCAGAAGCAAGCCATCTCTCTCTCTCATACACACACACACACACACACACACACACACACACACAAATTCTATGTGTGGCAAATTCTATGGCTCTGAGAAAGGCTATTGCTTAGCAGATATAATTGGTGGAAACTGGCTGTTAAACACAAAGAAATTCCAGGTGGACCAATGCCTCACCTCATATACTAAGGTGAATTTCAGTTGGGCCAAGTATCTCCATGTAGATAAAACTTAGATCTAAGAAATACAGGAAAATATCTTCATGCCAAAGAACAAGCAAATCTCTCTCCTAAGGTTCCAAAGGCATAAACCATCAGGCAAATAAGTAGGATGTAAAAGAGGCGTGTGGCATTTGGGGTGTTTTCCATAAAGACATCTGAGATAAAGGTAAGTGATACATGACAATACCTATGACTTTGAGGAATTCATCATGTGTATGAGACCCCTGCGAGCCAGCAGGAAAACAATAGGAAACACGTTAGGAAATGGGTAAAGGATTTGAGCAGGCAATTTCCAGGCCCGGACGCAGACATGGAGAAGTGGGCCTCGCTGGAACTCAGGACAGAGTCGGGGCTGGGATGCAGCACCCACACACATCACAGTGCCTTGGGCTCCTCTGCTTCCCAACCAGCATCCCTCAGGGGATGCTGGTGGAAAGCTCCAGCGGCTGGGTCCCAGCCATCCAAACGCAAGTCCTGGAGGGATTTCCTGGTTCCTGGCTTCAGCCTGGCTCAGCCTGGGCTGCCATTTGGGGACCATCAACCAGCAGGTGGACGATCTCTCGGCCTTATAAACAAAATGAAACTTACAAAAAAAAAATCTTAAGAAAGCACAGGAAATAGGAGAAGTCGCACTAAAAAGCAGACTGTTGGGTCATCCTGACTGTGACTGGTGGGGACAGGGTGCCCTTGCTGTTGGGGGCGGTGGGAGCGCGGGCGCAGGTAGAGCTTGGTGGACTGAATTTACAACTGGAAGCCAACAAAGTTGCTCCTGGTTCCAAACATCAGGAAACCTCCTCTATCTTGGCTTGGGTCTATAGGGCACACAGGAACAAAGACATGGGAACGGCACAGACACCTCTCTCTCTCTAAGACTGAGTAGGGAGTATGCTAGAACGTTCTATGGTGGACAGAGGCCAAACACTGCTTCTGTAGGCAACTCAATTGGAAAAGACAGAGAATGGGTCCTGTGGGTGGTGATTGTGGCACCAGCAGGTTCATAAGAAGGGAAGACCATGCAAGGCCCAGGGCTGCCTGGTGACTCTGCAAGAAGACACTGTCATGTAGCCACCACCAGGAGTTTGCCAACTCTCTCTCTCTTCTGTTACACCGTCCGGCCTCGGGCACTGCGGTGCTAGTGACAGAAAACAGCAGGTAAGTGAAACCAAAACGCACCAGAGTTAACCCTAACATACATGGTTCTCTTCAGAGCACTAGGGCTGCCACCCCCTCAAGGTGCTCCTGTCTTTCCCTGAGGGCACCTGAGGCCACTGTCTGCTGCCCTCTGGCTCCCCAGCGTTCAGCTCAGAGCTGGCTCTGGTCACCCAGCACTGCCAGACTGGTTCTCAGATGCAGGAAGCTTGGCACTGGGTTTTGTAGTTGACAAGGTGAGCAGGGCAGCCAGCCGCCTGCCCCTCTTGCCCTACCCTCACCTGCCCAGGGCTGCGAAGAGAAGGGGCTTGCAGGACAAAGTGCTGAGAGGCAGCCATCTGTGTCACTGCCAATTAAACAATGAAATATCTGTAGTCAGGGAATCAATTGCTGGCACCGAGACACCCGTGTCTTGCCGTGGAGGAGAGTGATTATGACCCTGCGCCGTGGCCTCTGAGGGCCCTGCTTGACGGTCAGCTCGCAGCATCCAGCTGCCCACGTAGTGACTGAGACCATGACCCACCACCCCACCATGATCTGGGCCCGCACCAAGTCCAACGCCAAGACTCCAGATGGAAAACCAGGCTTTAACACAGGGCAACAAGGGGCTCAGCACCAGAGAAAGAGGCTTACTGCACTTGTCCTCCGCCCTCCAGAATTCTCCTCTGGACAACAGAAACAAGGACACAGGCTCTGCAGCCCAGCTGTGTTCAGGTGCCCATGCCCACAGAGCTGACTGCCGCTGGGTCACATCCACCAGCCTGCCTCGCACACACATCCTCTCCAACATCTGGGCTGCAAGCCTCGTGGGTCACTGGGACATGAGGTCCTGCTCCCACCACACACCTCCTGTGGGTCATCTCCTTGCTGTTCCCACTGGTGGCGCTGCCCCGGCCCAGGCCCTTGTTTCTTTTCAAATGTCTGGAACAGTTTCTGGACTGGTCTTTCCCACTCCATCTCTGCCTCCCCCTCTTGAAATCGACAGGCTGCTGTCATGGTGAAATGAGTTAAGCTGATGCTTGCAGTCTCAGCATCCCGTAGGAGCATCTGATGCAAGTCCCAGCTGCTCCGTTTCCAATCTAGCTCCCTGCTAATGTGCCTGGGAAAGCAGCAGATCATGGCCCAGGTCCTTGGGCCCCTGCACCGTGGGACCCCCCAGCTGAAGGTCCTGGCTCCTGGGTTTGGTGTTGTGATTATTTGGGGAGGGAGTGAGGGGATGGAAGATTCTCTCTGAAGCTCTGCCTTGCAAATAAATAAATCTTAAGAAAACAAACAAACAAACCACCTGGCGTTGGAAGTGCCTTAGGGTTGGCTCCTTTGCACCTGCACAGAATGACCTCTGCCACCTTGACATGAGCCCTCCCCACTGAGCGTTCAGGCTACAGAATCCTTTGCCAAGTAGCTGCCCTGTGTACTGTGGAGCACTTGGCGAAAGCCCTGGGCTTGGTCCTCAAGCCACCAGCAGCACCCCTCTCAGGCAAGGGGACCTAGGTTGTCTCTGGACACTGACCAATGCCTCCTGGGAAGAAGGGAGTGTGGGGATCCCCCCTGTTTCCACCATGGCTCAGGCAGCTTCAGTGGTCCTGCTCCGCCCCCTCAGCACCTCTCCCCGCCCCCGCCTCCAATTCCTCCCCACTCACCCCCTTGGCACTCTGATCCTCCTGCTCCACCCCTACCTCATCCCCCTGCAAACCACCTGTGCCTCCACCAGCGCCCAAGAGTCTGGACTTCGCCTCACTGGTGATGCTATTTCCTCTGGCACACGCCTGTGTCCCTTGTGTCAGGCCATATCTGCTGCGAGTCCTTATCCCCTGCCCAGACTGTTCAGGAGGACAGAGCCTGGCTGGTTTCTTGCAGATTCTCAAACCAGAGCCAGTCCTCCACGTCTGAGGAATGACTATCAACGCGGTGGGGATGTTTGGGAAAGGGAGGACCTGAATTTACTCACAAGCTTTTTCTGCAACATCCCTAAAAGTGACCCCAAATGAGGTGGACAGGGCGGGCTCTGACCTGCCACCTCTAGCCAGCTCCAGGGACACAAAGCCAGCATGCAGCAGATGGGGTGAGAGGAACAGACAACCTTATTCTTCTGCTAGCTCGTGCCTTCCAGCGTCTGCAAACATCCCGACCTCCAGCCCTCTCTCACCCAGCTCCATGGGGTGAAAAATCCAGACCTCACGAACCCAGCAGGGTGGCAACCCCCTGCCCTTGGAGGTGTGTGCCACGATGACGGAGGGCGGTCATTTCTCCAGGGAGAGCCTGGGGAAGGAACTCAGAGGCCATCCTCTGACCTGCAAGTGTAGCTGCCTTCCCCCCGAGGACTGCTGGGAGGCTGCAGTGAGGTTGTGCCACCAAGTCCAGGAAAACACTGCACGGTGAGAGGGGAGGGGCCGCTGGGGTGAATTCCCCACATCTTAAGCTTTAATGTCCCTCGGGCTAGGGAGGCAGTGTGGGGCCAAGGGCGCTGGGTGGCTGGAGAATCACCTGGGAGTGGGGAGGGGAGGGTTGTGGCTGGTAAAATGCAGAGTCCACGGCCTTATCCTCGAAGGCCTGGGTGCAAAGGGCCCAGGGAGAAGCATTTTAACCACACTCCCCAGCCCCCTCCCATACCGGAGGTGATGTGGATGCAGAGAGGAGGTGGGTCACCACGAGGCACGGGCTCGGGTTTGGAACAGACGCCACACCAGCTGGAAGCAGGAAGCCTGGGGCACAAGGCTGCGGTGTTCTCACTTGAACGCAAGGACGTGGTGCCTTCATGGGACGCTCCGAGTTCCACGTCAGACCATCCCCCAGAGCATCACTGCTGCTTCCCGGGATTCGCAGTCCTGTGTCTGTCAGGCACGAGAGGGCGTTTCTGCCGTCTGACCACGGGGGTGGGGGGCAGCTGCCTGTCCCTCCTTCTTGCATGGAAGAAGTGAGACACCAGATTCTAATCAAAACCCTCCCAAAGGAGGGGGCTTCCCTCCACAGTTGAATGGCAGTCCAGGCTTTAGTCCTGGCCCTCTCCCCTCTGGAGGGCCGTGCCATGGGGGCCCTCTCACAGGGTCCTGATCCCTGCCCTGACCCAAGCATGGCACCTGTGTGGTTGGCCAGCCGTGGTCCCACAGCTGTGTGAGCAGCCTACACAGTTCAGGCTCACTAATCAGAGCTCGTTAAACACCAGATGCGCCCCGGTGTCGTGGCAGCATCTGCAGCCTGATTCTGTCAGGGCACGCTGTGGCCTTTTCTCCCAGAGTCCCTGGCCTTTGGCTCCTAACCTAGCCTGTGTCCCTGCTGTGCCCACAGTGGTTTAGGGCCTGACCATCGGAGCCCACGAGGCCTGCCACTCTCAATGCCTTTACCTTAGGGGCGAGGCTGAACGAAGGGGCACCCGCAAAGGAGGAAGAGGAGAGACGGCGCTCGCCAGACAAGGTCACGCACTCAGCGTGGAGAGCCGCCCGGACAGACGCTGAGCTGGCCTTTCCCCAAGCTCGGCAGGTGTTAATGAGCGAAGATGATCGAATGGAAGCTCATTTTAACATTAGCTTAAAGCCAAACTTAATAACGAAGATAAATCAACCGTTAAAACACAAATCATCCCAGTGAAGATACACAAATGATTTCTGGAATAACTGGGGGCCTTCAGTTTCCGACTTGAGCTCAGCACCGACAACGCTGGCCTGAGCTGGCAGCCCGGGCAGCACCTGGGCAAGCAGTGTTACTTTCGGAATGATCCATTGGGGTGAGCCACGTGGAGCTGGCAATCTGCCCTGGGGGCTGGGATGCAGCGAGGGTGACTGGCAGCTACAGTAAGGTGACGTCATCTATGAGGGCTTCCCCATGGAGGCAGGCTGGGCGTGCAGGAAGGGGTCCAGTTGGTGCAGGCAGTCAGGAGGTCAACCGCGGCAGTGTCCACCTGCCTCCAGGCCCCAACAGCCTCAATCTTTCAGCGGCCACGCCAGTCTTTGGGCATTCTGTGCAGGTGCGCCAGCCTGGGAGCTGGCCCCAGCGCTCCTCGGCAGCTCCTGTCTGCCAGCAGCACACCCCAAACCATTGCCCTCTAGAAGAGCAAAATGAAATAAGGTCTTCATTGGGGCTGGCAACTGTGTAGCTCTAAGGGCTCAACACACAACAGCACACCCCATTCCTGAGCCGTGTGCATTTTCTTTTTGGTGTCCCCCCACTGGGCTGAAAGCAAGATCTACGTCCTCATTTATAGACTTGGACATCAGGTGCACAGTAAGAGCTTGAGCCAATGTGGGGAATCCCCAGGTCACCTCGGTGTGGGGGTGAGTGGAGAGGGGAGCTAAGGACCATCACAGTGAGTCCTTGAAGCCCCCCTGCAAAAGGGTAAGGGGTCCTGGTCCCACCTCTGGCCTATCCCCTCCTGACCCACAACCTCCCACGAGGTCAGTCAGTGAATGACGGAGAGGATGAGCTTATGGATAAAGGGCCTGGGTGGCACCGATGCCAACAAGAGCCAGCGGCTGTCTTCCAGGCCTGAGATTGTGGGATTGTTATGTGTCCACGGGCTCCACAGATTTCAGAAGAGAAAGGAAAGCAAACTGGAGGCTGGGCTGATGGGTGCTGGAGCCAGGGAGGGGCAGGGATTCATGGTGACTCAGCCTTGGGGAGAGGCAGGGGATGGCTCAGCCAGGGCAGGCAGTCAGCCAGAAACGTGCCCTGCTCCTCCTCCCCTCCCTTCTCCCAGCACAGCCTGGAAGGCGGCCCCAGAACAGTTCTGCTTTGTGCACACTAACAAAGGGGGGAGAGGCCGACCTGGCCACCTGCTAACATGGAGCAGTGTGGTGGATGAGGGGTGCCGGGCTGGGAACGCCCTCAAGGTTTGCCAAGCGATGGGGGACCTGGAAGTGGCCACGAAGAGGACAACACAGATTCCTGGAGACTGCCTACACTCAGTGGCCCTGTGCTACCCCCACTGGGCATGAAGGGCCCTCCTCTCTCCCCCGTTGGCCTAGAAGGGGGCAGCCAGCCAGGGTCCAGTCATGCATCTGTCTGTATCCACAGAGCCTTGTAGGGTCCAGCTGATGACACATTTGGAATGTTCTGGAAGGTGTTTTGGAGGTGGCCCCAGAGGACAATTCCTCCCAAGGTACCCTGGATTTAGAGCACAGGATACAGGCCTGGGTACATGTCCGGGGGCTTCCTTGCCCTTCCATGGCCTTTGACTCTGCAGATGGCTGTCCCCCAGATGCTGAGGATGGGGCGCTGTTTGGAGTTCTTGCTGCCCTACTTCCTATCCAACTCTCTGTTAATGCTCCTGGGAAACCGGCAAAAGATGGTCCAAGCACCAGGACCCAGAGAAGGAGCCTGGCTCCTGGTTTCAGAATAGCTCAGCTGTGGCCGGCGCAGCCATTTGGGGAGTAAACCAGAGGATGGAAGACCCGTCTCTCCCCCTCTGTCTCTGTAACTCTGCCGTCTCTGTCTGTCGTCTCTGTCTGTCATCTTCAGGAACAGATAGAAATCCCTCATATCTGCTCACAGTCGCCAGCTCAGGACTTGTTCTCACCACCTTGCATTACACCGAAGGAGCAATGTGGCACCAAGTACTCTGTTTCACAGGTGCAGACGTGGTGGCCAAGCAGAGGCAAATGACCTGTCCACGGTAACCAGACAAGCACAGGGGGCCTCCTGGCCGGTGTCCCCTCCCCGGACGGGGGACTCTGCCTGACAGATGGGTCCTCGTTAGCAGACCGAGCACAGGCCAAGAAATGGCTCCGCACTGTCCCCACCTTCTATTTTCCACTCTGGGAAAGCAGTTTCTGTGACTCAAAGTGCTGGAAGTCAGAGGAGCCGGAGAGGAAGCTGTCCAGGGCCAGGGTCATCGCAAGCACTCACCACCCCATCCCCACCCGTTTCCTGGGGCCCCTCCTCCCAACCAAAGCTCTAGTCCTCCGAAGAGATGGACCCTAGGGAGTCTGCCGGGATCACCCGGGACTCTGTGGGCTGGCACAGGGCAGCTGGCCAGGCCCTTTCAAGGGCTGCATGCTCATGTGGAAAGGATCAGGGAGGCGGGGCAGGGGGAGGTGCCTGGCTTAGGAAGGGGGAAGTCCTTGCACTTTTTTGCCAGCAGCACCCCCTCCCCTGCCCAGAGCACATCCCACGCTGAAGAACTGGACTCTCAGAAACAGGTGCATAGCTGTCCCCACCAACCCCCACCACGGAAGCATGGACAGGCAGGATGAGCAGGGCAAAGGGCAGTTCCTGTTGCATTCCAGGGAGGAAAGAGGTGGGAGAGCCCTCCCCAGGAGCAGCTCCAAACACTCCTGTGTCTCATCTTCTCCCCACCCCCTTAGAGAACTCCAACCTCCTGGGAAGAAATGCAGCCACACTCCTCCCACCTGCTGGAGATGGAGAAGGGGGCAGTTGTCACCTGGGATAACTGACATTCAGGGGACTCCTTCACTTCCAGCCCCTCTCTGGTTTTCGAAGTTCTGGATTCCCATTCCAACCATTGGGAACCTCGGCTGGCCAGTGGCCCCAGCGGAACGGAATCCAGATCTCTCAACTGTGAAGTCTGTCTTTCATTTCTACTGCTCAGGAACCCCAGCTCCCCAGCCTAGGGACGGAGCACCAAGATGGTGACGCTGCAGAACCCAGGCAGGTGGGGCACGCAGGCCTCGTGGCAGACGCCTGAACACGCTGGGGCAGGCTCACCGGAGGGCGGGAGCTGCCGCGGGGCCCCGGTCCACCTCATGAGGCCAAAAGCCTGGGAGCATCCAGAGCTTGTAAAACGGAGATTGTACGGAACAGTGGTTTGCAGAGGGTAGCAGACAAGGCACTCTCAGATTTCATAAACTCATCAGAGCTACACAGGGCCAGTATTATGACTCAGCCTGTGACACCCGCATCCCATATGGGCACTGGTTCAAACCCCCAGCTGTTCCACTTCCAATTCCATTCCCTGCTAATGTGTATGGGAAGACAGCAGAAGATGGCCAAAATGCTTGGGTCCCTGCACCCATGTGGGAGATCTGAATATTGGTGGAGTTCTGGGCTTCTGGCTCCAGCCTGGTACAGCTCCAGCCACTGCAGTCATTTGGGAAGTGGAGCAGCAGAGGGAAGTTCTGCATCCTCCTTTCTCTGTCACTCTTTTAAACAAATAAATAAAATCAATCTATTACACATACAGGTTGGCTGATACATTTGGGATGGGGCCCAGGAATACAGGGGACAGGGGTCAGTCTTTGAGGTCAGGTGCCAGCAAGCAGTTTTTCTTACTGGCAACACTTCATGTGCCAGTCCAGAGGCCTTAAACGTGCACACAGCTGGCCGCAACGGAGCCTGAGTGCAGGGGTGGGTGGATGAGCAGCTGGCACGTCATGGCATGCTTCTCGCTTCGTCCAGACATGTCTGCAGACAGGCGCTCAGCACCTCAGGGACCTCCTGGGCCCAAGTTAAGAGCTGGGCCGGTGCCTGCCTGCCCCCACCACCCTGTACTGCCACCATGGTGAGTAAGCAGCCTGGCTGGCTACTGAAGGGCACAGCTGCATTTTATGGGCCTGCTTTCTACTCAGGTGTGTTTTGGCACTCAGTAGACCTCCAAATATTTGCCTGGTGACCAAATGGACATAGAGACTTTCTAAGGCATCAGTTCATCCCAACCAGACTTGCCTGGTCTTCAGATGACCCAGGGGTCAGGCTCAGTCGCTCCTGCAACCCTCTTGGGAGAAGGACCCAGGTGCCAGGAGAACTAATGCCTTCTGCACCCTCAGGACCTCAGGGCCTCTTTTCAAGGCTCCACCCTGGGGGCCCTCCGACTGTGAGAACCAAGGCTGCCCCGGGATCCATGGTTCCAGAGATGGGGAGTGGCCTAAGCACCAGCAAAGCACCTTGCCTGCCAGTGTGGCACAGAGAAGCACGCACCCCTGCACCCTGGAGGCACCCTATTCACCCGTGGTTGAATCAGACAAAAGACATCATTCAAGGACACTGAAATAAGCAGGTCACTCAGGGATTAAGAACTCAGCCCTGCACCCCACAGATCAACACAGCCCTGGGTCCCAGCATGGCTGGGGAACAGCTCTGTGCACGCCTGCTGGTCACGGTCCCCTGCCCCTTCTCTGATCATATAGGCCAGTGTCTCCCAGGCACACCCCTCTTCCTCCTTATTCCCAAGGGCCAGGTATGGGAGCTCCCCCATGTCTGTAGTTACGGGCAAGCCCTGCCAACAGTCCCTGAACCTTGCTTCCTGTTTGTCAAGGGGTTGGCACTGCGGCTCCTGAGGACGAAGGGAAGCTTAGGGTTTCTTGGTGGGCCTCCAGGGCACTCACTTCTCCAACCCCTCCCTAGGCTACCTGCCGGGCAGCACAGGAACTACCTAGGCGCCTGGCCTGCCCCTCCTCCCAGCAGGCCAGACTCACTGCAAACCAGGAAACTCCCTCCCTCGGGGTAAACACGGAGGGGGAAGCAGCCAATTTCACTGCCACACAGGGTTCCTTGCCAGTTGGACTGGCCAAGGCTGGGCGGGGAGACAGGCGGTGGGTGAGAAGGTGCGGTGTTTAGAGCAGCAGCCAGGAACCCGTGTCTCTCCGCCCTGCCCCTTGCCTCTGTGTCCTGTCCACCTCACAGGGTCTTTGGAGAAGCACGTGTCGTTGGGACAGGAGGGACTATGGCCGGGGGGACTGACCCCGAGGGCTGGGCAGGTATGTCAGCCCAAATGGGGTGATCACTCACCTGGGACCCTGGCACCAGCTAGCGTCCCCCAGGACCTAGCTCTGAACCCAAGTCCTGGCACTCCAGGTGGGACTAGAAGCCCTAGTGGCCTTCTGGAATAGGGTACTTAGCAGGTCAACTCTCGCCCTCAGCCACCTGCCCCATCGCTTCAGACAGCGGCACAGGGTGGGACAGTCAGAGCTGTGGTTACATGGCTACAGGCAAAGGGCTTCCACGTGTGATTCCTGGCCCAGCCTAGGTGTCCTCAGGCAAGTAACTGAACTGTTCAGAATCCTGATTTTTTTTTGCCTCTCTCTCCAAAAATACGGAAAATGCCTATCTACCACAGCAGAAAAGGCAGTCCTGGGCACAATGGCTGGCACAGAGGAAGGAGAAAATAAACGGAGACTTTGTTGGCATTACCGCAGGAGCTTGACCCCGACCCCTGTCGCCCAGGCCGCTGGGTACTGCACCCACTTTCCATTTCCTTCCTGGAACACTCAGTCCAGGACACTGGAGAGTCAGGCTGGACTTCTCAGGCCTGGGGTGACATTGTGGAGGAACCGACGTCAAAGTCGCCTGTGGTCAACCACACCCTACACACCTGGAAACTCTGCTCAGGCACCCCTAGCCAAAGGCACAGCCTTAAAAACCATGTCTCCCCTACAATCCAATGCCCAACCCCCACTCACCCGGAAACACACGTCCTCCCCTCCAGGCCCAGCAGCTGAGCCCAGCAAGACGCAGGTACACAGCAGAGTTCAACATGGCACCGCTCTTCGTGGTAGCCTCTGGAGCCCCTAATCCTGGGCCCCAAAAGATGCGTGAATATGAGCGCCCCGGCTGTGGGGTGGGGGTCTCCCAAGGGGCAGGGTTAGCCGCACCTCTGCACCCTGTAGCAACCATGCCTGACACCCCGACACACCTTGTAACCGGTAGTCATCCTCTCTCCAGAGGCCCCACCACTATGGCCAAGACGGGAGCGGATGGGGAAGGGTGGGGAGGGGGCGGGTGGGCCTACCTTCTGGGCCTTTTGGATCATCCGTCTGACCACCTGCTTGAGGTGTGGTGCCTTCTCCTCCTTGGGCGGGTGGGTGAAGAGCGTGACGCTGCTCACGCCGCGGTAGAAGCTGTTTTCCGTCCAGCCCAGATCCAGCGGGGGCACCTCGGTGTCCGAGCGGTCGGGCCAGTAGGCCAGGGACTCCTCGGGCTCGGGCGCGGCCTGCGCGGGGGCCTGGGCCTTAGCCTTGGCCTTGCTCTTGCCGGCAGCGGGGGTGGCGTCTATGTAGGGGCTCCAGGCGGCACGCAGGGCCTGGCGCTCGGGGCTGGAGAGGAAGTCCCGCAGCTGCTCCTTGCCCAGCCGCTCGCGGTAGGCCTGCTCGCCGCCGGTCAGCAGCGCCTCCAGCGCGGCCCGCCGCCGCTCGCAGTAGTAGAAGGCGGCCTGCGCTTCGGTCACTCGCTCGTTCACGTGCGCCTCGTCCAGGCAGCTCAGCTGGGACTCGGCCATGGCGCCCCGGCCCGCCGCGGCCCCCCGCGTGCACCGCCGCACCTGGCACCGCCGCCGAGGGCGGGGCGCCTCACCTGGCCGCGAGGTCTCGGTCCGCCCCGCAGCCGCGCGCAGGCCAATCCGCGGGGCCCGAGCGAGGGCGCGGCCGTCGGGCAGGCAGGGACAGCCACGCCCGCTCCGCCCCCAGACTCGGGGGACCCGGGGTCTGGCCCGGGCCCGGGGCGGGGCCACCGGGAGATCTCCAGTGCGCGCCTGCTACCCTTCCGGTGGGGAAAAAGGTGGGCCCCTCCAGGGCGCGGGGCAGGTGCGCGTTCCTTTTGACGCGCGGGGCGCTGGGGCGGGGAGGGGGGTGTCCCGAGCACATGTCCTAGGCGGGCGGCCTCTGGGACCGCGTGTCTGGCCCCTCCATCCGCTAGAGCGTTGTCTGGAGGCTATTGTGAGGGTCATGAAGTGGAGGCGGCTGATGTTCGCCAGCAAAATGCACAAGGAATGCACAGCTCCCCACCCACCCATGTGTCCCAGTTTCCATATCAGAGGCCTTGAGGGGCTGTCAGCCCTATGCCTTCACTATAAAAATCTCAAATATATAATAGCCACCTGAAAGCAAAAAGAGTGGCAGCAGCGGTAGCAGACTTTCAGCCCATTTTAATTGCAAATGGTGTGTGTGTGCGCGCGTGCGTGTGTGTGTGTGTGTGTGTGTGTGTGTGTTTGGGCACCCTGGGATGCCACAAGCCTCATTACTGTATTAGTGATGCAAAATATACGTGTGGGCCCCAGGAAGGAAACCGCGCACGCACACACACACACACACACACACACACACACACACACCCCAGCGACTTCAACATTCGCTCTCCTTTGGATTAACTACAATCTTCTTAGCCATTAACATATTATTTTGTTCTTGCATGGCTGTACAATTCGATTCTCCACATTCAGAATATTTTCAGATCATAGCAACCAAGGGTTCCCATTTCGCTCATGCAAGGGTGTAGCACTTCAGAACTGGAAGGAGCTTTGGAAACCCGTCCAACCCCCTTATTTCCCAAATGGGGAAATTGTAGCAGGGAAACAAGTGCCCAACTGTGTATACTGGAGAGGCGAGGGGGGCCTGCAGGAGCAACAGTGCCTTGGTCTACATCACTGTTAGCTTTGCTGCCTGCCACCTCCCCACCTCTTCCTTTGGATTTATTTACTTATCTGAAAGGCAAAGACAGAGGGATTTCAGATCTTCCACCCACTGGTTCCTTTCCTGAATGGCCAAATCAGCCAGGGCTGGACCAGGCTGAAGCCAGCAGCCTGGAACTCCCTCCTGGTCACCCAGGCGGGAGTCCAAGGACGTGGGTCATCTTGCTCTGCTTTCCCGGATGCATTAGCGGACAGTTGTGCCAGAAGTGGAGCAGCCAAGACTTGAACTGGCACCTCTATGGGATGTGAGTGTCACAGGCAGCAACTTAATGCGCTGTGCCACAAGGCTAGCCCTTGCCCCTCCTCTTCTTGTGAAGTGACATCAAGTCGCAGGGCACCTGCGGGATTTGAGGGGGTGGCAGATCGCTTCCAGGCCTTCCTGGGAGAGTCTGGAAAAGTGAGGGCTAAGCATTGTGTGACAGCCATGTCTGCCCTGAGGCTGGGGGCCAGAGCCGTGGTCTCCTCACTTGTCCTTTGGGAACCCGAAGGCCTCATGCCTGGGAACACGACAATCCTGAAAACATCTTTAGCTGGGGGTGCATCGAGTGGGTTTCCCAGTTTCTTGAGGCCTGGGCCTTTGGGGACACAGAGGAGCTCCGGGCAGTAAGAGGCACAGCCAAGGACAGCAAGAGCAGAGGGCCGCAGCACAGGTGTGAGGCAACCGTTGTCCCTTTGGGCGGCAGGAAGTTGGCCTGTGGGTTCAGACACCTGATGTTCATGTCAGAGTCTCCAGGCTTACTTCCTGGAAGTGATGGCTCAAATCAGGAAGTACCTGCCTGCAGGTCCTGCCTCCTGACGTCAGCCTGGCCCACCCCTAGACCTGGTGGGCATCTGGGGACTAAACCAAGAGATGGGAGAGAACTCTGTCCTTATCTCTCTGACTTGCAATAAAAATCCATTTACAAATGCTTTGTGAGCAAATTGGTTCAAAGAACATTTACTCACTGCCTACTGGGCACCTACCACACAGTTCCTGCCCAGTATGTAGTTTTTAAAGAAGAAACAATGGGTCAGGGCTAGAAGAAAGTTATGTCCAGTGAGCGGTGAGGACTGTGGGAGGAGGAGCCATTGCCCTGGGCTGTGGATAAAAAGGGCTTTGCTTAGCAGGAGTTGATTTTCAATAGAGCTTCGAAGGGTGAGAAGAATTGAGCACACCTGGGCTCTATTCGAGATTGTTAACCTTAGGGCCAGTATTGTCTCCGTTCATGTCTTGGCTTTTCTCCATTTCCAATCCGGCTCCCTGCTCATGGACTGGGAAAGCAGCAGAACATGGTTTCGCTGCACCCATATGGGAGATCCAGATGAGGCTCCTGGCTCTGCCTTCAGTGACCCAGTCATGGCTGTTGTGGCCATGTGGGGAGTGAACCAGCAGCTGGGAAGAGCTCTCTGTGTCTCTCCTTCTCTCTCTATCTTTCCCCTCCACCTCTCTGTAACGGCCTTTCAAATAAGTAAATCTTTAAAAATAAATTGCAGCAGCAATGATGTCTGAGAAACTGCGCTATGTAATGTGCATTTAAGAAATTATTTGAGAATCAGAGATAGAGCCTCCATTCACTGGCTCGCTTCCTAAATGATTTTTGCAATGACTGATGGGGCTGGACTGGGCCAAAGCTGGGAGCTGGGGGACTCATTCCAGGCCTGGAGTGGCAGGTATGCACCTGCCTGAAGCACCTCCCAGGGCGCGCATCAGCTGGAAAACTGGAACCAGGAACTAGAGCTGAGCTTTGAACCCAGGCTCAGGAGCAGTTCTGATGAGCTATGTGATCCTACCAGAAAAGGTGCTGTTGCATTCTACAGATGAGGAAACCGAGGCACAGAGAGAATCAGAACCTCATGCTAGGCTGGTCAGCCAGCTTAGTGTAAGAGCTGAGTTCAAAGGCAGGCTGCCCGATTCCAGAGCCTGTCTAACTCCCTGCGGTGCTACACCGTCTCCGTTGATTCAGACTGTTAAAATGGACATTCCAGAGAGCCCTCCCCTTGTTTAATGATTCATCATTCGATAAACACAAGTGCTGAGTGCTGGTATTGCAAGGGTCAGAAGCCGTTCATTCATTTGCCAACTCCTTATGGAGTCTTCTTAAGCACAAAGCCTGAAGCCAGGGGTGTCCCCTAGGTCTCCCACATGGGGACAGGGACCACCTGCTGCTTCCCAGGGTGCCCAACTAGCAGAAGCTAGAATCAGGGACAGAACCAGGATGTGCACCCAGGATGTGCATCCAGGACAGGACGTGAGCCCAGGACGTGAGCCCAGGCACTTCAGCAGTGATGCTGGTGTAGCTTATTGGGAACCAGCATGATTAAGATGTGGAATTCTCTCTCTCTTACACTGTGATGTGATCCAAGAAGCAGAGCGAAATATCTTAGCAACAGTTCACGCTGGGAGAGCTCTCTCCCAGAGCTAATTACTATGAAACTCACCGTGGTCTCTTTGTATCATTCACCTTCACACGCTGGAGATGCACAGATTCCAGCACAGTGACAAGGAGGAGGAAGAGGGCGTGGGTATTAGCATGCTTGCCACTGGGGATGAAACAGAAGGATCGGACACACACTGGCAGCCCTGGCAGCTCACTCAGCTTAGCTGGGAGGCCGGCACTCGCAATTATCTTTACTAGACAGGATGACAAGTGGCCTGGTGGCCTGGGCAGAGAGGCAATGGGCTATAGCAGCATTTAAGGCGTGATTATCCAGTGTGACCTGTCCTCCCCACCTTGTGTCTTACAGTAGACTCTGAAAGCAATGATGGTAAGGTGAAACAGAGGTGGTAAACTGAGGCTGTAGGAAGGGAGGCACTGCCCCGAGGGCAGCAGCAGCCCACCACCCACCACCCTCCCAAAGCTACCAAAGCCTAAGGAAAACAATTTCCTTTTAAAAAGTTCTGTTACTTATTTATTTGAAAGGGAGGGTCAGAAAGAAAGGAAGAAAACAACCCATTTCGTTCCCTCCCTAGTTGGCTGCCATGGCTAAGGTTAGACCAGGCCAAAGCCAGGAGCCAGAAAGTCCACCTGGGTCTCCCCTCGGGGGAGCCATCTTCTGCTGCCTTCCCAGGCACATTATCGGGGAGCTGGATTGGAAGCTGAGCAGCCAGGGTCTGGGATACGTGCTACAACAAGGACACTGATCAAAACGGTCCCTCTCCTTACTCTACTAACTCAGCTCAACCCGGTGCAGAGATGGCCTGTGAGGTGATGACAGCCCCCTGCCACCACCACACACACACACACACACCAAGGGAAAGCTCCTGGTCCTCTCTCAGCCCCCCTGCTCTAGGGGCTGGAGCGTTCCCCAGCTTCATGAGGCTTCTGCACGTCTAACTTTGGAGGCTACCTTGCCCAAGGTCACTGGCACCTTCTGGAAAACTTGTGCCCTCTTTCCCACAGTTCTGTTCCCATCCCAACCCTTGGCTTGAATTCACTGGCGAGACACTGCACACTGTGGGCTGTATGCTTGGGAAGGACACAACAGCTTAAGGTTAGCATGACTTGTGGTTGTATTCATCAGCTCTTTCCCCAGGGCCTCTAGTGACATCTGAGTCCCAGAACAGCCTCCTCTAATGCCTTAGGGCTTCTCTGGGGGATGAGAGAATGAGGGGAGAGGGTGCCCTGACCCCAGGTAAGACATAGCCCCTGAGGACTGAGTGAACAGAGCGGCCATTGCCTCTGACCCATTCTGCCCACCCCCTCCTGGGATGCACCTGCAGAGGCCTCTAATTACTCACCTAAGACTTGGATGAATTCTTCAATGGTTGTTTACTGAACACTGACAGTGTACGAGGCAGGTTCCTGCCCCCACAGCCCTCCCACATCCTTGGCCTCGGTTCTATCTGCCACCTTGGACACATACAAAGCTGCTAGGAAACAAAATTCAAAACTGAGGTCATGTCAGTGCAGATTTCTGCATCTTTGCATATGAGGGGGTCTTTGAAAGTGCATCAAAACCATGTGTTAGTTAAGAGCTAGGCAGGGACGGAATGTCCCCCCTCACTTTTTGCTTGGAGGGTCTTGCCGTCACCTTCCGACCGTGTGACTGCTCTTTCTCACCACCCACCACTGGCCGAGCTCACCCAGTCCCACGGTCTTGGCTGACTCTCACTGCCCCGGACTCCTCCAGGCTCTAGGCTGCCCGCAGGCCACCACTGCTCCGACACTGCTCAGGCTCCTCTCATGCAAATGTCCCAATACAACACACCTCCACGCCGCCCCTGCTTGACGCAGCCACTCACCTGTCTTCTTGCCCTGGGGGTTGGGGGGGAGGGGGGAGCAGGGATTGATTGGAATCTGCTGGGCAGGAGTGCCTCTGTGAGATTCTGGAATCCTCTTTTCACCAGCCTAGGTGTCAAGCTGGTCTCCTGGCTTCCCACTGGAGTCTGTCCTCACTCTAGAGAGATCAGGTTAAGTGGGGTCCCACAGGTCCCTTCCAGCGTGAGATGATGTCATTCCCTCACCCCGCCTCCCCTACCTTTAGGCCAACTCTCAAGCACCTTGAGGACCCCCACGGTCCATGTCTGTGGGATCCCTCTCAGCCTCCCCTCCTTGGCCCTGTAACTCGGGTCTTTGCTTGGGGGAAGCCCCAGCGTCCACTCACCTTCCTCTCCAGTCCCCAGCAACTCTCCTAGGACCTTCTGCCTTCAGCGGAGGGTCACTCCCATTCTCCTGCTCTGGGTGGCAATGACCTATCAGCCCCCAGCCCCATCTTCACAATGTTCTCAGGCCGTCTACCCCACCACTGGACTTTCACACACTTTCCCCTTGTGACGCCGCCTCTTGTGTCAGACTCACGGTGAATGCCTTCCTAAAGCTAAGCAGGACGCTCCGTCTTCCCCTGACATAGATAAAGGACAGAGCATTTGTGGAAGCGCATGGGATGGGTATTGTGGTGCAGGGCATTAAGCTGTTCTCCAGGATGCCCACACATCGTGTCAGAGTGACTCGGATTGAAGCCTACATCCACTCCTGAACCCCTTTGTGCTAACGTGCCTTGGGAGACGGCAAGGTGGTACCCCCAGTACTGGGTTCTTACCAGCCCTATAAGGAGACCAGGACTGCAGCTCCTGCTCTGGGCGTCAGCCCGGCTCAACTCGGGATGCTGTGGGCCTTTGAGCAGTAACCAGCAGGTGGAAGGGACTTCTTTCTCTGCCTCTCTCTCTCTCTGCTATTCTGCCTTTCGTATGAATTAGATGTTAAAAAAAATAAAATCAAGGAAAATTGAATTAAAAGGCAAGCTTATTTTGGTAGATTTTTTTTTAAATTCATGCATAATTTTTCCTACTATGTATTTTTCATGAGCTTTTTGAAAACCTCGCAAACACAGAGATTTTTTTTTTAATGACACCAATTCATTCTATTTTCCATAAAATTTTCCAAGCACCATGAGAACATAAAATCAGGAATCTGGAATGCAGAAGGCGACTCGATGGAATAAGAGGTTTTCCAGCCACTTGATTGCACAGCCTAACTGCAGCTGTGTGTGTATGTGTGTGTGAGAGAGAGACAGAGAGAGGACTTGCGTGGTAAGACCAAGGCTGGGTTTCTCACTGCCCAGTGGGAATGCCCTCCACCTGCGCACAAGCCCGCCGTCGTGGGACTCCACCCCCGGTGTGAGAGGACCCCACAGCCATCACTCTGCCTGCTGCTGCTCCGTTAGATGCAGCCTGAGGGCGCAGTGCGGGGAGCCAGCCTGTTTTCCGCCTCTGCACACAGTGCGGCCTGCCTATGAGTCCCGGTGCGAGACATTGTTCTCAGCGAGATGAATTGCCCTTAACACACACAGGGCATCAGCTGTGGCCCACTGCACAGCTCTGCCCCGCGCTGCCTGCTCTCCTCCCAGGGGAGGCCTGGGGCCAGAGCTGCCTGCTCCTTCAGCTCAGCCGAATGCACTTTAGAGCCCATGGACATATCGATCTGAGGTTCACTGTCTGCAGCGGATCATCATCCAAAATAATTCATTCCTGGAGACAAACGTTCAGGCTCGACCCGTTTTCCCAGCGTTCCCTGGACGCCAGGCTCTGTGCTGCTGAATTCTGATCGGTTTGGTCATCTCTTGCTCACGTCAGGTGTGTTATCACCTGCTTAGGATGTAGCCGATAAAGTTCTGAGCCTCAGAGAGACCTCACCACCCAACCTGGGCTACACAACTAACGATGTAAAGCCAGGACCTCTTGTCACCAAGACCGTGAGACTCCAGGGTTAGGCGACTGTGCTCATCGGCCAGGTTGCCACTGGAGACAAGTGGCTACTCAAATGAAGAGAAAATACGAGTAAACATCCAAGTCCTCCCATTGCGCTAGCCACATGTGATGTGTTCAACCGCCATGTGAGGCTGGTGGGGGCTGTGGTTGCAGAGCACAGTTCTAGAGCGCTTCCATTGTGTGTGTATTTTAGGGGTAAGGAGTGACAGGAGTGAAGGGACAGAAGTCTAAGTTGCCTCATGTGAACACATGAATCCTTGTGTTGAGAGCCCGTGGAAAGTGTGGAAACTGGGAAACAGTGGGCTAAAACGGTGCTGGAGAGGAGTGCAGCTGACCAGGGGAGCAGGGTGGGACAGAGGAGGGGTGCAGCTGACCAGGGGAGCAGGGTGGGGCAGAGGAGGGGTGCAGCTGACCAGGGGAGCAGGGTGGGGCAGAGGAGGGGTGCAGCTGACCAGGACAGCAGGGTGGGGCAGAGGAGGGGTGCAGCTGACCAGGGGAGCAGGGTGGGGCAGAGGAGGGGTGCAACTGACCAGGACAGCAGGGTGGGGCAGAGGAGGGGTGCAGCTGACCAGGACAGCAGGGTGGGGCAGAGGAGGGGTGCAGCTGACCAGGACAGCAGGGTGACCTGGAAGTGGAGAGAGCTGCCAACAACATTTGGTATCATAGGAAGAAGGCTGCTCAGGGCCTGGGACAGGGAAGTCTTTGGGAGGGGTAGGACCCTTGCTTTCTTCTTCCAGGCAGCAGGACAGGGACCAGGGGTCCCCGGGCTGCCTCTGGTGGGTCTTGCATGTAGGAAGGGGCTGCCTGGGAGAACAGTCTTGATCCACATGTTCATGACGAGAGCTGTGGCTGGCACGGGCCTCCCTCTGCCACACTGGCAGTGCCAGGAACCTCAGTGGACAGATTTTAGGACAGTTTTGACATCAGCCAGGGAGGGAATGCGTGCTGATATCCTTGCTGTCTCCTCGCCCCTGCCCTGGGCGCCTGGAAGTGTGGGAAGATAGTGTGTGTGAAAGGAAGATGTTAGCACAGTCCTGCCCACACCCTGGGAGATCCAGCTTTTTCCATGCCCCATAGGCAGGCACCCCAGGAGAATCCATTCTGTCCAGTCTGATCAAACCCTGTGACAAACCTGGGGGAGGAATTCCACCTGCTCCACACTCAGCAAACTCTGTCAAGGGGTGGTGGAGGGAGGGAATGACCCGACCCATTTTCCTTACCAGCCCTGCCCTCAGGTCTGAATGCCTGCTCACTCCCAGCTCTTTCCTGAGCCACCTACCTGGCCTGGCAGGTGTATTCTTCCCCATTAAACTCAATGACCTTGCTCTGCACTCCTCTGTGTCTCAGACCCTTGGAGCAGCCACATCTGGGGACAGGCCCTAAGTGCACACCCCTCCCCACCACTGCCTGGGGTGGGGCAAGGCAGGCTGAGCACAGGGCAGGACAGGGCAAGAGAGTCGGGGGCTAATGTTCTCCTCCCTGAGCTTGAGAGCTGGCAAGGATGCAGAGAGGGCACTAATGAGAGAGCAGAGACCACTCAGGGTGGAGGGAGCTGTGCGAGGTGGAGGTTGAGAAATGTGCCTTCCCTAGCCCTGTTGTCAAGAAGCAGTGTGAACCGCAGCCTGGGGAAGGCAGGGGAAAGGCGTACTCATAAGAGGGCCTATGGCAAGTGGGGCAGGGAGGAGGTGGTGCCAAGGCTTAGTAGACCAACCCTCTGCCTGCAGTGTGCAGACATCCCACATGGACACTGGTTCATGTCCTGGCTGCTCCGCTTCCCATCCAGTTCCCCGTTTATGGTCTGACAAAGCAATGGAGGATGGCTCAGGTCCCTGGGTCCCAGCACCCATGTGGGAGACCCAGAAGATACAGAATTTCTGGATTCTGGTTTCAGATTGGCTCAGCTTGGGCTGTTGTGGCCATCTGGGGAAGTGGAGTGAACCAGCAGATGAAAGATCTTTCTATCTCTCCATCTCTATAAATCTGCATTTCTAATAAAAATTAAATCATCTTTTTAGTGAGGGGCTATCTGGGTGGTTTTTTTAATATGATCAGGGTAGGAAGGATCTAGAGTCAGGGAGAAGTGGATGTTATCATTGTTTCTAAACTTTCTATTTCTTCTTCCCATTTCTGGGAGGAGTAGGGAGACGGGGGAGAAGCCATACCCAACCACCCAACCATCTCAGTACCTGAGGATGGGGAAAGGCCACCCAATATTAACCCAAGGTCACAATGGCACATGTTCCAAAGATTCTGCCCAGGTGGTTACCATAGTTTTGAAATGCTGTTGATCTTGCTGATCTATGGATGAGGAGTCCCTTCCAATGTCCATTGCTGACACCATCGACCTTATAGTCTCCAGTTGCCTAAATATTTGCTGTCATTGTTTGGCTGGGGTAGTTGTCTATATGTTCTGTTCTCCATTCTCTGCTGTGGTACCAGATGTCTTCTGCAGACACCAATGAGCTATACCATGTCCTCCATGTGCACCATGGTCTGCCGTCTAGCACTCCATCCTCTACACTGAGAAAGATCAGTTCTCCTAGGTGGGCTCATGGACCTGACCCAGGCGACCTGGGCCATGCAGGACCCCCCCCCTCGGCATAGAGCTCACAGATCCAGTGACCCCTGGGGCTCACGGATCCAGTGACCACCTTGCAGGTGGGCCCATGGCTCTAGGTCATGCGACCTGGGACCTGCTGGATGCCTGGATGGGTGTTTTGCAAAGAGATAGTTCCCTAGAGCAACTGATGCCCTCCCCTCCGCCACACACACGCTCTGCCTGTTCTACGACCCCTGTGGAAACCCCTGCCTAGTTTGTCACTCTCCTACAAGAGTTGTCACCTGACTTGGCCACCACTTGGTAAAGAAACAAACTTCCAATACCACTGGTGCAAACACAGGCAAGGAAGATGTTGTTCAGGCCTATCACGTGAGGCACAGAAAGCACTGCCACGGGGTCTGGCAGTAGGGGAGACCCTGGGCTCGGTTCTGCACTCAGCATGGGCAAGTACAAGATCATGGTCAAGGAGCAAGGTGGATGACGGCGGGTAGAAAATTACTCAAAGGGAACGCAGGTGATAAGAGAATCCTGATGAAAGTGGTCTTACAGGAGTTCCATCTCCCACAAGGCCAAGTTGGAGTGGGCGTTTGGCAGTGATGAACATGTCCCTTGGGATGCACATTCCACATCCGAGTGTCTGTGTTCCAGGCTCTGCCTACCGTTCCAGCTTCCTGCTAACGCACACCCTGGCAGGGCAGCAAGTGGCTCGAGGACTTGGGTCCCGGTCACCCATATAGAACACTTGTCTCCTGACCTCTGGCTGGTCCAGTTCTGGCCATTGTAGGCATTTGTGGAGAGAACCAGATTGTGGAAGATCTCCCCTCTTCCCTCTGTAACTGCCTTTCAAATAAATTAAACAAATAAAATAAATAAAAAGCAAAGGACAGGCCGCGGTGATCAGGCATCCCGTGGGGGCAGGTGGAGGAGCAGGGTCTTGGCTGAAACTGAATTTTACAGGAAGTGCATGGAGACGCTAAGCTGGAGACCCAGAGGATCAGGCGAAGCCTGGCCAAGCAGGAAATTGCTGTTACAGCACTGCTGTGAGCGTCTTATCCCTCCCAAGGTCCCCTCATGTGGGCAGACATTAGCTGGAAGAGGGTGATGGTGAGCGGGAGAGAAGCATTCTCCAAACTGGTTCCTTGCCTGGACAAGTTCATGGTCTGCTGGGTGTGGAGCTTGCCTGGAGGATGGAACACAGGACAGGCGGGTTGGGAAGGCGAGGCCCCAGGCTTTGCAGGGACACGTCCTCAAAGGCTGAGCTCCCAGCCCCCAGGAGCCCCAGGCAGGGCCCGGGCCCTGCTCCTCTCTGCTCCTCTCTGCATTTGTACTGGCCAGAGGGTCCTGGACATCCATATGCCTGTCATTTTATCAACTTCCCAGGATGGCCCTTTACAGTGCGTCAGCTCAGAGTGGGCAGGGAACTGGCCTAGGTTCACATAGCAAGTGTCAGAGCCTGTACCGCGACTCCACGAGTATCTTCTGGGGCAGGCATGTGAGCCCACAGTTAGGATGCTAGTGAGGACACCCAACTCCTCCATCACAGGTCAGTAGTGACTCTGCTCCGATTGCCAGCTGCCCCTGGAAAGGACACGGGAGGCAGCAGCTATTGGCTCAGTCATTGGGTTTTTGCCCCCTATGTGGGGAACTTGGATTGAGGTTGTGGTTCCCGGCTTCAGCCTGGCTCAGCTGTAGCCTTTGCTAGAATGTTCTGAGCCAAACCAGCAGATGAGAGAGATACCATGGGGCCATTCCCCCTGATGATGCAGGGGAAGACAGCTAGCCGCTGGGGTCCGGAAGGGTCCTGGCCTGTCTTCTGCTGTCACAGACGCCATTGGTGGCCATGAGCTGAGGCAGGGGTAGGGTGGTACTGGGCTCAAGCCAAAAGTCACAGGCAGGCTGAGGGAGTGCATATGGAGACCAGGTGTGCAGACAGGCAGCCTCAGGGATTGTCTCCCAATTCTGAGAAGGGGACTGGCCTGGTGCTACCCCAGAAGTGAGGAGGCAGGTGGGACAGTGTACCTGCAAAGCCAGGGTGAAGTTGGGGTCACCCTACCATGGCCACAGCTGGGGCTCAACTGGAAGGCCCTGTTTAGTGGGAGGTACAGTTCTGGGCTGGGGGAAGGGAGATGCTGTGTCATGGTGGGTCAAACCACCGTTGGCAACCCTGGCAGGCCATACTGGAAAGTTGTTTTTTGTCCCGACTGCTCACCATTGACCCTGCTTCCTGCTATGTGCCTGGGAGAACAGCAGACCTGGGCCCATGTCACTCAACATGGGAGACGTACATGGAGCCCCTGGCTCCTGGCTCCTACGTGGTCCAGCCCTGGCTGTTGTGGCCATTTGGGGAGTGAGCCAGTGGATATGTAAGTCCCCCTCCCCGAAGCCTCTGCCACTCTGCATTTCAAAGAAATAAAGCTTTCTTGAAAAGGTCCTGGGAGCTCTAGGGACTTGTGTCAATCTCAGAAGCCAAGCTGCTGCAGACAGGGTGGGTGGGGGCAGGAATCTGTGACTTTCATTCCCGCTACTAGAGACACAGGCTCCAGGCTCCCACTTGGTCATGAAGACAAGGAAACGCCTGTCCCTTGCTTCTCAGCCTGTCTCTAGTCATTCCTGACCTAAGGGGTCTGGGAATCTACGTTTATTTAGTTGATGACACCTGTGAACATCGGAGGGTTTAGAGCCAAAAGACACCCCCCCCCCAAGGCTTGGCCTCTGTTCTTTGTTGATGTTATTTGTTTGTTTCTTTCCTTTTCCTTTTTTCTGACAAGAAAACTAAGGTGCAGAGGGGCTGGGGGTGCTCCCCAAGGCTGCAGAGCTTAGGACAGATGGGAGCAGAGTCCAGGCTGCCCACCCCTGGCCGCTGCTCCCTTCCTCCCACATCCCCGACTCCTCTGGACTTGCCATGGCAACCGAGCCTCCTGCAGCGTGGGAAGCAGTTACCTAGCAACTCGCCATAACCAGGTCAGAGCTGGGGGAGCGAGACACCAGAGACATCACGTGCTGCCTGCCGTGGGGGATGGCCCACGTCACAGCGTGGCCACAGATGACCCTGCGGGAACCCTACCTGGACATGCCTGTGTGGGGGGACCTCACAGAGATGGTGCAGTCGCAGTAACTGAGCGCAGGGACAGCCGGGGAAGGAGGGGCCTGTGTCCTCCGGCTGACTAAAGGGCTCCCAGCTTCGGCGGCTGCTTTGAAGAGCAAAGAATCTGCCCCCACAGGCTCACGGGCCCAGTGTGGGTGTGGGGATTCACAGGCCAGAGCCGATGGAAGCCTGCACACATGTGCCTGAATGCATGGACACAACGACACATACACACATGTAGCATGTATGCATGGCACACATGTGCAGGTGGTATATACACACGTGACACATACACACATGTGCGTGTGGTGCACATGTGGTACACACATGTGTGGTATATACACATGTGCGTGTGGCACATACATACATGTGGTGCACACATGTGTGGCACACATGGCACACACATGCATGTGGTACACACATGCGTGTGGTACACACATGGTGCACACATGTGTGTGGTATGTACACACGTGCATGTGGCATACACACGTGGTACATACACGCATGTGCGGATCTACGTGCAAGCTGTGTACAGGTGTAGTATGTGGGCTGTGTTGTATGTGTGGGATGTATCTATGTATGGGCTATGTAAACATGTATGGTATGTGCACGTAGAGTTCATGTGTGCATGTGGAATGTGTGCGCGGTTTCTGGGGGTGTGCGTAAGGTGTATGTGTGTGAGCAGGGGGTGTGGGTGTGCACTGGGATGTGTGTGTGCATGTGGGCTGTATGTGTTAGGGTGTGTATGTGTATGTGGTATATACATGGTTTGTAGTGTGGTCCAAGAACGTCCCTGTAGCACCGCTGGTCATCAGACAAGTGCGTTCCCCTCAGTCTAGTGGGGCAGGTCATGGGCAGCCCTGTGCACTGTCTGTCTGTGAGCACATCTCTGCCTAGGCTCCCCTACAGCTCTGCTTGCTCGCAGCAGTCTAAGGCCCCATGGTGGGCTCAGGCTGTTTCCCTCGGTGCTGGCTGGCACAGGGAGGCTGAGCTCCAGTCAGGCCAGGGATCTGCAGAGGCTGAAGGGGACTTCTGAGAAGGCAATCTTCAACTGAGACTGGGAGCAGGAAGGCAGGGATGACCACGAGGGTGGCCCCTTGGGTGCTGGGGTAGACACCATTATCATGAGATCTGAGAAAACTTCATGTCCAGGGACTTCTTTGGGCTTTTGTTGTTGTTGTTGTTTTATCTTTTTTTTTTTTAAGATTTATTTTCTTTTTATTGGAAAGGCAGATTTACAGAGAGAAGGAGAGAAAGAGAGCTTTTCCATCCACTAGTTCACTCCACAAGTGGCTGTAACGCCACAGCTGAGCCAATCTGAAGCCAGGAGCTTCTTCCTGGTCTCTCATATGGGTGCAGGGTCACAAGGCTTTGAGCCAGTCTCCACTGCTTCCCAGGCCACAAGCAGGGGATTGAATGGGAAGTGGAGCAGCTAGGACACGAACCAATGCCCATATAGGATCCTGGCACATGCAAGACTAGGATTTAGCTACTAGGCTGTCATGCTGGGCCCCATCTGGAGACTTCTGCCCAGGCCTCCCCTTCCTGGCACAGGGTGAGATGACTGTTCAGTAGCTCTTGGACCAGTCTTGGTGCTTAGGCTGACCACCTTCCCCTGCTCTATCCCACACCAAACTCTGGGGCATGGTGATGCACTGGAGAAAATGTGCCTGCTGGAGAGCTCACGCATGGGTTCCCATTTCTTGGGCAGCCATTCTTTTGGATCCCATTTCCTCAGGAGCTGTCTTGTTCAGAAGGGATGCGCCCTCTGCACACAGCGATTCCAGAAAGCCGTGGCTGACAGTGGGTTTGCCCTGGCCTCACACAGGCTATGGGCTCTGACAAATGAATGGTGACAGGACGTGCCACCGCAGCCTCTGTTCCCATTCGGCCTCTGTCTGCTCACTGCGCCCTGGGCAACAGCTGCTCCTTTGCTGGTCCCGTGGCTTAGTCTTTTCCAGGATGTCAGGGAGCCGGAGCCACACCGCACGTGCTGCACAAAAAGTGCCAGCTACTCTCACGCCGTGCCACGCCTCTAGGGGCCTCTAACTTTCCACTGCTTGGGAGCACATGTCTCTCTTTTAAAGATTTATTTATTCCAATGACAGAGTGATAGAGACAGGGGGACAGAGAGAGAAAACCTTCCACCTGCTGGCTCATTCCCCAAACAGCTGCAGTGGTCAGGACTGGATGGACCAGGTAGAATTAGGAGCCTGGAGATCCACATGGGCGACAGAGATCCAAGGACTGGGGCCACCTGCTGTTGCTTCCCTAGATGTGCTGGCATGGCGCTGAGTGAGAAGCAGAGCAGCTGGCACACGAGCTGGTGCTCTGACACGGGCTGCTGGTAGCTCAGCTCACCGCACCGTAATGCTGGTTCCCATATTTCTTCTTAGTTCTGAAAACTATGTTGATCCATCCATCCACTGAGGGATATCGTACATTTCAGCAATTGCAATTACTCTGCTATAGATGCCCTGGGCAGGTGCTTGTGTGGCTGTAAAGTTTCAGTCTTTGTATTCATGACAAGCCGTGCGTTCGCTGGAGTGCACAGTAAGCTCAATTTCATAAGGACCTGCCAAGCCTTCTTCCAAACTGACTGCACCGCTCGGCACTCCCACCATGACGGATGACAGGCATCCCTGGCACACATTCTCTTCCAGCACCTGGCACTGCTAGTAGTTCTGGATTTTGAGTTTTTGAATAGAGGTCTTCTGTGTCTTGCTGCTGTTTCCAATGGGACATTTTTTCCATATGTTTATGTATCATTTATAGGGCTTCTTTGATGAGCATCTGTACATATCTTTTGCCCAATTTTTACTTGGATTGTTAATTTTCTTCTTTTTAAAGATTATTTTACTTGAAAGTGTTACAGAGGAAGGCAGGGGGTGGAGGCAACAAAGAGATCTAGCCACTGGTTCACTCCCAAAAATGGTCAGAAAGAGCTGGCCTGCTTCGAAGCTGGGAGATAGGGTCTCCCATATGGGTACAGGTGGCCAAGCATCCTTTGCTGTTTTCCCAGGCCACTAGCAGAGAGCTGGATCAGAGGTGGAGCAGCTGGGACACTAACTGATACCCATATGGAAAGCTGGCAGCACAGACAAAGGATCAGCTTGCTAGGCCACCATGTTGGTTTCAAGGGTTGTTCCTTTTCTGATTATGGAGTTTTTATCTTTGCAGATTGCAAGGCTTTGGCGGCTGGGTTCTCACTCTGTTGTCGCTGGGTGGCTTGGGTTGTTCACACCGGGCAGCTGGGGGTATTCACACCACACCTCCAGTCAGTGCCGAAGGTCACTGCTTTCACTTAGGGGGTGGGCGGTTCTCAGTAGAGCAATACAGTCCCACAGCAATCATTCTTGAGCAACTTGACTTTGCTCTCTTGACTGCTTAGTCTAAGGCTGCAGGCAGAGAGCCAGGAGTCATTGACTGCAACAGTACAGCCTCTGGGTCTTGGGGCCGAGGCTGTGGTGCAGGTGCAGCAAGGACAGAGACGTGGAGGACCCAGTGCTAAGGGGAATGTGGTAAGTATCTGTTGATTTAGTGAATGAAGGATAGCTGAGCCCAGGCAGCACTGCTGGACTCATTTCCTCCGGGCCCCTGTGTGTGTGTGCATGTGTGTGTCTCTGCTGCAAAGTGGTCTGGGACATTACTTTTCCATTGATGGAGACAGGGATGACTGGGAAAGAGAGAAGAACTAGGGCTGCGAGGGGGAGGGCTGCACCTTTGACATCAGGCTCAGGCCCTTCTCCATCCCACCCTGCCACCTCCTTCCTGTCCCATGGGGCTGCGGCAGAGGTGGTTTGCTGAGCACATCTGAGACTTAAGGAAGGTGGGTTGGGTTGGTTGTGCAGGGCCAAAGGCTGCCATTAGTGTGGCCAATGGGAGCGGCCTGAGAGCTATGCCTCTTCCTCTCTTGGGGGTCTCAGAGATGCCTGCAGGACAACCCGGGGGGGTGGCTGGTGCTTGGTCAGCTGGGCATCAGCATCCACATCACCTGGAAATCGGTAAGGCTGGAGCCGTCTGGGCCCAGAGCGAATGGACAGATGACAGGAGGCAGTTTCTCTTGGTTCATTAGGGAAAATGGTTAGGGAGCCGCTGTGCCCTGCACAGTGCTGGATGGACAGCAGTGACTAAACAGGCTGACTCCTTCCCCGCTGAGGAGCGTACAATCCACCAGTCAGTCACATAACCTCGCCCGGTGCAGGCATTTGCCCTAAGGGCCCCTCAGGCGCCCGGCCCTGTGTCCGTAAGTCCAGCTGTCAGGGCAGGACCGTGGGAGGACGTGACCTCTGAACCGGACCTGAAGATGGGCATGAACTGTTGTTGGCAGGTGTGGAGGGCTGGGGGCAGGACTCCTTAGGCACCGGGAGGTGGGAGAAGGTCCAGGATGGGGCCACACAGCAAAGTGGGGAGGACGAGGTCACTGGAGAAGGTGACGCGTGGAGGGGGGCAGCAGACCCCCACAAGGCTGCCTGTAGGCCTCAATGCTGTGGGAAAAGGAGTGATTGATATTGTTCTTACAAAGATGGCACTGGCATCTCAGCTGGAAATGGGTCAGGAACAAGCAGGAAGACAAGCAGGATGTCTATGGGATGATTCGGGTGCCTACTGAGAAATGAGGGCAGCGTGGCCATAGTAACAGAGGGCGGTGCTGGAACTTACGCAGTGTGGCTATTGCCCCTTTGAGAGGTACACACACATGGACACATGTGCACATACACATGGGTTCCTGGCCACCTGACACATCCTGGGATGGTGCTGTGCATATCTCACACACACACACACACACACACACACACACGATTTTCCAGTTTCACTCTCCAAACGCCCACCACGGCTGGCACTGGGCCGATTCCGGAACTCAGCCCAGGTCTCCCGCGTTGGGGACAGGGAGCCATGAGCACTGCCTCCCGGATCTGCCTGGGCAGGAAGCTGGAGTTCCGAGCTGAAGCCAGATCTCAGACCCAGGCACTGGGGTGTGGACTGTGGGCGTCCTAACTGCCAGGCCAACTGCATGCTCCAGGAGGTTCCTTGAACAAAGAATGGAGACATGAAAGCTTTTTCTCACGCCCTTGCCTTGGCACAGGCAGGCACAGATGGTGGCCTCAGATGTGGCAAACAACAAATATTTGGACCGTGCCCGTCTGCCCCCAGTGCTGGCTGTTTGGCTTTGGGTCAATGGAGATCTAACTAGGCCATGTAGAGCCCCACCTACTGGGAGTCAGTTTCATGTTTAAGAGTTTCCTGAGAAAGCTTTCACAACTTCTGCTGTTTTGAGATAATGACTAGGGCAGGCACAGTGGTGCTGCAAGCTAAGCCTCAGCTTGGGATATCTGCATCTCGATTCAGAGTGCCCCAGATGGAATCTCACTTCTGCCTTCTGATTCAGCTCCCAGTTGATGTACCTGGGAGGCCAGCAGGTGACAGCCCGGGGACTTTAGACCCTGTCATCCACCTCGGAGACCCAGATGCAGTTCCTGGCTCCTGGCTTAGGTCTGGCTTAGCTCTGGCTGTTGTAGGCATGTGAGGGGTGGGAAGCAAAAGATGTTTGCTGTTCTGCCTTCCAAATACATGAAAAATGAGTAAATAAAACATGCACAATGGCTATCGGGAAATTCCTACTCACCTTTCATCTCCATGTCTCTGGCTGCAGAAGGAAATGCTAAGATTAAGAAATCACTTCACCTTCCGGGCGTGGATGAGGCCATAGCGACAGTCTAGCTCAGCAATACAGAAAAACGGCTGTGCCTCGATCGAGAAGGGCCCAATCAGATCGCTCAGACACTCCACTGGCGGCCGAGCCCTTCGCCCCGGTGACTCACAGTGTGACCCGGGCAGCTGGGAGGCTTTCCGAGGAGCTGCGGGACTGACTCACACGCTGCCCCTCAAACCCATGAGCCCCAGGGTGCTCTCTGGTTCTGAGATTCTGAGAAGCGCCACCTTGAATCACCCAGAAAGTGGGTGGGCAGTGGCAGTGGCAGGTGGGCAGGCTGGACTGGGCCAACAGGAACTGGCTTTTCTCTGGAAGTCTCTGTTCCCAAGCCACACACGGAGCTGCAGCCTCAGCTGACAGGGCGCTGTGGCTGTGTGGCTGCGGACAGGTGCTGTGTGGGCCCTCCCCCCGGCCCTGACTCCCTGACAGGTAGAACCTGGGGTTACTGTGGGTGGGGCAGGGTGAGGGAGTGACTCCCCAGGCCGTCCAAGCTGGCTTGTTCTTGCAGCTACTGGTGCCAGGTTCCTCTACGCCCTCCTCCACGTGGGTGGTCAGGTGACTACTGCTGCTGTCAGCTGAGCTGGTGGGGCAAGGCCGTTCTAATGAGCAAGCCATCCTTCCCCGACCTTCCACTGTAGCTCTGGGAAGGGCAGCACGCTCCCTGGTACCCCACCAACCATGTGCTGTCTCTCGGGGTTACCAACCTCAGAAGGGGGTGAGGGTTCCGCCAGCTGTTTTCATGAGGCACCATGTGTGGGCCAGAACCAAACCATTTGTTTCATGGCATTCAGGGTGACTGCCCCTATAGCTGGCGGTGGGCAGCCTGAAGCACTTGACGTGGGGAACTTTGACGGGCTGCGGCATGCCCTGTCACCAGGCTCCTCACCAGTGCCAGGGGCTCACTCTGCCTGCTCTGAGCGCCCGTGGTTTCCACATCACCAGTGGCATCTCTGCCCAGGTTCTCACCTGCCTGCTCCCTCCCTCCCATGCTGCCCACGGCTATCCTGCCCCCTCCTCTTCCCTCAGTTTCTCTGTTGCCCCTCAGCCCCAGCCCCCCGCAGGAGCTGCTGCCTGCCACACACCCTCTTCCTCCCCCCAGTGCCCACTGCTGAGGGAACATACAGATCAAAGAATCCTAGAACCGAAGCTGCAAGGGACACGACTTCCACTAACGAACAGTTACCTGTGACCCTGAAACTCTTATCCTCACCGGGAGGTGCTTGGGTGCTGGCCCCATGCCTCCTTCCACGCCCACCACATGCTCCCAGCCCTCTCTCCCTAACACATGCACCTGCACATGGGTAAGACATACACACATCTGCACATATGCACACGTACATTCCAGCATGCCCTCTATGTGGCCACGTTTCCTGCCAGGTCCCACCAGGTGGAAACCAGGACAAGATTCTAGTGTGGGTAGAGAAAGAGGGAGCCTGGGGGGTCAGTCCTTCCCACAGGCCAGAGGAGAGATCACTCAGCCAGCTCCTCGCCCAGGGTCATATTCTGTTCCCTTACAGTGGCCTTGTCTATGTGCCACGGTAAGACATGTTCAAGGCAATCAGGAGGGAAGCACATTCGGGTCTGCCAGGGCTCTCTCCGACTGCTGAGCCCGTCCTCAGGCACGGCTTCTCATACCCTGTAGAGGCCAGGATGTTGCATTCTCTGCAGCTGGGCCAACGCACACAGCCCAGCAAGCTGCAGAGAGCTGCAGAAATCCCAGGCGCCTACAGCGTCTCCGGTCTGCTCCTGTCCATGAAGGCAGCAGGACGGCCCAGGAGGCGCTCCTTTCAGGGGGTGCAAGTCCCAGCGGGGCCTGGCCTTCCTCGCCTCTCCTTCTGCCCTGGCCCTGCCTGTATCCAGTTCAGGCTTGCTTTTGTGCACCTGTGGTATCACTGGGTCAGCTGCATCCTGGTTCTCAATGCAGCCGCGTGCACCATCTCGGAGGGAGGGAGGCAGGAGAGCTACTCTGACAACTCTGCAGGCACGTGGGCCCTGGCAGGTGTGATAGGATGCACCCTGCCGACACACCCAACTCCGTCCTGCGGAGTTGGGTCAGACATTGGCTGTGGCTCTGCTTCACTGCTCTGCCAGGCCAAGAAGGAAGCGGCATGAGCTCAAGGATGGGAGAAAGTTCCAGTTCATTGCCTTGCCCCCAATCCCACCCGGACACCCCCAGTGTCTCTGCACAGTGTGGCTGTGGTTCTCGGCCCGAGGTCCTTGTCTTACCAATTCATCCACCAAGCCAACTGCCAATAAGTTACTATTACAGGCCGGTGCACACCTGAACGCGCATGTGCACACCTCAGTGCCCATACGTGGAGGTGGTCACAAGGCCTGGTTTCCTCCCCCATCTTGTCCGCTCTCTTGCAGGCTCCCCTCCCCCCCACCACCGGCAGGTTCATCGCGTCATGGGTGCCACGTAGTTGGCAGGAAAGAGGCCCAGCTTGCTGTGCAGGCGGCCAGTCCACCAGGCCGGGTTGGAGCTATCCAGCACCTCCAGCACCTCTCCGCTGCGGAAGCCCAGCTCGTCGTCCTCCAGGGCCTCGAAATCATACAGCGCCCGGGCCCAGCGCACACGCTGTGGGGGTAGAAACACAGACAGGTGGTTCTGTTGTGTGCCAGCTGGCTGGGCCCTGCTCTGCTCTCCTCAGCCCCATGCCCCCTGGGGTCTACCCTTGCTGCTTCACAGGACCAGAGTAACCGCCCCCAGGGAGGAGGTTGGGGGGTGCTCGCCCGGATCCCAGCACTGGAACTGGAGCCCAGAAACAGAACAGGGTAGGGCCCGGCTGTCAGACTAAGAGGGCTCCCGGCACTGCTAGGTGGACCCCAGGACCCCTTATGCCCCTCCTCCCCGCCCTGAGCTTCCCGTGTTAGTGTGAGCTCTGTGCAAATGGACGCCCCTCTTTGCCTCTCTCGCCCCCTCCATGTCCGGGGAGCGCAGGCAGGGAGAGTCTGCTTACCCCCACTGCCTGGAGCTGCACAGGGTCTGTGTGTCTCCGATGCATGAGGGCTGGATTCATGTCACCACCAACACCCATGCCACAGTGTCCATCATTAATGTCCAGGCTGGCCCCTCGGCGATCCTGAAATAGGTGCAGTGGATGACCAGTTACCCCCCTGGCAAGGCACTTCTCAGGGGAAGAGAGGAGTACAGAGCCTCACTTGGGTGCACAGCTGGCTGGAATGCTGGGAATCCTTGCAAGCGGTGATGCAGAGCCCCAATGGGGACAGAGCCCTAACATCCTGAAGGCACAGGGGAAGGCCGATTCACAGGTTCAACCCAGGAAGATTCGTCGGGCACCTGCCAGGGGTCTTACACCCCACACCCGGGAGACCGGAGGGCAGCCTAGAGACTGTGGGGCAAGGTACGCTAGCAGGCAGCACAGCACGTGATGCCTGCGCACAGTGGGGGCCCGGAAGTTTGAAAATGCACACCATGAAAAGTCTGTGCCCTCATAGAGCTGAGAAGAGAGCACCCTCAATGTCGCGGAGTTTCCAATTAAAAGCAAGGAGGGAATACATGTTACAGGGGAGGAGGGTGAGGGAGCAGACAGGAGACTGCCTGAGTTGGCCTGGGTAAAACAAGGAAGGCTTCCTGGTTGAAGGACAGGTCGTAGGAATAGGAGGTGGGCACTGTGGTACATCCAGCTAAGCCAGGGGTTGGGATCCCCAAATCCTCTATCAGAGTTCTACTTTGAATCCTGGTTCCTTGATGCATCCTCTACAGCTTTCTGTCACTACGCCTGGGAAGGTAGCACATGCTGGTCCTAACCCCACCCCACTTGGACCCCTTGCCACTCCCAGACCCAGGCTTGAGGTGCAAGTTCTTGGCAGCAGCCTGGCCCAACTCCAGCTGTCGTAGGCATTTAGACAGATGGAAAATCTCGGTCATGCTTTCCAATTAGTTAATTAATTAATTGTTTAAAATGTATGCAAAAAAAAAAATCAAGGAGTGGGACTGGTCAGGGCAGGTGATTCCCAGCTCAGGTGGAGGGAATGGCACAGTAGCACGAAGGTGGGAGAGGGGACCTATGGACTTCAGGGCCTCTGCTGACAGGTGTTCGTCTGGCGTGGCAAGGCAGGGAGCTGCAGGCCGGGCTGGGCCTGACGTGCTCCACTAAGGAACTTAGCAGCGATGCTATCTGGCTGTTGTGTGGTTCAATAAGCCGCTTGAAATCCCGTCTGGAATAAGCTGGGTGAGGAACAAACCAGCACGGCCCTGTGGCCATGTGGCCTGCAGGAATTAATCCTGCTCCTGCTGGTGGCTGGGGTGGGATACTGGGACCTGAGGAGATAGGATTGTGCCATGACTATGTTCTCAGGATGTTGTATGTGTGCACGCATGTGTGTGTACCGCATGTGTGGACATGTGCACATGTTCGAGCAGGGAGCCGTTCAGTGGATGGAGCTATCTTTCCTGAGAAAGACATGTGGGCCACGGGCAGGGACTGGGGGTCTTTGCTATGATCTCTGGGACCCGACATGGCGGGACCAGGTGCAAGGAAGGGCTGGGGACTCCTGCCCAACTCTCTGTTCCATGTATCTTAGAGATACCTGGTGCAAGGGATGGTGCGGCAGGTACCGCTGGAGTGGCTGCGGCTGCTGCTGCAGCGGCAGTTGGGGGAATGGCGAGGGCGCAGTGGGCGGGTGGTCGGACAGCTTCCGGTTCACCGAAGGACGGACCTCTTCTCCCGCAGTCCCGCTGAGGTGGGGACTTCCCTGGGGCCTCCGGTCCAGGCTGTTGCCCCGGCGACCCTGCCAAGGAGAAGACACATGCAGCTCTAGCCTCCCAGTGCTGCCCCGCCCTGCCCCGCCGGCCAGCTGGTCGCCTTGCTGGGCTATCCCTGAAGTGGCTCCTGCTGTCTCCAGTTGTCCCCCCACCACCCCGCATCATTTGGGGGGTTTACAATGAACATTTCTCACGTGCCTGTTCATGCCCAGTGGTCTGATTTTTCTTGGTGATATCAGCCCCTCTTGGCACATGTCGCCACACAGCTGGACGCCCTGCCCTCCAGATGAGCTCAGCCACTGACTTGGCAAGGTTCTGACCCATCCTTTAGCCCCTGGAGCTGCAGGCCCAAACAATACCACCAGGCAGCACCATGGAAACCAGACCTGTGGCTGGGCTGAGGGAACGGGCGCGCCCTCTTCTGCAGCCGCATGAATCAGAATTACTGTGGTTATTTTTATTTAACAGTTATCCCCGGCCCCAGGCAAGGCATGTGTTAGGACTGTCCTAAGCACTTTATAAATACTAACTCATTTGATGAAGCTTTAATGCAATTTCATCTTGTCGCTCTTCTTGGAAGGCACATCCTGGCAAGTTCATTTCTCTGCCCTTTTCCGGGTTCAGTAACTCACCAGCTCTGGGGTTCCCCCCCTTGCTTCCCTCTCTGAAGGTGGGTGTGCACTGCTGGGAACACCCCTCCCTCCTCGGATACCAGCACACCAAAGGCGTGGGTTCTATGGGGTTTCCCAAAGCATGCATCTCTCTGCCTTTCCCGCAACCTGGCCGGCTGGGTGGTGCTGCCGCCTGTCCAGACCTGCCTCTCACCAGCGTACCAGGTGCTCTGAACAGTTGTTTATAAATTGTGCAAGTAAATGTACTTAGTGGAGGCCAGTTTGTGCCTGTATGGACCAGCTGGCGAGGGGCAGGGGTGGGACAATGCTGTCCCCTATGTCCTCTGGCCGAATCCCCACAGCATTGCTTCTGTTTTGGAAAACAAAAAGCAACCTGGCACTCAGATTTCTCATCTTGACTAGTTACTGAGTCCATGGACTGCAGTTCCAGCCGGTGCATTTTTTTAAGCACACGTGATTCCAGGCCGGCTATTCTGCAGTGCCCATCTCCCCACCCCAGCACAGGGCTCCAGCAGGGGTCGCCAGCCTGTTCTCCAGCTTTCTGGTCTTTTACCCGCCCCCAGCCTCCCTCCTCAGGGCAATGCTGTGGTTGAGCTGCTAGCCACAAGGTATGTGGCTAAACCAGCACCCACAATAAGAACTAATGCTGACAGACCCTCTCTTACCTTCATGGCTGTGCCAGGAGTACCATGCCTGCCCCATGTCATGCGGCAGGGAACTGAAGGCCAGGGAACTGAAGCCCCATGGGAGGAGGGGCCAAGCTGTTGCTGACATGGACATCTGACCTCAGAGCCATTCCACCTTCCAGAATACTCAGAGGACCAGCCCCCCTCTGCCGCCTCAGGTGCCTGAGCTTGGCGACTCAGCCAGGAGCCAGGACCTGATGGGGTCCCGCAGCGCACCTGATCCTCTCTGGGCCTGTCCCTCAGGAAGATCTGCTTCTGCTTGGAGATGGATGTTGTCCTGTAGTAGTCCACCAGCTTATTGAGGGATGGGAACTTCTCGGTCCATAGGAAGTAGTTGCCCTTGTTGTCACGCATGACCTTGAAGTGCTGCACGTCCTCCTCATGCCTGGAGAGCAAGGCAGACCCTAGTGGTGCACTAGCCAGTGACCTTGGCTTTGCACCCCAGGGCGCTTGCATCCACCCATGGTGGACACTGTGACTGCCCTGTGGAGGGGAAGGGGAGGGCTGGGCAAGCTCCTCTGGGGAAGAGAACACTCAGGGCACAGGTGCCAGAGGGGATCTGCACCTCAGCACAGGGCAATGAGACAGCTAAAATCTGTCTTGGTTATCGCAGTCAAGCTTTTACCAGGGACATTGTTCCAAGTGCCTTACAAACTAAAAGATCCACGTTTACTTGCAACATGGCAACATTCAAATTTTGTCCTGTGCTGGGACCCCTCCGTCAAGGGCTTTGAAGGCTTTTGCTAGCTCTGTGCTATCACCAGCTGCTTTGAACTGCCTCCTGTGAGCCCATCAGCGAGCATGTGAGTGAGCGAGCACTGGCAGGTAAGATGCTCCTCCAAGAACCTGTCGTCTGTTCTCGATGTAATGAGGAGATCTCTTGATCTTGCTTTGCATAAATCAGGTTACAGAATATTTTGAGCTTCTGCCAGGAAGTAGCCTACGGAATTGCTGAGTTTCATTGGAAAAGACCTTGGAGATTGTTTTTATTCATTACTTGAGGTTCAGAGAGATGCAGGGGCCTTGGTCAAGGTCACCAAGGACTTGACAGAGCTGAGCAAGATTTTGCATGCACACACACACACTCCAGGACAAAGGTACACACACACACACACACACGCAATTGATGTGAAAGGCAGAATTACAGAGACAGAGTGGGGCAAGGGACTGGATCTAAGGTAGAGCAGCCAGGACTTGAACCAGCGCTCATATGGGATGCTGGCATCACTGGCAGTGTCTTGATCTGATGGGCCACCACACTAGTCCTGATTCCAGTCTAGTAGGCATCCCGCTCTGCACTCACAAATGCTGGGGTACATGTGGGTCAGAGGTAGAGAGAGGTTGGATTTTATCTATCTGGAAAGAGACACCCAACTTTACTTTCCACTGGAGCCTCACTCCATTGCCAGGCCTTTCTGCTTTGACTGTTTTTCCATAGGAGACACAACTCCACTTAAAAAGACACCAGTAGTAACGCATGCAACAAGAATGGGAAGGGTTTGGGAAGTGGAGTTACCTCTGAAGGCTGGAGGATGAACTTGGGGTGTCTGTGATCAGAGAGGAGCAGGAATTCTGAACTTCAGGGTCTCTCTGCTGGGGTGCAGTGGCCACTCCATGGGCCAGCCCTGCCCCTGGTTCTGGCTGCTCCCAGAGCCTGCTCCTCTGCAGGACCACATGGTTCAATTCACTGTCGTTACTTCTCACCTCCAGATGAGTGGGAGGAAGGTGAAATCCTCCTGCAATCTAAGTATTTATCCACTGCCACTTAGGCAAAGGACTCCGCTTAAGACCTCAGCCCTTCAGGTTCCCTGAGTTGGCAGGTGGACAGCAGAATGGCCTTGGATCATCTGTTTGGACCTTGGATTCAAGGCATGCAAGAGGGAGGCAGAAGCTTAGCACCGTGGTCGCTTCTCCAGCCACAGTGAGCTCTTCCCTGCTGCCACCCACCCCGTGATGCGAAGCAGAGGAGAAAAGAAATCAGAACCAGGTTGCTCTGTGGCAGTTTGTACATTTCTGCACCGGGTTTCATGACGTTTGGGGTAGTGCTCACCACAAGATGCTACATCGCCTCAAGACTAGAAAAGGCGTCAGCAGAAGTCAAGGTTGACCCTGGATAGTTCACTTTCAACAAGGAAATACAAACTATAATTCCTAGTTCAATGAGTTGGAGTCATGGTCATGTAAACCAAAGCCACTGGGCACAGTGGGGAAAGCTGCCACCTACGATGCTGGCATCACCAACTGGTGCCTGTTCCAGTCCTGGTGGCTTGAATTCCCTGCTAATGCACCTAGGACAACAGTGGAATATGGCCCGCATGCTTGGGCACCTGCACCCACAGGAGAGACCCAAATGAAGCTCTTGATTCCTGGTTTTGGTCTGGCCCAGCTCTGGCTGTTGTGGCCATTTGGAGAGTGAACCTGCCAAAGAAAAAAAATCTTTCTCTGGCACTCTACTTTTCAAAATAAATAAAATCAGCCTTAAAAAGGAGGGGATGGGTCATCTCAAGATGTCCTCCAGTCTAACAAATTATTTGGTTGTAATCGGGGCCCTTAGGGAATAGGGCTGATTTGTAAGATTTATTCACAGAGCCAAATGTCACTGGGATCTAACACATTTAAAATCTGTGCTGCATCAGTATTGGCTGAGCTAAAGCTGACTATGGCCCAATGAGCAACAACGAAAGTCTTGGTTAAGGACTGGTTGGTTCAGCAAGAGCACAGGACAAGCACTGGGAAGGTACCTGTGTCCGCCAGGGCTGGCCAGCCAGCAAGACTGCAAGGGGAATGGGAAGATACATGCATTTAGTTGCAAAAAGTTTTGTAAAAGTCTCTGTCTCTTTCCCCTAATACACATTTTCCATGAACTTTTGGAAGATATCCGCATTGGTGGATTTCAGATATCTTTGCACCAAAATAAAATGTCTTTTGATTTTTGTGAAGTCTATTTATTGGAAAGGCAAAACAACAGGGAGAGAGGGAAAAGGGCAGAGGAGAGGAGAGGGGAGGAAAGGGGTGAAGAGAGAAGAAAGAATTCACTCCCTAAATGCCCGCAACAGCCTAGGCTGGACCAGGCTGAAACCAGGAGCCAAGAACTGCATCAGAGTCCTCCTGTGCAGGTGTAGCATCATTGGGCCATCCCCGGCATGGCGACAGAAAACGGAGGGAGAACTTGAGCCCAGGACTGGGACACGGGGATGTGGACATTCCAAACTGGGGCTTAACCCCTCTGCCCCACAAATCGTCTTTTGACTCCATTCTCCACAGGCTTTTTGATTAACTATTGTTTCTAAACATTGAAGTGGCCACAGTTTGTTCCCTAAGATTGGATTTCCATACTCAGAGCTCTTCAAGACCCATTGAGCAGTGTAGACCAGGACTTCCTGCCCGTGACCTTGACGGCAGGATTTGTTGCACGGTTGCCATGACGGCTCCTAATCTACTCTCAGCAGTTTCTCGTACTTTCACATGTGGTCACCAAATCTGATTATGTGACTTGCAATCCCTGTAGGCTGACCACGTGCAGTGTGGTCAGACCTGGGGCTCCCGTGTGTGGGGCTGTGTCATGTCATGTCTGGGGCCTGCACTGAGTCACTTCCTTCTGGGGGCCACCCAGGAGTGACATGTTGGCACTGCCAGGCTCTGCCAGCCAGCCTCAGCCCTGCTCTCAGTTTTGCCACCTGAGGTGCTATGTGCAGTCGGCCTTTCTCTGCTCCCAAGGTGTTTCAGTGTGTTCACGGGAAGATGACATTAGAAGGTAAGTCCAGGGGTTGCCGGAATGGGGCAGTGGATTAAGCTGCTGCCTACGAAACCAGCTTCCTGCATTGGAGCTATGGCTTGAGTCCTGCCTGCTCAGTTGCTCATCTAGCTTTCTGCTAATGCCTGGGAAAGCCAAGGAAGATGGCCTGAGTGCTTGAATTCCTGCTCCCCTATCTCGACCATGGGAGACCCGGGATGGTGCTCCTGGTTCCTGGCTTCAGCCTGGCCCAGCTGTGGCCACTGGGGAGCAAACCAGTGGGCAGAAAAAAATATATCTCTCCCCATCTCTCTGTTTCAAAATAAATGAATGAATCTTAAACACATGAGTTTAGTGCAAAACTGTTTCGAATGCATGTGTAGTTTTTCACTGTTAGGCATTTCCGTGAGCTTCTCAGAGGCCCCTCGCAGAGGCAACCTCTAGCAATGACTGAATTTCTGCCTTTGTTTGCACACATTTAAGCAAAAGGTGAAGAGCTGAACCCCTGGTGGGTGTGCGATGTCTCCTTCCCTCCCCTGCTCCTGACACACACTCCTGAGGATTGCATGGGTGCAAGGTGCTGTTCAAGGCATGAAGAAGCAGCAGATCAAAGTTCTGCTCCTTGCAGGCAACTGGGCTGGCAGGTGGGCAGGTGTTGTGTGCCCAAGTTCCGGGCAGGAAACGAGAAAGTGTCACCCGCCTGCCACCAGGCCCCTGATGGCTGCTGGATCACACGATGAGGCTGCCCTGTGGCTTCAGCAGGCTGAGCAGGGTCAGGACAACGGGATGTGGGCTGGGAGGGAGGGGGACTAATACCTGACAGAGATGGAGAAGTCCCCTGGGGAGCTCTGACTGGCACGGATGATGAAGAAACCGACTTCCTTGCCCATGAGCAAGTTCTCCGCCTGGTGTCGCGAGAGGCCCTCATGAAACCACCTGTAGGCGTGAGACAGTGTGGGAGGATGTCAGTGAGACACCCCCAGTGACCCAGAGGGGCAGAGGCTGAGGTCTCTGCAGCACGGAGGGACTCAAGGGACACCAGGCGTCCAGAACCGAGGAGGCAGCCACCCAAGCGCCCCGACCACCACTGACTGCTGCGTGAGGCCAGGAAACAACTGCAGGGCCTGCGTGCTGCCTCCCTGGTTGAGCGCTCGGTAGCCTGGGGATGCCTCCTTGGCCTATAGCACCAGTGGTTTTTGCCCTGCGTGCAGGGCAGAGGGCACCCAGCACCCCTTGTGCACACACTACAGAGAAAGGGGGACTGATAAGGCCACAGAGCAGTTGCCCAGCCATCTCCTGGGTTCTGCCCAGAAATGCCACCTCTACTGTGGAAAAGAGGGAAGAGGTGGCAGCCCTGGTGAGTGCGGTGTGGCTGCAGGTGCATGTGTGTGCATGTGTGTGTGAGGTCAAGACACAGCAAGCACAGTGTGGTGGCTGCAGCCGCAGGGCAGAAGGCATAGCAATGGTGAAGGAGTGTTGTGCTAGAAGGTTACTCCACTCTCCCTTCGAGACAGATGCTTCGTGTTAGGCTCCCTGGTGAGCTGTTCCTCAGGCCTTCTAGACCTGGGGAACTTGAGAAAGGTGTTTGTTACTCCCAGCTCAAGGCTGCAGGGGAAGCTAGCTGCGGTGTGAGGGGCTGCCAGCCTGTAGGGGGTGCTGAAGAGGCTGCCAAATCCCCATTGCACCCCACAGGGCTGAGGGAGCGCGGAGGGAGGGGATGGGATGAGGGCTGGGGTACAGCCAGCAGTAAAGAAAACCCTTCCTGACATCCCTGGGAGTTCCAGGGAGAATGGGGCGGGGGGAGCAGAAGCGGGAAGGGATCTGAAATGGAGAGTTTTGGCTTTTGTGGGTTGGTGGTTTGCTTGGTAAGAATGGAGAATCGCAACAATTGTTAAGCAGGAAGAGCTGAGGTGAAGGCGCAGGACAAGTGTATGTGTCGCAGCAGCTCCATCCGTCAGGGTTGAAGGAGGAGGCATGTGGGGGCAGGTGGGGCTGGCACGGGGCAGGGGGCTCTCTCCTGGTGACTTCCATTGTCTCAGGGATGGGAAGGGGCTGGAGATTTGAGGCCAGAATAGTTAGGAAGATGGCTGAGCAGCAACAACGGCCCAGTCAAAGTCAAGGGGGTCATTCCACCAGCCCAGAGGTCAGCCCGGGGTTACCGGGAGCTCTGTGGCAGACCCTCGCCCCATCCACCGCACCATTCTGGTTTTCTAGCACACCTTTGCTCTCGGGCCACAGGACCGGCTGTGACACAAGATTAGATTTCTATCTAACCCTTGTGGTCAGCGTTCAGACAAAGGATACCACCATCTCAATTTCTCGTTTCCTCTTTTCATGAAGGCAATTTCCTCTTTTTCCTACTTCTCTCCCTGGGGTGAACAGGCCAGCACAGCCCACACAGCCACCTGACTGGCCTCGGGACCCTAGTGCTAGCCAACAGCGCCCCCGCTTGGGAATTCCTGGAAACCCCGAGACTGAAGTCCTTACGGCAGCTAGCTGTTCCACTGATTTTGTTCAAAACTTAACACAGGTGACGCACGTACCTAAAGTGGGATCCCACGGGAAGCGAAATGAGATGCAAATCTCCCTCCCACCCTGGCCTTGGTGAAGGGAGGGCCGTTCTCGGCGGCACCTGGGGTATGCGGGGGCAGCTCCAGCACCTGCTGGAAGAGCAAGGGGCGTGTGCGTGGGCAGCCCTTCTCCACGCAGCGCGCACACAGGGGAGACTCACTCCGGAAACTGGATGTCGATGAAGTTCTTGGGCACGTAGCCTTCCTGGCTCCCCAGCTCTGCCTTGAGCCACTCCTCCTGGTTGCTCAGGATCTGGGGAATGGGGGTACAGAACACACACTGTGATGAGAATCCCGAGGCAGCCAGAGAAGGGGGGTGGGGAAGGCTCAGAGAACACCCTCAGAGTCAGAGGAGAAGCTCAAAGGGACCACCGAGTGGCCCTTGGAAGTCCCCTGGAGCCCCATGGCGGCAGCGGCGGGTTTGTTTTGGAGTTTCGTTTCTCTGGACCTGGAGTTATTTCTGTCACCTTGGGCCACCCTCTGGTGTCATCACCTGGCAGCTCCCAGGGACTTCCTTGAAACCCTCACTCTGTTTCGGAAATGTCTTTGTCTGGGGCCTTAAGCTCCTGTAAGTTCCTCATCAAGTCAGAGGATGGGAAGAGAAACAATGGCTCCATGTTGCTTCTTTTCCCTTCTAGGAAGTAAAAAAAACCTTTAAAAAATGTAACTTTGGGGGCCAACAGCAGACACCATTGCATAGTAAGCTAAGCTTCCATCTGTGGCTCCAGCATCCCATATGGGTGCTGGTTCATGTCCTGGCTGCTCCACTTCCGATCCAGATCCCTGCTTATGGCCTGGGAAAGCAGTGGAGGATGGTCCAAAGCCTTGGGACCCTGTGCCCACACGGGAGACCCAGAAGAGGCTCCTGGCTCCTGGCTTCTAGCTTTGGCTCAGCTCAGCTCCAGCAGTTGCGGTCACTTCGGGAGTGAACCAGTGGTTGAAAGATCTTTCTCTCTGTGTTGCTCTTTCTCTCTGTAATTCTGCCTTTCCAATAAAAATAAAATTCTTAATTTTTTGAAAACTTTTTTTTATTTTTTAACTACACAGATAAAAACTTAAATATCCACCTTGGTATTCTATTCAGTTTGTTTCACAAAATGTTCTTTGGGGCAAAATTTAGGATCCCTGAAATACCTGTCCTATATCAGCTCGCAGAGCCAGTCCTAGCAAAACTGAAAGTTGTGTCTCCTTACTCCCCGGCCCACGCTGACTGGCAGGCGGGGTCTGCTGTCTCCGTTGAGAACATATCTAAAGTACGTGACAGCGGTCATTGGAGGTGAAGACAATGGGCCTGAAGTGGAAAATCCCTCACTGGTACCACTGAGTTAGCCACCCCTCCTTGGCGCTCTCTACCCTGAACATTGAGAAATTCTAAATCTTGGTGATGGCTTAAGCCATTTTCAGTTTCTGCTTCTTGTAGCTGGGAATGTCATCCCTGTAGGAAATCCCAGGATAAAGAAGACAGCAGAAGTCGGTTGGGAGAGACTGGAGCGGAGGCTGCTTGCCCAGGCCATGCAGCAGGTCCCTCGGGACAGGCCGTGAGGAGGGGAGCAGTGCCTCCTGGGAATGCGAGGCCTCAGGGTGGCTGGGGCTGACATTGGCGGTAGGGGAGAACTGGAGCACAGGGCCCGTGTGCTGGGCGACACAGGGTTTTACCCCGAAACATGTGGGCAGCCATTAAGGGGTGCTCAGCAGTGAGATTACATAAAGCAGCAAAGGAGAGGGAGAGCTGTGTTAGAGGGCATGGAGAAAGACGGGGCGGAGAGAAACTGCCTGAGCCCCAATGTGGCCCCCAGGCCAGAGGTGACAGGGCCGGGCTACACAGAGAGGCGAGGGTGTGTGCCACGTTTAGGCAGGCTGACAGTTCTGGTTCTCGGGAGCCAAGTGGGGAGGGCATTCTGGAATGACTCCGGTTTCCAGCTGAGAGACTGAGTGGGTGGGGATGACATCACTGAGCTAGAAGATACAGCAGCAGGAGCAGGGTCAGGAGCCACCCGTAGACTCTGGCTGGTGTGCCCATGAACTTGAGTTCTCCACGGGGGAAACGATGTCAGGGAACTGCTGGGGGTGCTTGGACGCAGGTCAGGGCCAGGGAGCAGAGACTGAGAACGGGGCGAGGGTTGGTGTCAGGAGGTCCCCGTAGGCTTCCTCCTCCTGGAGAAAGGGCTGGGAGGAGAACCGTGGAGAGCTGGAACCCCGTGACAGCCATCACTGCCGAGGCCGAGGAGAGCATGAAGGTCAGCTCGCCCACCACGAGGGCCGGCCAACCAGCCTGTGGAAAACAGGGGTACGGATCCCCCCGTGAAGATGGGATGAGCCCTGCAGAAAGTGTCTGCAGTGGAAAATGTGCCTCTGTCTATAGCCTGGTCCAAGGGAGGACACGGGAGGACATGGAAGGTTTGTGAGTCCCATGGAAGGTTTGTGAGAGCCTTCTACGTGTGTGGTTTTGAACGCAATCGGTATTTGGGTAGAAATAAAAGCGTGCCCCATGTCTGAGCTCGAGTATTACCGAGGACAGAAAACATCAGAGTCTCTGACATCAAATGCGACTGTTGGTGTCCCCAAGGACATGTGGGGATGCGTGCACTGAGATGGGGGATGGGCCAGGGAGGGGGTGGGGACAGAGAATCTAGGTCAGAAAGAAAACAGGGAACTTTTGAGGCAGCCTGGCATCCACATAGAGGGGTAAAGATGGAGTTGCCGGAGCCATCACTCACTCCCACCTTTATGGTTCTGGAATCTGGCCAGGGTAGTGAATGTCAAGTACAGAGACTGAAGAGGAGAAGGAAGGACGGGGCCGCTTGGAAATCGGCTGACACTGGGGGCTTGGTTCTTTGGCCTGAACGCAGATGTAATTCTAGTTATCACAGCTCTTACTCTCCTCACAACCTCTTCCAGAGCCTGAGAGATTATCCTGCGAGGCGCCAGGCCATTTCTCTCTGCCACCTGCAGCTCAGTCCGCCTGAGAGGATGTTTCCCAGGGAGGTGAATGTATAGGCTTTATGATGTGTGGAAGGCAAGGTAATTTTGAAAAAAAAAAAACTTTTTTTCATTTTCTGCCATGAGAAGTATCTTGAGTGGGTGAGGGGGAGGGAGGTGGTTGGGTTTCTTCTGCCCCGTTGAGGGCCCCGAGCCCTGTAACTTCCTGTTCTCATTTCTCAATGTCTCCTGGGTCCCCAGCTGCTCATTGTGCAAACCCCAGCAAGGAGCTCAGCCAAAACCCATGAAGTTTTTCACCCTTGAGTTTACTGTATCTTACTTCTTATCTTGTTCCCTAAGGGAACAATTTTCTGGGTTACATGACCCGAGTGTACATTAGACGTGGGAGAGCAAGAGCCAAAGGAGGGCTGGATGAATTTTAAAATTGGATGAAATTATAGCTCTTAGAGGCTCAGCAGAAACCTGAAGCATTGAAGAGCTCATTAGGTTGGATTAGTGTGTGCTGCTTTGAGGGGCTGTTGTAGCGGGAAGAAATGGGGTCACATTGGACTTCCTACAGAAGCAGGTGGAAGGGCAGTGGGTCAAGAGACATTGGTCAAAGCTGTCGGCCTATTCCGATGGCCAATTCCAGTGTAATTCCGGGGTTGCGCGTAGCTGCAGGGACATGAGTAATCGGGTTCTTGACAGAAGATGGGGATCCAACTGCCGGCAGGCATTCCCTGCTTATCTTTCACTGGCTACTCCATGCGGATCAGCACCTACCGAGTGCCTGCTGTTGGCATGTGAGTGCTGGGAATATAGAGGAACATAAATGGGGTTGTGGGGCGGGTTCTGTGGACCCTCTCATGAGACACTGGGGTTTTTGGCACTGGAGGTTACACAGGAGACAGCATGCCAGAGAGTTGCCGGGGCAGCTGAGCGCTGCCTCTGAGACAAATCTTGGAGGTCTTAAGTGGTGTCACCTTTCCTGGAAGGAAGCAGGGGCAGCCATCGCAGGACCAGCAAGCCCAGTCTGGCTTTTGCTTCACTGCACAGCTGCCTGATGCAGCATTTGAAAAGGGGCAGAGGCTGGCTTTCTGATGGAATTCTAAATGAGAAATGCCATCTAGCGATTCAAGGAACACACGCCGTGCACCTGTCAGGGCTGTGGCTTGTGTGGGATGCTGGGAGACACAAAGGGTGAGTCGGCACAGCTCTGCTCTTGGGGCGTTCACGTCCACGCCTTCATCAGGTCCCAGGAGGCTGGTGTGCCTCAGAGCTGGACCCTGAGAGCTGTGGCAAGCACAGCCAAAAACACACACAAGAGTAAGGGCGGCGACAGGAGGTGGGTGCAGGGTTGGGGGGTGTGAGACCACAGAAGCACAGCTTTCCCGTACGTCGCTGTCATGTGAGGCCAGGTTGTAAGTGCCTTGAAATGCAATGTGTGGTCAGACGCAGGGAGGAGCTGGGGCGGTAAGTGGTGGAGGGTTTCATGGCGAAGGTGGTCAAGTGTGTACTTTAGTTTTATGTTCAGTGAGGGGTCGGGGAACCTGGGACAGGACAGCGTGTTACAGTGGGACAGAGGAGCACTACAAACACAAAGATGCCCGTATGTTTGTGTGTGTGTGTGTGTGTGTGTCCGGAAGGGTGCATATGCACATGTGTGTAGTACACGCATGTGTGTACCTATGTGCATGTGGACGTGCACACACTATGAGGGTCTTTGTGTGGATTTGCCTGTGTGCATGATAAGATTAGAGGGTGGGTTGAGGTCGGAAGGTTCAGATTTCAATCAGCTCGTAATGGGGAAGCATTGAAGGCCTTTGAGGAACTGGTTTCAGATCCTTCCAGAAAAATCCTCTGGGATCCGTATGTGTAATGATTGGAGGAAGAGACAGGAGGCCATGAAGGGCTGCGGTGGCCATAGCAGTCAATGCTGCCGCTGCCGTGACAGCCACTCACTAGGTGTCTGCTTGGGTTGGGGTCCTGCAAGCTGGCCTCTCCCGCCGCAGAGAGAGGAATGCCCAGGTGGAACAAGGGGGACAGGCCTTGGGTTTGAACACAGACCAGTCTGACCACCCCAAAGTTCCTGCCCTTCCCCCTGTGACACAGTTCTTCCCAGGAAACAAGGAATTGCCCAAACGATGTCATGAAAGGCAGACATTCTGAGCTTAGGCGTCAGACATAGCTTCCCCAGATCCTGGCAGGGTCACCTTCCAGCCATGTGATCTTGGACACCTGGCTGAGCCCTTTAGCTACAATTCCATATTTCTAACATGGAGGACAGGGCAGTGTCCACCTTGCAGGTCTGCTGAGCAGAGGGTGCAAGGTCTGCCTCCATCCTGTCTGGGCACATGTTGCTACGGATCATCACGATTTGGCATGTGAGGCACTGGTGAGGGCTGAAGCTGCTGGCTTGGTGCCAGGAGATCCTGGGAGTGCCTGGGGGTGGTAGTTGAGTGATTCTGGAATCGTTGGGTTAGGGGTTGCAGGCAGCTGGCAGTGTGGGTCAAGGGGTTCTAGAGAGAAGTTGGAGCTGGAGCTGCAGGCTGGGGCTCAGAGGTGAGAACAGAAGTAGAGAGTGGGGGAGATGGCTCCGAGAGAGCAGGGAAGGGCAGACAGTCCAGGGCGGAGTCTGCAGCAAGATCACCTTTCAAGGAGGACTGTGGCCCTGCAGCAAGAAGGAGGCAGGCTGTCACATGATGCAGGCAACAGATGGGGAGGGGCTGTCATATTAGTGCTTGGGCAAAGAGGCAGATTCCAGGGTGTGGTGAAATGAACGGGGAGAGGAAGTGGCAGGAGCCCAGGGAAGGGACTCTTTCCTAATACAGGGGACAGAAATGAGGAGCGGGGTCAGGAAACAGAGCCAGCCCCCTTTCACTCTCTTGGGAAACAGGGAAAACCTCAGTGGGAGACAAAGTTCTGTTGCAAACAGGAGATGAGGCTGGGAACTAGACAGGCTCCTCTTGGGTCCCAAGGCCTCAGAGAGGAGGGAATATCTCACCCCCATAGTAAGCCCCTCTGTGACCTAAGCAAGGTCACTTGCTTGGACTAGAGCTCTGCCAGGATCCTTAGCTGTACCAGCTGCTGCCAGCCACACTTCCAGATCTCACCTGTCAGGTGCTACGACAAGGCAGCCTAGGGATGGTGTCCAATGTCCAAACCCCAGAAGAAGCCAGTCTGCCCAGCTGGCCCTCCACAGATGCTTTCCAAGCTGCCTGTTCGCACAGCGACAAGGTTTTTGAGTAGCAGGTGTCTCTCTCAATGGTGTGACAATGGTAGCCTCCATGCCACTAGGTATCTGAGAAGGCCCAGCTGGGCTGCTGAGGATAGTGGGTCTGCATGGAGGCCAGGCCAAGGCCCCGGCACCACATCTTCCCAAGGAATGTGTGTGTGTGTGTGTGGCCTGAAAGGTGGACCTGGTCCCAGGCCACTTCAGCGCAGTAAGTGGCCATTATGGCTCAAGTGTGGCTGGAGACAAGCTCTCAGAAGCCCTAAGTGTGGCCAAGTGCACCTGACCTCTGTGGGGCTCACCCCACAGCCCACAGTCCTCTTGGCCCCCCCATCTCTCTACCTGGCCAGTTCTCCCATAGTCCAGACAGGTTTAAAAGACCAGTTTACTTTGGCACAAAAACTTTCAAAATTCACCTGCTGCTTTTTTATCACACAAACACATTCCCCGGGGCCTAGCTGAGCCGCTCTCCTTGGGCTGAGCCTGTGCTCAGCTTGTCTTTGTTCTTCCTTCTCCCGCTAAGCTTTAGGCTGCAGATGCTCCTGGCAGGGCCACATGACTGCACATCCCACTGCCTCCCACAAAAGGTGAAACCCACCCTGCCCTGTCACTCCATGATTCAGCCAAGAGCATCTGCAACTGCCCTGGGATGGGCGTGGATGCCTCTCCCTGACCCCTGGAACCCCAGGCACAACCTGGACAGTAGCTTTTGCTGACTCCATGTTTGCACTTGCTGGCATGTACACACACAACTCAAATTGGAGGTAAGCTTATCCCTTCAGAGGGAACCGTGGCCCTTCAGAGACCAAGCAGGGACAGCCACCCTGCCTTGGCAGGGGAACCAAAACTGCCTGCTGCCCGCCTACAGCCACACAGCACCCACCTTGAGGATGTCTCCTGTGTGAAAACTCAGCTCATCCTCCCCCGAGGCAGTGAAATCGAACTTGGCGACAGCTTCCATGTTACGACCACGATGATGACGGTGTGAGGCTGCAAGAGAAATCGCGAGGTCATTGTTGCCATTCTGCTAAGGGGGGAGGGTCCCTGAGCAGATGGCGTTGCCTGGCAGCCTCGGCGGCTGGCAGGATCCACCAAGCCCTGGGGGCTACTGGGCAGGACTGCGTGCAGCAGGGGAGAGCTGGTGCCGGCCAGCAGGCCGAGCAGCTGGAGCCAAGGGTTGAGGTGCCTCCGAGGCCCCAGGTGTGGGGAGCAGGCCTGTCACAGCCTGGCCCTCTCCTTTCAGCTCCCTGTGTCTGTCCGGGCCTGTCACCGTGTCTGGGGCATCTCTGCTTCCTTCTGATAAGGACGAGAGGCGGGCTGTCATCCGCAACTGGGGCCCTCCTGGGGCCGGACGCCTGTTCTGTGAGCATCCCATCCCCAGGCAGCAGCTATATTTAACCAGGCGGTGTTAATGACACAGATGCCATTTGCTCTTTTATATCTGAATCAGTTAAGGGGGCAGCTGCTGATCAGGGAGCAGCGTGCCGGCCTCCTGCCAGGCGTGAGTGTAGACAGCATTTTGGTCCTGGAGGAGGCAGCCCCTGTGGGCCGGGCGGCATTCTCTTCTTACGCCGTAAATCAAGTGCATCTTGGAAACTGTCTTTTCATGGTCTTTCTGAATTGAGTTAAAATATTAGCCTCTCCAAAGATGGGCACTAGGTAGGGCAAAGACAAGTCCCCTACCCAGGACAAGAAGTAGAAATGCTACTCTTTTCTTGGCAGACAAACAGCAGGTCATAGGAACAGTGGCAAGCAGCTGGTCTCAGTTTCCTCATCTGTGAAATGGACAGCTATGATAGTTCATGAATCAGGTTGGGACATGAAACTATAAAGGAGAGGTCAAGTTCCCAGTGCTCACAGGAAAACCATGTCATGAAAATACCTGGCATGGATTTCAATTCTTTGTTATTTTTTTAAAGATTTATTTATTTTTTTATTATGTTTTTATTGGAAAGGCAGATATACAGAGAGGAGACAGAGAGGAAGATCCTGCGTCCGATGATTCACTCCCCAAGTGAGTGCAACAGCTGATGCTATGCCGAGCTGAAGCCAGGAGCCTCTTCCGGGTCTCCCACGCAGGTGCAGGGTCCCAAAGCTTTGGGCCGTCCTCGACTGCTTTCCCAGGCCACAGGCAGGGAGCTGGATGGGAAGCGGGGCTGCCGGGATAGAACCGGCGCCCATATGGGATCCTGGGCGTGCAAGGCGAGGACCTTAACCACTGCACCACGGCGCTGGGCCAGGATTTCAATTCTTTGTTCCAAACAGACTCACCTCTGAATTCCATTAGCTTTTTTTTTTTTTTTTTTTAAGGCATTTAGCTTATTTATCAAAAAAATTATTTTGCTAGAAGGTTTGAGTACTATAATTTTACATGATTATAATCTTTAAATAAATTCTTTGGCTTTAGATTTTTGAAGTACTCTTCCATAAAATAAAGGGAAAAAGAGGCAGCCCACCCAGAAGCACATTGGTTCTCTTGTTTCCCAGCAACCCCCTCTGAAACTTTTCTCCTTTTGGGGGCCCATGCTGTGTCATTGCATGTTTAGCTGCTGACTGCAAGGCCACATCACATGTAATAAATAAGTACTGGTTTAGGACTCAGCTGCTCTACTTCTGATCCAGCTCCCTGCTAATACACCTGGGAAAGCAACGGAGACTTCTGCATTCACCTGAGAGACCAGAAGGAAGCTCCCGGCTCTAGGCTTCAGACAGGCCCAGCAGCCCCAGCCACTGCAATCAATAAATGTGCAGCTCCCTCTCCCAGACCGTCAAATCCTTTGAGTCTCCGCTAAGGCAGCTTACTGTCAGGCCACTGTCTAGAAACTTAACCCTGGGTGCATTCATCTGCATCAGAATTTCCCTAAGTCTCAAGTTCCTTTGCTTTGTTAATCAGCAACCCTCAGACCTGACACACGTGGACCAGCGGCTGGAGCCGTGGCGTGCATAAGCAGTAGGAATGTCTGCCAACATAAGCAAGATTTGGGCAAAGAAGGATGCGGCTGCAGGTGGCAGGGCACAGCACAGGGAGATCAGAGGCTGGCAGGCGACTGCAAGCGGGCGATAGCGAGGGGCTCGTGTCTCAGATTTTCCACATCTGCTTGGTCTTCCAAGTGTAATTTGCTGAGATGAATATTATCAATCCAGAGCCAAAACCAGCCCAGGAGTCCAAGAAAAAGTTATGGTGCACTTTATCGCCAACGGGAACGCCTTCCCAAAGGACAACGTAAATACTCATACAAGGGGTCTTCAGAAACCTCGTAATTAAAATAAAAAGGTGCGTGAGTTTCACTATTTTTTCTTATCTAGAAATAAACATCTCCTAATGTGACTTTCCATGAACGTTTTGAAGTTCCTGTGCACATTCTTTGCGGATGCTCCCTGGGCTGCTGCCTGCCCCATTCATTAACACTGGACATCTTTGCCGATTCGATTCAGCCCATTAATGCTAACATGAAAAGCTTCTTCTAATTAAGGCCTTGCTCCTGGTCGGCAGGCAGACAGGGGCTTCTCTGGGTCACCTTTTTGGAGTCATGGAGGGGAACTGGTCATTTCAAGAGATTAAGTGTCAGGTGAATGGCTCTTAAAACCACGATCCCATTTCTATGCAAATTGAGCTTAATAAGCAGCAGGGGGGCGAAAGAGAAGCCAATGTAAACTATTAGAAAGTTGTGTAAATTAGAGATAAAAAAAAAAAAAAGAAAGAAAGAAAGACACCATGCAAGGCACATGTGTGACCTTGTGCTTGGGAACCTCCTGCAGACAACCCAGCTAACAGCTTTGTGCTGGACACGGGGTCCAGCCTGGCTGTCAGTTCCCCCAGGAAGATGGAGAGAGGAATCCAACTGCTTCTTGAACAGTGGTGGTTTTCTCTGCCTTTCTCCCAGGAGGCAGGCAGTGAGTGGGAAAGTAAAAAACAGGCACGTCACAGAGCTCTTTGGCTTATAATATTAATCCTGGCTAAAAAAAAAAAAAAAAAAAACCTCAATTAAGCAGGCCTTTACTGAGAGAGAGAGAGAGAGAGAGAGAGAGAGAGAGAGAGAGAGAGAGAGAGTTTGCTTCTCTTTCTATTCATGAGATGCAGCGTGGTGGACTGCTGTTCTCCAGCAGGGTTAGACTGGGAGACGCCACTTCCGTCCAATCACAGGCTCCTGAATCACCCCTAATGACAGAGAAGGCAAATGCTGCCCCCAGGGGTCACCTTCTGTTGGATCATAAAAATGCATGGGGATTTATATCCCATTCTTCTATATCCGTGTGCGTGTACTTTGCACAAACAAAGAAGAGCAAACTAATGTAGTGTATTCAGCAGGTATCAACCTATGTTATCATCTGTACCTGCCACCACTACAGGCTGCATCTGGGGAATCACAAAAATACATGCTGCAGGCAAAGACTGGGTAGCAACAACAGAGAGAGAGAGAGAGAATGCAGTAACCTGAATTCAAGGGTGTGAGGAGCCTTCTGGCTGCTGTTTGTAATTTGCATGCTTCTGATCCCTGGGGAGGATGAAGACAGAGCCCCCTGCACAGCAAACCTCACAGATGGATTAAATGCGCTCTCCTTGCCAGAGACGGCTTGATAAATCGCTGAAATGTACCTGCCACACAGTGGGGAAGTCGCAGCCGCTCGGTGGGGGTGATGGAGGAGGTGGTGGTGGCAGAGAGTAGGGCCAAGCCATCTCCAGAAGCACCCCCTCAAGCCCCCTGCTGATGCCATTTGCCGAGCCCTAATGCCAACTCACTTCTCATCAGCCCTGTGTGTCCTTCTCTCATCCCCCCTCCGGAGTGTATGCGGCTGCCCCTTAGCAGCCGGGCGACCCAGGCTGCTCTGCCCCTGCATTCCCACGGAAGCTGCTGCTGCCGCCAACACCTCGAAAACCATCCAGCTTGGGGAATGCGTGCCTTCTTCTACAACACGGTCGCCTCCGCAGGAGAAAGCTGAAGCCGTGGACAGTGCTGGAAAAATAGCCTGGTCACAACCACCAGACACAGAAGGCAGAAATGCAGCATTACCCTGAAATGCAACCCGGCAAGAAACTTCTCGAACGATTTCAGCTCCTCCTTAGGTTGGCTATGAATAGCCAAGGTTTCCATTTTATGTATCTCTTAAAAGAGCAATTGCATAACACCACAAAGCTAGGCAAAGCCTGACGCGCAGGACTCAGCCTAGTCCTGAATTGAATCAGCGATCCCACGTCCTATTTGCTGGCGACAGCTCCCCTGCGAATACTTCCCCCAGTTTGTATTGTAATTCGGGTAACATAATGTCTTGAAATTAAGAGAGAGCGGGGGGTGGGGGGAGAGAAAGAGAGAGAGAGAGAAGCATCGCTTTCTTCCTAAGTATTGTTTATCACCTACTTCTTGGGACATTTGCAATAAACGTAATTTTTATGAGTTTGTCTCCTGCATGCGATGCAGCAAAGTGAAGAGGGTGCACGGTCGGGCTTGGGCTGCAGCCACAAGAGGAACTCAGTGAAATTCTAAGCTCTCTCCCACATCACTTCACGTAGAGGCTCCGAGTTTGCAGCCCCTCTGTTGTTGCTAAGGCAGAGCCTCTGTCTCTTAGAGACAACACTGAACGAGGGTGCATTTTCTCCCCAAGGGAGCCACAAGGTCAGCTCAGTGACTTCTCTGAAGGGAAAGACCTTGCTTTGCGGGAGAAGACGATTACAGCTCAGCCCCACTGTACACAATAGGCAGGTTCCCAAGCAGGGGCAATGAACAGAATGTTTGTAAATGGAATCATTTCAGCGTGTTTTATGGAGGCTCACTCTGTAAAGGAACCCTGTGGCGAATCCTTTACAGAACAAGAAGGGGAAATTTGTTATGCAAATAACTACCTTTTAATTTCTCTCTTGAAAAGTCTGGGTTTTCAGGCAATTGTGTATTGAAACAGAGTGCACCTGTATAGGTTCTCCCAGCTCTGCACACTGGGGGCTGCATCAATATGAGTTTCCCCTCTTCTTGATTCTCAAAGCACTTAAAAAGAAAAAAACAGACTCTGTTACTCATCTAGAACTTTCTGCCTTGGAGAATAGATCGGGGGTCCTCAATTCTTTTCTGCAAAGGGCCGCACAGCGTTTGTTTTTGGTTTTGTGAACAGCATAGCCTCAGTCGCAACTACTTTGCTGTTGTAGCAGATAAGGTAGCTTTAGCATGTGGGAACCCAGTGTGCATGGTCGTATTTCAGTAAAAATGTTTGAACTCAGGGGTAGGTGTGGTTAGGTCTAACAGCTAAGATGCCGGTTAGGACACCTGTGTAAGTGTGCCTGGGTTTCATACCGGGTCCCGATTCCTCATTCTGGCTTTGTGCTAAAATAGACCTTGGGAGACAGCCAGCAAAGACAATTCAGGTAATTGAGTTTCTACCACCCACATAAGAGATCCAGATTGAGTACTTGGCCCTGGCCCTGGCCCAGCCTTGGCCATTGCAGGTATTTGGGGATGTGTAACAGTAGATGGTGACTTCTCTGTCTCTCAAATTAAAAAAAAAATTTTTTTAAAGGTTTATTCATTTAAAAGGACAAAAAGACAGGAAGACAAGGTAGGGGGGAGGGAATCTTGTATCTGGCCAGGCTAAAGCCAGGAGATAGGAGCTTCTTCTGAATTTCCCATGCTGGTGGCAGAGGCCCAAGCACTTATACCTTATACACGACTTTTTCCAGCCACATTAGTAGGGACTTGAATCAGAAGTGGGGCAGCTGGGACATGAGCTGGTGCCCATATGGGATGTCAGTGTTATAGGCAGTGGCTTAACACACTATACCACAATGCCACTCCAAAGTATTATTATTAAAAAAAAAAAGTCAGCCATTTTAACATGTTTAACCATGCTATCTCAAGGCCAAACATGGGATGGGCTAGATTGGGCCCCTTGGCTGTGGTTTTTGCTGTAAGGGCTCATGTCCATTTCCTGTCTCCCACTGTCTGTTTGAGGGGAGGATTTGTCGCTTGGTTGACCCAGTGTAGGTTTGGTACTGGATGGAGTTGGAACCTAGACTGTGCCATTTGCTTCCTGAATGCCCTGTGTTCTCATCCATAGGATGGGAGTTGCCACACTCACTGTGTGACCTTGCTACATGCTGACATGTAGATCCCAACATGTGGTAGGTATTTATTCTGAGAGTCTCTCCAATACCTGGACAGTGCATTTAGGAACTATTGAGGAAATGGACTCACAACAAGGCATCTGTCCTCAGAGCGGGAGCTGTGACTGCTTTCCCCAGGGAAGGATCTGCCTACGGACAGAGGGAGCCTTTCCCTGGTCACGGAATCACTCCATTTCCCACTCAGAGCAGCCCTGGCTTTTCGGCTCACGCAGCCTGCGAGATCCTGAAGACATCTGATTTATTTAATCCAATAGAGGGCAATGGTGCGCCCTGAATCACCCACTCCATCTTGTGACTTTTCCTTGCATCCCTGCAATCTCTCTAGACAGCCTGGTGCTATCTGCATTGTCTCCCGTGAGTTTGAAGGCACACACATGTCAACATTTGGGCATCTGACACCCGAGAAATGTGGAGTGACTTGGATGGAGAAGGAGGGGGCCATCTTCTTTACAATGGCTTATGCTTAAAGTCCTTCCTTTCAATTTTTAAAAAAGTTTTAATTTATTTGAAAGGCAAGAGACAGAGATACAGGGAAAGACAACCAGAGAGAGAATGTGTAAGAGTAAGCTCTCCTTGGCTGGCTCACTCCTCAACTGCCTACAGCCACCAGAGCTGGGCCAGGCCAAAGCTAAGAGCCCCAAACTCCATCCTGGTCTCTCATACAAGCACCAAGGGCTCAAGCACTCGGGCCAATAGTGGCTGCCCTTCCAGGCACATTAGCAGGAAGCTGGGTTAGAAATTGAGAGGTGCTGGGATTCATACTGGTATTCCAACAGGGGATGTTGGTGTCCCAAACAGTGGCTTAAACTGCCATGCCACAGCACCTACTTTTCCTTCCTTTAAAAATGTTCAAGGAGCAGGAGGGAGCAGGGACTCCAATCCAGGTCTCCTATGTGGGTGGTGGTGGGAATCTAATTACGTGGGGTGATCACAGCTGCTTTGCAGGTCTGTGTTGGTGGGAAACTGGAGACACGAGGTAGAACTGGACTTGGAACCTAGGTCCTCCCACGTAGTCTGTGGGCATTCCAGCTAGAGTGTAAGCTGCTTGGCTGACCTCTACCTGTCAGCTTCCGTCTTGATGTCCTGTTGAGAGGGGGCCCTGCGCACCTCCTAGGGACGGCCCTCCCTCTTGCTGTTGTTTCTAGGCCAACGAGCCCGTGTTGAAACCCCATTCTGTGTGGTTTTCTTCTATCTGAGCCTTGCAGCTGTGTCTGCGGCCGTTCTGCCGGGGGGTGATCACCTCTTCCTGGGCGCTGGGCATGGGAACAGGAAACCGAGGCAGGTTAAGTACAGGTGGCCTTCCTAAGAACCTGCGAGCACAGGCTGGTCTGCTCTCTTGCCTAAGACCCCTGCTTCCACACTGTTAAGGTGGGTGGGGGGAAGAGAGGAGAGGTGACCTTCCTCCACTGGGCTCTCAGACAACCAAGTTTTTTGCTTCCTTTCAAGCCAGCAGCAAGTCCATCTACAGCCCATCTACAGGGCTGAGCTGGGAATGCCAATCTTTTCCAAGGCTTACATACATCTTCATGGGGCCTGTTCTTTGGGATAGCCTCCCATTCATTTTTTGGATGAAATAAAAGCAAACCTCGATGGTGGTGGTGGTGGTGGTGGTGGGGGATGGCGGGGAGCTGGTGTTGTGGTGCAGCACGTTAAGCTACCGGCAACACCAGCATTCTGTATCCCAAATCCCAGCAGCTCCACTTCTGATCCAGCTCCCTGCTGATGTGCCTCAGAGAGCAGCAGAGGACGGCCCAAGCTCCCAGGCCACTGCTCTCCACAGAGGGAGACTCAGATGGAGTTTCAGGTTCCAGGCTCAGCCTTGGTTATTGCAAGCTATTTGGAGAGTGAGCCAGCAGATGGGAGATTTCTCTGTCTCCTCCTTACTCTTTGTCATTTTGCCTTTCAAAAACATAAATGAATCTCGGGGGAAAAAAAGACACTCATCTTTTTCTAGTAAGATCCACCTGCCTTTTCTTTAGGTACAGATGCAGAGGGTCAAAAGTATGAGTTGAAATTGTGGCAGCTACTGCCGATGCTCATGGGGTTACCTGGGGCCCGGGTTTCCCCAGTGGACATGTGTAAGGAGCTGTGTACTTGGGATTGGAATTGAGGGGTGTCACAGCTCCCAGTTCCTGTATTCATCTGGACTTCTCAAGTCGGAGATACGGGTTAGCTAGGGTTCAGAGTTGACCTTGTCAAGACGACAGAGAGAGAGAAACACCTTGGGTGGTTCTGTAATCAAAGCCAGCTAAGACAGGCAAATTGTGCCCTGCCTGGCTGGCTGCTTGGTTGACTGGCCAGCTGTGAATTCAGCCCCATAATGGGCCTCTGCGGAAGTGATTGGCGCCTTCAGGGCATCCTTTTCTGTCTCCTATTCCCAACTGACTCATTACTGTCCCCCTCCTTAGCCCCAGGAAAGCAGCAGTCCCTCAGCATGACCCACAGGGATGAACACATGGACACAGAGGGGGCCTGCACTACGCATGCATGCAAGAACCGGGCGTCTCTGTTGATGCAGTCCTGGAGCCCGCAAGAGGGCGAGTTATGAATAGAGGCTGCCAGCGCTTGCCTGTCTCCCATCCATTCCCTGCTTGGGCACAGGTGTGTTCCCTGGATAACAAGCCATCCTCTCATTGCCTCATTTCTGCATCAAGCCCCACACCCCTCGGAGCTGTCTCAGCTGACAGGTCGCTGATAGGCAGCTAGCCCCTGAGTGGGCATCAGGGGAGAGACAGCATGCTGGCCTCCCAACCCAGAAGGACCCGGTCCCCATCAGCCTGCTGCCACCCACAGCAATGCTCCCACCCTCTACTGTTGCCTTGCTGGCCCCTCTGCCAGTGCAACCTAGGATTCCCAGCCTCACCAGGGACCCTAAGCCTTGCCTGAGATCCTTGCCTGGTTTCCAGGTGGGCACTGTCTCCCCTGGGAAAAGGCAAAGGTGGGGGTTGGGGAGGGTTTGGGCTTGGAAGCTCAATACAATTATAAGACTGTTGAGACTGCCAGACAAGCGCCCCCCACCCCCGCCAAAACCCTGCCACTGCCGCCAACAGGGGAGCCCCTTGAAATCCCTTCTATCCTTATTTAATCAAAGCTGCTGTTTTGCAGGTCCCTGCCCAGCACTGTGGATTAGGTTAATTTCACTGGCCGAGGATGCTTTGCTCATGTTTCATGAATTTCTTTCCTCTTGCTTAAGTTTGGGCACTGGGGTGGGGTGGGGGAGGGAGAGGAAGTAGCAGGTGGGGCAGACAAGTCAGGAGCTTACCCCCTGCCCCTCCCCACTCTTGCCACCCTGGGGGGCTGCACGAGACAGGGCGTCAGCTGTCTACTTTCCCTCTGCCTACCAATCTCTTGCAGTTCCCCTGTGCCAGTCTGCTTTACGTCACATGTTTGCGACTTCTTTCTGTTCAAGAAACATCTCATACGGTCTCATCTTTCCACAAACTTTTGATAAGAAAGGTATCTTCTGTGTAAGTGAAATGGTTTTGTCTGAAGGGACTTAGCTGAATTCCACAGACAAGAACTAGGGCCGTCAGATGGGCCAGTCTGCTCACCAGCAGCTCATTTGCAGGTTGGTTTTCTACCATGCTTCTGTGTCGTTTGTAAGGCATGTCACTCCACGCCTGTCTTCCTTCCCAGCCTCTTCAGCACTCCCCTCTACCCCAACCCGGGGCCCCAGCTCCTCCCTTTCGGCTTTGGGAGTGCGACCTGTAAGTGAGCAGGGAGACAAGATGTCAGGGGCTGAGAGGGAGGCCAGGGGAGAAGGGGGCAGAGGACAGGGACGTGAGCTTGACTTTTGTAGCTCGCAGTCCACTGAGGCCTGGGGCAGTGACTTTCAGCAGGAAGCGCCGGAGCCGCCACAGAGAAAACACCCTTGCCAAGCCTCGCCAGTGACACACAGAGCAGCTAAAAAGAAGTTACCAATTATTGATCTGACCTAACGGGTGCCCAGGGCCTGACGAATGGTCACTCGGGGCCATGGTGATTATGGTTGTTGTGGGCATGGCTGTTTATTTGAAAGGCAGGGTGACACACAGAGAGATCTTCCCTCTGCTGGTTCCCTCCCCTGAGCCCACAGCAGCTAAGAACTCCATCTGGCTCTCCTACACTGTGGGGGACAAGGACCCAAGCTTTTGAGCCACCAGCTGCTGCTTTCCCAGGTGCGTTCGCAGGAAGCTGAATTGGAATTCTGAATTGGAATTCTGCCACTGGGCATGTTGGTATCCCAAGCAGTGGCTTAACCCACTGCCCCCACAACACCAATTATTATCATTCTCTTTTTATAGAGGGAGAATGCAGACGTTGCGTGGACATACACTTCCTCTGCTGGTTCCTTACTCCCACCTCTGTGGGTGTCAGGAAACTAAAACGCATGCTACCACCAGTTCAGGCTGATCACCGACTGGCTGGGGGACCCCTGCAGCTGCCCGGGATGTGGGGGCACCATCCTTCAGCCAAGTCATTGACAGGAGCCATCCCCCCAGGCCCACGCAGTCCAAGCCGGTTGCTTCCTGGCCAAAGAGGTGAAGATGGTCACCCACTTGGCTGAACTCCTAGCCAGTTAACCTGTGCTTTCAGGCGGGGAAACAATTCGGTCATCCAGTCCAAAGCTGCCTGTCCCCCTCCCCTTTCCTTCCTCATCCCCACCGCTCCTGTGCACCCCATCAGTGCTGTATCCTTCACTAACCATTCCCTGCCTCTTCCAGGAGGAAACACTGGGCCTCTACAGACAACAGAGCACACGGAAGATGGGATGCTTCTGGCTGGTTCCCCTGCACTGCCCTCCCTGAAGGGACATCCCAAAAGCACGCAACCCACGCCACACAGCACTATGGACTGTCTGCAGAACTCCATGTGTCCCCAGGGCAAAACCTTCACACCGACCAAAGCCTTTCCCAACTCAGAAATCACCGCCTGATCATCCCGGGCTGGAGTGGAGCAGCGGAAGGGAGCCCTGGACGAAGGGTACACCAAAGAGACAGCCGGCCATCTTACTGCTTCTCAGGCTTTTTTCTTGCATCCTATTTCCTCTTTACATGATTTCCCCTCCTGTGTATTGCTGGGGTCTTGGGGTGCCTTAGCCTTCTCTCCCCCTGAACTTCTGCTCATTTCATGGTGGTTTTGATTGATGTGGGTGAGGAACAGCTGGTTCATCTGCCATTATATTTGAGAGCCTCCATTTTCTTGCTCTGCTGTCACCAGGCCTGTGACATTGTTCCCCAAAGGCCAAAAGATGCTCAGAGCTCCTGTCTTGCCTTTCACCTCCTGCCCTGGGCTACTATTTAATTCTCATCTGGGAAAAGCATCCAGCAGACAAGCGCGTGGCCACAACTGTTTTAATCTCTTTGTCACATTTATTTATGTCCCCGAGCCTCCAGTGGTCACTGGAATGCTGGCTGTTTTTTTAGTTCAAAGCTTGTAAAGGTGAATGCTGACTCACGCGACCCTTACCTGGCTTCGTGCCTTTGCAGTTCGTGGCATTTTTATTTAGCAAGTTACCCAGTGAAGGTACTAGAATAGTGGCCAATAAACGGGGTGCCAGCATAGATTCCTTTTATTTTCAAATGTTAATAGTTTCTTTAATAGTTCTCTCTTCTTCACTGCCAGTTTTTGATCAAATCCTAGAAGGCTGGCAGGTTGTCTCCTGATTTACTGAGACGGCTGTAAATGGATGTGGGGCCAGGCGCGGGATAGGAGAGAGTGAGCTGACAGCTCGGTGAACTGGCTCTATTCAACCAAAAGTTCTCTACTATTTTGTTTCGGTTCAAATTCTGCCCTAAGATACATTAAAAAACAAAGTTGGCCGGTATTGTGGCATGGTGGGTAAAGCCCTTGCCACAACACTGGCATCCCACATGAGCACTGATTCGAATGCTGGGTGCTGTACTGATCCAGCTTCTTACCACTCAGGGTTTGTGAAAAACAGCAGGAGATGGTCCAAGTGCTTGGGTCCCTGCCATATATGTGGGAGACCTAGAAGAAGCTCCTGGCTCCTGGCTAAGGCCTGGCCCAGCTCTGGTCGCCAGGGCCACTGGAGGAGTGAACCAGTGGATGGAAGATCCCTTATTCCTTCTCTCTCTGAACTCTGACTTTCAAATAAATAAATATATCTTTAAAAAGAAAGGAAGGAATATCATTCAGTCTTAATTCTCATTTCTAAGTGTCCACAGAGCCACTCCCCACTCCCTCCACACCACTCCCCTGCCAGGCTCCTTCTCAGCTGTTGTATGTTCTCTCCTAAATATGTTCCCTACACTTGAATCTAATATTCCATGCATTGGGCTGGACTGAGCTGACCAGCCGGGGCGACTGAGCCACCTTCCCTGCACTCTGAATTTCTGTGGGGCAGGGAATTCAGCAAGCACAGCTACACTTTCTTACTTCCCTGGGGGATGATGGGCCGGCCAGGTGTCCCCACCCCCACCTATCCTGGATTTTAGGAAGAACTACAGAGCTTCAATATCCTCCTGCCTGACTTCATCTTGTCATTGTCCCCCAACTTGGGCTGGTCGTTTGGTCTGACATGGTGCCCTTGACATAGACTTGCTGTGCCCTCCTTCAACCACTCACTTCATGCTCTTGAGCCCACACTAAACAGACACGGACTTCAGAGGCCAGCATGGCTGGGTCTGGCCCTGCCTCCTTCCTTTTCTGGCCGGGCGGAATTCAGTTGCTTTCATCTAGTGGCTTCCTGGAGGGGGGTGGGCATGAGCCCATTCAGCCGTCCACTTTGCCTATCAGCTAGAGGCAGACCCACAGCGCCACAGTACTGTCCCAGAGCTGTCCATTTCACCTGATTCTCTGGGACCTTTGGGAAAAGTGTAACCCCGTGCCTCGCTGACATCAAGCTGTGCCGGCCCGTCCACCCCCAGGCCTGTCACACAAATCCACAGGAAAGGGACAGAAACATGTCAGGATCAACTGTTTGGGATCATCCTGGGGCACTGCCAGGTGGAAGATGTCCATCTTCCCTAGCATAGCCCACCTCAGTGTTTGCCATTCCCCCTCCGTGTCCTCTCCTGTGCCACTGGAGCCCTGGGAGTGGACGCTTCTGACACCCCCTTTGGAGGCCATTTTCCCATTTGGAATCTGTCAGTCTCCTTTTTTATGTGACTTCCTGTACACACTCAAGTCTCTCATGTTCGCCTGTCAGTTTTATTTATTTGAAAGGCAGAAAGAGACATAGAGAAAAAAGAGAAACAGAGAAACTTTCTATTTGCTGGTTTATTCCCCAGATGCCTGTAACAGCTGGGGTTGGAGCAGGTGGAAGCCTAGAGTTGGGGGCTCCATGCTGGTGACCCATGTGGGTGCCTGGGTCTCCAGTGTATGGGATATCATGTACTCATTGCCTCCCATGGGTGCTCATTAGTAGGAAGCTGGAATTGGGAGAGGAGTGAGGTCTCGCATCCAGGTCCTCCTGTGGGATGCATGTGTCCCAAGCTGCAGGTAGGCTGTTGGGCCCAATGCCCACCACAAGCATCTCCTGCGATCGTTTCAGGCCTTCAGCGCTTATCCCTCCCCACCACCCTGTGGCCCAGTCTCTCACGAACAATTTCCAAACCTCCCCCACAGCAGTAGACATGCTCAAATGAGTGTCTCCTCATGGCTCTCAAGCCCCAGCTGCATCCCGGCTCTGTTCTTGTCCTCCTGCCACTGGACTCACACCACTCTGGCTGGTTGTATAGGTTGTCCACTATTCAAGAAGCCTTGGCTGAGAGTCCTCCCTGGCTCTTGTCACCAGGCCATGAGTCCTGGAGCAGGGCTGCTCCTTCAGAGACTGGGGCGATGTGTTTTTCCCAGGACAAGAGTAACTGCTGCCTTTCATGACCTGCTTGGGCCCTCGTCTATGCTCTCCCACGTGAGGTGCATGCTCCTTGCGAGCCGGTAACTATGGGGGTCTCCTGGAGAATTAGAGGAGGAAAGGAACACCTCCCTCAGCAGGGCTGCCTGGTAATATATAGAGGTGGGGCGGGCCTTGCAGTGCAGTAGGGTAAGCCTCTGCTTGGGATGCTGGCCCTTCATATTGGACCACCAGTTCAATCCCAGCTCCTCTGCTTCTGATCCAGCTCTGACGGATGACAGCTCAGGTGCTTGAGTCCCTGCTGCCCACATGGGAGACCTGGGTGGAGTTCCTGGCTACTGGTGTCTGGCCCATCCCAGGCCGTTGTATGGCCGTTTGGAAGTGAACCAGGGATTTCTCTCTCTCTTGCTTTGCCATGCTGCCTTTCAAGTAACTAAATCTCAAAAAAGAAAAATACAGACTCCAGTTAAAGTTGAATTTGAGGCAGACAACTGCGAGTTTGTTTCTAGTATCGTTTGTAAATCTCAGCCGAGGATAGCAGTGTGGTTAAGAATGGTTCCCTCTATCTCAATCTTCCCCCACCCCCGTTGCCCCGTGGCCTCACTCAGTGCCTGTCCCACGAGGTCTCTTACTCGCAGATTGGGAAGTGACCCAGCCTTGGCGTCAGATCTGTGCTCCTGGAGCAAAGCCTTGAGACATTGTTGTGAAAGCTGTGGTCTGTGTGTGGAAGTTTATCTTCTCGTTCATATAAGCCCACAAGCTACACAATGACCCAGCTTCTAGTTTCTCAATACTTATGTATTTGAAAGTCAGTAACAGAGAGAAATTTTCTATCTGCTGGTTCACTCTCCAGATGTCCACAATGGCCAAGCCTGGGTATGACCAAAGCCAGGACTCGGGAGGTCCTTCCAGGTCTCCTACATGGGTGTGGGGCCCAAGCAGTCGAGCCATCTTCTGCTGCATTCCGAGGTGTGTTAGCAGGCAGCTGGATCAGAAGTGGAGCAGCAGGGACTCAAACCAGTGCCCCTGTGGGATTCTGGCATCACAGGTGGTGGCTTTACCCACCATACCACAGGGCTACTGGGCCCTCTTGGTTTGTTTTAATCTTGCGTGGGTCAAAAGGCATGCCTTTCCCACTCAGTGCTCTGTGATGCTCTGTGTTTTGATAAATAAGGTTTACACCTTAGAATTTCTGTTCTTAAAAGCGAGTTTTCTGATAATTCATGTTTGCGGTGAGGCCGGAACTCTCTTGGCCCTCATCTGTATTCAGATATTTCTCTTGCAATGATGTTGACATTTCACATCATTGTCCTCAAATTCACTATCTCCCTTCTCACAGCTGTACCCTGTCAAGCCACTCCAAGCTCAGTATTTGTACCTCCGTAAAACATTCCGGGGCAGCAGCCCGAGTTGGTTATTAGCAGTTCCATCACACAGTCACCAGCTTGGCATTTACTCATGTCACCTGATGACAAATAATCCTGGGCTTGGCTGGTGATGCCTCATCCTCCCCTTCTGTGATTTGTGACTTCCTAGAACCACGTCTCTTCCTAGAATCATTTTAGAGGAAGTCACTAAACCACCAACGGTGCCAGGGGTTCTTCTCTTCTCTTGATCCTCTCTTTGTAAAACTTTTATTCAGTTATTTCAAAGGCAGAGTGTTTGGAGAAGGGAAAATAGAAATATAGATAGATAGATAGATAGAGAGAGAGAGAGAGAGAGAGAGAGAATCTTCCACCTGCTGGTTTACTTCCCAAATAATTACATGCAATAGCCAGGGCTGGGCCAAGCAAAGCCGGGTTCCAGAAACTCTGTCCTGGTCTCCTGAGTGGGTCACAGGAGCCCGAGTACTTGTGCTATCACTTGCTGCCTCCCAGGGTGCACACTGGCAGGGCGCTGGATCCTAAGCATAGCCAGGACTTAAACTGGTGCTCCAAGATGGGATGCAGGTGCTCCAGGCAACGGCTTCTTTCCTGCACTACTGTGCCTGCCCCTCGAAGTCTTTCCTTCATGACTGACTCTACCTAGAATCTTCTCTCTTAGTTGCCAACCAGTAAGTAGCCACATCTGCCCTGGTTCCTTCTAAGGTCCTGCTGCAGGACTCTCTGGAACTCAGGCTCAACTTGTCTTGGTACCAGGGGCACTTGCTCAAGTCAGTGCTCCTTGGGCTCCACCCTGTGCCAGGCACGACATCTCCATGCTGAGCATGGAGGTCGGGGGTGAATAAGACAGAGCCAGCTCACAGTCTTGTGGGAAACACAGACAAGTCAGTTGGAGGCTTGAGGCCAGAGTAATGCAGGAGTCACAGCTCAGTGGCTGGGGATCCAGGAGTGGGTGGGAGCAGACACAGCTTCTGATCTATATCTAGTGGACAAACAGGCAGAGAGTGTGTGTGTCTTAGATAGAGAACAGTGAGAGCAAAGCCAGGGAGGCTCAATTGGTGATGTGGTGGAGGGCAGGATCTGGGATTGTTGGATAAGCCAAGGGCTTTGGATTTCATCCCAGGGGTGAAGCAGCATTAGGGAGTTTTCAGTTTGTGACAGTGAAGGCCCATGGCAATAGCCCTGGCTGGAAGGATGAGGGCCTGGCTGAGGGCTCCCTCTCTCAACACTGGCCCTCCGCTCACACTTTCATCTCTACAGTAAGTGCTCCACATGCATATCTCCCTTAACTGTTACAAGAACCTGAGAGTGAGTGATGCTCAGATCCAGCTGACAGCCTCGAAGAGGTCAAACAGGTACCCAGGCTCACCTGTACCCAGAAAGAGCAGAATCAGGATGTGACCCCAGCCTGGGCACTGAGCCTCTGTCTTCTCACACTGATGCCAGGGCATTGCAGTGACATACTGACCAGCTGGCAGTGTCTTAGGGGCAGGGGACAGCCCAGCATGGCACTGCCCAATAGAAGGAGAATGCAAGTCACCAATATGAGCCCTATAGGTCATTGTAGATATTCTGGTGGCACATTTACAAAGTAAACGAAAACAAATTCCAATGTCATCATTCTAACGTGAAATTAACACAAATATTATTGGGCTATTTTGGGGAAACCTTTGAAATCTGCTATGTATCTGAACTTCACAGGTTGTGTCAGTTTGGACTAGCCACGGGTCAAGACAAGCCACGGGGTGACCCCAAGCTGAAATGTTTGTTTGATAATTGGGGAGCAGTTTTTGGCCAGCGATCACACATGCAGGTGTGAATCTATGCCAGGAAGTCGTGGGAGAGGCATGGATCTGGGAGCTGTTCTGAGAGAGACGGTCGTGAAGGCCCCGAGTGAGATGTCGGAGCTCACCCAGAGGGAAGGTGCAGGAAGATGGACCTTTGGAACCGCGGGGAAGGGCGGGGAGTCTTACTCAAGGGGAACAGGGGCCAGGTGGGGGTAGGGATCTCCTCTTGGGATGGAAGGGAAGGAGCAAGGTGGGTGCGGATGCAGGCAGAGGGTCTGGGAGACAACAGGAAGTGGGGGCCTCTCATATAATGTTGGTAGGGCGTCTCTCAGCTTGTCTCTTTTCCTGTGTTTTCTTTCATAGCAAAGGAAACCCTTGCTTTTTATCCCCACCTGCTCCCAGGAGCTATAGGTGAAAAGAGAGGAAAGAGTACACAAAAGATAAATGTTTGTCCATCCAGGGACTAAAAATAAATGAAGATATTTCCTCCTAATTACCACTCCCATCTCTCTCTCAATTATTGAAACACCTGCAGACCCACAGGAAGTCCCCCTCTTTGTCTGCCTTCCCTCAATGGTGACCTCTTAGGTCCTCATTCGTTAGATATGAACCAGAAACCAACATGGGCACATACCCATTAACCAGGCTCCCCTCCAATCTGCTAGCTACAACCTCCCAGCAGAAAGTAACAAAGAAGAAGAATGGCAGACACAACATCCAACTAGGTCCAACTAGGTCAATAACCATTGTGTAGAGCAGTATTGTGGTTAAGTTGCTATCTGCGATGCCAGAATCCTGTGTGAACACTGGCTTCATTCCTACTTGTTCCTCTTCTAATCCAGCTCCCCAGCTCCTCACTGCTGTGCCTAGAAAAGCAGCAGCTGATGATCCAGGTGTTTAGGCCCTGCCACTCACCTGGGAGACCTGCAAGGAGTTTTGGGTTCCTGGTTTGGGCCTGGACCAACCTTGGCTGTTACAGCCAGGAACAGAAGATTCTCTCCCTTTCCCTCCCTCCTTGCTTGTCAGATAAATAAGTCTTTTTAAAAAAAGACCTTTGTGTTCAAGAAGTTCTGTCCCTGGAACCACATGACATATATCACACAATGCCATCTACACGCTGAGGCCCCAAGCACCCTCTTGGGATCACGTGTAATTTGCACCAACACTCCACACTTTCACTTGCTTGTTCTCTCACTATGGAGAACAGCCAAGATGAACTGCTGATGTCTCACAGCACCCAGCAGGAGGAAGATGTGGCCTGGAAGATGAGGGCCTGGGGCCCATGATTGGTCTACTGTACAGCTTGAGTCGCTGACCTCAGAACCCAAGGCTAGGTGGTGACTGACACGATCTTTCAGCGGGTGGCTGTCTCATGCCCCTGTTCACATAGCACAGAACCAGAGGGTCAGGAGCAGGAATTCAGGTGTGTCTCCAAGCAGCTTTCCAGTGGACAGGCGTTTGGGGCAAGTCAGTGGGCCCTGCAAATTCACTTACATAGCAAGCTGACCCAGAAAGTCAGGCACATCCCTCAAAAGCAGAATCAGACAAAGGAAGAATCAAGAAATCTCTTTGCTTCCAGGAAACAAAGCCAGCAAGAGAATTTTGGGCCAACTCGGAGGGGACAGCGGCTGTCCAGCCACCAAGGTTCGGCCGAGGCAAGTACACCGTTTCTTAGGAGAGACTGGAGCACTTGCCTAAACTGTCATTGTAGGCGGTAATTTGCTAATGGGTAGCTATGGAATGGCTTTCTTTCTTCCTTGGGGATAAATGAGCTCTGGTTCTCGAAAGACAATGCATCTGGCAGGAGGTCAGAAGAAAGAGCGAGAAAAAATGAAGCATTTTGCCCTTGGATCTGGAAAGCAATGGAAATGTATATTTCTGGCAGCTGGGTGGAAAGAGTTTGGCTTTGATGGTTTCTGAGAGACCAGAGGAGGAGACCCTGGGCAGGAAAAGGCTGGAGGAGGAGGAGAGTCAGAGGTCAGATGCCCTTGGGAAGAGGTACCTCCAAGTGCCACCCAGGGAAGCCAGGCCATAGAGCAACCTGCAGCGAGTGAAGGTGGGTGGGCGGCAGTGCAGTGGGAAGGGGTGGCAGGCGGGGGCCTCAGCCCACAGGTGGAGAAACAGCACAGAAACCAACTTAGCTCCATAAATGGTCATTAACACATCATCCTAGAGACTCAGAGAAGAAGGCAGGCCCCTGGGGTTTTGCCCTTGCCCTCCGGGACAGTTGCATCCCCCAGTCATCCATCCGGGCACAGACAGATGTAGCTTTTCTCCCCTTCGTGCAGATAAACAGATCCTGCTCTCCATGAGACAACAGGAAGGCCACCAGATGTGCCTCTTCTCCCAGCTGTTTAAACCCAAGAGATGCTCCCCGCGTGTAGCCCATTGGGGACTATTTTTACTTGAGGCTTTCAGCTTCAGCTCAGGTTCTCCCACAAGCATTCTCCCTGCAACCCCCCGCCCCTCACCGATCCACAGTGAAATGAACCCACGGGAGACCGGGCAGCTCCGCACCAGGGCGCTGGCCCTGTCACGCAGCCTTCCCCGCCATCACTTTGAATCGAGCAGAAGCTAAGTGGGGGCAGCGTGGCCAACGGGTAAAATGAAAATGCAATCTATGCAGCATCTGCTTTCTCTTCCCCTTTCAGCTTTCGCAGACACAAACATGAAAAAAAGGAAAAATAAGGAGAGACAGGGCCCCTTCTGGAACAACAGCATTTGAATTCCGAATCCTCTACCATGCAAGCTGGTGACTGCTTGTACTGCATACCAGGTGCCCCACCGGGTGAGATCCAAGCAAAGAGGGACAAGGGGGCCTGTGTCTACCTTGCCGTTTCTGCCTCCCTCCCCCATCCCAAGCACGATCAATATATTTATACTCACTGGATGATGTCAGCCAGACAATGCTCCCCTAATTGAGAATAATCAGGTTCCGCAATTGCTTCGGCAAACCTGCCGACTCTGTCAGGCAGAGCGATCGGGGGCCTGCTAATGCCGTCCCCAAGAACAATTTCCAGTGCATTCCAGAACAGTTCTCTGACTCATGTATGGCAATGGATTTTCCAAACAGCTCCTAAGAGCTAGCCCTTGAGGAAGTCAGAGCCACAGCCTAGAATGCTTTTCTAAACCTTCCCACCCTCAGCTGGAGTGCAAGGGGAGGGAAAAACCCACAGCCACTTCCTTCAGCCTAAGGCTCATATGTTCTTTTGCAATGTTTTTCTTTTTCCTTCTTTTTTTTTATTTCTTTTATTGGGGTTGTGGTGCTAACTGTCATTTTTGGTTCTTGGTTCTTTGATAATTTCAGGACATCTGGCACGCAGCTCACTGTGGTTGCTAGCTCTGGTATTTGTAGATATGCACGTCCTCTCTACGGCGTGTGCATGTTAACACGCCACATGCATAATTTACTCAAGCATAATTTGGCACTGGCGTGCACAGGTTTATTTTGACATTTAAGTGTAACTGCACAGTGTCGATCGTAAGCACTCGCTTGATAAATATTTGCGACAAACAAACGAATGCATCAAGAAGACAAACAGGCAACTGGCACTCTTTCATTTGTCTGACGACTGAAGGCCTAATCTGAACTAGGCAGTGCCTTCACAGCTGGGAACTCGATGAAGCCAACCTGCAGGACTTCAAGGAGCCCAGAGCTGAGGAATGAGAGGCATATGAATAAACAGGCAGTGATAAGGTAGGGGGAAGTCACTGCTGAAGCCCTGGCAGTCTTCCAAGGCAGGGAGCCCTTACACCACTCCAGGGGGTAGGGTGGTGCGCTCAGGTAAGGCCTGAGCTGGGTGGGGGAGAGGACTGAAGGACCCCAGAAAAAGAGGTCAGCACAATGCATGGTGCAGTGCAAGAAACACTGGGGTATCTGGGAAAAGTGGGGATGTGGCAGAGCTCAGGGAGGGATAGTGGAGAGCATAAAAACCATTTCACTTTTGCACTTACTTCTGATATTGCCAGAGTTTGTACCCACCCTTTACAGCTGAACTAGGCCTGGCTCTGGGTACAGTGAGGAGCCATGAGGAACCCCACCAGCTGGGCAGCCTCTGCCGCCTGGATCCTCCAGTGGGTGGTCCAGTGGGTCTGCGTGGGTGTTCCCATCTGTGGCTTCCTACTAACATCCAACTCAAGTTCAAGTTCATCTCCTTTAGGATTGTTGTCTGGTGGCCAGTCCTCTGATCCACCCCAAGGGGCAACTGGGGTCGAGGTCACTCATTAGTACCTGTTCATTTCATCTTACACTTTGTGCTTTTCTTTAGTCAACATGCCAGTCCCAGAGGATAGAACCCAAGTCTCACTTCTCTTTGACATCTGTGGACCTATCACAGTGTCACCCAAGATAAGCTAGGAAGGCCTGTCCAAAAACTGCTGGAAAAAATGGAATTAAAAGAGAAGCATACTTGTATGCTAAAAATTTTGAAATCCGTGAGAAGTTTCTCAAACACATACATCATTCCCACGCAATTTTAGGAGACCCCCTTGTCTGCACAGATCTTACATTGCTTTTTGCACCAAAATCGACTTGTCGTTGAATTCCACTTTCCATGAACTTTCTTTGCTACACTTGTATTTGCTGATCACATTGCCACTGCTCTGAGGCTACTGAGTAAAAAACACTACTTTCTAAAATGTGTTTCTTGGGATTTCACAGATCACAAGGAACACGTGTACAATGCCACCAGAAGGAAGAATCCCTCTGCTAAATGTAAAGGGAGAAAGGCTGAACACTCAAGTGGCACGTGGGGATGGTTCCGTATCACGTGGCTGGAGACCAGCACGGGCGAGTGATTTAATTTCTACCCCTCCACGTTAAGACTTTGTTGTTCATGTGCCAGGGAGCCGCAACTGGGACCTTTTTTTTTTTTTCACAAAAGAGGAACTGGCAGGAAATCAAAAAGGAAAAATCACCCTTTCCTTGCAAATCCAATGGCATTTAAGGAAGTTGAGCTCTGCCAAGAGGTACAACTGCACAGTACGGGTAACAGGGCAATTCAAGCTGCCGTCCACACTGGCAACCATGACTGTCCCAGAAGTGGGGCTGCAGGGAGAGAACAATCGCCTGGGAACTTGAGTTCTATTCTTGCCAATGGGGCCTTTCAGTGCAGAAGCTGCTCTGAGCCCAGACCGGCTGGTTTCCTTTCTTTCCTCTTTAGGAAAATGACTGTTTTTCACCCACATGTGAATCCATCTATTTTCTCAACAAACATTTACGGAGCACCTCTCAGGCAGCCTGTGTGCTGATGTGTGCTGGCAATGCAAATGAGGGCAGAAGAGACAAAGCCCTGACCTTGTGGAGGGGGGTGTGTGTGCGCGCGCGCGTGCAGGGGGAACAAGAGGGTGTGGAGGGAAGGGAGGGCAGGTGGCACCAGCAGCTGAAGTAGTGCTGACCTCTTAATGCATGTGAGAACTGAATTGCTAGAACATTAATCAAGACTTCTAGGTGCACAGCTTCTTAGCATACATGTCACACATGCTAGTGCGTATTTCTAAAAGAATCACGGGTGATAAAGACGCAGACGGCTCATGGTACCAGGTGAACCCACTCCCTTTTCTGTCAACCCTGCCTGTGTGAGCCGAGCATCTCTCCAGGACTCCTGCAGCCCACTTCTCCCTGACGCTAGGCTCACCCAGCTCGTCCCCCACGCTTTATTGCATCTACAGTGACTTGGATAAATCAGACATCAGCCGGTGCCAGGCCACTGCTTCCACACCTCCCCCAGCCCTTCACCGCTGCAGGCTGCCTGGCCTGACCATGGCTGACCTGAGCCTCTTTTTATCATTGCTCCCTTCCCAGTCCCTGGCCCTGATCCTGCCACCAACGCTCAAGGTCACCCGCAGTTACAGCAACCCAACAACCCAACAAACTGTCCCCGGGTGTTTTTTTTTCTCGCTGAACGATTTCCTTCACTTTCACCTCAATTCTTTGCCATTCCTACACACAGCTCGAATGTCACCTTTTCTGTAAAAGCTCTCTGTTAGCATAATCCTGCGTGCCTTCCACCAAGCGTACGGTGGCTTCACCGCCTTGCGGGACGTGTCGTCCCTAAGCGTAGGCACCTGTGTTGATCTGGTCACAGCTGTGTCTTCCCATCTAAGCCGTAAACTTCTCTGAGCAGGAAGGATCTTGTTTGTATCTAGACTACAGCACAGTGCCTGGTACACACTAGGCCCTCCATAAACACTGCAGGAACATCTGGCTCAGGCTGATGGATGCATCTGATAATTCCTGTGAAAGCAATGGCCAGCATGGTACAGATGTCAGCTTGGCTCTTGAGTACCACGGGTTTTAAACATTTGAACTGATGTTTTAAACATCCACATTCATGAGCCACAGATGCGCAGGGACTGCAGGGCCGCTTCTTCCTCAACATTGTTTCCGTGTGTACTCTATCTGGAGATGGTTGAGAAGTTCAAATAAATGATTAAAGCATGTAAAACAGAACCATTAAGGAATCAGGATCATTGGCTGCAGAAGAGAAGCTTGAAGAGACTTCATAATGGCTCTTAATGAGAGGAGAGATTGCACTCCAAGGACGACGCGGCTAAACATCCTCCTCCTCCGAGGACACCAAAGAGGGAGAAATGAGATTAAAGCCAAAAATAAAACAGAGCTCACTGCTCTCGCAGCAGGGCCCAAGGAACCATCTCCAGCCACCATCACAGGTGGCTACCATGGGCCGAGGGCTTCCTTGGAACGCAGTGCATGCTGTTCTAAGTGCTCCCACATGTTGTCAGCTCCCCAGGAGACACATGTGGGCTCCTTTTATTATTCCCATTCACAGGTGAGGAAATAGACGCTGGCTAAGTGGCTTGCACGGGTCCCACAACTGTTAAGCATTAGAAAATGGATGGAGGTCCAACGCGAAGCTTGGAGAAAACTCAACACATTTACAAGGCCCACTGCAATTTTCAACAAGAAAATCCTGGATATCCTGTCTTCATCGCCAGGGCAACTAGCTCTCCTGTGGTCTTCTGGCAACCCCGAGTGTGTGTGTGTAGTTCAAGCAGCCAGTTTTTTGTTGTTTTGTTTTGTTTGCTTCTGGTTCTGGCAAGCTGGCACACGAGGCCTCGTTTTCCTAATGAACCCGTCCATCGCTTCGCCGTGTTGTGTTGTGAGTAGCGTCAGAGCATGCCTGGCTTCAGCATCCTCAGATGTGCACGTACTCATCCGACCCGACATAAATCGAGTCCTGTTTGGATATTAGGATGCACCCTCCGGAGCGCAGGAACGAGCCCCCAGGGGCTCCAGTGCCAGCATCTTGCTCCCTATTATTTTTTTTTCCAAGGCAGCCTTATTTAGCCTGCCCCAAGGGGAAACACACGGTGGGGTCGCTGTCAACACAGAGCAGGCACAGCCTGGCGGAAAGAAAGTCAACCCGTATCTGTTCACTGGGAGCCCGCGCTGCAGAGGGGCTACGCACTGCAGAGGGGCTATGGGAGGCCTGGGCTGGTTTGCAGAAGCAGGCAGCCCCAAAGGAGCCTGTGAGAAGGGTGTGAATGAGTCACTAGACTTTTCAGGTTGACTGAGATGAGTTCTGCTGATTTTCTTAGAATTGAGATGTGTTATCAGTGTTCACACATTGGCTGTCACGGGAAGAGGATGAGTGATCATTTTCCTGATAGTGCCTGGACTTGGGCAGGGTCATGATATGATCTGGGGAAAGACATGACTTTGCAGGAGCCGGCCGGGCAGCACCTGTGTGCTGGTGTGTGCTGGAGAGGACATACCTGTGACAGGTGCAGGGGCTTTCTGTCATGAGAGTCAGGTCAGCCTGGGTGGAGTCCTAGCTCTCAGGGTATTAGAAGGTACTTGGAATGCATGGCTTGCAAAAAGCATCTGCTTTTTAGTATCAGGTCCCCCACAACTGATGCCTTAGTTAACTAATAGTTTGGGTTCTAGGAATTCACGCAATCTCCTGTGGCCTCAATTGCTTCATCTTGAAGATGGATACCACCAGGGCACTTATACTTTCAGATCAGATTAAGTAGATGCACTCGCATCAATGGCTGAAGTACAGCCAGTTTCAAACTTGGGTTTCTCTGAATGCACACATTTTCTATTGATACAATTACAAACCTGCCAGAGGACCTGTTCAAGTGTTTGCTCAGAACAGGAGCTTGGTCAGCATTTCTTAAGTGTAGAGGGAACTAAAAGAATGGATTTAGAGGAATCTAGGCATGGCTACCTGCTCTGACTGCGTCGTAACTTATACTCCCGGACAAACTGGAAAATTGGACATTCTCCTTAATCCTTTTAGGGTAGTACCTCACAAAAGGGGCATGTTCTGGAACCAGACATCCCCGCAGACTAGAAGACACGGGAGGGGACGGTTTCGCATGAGATTTCCAGAAGAATGGCAGAAGGATTGAGTTGCAGACTGTCACACCTGAAGGACAGGTGGCAGGGAGCAGGGCTCTCAAGAGAGCAAAAGCCTTCCATCACCAGAAACTGAGAATATGTGTTGCTTACCTTGTCTACAAAAAAAATACAGAATACAGTCAAGCCTGGTTTGTAATCCCCTACTAGTATTACTTGTTCTACTAGTGACAACTTGAAATGAATTCTTTAATTTGAAATGAAATATATAATGCCTTAGGAGCTGGTACAGAATGATAGAACCTTAATATTTCAGTGAATCATACAAAATTGCCACTTTTGGGATAAAAAAAACTGGTCAAGCATGATCCATTTCCTATAGCTCAATCTAATCTATTTAATGTAAGAAATGTTAAATAAAACATTCTTTGTCTTTTAACTATGGCCATAAGACCATATTGGCCAGTTTTATTTATTCCAGGCCTTTTTGCCTTCTAGAATTTGTGCACAGGAGGTGTTAAATAAATGCTTTGTTAACTGGGTGGTGTTTTGTTATCTTCTCTAAAAAGTTAGGCCTAGAGGCTGGTGCTGTTGAGTAGTTGGTAAAGCCTGTGGTGCCAGAATCTTGTATGGGACCAATCTGAGTCCCATCTGCTCTGCTTCTGATCCAGCTCCCTGCTAATGCACCTGGGAAAGCAGTAGAAGATGGCTCAAGGCCTTGGGTCCCTGCCACCCATGAGGAAGACCCAGAAGAAGTTCCTTGTTTCTGACTTGGGCTGGCCCAGATCATGCCATTGAGGCCATTTGGTGTGTAGGCTAATGAATGGAAAATCTCTCTTCCTCTCTCTCTGTAACTCTACCTTTCAAATAAGTAAATAAACAAATCATTAAAAACAAACAAAAAAGGCATAAATTTTGCTTTACTGCTTAATGCTGAGACTGCCCTTAAAATGAACAAAGTCTTAACTTCCCATTAAATTTTTAGGATATACATAAATCCCTTCTGTTCCTCATTTGGGACAGTACCAGGAAGCTAATTAATACATTATTAATACATTGCAGAGGCCAGCAAGATTCTGCCTGCCCACACAGCCATGACAAGCATAAGTGCAGGTCAGAAATCTTTACCTAATGGAGTGTTACGCCTGTGACTGTGAAGTGAAATGAAAGTACACCATTGGACAATTTAAAAAAGAAAAAGCAAAGAAATAAGGAAGGTGGCAGGTGGGTAAGGAGGAATGTGGGAAGAGGAGAAGAGGACGGAAAGGATCACTGGGCTCCTACATCTATATTGTGAAATATGTGAAATTTGTTCACAATGAATAAAGCTATAAAAAGTATTCTTGGGCCCAGCGCGATGGCATAGTGGTTAAGGTCCTTGTCTTGCACGCACCGGGATCCCATATGGGCACTGGTTCTAATCCTGACGGCCCTGCTTCCCATCCAGCTCCCTGCTTGTGACCTGGGAAAGCAGTAGAGAATGGCCCAAAGCCTTGGGACCCTGCACCCGCGTGGGAGACCCAGATGAGCTCCTGGCTCCTGGCTTCGGATTTGCTCAGCTCTGACAGTTGCAGTCAGTTAGGGAGTGAACCATCATACAGAAGATCTTCCTCTCTGTCCCTCCTCCTTTCTGTATATCTGGCTTTCCAATAAAAATAAATAAATATTTTAAAAAGTATTCTTGCAATATTAAAGGAAAATATTGCTATAATCATGAAAAGGCATTGTGTGTTAGAGTGGTGCACTAAAACACATTATAGACTTAAAATGAGGTGACTAGCAGAGTTCTTTCTGGATGGTTCCAACAGATTCTGAATGGGCCATCCAAAATGCCTTGCAATGACATAGGTATCTCTTCTTGGGGTCCCCAGGCTGAACACCTTCATCATCATCCAGAGCAGGATTGTGTAATAGCTGTGGTGGATCCCAAACTCAGGAGCGAGGATGGAAATCATGGAGCAGCCCATGTGCAATGGCTCCCGCTTGAGAAATGAAAGGCTTCTCCACCACAGCTTATATTCAAGGAGGAGTGTGTTTGGCTTAGTGATTAAGACACCTGTGCCCATATTAGAGTTCCTGGGTTCAAATTCCAGCTCTGTTTCTGCTTCCAGCCTCCAGCTCACGACGACCCTGCAAGGCAGTGGTAGTGGCTCAAGTGGTTACGATTTCATGGAAGACCCAGACTGAGTTCCTAAGCTTTGGCTTCCTTCAGCCCTGGGCTAGTTTGGGCTGTTACACTTTTGGTGAGTGAGCCAGTAGATGGGAGGCCTCTGTCTTGCTCCAATAACCAGAATAATAGTAAAATGAGGAACCTGACTAACCCACAAGTACAGCACCCATGTGGGCTAATGTTTTCTCCCGTGTTAACCACCTCCTAGACAATATTCATTCTCTATTGCACTTGCTGTTGCACGAGAACTGGGATAAGGCCTTGAACTGCCTTCGTTTCCTGCGGGCAGGGGTGAGAATTGTGGTAGCTGGAACTACCGAAAGTATGATTTGGGGTTGGCTTCACCCAGAGTCATGACAGCAGCCATATTGCAAAAGCAGAGTTCTGAGAACACAGAGTTGCTTTCTGTTTTCAAACAGACCCACAATTCCCTGTACATCTGGATTCCTTGTGAAAAATCCAACATATGGGCCAGAGGGGGCCCATGACATCAGCAGCCTTAGCTTTTCCCTGAATGCCACAGGTTTTTCTCTGAGATTTCTTTGCACCCAGGACACACACAGTGCTGCTTAGTTCTTGCCATCTCACGCAGACCCAGCCTCAGGTGATGGATGGGCTTGCACCGTCGCGTTTCACTGCTAACTACATTTTAGATTAGTGAGGGCAAGAATTATTCCAAACACACTCGAGGTAATAACCAGTCAGAGGTCCAGCAGGCCAACCATTCAATCAGAGAGAGGGGAAAAAATTAGCCTATCTTAAGAAAGAGTTCAAGTGGTTTTGTGCAAGAGATCTTATTTAAGTCTACAAGTGTCCTTAACACACTGACAGACCTGGGTAATTTTATACTTCCCTTTTTAACTCACTGAACACTCCTAATTTCATGGCACAGTGCTTAGGAACAAGAGGCGCTGCTGACAGGAGATGGCAGGTTCTTGGGGAAACTGGCTGTAGTTGAGGTGAGGGGTCTGTGCCAGGCCTGCCTTGCCTGCAGAGGCAGAGGGGAGGGAAGGGGCTGCTGCCGGAAGAACAAAGACAGATGCTGTAAAGGCTGGCACGAAGTGAGGGGCTCTGGGCCAATCCCCCATTACAGCAGCAACACAGCTATAATTCAAGAGTACAAGAAGCGCTTCCAACAAGTGTGGAGCCAAGCGCTAGCCGTACCACTACGACCTGCTCTCAGCAGTGCAGTTTCTACAACACTGTCTGGTTCTTTCCCCATTCAAAAAAAAAAAAAATCTGCTGAACCACAAAGAAAAGCAGTTGGAAATCATATCCACTGCTTGCTGTTGTAAATGACTGAAATTACCTTTTGCTTAGTAACAAAGGACTTTCAGATCATTGATTGAGTAGCTGTTATGCGCTTGGCAATAGTTTTATGGCTTATCATGCTGAAGACGATCATGAAAAAGTCATTTGTTGAACCCTCCCCCTTGCTGGAAAAATGTTTGCCCTGCCAAGGATCAAGTATGAAATAATAAAACAGCTCAAGAAAGTGTAATGCTTATTGATTGATTTTTATTTATCTGAAAGGTAAAGAGATAAGAGATGGATCTCACAGCTGTTGGTTCGCTTCCCAAACGCACATGACTGCCAGGGCTGGGCTAGGCTGAAGCCAGGAGCCCAGAACTCCACCAAGGACTCCTTCTACTGCCTCCCTGGGTGCTCATTAGCATGAAATTGGATCAGAGGTACTCTGAGATGGGAAGTGTGCATTCCAGGCAGAGATGCTCCACATCTGCCCCAGGCTGCAGATGTTAATGGTGCTACCAGCGGTTCTTCTAGCCTCCAGGAGCCTCACACGCTGCAGAGAGAGCTCCTTTTTACTAAAACAGAACACAGCCTGGCATTGTGTGAAGTCCGGGCTGAGTGTTCACAGGTTCGTGGCAGCTCTATACTCAGATAAAACACAGTGCAGCTGGGAGTCAAAGAGTGGCTTTTGTGGCTCCAACTACTGCAAAGTTTTAGCCTGAAATAAATTACAGGGATGCTTATTCGACTCACTAAATTCTAAATCATATGGGTCTTTCTTGCGTTTATTTTTAATTTTCATTTTTAAGAGACAGAGAAGGTGGGCGAGGGAGAGAAAGCTCTTATCCACTGGCTTATCCCCATATACCCATGATTGCTGGGGCTCAGCCAAGGGGCCAATGCCAGGAGCTGGGAACTCAATCCAGGTCTCCCTCATGAGTGTCCAGGACCAACTATTGTCTGAGTCATCACCGCTGTTTCCCGGGCTCTGCAGCAGCAGGGGGCTAGAGTCAGGACCCAGAGGCCAGGAGAATCCAGCTCAGGTGCTTCCAGGGAGTGTGTCTTAACAGCTATGCACGTTTGTACATGAAACACACTTCAAACTTCCAGAAAAGCACAAGGAAGAACACAATCCATCACTCACAGGGTTCTCAAGAGTCTGTTTCACAGAACCTGTCCTATTTCAGAGTTCCCGGCAGGGGCACAGATTCTTCCAGATTGGAGGTCAGCCTCAGGCACACACAGACCTTCTTTGGGGCTCATGGAATTCTCTTCCTCAGCCTCTGGTCATTCTAATGCGACTTGTAACTTCCACCTGTGGTGGCTCACAGAGCACTGGAGGGGGAGGAGCTGTGACAGATGCCACCCAGCAATAGTTCACATGTTTATTTAGGGCAATCAACATTTCCACAAAGATCTGTGGTTCTTTATCTATTTGCAGTGGGAGAGACAGGCAAACAGAGAGGAATCTTCCATTCACTTGTTCCCTTCCCAAATGTACATACAAGCCAGGGTGGAGCCAGACCTAAGTCAGGAACCTGGGACTTAAGTCAGCCAAGTCTCCCGTGTGGGCGACAGGGACTCAACTGCTTGAACCATCCCTTTATTCATTTTGGCAGGAGCAGAGCTAAAACTCAAAGGACCGTGACACAGAGTGAGGGTGGTAGCTTTCTGGGAAATAGTGGAGTATATGGGATGGGAAAATGGGCACCAAAGCACAGACAGTCCAGACAGCTCTTTTCACCGAGAGGGAGGCGGGCACAGTCTCTGGATGTTCTCTAAGTAGGTATGTGTTTGTGTAAACAATTAGCCCTTTGATGAGGATCAACACTCTGAAACCTCTAACATTCTTTTCCAACCATGCTACCAACCAAGCCTTGCTGAAGTTTTACAAATCACCCGGTTACTTTTGGAACTTGGGATTCCTGTACTGTAGCAGTCATGATTTACTTGGAGGGAGCATGTTGCAGTTTACAGGTGGTTTTTTTAGATCCACTATTTTTTATGCCCACTATTTGCTCAGCACCATGGCCCTGTGCTACCAGGGGCTCATCTCCACAAGCGATTTCCTTTGAAAGAAACTGCCTGTTATAGAAACTACTAGTTAGAGAAATCAATAAAAATTTCCCCAAGCCGACTTGTTGGGTTTGGAGCGAATGCCAGGATTAAGTCAGCAACTGGTGAGCCATGAAAGGAAGGGGCCCCCAACATAGCCACTGAGGGTCCTGGAGGACACTGAACGTCCCCGGAGGATAATGAGACAGAGACTTAGGAACTGGGGAGTGGTGCAGGTGAAAGAGGCTGTGGTGCAAAAGAGAGAGGGCAGGAGGAGGGGTGCCCAGCATAGAGCAGGTGTGCAGCATGGGCACAGTCAGTGCTTATACAACTCAAGTGTGGTGGGGCCTGCAGCTTGAGCTGCGTCCTGTGACACATGATTTATCTATCTCTCTCTCTATAATAGTGGCTAATAGGCTGTGTGTTTAGAGGGTTTTTTGTTTTTTTGTTTTTTTTTTTTTTTTGGTTGTTGTTGGAAATGCAGAGAGAAGGAGAGCGAGAGAAAAAGATCTTCTATCTGCTGGTTTACTCCCCAGATGGCCACAATGGTCAGAGCTGAACTGCTCTACAGCCAGGAACCAGGAGCCTCCTCTTCTGGGTCTCCCGTACAGTACAGGGTTCCAAGACTTTCAGCTATCCTCTACTGCTTTGCTGGGCCATAAGCACGGAACTGGATAGGAAGTGGAGCAGCCAGGGGCATGAACCAGTGCCTGTATGGCATGCTGGAACTTGCAGGCAGGATTAGCCAGTTGAGTCATCACACCAGCCCCTAGGATGAGTGTTTTGAAAATACCGTTGAGGAGGGAAGAATTGGTTCACCATCTGGGACAGGAGGAGGGCTCATTTTACCAGACAGGTCTGTCTTCCTCGCCATCGCATGGCCTCCTCTGTCCTAACTCTTAGAAACCGCATTTCAAAGCCCGGCCTACAGCAGGCTGCTTCCACAGCGGCTTCCCAGAAGCCCTCCGTGACTGCTACCAACTAGTCACAGTGACCCTTATGGATGTCGCGGGGCATCCACAGACCCACGCAGCCTGCTGAAAATTAGTTCCACTTTCCTACTTAGAGGCGTGATGTGAAATCAAGTGGATCACATTGCAGCAAACGGAGTAAATTTGGTAGAATACACCTCTGGGGCTGCTCACTCTGGAAACCGAATCCCCGTGGCAGTGTGTTGCCTCCAGTGACATAGAATGGATGCATTTATCTGCTGTATTTGTGGCTACATTCACATCAGGGCTGTTGGATAGAGGGGTGTACTCTTTAATCCTTAGGAGAGGGTCCCAGAGAAAGCCTCTATGGGACAATCAAAACGTGAGGCTGGAGTAAGGATGGTTACCTGACCAAGAATGACAGCTCCTTGGAGCGAGCAGACGGATGCACCACTCCCAAACCATGACTGTCCCTTCATGCCCTCCCTCCTTTGTTTTCCATGGTCAAAAGGGCAGTTGGCACAGTCTCCATTCAATGAATGCATTTCCAGGGTAGCAGGCGAGCAAGGCTTGGAGCGAGTCCAGAGGAGAAGAAAGGGATTAAAAGGTCAGAGGAGGACTCTAATGAGTCGAGAGTCTTGAGGCGGGAGAGGAAAGGCTGAGGCTGGCAGCGGAGGCGGCGGGTGGCTTGGGTTATTCACAGAGTGCGCTGTGTGCAAGGGCGGGAGAGAGACAATCTGACGAGTAGAAAACCTGTGTGAGATGATTTAGGAGCCCTGCAGGAGGGAAGTGCCTGGGAGGCCTTCTCTAAGCCGTGCCAGCTCCTACCTTGTGTCTTGTCCATGGCCAGGGCAGGCTTCTTGCCCACCCATGTCCTTGGCAGGAAGCGCTGAGCCCTCGCCTCCCCGGGGAGGGGCTTAGAAAGCCGGCAGGACCCTCATGCCCATGCTGCGACAGCTCCTCCTTGCTGCGGGCCTGGCTCTGCCGAGGCCCAGGCCTAGCCGGCCACACTGCACCTTGCTCCAAAGCCTGTCACTGAAGCTTCCTGAATTTCATGGGGGCACTGGAAATCTTGTTTTTCAGGTTTGACATGATTTGGGGATCACACCTAGCATCCACTCCGGGACCAAGCCTTCTCTTTTCTCTCTTCCTAGATTTCCCCCAGCCCTCCTCCAGCCCTGTCCCCTAGCGTGGCCTGTCTCTGAGCACAGGGCAGTTGTCCAGTGTGTCTCCTCCCACTCGTGGCCAGATTCTCTATCCCTATTGCCCAGATCCCCGCTGCAACCACTCGGGCCACTGCCCACTTGTCTGTCACCTAGCCACACCATGAGATGCCCGGGCTCACGGCTTTACCAAGATCCTGGCCTTACACGTCACAAGCACCCTTAAGAGATGGAGGAGGGGCTACTGGAATCTTGGTAATTACAAGATCTCCAAAGCAGCATTTCTATTAGAACAAGATGAGAACAACATGGACGTATCCCTCATTATTCTGTTATGAACAAAAATCATTCACTGGAAATGTTCTGAAATGCACCCTTGACTCCAGTTTGAAGTTACACATGTTCTACAAGCATGTATAGATTTCAAAGCTTTCACACCAGAAGAAGCCCATCTTTTAATGTCATTGTTCTACCAATATTCCCAGGGGCCTTTGTGCAAGTTCTCTCTTTTGGCCTGACTTCCAGAGCATTCCAACACTCTGGTAGGAACCTCAACACAGGGGCTTGGGCCCATGTGCAGCTGACGGAAGGGGCCAGGATCGCGGAAGGGCTGGGGGTGAGAGAAGAGAAGGGCGTATTTTACGTTTATCTGCTGTCGTGTATTTAACGATTTTGCTGCTTGAGCTATTGCAGCCCCTCTAGTTTCCCATCAGTCCGGCGCCTAACCTAAGGGAAGATGACAGAATGGGTGTAACCCCTGCGGCCACTGGAGATGCTCCAGCAACCTCACAGTCTAATGGAGAGTTAAAGCACGCGGGCTTTCTGCCCTGGGCTCTCGCTGGAACGAGGCCGAGCTCACACACATATACACGGTCTGACACTCACTCTGAACTGCCTTGCTGGAGCTGGCACAGAGCGTTAAGCCACCAACTGCAATGTCAGCATCCTGTACCTGAGCTCCATTTAGGGGATGAATCAGTGGATGAAAGATCTGCCTCTCTTTCTCGCTTTGCCTTTCAAGTAAATTTAAAAATTATATTTTTAAGGCGGGTCTTGCAAGGAAACAACTTTATGGAATCTGCTCAAATTACAAATAATTTTGTGCAAAAATTATGTTGGCATCACATGATATTACACCAACTCTGAATCAGGCCTTCAACAGAGCGGCAGGACCAAATGCCCACGATCTATAATGGGTCACGGTGAGGATAACCACATCTTCTGGAAGCTGCCTCTGGCAGGACCTCTGCTCGTGTCCTAGGGGACTGCCCTCCGGGAGCATGGTCTCCTCCCTTACGGCTTGGAGACCAGCCTGGAGGAGGAAAGGGCTTCTCCCACATGTTCCAACTTCACAGATAGGAAGACAGAGGCCCCTAGTTTGCCTCTGAATGAAGATATGTCCACTCACACACGGTTTATAGGTCCAAAGAGAGAAGCAAGCGTGGAGCTTCTGGAAGCTGAGCTTCAGAGTGAGACATACTCTTCTGCTCCACAGCCACGGGAGTCCTCACCTGCTGCCAGGGAGAGCCAAGACACCAGCTCGCTCGGGAATGCTTTGACACATCCCGTCTACACAAGTCTGGCTAACTGTAACAGGGATCAGAGCCTCTACTTGCAGACCTCTGTGCGTGAAGTTTTATTTAATCATGTTAAGGACACGGTAAGAAAGGGTGTGGAACATGGGAAAGACATGGGTTCTTGGCCAGCCATAATTTCAGTATGAGTCAGCAGCATGCCATAAATGCCAAAAAGCCTAATGCAAACATGAGCCACATTAATAGAAGTATGGGGTGTACCTTTAGGGAGACAAGTACCCCATAGCCCTGTCAGAGCCCTGCTAGAGAGCTACGTTCCCTTCTGGGCACCATGAAAGGAAAGAGGTGTTAGACTGGAGTTGGTGCAGAGGCAAGTACCTGACGTGCTGGTGGCACCACTGCCACAGAGGAGGAGCAGTGGAGAGAATTGGGGAGCGGGGGGATGTTTATGCTTGGCCAAGAAGACATTGAAGGACAGGACTGGATTGGCAAGAGGAGGCTTTCTGGGGAAAGAGCTTGGGGTAAATTTCTGGTGGCAGAAATTTAATTTCTGGATTCCTCAAGAGTAAAACAAATAAACAAAAACATGCATGAGGGCTTTCTTATTCTTTGCTTCTTTTTTTGCAAAACAAACATTGTCAGCCAAATAGATCCACTTCTTGCCAAGATTTCTTTGGAATGCAGAGATCTGTGGAAGCATTTAAATCCCTCTGCTGACTCATTGCTCTCTGCCTTTTAGCACACCACCCCCAAGAAGCCCTCTCTATGAATGCCCTCTGCTAGTCATTTGCTCTGTTAGCTCCTTGCCATGAAGTTTGCATTGCACTAGGATATTCCCTGGTTTGTCCTAGTTTCTCTAAGAAATTGTGACTCTATTCAGCTTTTGTTTGTGTTATCCTAAATGTTCTCATTCTTTCTGGTACCTGTCAGTTACAGGGATTGAGGGAGCTTTCTGCAGACGGTAGCCAAAAGATGAATTAAAGTAACCAGACAGGTAATGTTTCGTCGCATCTACATGACAATGCATTACAGCGTTCTCTTGATGATAATCACGGCGAACAGACCTTCACTTAGTGACTAACAGGAGCTGACAGAGTCAGCCATGGAGTAGATCGCACTTCCTCACGTCCCTCACGAGCTGCGTATCTCTACTGGGGAGAAGCAAGAGTCTGAAGGCGCTATCTTTCTTGCTCCAGGAGTTGGAACCAAGGGATCCCCAGCTCTTACGCTTCTCCCCTCTCTCTACCTAACATGTACAGGGTAGGTACGGTCAAGGGCAACATCCACAGCATCCACTTGGTAGAACATGTGATGCCTCTGGAGTCTCTTGCACTGGGCATTCTGGGTCAGAGGGGAGACACAGCCTATGGACTCATCAGGAGGCCAAAGTGAGAACGCAACGCAGGAGCCACATTCACACAGGAGCCATATTCACGCTCCATGTCCCTCTCTGTCACTGGGCGGCGTTACCTCCCACAACGTGCACAGCAAACGATCTGCTCCTTTGTAACCCCACTCACCAGCCTGAAACTCACTTGGACCATTGAAAGAGCAAAATTCCTGCCGAGAGACAGAGGCCCCGTTGCCAACTACCATTAGCTGTTAGTCACACCTGGGGGTGGCCACGGTTATGGTCACAGACGCAGCCGGCCTGTCCCTGTCCCAGCGGCCTGGCCGCCTTTGGCTCTGCTGAGTCCCAGGGCCTGGGGAAGTGGCTATTGTCCCTTCTTGATCTCTGGGCTTCTGTGTTTAGAGCTACACACCCTCTCACAAGGCTCCACCTGCCAAGTCCATCTCAGGGATATTAACAGATATGATTCGTGAAAAATCAGGCGGAAGCCTTCGTATGCTTCAAAAGGAATAACCTCTTTAAGAAAGATAGGGCCCATCAGCCCCAGATAAGTACATCCACATTCTGCTTTTCCACATGACACTGCAACTGCCAGAGGGGCAGTACCGCACTGCAGCACGTCTCCCCAGTGCAAAGCATGGGGCTGGAGTGTCAACGCTACTTGCCACTGATACTTGCCACTGCAGATAGAGAAGCAACTAGCAAATGACATCCAAACAACCCACAAAAGCACTGTTGATAGTTATAGCTCCTGATGGGATCCAGACCAGGGTTGGCTGTTACTCTTCCTACCTGCAGGGAAGAGGGGAAGGGCCTTGCCCTGCGTGGCAGGAAGTCATGGCCCTCTGTTCTCAGTGAGACAGGTGGTTTCCAACAGAAAACCCAAGGGCTGCAGAGGAAGGGCGGTCTAGCTACACTCTCATTTCACCAAGTGGGAAACTGAAGTTGGAGATTCCAGGCGCCTTGTTCAAGGTCATGGAGTCAGTCTTTAGGAGAGAGGGATTCAGTTTTCAGGAGCCTTGGCGGGATCCTGTGATTCTACAACATTGTGTTCCACCTAGTGTGGTGGGAGAAGCCTGGTTCCAGCAGCTAGGAACAACCTTGAGGTCATGAAAATCCATTGAGCTTTGTTTTCTCTTTCTGATAAAGGAGGGACAAAAGGCGAGGTCCGCCATGGTTCTCCAAGATCAGTCAGATCAAACAAGATCATTTAGCTTTAGCATAAAGCAACTTGGTTAAGGAAACGTCTCCCACTGGGGATAAATGAGAGGCTCTCAGGGGAGGGAGGTTCTGTGTGAAGTGATGTGAAGGTGTATGCTAGGCCCAGTGTTATTTTGTTTCACAGGGTGAGTTGCCACAGCTCTTGTCAGCAGCTTCCCATGTGTGTCTGTGAGCCCTCCCTGTTCCCTACCTACCCTGCCACTTCCACTTCCACAACCTATGCAGCATGCACATCATGAGAGTTCATCAAGAAGCACACGGTACCTTAACTGTCTTTTTAGAAATCTATTTGGGGCTAGCATGGCAGTGTAGAAAGCTAAGCCTCCACCTGCGGAGCTGGCATCCCATATGGGTTGCAGCTGCTCCACTCCCAATCCAGTTCCCTGCTGATGTGCTTGGGGAAGCAACAAATGATGGCTCAAGTGCTTGGGCCTCTGCACCCATGTGGGAGACCCAGAGGAAACTTCAGCCTCCTGGCTTTTACCAGCCCAGCTCTGGATGTTGTTGTGACCATTTGGGGAGTGAACTAGCAGATGGAAAATTTCTCCTTCTCTCCTTGTAATTCTGCCTTTCAAATAAAAGTAAATGAGGGCCCGGTGTAATAGCCTAGTAGCTAAAGTCCTTGCCTTGCACATGTTGGGATCCCATATGGGTGCCGGTTCGTGTCCCAAGTGCTCTACTTCCCATCCAGCTCCCTGCTTGTGGCCTGGAAAAGCAGTAGAGAATGGCCCAAAGCCCTTTGTGGGATATCTGGATGAAGCTCCTGGCTCCTGGCTCAGCTCTAGCTGTTGCGGCTACTTGGGGAGTAAACAAGTGGATATAAACATTTTTCTCTCTTCTCTCCTTCTCTCTGTAAATCTGACCTTCCAATAAAAGTAAAAATAAAATCTTTAAGAAAACTAATAAAAAAGTAAATTAGTTTTAAAAAAATGTATCTATTTATTTGAAACATAGATAGAAATCTTCCATCTGCTGATTTAGTCTGTAAATGCCGACAGGAGTCAAGGCTGGGCCAAGTCACAGCCAGGAGCTTTGGGTCTCTCATGCGGGCGGCTGGGAGCCAAGCCCTTTAGCCGTCATCTCCTTTGTCCCGGTGTGTGCCAGCAGGAGGTTAGAATGGAAGAGGAGCAGGGACCCAGGCCCAGGTATCTGTGCCTGCCTTCCCTTGCTGATATCTTGCAACTGCCCTTTTATTTGTAATTAACTTCATGGGGTTAAGGTCTAGAAAGTTGAGAGTTTTCTTCAGTTGAATGTCAGTGAGCTCCTCCTGCTAGTCTTGCTGCTTTGGTAATCTGGATTTTCAATGTTCTCAAACCTGTTTGGGGGTGAGACCAGCATTCAGTGCAGCACTTCAGATGCTCCGAGGAAAGCCCGCATGCTCCCGCATCACAGCGAGGGGTGTGAGTTCCAGCTCCTTTCCCAACTCTAACTGCACACACAACCTGGCAGACAGCGGGGATGGCTAAAGCATGCGGGTCCCCGGAACCAGACGGAGTCCCAGGCTACTGACTTTGCTCTGGCTCAGCCCCAGCTGTTGAGGACATTTTTTTGAGAGTGAACCAGTGGGTGGGAGACTTTTTCCTGTCCCTGTCTTTCAAATAAAATGAAAGCAAAAAAAACTCCACTTTTTAAAATGAATTAAATCTTTATTTAATAAAGATTTATTTTACAAAAGTGATTTATTTAATAAAAGTGATCCAGACACTGATGAATAGAAAAATGCCAAATAACAAACCAACCAATCTTTTACCCTTTACTTGCATACTTCCCTCATAAGGCTTCTTAGTTATTTAGAAAGAGTTTTCTTTAAAACCATACTTAACAAGAGAACTATCTACTTATTATTTGCTGAGTTCCTACTGCGTTCTCAGCAGTGTGTTCTGAATGTTTTCCTATAAAGCACTAGACAAAAGACAGAAATCATGAACCATTTGTAGGCCAATAAATTAAGCCCATGGGCTCTAGAGGGTTGGGGTGGGGTGTGGAGAAAACCAAACAAAAAAGTATTATTCATGACCAATTGATCAATTAGGCTGCTTTTCATACAAAAAATAAATAAATAAAAAGGCAGAATCAATTTGGCATCAACTGCATTAGAAAAGCATAAAAACATTATTAATGTGGAATTTTTTTTCTCATTTATTTTTAGCTCTCTTTTAGAAAATTACACTCGAGAGTTTTCTGAAATGGCACTTTTAAGGAGTGGATAAGATTTGGCGTAGCCCTGAAACACTTCTGCAATGCTAATGAAGAGGCCCAGTCCAGGCCTGCTGGCCTCTAGGTGCTGAGGCTGCTTCTGAAGACAGGTGTTTCAGAAGCCATGGGCACCCTCTGGAATGCTTAACACACCAGGTAATCAGTCACCCATGGGCCATCAGGAAACCCAACGTGGCCTGCTAGAACTCCGATGGGGACTCGCTGTCCTGGGCTTTCATGATTTTCATGATAAAATCTACACACACGGCAGGAGTGTCACAAGTGTGAGGGGTGCCCCTTCCACACTTGGTCTTAGCCAAAAGGCCCAACTGTACCAAAATAGGCATCTTCCTTCTCTCGGCTCCTGAGTCCTCTCTTGCGCTGTTCCTTTTGGCAGGTTTTAGTTATTGCTGTTACTATCCATTCACAGTTCTTCTATACACTCCTAAATTATTCAGCATTTAAGGTTTCCTGAACAGAGCAGCAAGCCATGTAAATGCAATAAGTACACTACTTCTCTATGCATAATGTAGAATAAGATTCCTATTCAGATGAACAAAGCCTAAAATGTGTATGAGTGTCCAAGCTCTCAGACGTTTGGGAACATCAAGTGTGTACACCTATGTGTATATGGGTGTGTGTGCTTGTGTGTATACATGTGTGTGTTGTAGGGACGTCCTGCTGCTAATTCTTACTCAGATCCATTTGTCTCTTTCCTCATTGCATGTTCCAGTCTTCAGAGAGAATGTTCCAGAATTAGACTGGCTGGGTTCAAAACCCGATTCCACCATGTGCTGGTGAAGTGACCTTGTACTAAGTACTTAACTTCTCTGTGCTCCAGTCTCCTCATTTGTGAGAGGAGCAGCACATGAACTAACACACTTGCAGACCGTGTGCATGCCCCGTGACCAACAGCAATGAGAGCAGACGCGCTCTGAGGAACTTTACATATATAAATTACTTCATCTTTACAGCAATCTTATAAGCTAGGCAGTACGCCTGCTCTCACGTGAGAGCTTCAGAAACTGAAAGGCAGAAGGCCTGAGTAACGTGTCCTGCTTCACTCAGGAGCTGCAGGAGCCGGGTTCAACTCCCAGCTGCGCAGTTTCCTAGCAAGAACTCAGTGAGTGCCACCTGTTATTTCATGTTTCTGAACTAAGCTCACCATAAGTGTTTGTGAAGAATGCTCATCTTCTCTTTGTTCAAAGTGTATGAGAACTCTGATTCCCAATGGAAAGCAGCTGGTTCTGGACTATCATCTGATACCACAGGGACAAAAGTTTGCTGGAGAATTGATTGTCACCCTCGCAGGGCACTTGCTAATCGCAGAGGAAAACAAAGTACCTGGATAGGGACACATTCCCAGACACAGCTCTGGTGAGCCTTGGTCACCGGTGGCCTTGCACGTGATGCCATGACAGTGCCTCCAGGCCAGCAGCGATGTGGACCCTGGGCAGCACATTATAGCAAGTGCTTAAAGTCTAAGTGTGAGTTTACAGGAAACACAGAAGGGAGAGGAGCAAAATACACATGATGCAGCAACCAAGCCAGAAGGGCATTCTCCAAGACAACTGGTCTAACCTTTTAAAACACCCAGTGCTAGGAGAGGAGACAGAAAGCCCACATGCAATATTTGGTTTCATTTTGTAAAATTACTTCGTGTTTTTTTTAATAGTCCATATCTGGGGACAAACGGGAAAAGTTACATCTGGACTAGTCGTAGATGTCCATCTTAGGTATAATGATGGCATTGTGGGTTAACTGAACATCCTTATTTTTATCCATGTGCTGGATTATTTAGGAGGGACTAGTCCTTTTACCTGTAATTCAGAAAACAGTGTGCCCACACAGAAAAAATATTGCAATGAGTACACAATTGTTGAAAGCAGATGGTGAGTCTAGAGGAAATTCTTGTCTAACATTTTAAGTCCCCCGGATATTTAGACATTGTCCCCAATTTCTTTATAAGCTACATGTCTTATACCATCTTTGGAGAGCACTTACAACTTCTATTATTATCTATTTTGCAGTAGTTTCTTTTAATTCTCCAAGATTTTTGTCTTAAATGCATATACTAGTGTTTCAAAAAGTTCATGGAAAAAAAAGAATAAAAGTTTGTCTTGTTTTTAAAATCCATGCCTATAAGAAGTGTTCAAGGGTGCTGACACAATAGCATATCATGCTCATCCTCTGCCTGGGAGTGCTAGCCCCACTTCCCATCCAGCTCTTTGCTTACGGCCTGGGAAAGCAGCAGAGGATGATTCAAGTCCTTTGGTCCCCGCACCCACATCGGAGACCTGGAAGAAGTTTGTGGTTCCCAACTTTGGATCAGCTCAGTTCCAGCCATTGCAGCCATTTGGGGAGTGAACCAGTGGATGGAAGACCACTCTCTCAGTCTCTTCTCTCTATAAAATTTGCCTTTCAAATAAAAATAAATATTTTAAAAAAGAGTTCAAGGAGCTTATGTTGTGATATAGCTTCTGCCTGTAACGTATGCATCCCATATGGGTGCAGGTTCATGTCCCAGATGCTTCAATTCAGCTCTCTAATAATGGCCTGGGCAAATCAACAAAAGCTATTCCAAGCACATAGGTCCCCATCACCCACAAGGGAGTCTTGGATGTGATTCCTAACTTCATCCTGGCTCAACCTTTGCCCTTGTGGCCTCTTGAGGAGTAAACCAGCTAATGGAAGATGTCCCTCTCTTTGTAACCCTAACTTTCAAAGTAAATAAATCTTGTTTAAAATCATGTTCAAAAGTTTCATGTAAATGCAAATGACTAAAAAAAAAAAACACCATCCATGTGGTTCTAAATATTTTTTGTTTTTGTGCTGGGATAAACTTAGTTATATTAATTTCATTTCCCCAAAAGCTTTCTGAAGTGTGCCCTTGTATTTAAAAAAGAAAACTCTTAGAAAATTCTTTGCCGACTTCCAACTGGCTCAAGTTTGTGGAAGGCTAATATTAATATTGCTGAGAATACATTGCCAAGAGCAGGTCATGACATGTAGTAACTGCTCAAGGAATGCTTGTAAAATATTTATTCATTAGATGAGATTTTTGCATTCCTGAGAATTGTTAAATAGGAAGATCAAGGCAAAGACACATGAGGCTGTAGCTGTCTTCCATGCTGGGTCAATACTTTAAGTGGGTTCAAGGGCCAAGCTAATCCTATGTACTGATTCAGATAAGATCAGCTCATAAAGATCCTTACACAAGTTTTTGAATTTGTTTTATGGGGGGCACAAAAACGAAGAGTTTGTCCCTAAGATTAATCCAGCAGTAACTGTTACTTGGTTAAGAATTTCTGATGGGATCACACATTAGGACACATTTCTAAACAGCTGCAGACTTTCCTGGAGCCAGGAAATAGGCAGGTTCTACACAAATTAGAGCATGCACCCTCCAGGTGACCCACACCTGCAGGTGTTATTCTCTGGGAATCAATATATCCACAGGAACTAGGATCGTTTTCAGCTTTCCCGGATGGAAACGGTTCTGAAAGAAATGACTTCAGCTGGCCGGTGAGATACATTTTTGTATAAAGAGGTAGGACTAAAATGATGAGGATTTGAAGAAATAATTAATCACGATATCATCTTGCATTTTTGCAGGGCCTTTTTCCTAAGGCACTTCATATCTATGTTAACTCATTTATTCTGACAATAGCCCTATGAGGTAGATGTGGAGCAATTGAAATTTTCTGAAAAAGAGATTTTCATCAGGGCCTCCGATATGAAATATATTCCAAAGGATATTACATTAGCAGCCGGGATATTTCTTCATATTGAATAGATCGATCACCACCTTCCCCTTTCTTCAGCAAATTCATTTAAGAAAAGATAAAACCCATCACAATTTAGGGAGAATAAGATTACAGGTTATGACAGGGGAGACACTCAAAGCAATCTACAAAGGAAATCTCACTCAATGGTACAGGGCAGCCTCTTTGGTAAAAAGGCCAAAGATGTTCTCCAAAAAGGGTACAAATCAGAATTTTTTAAAACTTGGAATTCAAATGCCTTGAGGTGGCTCTCTATCTGCTGACTGCTCTTTACTGCATAGTAAAATTATTTTATATTCAGAAAGTTTTGTATACAATATTGTGTTGTTCAAGGGACTTACAATAGTCTTTCTCAAACCAAAAATAATAAAGAAAGAAAAGGGAGATCCACTGAAGAACTGGGTTTATGATAAATGAATGTAGCTGCAGGGCACTAAAGCTCTTCAGCTTTCTTATACTCAGATAACAGACTGTGAGCCAGGAAATGTTTTAGATACATTTTAAGCATTTCCCTCCTCATGTATGTTTCAATATGTATGGCATATTCTCAATAATAGATCCATGAACCCACAGGCATGAGAGAGTACTTCAAAGGGTCTGGGGGGTGGGAAATGGAATGAAAAGATCAATTTATTTTTGGCATAAAAAATTTTGAAATCCATGCCTCGTTTTTCAAACCAGGCATTTTCTGTGAACTTTCAGAAGATCCCTTAGATCATGAACACGATCCCTTAGATCATGAACACGGCCTAATTCTGTGCATGGCAATCTGACACATTTTTTAAATTAGCGAAACCTTTGATGGGTTCAGGAACAGTTGGGACTGGAGAGCATAAAGGAACTATGTTTAGATTGGATGTCCACATGAGACGCCGGCTTTGGGATAGAGCCTAAATATTCAGAGAGACAAAGACAGACGACCCCTTCTCAAAGCGTGTCCCCACATCAAGTGTTCTTTCTCTGTAAAGGTCACGCAAGTTCTAACAGAAGTCAGAATTTGAAGCGAGAAAAATCCTTGACCTTCAGGGTGCTGGTGTACACTGTGCTTAGCCCCCCAAATTCCTCAATCACCCTTAGTTTAGATTCAGCGCCAACCATAGTGCAGTGGTATTTTCACCACCATGACTCCAGGGTAAGTCTAAAAGGCTGTCCCTGAGCTGGCTTCCAAACCAATACGTGGAGTTTCTGATTACAGTCTCAGTAGGGAACAAGTCTTTTCCGAATCCCTTGGCTAGAAGTCAAAACAAGTCACCATACACTTAAGACACCTGGGCGAAAATATTCAAAGCCAATACTGACAGAGCCCCAGGGACTCATCTTAAGGAGATGTGATTCACACAGCAGGTTCTACACATCACCCGTCCGTTCAGGCTGTTATACAGCGTGCCCCAGCGTTGCATCACGACTTACCTTCTGAAAGAGAAGAAGCTGCTTCTTTCCCCGCCCGGACACAGAGTGGTTGGAGTCCCCTCTCGCGAGAAGGAAGAGGACCTCAGACATCAGAATGACTGCATTTGAAGACACAGATCCACCTGTGCTGTCTTCCAAGTCCCGCACTGAAACAGGTGCCAGGTTACAGATCCATCAGTAGTGCCTGCTCCTCCCTACCCCGGGCTCCTTCCTCCTGACTACCCCCAGTCACCCCTGCCGTCTGTAGGCAAACCACACAGGAACTCGCAGACACGGGGCTTCAGAGAGCTGGGTGTGAGCCTTAGATGGTGTGGTTTTGTGTTCTCGCTGTCAGAGTTGTTAAAGTAAAAGGCAGGAGGTTCAGTGAAACACTTTTGCTCCCTGATGCTTAGTTTCAGTTTTAACAACACCCTCCTACCCTGAACCCCGATTCTCACAGAGGAACATTGCTATCCCAAGCAGGCTTGGTCAGCAAGCTGCCACGGATCCAGAGGGAAGCATTTCTTTTCTAAAGCTGATTCCTGCATAATATGAGCCATCTTTCATCAATCACAGTGTCAAAATCCCGAAAGATACACTTTTTGAAAAAAATTTAGTTATTTGAAAGGGGGATGAGGTGGGGAGAGAAGAGAGCTCGGATAGTCCACCAGGTGGTTTACTTCTCAAATGGTCGTGACAGCCAGGGTTGGACCAGGACAAAGCCAGGAGCCTGGGCCTGCATTTAGATCTCCCACAATGGTAGCAGAGGCCCAAGTACTTGGGTCATCTCGACCCATCTCTTGGGCCATTCCCAGGTGCTTGAGCAGAGAACTGGAGAGCAGCTGGCATTTGGATATGGGATTGTTGGCATTGCAAGAGATGGTGTTAACCCTGGTGCCACAATCCAGCCCCAAGAAATGCCTTCTGACTTCACTCAGCCTGCAATTTCACTCTTAGTGTCCGTCATTCCAAAAGTGCTGAGCCAGGGTGCATTCTAACCCCAGGCTTGTCACACTTTGGTCTGAACTGGAGACCTTGCATTTCTGGGTCCTATTATCTTGAGCATGCTGGACTAACAGCTCTCTGGGATTTTAAGATATTTCACTGACTTAGAGGTTTGTCACCTTTAACTTCCTTAGTTCTTCGGTTCAAATGTCTAACTTACCCTGCCCCCCAACACCAACTGCAAGTTGTGAAGCCTCTCTCTTTCCCTTTGCTCTTGGTAGAAAATGTACTGCCAACCTTGCATCTTTTGTGCAAAATCAGAGACCATGTGACTTGCTAAGTGGTACCATTCAGAGTTTGAGGTTATCCACTCAAGAACAAGAGGGAAATGTTGGCTCCCAGGGGTGGTCTGACCCTAACCTCCGGAATTCCTAAAAGGAGTGTGTCACAGAAAACTCAAATTGGGGCTCTAGCGTTCAATCCTATTCTATGTTATAAAGTTCTATCCTACTGTATCTATTTGTTCTTTTGCTCTAAGCTTTGTTCAAGGTTTTGTTTTGTTTTAAACTTTTTCCTTGGCTGTACTGCTCAACATTTTTATCGAATTGCAAAAGCATCTGATACAGATTAAACAGAATACCTTGGTCATCACAGGTGCTCAGTAAACATTTATCAGATGAGTTAAGTCATTTGCACCTCTTAATTCTTTAATCGTGGGCATAGTAAAAATTGAGTTAGGTTTGTCACGCTTTAAAAAGTTTTATCTGAGGAGAAACCCCATTAGTTCCATGCATTAAAAAACAAAAACAATTCACACCCCTAATGTTAACAGGGCATGATGGATTTTGAAGCCAGGACTTCTCACAGCTGGACTCCCATTTTTTTTTTTTATTGGAAAAGTAGATCAAATTTACAGAAAGAAGGAGAGACAGAGAGAAATATTTTCCGTTCATTGGTTCACTCCCTAAATGACCAAAATGATCAGAGCTGTGCCAATCCGAAGTCAGGAGCTTCTTCTGGGTCTCCCATGTGGGTGAAAGGTCACAAAGCTTTGGGCCACCCGCCATTACTTTCCCAGGCAATAAGCAGAGAGCTGAACGGAAAGTAGAGCAGCTGAGAAATGAACCAGCTTCCATATGGGATCCTGGCATTTGCAAGGTGAGAATTTAGCCAATTGAGCCATTGCACAGGTGCCCTCCCACTTCTCCAGGCTTTGCTGCTCTCAGAGAATCTGCAGGAACATTGCCAAGTTCCTGCAATCTGTTGGCCGTGATCCCGATTCTTCAACAGATCCCAAGACAAGGGCTTGACATGGCCAAACAGCAAGGCCCTGAACTTCTGTGGGTAGCAACTAGGAGGGCAGGGAAGGCTGATGGTTCTGGCTTGTGCTCTGATGAGGAAGACACTTTCCCACTGCCGCCCACCCTGGGGGAGAAGAGATTCTAAGCGCCCCGCCCAGTTTAGGTCAGAGCACAAAACAGAAACATCTCCAAGAGCCAGGTGCTGAGGCAGTTTGCCCTGACTGGCAGATGAGTTACAGAACGTCTTGGGAGAAGAACAAAACCACCTGCAAGCTCTATAGGAGCTCTACAGCTGAGCACAGAGGCAGGGCCTGGGACCAGAGGCCCCGGTGGGCAGGCAGGCAGCATCTGCCTCCATCATCATGAGAATAAAGACCTGAGTGTGAGATCAGCATTTCAGCTTCCAGCATTGTCAGTCATTCATGGGGACGATGGGGCAGAATCCAAACAGCAAGCACTCTGGGTACTGAGAGCCAAGAGGGACTTGAGAAAAATGGAAAATCAGGAGGACTCAGGAATGTGTGTTCAGAATCTGAACTTACTCACAATGGAGACATTTTCTTTTAAAACCACACATTAAAAAACTAGGGGCACAGCGTCCCATAACAAAGGCCTCTATTTGACTCCTGGCAGCTCTACTTCCCATCCAACTTCTTTTTAATGTGCCTGGGAAAGCAGAGGACAATGGCCCAGGGACTGGGGCCCCTGCCCCCAAGTGGAAGACCCAGATGGTAAAACACATACCTCTGATTCAATAGTGTGCATTCAGATAGTATCTTTTCATCTACTGAGTAAACAATATGTGAACATTCACTCCATGTTAGGCCTGCTCTGGGTGCAGAGCAGGTCTCCCAGTGAGCAAACCACGAGTATGGCCCTCCTGGCTCCTGCATGCTGACGAAGGGAGGCACAGTCAGTATATCCTAGAGGGAAGTGCAATGGGGCTGGAGCTGCAAGGTGTGTGTATGTGTGGTGGGGAGGATGATTTCACGCAGACAGGTTAAGGGACACGGCAGACCGACCGACAGTTGTGGAGATGACTTTTGCAGACATAGCAGTTGGCAGATACTGGTATGATCTGACTAGGGACTTCCATTTTAACAGGCTCACCTGACTATGGTGCTGAAGCTAGATTGTAAGAGAGAGAATGAAGCTGGGAGTGGAGTTAGGAGAGCACTGTAGGAGTCTAGGCAAGAAATGGCAGTGGCTTAGACCGTGGTGGGCGAGGTGGCAGGGAGCAGAGTGTGAGCACGTAGAGTATTCGGAGAATGGGGACAGGGACTGTGGAGGAATACAGTATCAATAAAGCAAGCAGTATTTGGGTGGTTAGTCACCCTGACTCTCCAAGGGAAGCTGGCAGTTGGGATGTAAGGAGTAAGTGATTGAAGAATCAGATAGGGGCTAGGGCTTGCAGCCTGATGCATCCTTTGCTGAGATTAGAGAGACCAGCAGAGATGGGCTTAGAAGGAAAGATGAGGTACTTACTTTCAGACGTCTTGGCACTGAGATGTCCACAGACAGACCTTTGGGGAAGTCATGCGAAGTTAGATACTTGGGCTGGCAGTTGGGAAGTTGGGGCTGAAGATAAAGCCTTGCAGCTGTTGGTTCAGAAGGGAATTAACAGGTTACCATCACCTAGGGAGTGAAGAAAGAGAAGACACAAGGTTGGAGAACAGATTCAGCTAGAGTTGAGATTCAGAGAATTGAGAAAAATGAAGTGAGAGGCAGAGAAGAGGGTTTTTGGAAATCACGTAAAGCAAACTTTACTTTTATAAAAACTTGAGTTCAGAAAATCAGAGAAGAGAAACCAGCCGAGTTGTCTTCATAGAATAACTGCATTTCATGGATGCCACAATTCTGCAACTAAACTGTGCCCCCAAATGGAGGAATGAAGCCAGGAGCCAGGAGCTGCATCCAGGCCTCCCACCTGGGTGGCAGGGACTGAAGACTTTGGGCATCATCTCTGACTCCCAAGGTGAACACCAGAAGGAAGCTGGATTGGAAGCAGAGGGAGACTCAGTTCTACATCCTCCAATATAAGATGTGGGCATCCCAAGTGATTAGTGCACTGTGCCACAACACCTGCCCACAACACTTGGCACTTCTCCTGGACCTAACCAGCTCCTTCCCTGCCATGGGCACCTCCACCCTCATGGAGACTGCAATCTTTAATACTGCTCTGTCTCCTGTTCAAACCTGCTGCTTCTATCGTCCATGTCATGGCAATTCTCAGGTCCCAAACTCTTTCTTGGTTCAGCTGCCTCTGGGGACTCTCACCCTAGTCATCTCAGACTTCTCAGACTCCAAATGTTCCACACAGAATCCATCATCTGTATATCTTCCTTTCCAGTAAAAATAAAAGTCTTTAAAAAAAATAATGTCAGCTACCGTTATAATAACAATTACGAATCAAGTAGCAGGAGCTAAAAGCAAGAGTTACTTTGCCCACTAATCTTTTTCTTATACTTCGAGTCTTCCCCGACCCCATCCTAACCAGTACTGTACCCACTCACTGATAACCTTCGAAACAGGTTTGAGCACCTTTTCAGTGCCCACTGGATGTCATTGTCTGGTGGCGTGGACAAGGTGCTTCATGCTCTGCCACCCTCTGCCATTTCACTTCCCTCTGCTGTTCCACTAACTGCCTCCGTGTCAGCCATAGTCATGCAGTCCTTGTAGTTACCAAGATAAGGGGTTCTCTTGGCTTCTGTGCTGTTACATCTGCTAGGCCCCTTGGCCACAGTGGCCACCTCTGCGTCGTCTCCCTAGTGAACTCCCTGTCATTCGGTTCACGTGTGAAGTCTTCTGTGAAGCTTGGCCCGCCATGCTCTCTCCTCTGCTCTCCCGCCATGTTCTCTCCTCTGCTGTCACGCTACACAGATCTTGTCACAAACTCCCGTGAGGGTGTCTGTCACCCCCAGGAGCCTGTTAACACACAGGGCTGACTTTTACCTCAGGGTCCTTACAGCCTGGCACGAGGTGGCTGCACACACGAGTCCAGCTGAGCATACCGACGGCCAGGTGTCTTCCGGCACAGGCTCGGCTGCTGCTCTCCTTGCGTCACTCTTCCATCTTTGAGGTGTCAATTAGCCGCCTGAGGCGGTTACAATTACACTAGTAGCACACCCTGTAAACATCTATTCTTTGAACGGAGGATTACGAGCATTAACCCCAGCCCCAATTTATCTTTTACTGATCCCTTACACTGTACATGTCTGTACAAATAACTTCGGCTATTATAATCATGAGTGAGGCTAAAAACAAATACTACGGTTGTCTGCTAAGCATTTTCCTACACTCTAAAATCTTCTTCCTTCTTGTCACCTGATACCCTTCAGGGTGGGCATAGGAAGCACCCCCGGACCCATTTTGCTCCAGGCCCTGTCGGGAGCGGACGCAAAGGACCGGAAGTGAGGAAGCGGAAGTGGCTGCTTCGGCCAGAGTCTTCGAGGAGGATTTGAACCTGAGAGAGGAAAGGCCCACAGGCAGCTCCTGGGCCTCAACCTGAGGTAACAGCTGTAAGTTTTGGAGTGTGCGGGTGGAGGGCGCCCTGGAACTGTCTTGCCAGCCCAGCCTCTGGGAGATACCTGCTGTGAGACGCCATGATGCCCCTTCCTCCTTCTAGAACCCTTCCCGTGGGCCGCGCCTCAGTAGAGGCGGAGAGGTTTGCCTGTCCGAAGCGGGCTGAGTCTCTCCCTCCGCCTGCGTGGAGTTCGCTCTCACCTGCTCGTTGAGGGAACGAGGTGGACGTTGGCTGTGGCCATGCCAGGTCGCTCCTGTCTCCCAGCCGCCAGTCACGGAGGAGCTAAGCCTCGGCGGGGGAAATGGCGAGCAGGAGCTCAAAGCCGCAGGCACCTTGAAGGGCGGGCTGCGGGCGGCACGGGCGGCAGCTTGGCGTGCTTCTCCAGCCCCTGGGTGGCGTCCGTCCTTTCCTCAGAATCCCCTCCTCGGCGCTGCTCGCCATGGCTCCTGTCAGGCTTGGCCCGCGTCTGGCCGGCTCTTCTGGCCCTGATTCTCAGTTCCAAAATCCAGAAAGCTTTAACGGCCAGTGTTCTCCACGTCCCTTTGGGCAATCAGATCCTCCGTTATGTGAGGCCATTTCCAGTCTTTATTCTAAATATTTACATGTTGGCTTTGTGCGAGGCGACCGCTCACCTCACTGTGGTTCTCATGCTATCTGTGGTCTAGGCACTGCACTATCTTTCAGAAATCCAAAGTTAGAAAAATAAAAATCGAGTTCTAAAACTCACTCAGCCTGAAGAGATTTGGGTGAGATTGTGATTCTGTAGATTAATGATACCTGGTAACTTAAATCACTTTCTGTGACAATTTAGATAAGAGGTGTTGTGGGGAAGTAGCATTTCAATAGTGGGCAGATCTGAAAAGAAAACTAAGAAACCTTTTGTATGTTAGCGTTTGTTAGCTGGGGGACTATTAGGGAAGACAGTTCCTTTACTAAGCAGTAATAGAATGTTGTTGAAAGTAGAGATCATGTTTTAGAAAGAGAAATGTAAATATAGAAAAAGAAATGCAAAAGAGAAATGCTAGGTCTTTAGGAATATTTGTTGATTTGAAAATGTTTGCTCAGAACTCAAGAATTACAAGAGCTAGGTATTATTAAAAAAATTAATAATAATATGTGTAGTCCAGGGCAGAAGAGCCATTGCAGCTTTGTCCCAAAGGATATTGCTGGTGTCTGCTGAGCCTAGAGTTAAGGGGTGGATGCAGTGGCCAAGGTCCTTGCCCACAAGGAGCTTCTAGTTTGGTCATGATGACACAGACACACACCATTGTAAGGGGTGTGAAGGAAATGAGCAGGCACTCAAAAGGGTGTAAGGAGGGACCTTAGTAGTTACCAAGGTCAGTGAAGGCCTCTCGGAAAACACAACAGAAGTTTGTGACATGAAAACATTCACTTTCTTCTTTTTAGTATTATAATGGTGTGGGTAGTCCGACAATCAAAATGCCTGTGTGGACATTTACCCCGGTAGTACGTCGCCATACATGTTGCTTAAGGCTGCGTCCTGAGAAACATGTCATTTGGTGATTTCATCATTGTGTGAACATTATAGCATATACTTAGAGGGCTGCTGTATCACTAGGTGATGTAATGTTATGGGAACACCATTGCTTATATAGTCTGTCTTTGACCAAAAACTCATTATGCAGTGCATGATTAACTGCAACCTTAAAGTTATTTGATGGTATGAATAAAGCAAGCATTTACATGTAGACAGGTGTCTAAACAGAAACAACATATAGTTTACAAATAATACCAATTAATTCCTTGTTGGTCTGAAAAGACATCAGTAGTAAGTTGGGGCAGGTCTTGTGGTCTAGCAGGGTGAACATCTCTTGGGACCCTGCATCCCATTATGACGTGCCAGTTTGTGTCCCACCCGCCCCATTTCCAGTCCAGCTTCCTGATAATGCACCCTAGGGGGCAGATGTTTCAGGTGCCTAGGCTGTTGCCACCCACATGGTAGACCCTATGGGATCTGCAGACTCTTACTTGGGCATGGCCCAGCCCTGGCTAACGTGGGCATTTGGAGAATAAGCCAGCAGATGGAAAATCTTTCTCTATCACTCTCTCACTTTTTCTGTTCCTTTAAAATAGGTAAAATTAAACATTAAAAGAATTAGAATAGTGTATACTCTGTTTCTGTACCAAAGTATTGTTCATATCAGTATACATTAGTAAGTGATACTAATTCACTATCCAGACTTTCTTTTTTGTGGTTCTTTTAATGGTTAGAGGGTTGGGACTATGTTTAATTTTTGTATGGTGTCAAGCATATCCATTTTAAGCCATCGGATTGGATTCAAGATTATTATTTTGATATATTTCTGGAGCAGGACCCTCATTTACATTCTTTCTAAAAATTTAGGAATGCAGATTGGAGAATATAGGAAAACCTGAAAACTAAAATTTCCTCCAAAATATAAATGGCTATCCAAAAAATGGATTTTAGCAACTAGTGTCTGCTTCTAACACTTAAACAGTTTTAACAGGCTTTCTTAAAAAATAGATTTGTAAAGGGAGCAATCAATATTTGTCGCTATAAGCGAATGTTACAGTATATCTGTATTGAATGAGTTGGCAAGAGGAGAAAAAGGACAATAGAAAATTCTCATGATTGAAAATTTTAATAGCTTACTGAATCATTATAAATCAGATTTCTGCTGTATGTAAGGAAGATAGAATGTCTATATTTGAAGTGCAAATGAGAAAAAATCAAAAGGTTGTAGAAATATACTTTCCTTTTTCTTTCTAATCTCTTTCTGAGAAATATTAATTAAAATGATAGATTTTCTATCTCATTTACCTGAGGATGTATGTACTTGCACCAGAAAAGAAGATAATGACTTCCTTTGACTTCTGCAACAGGAATGATGGTTCATTTAGGATGTTTCTGAAAAAATATGTTTTCTTTAGTACACATACAAGTTCATCAAGCCTAAGCTAATATCTGAGAAGGTCAAGGAGGGGAAACAAAACTAAAAGTGACAAATACATTTGTTATGGATTTTAACATTTTTACTTTTGTGTGTGTGTGTGTGCAGTTTCACTAGTAAAATCTGATTATAGCTTACACAGGCTTTGGTGGGCCTGGGAACTCAGCAGGGCTTGAAATCAATTTGGTACATTAACTTCATCACCGTAAACAATGAATCTCTAGAGAAATTGCAAACTGACTCACCTTAATGCAAAAAGTGAAAAGGAGGGGGAAGGGAATAGTCTCATATAAATTATGAATTGATTAATTCACAAGCATCATCTGGGACTCCATCCCTTTTTAAGGTTTAAATGTATGTATGTTTTAATTTTAAAATCTATTTCATTTGAAAGGCAGGAAGTGGTCGTCTATCTTCAGGTTCAGTCTGTATGACCACAGTAGCCAGAGTTGGGTCAGTCAAAGCCAGGAGCCTAGAACCGCATCTAGGTCTCCAACTGGGTGGTAGGGGTCCGAGAACCTGGCCCATTATCTGCTGCCTCCCAGGGTGTAACTTGAACAAGCTGATCCAAGAAATGGGAGCCAGGGTGTGGCTGTCCAGGTATTCTTCTCTTTTCTTCCCCCTAGGTTTTATTCATTTTAAAGGCAGAGTGACAGGCCTTTCATTTGCTGGTTTACTCCTCAAATGCCTGAGGCAGTGGGCACAGGAACAGGCTATAAAGTTAGGGGCCAGGAACTCCATTCTGATCTTGTGGTGGCAGGGACTCAAGCCCTTGAGCCACTTGCTGCCTCCCAGGATCCACATTAGCAGGAAGCTGAACTGGAAACAGACTGGATCCCAGCACTCACTCTATGGGGTGGGCATCCCAAGCAGTAACTTAAACCACTACACCACAATGCCTAGCCCATCTTCTGTCTTACCTACTGTGCCCAAAATGTGCTTGGATGTATTTTTATAGCAGCCCAAATCATCTCTTTGAGATCTGTCAGATACATGCTGATCACTCCAGTCTTGAATGTTACGGTCGACACTGTAATCCTAAATTCATATTTTTGTTCATAAAGTGAGTAAAGAAAGTAATTTACCCATTCCTTTGAATTTACCAACATTATCTGGACTAAATACTGACTTTATGGGATTAGGAGTTCCCATGAAGTCTCTTGAGGTGTGACTGTTGTCTTAATAGCTGATTGACTTCAGTTTACAGTAACAAGACATATTTAGATCAGATTCTAATGACTTCTAGTTCTAAGAAGAATGCAGTCATAGGATTACTAGGTGATTCCAAGACTCACTTTTTAAAAGCCATCATTTAAGTTAATTTTAGGACATAATATTTTTAGCCCTGAGAAGAGTTATCCAAATACAAATGCCATTTTTAATGTCCATTGTTCATGTAATGCTTCATAATTATTCGGTTGCTGCCCAGATAAGTTGATTTCCTACAGAAACTTTTTTTTTCTTTTTAAGATTTTATTTATAAATTTGAAAGGCAGAGAGGGCCTGGGGAGACAGAGGTATCTTCAGTCCACTGGTTCATATGGCAATGGTCAGGGCTAGGCCAGGCCAAAGCCAGGATTCATTTGGGTCTTCCACTTGGGTGTTAGGAGCTTAAATACTGAAGTCATCTTCTGTCTTTCCATACACATTAACAGGTAGCTGGATCCTAAGTGGAGTAGCCAGGACTTGAACTAGTGCTGTGGTACAGGATGCTGGTTTCACAGGAGGTGTCTAACTCACTATGCTCCAACATCATCTCCTGTAGACATTAAAAAAGTAATTTATATATGTTTATCAACTTGTGCATTTTTTATGCTTGTTTTGTAGGAAATTGGTACTTTGCCAACATGGAGACTAATCATTTGGAGTTGGGGACCATTTACCTGTCAGGAGTATTGTAAACCAATGGCACAGCTTCTATTCCATTATTATCATCACCTGTCTCACCTTTAAATTTGTCTTACTCATGGCATTCAGAAGGCAAATGAAAAACTTTGTGAAAAATTACTCAGATGCAGAAATTAAAGTCAGGGAAGCAACTTCCAATGACCCGTGGGGTCCCTCTAGTTCTCTGATGTTGGATATCAGTGACTTGACTTTCAACACGAGTTCTCTCTCGGAGATTATGAATATGCTATGGCAGAGACTTGGTGACCATGGGAAAAACTGGCGCCATGTGTACAAATCCCTTACGCTAATGGATTATCTCATCAAGAATGGATCAAAGAGAGTTATTCAGCATTGCAGAGAGGGCTTCTGTAACCTTCATACACTGAAAGATTTTCAGCATGTCGATGAAGCTGGGAAAGACCAAGGTAAAAGTAAGGAGGTTTATACAGTGTGCTAAAAAAGATGACTTGGGAGGGTCGTTTGGAAACATGGGTATGGAGAAGTTGTTCTTGCTTATACCAGATAACTTTCTTGAAGGGGCAGTGAGGTTTTCTAATCTAATCATCTGGCTTGACTCCTCAGGGCCTTCAAGAACAAGGGTTTTTTGTTTGTTTGTTTGTTTGTTTTTTAATGATGTGTCAAATGAACACAGATTCCTAATAAAATGATACCTCATGGAAAATGAATAAAGTGAACAGAACAAGAGGCCTGGCAATTTAGTAATGTCACCCTATCTCTTAATACGACTGGAGTATAGCCATGAATTACGGAAATGTTTCCAAAGACTATGGAATCTTCAAAAGCCATCCAGATGGAAGTAATTATATGAACACAGAAATTTAGGTTGTGAAATAATCCTGATGTGGGTGGAGGAGGAGGCGCAGTCGGAAGGAGTTATAGAAGACAAGATGATTCAGTTGTACCTGATAGTCTACAGTGGTGAAAGAATCTGCACTTCCTCTCCTTAGAATGCTCAACAGTTTTATGAATCATGAGACAAGGATAAAATTTGGTGCAATCCCTGTGTTAAGTATGTATTGTAAGTAGATTCTTTAGGGTAGTGTTAGGGCTGCAGAAAGTATACTTTTCACATATTTCTCACCTACTCTTACGTACAATTTCTCCTATTACTCTCTTTTATCCTGCATTAGTTTGGTGCATTTGTTTAAACTGATGAACCAATATTGATAACAGTATTAGCTAAGGTTCACATTTTATATCTGAATTCACTCATTGTGTTGTACAGGCTTCTGATGCCTTTTAACATGTTTCTTGTTTGTTCGAGATCCCATCCACTGAAGTATTCCTCAGCTGCCTGCAGTGACCCTGGGTGGCGCTGGGACCCAGGCTGACACTAAGAGCTCAGGCCAACCTCCAGTAGGGGTTGCAGGAGCCTGTTACTTGAACTATCTCTGTGGGGCTGGAAAACTCATATATCTCAGAATAGTTGCACTGTTCAACCTGGTTTTTCTTCTCTTGAACTCCTGCCAACTGCTAATGTTCTTGCTGTCTGTAACTACCTTTGTTTAGCTATCCAAAGTTGGAATCATAAGTTCTTACCTTTTCAGATTGGTTTCTTGTACTTATATGACTTTTGTTTCTTAATTATTTTTAAAAGGTTTATTTACTTACATTGGAAAGGCAAATTTGTAGGCAGGAGGAGAGATAGAGGGAAAGATTTTCCATTCGTTGGTTCACTCCCTAAGTGGCTGCAACATTTGGAACTGAGCCAATCTGAAGCCAGGAGCCAGGAGCCTCTTCTAGGTCTCCCATGTGGGTGCAGGGTCCCAAGGCTTTGGGCCGTCCTCCACTGCTTTCCCAGGCCACAAGCAGGGAGCTGGAAGGGAAGCAGGGCTGCTGGGATTAGAACTGGTGCCCATATGGGATCCTGGTGTGTTCAAGGCAAGGATTTTAGCTGCTAAGCTACCACACCTGGCCAAGGATTTTTTTTTTAATTCGTAATCATCACGCTGAACATAAAATATCTCATTTTGGTTTGATTTATCTTTTCCTGTCCTTGCTAGAAATTTATGTGTCTTTGGAAAAATGCCTGTTCAAATTCTTAGCCCATTTTTAGCTGTTTTTTGTTTGTTTGTTTGTTTTAGTTGTTGAATTTAATAGTTCTTTGTGTATTTTGGATATAAAACCTTATTGAGTAAGTGATTTGAAAGAATCGTCTCCCATTTTGTAGGTTTCCTTTTTACATTCTACATAGTGTCTTCTGATATACATAAGTTTCATTTATTTCATTTTTAAAAAACATTTGACTTTATTTGAAAGGCATACTTTTTAAAAAGATTTTTTTTAATTGAAAATCAGTTTTATAGAGAAAAAGATCCTCCATCCACTGTTTCACTGCTCAGATGATAACAATGGCCAGAGCTGACCCGATCTGAAGCCAGGAGCCAGGAGATCCTTCTGGGTCTCTCATGTGAATACAGGGTCCCAAGGCCTTGGGCCATGCTCCACTGCTTTCCCAGGCCACAAGCAAGGTGCTGAATGGGAAGAGGAGCAGCTGGGATACAAACTAATGCCCATATAGGATCCCGGTGCTTGCAAGGGGAGGATTAGTCAATTTAGCCATCATGCAGATTTTTTTTCTTAATAGAGAGGTGAGACAGAGAGATCTTCCACCCACTGGTTCACTCCATAAATGACCACCATGGCTAGAGCTGGGCTGATCCGAGGCTTGGAGCCAGGAGCTTGTTGGCTTCCCATGTGGGTACAGTGACCCAAGGAATTGGGCCATCCTCTGTTGACCATAAATAGAGAGCTAGATGGGAAGTGGAATAGCTGGGACACCAGTCAGTGTCCATATGGATGCTAGTGCTTGAAAGTAGAAAATTAGCCTGTTAAGCTGCTGGGGCCCATTTTTATTTGTTTTTTCAAAGATTTGAGGGCTAGACACAGTACCCTAGTGGCTAAAGTCCTTGCCTTCCATGTGCCAGGATCCCATATGGGTGCTCTTTTATGCCCTAGACTCTCTACTTCCCATCCAGCTCCTTGCTTGTGGCCTAGGAAAGCAGTAAAGAACATCCCAAAGCCTTGGGACCCTGCGTCCATTTGGGAGACCCAGAGGAAGCTCCTGGCTGGCTTGGGAATGGCTCGGTTCCAGTCATTGACTTTCTATAAATCTCTTTTTTAAAAGAAATCATTGTGTATTTAAAAATAAAGATCATTTATACCTGTGTTTTTGTAAAACATAATTTAAACTCTAAGTTTTAGATCCATTTTGAGTTCATTTCTATATGTTTTCTGCAGTAAGAGACCAGATTCATCCTTTCACATATCAATATTCAGTTGTCCCACTGTCATTTGTTAAAAGGCTTTTTCCCCATTGGCAGTATTGTCATCTGAGTAGTTAGAACTTTCCAGTGAATGTAAGATGTCATCTGTTTTCAGTCTTTGGTTTCTTTCAACAATACTGTATATGTATGTGTTATACTCTTTTGTTAATTTCCTGATTTTTTTGTTAATTTCCTAATGTTTTGTTCTTTTTGATGCTATTATAAGCAGAATTGTTCATTTCATCTTCAGTATATTGAAATGCAACTGGTAACTAATTTTTGTCTATTTTTTTAAAAAAAGTTTTATCTATTTTTATTAAAAAAATATTTACAGACAGAAGGAGATAGAAAGGTTTTCCATCCACTAGTTCATTCCCCAAGTGGCCTCAGTGACTGGAGTTGAGCTAATCCAAAGCCAGGAGTCTCCTACGCAGGCTCAGGGTCCCAAGGCTTTGAGCCACCCTGTGCTGCTTTCCTTGGCATAATCAGGGGGCTGGATGGGAGTGGAACAGCTGGGCATGAACCGGCATCCATATGGCATGCTGGTGCTGAGCTTAACCTGTTGAGCCATCACAATGGCCCTGTCTGTTGACTTGTATTCCACTACTATGCTGAACGAGTTTATGCTGTAATTGTTTTTGGTATACTGATTAAAAATTATGACTGACTCGTGTCATGTGCATATAGAGCTTTAATTTTGCCTTCCCAATTTGGATTCTTTCTTCTGGTTCTCCTTGCCGGCAGTAGTGGGCCGTAGGACACGGCTGTCTGGGCCTTGCTCAGGAGGGAGATTTCCAGTCAGTAAAAACAGCATTGACTGTGAGCTTTTCAGATGCTTTTTGAAATTCTCTGGTCCTAGCTTGTTGAGTTGCTGTGATGAAAGGACATTCGACTTTTGTCAAATGCTTTTTCTGTTTCTGTTGAGATGAGTGTTTTTTTAGTCATTTTTTTTTCTGTGAATATGTTGTATTGCATTGATTGATTTTTCTCATATGAACCAAACTTGTTTGCATTTTTATCATAAATTTCACTTGATCGTGGTGTATATATCCTATTTTTGAAGTGTTAATTTTAGGTCAGGCTTGAGGCTTAATGACGAAATTAGCTAAATTTTCATGAGTTTAATCATGTTATATTGCTTAATCTGAAATTGTAAAGGCATCAGCTTTCATGAGGATTAAATCGTAATTAAAAATAAAAATGCTAATTAAGGATTTGCATCTCCAATAGCAGGTTGAGAGGTGGGTGCTCTGGATCCCTGCATCCCTGATCAGCACACCCAGGACCAGGAGTCTGTGCTCCCTGTGCCTCTCCTTTCTTGTCCAGGGTTAGGGTACCTGCACCCAGGAGGTGCTGTCTCGAGCACCCTCCCTGGCTGCTGCAAGGACTTGTGGAGTAAGCCAGGGGATGGAGGAGCCATCTCCATCTCTCCTTCTTCCTGTCTCTTCTTTCTGCTTTCTTCCCTCTCCATCCTCTTTCTGTCTTTGTCATTCTGCCTTTGGAATAAATAAAAATGATTAAGCACTCAGTAACTAGGCTGAAAGCCCTTTTATCCTTGCCTTTTAGAGAGTTAACTGTGTTATTACTACACTAACAAATTTAATGATTTAAAAAAAATATGTATTTTTATTGAGAAGGCAGTTAAAGAGTGAGGAAAAAGAGAGAGGGTGCGGGGAGAGATTTTGCCCATGTAGATCGACTCTCCAACTGCCCTAAACAGCTAGAGCTGAGCCAGTCTGAAGCCTGGAGCTGTTTCGGGGTCTCCCATGTGGGTACAGGGGTGCAAGAACTTGGGATAACTTCTGCTGCTTTTACAGGCGCCTAACCAGGGAGCTGGATAAGAGGTAGAGCGGCTGAGATTTGAACTGGTGAGTAGTGGTTCGAATGCTGCTCCATTTCCAACCTGTCTCCCTGCTCATACTCCTGGGAAGATGGTGGGAAGATGGCTCAAGTTCTTGGGTCTTTGCCACCTACATGGGAGACCTGATATAGCTCCAAAGCTCTTGTCTTTGGCCTGGCCTGGCCTGAGACATTACAATCATTTGGGGACTGAACCAGTAGGAGCAAGATATCTCTCTTCGCTTTCTGTAACTCTGCCTCTCAGATAAGAAAATATAATCTAAAAGAAAATGGAGGTTAGAACTGAAGTGTCAATACAGAATAGTATGTTTATTTGTTGATTATGGAAGATGTATTAGCTATTAGTTGATAGCATTGGTCCAGATTAATTTGATACATGTTCAGGAGACATGATAACATTGGGGGAAAGACTTGTTTTGTGTTCATCTTTTACACATTTCTTTTTGGTTTTTCATTTCTGATTAATATATACTAGAATAACTGGCATAATTTATTCTGAAGTAAACATGTATCTGTTGTTGGCGATTGGCTGAAAAAAATTTGCTCCTGGTAAAGTGTACAGTAAAAATTGTGTGGAAGCTGCTGAGGCCTCTTAGTATGTTTCCAGTCTACCTTTCTAGTTTCCTTAGTCTTCAGTGTAGCAAACGTTCCTACCTAACTCATTGTTTACTTACACATCCTAATGCTTGTACAGGATATTTCATTTCGGCATGTTGTGACGTGATGTGTTGAGCTGCTGCTTACAACACCCAGCATCCCATATCAAAGTGCTGGTTTAAGTCCCAGCTGCTCCACTGTATATCCACTTCCTCAGGATGGCCAGGTGCTTGCTGCTGACCACCTGCACTGGGGGCCAGAATGGAGTTCCTGGCTTTGGTTGATCCAACCCTGGCTACTGGTCATCTGGGGAGTGAACCAGCAGCTGGAAGAACTCTGTCTCTCTCATATACTCTGCCTTTCAAATAAATGAATAAATGAATGGATGAATGAATGAATGAATCTATCTTAAAAAGATATTTTATTTTCCTTGGCAAATTCTTTCCTTGCTGTGGTTTCTAAATCCCAGCTTAGGCCTCTTCTTCTGTGCTGCTGACCATTCTTTCAATGAAAGGAACTAATTGCTGTAATATTTTGTTCAAATACTCCTCTGCAGCGTATCCTGTCTGTGATATGTCTTCGCATAACTAGATTCTGAAGGCATGTATCATGTGTTAATTATCTTTTTACACTCAGATCTTGACATGTAGTAGGCAATTACAATGGACATTCTAAGAAAAGCAAGAATTCTGAGGAAGGAAAATGGAATTACTGAAAAACTACTTGATAAAAATGATTTTCTTGGATAAATAAAAAGCAGAGTGTGAAGGATGTACTGGAAAACAGATGAAAGAGAAACTGTAGTGAGCCAAGTAACTTGTGTCTGGAGTCCACTCTAGGTATAAGCCATCAAGAGGGGTGAACAGAAAGTAGACACAGATGTTTTAGGAAAAAAAAGCTGGGGTGAGGTGGGGGTGCTTTCTTGGTTGGTCTTTACACCTGCTGGTCTCTGCCTGCAGTGAAGCTCCCCAGAGACCTGTATGGCTCCCTTGTGTCTTTCAGATCCTTTCACAGAAAATTTTAATGGTGAGCCCCTGGGTCTACCCTGTTAATAAGGCCGCAGCCCACCCTCCCATACCCTGGCCATCCTCTCTGTTTTTCTCCAGAGCAGTTCTCATCTGCATCTGTATACAATATATTTTGTTACTTTGTTGTCTAGCTTTTCTTACTAAAGCTTAAATTTCACAAGGACAGAGGTATTCCATGTCTGCTGTACTCTGCTATCCCCAGTGGCACCTGTTCCAGGGTGCATGTGCAGTGGTTAGTAATAGTTATATGTGCTGGAAGAAGAAAAACTGGGCGACATGGGAGATGCTTATTTTCAATTAATTAGTTACCTTTTCAAATAATGTGCTCGATATATTTTTCTTTAATCTTTTTTTTTTTGAGCTTTTCAGTTGATATATGTAAAGGCAATGAATTCAATTAATCTGAAAAACACATTTTCCCTAGTTTCTGAACTCTTGGGACAGTCTATAGTATAAAACTTGGGTTTTTCTGTTTAGTTTAGCAGTTGGACACTTAAATATAAATTTGCCCAAAAGAGTGTCTAGACAATACAAACACATGATATTATTTGAAAATGTAACTTGTATGTTATTTTTCTGTGAATTCTAGCTCCTGATACTTTGGACCCAATTATTTGAAGAAATGTGTGTAGCACTTAAATTGTGAAAGGCATGTTCCTAAACACTTAGCATATGTCAACCCGTCTAATATTCTTCCCGATGGAGTTAGGTGATGCTGGTCTCATATTCTTGATGAGAAAAAAAAAATAATACGCAAAAAAGGTTGAGTAATTTAATTATTGCTTAGCTAGTTGATTATAATCTTAAATATTTTGACTCCAGAATCCATGTTCTGAATAACTAAAATATATTATGGGATGAATGAATGAAGGATATATGCTTATTTTGATATGTTCTTTTATTCCATGTTGTCAGCATTTGTCACGTTTCCAGACTTGACCAAGCATTTATCCAATTATGTATAACAGGATAAAAGAACTTGAGCTCTGTTAATCTGAGACAGATGTTGAGAAGTTGATTTTTTTTCTTTTGAAATTTGTAAAATATTTTCTTTTTTTAAGAGCAGGTTGAGGTTTACAGTGAAATTTGAAGTGAGTCCACAAGTTCCCATATGTTCCCAGTGTAGACACATGCATGTGTGGCCTCCCGGCTGTCAGCATCCCCAGCAGTGCTGGACAGACACAGGGTCGTCACCCAAAGCACACAGTTTTTTCCCCTGACATATTCATCCAGTGATATAACTTTTCCTCCAAGCATTGCTTTCATTGCATGGCCAAAACTTCAGTAAGTTGCATTATCATTTATGCTTATTTCAAAGTATTTTACAATTCCTTTTGAGATTTCTAATTGACCCATGCATTATTCAAATGTGTGTTATTTACTCTCCAAGTATTTGGGACTTTTCCGAGTATGTTTTTGTTACCAAGTTCCAGTTTAATTCTGTGGTGGTCTAAAAGCAGATTTAGGATTTTTAGTTCTTTTAAATTTAAGATGTGTTTTATGGCTCAGAATGGGGTCTATCTTGGTGAATACTCATGTGAGCTTGACAAGATGTATATTCTGTTGTTGGATTAAGTAGTCTTTAAAGGTCTATTATATCCAGTTGATTGATGGTATTGTTCAACTCAGCTGTGGCTTTACTGATTTTATGCCTGTCTGTTTCTTATGTGGGCACACCTCAGAGATATTACAGGGTCAGTTCCAAATTACTACTATAAAGCAAATGTAATATCAAAGAAAGCCATGGGAAATTGTTGGTTTCCCAGTGCATATAAAAATGTTTATATTTGTGCCTGGAGCAATGGCTCAATAGCTAAAAATGTTACTTTGTAAGATCCCATATGGGTGATGGTTCATGTACAGGCTGCTCCACTTCTCATCCCTGCTTGTGGCCTGACACAGTTAATTCATTTCCACCCTAAACACCGCATTACCTCATAGATACTGTTGCTACCGTATAATAATACAATAATTCCAGTCTTTCTCTCTTGTCTCATGTATTGCTACTCATTTTGCTTATGCATAAGCATATATTTATATAAATATATAAATACATTGTTGCTTTGATAATATTATTTCAAGCAAACTGTTACGTATTATATTAAGAAAGATTAAGAAAAATGAAAGTTTTATTTTACCTTCATCTCTTCCTTTTCTGATGTTTTTCCTTTTTGATGTTGCTTTGTGACTTGTCCTTAATTCTTTTCCATTTGTCTAAGCACTGTCTTTTAAGTTTTTTGCACTAGCAACAAATTCCTAAATTTTTGTTTGAGAAAATATTTCTCTTTCACTTAAAAAAAAATTAGGTTAGGGGCTGGTGACAAGCAAAGCCACCAACTGCAGAGCCAGCCTCCCCTGTGGGCACCAGTTTGAGTCCTGGCTACTCCAATTCCCACCCAGATGCCTGTTAATGAGCTTGGGAGAGTATCAGAGAATGGCCCAGGTGCTTGGGGCCGTGTATCCACATGGGAGACTCAGGGGAAACTTCTGGTTGCAGTCTTTCCTTGCCCTGGTTGTTGTGGCCATGTGGGAGTGAACTAGTGGCTAGATCTCCATCTATCCCACTCTGTAGCTCTGTTTTTAAAACAAATAAATGACTCTTGGAATAAGATTTTAGGTTGGTACATAGTAACTTTATATTTATGGGCTGTAGTGTGACATTTCAGTGCATATATATAACGTGTGATAATCAGATCAGAATATTGGGCTGTCTGTCATCTCAGACATTTGCCATTTCTTTGTGTTGGGAATATTCAAAGCCCTCTTTACTAGTTATTTTGCAACATTCAGTTATTGTCATCTATAGTTTTTCTACTCATATATTCACTAACCATTCTATCACACCCTTCCCAGGCACGTGGTAATATCTGCTGTTTCTGCTTTTTTGAAATTAACATTTTAGTCTCCATAAAAGAATAAGAACCTATAATATTTGTCTTTTTTTGTGCCTGACTTCATATAACATCCTCTGATTCAATCCACATTACTACAGATGACAGGATTGTGTTCATTTTGTTGCCAAATAATATTGTATTGTACATATACACAACATTTTATTTTAATATTTACTTATAGGGCTGGAGGAGAGTGAATTCATTCCCTAGCTCTCTGTAATGAGAATCTACATCCTTGTTTTGTGTGCTGTGATCAACATGCCTGATTTCATTTTACTGGGCTCAATGGGCATTGGATGAGAAGGGACAAAACAGGTTTTCCATGATAGCAGTAAATAAAGCCGAAGGTATTTGAAGTTAATGAACCAGATGGAGTAGTTTTGGCACAGGGAGACCTGTGCTGCTGCTTCGGGACGATGCCATTCACCAACACCTGCAATGTGATCCCAGGCCCGAGCTGGAAGCTGGGATCTCCAGGATTCCTCCTTGAGTGACAAGGATTCACATACTCGAGGCAGCTGAATTGGAAGCAAAGCTGGGGCCTGAACACAGCGTTCTCATATAAGATGCTGGCATCCCAATCTCCGTATTACCCGCTAGGATAGATACCTACCCTGTGTATTGACTTCAATTTATCTATTTTTGCTTTTAAAGATTTTTTTTTTTTGAAAAACAGATTTTACAGAGAGAAGGAGAGACAGAAAGATATTTCCATCTACTGATTCACTCTCCAAATGGCCACAATGACCAGAGCTGAGCCCATCCAAAGCCAGGTTCCAGGAGCCCCCTCCAGGTGTCTCATGTAAGTGCAGGGTCCCAAGGCTTTGGGCCGTGCTCCACTGCTTTCCTAGGCCACAGGCAGGGATCTGGATGGGAAGTGGAGCAGCTGGGACATGAGCTGGCACCATATGGATGCCACACTTGGAGGTGCAGGATTACCCAGTTGAAACATCATGCCAGGCCTTCAATTCATCTCTCTCTCTCTTTTTTAAAGATTTATTTATTTTTATTACAAAGTCAGATATACAGAGAGGAGGAGAGACAGAGAGGAAGATCTTCTGTTCGATGATTCACTCCCCAAGTGACTGCAATGGCTGATGCTGTGCCAATCCAAAGCCAGGAGCCCAGATTCTCTTCCAGGTCTCCCACACAAGTGCAGGGTCCCAAAGCATTGGGCCATCCTCAACTGCTTTCCCAGGCCTCAGGGAGCTGGATGGGAAGTGGAGCCGCTGGGATTAAAACCGGCACCCATATGGGATCCCGGCACATTCAAGGCGAGGACTTTAGCCACTAGGCCACACTGCCGGGTCCTCAATTCATTTCTTAATGAACACCTAGATTGATTTCATATTTTGTTGTTGTAAATAGTGGTGCAAATGTCTCTTTAGCATACTGATTTCAGTTCCTTTGGATGTGACTGGTATGACCTCTGGACCATAAGTACTTGATTTGCCTCTGACCTGACAAAGGACTTTAAACCCCAAAGTCATAAACTAGTGACACTAAGAGAGTACAGCCTTAGTTTTTGGAGAAGACAGGCCTCCAGGAAGTGCTGGATGGGTTGGGTCTTTAAGGTGGAACCTGCATTCTTGAACCCTGGTGGCTTTAAAAGGAGGAATGGGGATAGGCAGGCACACTCGTTGTGTCTTGCCATGTGATGTGCTTTGCCATCTTGGCACCCTGTCAGCAAGAATGGGCCTGACTGATCTTGGGCTGGGAAGCACTAGAATGGTGAAAATGAACTCCTTTTCTTTGCTTTTTAAGATTTATTTATTTGAAAGGCGAGGTGACAAAGAAGGGGACAAAGAGAAAGGAAAATATTTTCTAGCCACTGGTTCATTCATCCGGGGACTGTAATGTCTGGGCATAGTCAAGTTGAAGTTAGAGGCTGGGAACGCTGTCCTGGTTTCCCATGTGTGTGATAAGTACAAATACTTTCCCAGGCATATTACACCACAGGACTCAGACTTGGGTCTCAGGACAAATCCCAAGATGCGTGGCCCTGCTTGGAAGTGTGGATATGGGGATTGGGTCTCCTCAGTTGCCAATGCCGGTGCAGTAGAGAGCATACCTTGATGCACGCAAAGGACATGACAGCCAGCTCATCTGAGCCAGTAGAGGACAAACAGTGCCTCATTAAAGATAGAAAGCAGAATAAATTGAACAACTCTCCAGGCCGGGCCTTGCAGTAGGTGGCTACGTCTGTGGATACACCAAGGTAGACCTGATCAGCCGATGACCTTTGGAAAGATTTTCTCAATCCTGGTGCAATGAAGTCAACATCTCAGAACTATCAAGACCACTCACACAGTACCATCGGAACATTCTTGCCCCCATCAGTGTCTCTAAGGTGCACCCAATGACTATCTCCATCCCTGAATGCTGATGTAGTTTGACAGCAAGAAGTGAGCCTCCTTCTCACCACTTCTTTGTGGATACAGGAGAAAGACAAAGAAAAGAAAGAAAGAAAAAAAATTGAAGCATTTATTCCACCCACCTACCTCCACACCTCAATCTTCCCCACTCTAATCAGGGACCCACATAGGCATACATTCCTCTCAGCTATGTAAATAATATTAAAAATAAGAGAAGAAGCCTGGCTTCAGAACAGCTCACCTCCAGTTGTTGCAGGCACTTGGGAGCAGAGAAAAGATTGATCACACTGGCTCTTCCTCTCTCAGCAAATGTATATTTCAAATAAAAATAAATATATATTTTTAAAAATAATTTTTGAGACGTCTTTTGTGGCCTGATGTGGCCTTCATGATCAGTGTTCCATGAACTGATAAGAATGTATTTTTGTTTTAATTGATGAATGTCATGTTCTATGAGTCTCTATTAGGTTAATTTGGTCTATAGTGTAGTTTAGTCCCAGTGTTTCTTTTATTAGTCTGGAAGATCTATTTTTAGTCTGGGGTGTTGAAGTCTCCAACTGTTACTGTATTAGAATATATACTTTTAGGTCTAATAATGTTTGCTTAATTCAGTTACGGTTCATTTACAATATTCATTTACAGTTGTAATTCCTGGGACCAACAATGTGGTACATAGCATCTGCAATGGTTTGGGTCCCAGCCTCTCTGCTTCTGCTCCGGCTCCCTGCTCGTGTGCCTGGGAAAGCAGTGACAGATGGCCCAAGTACCTGGGTTGCTGCATCAGGGTGACCCAGCCCTGGCTGTTGCCACCATTTGAGCAGTAAATCAACAAACGAAAGATCTCTTTCTCTCCTTCTCTCTCTAACTCTGCTTTTCAAATAAATAACTTTTTGCAAACACACCACAATTGTTATTTGTTATTGTTAAATTGATCTCTTTATATCATGACCTGTATTTTAAGTTATTAACTTAAAGCTTATTTAAGTCTAACTGCTCCAACTTGCTTTTGTTTTCTGTGTGTGGGGTGTGTCTTTTTCCATTCCATCACTTTCTGTCCGTGAGCCTTTAGTGGTGAAGTGAGTGCTCATGGGCATCACATTATCTTATGTAAAAATTTGTTTGGATTTTTTTTTATTATTTAGGGAATTTAATCCCTTTATACTCAAAAAGTTGTTGATAAGTAAAAACAAAGACATACCTTTGTTTTTTTCTATTTTTAAATTTTACTTATTTGAGAGGTGAAGTAAGGGAGAGAGGTTGAGAGAGATGCCCACAGTGACCAAGCCTGGGTCAGGCGGAGCTGGAAGCTGGAAGCTCAGTGCAGGCCTCTCCTGTGGGCGGCAGGGATCCAAACCCTGAGCTGTCACCTACAACCTGTCCTGGTGCTCACCAGCAGGAGACTGAACCTGAACCTACATACTCAGTGCCCCTACTGGTGTCTGTTTCTTTCTCTTTTTGGTTAATTTATTTGAAAGAGAAAGAGATCTTCCATCTGCTGGTTCACTCCTCAGATGGTTTCAACTGGGTTAGGCCAGAAACCCAAGGACTTGTACCGTATTCACTGTTTTCCCAAACGCACTGGTCCAGTTCAGATTGCTGCTCGCTGCGTGCCGCTGGGGTACCATTCCCTGCAACACCACCCCGTTGTCTCCACATGCTGCTGGGCTACCAGTCACTGCAACACCACGCCGTTGTCTGTGCTGCTTTCCTGTGTGCATCAGTCTCCGGGTGCCCGTCCACTGTCGTTCTGTCCTTTCCTATTTCCTGGACTGTGCCCTCTCTGTTTCACTCTGACTAATGTTTCTCCATATGTTTAAACGTGTCCTCACCTTCTTCCCACAATCCTTTGACTTCTAATGTACAGCTTCCTTAAGCATTTCTCTTACAGAGCTGATGTGTTTGTGATGTTTTGTCTTGGAAAGACTAAGTCTCTGCCCTCCTGAAGGGTAGCCTTGGTAGGTGTGGTATTCTCAGGTGTTGGAGTTTTGTGCAGATTGTCTCGTTCTCTTTTTAGTAGTAAGATTTCTGTTGAGAAGGCCACCTTTCTGTAATGGGAATCTCTTGCTATCTCTTGACCTTAATCTTATGACAATTTGACCATATCGTGCCTTGGAGATGATGTTCTCTTATCTAGAAGTCCTTTGGATTTCCTGGACCTACATATTCATACTTTTCCCAATATTTGGAAACTTTTCAGCAATTATTTTGTGAGGTGTTTTTCTGTGCCTCTCCTCTTTCATCCCTTTGGAACACCTGCAGTGTGAATGTTTGCTTCTTTATGCTGTTTCATAAATCACAAGGACTTTCTTTATTCTTAAATTTTTTTAATCTGGCTCCTTTCAGAAGTCCTATCTTAAATCTTAGGAATTCATCCTTCTCCCTGATGTATTCTGGTGTTGAAGCTCATTGCTGATTTATTGCTTTCTTTATGACTTCTTTAGCTGTAAGATGTTTGTTTGGTTCTTTTTAATGATTTCTATCTGTACTTAATTTCTCATTCATATTAATAATTCTTAGTTTTGTTAAATTGTTGTGTTCTCTTATCTCACTAAGTGTCCTTAAGATAATTATTTTGAATTCTTGTAAGGCAATGTATTAGCTTCCTTGGGGAATTCTGTTTTTGGAGAGTCATTGCTTTCCTCCTGCCGATGTCCAGCAACTCTTCTTGTGTCCTTGCAATGCTGTTTGCGCATCTGGTGGGTCAACTGTCTCTACTCATTTCACAGGACAGCTTCTGTAGCAGGACTTTGTCCTGGCAGTGTGTTCCAGGGTGTTGGTTGGATTGGCTATGTAGGCTATGGTTCCAAATTGGTCTTTAGCAAAGTGTCAAGCTGTAATCAATGGATTGGCAATGTTTGTGAGCTTATACCATTAGCTAACATACAATTCTCTAAGGAGGGGAGGGTTTATTGGGAGCTTTGGCTATGATGTACCCACCAGTTTCAATAGATTATGTGAAAGTAAGACAACCTAGTGGGCCCAAGGAGGTGCAATGCAGTGTGCCCAGTAGAGGGTCAGGGTGCCCTTTGGGCTGAAGGGATAACCAGGGATTGGGTCACAGTGGGCCAAGACATGACACTTAACAGTGTGTGAGGGCTACATGGGTGACTTCATGGGACTTCTGGGGGCTGCCCTCTCTGGAAAACTTTCCTAGGGCCAAAGGTAGATGGGCAGGGCCACTTACTTGCTCTCTGGGGCCTCAGCAGGCTAAGCTTCTGAGCCTGAGCTGATCAACTGTTCTTAGAGCCACAGGAAGTTGCTTGGAGCTGCCTGGGAGTTTTTCAGTGCCTCAGCAGGCTGAGCCATTCTTAGAAGGTTATTCAGCTGCTTCCCAAGGTTATGGGTAAGTGAGTGGGGCCACCTGTCTGTTGCCCAGTGCCTCTATAGCCTGAGTCACTTAGAATAGGCTGTCAAACTGCTTTCTGAACCTACGGAGGGTGGGTGGGGCCACCTGACTGCTCTGCAGGGCTGAGTTGGCTTTGTATGACCCCCCATCCCAGGTAGTCAGAGTGTGAAGCTGGCATTGTGTTGTAGGATGCAGCCTGGGGGAGGGTGCCAGGTGAGTTGGGCTCTTTGGGCAGTACTGTGTTGACTTGGCAGCTCCCCAAAGTGAGCTCAGTGCCTCTGTGGGCCACAGGCTTCTCCAGTGGCAAGTACCTCTGGTGTTGGTGTCTTGAAGAAAAAAAAAAAAAAGGTTACAAAGATTTATTTGTTTGAAAGGCAGTCACAAAGAGAAAGAGCAAAATCTTCCCTTTGTGGATTCACTTGCATAATGGCCACACTTGGCTGGGGCTGGGCTGGGCTGGCCAGAAGCCAGGATCCTAGAGCTTGGAGCCCATCCATGTGTGTCACGTGAGTGCAGGGGCCCAGGCACCGGGGTCACCAGCTGCTGCCTTTTCATGCACTTGAGCACAGGGACTGGACTGGCACTGGAGCTTCTAGGACTTGAACCAGAGCCCAAGTGGGATGCTGATACTGCAGGTGGCATTGCTGCTAGCCACCATGTGGCATGAGGTGTCTGTACTTGAGGGGGGACTGCTGGAGGCCTCCTTTCTAGACTTTTCTCTCTTGCTTCAGGGTTGAACTTGAGCAATTGGACAGTAGATGCTATATATTTGGTTTCTTTATGAGGCTGTTACAGATCCTCGTGCTGTGCATATGCAACTGCGCTCTGCTTCTGGCATCCTGGTGGAGTAACTGCTGTGTTGTTTTCCTTGTTTTGGTCCTTTGGTGTGGAGAGACTCCATAGCATCTTGGGTGCTAGTCAGCCATCTTGATTAGCCATCAGTCCTCTCATTAGCTTTTCAAGAGGAGATTCGCAGGATGTGAAGTATTGGTTTGGTGATTGTTTTCTCAGTACTTTGCTTCACTCCATGTTCTTGTTGTTTGGATTTTGGAATTCTTATGTATTTTCCTATGTGTAAGGTGTTGTTTCTTCTCTGACATTTTTCAAGATTTTTTTTCTCTTGTTGATCTTTTGTAGTTTGAAAATAATTTGTCTAGGTGTATTTTTCTTGGTCTTCTTTTTGCAAATATCCTGCTTGTTGCTCTATAAATTTACTTGACCTATAGTTAGTATCTAAAGTTAATTTAGGAAAATCCTTCATAATTATTGTTTCAGATGTTTCTGTTCCCATCTTTTAAAGATTGCTTTTACACATTAGGGGGATTCAAAAAAAGTTCATAGAAAAAATGCAGGTCATGAAAAAGAATGATTTTTTAAGTTTTTATTTAGAAAATTTTTTCACACTAAATTTTGTCTTTTAGTTCTATTTTCTATGAACTCTTTGAAGAACTCTTGAATACATTTTATCTTCTGTAGCTGTCCCATAGCTCTTGCACATTGTTTTTTGTTTTTGGGTTTTCTCCACCCTCCCCCCCGCCCCCCGGCCCAAAGTTTTGGTAATCTAGACTGCAATTCTCTTAAGCTTAGAGATTTTCTTAAGCATGTGTAATCTACCAGTAAGCACACCAAACATCCTTCTGTTATGTTTTTTTCTCATCTTTGACATTTCCTTTTGATTTTCTTAGAATTTCCATGTTTTTGCTCACGATGGTTTTCTGTTCTTTGCATGCCATGCATTTTATTGATTAACACCATAACATCTTAGTCATAATTGTTCCAAGTTGTTAATCTTCCAGTGACCACGCCACACCCAAATCTGTCTTGATGCCTATCTCTTCAAACTTGTGACCTTTGCTCTTTGCCATGTCCTGTCTAGTTTTTCTTGCTAGGTGGAAGGAACTCTAATCAACAGGACTTTAGTGAAGTAGTGGCAAGGCGAGCAGCAGGACTTGATAGTGAGCCTGTGTCTGGAGGGCCTGAATTCCAAGTGCGCTCCTCAGTCACGCTCTTGTCCAGTCTCCCTGCACCCCGTCCTCTGTAGGACAGGATAGCCAGAGTGCATTGGAGTTGGAGACTTCCCTTCTCTCAGATTAGATCCTGGTTCACTAGTTTCTCTGAAGGCTGACTTTGCTAAGAGCAGTGCCCTGGAGTCTTTCAAAAGGATCTGTCGGGCCCAGCACGATAACCTAGGGGCTAAAGTCCTCACCTTGTGCAAGCTGGGATCCCATATGGGCACTGGTTCCTGTCCCAACAGCCCCACTTTCCATTCAGCTCCCTGCTTGTCGCATGGGAAGGCACGCCCAAAGAAGCACTGAAATCCTGGTTCTGATTGGCTCAGCTCTGGCCATAGTGGCTGCTTGGGGAGTGAATCGGTGGATAAAAGATCTTCTCTGTCTTTCCTCCTTTCTGAATATCTGACTTTTAAATAAAAAAAAAATAAGATAAATCTTTTACAAAAAGATTTATTTTATTAGAAAGTCAGATATACAGAGAGGAGAGACAGAAAGATCTGTCCGCCGACTCACTCCTGAAACAGCCACTCTGGCTGGAGCTGAATAATTCAAAGCCAGGAGCCTGGAACTTCTGAGTCTCCCACACGGGTACAGGGTCCCAAGGTTTTGGACCATCCTGAACTGCTTTCACAGGCCACAGGCAGGGAGCTGGATGGAAAGCTTGGCTGCTGGGATTAGAACAAGTGCCCATATGGGATCCCAGCGCGTGCTGGGCAAGGACTTTATAGCCCAGAGGCTACTGCACTGGGCCCTTAAATAACCCTTTTTAAAAAGAAAAAGGATCTGTCTTCTGCTACACTCCTTCCCTCACACCCAGTCACCCACACAAGGATACTTTTCCCTATTATTCACTGTGAGATCCACATTAAGCTCCTAGAAATAAAACTGAAAAAAGTGTGAGAGACACAGAAGACAGCAGCTCCCTCTGGAGTTCTTTGCTCTGAGCCTTGAGCCATCCAGCAGTTATAGCTGGGTTGCCCTACATCACCACTGGTCTCCTCAGAGGTGTGTGCTTATGGGTTCCACGAGTCTCTGGATCTGCCTGTTGGTCTCTAGTTTAGGAGTCAGCGTTTGTCCTGGGACCGTACCTCTCTGGTAGATCAAAGGAGAGTTGTTGACTTCTCATTGTTCAGCTCTTTTACTCGTTAGCAAAAATGTCTGTTTTGATCTTATTTAGGTCAAAGACAGGATAAGAAATACACAGATTAGATTATTTATTGTAGCGCTGATATCTTTAAGATTCCCTTACTCAAGTCTAGCTGATTTGGTGGTCCTGAGAATAAAGCTAGACATCGGTAAGGCCCATTGCCGCCCTTACCCTCCTAAGAATGCGTAAGTGTTGCCACAGATAATGCGAGGGTTTCTACTTGGATTTCTGAGTCCTCCCGACGCCCTGAGGCAGTCTAACAGTTTCTCTTTGATGTCCACAATGCCTGTGTAACTTCTGCCATTGCCCATTTATGTCCACGTCTCTGTCCATTGCAAAACTAAATTTCTCAAAGGCAGTTTAATACGTTTAGTCCATTGCCTGGGTGTAGAATATTTATATATGTATTTTGAAATATATCTTTATTTGAGAGGCAGATGGACAGAAAGAGTTCCTAATCATGGTTCACATCTGAAGGCTGGGCTGGCGCCAGGGTCAGGAACCGAAGGCAGGTACCCTGTATAGTTGGCAGGAACTCAGTTATTGAGCCATTCATCACCACTTTCTCCTGGAGCCTGTATGAACAGGATGCTGGAGGTCAGGAGTGGGAGCCAGACGTTGAACTCCAGGTGTCTGATCAATCACTAACAGATGCCCACTCCACAGTACATATTTGATGAACGGATGGTTAATTCCCTGATGTTTTCTACTTTTAGCAATTGACTTTTTTTTAGGAAGATAAAATATACAAATGTTAGCACTTGCCACTTTAATACAAGTTCTAAACTGTTTTAATGATAGCACTATTTTATTGAAATGTTATTTATTAATTATAAAATGTATAAACTTTATGTGTACAGTTTGAGGAATTCTGATGAATACAACCAACTATATCCAGATAACATTTCTATCACTTAAAAGTTCCCTCATACCCTCTTCAATCTTTCCTTCTCCACACAAGCAACTGTTCATCTGAGTTCTTTAGCCAGATAAATCAGCTGCATTTATTCTTGCAAGTCATATGGACAGACATAGATAGTCTATTTTTGTCACGTTCCAGTGCAGCAGATCTGTAAAGAGATGAGAGACAAGCTCCGAAAAAATGAGAAACAACAGAATTCGATCAAGCAGAGACCAGGGTGCTTGTCTTAGCAGAACACAAGTGCCAAGAGCGACCCTAGTGTCTCATACTTATTGATTAGCTGCAGGATTTATGTAAGGCAAGTTAATGACTATTGATTATGTGGAGAACGTAAGACAATCAATGCATCAGACATACCCATGACATTATTAAGAACAACCTGATGTATACATAATAATTTTGGTTTTGTTTTTAGGACCTGGCATCCATCTGCGCAGAGCTGCAGGTGCTGGGCAATCTAGCTCCCAACTCCTGACCCCATAAGAAAACTAACTTGTGACCATGTGGTTTTTCTTGAAGACAGAAAGCTTTGAGACACCAGCATGCAGTGTCTCGCTTGCCTTGACCGTGGCTCACACACGTACACCTTAGTGCCTTCCTTTGAGTTTCCCAGCAACTGAGCACAAGTATGTTAGCTAACTTTGGGTCACTTCTGAGACAGCCATAGCCCCAACATAATGTCTTTGAAGTTCATTTATGTTACCTTGAACATCAATAATTTCCTTTTATTGCCATATTTTTTAAGGATCTTATTTTATTTGAAAGATGATGTTGCAGAGAGGAAGAGAGCTGCCCATATGGCTGCAACTGTCAGTGCTGGGCCAGGACAAGACCAGGAACCAGGAGCTCCAGCTGGGTCTCCCAAATGGGTGGCAGGGGCCCAAGCACTTGTGCCACCCTCCACTGATTTTCCAGGTGCATTATCCAGGAGTTCAGTGGCCGGGATTTCAGCTGACACTCCTATGAGTTGCTGGCATTGCAGACAGCAGCTTAGTTCTCTGTGCCACAATACTGGTCCCTGCTGTATTCTGTTATATGAATGGACCACAGGCTATTTATCCATCTTTTGTTAATGGAAATTTGGGTTATTTGTAGTTTTTTGGAAGATTCTTTGTGATATAAATGCAACAGTCTTTGGTTGTATTCATTTGATTCTCTTTGGTTTATACTTAGGAGTGGGATTTATTTAGGAGTGGCCTATTTTTATTTTCTTTTTATTTCTGATAGAAAGTCTTCATACCTTCAGATGTCATTGTCAGATAGCTGTGCTGTAGGTACGTCCTCTAAGTCTGCAGCTTGGTTTTCATCATTGTCTTTTGCTGAAAGAGTCTAATGGTGGGGCTCTAAAGGTAAAGATAGGAAACTGGAAGCTGATTGCCTTGCTTGATCAGTTTATGCTATGAATACATGCTTAAAAATTGCACTGTGTGGGCCCAGAGCAACAGCCTAGTGGCTAAATCCTCATCTTGCATGCACCAGGATCCGATATGGGTGCCAGTTTGTGTCCTGGCTGCATCACTTCCCATCCAGCTCCCTGCTTGTGACCTGGGAAAGCAGTGGAGGATAGCTCAAAGCGGTGGGACCCTGTACCCGCATGGGAGACCCGGATAAAGCTCCTGGCTTCAGATCAGCTCAGATCTGGCTGTTTGGCCACTTGGGGAATGAACCAGCAGAGGGAAGATCTTTCTCTCTGTTATCTCCTTCTCTCTGCAAATCTTCCTTTCCAATAAAAATAAATAAATCTTTAAAAATTGCATTATGCCTCTTAAAAAGTATATAAGTGTTACATGTTAGTCATACATTTTTAATTACATAATGATAAAATATTACAAGCAAGGAATTATCTGGCTCCTGTCTGTCCCCCGTTGACTACGGGGTTGGTTGGCTGGTCTGGCTGGTTTTGTGGGAACCCCTTTCCTTCCTCACTCTTCACATGTGTTTCTCCCAAGATCCTGTCCCCAGGTGGAAAGGATGGCTTTCCCTGGTACAGAAAGGCTGTTCATGGTCAAGGGTATGCCAAGCAAGCCCTCAAGATCCATCTACAAGAGAATATAGGGTAAAAAATAATTTTTTAAAGTTTGTAATTTTGATAAAGTGAGATTTTTTTTATGCCTCTTTGGTCTTATCTGAAAAACTTGCCAGCCAAGAGAAAGATATTGTCCTACATTTTCTTCTAGGCATTTTCCAGTTTTAGCTAGGTGTTCTAGATTTAACTTTGTGTACATCGTGAGAAAGAGGTAAACTTCATCATTTCCTTATGGGAAGCAGTTGTTTGAGCATTATCAGACTTTAACAATACAACATTCATGGACGTTGTTCTATTTGATGCTTAAAGCATCTTGAGAGGAGAGAAGGCTAAAATAGCCTCGATTGCCAGAGTTTTCACTTTCTGGGTTTTAGTTCACCAAGAACTGTGCTCCAAAAATATTACAAAGAAATTTCCATTTGAAAGTTTTAAATAGTTTTAATATAGTTTATTAGTATAATTTTGCTATTATATTATTAGTTATTGCTGTTAATCCTTTACTATGCCTAATATCTAGGCAAAACTTTCTCACGTGTGTGTGTGTAAAACATCAGAGACAGTATATAAGATTCCATCCTACCTAAAGTGTCACACTGTTCTGGGGGGCTTGACTCATATCCTGTGTGGGTAAGAAAGATCAGGCCTGTGTGGCTTTTGCAGGGATGTGGAGCCAATGCTAAAAGAAATTAGGTGATACAGGTTAGGTTGTTTAGCCAGTCAATGTCTGAACAAAGTAACTCATATAGATCCTGTCAAGTTAAACAGCCTCTGCTAATTGAGCTAAAAATATTTTAGAAATTTCACTGAATTACTAGAATTCCTCTAATCAAAATTGTGTGGAAAATACTCAAATGTGAGAACTTTTCATATCATCAAAATATTAATTTACACTAAAGTAATAGCTTTTAAAAGCCAATGTAGATTTTTAGGAAATGCTTATATGCTGTTTTTAAAAAGATTTATTTTTATTGGAAAGTCAGATTTACAGAAAGAAGTAGATACATTGAGAAAGATCTTCCATCCGCTGGTTCATTCCCCCAGTTGCTGCAGCTGCTGGCCAGAGCTAAGCCAGTCTGAACCCAGGAGCCAGGAGCTTCCTTCAGATCTCCCACACGGGTGCAGGGTACCAAGGCTTTGAGCCATCCTCTACTGTTTTCCCAGGTTACAAGCAGGGAGCTAGATGGGAAGTAAGGCAGCCAGGGTTAGAACCAGCACCCATATGAGTGTCTGACATATACAAGGTGAGTACTTTAGCCACCAGGCTATGATGCTGGGCCCTTTATATGCTATTTTATTCTCAATTAGGTAAGTTATGGAACTAACTAATTTCACTTAAAATCTTTTTTAATGTCTTTATTTCATATATACATATGTACATACATTAAAAAGTACTTCAGAGAGTTTGTGGGAGATTTTTTTAAAAGAAGATTTATTTATTGGAAAGGCAGGGTTGGAGAGCAGATGAGCACATGTACATGAGCTAGCACCTTCCTCTGGCTCACTCCACGTGAGGGATAGTCAAACAGGTTGTGAAAATGCATCTTTTAATTTTGTTTTTTACACAAACTTTTTGAAGTACTTTGTATTTAAATTGAAGGTATATTTTTTATAAAAGGGATACATTTTAAAAAGACCAATTTTCAAAGTTAAAAAATTAAGCTATTTTGCTAGAAATGACATGCCTTGGTGACTTTACTGTCATTTTATCTTACTTCCTTTTTTTAAGACTTATTTACTCAATTGAAAGGCAGGGAGATCTTCTGTGTTTTGGCTCAGTTCCCAAATGGCTGAAACTACCAGGACAGAGCCAGACTGGAGCCAGGAGCTGTATCTGGGTCTGCCGCTTGGGTGGCAGGGGCCCAATCTCGTGGGCCATCCTATGCTGCTTTCTTAGGCCATGAGCGGGGAACGGGATTGGAAATACAGCAGCCTGGACAAGACCAGCCCCTGTATGGGATGCCAGCATTGTGGGCAGTGACTTAACCAGCTAGGCCACAGTGTGGGCCCTGTTACTGCCATTTTAGTTTTGCACCATCATTGTCACTCACCTAACTCATGGCTTGTCCTTGTGAAGGCTGTTACTTTCTTGTGATCGCTAATGTGTCCCTTGTTGGGCCCAGAGCAATCACCAGCTTCCTTTCTTGCTCACCAAAACTTGAATGAGTTAGTTTTTTTTAATGCCATGGTTCAGAGATATATAAAAAAAAAATTATAAAGAACAAGTACCTGAAATATCTAACATATTTAATCATAGCTACCCTAGGTTATGAATTATTAAAATTGACTTGGAATAGAATGTTTTCTGAGTCCCAGCTCAGTTAGAAAGGAAAGCACCAAGTATTGGTGCTGGAAATGTTTAGACCAGGAGGGAGCCATGGGTGTGGAGGAGGAAAAGGAATGCTTGAGATTTTCCTTTTCAAGGTGACTATAACAAACAAAGCCAAGACATCTGGAAGGAATAAACTCAAGGGAAATAAGAAACTTTAACAGTGTAAATAATGATTTACTTTAGATGATCATTAGCCAGGTCAAGTCGGCAAAGCCAAATAACTAAAAGGTGGGGAGTTAGTAGTTTCTGGAAAGACGTTTGCTTAAGGTAACATGAAAAAAACAAAGCAGCAGAGAAAAATATCTAGCTTCAGAATAGATCAGACTGAGTTTTTTTCAGCCCTTGTCAGACAGCACTAGTTAAAATTCTCTGAGAATTCGTCTCATCTATGATGGTTGACATTGGTGCAGTGCGGATGTGCTCGGTGGTGGAGGGTTAGCCCAAGGCTTCTAAGATCGTTTGTAGCTTAAGTAAGCAAATGCAGTTTCCTGTACCAAATATTTTTGATGGACAAATAGTCTTTCTTTAAAGCACATGTCACAGCTTTTAGATCATCATAAGCTTTGTGACTAAAAGTTATACCATTGTGAGTTTAAGCAAAAATTATTACTTAAAATCATTGAATGTACCAGATAACCTTGTCTTCTTTTTCAACAAATGTAATTGTGTTGGTAATCCTGCTAGCAAGAAGCAAAGCATGAATTTATTCAAACTTATTGTGACTTTATCCAGCTGGATAGTCTGTCTTTATTTATTTATTATACTTACATGGATGACAGAGTACAGTAAACAGAAAAAGAAGAGCAATCAGCTTAGCACTTTGAGTGTTGTGCAAATCGAATTATTCTCTACTAAGGGTCTCATCAAATAAGATAGTTCATTCCTGCATACCAAGATCAATGAGAGAAATTAAAACCTATATTTAATCATTTTTGTAGTGTTAATCTCCACGTTCTAGTTTATTAACATTAAAGTTACTTCATCACTCTTAACCTTATCTTTCTCTTTTGTGCAGTAGACGTAATGATTAACCCCAAGGGTTGTGAGGATTAGAGATATTTCTGCAAGTTAGGCACATAGTAGCAAATCATCAGCCACGGTTAGCTTGATACTGCTAATCCTTGGTTGATTTTTTACTTTTTTTATTATTATCATTTTCTAAAACAGTTATGTGAAAATGTGAAGCTTGGGCAGCTATTCTTCATGAAAGTCTTTATTATTGTCCTGGAGAGTTGAGCAGCTACTCCCTTGCCCAAGCCCAGCCCGTTGGCCCCAAATCTGCCGCAGCCCTGGCACACTCCTAGGATCACTGATGGACAGCTCAGTTATCCGCACTAGACAGTGTTGCAATGGCCAACTGCTTTATTTGTGCCTCTGTTTCTTTACGTAGTGTAGTAAATAAATACTGATCAAATGACTAATCAGCTGACAAACATGCTCTTGTTGGCCCAAAGAAGAGATTAGTAGCTTTTTAAGATTTATTTTTAGGGTCCTACATGACAGCCTGGTGGCTAAAGTCCTCACCTTAAACGCACTAGGATCCCATATGGGCGCCAGTTCTAATCCCAGCAGCCCCACTTCCCATCCAGCTCCCTGCTTGTGACCTGGGAAAGAGGTTGAGGACAGCCCAAAGCCTTGGGACCCTGCACCTGCGTGGGAGACCTAGAAGAAGCTCCTGGCTTCAGATTGACTCAGCTTCAGCTGTTGTGGTCACTTGGAGAGTCAATCATTGGATGGAAGATCTTCCTCTCTGTATATCTGATTTTGCAATAAAAATAGAGATTTACTTTACTTTTATCTTAAATATTCTTTGTTGTTTATTTGGTTTTTTTTCCTAGTATTTATATATTCAAATGTATTGAAAGGCAGAATGGCAGGAAGAGGCAGATTTCTGTCTCCTGGTTTATTCCCCAAAGTCCTGGAAGAACTGGGACCAGGCCAGGCTGAAGCTAGGAGCCTAGATTTCTGTGGGCCTCCTGCGTGGGCTGCAGCACCTCGGATCCTTGAGCCATGCTCTGCTCCTCTCCGGGCGCCTTACCAGAGAGCTGGGTTAGAAGTGCAGTAGCCAAGATTTCTTTAGCACTCAGACAAGGGGTGCATGTGTCCTAAGCAGTTACTTAACCCACTGCACCATCTTGTCTTGCCCCCCCATTCTTTGATTTTTCAACACATTTCTGTAAGTAGCGTTATTTTTTTTTATTTATTTGTTTGGTCTTTGAAGACATTGTTTTCAACGTTTTGTCCACTTGAAAAGCAGAGTGACAGAGAAGCAAGGACAGCACACTTGCATCCTGTGGTTCATTGCTTAAATGCCTGTAATCGAGGGCAGTGCACTGCAGCCGAATCCAGGAGCTGGGAATGCAGTTGTTACTTTTCGCGTGGCTGGCAGGACCTGGGTGGGCCATCACTGTTGTCTCCCAGGATCTGTGTTAGCAGGAAGCTGGAGCTGGGAGTCAGAACTTGGAATTAAGCCCAGCATCTTAACAGCCATGCCAGTTGTCTGTTCTTACAGTTTTCATTTCTAGGATTTTAAAAAAGATTCATTTATTTATTTGAAAGACAGAGTAAATGAGAAAATCAGCAGATTTACTCCCAGACAGCCACAATGGCTAAGACTAAGCAAGAGGCTTCATCCGGGTCTTCCCCATGGGTAGCAGGGACCCAAGCACTTGAGACATCCTTCACTGCTTTTTCCAGGCCATTAGTTGGATTAGAAGTGGAGTACTTGGAACACCAATCATCTCATACGGATGCTGGCATTGCAAACAACAGCCTCACCCACTGTACCATAATGCTGATCCCCCACCTCCTGAGTTCCTGGTTTTTTAGTGCACTTTTCCATTTCCATCTGTACTTACTTTATTTTTGCCAGTTTTTATTTTGTCCTCTAGTTCATTTTTGTTTTTCTGGGCATGAGTCCTACATTAATCTCAAGCATATACTTTAAAGTATTTGTTAAAGGATTTTTAAATTCCATAAAGTATTGACTCCGTAGAATAACCTATAGAAATGTGTATTTCAGGGCCCGGCGCGGTGGCGCAGTGGTTAAAGGTCCTCGCCTTGCACGCCCGGGATCCCATATGGGCACCGGTTCTAATCCCGGCGGCCCCTCTTTCCATCCAGCTCCCTGCTTGTGGCCTGGGAAAGCAGTTGAGGATGGCCTAAAGCTTTGGGACCCTGCACCCGCAGGGGAGACCTGGAAGAGGCTCCTGGCTTCGGATTGGCATAGCATCGACCGTTGCGCTCACTTGGGGAGTGAATCATCAGACGGAAGATCTTCCTCTCTGTCTCTCCTCTCTGTATATCCGCCTTTCCAATAAAAATAAAAAAATAAATCTTTAAAAAAATTAAAAAAAGAAATGTGTATTTCATTTAGAATAGATTTGTGTTTAGTATCAGCTATCTTTCTTTTTTAGCATTAGATCCTTTTTTTACTTCCTTGTTTAACTATTATTATCATTTTATGATATAGTTCCATAGACCTTGGGATTTCTCTTACCTCTTTCCCTAATTCATCCCCCCCTAAATTGTACTGAGTACTCCCATATCATTACAACAGCATAGTTTCTCACAGACAGTCATAAGTCCATCATTGTGGGCATGGACAAAGGCAGAGAGTCCAGCATCGCATTGTCAAGACACACCCAACAGTGTCAGTGGGAGTCCATCCTTGATCTGGAAGTAGAGATGCAATTGTACCATATCCTCACATCTGGACATGTCAGTCTCTACTACACAGTCACAATAAATCCCCCCAAATGAAAAGCTACAATAAAATCAGTAACAGGAAGAAAAACAGAAATTTACAATGCCATGAAGTTAAACAACATGCCACTGGATATGATGGTCTCCCTTACACAGTTACTATTCATCCCCTAAAATGAAAAGCCAGAAAACAAAATCAACAACAGGAAGAAAAAACAAAAAAGAAAGTAAAACGCCTCCCTATACAAGATGGCACCTGATTTGGTACTAGTGGGGGTTTGGCCTATGATATCCATCCACCCTGCTCTCACACCTCCTATTGGGGACCTGCTGCTCTGTCTCTGCTCCTGGTCAAATCAAACCAACCAGCAGGATGGGCAGTTCTTTGTCAGTTCACCTCCTGAGTTCCTGGTGAAAGCCCCTTGCCACCTTGTTCCTGGTGGAGTTCAGATCACCACTTGCTGAATGCTGCTGCCATATCAGGTCACTGAAGCACCACCCTGTTGTCTCCACTGCTTTCCTTTGTCCATCAGTCTCCAGGTGCCCCTCTGCTGTTGATCTGTGTTCTCCTATTTCCTGGAATGTGCCCTTTCTGCATCACCCTGACTAATGTTTCTCCAGCTGTTTAAACGTGTTTGCACCCTATTCCGCCATTTTGAATCGCTGATCCTTTTTAAAAATATTTATTTATTTATTTATAGAGGCAGAGTGACAAAGTGACAGAGAAAGAGAGAAAAGACAGAGAGACATCTTCCATCTGCTTATTCACTTCCCAAGTGGCCACAATGCCCAGGTCAAAACCAGGAGCCCAGAACTCCACCCAGGTCTCTCACAAGGGTGGCGGGGCCCGGTTACTTGGCTCAGTTTGTGTGCTTTTCCCAGGCAAATGGATCAAAAGTGGAACAGCAGTATTTGAACCCACACTCTGATATAGGATGCCAGCATGACAAGTGGGGCCTTAACCTGTGTGCCATAATGCTGATCACAACATTAGATTTTTTTCAAACATGTATTTTGGAGTTTTAGTTTTCAGGTTTATTGTGAGTAGAAGATTCTTCTCAAAACAGTCCATATCCTCTTCTGCTTTTGTGTTGGGTTTTTATTTCCATCTTCTCAGCTCTCTTAGAACCTCAAGTACAGGCCTTGGCAGTTTGGGGCTCATGCAAATGTAGAAGCATGTTACAGACAGGGACAGACTAAGTAAGTGGCTTAACTTGACTCTGGAGGCTTAGGGCTTAAAGGCTCATCTTCCTGCTTCTGCACCCCCAGAGAAAATAAGCCCATCCAAGGCCTTCTCTCACAGCACAGACCCCCCAGTGACATCAAAGGTGGGCTCAGCTCTAGTTCCCTAACACCTGGCAGCCAGATGGAAGCTCAGCAGCCCTGAGGCTGGGGCTTGCCCCATTTCCTCCTTGTTCCATGGATCTTGCTCGTTTTGGGGACTGGCAGTGCGTAGTGCTGCTGTGTATTTGCCGCAGAACACAGGGGATACTTCCCAGCATCAGCTCACTGCGCCAGCATGACTAGGATGTTTTCACTTGACAGTTTGTTTGGATACTTTTCTCCTCCGTCCCTGACTTGAGCTGACCCCTGCAAGCATTGTGGATGCTGTTTTGGAAGGGAGATAAATATAAATGACTTAGGGTACCAAAGACGACCAATGATCAGGGTCGGAGTTAAGGGAGACGGTGAGGAGGAAATGGATTCAGGAGACATTTGGTGGATATAATCCACAGGCATGTGTAACTGATTTGGGGCGTGTGTGTGTACATTTCTAATAAGAGTGGGAAGAGGATGGGTATTGAAAGAATAGGCTTTGGTACAGCAATGAATCAGTAGTAAGATGTTTCATAACTACTATTTGATGCATAACACATTTTTCTGAAGATTATATGTTATGTACTTTTCCTGGTTGTACACTTCAGTGTTCACGGTCTTTAGATTTATCATATTCCCAAGCCTCTTTACGTGGTGCCCAGTTGTAAGCTTTATAAAGATTCCTCCTCACATTTGGGAATGTTTGTCCTCGTTATCTTCATTTATTATTTTACAAAATTTTTCATATGTAGTTCTGGCCATCATGGACATTACAGTGAAATAGAGGAAAAAGATACTTACGAGAAGTGCAGTTACAAACTGGAACTGTAAGACTGTGCCAAGTGCTAGGAGAGTACAGAAGCTTAGAGCAGTGGTGTCTAGGGCCAGGGGGATGTGTGGGTGTGCCGGGAGGGGTTACTGTCACTGATAACAATGCAGTTACGGTAGTGTCTGGCTTTAGTCTCATTGTAACCTGCACATTGACTAATCTTTTAACTTGGTTTTTAAAATAATATCTTTGGATAGCAATCTGTTGCATAATTAAAATCTTATTTCAAAAAGAATCTTTTCTATTTTCTTGTCCCCTTTTCTTTCAGGCACAAAGCAGTTGTTGCCCAAGTTTAAACTCTCAGCACTATCATATTCCGTATTCCAGAATATTCTATATTCTGGTTACTGTGTCTTCCTTCCTTCCTTTTCTGGGTTTACAGGATAGAAGGGAGTAGATGTTGTCTCATTGTTAGTGTTGCAATTGCTTAGTTCACCCCTGGGGCCTGTTTGTGGGGTCCTTCTTGGATGTCCTCCCATTTGCTTCCCTCCGGCCAAGTTAGTACACAACAAATTGAGGTCGTAGAGTGTGAAATTCACCTCTGGGTGACATCGTCCCTGGTTTGTAAGCTTTCCTGACCTGACCTTGCTGGCACTGCTGACTTCTACCTCAGGGAGGAGCCCGGGTAGTGGGGAGGAGAGGTCCCCAAGCACGGTCCACTTGGTGTATCTGCTTGTCTCTTAGGACTGTTGCAGCAGCCCTCAGAACCCACAGTCCACACAGATTCCTGGTGGAGTATTCTGCCCTTATTGATTTTATTTATTTGAGGAGAAAGAAAAGGAGAGAGAGAGTGAACACAAATGTCTTCCAACTGCTGGTTTACTCCCCAAATTCCCACAATAGCTGTCGGGCAGTCTGAAGCCAGGAACCTAGAGTTCCTTGTAGGTCTCCCACATGGGTGGCAAAGCCCCAAGTACTTGAGCCGTCATCAGCCCGTGCAAGGTGCACAGTAGCAGAAAGTCTTGAACACAAGAAGTCTGATTTGTGAGGCAGGTACCCCAGGTCATGTCTTAGAACTTTGTGAAATCCTGCCCTTATTTCAGAGCTTATTTAGACCAAACAACTTTTTTCCGGAAGCCAACTTGTCACTTGGCTTCAGTATCTTTCCATATACTGTGGTTCCATTGCATTATATCAGGGAGAAAGTGTGAAGGGTTTTTGATCATTTGTTTCTTTTTTGATTCATTCATTGAGTAAATACTTGTGAGCATACACTGTTTGCCAATTGTCAGATTCAGTGAGTTAATTTTGGTGAAGCTGGCAACCTGAGCCACAGTTTTTGATACTGATCAAATCAGTCCTTAGTGAGGTGATAGATAATCTGGTCTCTGTCATTTAAATGGGCCCTAGAGTTGACCATTTCTCATCACTTTAACCTTGGCCAATTGTTGTTAGAAAATAGCAGTACTTTAATTCATCATGCTTAAAAGCCCAAAATATCCATCTTTGGAGACTTTGCCAATTTACTTCTGGAAGAAGGCTGGGGAAGACCGTACTTACGTGAGTTGGTCACAGAATGCAGAGAGGTAACTGGTTTCCATGATTTCTTCTCCTGTGGGAGAGTTTAGAATAGTACTCAGACTGGTACTTGAATGAATTACAGGTTGTAGTGTACTTTATGTCTGTAAATTAAACTGAACAGATCTGCTTATACTGCTTTTCAGACAGGCTGCAGCCCAGGCAGATGCCTGAGGGCAGAGCTGTCACTGCACTTCGGCTTGACTATACTTTGCCCGTTACTAATACTAACAAATTGTTTTCACAGGATATTGAGTCAAAGAAAAGTCAAAGCCTCTCTCCCTTTTCTAGTCTCACCACAGTAGCACTCCTTTAAACTAATAAATATTATCGATGTTGTAAGTAGACAATCTGCCTGATCATCTGTATCTTTTATGCAACTGTAACAAAATACCAGAGCAATTTGTAAAGAATAGAACATCTGCTGCAGTTCCTGCTGGTGTGTGTGAGGGCCGAGTGTGTGGTAAGCATGGTTAGGCTGGACCACAACATCCATTGGTTTGCGCATGAAATGGGGCTGGGGACAGAACTGACCAGATGATTGCAACCACCAACGTGCATGTGTGTGTAGGCTGATATGGGTGATGGACAGAACCGGACCCCACCCTGGCTGGCACACCCAAGAGTTAATACCTGGGGTCATTTCAGCAAAGTTTTTTTGGGGAGCTCCCACCCCCACCCAATTAGACTGCTGGACTCAAAACTCCAACCACAGGGAAAATCACAGGATCTGTGGCCTGGTTGTGGAGCGCATGTGTCAGAATGGGCCTCTTCGGTTGCTGAAGCCTGTGCAGTGGACAACATGCCAAGATGCACATGGGCAACATGACAGATCATTGTGGCCTGCAGAGGACATCTAGTGCCATGGCAGAAGATGCAGGGCAGAACAGATTGGATAGCTCTTCCAGCCAAGCTTTGATAGCAAGTCTCTGAGCAAGTGGAAACTCTAAGGTAAATTAAGTCAGCCAATGAACCTTGAAAGGATTTTCTCAACCTTGGAACAGTGAAATGAACAGCATCTGAGAACTATCAGGACCACTTAAGCTGTACCCTCGAAGAATACACCAGAAACCCTAGGATGGCACTGGGTGGCCATCTGCCACTCATGGATACTGAGGCAGTTGGGCTCCTGGGAGTGGCCCTCTCCCTTACCTTCCTTACCCCAGATACAGAAAGAAAGAGGGGATTGAAAGCCATTGTCTTATTCACTTTCCCCCATTCCTCAACCCTTTCCACATGAATCACTGGCTCAGTGGGCATATATCCTTCTCAACTATGTAAACATCATCAAAAAATAAAATTTCTTAAAAAAAAAAAAGCACTTTCATGTTCTCATGTGGTATCAGGCAGAAGGTGGCAAAAGACTAACACTGCATGGATGCTCGTTGATAAGGCCTTAATCCCGTTCATGAGGAAGGAGCCCTCAGGCCTAAACACCTTGACAGGGACCTGACCTCTTAATGCCATCGTGACCATCGTGATGGCAGTGCCTAGGTTCTGGAGGGCACCCATTCACCCAGAAGGCACCTGGGCACTTCTCATCCACGTCTCTTTATGAACACACACGGTAGTTTATTTTCTCCTTAATTTTACGAATGGTTTTTACTTTAAATCTTTGGCAATAGGCCCTGGTCATACATCTAGGTCAGTATGTCTAGATCTAATTCATTCATCTTCTTTGATGCGATGTTGTATGATTTATTGCAGTTTGTATTGCTTTTAAAAGGAAAAGCAATAATGTACTTAATGTGAAAAATGTAATGCCAATCTGTGGCGTGATTTCATCATAATGATTTATTTACTTCTCACAGTACACGGAGAGGAGCGTGTTTATGGGCAGTTCCTCATTTACAACAGGTTTTTGACTTTGCTCAGTTTTGCTTTCTTTTTAGAATACAAATTGTTATTACAGTGTTAGCTAGAGTTTCCTTTTACAAGCAAATGCAATGCATTTTTCAGGTTATTATATTCGGGAAAAGTCTAAGCAACTCATGACATTGCTGATGGACGAGCAGCTGCTGCACAGAGAGAGGGAAGTGGCGAGTCGGACTCGACGGCGCACCTCCTACTCCATGGCGTTTCCTAAAAAATTACCTGGTGCAGGGAACTCACCAACAGCCTGCGCATCTGCCCCCACGCCAGAAATCCCTACCTCCCAGAAGAAACAAAAGATAACAAGCCTGAGAAGTAAAAGTAAGTACAGTGAACGTGGACTTACAGTGCCAGAGGTGAGGCTTAAGAGCAATTCAGAAGTGTAAATGATCAGATTTCATAATGGGCCATAAGTGTTATATCAACATTACTATGTTATACGTTGTACTGTGGAGAGGAGGAAGGTTTAATTTATCACTGGAATAAACTGTTCTCTAAGGGTCTGGGTATGTGTGCTTGGGCACTGATTCTGCGCATGAAGAAACTGAGTTTTCTAAAATGCCTCAAAATTCTGAAAGTACTTCAAAATTTCTTCTAGAATAGTACTCTATACTGTTTAGTTTGCATAAATCTTGAAGCCAGGATGACTGAACTTTTTTTTTTTAATAAAAGAGCTTGTTTATGATGTTATTATAGAAATCAGTGGGAAAAATGAAAGTAGAAGGATCTTTTCTACTGAATTTGCCAGAACATTAAAAATGTTGTTTTAGGGCCTGGCACAGTAGCCTAGTGGCTAAAGTCCTCCCCTTGAACGTGCTGGGATACCATATGGGCACTGGTTAAATCCCAGCAGCACCGCTTCCCATTCAGCTTCCTGTTTGCACCCTGGGAAAGCAGTAGAGGATAGCCGATAGCCTTGGAACCCTGCACCCACATGGGAGACCCGGAAGAAGCTCTGAGCTCCTGGCTTCAGATTGGCTCTGCTCCAGCTGTTGCAGACACTTGTGGAGTGACTCAACAGATGGAAGATCTTCCTCTCTGTCTATCTGACTTTCCAATTAAAATGAAATAAATCTTTTTTAAAAGAAGTAAGCAATTTGAGGGGGCAAGCAAATTAATGAAATGTGACTTAGATAACTGTTCCTTGAAAGAAAGTAAACTTTGTCCCCTAAGGTGAGGGACACAGTGGGAATAGTATGGATACAAGTGTTTTCAGAGGCTTACTTCCGGGCTTCTTGAGTGAATATTGTGCTGTGGTTTGGGAGGTTATTAGGGTGTGGGGATGGAGTGGGGATGGAGTAGGGGGGTACGCCTCATGAAGAGACTCTCAGAGGCTTGGTCAGCTTCCTGTGGCCAAGCGAGACTCCAGCCGGGGGTCTGCACCTGCAGCCCAGAACAGGATCCTGACCTTGTGGGCCTCCTGAGCTAGCCCTCAGAACTGTGAGAAACCATCTCTGCTCCTAGGGTGTTAGGTTGTGAGCAGCCTGAGCTTAGCTGCTGTAAAGGAAGAACCCCAAAGCAGGTATGCAGCTGTTCAGTGTGAACAGATAACTTGAAGTGTCAGGTGTGGGAAATCAAAAATGTTAATTACATTATTGAAGGAAAATTAAATTGTTGAATTAAACATTAATTAAAATGTGAATAATACCAATAATACCAATTTTTGAGATAGAGATAGAGAGGGAGAGAGAGAAGGAGGGACAGTTGGTTGTTGAAATTATGAGAGCAAATAGCACTCAAATACTTCTGAACGTTGTGGAACCTCTTCTGCCCATTTCTTTTGAAATAAAATCTTGAAAAGGGTTCGCAGTTCATTCTGAAATCACCTCATGAAGGCCTGAGGTTTAAAACTGGTTCTAAAAATAGCATTGCAGAGTCAAACAGCCACTTAAGTCTCCTCCAGAGTTGCTTCATCCCCTCTGCTACTTCCCTTGATCTTCCTTCTTCTGTATCTTTTCTTCTTTCCTGTTTCATTGTAAACACACAATTTATTGAATGTATTATTTGGAATTTAAGTATCCAGAAACCTGGAGCTATGGCAGTGAATGAAGTACAACTCCTTCAGTCGTAGGATTAACATTCTAGTGATAGAAATGGACATTAAACAAAGAGCAAAATAAATATAAAGCATGTCAATAGCAGTCTGTATGACACCAAAGACGGAGTCAGCTGACTGAGTGGTAGGGGTCACTTTATTGGAGGCCATGTGGAGGAGGTGACTACTGAGGGTGAGCCTCGAATGCAGCGAGAGACCCATCAGCACAGGGACCGGCAGAAGCAAGCGCTCTGAATGAAGCCACCTCCGTCAGGTTCGCCGTCAGCTTCACCTCCTAAGTCACTGCTGAGGCGTTGTTATGGTTCATACCAGAAACTCTGGAGTATTGCTTTATAGACACATGAGGTTTCTTCTTCTTCTTCCTCTTCCTCTTCCCCTCCTCTTCTTCCCTTTCCCCTTCTTCTTCTTCTGTCATTTCCCCACTTTATGACATACTGTTCCCTACACTGAGCTCTGCATTATTTTCGACCTTTTAAAACAGGTTTTCAGTTTACTGTCAAAGTTTTGCTCCCAGTATATGCCAACCACTCTTGTAGGCATGGCACGCAAATTAGGTGTTTGCTCATGGAGGTTATGTCTTGAGATGCACTGTTTATTTTCACATATGTTTCATAAAAAATGTTACAGAAGAGACTTGCTTAGAGATTAGTGATGACATCATCAAAGTAAATGCCAAGTCGAAATAGAAACAGAACAATTCAGAGGGACTAGCAAATGTAAATACTATCATTGTTTTAAAGTCTTAGTTTTGTTTTTGTTTTATATATTTAGTATGCATACAGCATACTGGTTTTCTATTTTTCATTAACTTTTTGAAGTACTTATATATACTAGATATATAGATATGTCTATTTCTGTTTGGAAAAGAGTGACTGGATTAAATAAATTTAGCAGCACTGTTTCCCATGTAGATATCTGAATCTGAATCTGAAGTTAAAGGAAGAGTGAAAACTAACACTTTGGGAGGGAGTTGGAAAGGATAAGAAGTTGAATTGGGAGAGCATTCCTTGAAGGGTAGGCAAAGTACTGAAGGAACGCGTAGGAGATGGCTGGATGGGTTAGAAGTGGGAAAGGCTGGAAGTGGTAGTAGTAGAGGCCACACAGATCCTGGGACTATTGCTGTCTTCCCTAAATAGCTAGGTTTTCTAGGCTAAAAACGTGACTCTGGACCTAGCATAGCAGCCCAGTGGCTAAAGTCCTGTCCTTGGCATGCGTCGGGATCCCATCTGGACAACTTGGAATGAACCAGCAAATGAAGATCTGTGTGTTTCTCTTTATGTGTTTCTGTGTTGCTCAGCTTTCCAGATTAACCAATTAGTGTTCACTTTGGCAATACCTGTACTAAAACTGGAATAATACAGAGATCACCAAATGGATTAATTAATCTTTAAAAAAATGTTCATAGAAGATGCACATTATGAAAAAGTCTATGCATGGATTTCGGTTTTTGCACCCAAGTAAATATCTCTTAATACTCTTTGTCATGAGCTTTTTGAAGTTCCTTGTATGTGGTTGCCCAGCTAAGTGGTATAAAATCTATTCATTTGAATCTGTAGAGAATTGAGCACACAGCTAAGAGTACTCAGAGCAGTTCGTTGAAGACATAGTAAACACTGTTGGACATTTCAATTTGAGAAGCCTAGCAACTACAAACTGTTGTAGGGCTTGAAGAACAGAAGGGATGTTTTGCTTAGTCACAAAACTTGGCTTTCTTATTACTGAAAACAGCTGTTGGAAGATTATTCTTACTGCTTTGTAAGGAAACCCAAATTGGGCCAGAAGTTTTCCAAGAGACAGTTTGAATCCGTGCTTATAAGACCCTTCTCTGGGATTGTGGAGACAAGGGAGAGTATTGTTTAAAGAGAGCATGGGAGGTAGGGAGGCAGTGGGATCAGTGGCTGGTGGGAAACAAAGGGAGAAATGAAAAATGGCAATAACATTGGAGTCGGGGGAAATGGAGGCAAGCGAGTGTGCCACACAGGTAAACCTCTGCCAGAAGGTATTTAACGATGTCTCTAAGTTATTTAGTTGTAGTGAAATAAAAATCATTGCTGGAAATCGGATTTCCAAGCTTTAGCAGCTAGAGCCAGCACATCTGCAATTTACTTCTTCATGGTGAATTAGCAAGAGAAATGAGGTACTCAAAGAAGGCATTGTATACACATTAATACTTATTTTTTGCCTATTCCTGAATATTTACACTGGTTTTAATTCTAGAGGATAACTTGTGTGGTTTCTGTTTGATGCTTTTGCTGTTTGAAGGGGATGAACTGAAGGGTACCTGCTACTGGATGGCAAGACAGGAAACTACAGACAGCACAGTTACATCACAGCTTCCCTGAGCTGTAAGCATCAGCGGTAGGCTCTTTGCTCAAGGCAGTACTTACTACAAAAACTGCGTCTGCAAAGATTGCTTACCAAGTGTTTGCCTGCGGTGCTTGTTTCAGTGTTCATGAAGAGCTCTTGAGTGGTCATCTCTGCAGTGGATTTCATCTACATGAAAGGATGACCCTCTGGATCATGTTACATGTAATGGAGTTTTGTATTAAGGGAATATTTTCCTGAAAATATGATACGATTGATTTTAAGCCATAAGTTATACTGGAATCATTTCTTCTGACAGGTGTTCGGTGGATTCTTTAGGATTTTCTTTATACAATGTGCAAAGCTTAATTTCCTCCTTTGCTAGTTGTATTTACGTTACTTTTTTTCTTCTCTAATTGCTCTGACCAGGGCTTCTGGTATTGGTGAATGTAACACTGCTTATGTGTTGAACGTGAGTGGTAAAGGTGGATGTTCTTGTTCTCGGTCTTAGAGAAAGAGTTTTCACCTCTCCTGTGTTCAGTATGATACTAGCTATTCAGTTTGTCATAGATGACCTCCATTGTGTTGCAGTACATTCCTTCTAAAACTGATTTATAGAAACTTTTCTGTATCATGAAGGTATATTGGATATTTATCTGCATCTGTTAAAATGATCTTATTGTTTTGTACTTTTTTTCTGTTGATGTAGTAGATCTCACATCTATTTATTTGCATGTCTGAACCATTCGTACATCCTTGGGATGGATTCTACTTTGGTCATAATGATCTTTTTACTATGCTGCTGAATTAAACTATTTACAAATTATACATCTGAGAAGGAGTTAATGTCCAGAATATGTAAGCAATTCAACCATTTAATAGCACAATAACAAATGGTCCAATTATAGGGCCAAACATCTGAATAGAAATTTCTCAGAACACTTAAAAATGGCCAGCAGATATACAAATATGAAAAATGCTGAGTCACATCACTCACCACCACGGAACTGCAGATCTCAACCACAATGAGTTACTACCTCTCTGCCTGTTAAAAAAAAAAAGAAAAATCGCAATGTAATGGCAGGATGTGGAAAAAGGATAACTCTTACCCATCACTGGTGGGAATATCGATTAGTATTGCTGTTATGGAAAACAATATAGCAGTTTCTCAAAAAACTAAAAATGGAGCCTACCATTTGATCCCAAATCCCTACTCCTGGTGCAGACCCAAAGGAAGTGAAATCAGCATGTGGAATAGACGCCCACACTCTCGTGTGTCTGCACCGCTGTTTGTACCTACAGAGCCATCAGTAGAGGATGGGTAAAGAAAATGCAGCATCTATGCACACAGAATCTGTATAACCATAGAATAATATTCAGCCATATAGAATCTTGAAACTCTTGTCATTTGCAAAAGCATAGATGGATCCTGGAGGGCATTACGTCAAGTAAAGTAATTCAGGCACAGGAAGACGTGATCTCATATATGGATCTGAAAACATTGATCTTACAGAAGTGGAGGGTAGAAGTTGAGGGTAGTTATCAGAGACTAGGGCGTGAAAGAGGGAAGGGAAATTGGAAGAGTTTAATCCATATATACTGCAGTGCTACATTTTGCTGAAATAAGTTCTGGTGTCCCCTGATGAAACAAGTGAGTGTAGTTAATGACAATGTATTCTGTCTTAATTAGGAGAGAATTCAGATGTATTCATCATAAAGAAATGATGAAACTTTGAGGAGGTAGTTATACTAGTTACCATGAATCAAAACATCATGTTATATTAGAAATATTACATGTTGATAAAATGAAGAAAAAATGTTGAAGTTATACATCAAAGTAGTTGCCTGCTTTTATAAGCAAAACCGCAGGCCTTGGTGTTGTTACTCCCTGTAGTGAATTTTGTGCTGCCAGAGTTGATGTGGAGTTGTAGTTAGTTCCTTTAGACAAGATGCCAGGACTCATGATGGAAGCTGTGGTTCCTACTAACTAATCTGCATTGATGAACACCCAGAAGTTAATTCTTTTAAATCTTAAAATAATTATAGGAAATATAGCAGTTTACCATCCCAGATCAGCCACCGTTCACATGCTGCGGTGTTTACTTCCACACTACTTAATGTTCTTCTTTTGTTTTTGTTTAAGAAAAATAACTATTGTATAAATAATGCATGCTTATTTTAAGAAGCATTCACTTCCAGTCTCATTATTTAACTGCCATCATTTAGACATATGTATATAGAGAGATGCAGTAAGTAGAATCAGATTGTTTTTATAAAAAGGAGGTTTTATTTTTTTAGAAAAAAGATCAAGATTTGCCTCTAATAGTGAGAGTCACCAGGCACTCATCTGTTGCCCAGTAACCAGAGACTGGAAAGGATACAGTATTGAGATATTCACTGGCCTCACAAGGCGTATGGAAGGTCACCAGTGATCTTGACTTCCGGCAGTTTATGATAGCTAAAGCAAGTAAAGCAGAATGCGTGGGCAGAGGTCAGTGTGACTGTGATGCTGTGAGAAGCATCAGGGGACTGTAGAGCGTGTGTTGTGTGAGGGCTTTGTTGATAGTTACAAAGATGCTTTTGGGGTCTGCCTGGACTGTTGGTAAGGAAACTCTAAGCTTAGTGTCCTGAAACCAGCCTTCCACAGGTCCAGAAGTCATCCCAGGAAGCCATCTTTGCACAAAGAAGGCCTACTGAATTGAAAAATGAACTCCCTGGTATTTTTGCCACCAGGGATTTTGCCACCAAAATCAAGTAAAGAGTTTGTAATCCAGTGTCACCAAACTGGGAGACAGTAAGCAGCAAAGAGCATATTTAGTCTCCCCAAAATTGTTGATAACAGAAGGACCAGAATCAGGGCACAGACTAGCTATGTATTTAAATGAGTAAGAATACAATCATATGTATCACCAGCCATCAAGAGGTTATTACAGCTGCATGATTGATTTGAAATAAGAATTTGCAGAATCGAAAAATGCCACCATGTAGGTGGCAGAGGCCCTAAGACTTGGGCCATCTTCTGCTGTTTTCCCAGGCTATTAACAGAGAACTGAATTGATCAGATATGAACCGGCACCCATTTGGGATGCCTGTGGTGCAGGTGGCAGCTTAAGTTGCTGTGCCCCAGCACTGGCTCTTCCATGAACGTTTTAAAGACTCTTTGTATGCATGGATTTCAGGAAGTTTTGCACCAATATAAATATAATATTTTAAATAGAATATATAAATATATAAATATTTTAAATATAAATATTTTAAATAGAAAAAATTCAATTTTCTATGAACATTTGGAGCACCTTGTATATGGTATAAATTCATACCAAAGTCAAAAGCAAATGATTGGAAATAGAAAAACTCAGCATATATTTAGAAAGTTGTATAGGGAGTGACACTGTGGCATAGAGGGTAAAGTTGCTGGCTGCAATCTTGCATCCCAGTTGGACACTGGTTCAAATCCCCACTACTCCACTTCTAGTCCAACTCTCTGTTAATGTGCTTGACAAAGCAACAAAGATGGCTTAAGTTCTTGGGTTCCTATATCCACATGGGCAAACAGGAGGAAACTCCTGGCTGCTGGCTTTGGACCAGACCAGCCTCAGCTGTTACAGCCACAGGGAAGTATACCAGTGGATGGAGGATCTCTCTCTTTTTTCTGTCTCTGAAACTCTGCCTTTCAGATAAACAAAAATTTTTAAAAAGAGAGTGAAAGAGAAAGCTGCTGATGGGCTGGTGCCATAGTGTAGTATACTAAACTTCTGCCTGCTGGGCCGATCTGAAGCCAAGAGATTCTTCCAGGTTTTTCATGTAGGATGAATTCAGCCACCCTCCCCACTGCTTTCCCAGGATTACTAGGAAGGAGCTGGATAGGGAAGTGAAGTAGCTGGGGCTTGAATAGCACCCACATGGGAATCCTGTGCTGCAGGATGAGGATTAACTTACTGCGCACTGTACCAGCCCCAAGCCAGACAATTCTTTGCTATTGGATTTGTGTGTTGCAGAATATTTGGTATTATCATTGGCTTTTACTCACTGGATACTGTTAGCATGTATTCCCTTCTGGTTGTGAGAATCAAAAATGTCAGCAGACGTGGCCTTGTGTTCCTTCAAGGCCAAAACTGTCTACAGTGGAGAACCGCTGAATCAGTGCAATTACAAAGTTCAAAAAGAATTTTTTAGATTGAGTTTGATGGGCTGACTCCAAAATTCATGTGGAATCATCAGAAAGATCAAGAATATTCAAAACATTCCTGAAGCTGAGTAAGATGGAGAGCTTGTCTTTCTAAACAAGACTACATCTTCAGTAATCATGAGAGACGGAATGGTTCATGAATCAGTGTAACCAACTTATAGGGCCCGGAAAACAGATCTGTGCCACTACAAATTCTCAGTATCACAAGTGAATTTTTAGATTGGTGGGCATGAGATGAATTTCAGAATAGATAATATTGGGCAATTATCTAAATATTTATGAAAATTCAAGAGAAGGACTACATGAGCTAATCTTCCACCTGCAGGGCCAGCATCCCTTACAGACACCAGTTCAAGTCCTGGGTGCTCCACTTCTCTGTCCAGCTCCGTGCTTATGGCCGGGGAAGAAAGCAACATGCAGTCCAAGTCTTTGGGTCCTTGTGCCAAGTGGGAAACCCAGAAGAAACTCCTAGCTACTGGCTTTAGATTAGGTCAGCTCTGGCCATGTGGCCCTTTGGGGAGTGAACCAAAAGTGGAAAATTTATTTCTAACTCTGACTTTCAAGTTAAATAAATAAAGCTTTTTCTTGTTTGTTTTAATGAGAGTTTCTGTTACACTGGGATAGAAAGAGATCTATTTTTTTAAAGTACAGCACAGAGAATCAAGATGGCAGAATAGGGTAAGGACACATTTAAACAGACAGAGAAACATTTAATCAGGATGAAGCAGAGAGGACATATTCCAGGAAATAGGAGAGGACAGAACAACAGCAGAGGGGTACCTGGACACTGACAGACACAGGAAAGCAGCAGACAAAACGGTGTGGTGTTGCAGTGACTGATACCCCAGCAGCACTGAGCAAGTGATGATCTGAACTCCACCAGCAGCCGGAACTCCATCAGCAACCAGGTGGGAAGGGACTTTCACTGGGAGCTCAGGCAGTGAACCCAGACAAAGAACAGCCTGTCCTGCTGATCCATTTGCTTTGATCAGGAGCAGAGACAGAGCAGCAGATCCCAGACCAGCAATGTAGGAACAGAGTGAATTTCACAGCCCAGTCAGTCCCCTAGAGCCGAATTGGGTGCCATTTTGCTTAAAGAGGCAAGGGCTTAGGACAGGTGAACTCTTGCATTGAGCTGGGATTGAACTCACTTCTGGCTCAGTGAACTGCAATAACGTGGCAACCTACAGGTTCCACCCAAGACAGGTCTGGGTAGCCTTCAGACCTGATGGCCAGCAAATTAGGAACTGTAGTAGTGGTATGTCAGGTGCCACTTTGTACATTGTGGCAAAGACTGTAAGAGTGCAGGGACAATAATGAGCTGTATGCATTCACTGGTCCCACAGGAAAAGAATACTGGCTATGGCATCGTACGAGTCAAAATAGGTCCGTGTGGCACCCAGATCTAACATCCAACAGGTTCCTGCAAGATCACCACCACCAACAACCTAGCTATATAAGAAACCTGGTGTCTCCCTAATCCTGGGACCTGCTCCAACCAGAAGTGGGAGAAAGGTTGTACAGACAATGGTGCAGCCTCAGAATGGTATCACAGGAGGAGGAGATTGGTGAGCCAGGAGCTGGGGATACCGAGACCATGGTGAAAATATAACATAAGAACCCAAATCTGGAATTCACTGGAAGGGAGTGGCACAAGTGACTACAACAAAGAGCCGTGTACCAACTGCAATAAGTAAAATCAAACTGTAGACCTGTGGAATGCACAGCTTAGAAATCTGCTCCAAGGAGAAGACTCTGCTAACCAGAAGTACAATGACCAAGAGCAAAAGAAGAGGCAAATACACAATGAATATTAATGACAACTCCCCTGCAATGGAGCAAAAGCTAGCCTCAGAGATCACTGAGGAAGACATCGAGAAAATGGAGGATACAGAATTGAAAACACTTGCTGTAAAACATCAACAATGAGAAGCATGTAAAGCAGACATTCAAGGCATTTAAGGAATATGTCACATTGGAAATGAATCAAATGAAAACTGATATATCAGAAATGAAGAACACAGTAGAGCAAATGAAAAGTACAGTGGAGAGTCTCCAAAATAGAATGAAGCAAGCAGAAGAAAGAATCTCAAAATTGGAAGATATTTCCTGTCACCAGGGGGAAACAAAAAGCTGGAACCAGAGCTGAATCAGGCCAAAAAAAGTATTCAAGAGTTGAAACACACTATTAAGAGGCCTACTATAAGAGCTATGGGAGTCCCAGAAGGTGCAGAAAGAGAAGCTGGGTTTACAAATATATTCAATGAAATAATAACTGAAAATTTCCCTCACCTAGAGAAAGAATTGGGAAACAAGAACCAGGAGGGGCACACAACTCCCAACAGACTTGACCAAAAGTGATCTACACCACGACACATGATCATCAAGCTCTCTTCAACTAAACATAAGGAAAACATCCTTAAATGTGCATGTGAAAAAATTCAACTGACATATAAAGGAATTCCAAAAAACTCACAGGAGACCTCTTGCAGGAAACTCTACAGGCAAGAAGAGAATAGAGTGACATATTCCAGATTCTAAAAGAAAAAAATTGTTGGCCCAGGACAACATATCCAGCAAAGCTTTCCTTTGTCTTTGAAAATGAAATAAAATTCTTCCACAGTCAAGAAAAGTTAAAAGAGTTTGCCTTTCCCAAACCTGCCCTACAAAGGATACTTAAAGATGTTCTCTTGACAGAGAAGAGGAATAGTGCCCACTGAAACCAAAGGCAAAAGCGAAGAACATCCCAGTAAAATAACAATAGAAGACTAAGTCAATGAACAACCCATTCCTAAAATGACAGGAACAAATTACCACCCATACATATTAACCTTGAATGTAAATGGCTTTAACTCATCAATCAAACATCACAGATTAGCAGCTTGGATTAAAAAACAAAACCCATCTATTTGTTGCCTACAGGAGACACATTTCTCCAGCAAAGATCGGTGGAAACTATATTGCATGGGTTTTGATGCTTTCTGTTAGCTTCATCTCTTCAAACACTTTTTTCTGATTGAGTTCTTCGATGACTCACAGATCATTCAGTAGCATCATTTTCTTCAAGAAGATTCTTGACTTTCTTTTTCATTTCTTGAATAACACGTTAGTCATTCAGTAGCGTGTTATTTAACTTCATGGTGTTGTTAATTTTTTTTTCTTCCTGTTGTTGATGTTGTTTTGTGACTTTTCATTTAAGAGGATGTCAAGTAACTGTGTAATGGAGACTATCACATCCAGATGTGAGGATACAATGCAGTATGCACCTCTGCTTCCAAACGAAGATCAACTTCCAATGAAACTGTTTACTATATCTTGACAATAGGATGTTGGAGTGTCTTCCATTGTCCATGCCCACAATGATGGACATATGACTGTGTGAAGAACTATACTATAGTAATGAATAGGGGAACTCAGTGGGGAGGGAATTAGGGATGGGATAAGGGAAATCCCAGGGCCTTTTGAACTGTATCATAAAATGATAATAATAAAAAGAAGTACAATTTTTAAAAATTAAAAAAATACAAGACTGTTTTAAAAAGAGGTAGACAGGATCATGAGAATAAATTCCCAAGGCACTTGCCTCCTCGAGCAATGGTAAAACTTGTGACTGTGATGAATGGTCAGTCCCCTGGTCAGTTACGGGCCAGATTATCCAGGCGAGCCCAGGTTCCTCGTCATGGACCCTACGTGGGAGCACTCAGAGGAGGATCCCAAACCCTGTGACCTCACTGGTTTTAAGGTGGAATGAGAAGAAGCGCACATCTTGCAGAAGCTGAGAGTAGCCCCTGCATGGTTGGCAGCCAGCAGGACGATAGGGATTGGGTCCTGCAGCCTCACGGAGCTGTGCGGTGCCTGCAGCCTGCACAAGCTTTAAGGGGCATCTTCCCGAGTATCCAGAAGAGAATCTAGCTTGGCTGACACCTGGATGTGGCTGTGTGAGACACTCCAAATAGAGAACTCTCTTAACCTGCCTTCACAAAACTGTGAGCTAATGAAAGGTTGTTGGTTTGGCCAAACAACTTTGTGCTAAGTTGTTACAACAACAAAGGAAAAATCAGTAAAGCTACAGTAAGGGACCACTGTTACGCAGCCAACTGAGGTGCTGCCTGTAACACCAGCATCCCACATCGGGGTGCCAGTTCAAATCCCAGCTGCTCTTTTTGCTATCCAGCTTCCTGCTCATGTGCCAGGAAAAGCAGTTAAAGATGGCCCAAATAATTGGGCCCACCACCTACAAGTGTGAGAGAAGGATGGAGTTGCTGCTTCCTGACTTCATTTGAACCAGATCCAGCTGTTACAGCCACTGGGGGAGTGAACCAGTGAGAGAGAGCACTTGCTCTATGTGTGTCTCTCTGCCTCTACCTTCCTCTGTGTCATTCCACTTTTCAAGTAAATATAAATAAATCAGTCTCTTTTTAAGAAACGATTACATTGATCATTCTTCTTTAAGGTCCTATCCATCTTATCCTCACAGACCAATGCCAACGCCTTTTCCCTGTTTTCTTCTAGTAGTTTTGTTTGTTTGTTAAGAATTACCTGTTTTATTTGAAAGGCAGAATTACAGATACAGGGAGAGCCATGGAGAGTAAGATCTTCCATCTTCTGGTTCACTCCCTAAATGACTGCAATGGCCAAGGCTGGGCTATGCCAAAGCCAAGAGCCTGGAACTCTGCCTTGGTCTTCCGTGGGGTAGCAGGCTCACACTACCTTCCCAGGTGTATTGGCAGGAAGCTGGATGGGAAGTGAAGCAGCCAGAACTCAAATTGGTACTCATATTGAATGCCAACCACTCAGGCAGCAGCATAACGTGCTGTGCCACAACACTAGTTTTTCTAGGAGTATTACAGTTTCAAGTCTTACTTTAAAATCTTAAATTCATTTTTTGAGTTGACTTGATAAATGGGATGACATAAGGGAACAATTCCATTCTTCTGAATGTGAATTTCTAGTTTCCCACTACTATTTCAAGAGAAGGCAGGCAGGCAGGCAGGCAGGCAGCCATTCTCCCATTGTGTATTTTTGGTACATTTGTTGAAAATGAATTGACTAGATTTATATCTAGTAATTCTGTTTTGTCCTATTGATCTACATGTGTGTTGCTTTGTTTTCTTTTGTTTTTAATTATTGTTTATTTGAAAGACAGAATTAGAGAGGAGAGAGTTCTGTTATCTGCTGGTTCAGTTGTCAGATTGCTACACGACCAGGCCTGGGCCATATGGGCGCAGGAGCCCAAACACTTGGACCATTCTCTACTGTTAGCAGAGAGCTGGATCAGAAGTGGAGCGGCCAGGTTTTAAATCAGTACCCATATGGGATGCCAGCATCACAGGCTGAGGCTTAACCTGAAAATTGCTAGCCCCATGTCTGTTACTTTGCTGGGACCATGCTATTTTGATGACTATGGCTTTTGTGGTTTATTTTTATTTTCTGTATCAAAGATCTCTTTTGTTGGATTTTTTTCTTTTTTTTTTTCCATTTTTTTGAAAGGGTTTCAGAGAGGAGAGAGAGGCATGCAAGAGGGGTATCTTGGCATCTGTTGGTCTACTCTCAAACAAAAGAGCACAGTGGCACAATGGCTTGGGATTGGCCAGGCCAAACCCAGGAGCCAGGGGCTTCAAGAGAGTCTCTGATGTGGGTGGCAGGGGCCCATGTACTTGAGCCATCTTCTGCCAGTTTCCCAGGCTTATTAGCAAAGGGTCTGGGTTGGAGGTGAAGTGGGCAGGACTCAAACTGGACTCAAATGTGGAGTGACCTGACTCTCCTCATCCCTAGCCCTGCTAGTTTATTGTTTTTGTTGTTGTTGTTATTTTTAATAGTAGATTTTGAGATCAAAACCCATCAAACAGAAACTGGAAAAAACTCAAGTCACAAAACAGGAGGATTTTGCAACATATTTAACTGATAAAAACATCATCATCCAGAATTCATCCGAATCAATTAGGGAGGTTAAAAAAAATGGAATATGGAAACCATTTCCTAGGAAAAGGAAGGAAACATGTAAAGTCAAGAAATATTTTAAAAATATATTCAGCCTTGTATGAAGGCACTTTAAAAGATTAGTGGAAAATGGAGTTAAAAGTTTATTTTGGTTAAAAAAAAAAGTTCACGCATAGTATTTTCTTTAGTTTATACATTTTCAATGAACTTTTGAAGATATTTTGAATTTCCCCATGGTAGCAATAACAGTCATAAAATGAAGTTTGCAGAAAGAAATAATTTACAATTTCTTAAAAAAATCAAGTCACGAGCAGGTTGTGAGGGATTTTCCTTCTGTTCCTTGGACAGCTTTTGTCTGCAGTTAGGGACCTTGAAGCTGCACACCATTTGCTTCTCTCTGCCTTCCTTTCTTTTCCTTGCTTCCTCTATTTGGTGGAACGTGTTTGGGCAGTTCTCACGTTGTTTCTTCACATCATGCTGTACTAGGCAGCTGTGACTGAAGGCCACAGAGAGCCAGGATTTCAGTTAGCTGGGCATGTCACCACTCCTAGGTTACTGTGTTGCCTCCGGTTCAGTCGTGCGATGGGGATAGCATAGCCCCGACTAGAGCTGCCATTTGCTTAGATACACTTACTAAGTTTTTTCAACTTCTCCCGTCATTCGGGCCAGTTCTATTTTCTTCATCAAGGTGCAGTTAGTGGGCTATTCACCCACTTTCCAATGGCAAGAACTAGGTCTCGGCTTGAGCTATGTGCAACCTGCTGGAGACTTCCTGGGCTCTGTCCTGTTCCTGAATCTTTTTTATGCGATCTTCAAATCTCACCCCTTTCCTCCCGTGCCAATTCAATATGAAACCGCGACTTTGTTTTCCATTAAATCCTCAGCCTCTTTGTTACTCACTCAAGGTGATTCCCCCTCTCAGTCAAAGGGAGGAAGCACTGTCCGTGCTTGTGCTTTGCTGCGTGTGTGGGGATTGATGAGCGGTCTCACCGTCGTGGCAGCCGCCGGGGTAACTCGGGGAAAGAGGAGATGTCCTAGATCTTGTTTCTTTTCCTGACCACAGTTCTTTCTTTGTCTTTCTTCTAAAAATTACTCCCAGTTACATCTTTTTCCATCTCAGATTGCTATCATAAATTTTTTTTTATTAGTTTTGACTTATAATAACATTAAGTGTTAAATGATGGTAATTCAATGCTGCAGTTTTACTCTTCTTCCTTAATTCAGGAATCAACCACTGGCGATTCAAACCTGCTTTTGCAGTACTGTTCTTTTTTGTTCCTGGAGCTGAGCATTTAACAAAGTCTATGACTCTTCCTGGTCCCCACTATTCTTAACTAACAACAGTTGGAGTTGTCTCAAATTTTACATGATATTTTTAGCAAAATGGGGAAGATAAAAGTACCTTAACCTTGTTTAAGATCTCTGCCAATAAAATGTATTCATTCATTTATTGTCTACCTATTTCACATTTAATTAAAAATATGCTCAGAATTCTCTTTTTACCTTTTTTTTTAAATGTCTTTCCCAAGAATCTCAAAATTTGCGTTTGAAGAAGAATTTACAGTTTGTGCACATTGTGTGTTCTGTCCCGATGCCTCTCAGAGTCTCTAGAACCGGAGCAGTGACGTGAAAGCGTAGGGGCAGTTGCTGTGGTACGGCCAGCTGTCCCTCAGGGCGGGGGTGCTGGGAGCATGGGGGCTGAGCTCACCCGAGTCCTTGGGAATTTCCAGCTGCTATAGAGGATTTTTGCCCAAGGATAAGTCCCTTGCTGAGGGTACTTACACCAGACTTGTGGATATGGGCCAGTCCCCTTGCTTCCAGACAAGGGAGTTGCCAAGAGCTGTTCCATCTTGAAGGATTCTAGAAGAACCTCTGCAGGCATGTCAGTTTCTGCTTTGGTCCAATCTTGCCTTCCAGCCTGCTCACTGATTGGCTTCTCAGAACGGTCCTTATGTGGACCCCAACTCACAGTGACTTTTCCTAGGTTTAAAATACAACTCAGCAGTAGTGTGTATGTGCTGCCAAAGCGAGCACAACTCAGCAGTAGTGTGCATGCAGTGAAAGAGACAGAGAGCAACTAATGCAGCAAAAGGGACAAAATGTTAACAACTGATTCTGGATGAAAAATGTTGGGAGTTCTTTGTATTATTTGTGCAGCTTTCCTATAAATTTAAGATTATTATAAAATTAAAAGTTAAAAAATAGGACAAATATAAATTACCTGAAGATGTTTATGTGTAATTATGCTCCCAGATAAAGAAATGTGAGTCAAGATGTAACCTTAATCGTGATAAAAGTTATTTTGTATTTTGTCTGGTTTTTTCAGCCAACTGAATATTTCTGTGAGGGATTTAATTAGTTTCTAAAAATTAATTTTGCTAAGTAAATAGCCTCATTTACTTAAATTATACCTGGGTGGGCATTACCAGTTGATAGCAACAGTGGTTAGTAGATGCTGGATAACAAACTGAACAGTTTGGAAATTTGATTTCCAGAACATTCATTCCCAAAATTGCTGTTGTCTTGTTACTGTCTGACAGTTTGAGTGCCGTGTATCTCATCTAAGCCACATCCCTGGTTTACCAGTCCTGCCTGGCCGTGTTATCTGCGAGGGGGCAGCTCGGTGAGATTGCTTTGATAGCTAAGCACTTATCTCAGGGTGACTCACCAACATGTTCCCTGTGGCGTCTTCGTTTTTCTCGTTCACGTGCTAGCCTTCCTTGGCTTGTGACTCGAGTCTCAACTGACAAATAGCCTATGATATCAGAGGGATTTCGTTTCCACTAAGGAGAACAAGTAAATGTCACTTGGTCTAACGTAGTCTAATTAAGCACACCTTACTTCCAGTGTTTCGCTGATGTTAAAAGCCAAGTGAAGTTCCGCAGACTCACTGTGTTATAACTGCCTTTCTAGTTTTTCCGTAAGATAGTCATACGTAGCATTTTAGTTGATTAAGGTTAAAATGCATCACCAAATATATAAGGTGTTTTTCCTTCTCAATTCTTCCTATTGTATTTCACTCATGATTGAATTAGAATGATGTTCTGATATGTTTTATTAATTTACTTGTGCAGTGTCTAAAAGTCAAGTCCATATCATTTCAGAGATACTTTGCTGCTGGATGCTGGAAGAGGGGTAATAAAGTTCCTGATTAAATCCAAACAGTTGGATGATCTCAGCCCGGTGTCACACTGTTTGCCAGTATTAATTACAGTCTTTGGGCTCAAAATAAGACCATTTTAATTACTCATCTTCCTGTGAAGTTATAACAAATGAAAAGCTGTGACTGTAAATGAGACGTTCTTGTGACTCAGATCTCTGGCATCTCCGCTGCTTGCCGCCTTTTGCCTACACAGTCCTTGCTGCTTGGCACGCGCTCTCTCATGAATTTTTTGGAATCCCAGTAATGCTTCACAGGCTTGTTCAAATTCGGCTCTCTCTATTTGAGGCTCTTTCTGATTTTGTGGTACACATTATTTTTTTTTTCCTGCCTGCAGATTTGTTAACTCAAGAACCTATAACATAAAATTGTTCTCTGTTTCCTACAAGTCTGTGTATTAGACTCAACTCCCTAGTCCCTTGAAGGTTTTGTGCCATTGATTTTGTTTATTTTTTAAAGATTTTTTTATTTTTATTGGAATGTCAGATATACAGAGAGGAAAATGTTCTGTGTGCTGATTCACTCCCCAAGCAGCTGCAATGGCCAGAGCTAGACCAGTCCAAAACCAGAATCCAGAAACTTCTTCTGGGTCTCCCACATGGGTGCAGGGTCCTAAGGACTTGGGCCATCTTCCACTGCTTTTCCAGGCCACAAGCTGGGAGCTGGATCAGATGCAGTTCAGCTGGAACCTGAACTGGTGCCCATGTGGGATGTCAGAGCTGCAAGTAGAGGCATCTTGTGCTATGCCGTAGCTCCACTCTCTCAATATAAAATAGTTTATGTTTGAAAGTCTTCTTTATATCAAATCTGTATGTAAATTAAAATTACTTTCTAAAATAATTTGTGACCAAAGGTTTTACATGGTAAAATATTTCTCCTAGATTGACTTCTCTTTATAATTATTATTAAACAATGAGTCAAAACTAATTATTATAAATTCTTATAAATACTTATCCAGCATAAAGCTTATAGAAAAACATGGTCTTATGAGATACCCACATATCTTATTGTAAAACATAATACTACTTATTGTTAGATAAGAGCAGGTTTCAACGTATTTCTGTTTCTGCTTTACATTTTTACCGATGTAAATGTTAAGAAAGTCTGTTCACAGAAATTGTAGGTGGAACTAGAGGGAGTTTTATTATAGCAGTGCCAATCAATTCTATGAATTCCTTCCAAGTAATATACCAGAAATTATACAGTGATTTGTAAAAAAAGGTTTTTAATCTCTCATTGGCTGTTAATTAGATTTTTCTAAAGTGTTGTTAAATGCAGAGAATTGGAAACAAACTACTTAGAAAATAATGTGTTAAATAATCATTGGGAGTAATTTATGCAATTTCTTGGAATAATCCAAAAAATATATATCAAAATTTATCAAGTAACTGAATTAAAGCTGTTTTACTTTAATCCAGTATACTCAAAAGCATGAAAAAAATTAAGATGTTAATTGCATCACCTATCTGTTGAGTAATGCTTTTTAACAGGTAATTTTTGTGTTTTAAGTGTGTTGTCATAAACATAAGGAAAACTGCAGATTTGGTTTGTTCACTTTTTAGAAAATATTTATATTTTTACCTACTTGTCAATGCCAACCCTCATTATCAAGACAACTAGCCAAATGATATATCAAGTTTCTCAGAAAACATCTTTCCCCTAATGAATGTGTAAATAAATATCACGATTGTCTTCACGCTTCTTGCTCTCCCTTGTTGGCTTCTGTTGGGTTGTTGACTTCATGGCATGTCTCCTGCTTTGCCTCCAAGAAATCTTCAGGAATGATGCGTGTGTGACCAAGTTAGAGGTGAAAAGCCAGGGACATTGAGGGTCCCCACGCTCTTTCGGAGCCACTCTGAACCAAGTCACCCGTGGACAACAACCCCCTGTGCTCTGGCTGTGCCCTACCTGAGGGACGTCCAAGCCGAACAGGACAAACTGGAAAACTCCTTTGTGTAACCTCAGGAACAGGGCCTGTCCTGTCCGTCAGCACTGCTTGCTCTGCTATAACGTGGGAGACAGGTACTTATGAGACAGAAGAACTAGCCTAAGGCCTCCTGAAGCTGCGGGAAAGAAGATGTGAGAGGGTGGATCTCAGAAGTGGTTCCTGTGAAACTACCGGTGCCTACCTAGCTTTTGGAAAGTCTTTATGTACCCCCAGATAACTGCATTTATCACTGTAAGAATTGCTTTTATATGACTCTTAGAATACACGATAATAAAAGAGTGCTTCATAAAAAAGAGTTGTACTTTTTAATATTGGTATTAATAATTAACATTAACAAAAAAAGAATATTAAGACCACAAAAATATTAAATTCAGCAAAAATATACAAACAAAAGTTTATTTTCATTGGTGAATGTTTTATCATCAAAACTTTGAAAGTGTATTCTTGTCAAATAATATATGCATTTCTAATCAGTTTCTCTTGAAACAGGTGAAAATACTGCAATAGTAAGTGCGTTTAAACAATTAGAATAATTATGGTTGCCTTTGTTGCTAAAATTTCACTTGAATAATTTTTATATTTTCAGACTTTTTACCATTTTATACTTTATTCTTAAGGAAGATGTATCAGATAATATAAGTATAATAGAGTTGTGAATGTGAGAAAGGACTCAAGTTGCAGTTGTTTTTGTAAATGTCTGAACTTGACAAGTATGATAAACAGCTATGTGGAAGTAATTGAAACTTATAAACCACTGGATGATGTGGATGGATTAGGGAGGTAAAACGAGTCTTAAAATTGGGAGCTGATATAAAAACGTTACCGTTTTCTGCCAAAGTAAAATGTTAGCTCTGTGTCGTTGACAGAGAACACTGCCAAGGCAGGACTGAAACAAGAGCAGCGCCAAGACCTTCGGCTGCTGGCTGGAGCCACCTTGTCCCAGGAGTCCCTGCCACTGGTGCCCCACACATGGGAATCAACAGAGGTAGGTCATTTCCCGTTGCTGAGGGAACAAGCAGCCACACATCCCACACCTTAAAACATCCCATGTCTCTCACCCCACAGCCCTGTAGGTTAGAATTCAGGCTCTGGTGTCAGTGGGTCCCAGTCAAGGAGATCCCAGGGGCAGTCTGTTCGGGAACTCTGCAGCTTCCTGTGTTCCAGGAACAACTTTGCTTTTTGTCTTTCACCTTTGTGTCTTTGTGTCTTTTGTTATACAGGATTGTGTGTGTGTGATTTTTAAATTTTTTTCATATTTTACATTATTATTATCATTTGATGATACAGTTCCATAGGCTCCTGGTGTTTCCCTTATCCCAGCCCCAATCCCCCCCCCCACCTAGTTCCTCTATATTATTACTGAAGTATAGCTCCTAATACACAGTCATATGTCCACTATTGCGGGCATGGACGATGGCAGAGTCCAACATCCCATCGTCAACATAATAAACAGCCTCATTGTAAGTCCATTTTTGTCTGGAAGTAGAGATGCATACTACGTTGTATCCTCACATCTGGATATGTCAGTCTCCACTTCACAGCTGTTGTACATCCCCTCAGATGAAAAGTCATAATGCAAAATCAACAATAGAAAGAAAAATAGAAATTTGCAATGCCATGAAGTTAAATAACATGTTACTAGATATGACAGTCTCCATTACACAACTACTACACATCCTCTTAAATGAAGAGCCACAAAACAACATCAATATCAGGGAGGAAAAAGAAATTAACAACACCATGAAGTCAAATAACATGCCACTAAACGACCAACATGTTGCTGAAGAAATGAAAATCAAGAACCTTCTTGCTGAAAAAGATGCTACTGTATGATCTGTGAGTCATCGAAGAACTCAATCAGAAAAAAGTGTTTGAAGAGATGAAGCTAACAGAAACCATCAAAACCCATGCAATATAGTTTCCACTGATCTTTGCTGGAGAAATGTGTCTCCTGTAGGCAACAAATAGATGGGTTTTGTTTTTTAATCCAATCTACTAATCTGTGACGTTTGATTAATGAGTTAAAGCCATTTACATTCAAGGTTAATATGTATGGGTGGTAATTTGTTCCTGTCATTTTAGGAATGGGTTGTTCATTGACTTAGTCTTCTATTGTTATTTTACTGGGATGTTCTTCGCTTTTGCCTTTGGTTTCAGTGGGCACTATTCCTCTTCTCTGTCAAGAGAACATCTTTAAGTATCCTTTGTAGGGCAGGTTTGGGAAAGGCAAACTCTTTTAACTTTTCTTGACTGTGGAAGAATTTTATTTCATTTTCAAAGACAAAGGAAAGCTTTGCTGGATATGTTGTCCTGGGCCAACAATTTTTTTCTTTTAGAATCTGGAATATGTCACTCTATTCTCTTCTTGCCTGTAGAGTTTTCTGTAAGTGGTCTCCTGTGAGTTTTTTGGAATTCCTTTATATGTCAGTTGAATTTTTTCACATGCACATTTAAGGATGTTTTCCTTAGGTTTAGTTGAAGAGAGCTTGATGATCATGTGTCGTGGTGTAGATCACTTTTGGTCAAGTCTGTTGGGAGTTGTGTGCCCCTCCTGGTTCTTGTTTCCCAATTCTTTCTCTAGGTGAGGGAAATTTTCAGTTATTATTTCATTGAATATATTTGTAAACCCAGCTTCTCTTTCTGCACCTTCTGGGACTCCCATAGCTCTTATAGTAGGCCTCTTAATAGTGTGTTTCAACTCTTGAATACTTTTTTTGGCCTGATCCAGCTCTGGTTCCAGCTTTTTGTTTGTTTCCCCCTGGTGACAGGAAATATCTTCCAATTTTGAGATTCTTTCTTCTGCTTGCTTCATTCTATTTTGGAGACTCTCCACTGTACTTTTCATTTGCTCTACTGTGTTTTTAATTTCTGACATATCAGCCTTGATTTGCTTTATTACTGCTATTGCTTGTGTAAAATATTCCTTAAATTCTTTGAACTCTTGTATATGCTTCTCATTGTTGATCAGAAGCTTTAAAATGAGTTTTCTGAATTCTGTGTCTCCCATTTCTCCATATCTTCCTCAGTGAACTCTTATGTTGGGATAGGGTTTTGCTCCATTGCAGGGGAGTTTTCATTAATATTCATTGTGTGTTTGCCTCTTGTTTTGCTCTTGGTCATTGTACTTCTGGTTAGCAGAGTCTTCTCCTTGGAGCAGGTTTCTAAGCTGTGCATTCCACAGGTCTACAGTTTGATTTTACTTATTGCAGTTGGTACACGGCTCTTTGTTGTAGTCACTTGTGCCACTCCCTTCCAGTGAATTCAAGATTTGGGTTCTTATGTTATATTTTCACTATGGTCTCGGTATCCCCAGCTCCTGGCTCACCAATCTCCTCCTCCTGTGATACCATTCTGAGGCTGCACCATTGTCTGTACAACCTTTCTTTCACTTCCAGTTGGAGCAGGTCCCAGGATTAGGGAGACACCAGGTTTCTTATATAGCTAGGTTGTTGTTGGTGGTGATTTTGCAGGAACCTGTTGGGTGTTGGGTCTGAGGGCCACACAGACCTATTTTGACTCGTACGATGATAAAGTCGGTATTATTTTCCTGTGGGACCAGTGCAATCCACGGAACTCAGTGAGTTCTCACGAGCTCAGCACATGTGCAGTTCACTGTTGTCCCCTGCAGTCCTATAGCTTTTGCCACAATGTACACAATGGCGCCTGACATACCACTACTACAGTTCTTGATTTGCTGGCCATCAGGTCTGAAGGCTACCCAGACCTGTCTTGGGTGGAACCTGTAGGTTGCCACATTGATGCAGTCCACTGAGTCAAAAATGAGTTCACTGCCAGCTCAGTATATGCTCAGTCCTTTCCCTTGCCCTTGCCTCGTTAAACAAAATGGCACCCAATTCGGCTCTAGGGGGCTGACTGGGCTGTGAAATCCACCCTTTTCTCACACTGCCCATCTGGGATCTGCTGCTCTGTCTCTGCTCCTGATCAAAGCAAATGGCCTAGCAGGACAGGCTGTTCTTTGTCTGGGTTCACTGCCTGAGCTCCCACTGAAAGTCCCTTCCCACCTGGTTGCTGATGGAGTTCCGGCTGCTGGTTGGAGTTCAGATCATCACTTGCTCAATGCTGCTGGGGTATCAGTCACTGCAACACCATATTGTTTTGTCTGCTGCTTTCCTGTGTCTGTCAGTGTCCAGGTACCCCTCTGCTGTTGTTCTGTCTTCTCCTATTTCCTGGAATATGTCCTCTCTGCTTCATCCTGATTAAATGTTTCTCCGTCTGTTTAAATGTGTCCTTACCCTATTCCTCCATCTTGATTCTTCCCATTACACAGGATTTTAATCAAGTAAGGTCTAATTATCAAAGTTTTCGTTTATGATGTGTGCTTTCTAAGACATCTTAAGATATTGACACAATAAAAATCTCTTAATCCTTCCAAGCGTTCCGGTCTTTATGTCTCCTAGAATTTTACTGCATAATGTGAACTTGAGGTCTGTTTTATTGGTTGCTTTATGTTTGGAGAAACACTATTTCATTGATTATATCATCCATCTTCCTCATTTAAAGATTCTTATTGTGATATAGTTAATATGAAGTTTAAATACTTACCTAGAAGTCTGATATGTGCTTCTGTCAGCCTTCTCCGGGGTTGGCTGCCTACATGGCTGCAACACCATGTCAACACAGGAGTGACTGTTGGTGTTGGTGCTAACGAGACTATGAGCCTGACTCAGTGTTCAGCTTCTGTTGGTGTCAGGGCTTTTTCCTTTGCCTTCCATTGCATTTGTGTGTGTGTGTGCAGCTCTGTGCCATTTTTATCTCATGCATAGGTTTGTAAAACTAGCTTCCCATTTGTAAAATGGAACTGTCCCATCTCCATCTCACCGAGAAAGCCCTTCATGCTGCTGGAGACTTATCCCCTGGCAATCACTGCTCTTGTTTTTTGTTTTTGTTTTTTCCCTCTAGTCCTCTGGCAAATACTGTTTCAACTGAACTTCCATCCTGTTTTACCCAGTGTGTGCGTGCTTTCGAGCAGCCGTAGTGTGAACGTGCTGGCGAGCAGCTATGGGATGGAGTTAGTCTGGTCTGGTGCTAGTCCTGGCTCTCTCACGGTTACCTGCATGGTCGTGCTGCCCTCCAGGGTGTGCACGGGCGGGAAGGTAGAATCCAACAGTGCTCCCGCAGGAGGTGCAGAGGTCCCAACCTGTGGCTCAAGCAGGAAGCCAAGTATACCTCCATCTTATCTGTAATACCTCTTTTTTATATCATCTTTGATTTCATATTACTTATGTTCTTCCTTACTTATTTTAATATATTAAACTTATTTTAAATTCCTGGTCCTTTTTCTCTAATACCTATGCTGCTAATGAAATATGCTTTTGAAATTTTTATTTTTATTTTTATTTTCAAGTAGATAGTTTTCCTCAAATGATTCATTACCCCGAGAAGTAACAACTGCTCTGTCCACAATTACTAAGCTTTAGTCTGTGTCTGCCTTGTTCGTTTAAGTGGCAGGAGGGGAAATGGGTGGCCCAGTGGATGGCACTTGTTCCTCTTCCCTCCACATCCAGAGCTAATCTCTCACCCCTTCAGGATCAGTGCCTGTCACTTGGGAGCTTATTCCTTTACCCTGGAAGAGGTAGCTTCAGAGGAAGATGGACCATGTGCCTGTCTGGAGAGTTAGGTGAGCGGGGGTGAAGAGCCATCTTCCTAGGCCTGCCTGGCAAGCCCCCACTGGATTTTCTCATCCTGAGCCACTCGGGCTAAGATACTCCTGGGTATGGCTGGCTGAGGAGGCTTTCAAGACAATGAATAGAGAGGAATTCCATCCTCATTTCCCCTAGCACTGCGGAGGCCTCCTGCCATGGTGTAAGACCAACAACAGGCCACTCCTTCAACTCAAAAGAGCACTTCCATCCCCCTGGGGCCTCCAAGTTCCTTCTCATTTTTGTGCCATCCTTTTGTAATGCCTCCAGAGTTGGCCTGGAGGGAAGAGAGACCCCCAGCACCAGCACCTGCTCTTTTCTGGTGTCAGTGCTCCCCGAGCTTCTGCGGTGCTGTTTGTTCACTCCTGTGTGTCCTCACAGCAGCATTTGGCCTTGCGTAGTCCTGCCTGCTCGGAGGATGGAGGGAGTGAGTCGGCAGATAACCTTTCTGCCCTTCTTCTTTCCAGTAATTGAAAATAAGCATTTTTAGAAAACAAAGTTTACTTCAGTCTCTGTTTTCATTTTGAAAATATTACTTATTCTTGTTTATACTTATTTGTACTTACTACATCTCTGCCTATTTTTGTTTGTCATTTACATTTTCCTGTAAACTAACTTTATCCTTTCCATGCTGTTTTTGAAGACTAACCATTCTTTTTCTACAAAATTAATTGTATTTATTTGAGTTGTAGATTGACAGAGAGGAGGAAACAGAGAGAATAAGATATTTCATGTGCTGATTTATTCCCAGATGGCTGCAGCAGCCAGGGCTAGGCCAGACTAAGCCGACTGAAAGCCAGGAGCTGAAACATCATCCAAGTGGCAGGGGCCATCTCCCACTGCTTTCCCAGCACCTTAGCAGGGAGCTGGAACAGAATTCGAGCAGCAGAAACTTAAACCTGCATTGCAAGATGGGGTTCTGATGTCACAGGCAATTTCATGACTCACTGGCCCTTCAAACGGAAAAATTCCTAGTTTTAGATTTGTTTATAATTCTGATTTTGTCAGGAGTAATGTATGCCTCAGATTATTAGATTATAAATTCGTCTTGGGTAACTTAACCTCTCTCTCTCTCTTTCTCTCTTTCTCTCTCTCTCTCTCTCTCTCTCTCTCTCTCTCTCTCGTGTGTGTGTGTCTCCTTACCCTTCTTGCTTGACAGCTTTTTATTTGCTTCCTCTGAAGATCTGTCCAAGTCCAGGACCTAACCTGGCAGCACGGGGCCAGATCAGATCCCTAGACCAGGGGTGGAGTGCTTTATCTGATAGTGGAGCAGTAGGATTCTCTTAGATTTACTTGTTTTCATCCCCTTAAAAAGCAGAAAGCGAAAAAGAGAGTAAGCCAGCATGGCACACACACTATGCATGGCACTGAAATCTCCCATCTCCTTTTTCACTTCTCCACCAGCTCCACCAGCCAGGACCGACCAGGCTGAAAGCCAGGAGCCACAAACTCCACCTGTGCTGCCACATGGATGGGAGGGTCCCAACCATTGGAGCCATTATCTGCCTCCTTCTTGGGTGCAGTAGCATCAAAAGAGGAATAGCAGGACTGTGGCCAGCACTCCAGGGTGGATACAGGCATCCTAAGTGAAGACTTAACTCACTGTACCGCAGTACTCACATCTAACCTCCATAGAAGACTTCTGGGCTGCAATGCCTGCAGGTTGTTTCAGCTTCCTTCATGAGCAAGGGATTCCAATGCCTAGGTGTAGTGTTAAGCAGCGAGTCCACGTTCAGCATGCCTGCCATTGATGGGCACTTCTAGTGGAGTTTACTGTATGCTCCCAGTTCTGCCTTTTATGGACCCAGGGCCCCAGAGTCCACTGTGTGAGCCTCCTTGCGACTACTTGTTTCTGTTCACGTCCTCATCCTTAGAGACAGAAGTTAATCTTGGTTTTGAGCGTGACTGCGTATTTTTAACTTTCCCATTTGTGTTTTCTCCTGCATTGCCATGTGTTTGGGGAGGTCAAGTACTGCTGAACTGCAGACATGCAGAGCCCTCTTAACTGAAAATCTGTTCCTTTGCGACTACACAGTTACTCATCCGCTTGTTTGTTGTGTGTATTGTGTGTCTCCCCCTAAAGGAAGGCACTGTGAGAAATGTATTCATTGCTGGATCTTAGGATGACCAATTTTTGTTAGTGAAGAAATGAGTGAACAGTAGACACTAGGTAGGTAGGTATTTTCCTTTGAAAGAGACTCTTTGTTTAGTGCTCCCTGTCACAGTCCCAATGAAGGGGGTTGGAATTCTTGACCTTCTCTTCCTAACCCATTTCTCACCGTTTAGGTTTTTGATTCAGCTGCTTTTCTGGTAGCTCAAAAAGGTACATGGAATGGGAATGTCACTGCTCTTTAATTACATAGCAGCTCACAGATTAAAACGATATAGATTATTTGAAACCGTAAGGCATTCAGTCAAAATTATTTTTTTAAATTTGAAATCCATGTATTTGTCGCTGATTGCTTCTAGGTAGAAAATAGACTGAATAGTCCTGTGTGCCTTGGAGCCAAAGACAGAAAATGACACATGGTTGTTTTCTACATCAGTCTTTAAATCCTGATTTGTAATGATTTTTCTTACTTTAGAGGAACCCCCTTTGATTCATGTATATTATCACTCACCATAATAATGAGAAAAAAATGCACTACCCTTCCCTCAGGAGAAATTCACAAGCTGAGTTTCCCTTCCTCAAAGCATCACTCTGTTATCAAAATGTCCCGTCATCCTATTGACAAGCGTCTCCTCGTACGACCATCAGGAGTTGCTGGTGGAATCCAGCGTCAGCTCTGCAGCAAACTGCTCATGGAGCAGGAGACAAGACCCGAGCCAGCTGGACATGAAAGCTGACTGCTGTTGCTAAATGAACTGTGTAAGAAGCGCTGTGTCTACATGAAGACCCTTGTGTTCCTAATACCAGAAGAAAGAGCGATATTGTTGGTTGCTTAGGCAGAACAAGAGAAGCTGCAAAAATATCCTTTAAAAGTTTTAAATAGATATCTTTTTATCCTTTCCCCCAAATGAAAGAAAAATTACTTCACAGGCAGTAAATAAAATTTTAACAGAGCTTTCAGCAGCAGAATAGTGCTTGCCTAAATTATATATATATATACATATATATATTTTTTTAAATTAAGGAAAGCCTTGAAATTTGACAGGCATGGATCTGTTTTCTCTATTCATACTGTCCAGAATTTTCATTATTAAATTCTGTAGTTAATAAGGCAATTTTAGCTTTTTACCACCTCAGAAGACTGTCTTCTTTTCCTAGTTGAGGATATTGAACAATGAAGTCGTGATTTGGGGGGTTACAGTTGTTTCCATAGCAACAGATAGGGTTGCTGTGAAGTGGCTGACATAAAATTAGTGCTGACGGAGACCTTCTGTCTAGTTTGAGTTACTGAATTGATGGTGCTAGATAAAGAATGTTTATTTCCTATTGGTTCCATTTATTTTTGCTAAAGGCAAAGTATATAGTTTTTATCCTTAGTTATTTACATGTCATTTATATATTTGTAAAAATTTGAATTCATCAATACTGTTACAGAAATGGAAGTTATTCTAATCATGCTAGTCCATCATTCCTTTATCTCTGTGCTGTATCATTGCCTTATGCTTAGTTCTTTTTCATCTTCATGTTTGTACATGTATTATTATTTTTTAAATTAGAAAATACTTGTTGAAAAATTTTGAATAACACAAAAGGGTCAAGAGTAAAGGTGAAAGTTACCTTTATTCCTCTATACTCCTGGAATTCTTCCCACTAGAAACGAGTAGTCCAGAGTCTCTTAATGGACTGTGGGGAACTGTTTGATGTGCACATTATTCTTTTACCTAAATGCAGTAATTCAATATATGGTGCCTGGCATCCTGCTCTGAACAATGCAATATATTATGGTTACCTTTGTGCCTAATAATTGTAATTGTTAAAGTACATTATTCCAAAACAGGCTTTCACTAAGCTACATATTGTGAACAGATTTCTATAATAGAACATGTAAGTATGCTATATTTTGAATGTACAAATGAATAATAATTAATTTAACCATTTCGTAATGGAAATCATTTGGAGATTTTTCATGTTTGTTTATTGAAAGCAGTGTTGCAGTAGCAGCCTTTGTCCTTCTATTTTCATGATGCTGTCCTGCAAACAAATAATGCTAAAGGTTTTTACATGTTGTCAATTTTTGAAAATTCTTCAAATTGAGGCCTGGTGTTATGGCACAGTGGGTTAAGCCACTGCCTATGATGTGAGTCTCAGCTGCTCCACATCCGATCCACTTCCCTGCTAATGTTTCTGAGAAGGTGGTGGAAGATGGATCTCTGCCACCCATGCCTGAGGTTCAGATGAAGTTCTGGGTCCCTGACTTGGTCCAGTTCCAGCCATTGCAGCCATGTGGGGAGTGAGCCAGCAGATGGAAGAGCATGCTATCTCTCTCTGTGTCCCTCTTATTCTCACTCTGCCTTTCAAATGAACAAATTTGTGAAAATCACTGTAAATTACCTTCGTAAAAGTTGCACCAGTTTCTGTAACAACTAAAGCTGAATGAATCTTGTCATTGCAAATATGGAATGTAGATAATACTGAAAATTTCTCATGTGTTTTATTAGGCATTCGCATTTCCTTTTATTGATTTTACGTTTTTGCATGGCTGTGAATTTCTCACCTTTTTCATATCAATTTAAAAGTTATCTATTAAATAATTAGCCCGTTGTCTGGTTCTTGTCTGTTATCTTCAGTTTTCATTTTGCCCTAAGAAGTCTTTAATGTTTATAAAAATCAAATCACCTTGTTTTTCCTGTACAGTTACTGGATTTTAAGTAATTCTTAAATCTTCTTTGCTCTAAGACTGTATAAGTTATCCTGATTTTAAAAACAAGATTGGATTTTAGAGCCATTTTGGACTCATAGAAAAATGAGCAAAGGCCCAGGAGTGTCCTGTCTGCCCTCCGTTCCCCTTTGCACACACAGCTCCCGCTGCTGCCAGCATCTTAGTCCTCCTGTGATGATCGGGACCCTGCAGTGAGACACTGTAATCACCCCAAATCTGTGGTTTACATTAGCTTCATTCTTGGTTTGTTCTTTCCCTGGGTTTTCAACAAATGTGCGGGGCTCTGTGTCCACCGTTGCTATACCATGCCAGTTCTGTCCATTGCCTTAAACATCCTCCGTGCTCCACGTAGTACTCCGTCCCGGCTGCCATGCACCCTCGCACCGCTGTGTGATGTTAGCTTTCCCAGAGTACCATTTGTTCGGAGCCTTACAGTCTTTGGGATTGGCTTGTTCCACATACTAATACATATTAGAGTTCCCTCCATATCTGTGTATGGCTTGATAGCTCATTTCTTCTGAATACTAAATAATATTCCATTATCTGCGTATATCCTGGCCTATCTATTCACCTGCTGAAAGACAGCTTGGTTGCTTGTGAATTTTGACAGTTATAAATAGAACATATGTGTGCCAGGTTTTGTGAGGACGTGCATTCTCAGTTCATCTGAGAAAATACCAAGGAGTAAAATTGCTGGTTCGTAACAGTAATTTAATTTTATAAGAAAGTAGCCCTGAATTTGTATGCCTTTTAAAAGTGTATTTATTTATTATTTTTAAAAGATTTATTTGTTTTTATTGGAAAGTCATATATACAGAGAGGAGAGACAAAGAGGAAGATCTTCCATCTGCTGGTTCACTCCCCAAGCGGCTGCAACGGTTGGAGCTGAGCTAATCCAAGGCCAGGAGCCAGGAGCTGCTTCCAGGTCTCCCACGTGGGTGCAGGGTCCCAAGGCTTTGGACTGTCCTTAACTGCTTTCCCAGACCACAAGCAGTGAGCTAGATGGAAAGTAGAGAAGCCAGGACACGAACTAATCCTCATATGGGATCCCAGGGCTGCCAGGACTGAAAGCAGAGCTCTGCCGTGGGATGCTGGCGTTGCAGCAGGCAGCTTCGCTTGCTGAGCCATGATGCTGGTTCCCACTTTAAATTTTAAGATATATTTAAATCTTAATTATAAGGAATTTATTTTTGCTAAATGAAGAGCATCAGAGAAATGCTTTCATATTTTTATAAATGATAGTCATTTATCTCAATGTGATTTGTTGAATAATCCATTTTTTCCTTTGATTTGAAGTATGGCTTATATCATATAATAACTTTCCATTTATGTTAGTTCTATTCTTGGATTTTCCGTTGGTTTATATTGAATAACTCACAAAAAAAGACAAACCACAAAGTTAGGATTTAAGAAAAAAAATCACCCACAATAGGACAGAGAGTGTAAAGCCGAGGGCGAGGAAGTAATAATGCTGAATTTCATTGATTAGATTTCATTTTTGGATTTGCCATTGGACCCTGCAAAGATTTTGGCCTAATAACAGAACAAAATCTAAGACTGCAAAGTATTCTTAAGCAAATGACCTTGTGTTTAGATGCTATTTTTGTCCTGTGATATGGGTATTTTTGCGCTGAGATTATTGTATGACAAATGACCCCAATGCATCCTCGTGTGCTGCTTGTCATCTCTCCAGTGTGAGATGAGGAGCTGTGGGCATCAGATAGAGGATACTGCCGCACCTCAGGATTCCTAACTAGAATTGGAGATATGCTAGTATAAATTCATGAAGTCAGTCATTTCAGCAAGCTGAAGAATATGCCATTAAGTATTTAGTAAAACCCAGCACCAATTTATGATAAAAAAAAAAAAAACCTCAGCAAACTGGAAATTAGAAAATGAGCAAATGATACGCACAGTCATTTCATCAAGTACAGATGGCAAATAAGGCAAGCAGATCATCAGCCTGGAGGAAACTGTAAGCAGGGTACACAGCAGGGGGAGGTGCTGAACAGGATGCTCTTGTCTCGGCCAGAGTGCCTGGGTTCAACTCTGGCTCCTGAGGCCAGCTTCCTTCCTGCCAGGCCCGACCCAAGGGGGCAGCAGGCGGCATCTCAAGCATTTGGGTCTCTGCAACCTGTGGATGTGGAAAGCTGGACTGAGTGCCCAGCTCCCGGCTGCAGCCCTGGACCCAGCATAGCCATGTTGGGCGTCTGAGGAGCAAGCCAGAGGGTACATGCGCTCAATCACTGCTTTTGTTTTATTTTGTCCTGATACACAATCAAATACTAAAGTGAATAAAATTTTAAATAAGTGGACATCAAATGCTGGTGAGGATGTGGAGAAATTAGATCGTTCCATATTACTGGGGAGAATATAAAATATTACAGCTATCTGAAAAATTGGGGTACTTTTTTTTTTTTGTAAAACCGAACATTTGACTATCATGCAACCCAGCGGTTGTACTCCTAGGCATCCACCCCAGAACTATGAAAACTTACTTATAGCATACCAAAACTGTGCACAGACGTTCGGAGATTTATCTGTAGCAGTGCATGCATAGAGAGATCCAGATGTCTGTCCACGGCTTAACTGTAACGCATCCATATCATGGATACTGTTCAGTCAAAATGAAAGAACTGTTGATACACACAATTGGGATGAATCTTCAGGAATTATACCAGGTAGAAAAAGTCAATTCTCAAAGGTTTTCACACTGTTTCATTGCATTTATATAACATTTTAAAATGTCATTATAGAGGGCCCAGCATGTTAGCCTGGTGGCTAAAGTCCTCGCCTTGTACATGCTGGGATCCCATATGGGTGCCATCTAATCCCAGCAGCACCACTTTCCATCCAGCTCCCTACTTGTGTCCTGGGAAAGCAGTCAAGGATGACCCAAAGGCTTAGGATCCTGTACTTGCATGGGAGACCTGGAAGAGGCTTCAGGCTCTGGGCTTCAAATTGGCTCAAGTCCAGCTATTGCAGCCTCTTGGGGAGTGAATCAATGGATGGAAGATGTTCCTCTCTGTCTCTCCTCCTCTCTGTATATCTGACTTCCCAAAAAATAAAATAAATCTTTTTAAAAAGAAATGTCGTTATAGAATTGCAGAACAGATTAGTAGTGGTCCGGGGGAGGGGGAGATTATAAATGAGCATCAGGAAGGATCCTTGTTGCTCTATGTGCTGTGCTGACATCAGTATGACGGGTATGGGCTGTCCTGTGGTTTTCTAAAGTGACACATTTGGAGAAACCTGAGTAAAGACTATGTGGGATCTGTTATTTGTTACAATCAAATATCAATCTGCAGATTCTCAATCAAATGCTGAATTCACTTTGGAAAATTTTGTTGTTGTTGTTAAATGCCAATGTTTGATGAAATTAAAACAAACCTATTCTATGAGCCAGCAATTCCACTACATTGTAATATCAAGTAATAATGAGCACGTTTGTCCAGAAAGAGATTCATACAGCACGTTCATAACAGGTGGGGAGAGGATGCTGTTCTTACGGCAGGATGTTTCTCACCAAAAGGAAAGAGTGGGGAAGAGAAAACTCCTCACAGCAAAACCCTGGTGCGTCTCACACATGCCATGCCAAGTAACAGGAGCCAGGCAGTCTCTAGTGTGATTACCAAGGAGTCCAAGAATAGGCAAAATTCATCGGTGAGGATAGAAGGCAGAATTACCACAGGGGTTATGGAGGGTGGGGTGGCATCAACTGGAAAGAAATTTCAGATATCTTTCTGGAGTAAGGGAAGAGTGGTTATATAGCCATATCCCTCTGATCAAAGTTATTGGGCATTACATTTAATACATAACGTTTACTATGTGTTAAATATGTTCGGCACAGAACTGGAAGAATATCTTCAATTCACAGAGAAAAAAAAGCAAGATGTTTCAACCATGCCCACTTTATTAGTTATATTTAAAACTTATTTCAAACAAACTATTTTAAAAACCTTATTTAGGACATTTCTGAGAAATGGAAAATCTGAAAATTTTGATATTTGATTACATTAAGGAGTTATTGTAAATTCTGTCATTGTGACATGATTATTGTTTTAAAGAGTTTTTAACAGGGCCCACATGATAGCTCAAAAACTAAATCCTCCTCTTGCAAGTGCCAGGATCCCATATGGGTGCTGGTTCATGTCCCAGCTGCACCACTTCCCATCCAGCTCCCTGCTTGTGGCCTGGGAAAGCAGTGGAGGATGGCCCAAAGCCTTAGGACCCTGTACCTGCATGGGAGACCTGGAAGAAGCTCCTGGCTCCTGGCTCTGGATCAGCTCAGCTCCAACTGTTGCAGCCACTTGCTGAGTAAACCAGCAAATGGAAGATCTTTCTCTGCTCAGATGTGATCTACAGGCCCTGGCATGGCAGTCTGGTGGCTGGAGTCCTCACTTTGCACATGCTGAGATCCCATATGGGCACCGGTTCATTTCCTGCTGTGACTTGACTGTTGCTGTTCTACATGATCACATTATCTGTTTTAGCAGCTTTTGTCCACGTGGTAAAACATTTAAATTTTAAAACATGAGCAAAAGATACACCGGTATTATTTTTTAAGATTGTTTTTTATTGGAAAGGCACGTTTCTAGAGAAGGAGACAGTGGAAGATCTTCCATCTGCTGGCCATCTCCCCAAATAGCCGCAATAGCCAGAGCTGAGCCAATCCAAAGCCAGGAGCCCAGAGCTTCTTCCAGGTCTCCCACACAGGCACAGGGTCCCAAGGCTTTGGGTCATCCCCAACTGCTTTCCCAGGCCACAAGCAGGGAGCTGGATGGGAAGTGGGGCCACCGGGTTATGAATCAGTGCCCAAATGGGATCCTGGCACATGCAAGGCAGAGATTAAACCACTAGGCTATCACGCTGGGCCCAGTGTTTTTTTTTTTTTTTGACTCATGTTACTGTGGAAACAAAAACAGTTCACCTCCAAGACAGTATGCTCCAGTTGTCGTAGGGAAAGGGAGTGGCCTAAACAAACCATTGCTTGTCCATGGAGCATCTTTGGTGAGGAGCGGGAGGTCCCCAAGTGCCAAGAACCACGCACACTTCATGTCCCCCCAAGGGTGTGAGCAGCTTGTGTCTGAGTGAGATAAATGTATTTATTGCGGGCATGTACAACAGAAGGTGTCTTCAGAGACTGCCCCGTCCAATGAGATTGATTTTGTTTTCCCACCTCATGTGTTCTGTCTTGTCTTTTTGTCAGGACCTGATGCTATTTCACGAGGATGACCCCAAGCCGCTTGTGCCCGCGATTCCTCCTTGCAGCGTCTCTTCAGATGCATGCTTCGCAGAAGGAGCCGCAGAAGTCCGTCAGGTCCAGGACGCAGGTAAACCGGCTATTCAGAAGTGCTAGTCAGGAACTGCCTCACATTGGTTTGCCTTTTGTGAGCTTCTAGCCGCAGGAGGCTTTTATTTCACTTTGATAATGAGGGATCGGACTGACATGGGCTTATCTAACCCATATGTGAAAGAATAATAATAATAATAAACAGCTAATACATAGCATAGCATAATTCTATCATTGTTTTTGGTTTTTTTTCCCTATACTTTCCTTTAGCTTTTTTTGGTTATTCTTCTTTAAAAATTAGCTACAAACCTAAGTCTTTTACAAATTATTTTGACAGCAGAAAATTGATTTTAGTTCCTTTTCTAGTTTCTGATGAAGAGAATGTTATGACATCTTTCCAAAGCAGGCATTAAGTGAACAAGTGAAAAACAGCATGGCATCTACTCCACAGATTGGTTAATCACCTTTTAAATAGCTAACATCAGAGAAAGGCACATTTTATAAACGATACAAAGCCGGCCCCGAAGGAATCACACAGTGAGATTCTAGCCGGACTCCGCCGTGGCTCCGGGTCCCTGAGGCTGATGGCTCCGCCGTGGCTCCGGGTCCCTGAGGCTGATGGCTCCGCCGTGGCTCCGGGTCCCTGAGGCTGATGGCTCCGCCGTGGCTCCGGGTCCCTTAGGCTGATGGCTCCGCTGTGGCTCCGGGTCCCTTAGGCTGATGGCTCCGCTGTGGCTCCGGGTCCCTGAGGCTGATGGCTTCACTATCAAGCCACTCCGTCCCCTCTGTTCTCTGCTGACTCTCCATTTCCTTCCCTCTTTTCTCTCTCTCGATCTTTCTTAAGTTTTTCTCAACCTTTCTTTCTTAAGATGTTTATTTGAAGGGCAGAGTTGCAGAGAGGGGAGAGAGGGAGGAAGGGAAGGATGGAGGAAGGAAGGACGGGAAAGAGAGGAGGTAGGCAGGGAGAGAGAGAGAGAAAAAAAGAGACTGTCTTTTGTCCTCTGGCTCATTTCCCAAAGGGTTACCATGGGCAGAGCTGGGCCGGGTTGAAACCAGGAGACCAGAGAGCCTTCCGGGTCTTTCCCAAGGGTGCGGGAGCCCAAGCCCTGGGGCCAGCCTCCGCTGTTCTCCCAGGCACAGTAGCAGGGAGCTGGATCGAAAGTGAAGCAACTGGGGCTTGAACCATTGCCCGCTTGGGATGCCGGGACTGCAGGCTGAGGCTCTACTCATTACACTACAATGTTGGCCCCGAATTGTTCATTTTTAAGACATTCTTTCCCTTGATTTTCTCAGAAAGTAGAATGTGAGATCTTCTGCCAAGATGACAATGAGATATTCTCATTGGTATTCCTCTCACTGTGTAGCTTTGCTTTTATATTCGTCCAAAGATCCTTTTCCTTATTACAGAGGCGGCTGTTTGTAATTCAATATTTTCCCCCCTCTTGGACTATGCACTTCAAATTTTCTCCCTTATGTGGATCTTCAGCATCTATCATCTAAAAGCTATAATAGATTAGTATAGATTTTTTTATGTAAGTCCGCATTGATGGAACTTTTATTATGAAGCCAGTTGTGAGAATGATAAAAATATTTTAGAAATGGTTCTTTGAGAGACTGTGTGTAAATGCATGAGCATGTGCCCAAATGGCTTCAAACGCCAGGGCTGCTCTGGGGCTGAAGCTGGGCCCCAAACGCAGGCACTCAATCTGAGCCATCACCGCCAGCTCCGAGGGTCTGCCTCAGCAGGAACTGGTCAGGATTAGAGCTGGGTGTCTAAGCCAGGCACTGCAATGGGACACACAGGTGTCTCAGCCTGTATGCTAACTGTTAGGCCAAAAACCTGCCCCAGTGGTTACATACAATCTTTTTTAAAGAAAGAGTTCTTTATTTTCACTGGAAAGTCAGGTTTACAGACAAGAGGAGAGACAGAGAGGAAGATCTTCTGTCTGCTGATTCACTGCCCAAGTGACCACAATAGCCAGAGCTGAGCTGACTCAAAGCCAGGAACCAGGAGCCTTTTCTGGGTGTCCCATGCAGGTGTAGGATCCCAAGGCTTTGGGCCATCTCTTACTGCTTTCCCAGGCCACAAGCAGAAAGTTGAGTGGAAGATGGGGGCCGTCAGGATGCGAACCAGCACCCGTATGGGATCCTAGTACTTAGAAAGACTTTATCCACTAGGCTACCATGCCGGACCCCCCAGTGGTTACAGTCTTTAGATGGCTTGCTTTGTATTATTGCAGTGCAGTTTTTACAAACAGATCCATTACCAGAAATTTAAAAGTAGAAAATATTTCTTGTATTCTAACAGCCACCTAACCTTTTTTTTTAGACAAACTTTCCTTTTTTGGATAGAATTAGATTCATAGCAAAGCTGAGTGGAAACTGCAGAGTTCCCATATTCCTCCTGTCCCTGCTATCAGAATTCCACCACAGAATAGCACATTTGCTGTAGTCAATGAGGCTGTTTTGCCCAGTCATTTTCACCCCAAGTCGCGGCTTACATTGGCGCTCACTCTGGGTGTCAGCCCATCTGTGCAGTTGGACCAGTGTTTGACATGGGTCCACCACTGGAGAATCACAGTGTAATGCCGCTGCCTTAAACCCCGCCCTCTGCCTGTTCATCCTTCCTTCTCCCCAGCTCTTGGGAACCACTGATCACTTCATTGCCTGCCTAGTTTTGTATTCTCTGAAATGCTGTGCGGTTGGAATCGTTGGCCATGTGGCCTTGTCACACTGCTTCTCTCACATAGTAATTTGCACATAAGGTTCCTCCATATCTTCCCATGGATCGGAAGCTCATTTCTGTTTAGTGCTGAACAAGACATACCACAATTTATTTTTTAAATTCATCTGGTGAAGGACATAATTTTAGCAGCTATGAATAGAGCTGTTATAAATATGTGTGGCAGGTTTCTGTGTGATCATAAGCTTCTCCTCTCACATTTTAATACAAGTGAACTGGAGTGCAAATGTGCATCAGTGACGGCCTTAAGAGGAAAAATTCGTAAGAACACATAGGCTGCGGGATGATGGCTCTATTTCACGCTGCTAGGACCTGTCTTAATCAAGAGTGTCTCTGTGTTTAACTCTCTTTTCTCCAAACTTCCCTTGACACTGGTCTTAGGGATATGTTGCTAAATTTCAGATCATAGCATCTGCCTTTCTAGCTTAAAAACTTTCAGCAGTTTTGTACTACCAATGGGTTGTCTGTTTTTTCTGTATTGACGTAGAGAACTTTTCATGGTCCGACCCAGGCAGGCCTTCTGGCCTCGTCGCCCCAGACTGGCAGCACTCAGAATGCTTCATGACAGCTCATGCTTAGGTGATTTCTTCTCTTTAGATTTCCAGTTACTTTGGCTGTGTAACGTATTGCCATCAAGCTCTGTGGCATAAAGTAACCATTTATTTTGTTCGTGGAGTCTCTGGGGCAGGAATTAGGACAGGGCACAGTGGGGATGGCTTGTCTGTGCCCCGGTTGCGTTTCTGAGCCTCAGCTGGGCAGCACAAAGCCTGAGGCCGGGACTCATCTGAAGCTTGCTCACCACGTGTCTGGCCATGGGTGCAGCCCATTGGCTGGGGGCCTCAGTCCGCTCCCCATGTGGGCTGGTTGGGGCTTCCTCACAGCATGGGTGGCAGTGGTCCAAGGCTGAGCGTTCTGTGAAAACAGGGACCCAGCAGAAACTAAGTAATCCCTGAAGTCATGCTGGGATCCTTCTACCACATTCTGTGCATTAAGGCACTCTCCAAGTCCTGCCCAGGACCGCAGAGGACACTCAGAACCCTGCCCCTCCACCGAGGAACGTCACTGTCACACTGCAAGGAAAGCATATCGGATGGGATGGCTGGAACAGTTATCTTTGGAAAATATGATCTGCCAAATATTGTACCAAGTTATAATACATGACAGAATCACTCAAACAACAAGGCCCAGTGAAAATAGCACCACTGCCGTCAAGATCTGTGGACGTGCTAAGCTAATTTCTCTTTCTACTGTGCTCCCATAAATCTCTATTACAGACTTTCTAATTTGTATCATTTCACAAGCTTTATTTAAGATTTATGCAACTATGAGTAAATAATTCTTTTTTAAAAATTCAAGCAATATAGATACAGCTAAAAGCTCCCTTTGACTCTCCCATGCTCTGAACAGGTCTCCTTAGCATTTACTTACCAAATTAATAGTTACTTTCCAGACCTTTCTCTATATAGTTACAAACATGTATCTTTAGAAGTATATCAAATTCCCTGCCTTCAGACCAGAGAAGGTCTCCCCAAGAAGCCGTTGAACTTATCTGGACAATAAGATGCTGGACTCTATGCTTGGTATATGCTTAAAATGAAGGAATCTCAACTGACCTTGAACTGTGGTTATGCAACAAGGTGGAGGAATCCACCATGGGAGGAGGGTTAGGGGAAGGGTGGGGGGAATCCCAGTACCTATAGAACTGTGTCTCATAATACAATGTAATCAATAAAAAAAAATAATATAAAAAAAGAAGTGTATCAAATTGCTGTTTGTTTTATGACATTATTTTGTAGTTTTCTGAAACTTTTAAAAATAGAACATCACATGACCGTGTGTCCTTCCATGCATGTCAGTATTTAGAGGTCTGTCACATGCCTGTGCAGGGTGTGGGACTGCAGTGTCTGAATGCTCTTGTTGAGGGGCTCTCGGGTATTTGATGCTTCAGCGAGTAGCTGTGCGTGGATCCTTTCCTGTGGGTCCTAGAAATGGGACCCTTGAGTCATAATGTATGCCCAAGTGTCCCCGTGTAGTGGCACCAGTTCACATTCTGGTTCACAGTGTATAAAAGCATTCACTCCCCACCACATGTATACATACTGGGTGTTTGTCCCACTGAGCCCGAGCCTCCTCCTTCCCTGGAGGGAGATCACTCAGATGTCATGCTCATTGTTGCTTGCTTCTCTTTTTCATTTATAATAGAACTTTACTAATTTTGTTCTGTGTGTTTGTGCTCCAAACTGTGGTGTTCAATTTCTGTCGGTAGTCATTCCAAATTGAACATGCATACACGCATGTGTACATACTTTTTGTTTTAAAAGATGAGATTTCTTATCCTTTTTTGGAGATGGAGTTCCGTAATTTTTCTATTTATTAATTTTATGGGAGAAACAGGAAGAGAAAGGAATAGAGAGATGGAGAGGGTTCTCATCTCATTCCACTCTCCAGATATCCACAACAGCTAGGACTAGGTCAGGCCAAAGCCAGGATTTCGGAGCTCAACCCAAGTCTCCCACTTCGTGATGGGGACCCAGCTCCTTGAGCCATCACCCTGCCTCGCAGCTGTGCATTTGCCAGGAGCTGGAGGCAGGGACCAGGCCGGAGCGTGAACCTTAGCGCTCAGAGAGATGCTAGCTTTCACACGGGGCATCTTGACACTGCACCAAATGCCCACCTGTTTTTCATTCTTTTTTTTTTTAATTGTATTTTTGAGGCACACACAGAGAGAGAGACAGATCTCTCATCTGTCCATTGGTTCCACAACAGCCAGAACCAGACCAGGATTCAATCCAGGCCCCCATGGGTATTCCTGGCTCGGATGGCTGAATTCTGCTGCCTCCTGGGGTGCGTGTTAGCAGACTGAGATTAGGGCTGAGCTGGCACTCGAGCCCAGGCTGTGCATCCCAAGAAGCCTCTTCACGAGGCCAAATGCCTGCTTCCCTGATCCCCTTTCAAATAAAGTAGGCATTTATCGTTTACATTTTTTCTGTGACTTGATAGGGATTCTGAGTACATTATTCTGAATTTCTTATGGTAAATTCTGTCCAGTTCACTGATTTATCCCATCAACAGATGGTTCCGTTTCCATGTTATGATTTTGACAACTTTAGCCCAAGGCAAAAATAAAGTAGGAAAGTTATTATTGTGCGGTACCCTCAGTTCTCCTTTCCTCCCTTGCCTTTGCCCTCCTTAGGCAAGCGAGCGGCTGCAGCGTGGGGAGCCTCCCTCCCACGGAGCGCACAGCTCTTGATGCTGAGCCCAGCCTTGCCTGCAGCTCCAGGGAGCCACTGGGGAATGGTGTGCTCACGGGGCCCTGCTTTTCTATGTGCTCTTCGTGTGTGTGTGTGTGTGTGTGTGTGTGTGTGTGTGTGCGCTCTAAACAGTCTGCTGGTTCGTTTCCTGGGCGCTGGGGCTTCATATAGCTGCTGTTCTGAACTTGCTCTTCTGTGACTTTCTTTTGTCACTCAGTGTTACGTTCTTTAGATTCATCATGTATGTGGTTGTCATATCTTTTTCACTGCTATGCAGTGCAAAGATGCTTCCGAAATTCTGCGGAAATAGAATTAAAAGATAAGTTTATTTTGAAACAAATTTTTCTTTTTAATTCCATGCATCAGAGAGGTCTTCAAAAATTCTTGAAAATATGTATTGTAAAAAATCCCCACAGCATGAATTTCAAGTCCTTTGTACCAACATGAAGTTATATTTTGATTCATGTCCACTTACTGCACAGTCTCATCATCATTTGTTGTAGGAATGTAGTCTGTCATCAGTAGTGTGTGTCAAGATCTTTTAAACTTATTTATATAAAGTAAACAAATTTCATAGATTTCCCAATATGATTCAGGAGCATCGTGACCCTGAGATTTTTTTTTATAATGCAAACAGTGATGTTTATGAACTTGTGTACTCGACATGACTCCTGGTTCCCTTGGAAAATAACTTATCTAGGGCGTATACTCATATGTTTGGAAATAAAGTTGCTGTATGGTCAGTAATGAGACTTTAATTTTACTAGTTAATGCAAGTTTTTTTTTCAGAGTTTTAATTGTTGTTACTAACTCTTACTGCTCGTATTAAAAACTTGCCAGTATATTAGCTGTTAGGTCTCATTTGCTATAGTATGCATTTCTCATCATATAATTTAATGTACTTTCATGTGTTGAAACATAGATATGTTTACTCATCCGTAAAGTATCTGTCACTCTCTCTTGGCCACTTTTCTATTTGCTTGTTTATCTTTTTCTCTTAAATTTTTAAATTTATTTTGGGCCCAACACAATAGCATAGCGGTTAAAGTCCTTGTCTTGAACGTGCTGGGATCCCATATGGACGCCAGTTCTAATCCCAGCAGCCCCACTTCCCATCCAGCTCCCTGCTGTGGCCTGGGAAAGCAGTTGAGGACGGCCCAAAGCTTTGGAACCCTGCACCCACGTGGGAAACCCAGAGGAAGCTCCTGGTTCCTGCCTTCCGTGAGGTTCAGCTCCAAACAATGCAGCTGCTTGGGGAGTGAATCAACAGACAGAAGATCTTCCTCTCTGTCGCTCCTCCTCTTTGTATATCTGTCTTTCCAATAAAAATAAATAAATCTTTTTAAAAATTTGTAATTATTTTAAAGACAAAGAGCCATAGCAAGAGAGGAAAGTATACGTGTACTGCCTCCTAGGATGGACACCAGCAGGAAGCTGGGCTCCGGAGCAGAGCTGGGACTCCAACCCAAGCACCCTGCTGAATGACATAGGTGTCCCCACTGGCATCTTAACCGGCCCAACCTCCAAGCTAAACACCCCCTCCCTTAATCTAGGTTACAAAGAGATCTAGTGCAAAGAGATAGATCTCCCCATGTGCTGGTTCACTGCCGAATGCCCACGCAGCTGGGGCTGGGCCACCATGAATCCAGGAGCCCTGAACTCAATCCCCATCCCCACCGTGGGTAACAGGATCCAAGTCCTGAGCCGTTGTCACCTGCTGCCTTCCAGGGTGGCGTGTCAGCAGGAGGCTGCATTTGGAATCACAGTTAGAACCCAAACGCAGATACTCCACTGTGGGACAAAGGCATCTTAAGTGATGTCTTAACTGCTACATCAAACCTCTGTCTTGTCTTCATTGGTTTCTAGGCATTCTTTATTCTGGAGGCTAAGCATTGCATCTCATAAATGTTTTTCCAGTTCATGACTTGCTCTTTCACTTCATATGGAGCCTTTGAATAACAGAAGTTCTGAATCTTAATGAGGTAGAATTTTATTCTTTACGGTCTGTACTCATTGCATCTTTTCAAAATTTTTCTTGTGCTGAGACCATGAAGATAATTTAAATAGAGTGCAATGTTTATAACATGCAAAGACCAAGAGTACCAGATCTTTTTAAAAATATTTATTTATTTTTATTTGAAAGACAGATTCACAGGGAGAAGGAGACTCAGAGGGGAAAAGATCTTCCATCTGCTCGTTCATTCCTTCAGTGACTGCAATGGCCAGAGCTAAGCTGATCCAAAACCACAAGCCAGGGGTTTCTTCTGGCTCTCCCACATGGCTACAGGGTCACATGTCCTTACTCATCCTTCACTGCTTTCTCAGGCTTACGCAGGGAGCAGATGGGAAGTGGAACAGTCAGGACACAAACCATGCCCACGTGGGGGTGCTTGGAGGTGGAGGATTAGCCTTTTGAGCCCTGGTGCCAGCCCCCAAATGTTTATACTTTTACTTTCAATAATTAAATATTTAAGTCTTTAATACAGAATTGACCTTGGTGTATTAAGTCTTTAATACAGAAATCCCATTTTACTTCCTCATGGATAGTCAGCAGCCTTAGCTGGCTTCTCCCCAGTGAACTGCAGTGTTTCTTGTTCCTAAGGCAGGTGTACGCACCTGTGTGGATGTTTCTGGTATTTTTGTTCTGTTCTGTCTGTTTCATGACTACTCCTACAAAGCCATTTAACCACTCTGCTTCTGTGATAGTTCTGAAGGCTTCTGCTTTGATCAGGAGAGTTTGGGCTCCTTTTGACCCTTTGCTTTGCCACATGAATGCTTGTCAAGTTGCTTGAAAAAAGCTTATTGGGGTTTCATCTGCCACTATATTGAAACTTTAAATCAACTTGGGGGGAAAAAAAAACCCCTTTTTATAATGTCAGATCATTCTGTCCAGTCCATTTAATTTTTAATGTGTGATATTTTATGCATTTTTGTTATGAAGAGATATTTTATATCTTTTGTTTAGTCCTTGATATCTGAGAAACAGAAGATCCCTCGCTTGGGAACATTCACGTGACTGGGCTTTTTTCCTTTCCCACGGTGAGAAACTTGGATTTTGGATTTCAGTTTATTCTCAGGCTGGCAGTAGGTGGTGTGATCCTGTTTTGTAATGGTGGCAGTGGCCACAGCTCCCGCTTGGCGTCACAATTACAATGGGGGCCCGGGACGACAGGAGCACTGCAGGGTATGTTCAGCAGACGAGCTGTATAACTGCATCTTCAACTTACCGGTTTCAACTTTTTATCAGGGTTTAATGCCATTTCAAGTTGATAGCCTCTGTGTTTTCATTGCTTATTACGAAAGGCATCTTATAAAATATATTTTCTAACTTGCATGTTGATGCCGAAAAAGAGTGGAATTAGATTTTGTATATTGATTTTGCAACCAACACCTTGCTTAATTTTTAGCAATTTTCCCAATTTGTCTGTAGATTCTTCTGAGTCTCTCATGTTGAAAATGATACCATCTGTGAAAAGTGATAGATTGGTTTCTTCATTTGCAAATCATATACCTTGTATTTTGTTTTCTTACTTGCCATGCCAGGTGAACTACTTATACAGTACTGAGTGCAAGGGTGATAATGGCTTCCTGGACTTGCTCTATATATTGATGAGAAGCATTTCAACATTTGCCTTTAAGAAAAACTGTTTTTTGCAGATCTCTATTCCTAATCTGTTAAGTTTTATCATGGCTATTTGTGGAATTGTCTCCATTTTTAGCATTAATATTGATAGTTACAGATTTTTTTTTCTCCTTTGGGCTATTAATTTGAAAAATAGTTGATTTCCAAATATTAGAATAATTTTTATTTCCTGGAATGAGTCTGACCTGGCCATAGTACCTAATATTTTACGTATGAGGATCTTCAAAAGGTTCACAGAAAATGTACATTATGAAAGTGTTTCAGTTTTACCCAAACTTTGTGAAGTGCCATTGTATGTTGCTGGATTTGGTTTGCTGCTGTGTTGTCTATCAGCTTTGCGTCTGTGTCTGACACTGTTGAGGGCAGTTCTGTCCATCATGTTTCCGAAGTAAGGTTATGCTAGATTCATAGCATCTTTACTCTTCTTTATGCCCTGAGCTGGGTTGGTGTGGGATTGTTGAAGTGTTGCTCTGTAGTACATAAGGCACTCCCTGAGTCCACTGCCAAGGGACCACTGCCTGTGACAGTGAATGGTACCCAGAATGTGTGGGTCTCCCTGCATGGCTCTGTAGAGGAAAGTGACCAGGGCAGTCGGCCTGGGGCTTGGTAGCTTCTGGAATATAGTATTGGTCCCTTGGCAATTTGGACTTACAGCATTTGTGGTAATCAATGACCTGGTGAAAGAAAATTCATGTTGTTGAGCCTGTGCCTGTCAAGAACAGCCCTGCTGCACAACAACCCACTGAACAACAGATGCTAAATGATGAAGGCAAGAGTGTAAACAGCAACTCAACAGGGCAGTTTTCCCACCTGACTTTTGAAAGCCTCTTTCACGGTGGATAGCTTCTGCAGGCATTTATATCATGAACATAGATATCTTCCCATTGTGTGTGCATCCTGAGAGGTTCATCTATGTGCCCCCTTGTCACCAGTCTTGTAATCTTATCCTTTTCCGGTCCCTGACCAGCACCTGTTAGCCGCTGCTCATGAATTGCTATTGATTCATATTGTAGACGGCTTGTCTTCCAGGACCACTCCTGTGAGTTTACCTAGTCCAGTAGTCAGCGCAGCTTTTCCAATAGCTGGGCCTACTGTAGTGGTCTGGCCAAGGAGTCCCATTGCCCCCAGGCATCCTAGTAAACCCGCTACTATCAGGCGGAGACTAGGACTGTGTTCTGCCTACTTCTTGGTACATACAAGATGCTTTTCAAGCAGTTGCCTATAGTTTGTGTGTGTTGCTGATGAATGGGGTGCCTAAACTCAGCTCTTCCAGTTTGATGACAATTTTCTGCATCCCTTCACATTGTGCTCCGTTTGTCTTTATGTCAATATGTCAATCGGAGCATTGCAAAGCATGCCTGAAATTATAGAATTGACTGTAGAAATTTGAGAGACTTTTAACATAGTAACTGAATTATGTGATAGATGTCAGGGAATCCAAGTGCAATGTTTTAAATCTTAATCTTTTCCCCATTTTAAAAGTGAAATTTTTACATTTTTAAAAGTAAAATGGGGGAAAGCATGGTTCACACATGAAAAACAGGCACGAGTGAACCTAATAAAGGGCTTTCATTGAAATGAGTGAATAGATCGGACAAGCCGCAGTCATTTATAGTGGAAGTCAATTAAAAGGCTAGACAGATGAGAACTACATTAAAAGTGCCACCTTTTCTTTTTCAAGACCAACTTTCCACATCCTTGTGATTCAGATGAAAGAAATTGAAGTGTGTATGAGGTTTAGGTCAGGAAGCCATCCAACCTAAACTTTTTTCTGGCTAATGAGTGTGTGTATTACAAAAATGTCATAAAACCCTTTTGACAGTTCAAATTAGAAGAACCATGCTTAATCTAAACTAAGGTGACAGGCTCTTCATCAAGCTGACTGTGATCTCTCAGGTGCGTGAGTCCCCGGATGACTTTTTATTTGAGAGAAGCAAATAGCCGAGTATTTATTACCAAGAGTAGATCATCCATCCTGTGAAAACTTACCAAATGCCAGGCATTGTGCCAGCTCCTGGCTATCCAGAAAGCACCAGGATCCCTGCTTCTCTGCAGCTCTTGGAACAGTGGAAAACAGCAGGCCTCCCTGAGTCTCATCAGACAGATGAGGTGAGGAGCAGAGGACGGGGACGTGGCAGAACCCAGCCTGCTGAGGGTGCCAAGGCGGGGTCCCTGAAGGATGGCCCACACAGTTGCTTTTGCACCATTTCACCTACTCCACAGAGTCAGCCAAACCAAGTGGGAGGAGGAGACTCTCTTAGGCAGAGTGAAAATGTGTGTGTGAGAGAGAGATTCTGGGGTCAGAAGCTGAAGGTGGGGCAGCTGAGAGCTCAGCAGGTTTGATGAGCTGAATGAAGACCAGCAGGAACTTAGGGTTGCCTGAATGGTGGGAGAGGTGCCAGAGTGATAAGCAAGGTCATGTCTGCACAGCTGGCTATCGGGTACCAGGAGAAATGACCAGCACACTCTTGAGGGTGAGAGCAGACACAAGTAGTAACTATTCTCAGATAACCAGTTTAAGCCTGGAGCTTTCTGAGTAAGGTGACCCTGATAAGCCGTGTTGAAGAGTTTCTGTTTTGTTCAAAAACCAATGGGGAGACTCGGGGATGTCTTCAGGAAAGACATGATGTAGTCAAATCCCAGCCTCCTGAAGATGACTGCCTGCAGGGTCAATCCGGTGAGCCGCAAAGAGCAGTCGGGGTGAAAACTGAAACAGAGACCTCGGCACTTCTAATGTAATTCTGGTCAGGTACCAGCTGAGCTTCCCTAGGAGAAGCTCCTGACATCTTCACAGAGCAGTTGAGCTCCTTCCTTCACTGGCCTCTGCTCTTTTCATCTCCCTGCCTCTGCCCGTCGCGCAAGCCTGTCCAGCTACAATGCCCTCCTAATTAGGTGTCCTCTCAAATGTATGGCACCTGCCACTCCTTCAGCCAGGAAAGTCCTACCCTTGCCTCCACTTGCCATTTCTAACCCTGCTGATTTTCAGGATTCAGGTAAGGAATAATTTTCCCAGAAGACTGTCCCTCAAATGTGGAAGACAGGGTATGTGCTGCTTTTCTCCTTCTCCAGATGTGGTGCCCATCATGCCACATTGGCACAACCCATTGGTTCCCTGCCATCAAACCAACTAGACTCACTTTTTCAAGAGCAAAGGCTGGGTCTTATCATCACTATGGTCTCTGTCTCTAATCCAGTACTTAGCACATAGTAAGTGTAGAATTAAACATTTGTTGGCTGAATAAGTAGCATTTTAAATGCCAACAAATGCAAGGCTGCCATCCTCACAGAGCGAGCTCTTTGTTGTATATGCTTTAAAAGTGTCTTCGAAGAAGACTCGTTACAGGTTTTTAAAAGACAAGCAGCATGAGCCACACAGTGGGAGCACTGTGAGTTCACCGAGGAGGTCTGCAGCCTGCAGTCATCTTTGAATCCTGTGGAAGTTTCCTCATCTCTGGTTTATACTTGATTGTTACCTTAGCTAAAGAGAGTCTGTTTGAAGACATGCTCAGCTGCACGGATTTGAAGTCATGTTTAAGGGTATAGTGAAGGAAGGCATGTGGGCACTGGGTTGGTCCAGATCTTTCTTACTTAGCGTTTTCTTTTGGACCACGTCAGGTCTGTTGGGCTAGGACCCATCTTGGTGAACTTGAATCCAGAGATGTAGCATTGACTTCACACAGTGTCCACATGTCGGGGTGGTCCCTCATACACTCGGAAGGGGGAGAGGCTGCGAGGAGGCAAGGAAGGCTGGGAGGCAGCGTGGGCTGACGGATAAGGCCTGTGGTTTATTGGGAGAGGAGGGCAGAGGAAGGACAGAACTGCCAGGGGGCTGCAGGCAGCAATCTCATTGTGTTCATGCACAAGTTGTGGACATGATATTGTCAAACCATGACTCAAGTATGCTAGAAAGTAGAGATATTTTTCTGTTTTTCCGTAATTGATGATAATCTTAAACTTCCTTATAACAGAATCCATAACTTTCTGTCTTAAACTCAATCTTTTGAGATTTCCCTTTACCCTCCTGAAGATAGTGTCATGGCTTTGGAGACAGGGAAACCTTCTAGCCACTACTGGAAGTGACCCTTGGATCGTCCACCTCTCTTTCTGCCTGTAGCCTCTGAGGTCCACCTGCACTGCCCTGGAGTTAAGCTTTAGACCATGCTTTCCCATCTTTCTTGTCCCCATCCTGAAGCCCTGTGGTTCCTACCAACTGCTCCCAGCAAATTCTCCTCCCCAGGAACTGCTGAAAACTTGCCACATCTCACACAGGAGGCAACTCTGGAGGGACTGACTCAGACACTCTTTTAACCAGCCCTGCTGCTGCCGTTTGAATCCATCACTACTGCTTTCATCCTCTTGGGTTGCTGTGAGGTGAAGAGAGGTGGGGTAGGACACAGGGGGATGCTCTGGACCAGCTCCCATGGTTCCAGGCTGCACCAGAAGACAAGTAGAAGTCCCTTTCACTCTCAGAATGAAAGGGACTTCTGAGGAAGGAATGTTTCTGCTCTGCTCACTGCTGAACGTTCAGTACCTAAAACACTGGCCAGCAGATGGCAGGTGCTCCAGAAGCGCTTTTGGACAAAAGGGTGACCACCACCACTCCCCAACTCCCATACCTTGGCCCTGAACAGGGTCCAGGTGTCTCCCTCACGAGAGCCTTTGCCCTCCTCCCCACACACACCTGACTAGAAGTCTGACTGCTGTTTACCTGTTCCTCTTTTCCCTCCAGTCACTTTTCTGGGACGCAAGCTTAGATTCAATATTAGGGAGAGAAATCTTCTCTCTGTAGAAATCTTTTCTCCCCAAATCTTTTTCTAAGTTTATCTGGGTGAGGTTTGTTTTTTGTTCAAATCTTCCATCTCTGGACCCTGCATGCAAATACTCTGTGGGCACCGGTGACTGCATATTTAGTAGAGTCTGCTTAGGGAAAGGGGTCTGTTCAATGGCATATGGAGTTCTGGGGCCAGCACTAAGCACAGTAATGCCTCAGCTGTGCTCCTTTCACCTGCGTGCGCCCATCTCCTCATCTCGTTGAGTGGTATTAAATGGAAGCTTTGTGTTGTCCTGAGAGTAAAGACAGACTGGAGAGAAGGACTGCTCATTAGCCCTGTTCTTTGTTGAGACAGAGCTCCATTCAGTAAAGCTGTGGGGTTTGCTAATTCTGATACTAATAGGAAGTGTTGCTGTTATATGTGTTGATTGATAATACTGGTGTTCTCTAGACCCCAACTTAATCAATTAACTCTCTAAACTAGAGTCAAAGTCTAGATATTGCTCAATTTAACTAAACATAAACTGAAATAGTGGCCAACAACTTACTCTTAAATGCGAAATAGAAAAGTCAAAAAGGGAAAGCTAAAAAAGAAAATTGCATTCTGCTTCAACGTATACTTACCATCAGGCACAGATTTATGGCTGTAATCACAGCAGGGTCTACACATCAGAAGTTTCTAGTTTGATAAAGTAACAGGTGACAGGAAGTAAAATAATTACAGGTTGTAACATGTTCCAATGTTCGTTGGAGGAAGTCAGTAGAGGGTCTTTGTTAAGTGATAATGGGGTGGCAGTTTGACAAGATGAAAGGAGATGAGCTGAGAAAGATGAAGAAACCAGGGAAGCAGCATCCAAGCAGACACAATAGCAAACGCAGATGCTAAGAGATGGAAAAAGATCAACTTGCTCCCAGGATGGCAAGGAGGCCAGGGTGGGCAAAAGGTAGCAAGTGAGGGGGGAGTGGCATGAGCAGAGGAAGATGGGGGCTAGAGCAAAGGGCAGGTGTAGGGAGGAGGAGGGCTGGGTGCTGAGGACAGCAACAGAGCTGGTTTCTATTTACTTAAATGTGGCCTGGGGAGAATGAATGAGGATGGGAGCAGAAGCAGGTCACTGAAGAGACTGTTCCCTATCAGCTGTCCCAGGGACCTTGGCTGAGGACAGAGTCAGTGACTATGGCAAACAGCAGCGTTGAGATGTTTTGTGGAGTTCAGTCCTGCGGATCTCCTGATGATTGGCGGACAGGGGGATAGGAGCAAGGATGTTTTGGGGAAGTGAGTGTGTGCTGCCGCCACTGGCTGGGACAGGGAGTGTGAGGGAATGAAATGAATGTGTGTGTGCTGCTGCCATTGGCTGATGAGTGTGTGTGCTGTTGCTGTTGTTCAAGACTGGGACCATGGGGCAACCGCAGGTCTGGGAAATCTAAGCAGTGTGCTTTGGGTTATGATACTAAAGTCCCACTCTACTCTACTCTGGGGAGCCCTGAATATCAGTGCACTCAGATAGCTAACTCGGAGCTTAGATGATGGCTTTTCCTATCTCTTAATCACCTTCACTTTCCTTAAGAATCCTGATTTAAAACAAGATTCTGATTATGCTTTCTAGGTGGTGGTCCTATGTCTCCTGTAGATTTCTAATATTGGAGTCCTCACTTACTATGAAGAGGAGTACACCTTGCATGCAGAGCTGTCCTTGATGAAATGCTGGGGGAATCTGTGTGGGTATTCTCTGTCCTTGTCACTGACCACAGTTCATGTTCACATCACAGTTTTTAACAAAACGCAGGTAGCGAGACTTGATCTTCACCTCTTCGTGTTGCTGTCATCGTCCTGAAGAGCAGGGATATGTTCAAGGGCAAGTAGACAATGAATGAGCTAGTTCTGACAAGTTAATCAAGCCCATGCAAAATGATTTTTATTTCCTTTGTAAAAACGTTGTAGTGCTTCTCTTGTATTTGTAGGTATGTGTGATATGATACAGTACTGCTCTGTAGAGATACCCTGATGTGCCTGAGAAGATTTTGCAAGCAGGCATTTCTTTCCTGTTGATGGATCAACATGCAGTGTTGCAAAGTGGTTACCAAAAGGCACTTCCAGATTTTGGTACACAAAGGGTGATAACAATTGCAGAGCTAGAGTGCAGCTCCTACTCTAGTCAGATGTTCTGAGTAAATAGAGATTTAAGATGCCTTACTTACTTGTAGATACTTGATTTCATTTAATTTAGAAATTCCAAAAAGAAATGCTAAGTATCAGAAAATTCCAGAAAGGAGTGGTGGTCCTTTGCTCCCTATGAACTTGAAAAAGCTTAATTACTCAGAATTCTCAATAATTAAGTTGTGGCAATTTCATGATGATGGTGTGTTGAGTGTCATCTCTGCTCCCTGCTGTGGCTGTTGTAATACTTGCCTTGCTTTTCTTAGTCATTGTTGGCCTGAGCCTCCCACAGGAAAACACAGGTGCTTCCTGGGGGCAAAAGCATGGACCCCTGTAATGCCATAATCAGTGATTCCCCAAATGCCAAGCAGACACCTGCAAAAGCATAGACAGTGGATCTCACCTGTGAGTTATTAGCTGCAGAAATTAAACATCTCAGAAGCAAATGCTGGAAAACAGTGAAGATGGAATCAATAGAGGACTGATGACGAAACAGATTGGAAAAATAATAAATTGAAACTTTTGAAAAGGAAAAACACAACTGAAAGTGAAAAATATGGATAAATCAGATAGTTAAACAAGACTGAAGTGAGAGTGAATCGATTGAAATATGTAGTGGAATAAATTCCCCAGGGTACAAAAGAAAAAACCAAGAAGATAGTAAATATTAAAGAAAAGTAAGGAGACAAAATGACTATTGAAGCTTATCAGAGCCAACAGGAGCCCCGGGAACAGACTGTGTCTGTCTATCCACCCAAAGATGTAGAAAGAGACTCGGCAACGTTGGAAAACATGGTGAGAGAATTTTTTTTTCCCTGAAAAACATACATCCAAACATACAAGAAGCACAGTGTTTATCCACTGGGATAAATCATTACAGCAGCTCAAGCTGACATGTCAGAGAGAGCCTGGACAACTGCTCAGACACAGAGGAAGGCAGATGAGCTGTACAGGAGAAGCGTTTAGTCTGGAGCAGGTTCCTCAGCAGGGCCGCTGGAAGCTAGATGGCAGTGAATGGTATCTTCTCAGTTCTCCTGTGACTGTCCATCTGAAATGTGTAACTTTTTCAGAATAAAGGTGAAATACATTTTTTACAAAAAGACATTTCAAATAAGAAAAAAAAATCTATTACTGGTGCTCATGGAAAGAACTTGCAAATGTGTTTCAGGCAGAAGGAAACCATTCCAGAAGGAAGAGCTGAGAAAAAAGAAAGAATGGTGAGCAGAAAAAGAGGTTAGCCATCAGGTGAACAGCTGTAGCCTGTGTAATTATGAGAGTCCAGGATGTTGGGATTCTGAGCGGGACTTTCAAAGCACGTACAGTGAAAGATGTATTAACAATTTTCAGGGCTGAAAGTGACAAGGAGATGCCAAAGGTCACAGCATGGGGAAAAACAAAAACAAGACTGACCGGGCCAAATCTGCCTGGGCAAGAGACAGGTCAGGCCCTGAGTTCCCTCATTGAATCAGCGAGAACAAAGGCATCATGTGGTGCGAAAAGACACTGATGGAGCACTTGGAGAATCCCAACAAGTGCATCCCTGGAGCAGAAGATGATCTTGCCTGTCGTTAGGAAGAAAGCAGAAGGGGCAGACTGCAGAACTGCACAACCACCATCTGTGTGTGATTGATAGTGGTACTTTTGCCAGCTCATTAGCAGGATTAAGGTAGAAGAGATACAGCCTCAGCACAATATGCACATCGTGTGATTCTAAGGCTTACAATAACTCAAACAAAAATTACAGATCACAAAAATAATTATAGTATCTAACTTACTGTAGTATCAGAAAAAGAACTAAAATTCTACACAACAGTTGTAACTATAACCAAGGACAGAAGGATAAGTCAGAGCTATGGGATTCCAAAGTCTCTGAAAGATGGTTAAGATTCCCACATTCCATTTTGGAGTACCCGAGTTGCACACCCAGGTCTGGCTCATGACTCCTTTCTAGCTGATACACAGCCTGGGAAGAGCAATGAAGGCCCAGTTGATTGGCTTCCTGTCATCTACAGGAGAGACCTGGACTGGCTTCCCAGCTTCTGGCTTCCGCATCAGCTCTGGCCATGACCCAGCCTTTGCAGGCATTTGAGAACTGAACTGGTTGGGGCAGAGGTGTGTGTGTGTACCTCCAATAAACTAATGTTAGATGATGGGTTGTTGTACTAAAAAAAGAAATTCTTTTTTTTTAGATTTAGTATTTATTTTACTTGAAAGGCAGATTTGCACAGAGATGAGGAGAGGCAGAGAGAGAAGAGAGAGATCTTCCATCCACTAGTTCACTTACCAAATGGCCACAATGGCCAGAGTTGGATCAGTCTGAAGCTGGGAGCCAGGAACTTCTTCCAGGTCTCCCACATGGGTGCAAGAGCCCAAGGCCTTGAGCCATCTTCCTCTGCTTTCCCAAGCCATTAGCAAGGAGCAGCCACCATCTGATCTCCTTTGTGTAAATCATTGTCAGAGTGTTCATGCCTTCTTCCTCAACTATCATGTAACCTCCAAGGCAACAAAGACTTTGTCTTTTGGTTCACTGTTGTGTTCTTGGAGTTTATGCGAGTGTGTGGCACACGGCCCAATGTGTTTTTGAATGAGTAAGTATAGAAAGTAAAGGGCACAGATTAAAGAGAAGAATTACTCAGTCAAGTGCTTGAGACTTGGGATTGACACATTCTCATTGATTTAACAAGGAAGAGCCAGTGGTGGTCTCACAGCACAGCTGCAGGTGAAATAGCGGAATGGAACATGAGGAGGAGATAAATCAATGGTAAAAAAAACCACGTTTTTTCAATGTGTTGAGTTTGTGCAGCAGGAGAAAGGCAAACGCAGCAGTCAGGCCCAGGAAAGAAACATTGAAAGTGGAAAGGATTGTCCTCAGGCAGTTAGCCATAGAGCTACCATGTGGTCCAGCAATCCCACTGTTTACATGCCCAGGACATGGAATCAGTGTGTCAGAGTGGCAGCTGTAGTTCCACATTTATTGCAGCCTTATTTACAATAGCCTTGATCGACAATCAACCTCAGTGTCTGTCAATGGATAAATGTATAAATAAAGTATGTTTTATGTGCACAATGAAATGCTGTTCAGCAATTAAGGAAAAGACAGTCTTGTCATTTGAGGCTGCCTGGATGAAACTGGAGGACATTATATTAGGTGAAGTAAGCCAGGCACAGAAAGCAAACTACTTTCTGATTCTACTTCTATGTAGGATCTAAAATAGTTGACTTGCCATTAGTCTGCTTTTCATTACCTTGAGTGAAATACCCAGAAGGAGCTTTCTGGGAAACAGAAGGCTAGTTTCAGCTTAGGATCTGGAGGTTAAGATCAAAGGAATGGCTGACCTTGCAGTGGAATTTGATGGAGGCTGGCATGGCGGATGTGGAGGAAGAATCAAATGATGAACATGGGAGCAGAGAGAAAGAGAAGCTAGGCTAAGCTTGAACTCAAACAAGCCACCCTTCTTGAAAGCACATATTCTAAAGGCATGCTCCCATTAACCTAACAACCTCCATTGGCCCCATCTCCTAGCTGCCATGATTAACCCTAAGACATCAGACTTTAAACTTCTGCATGTGTTTTGGGAAGACAAGTCCTGTTCAACCAGAGAGTGGAATGCTGGGTTCCAGGAGACGGAGGTTGGGAGAGATGATGGTCACCAGGTTACTGAAGTTTCAGTTTGGAAAGGGGAATAAATTCTGGACATTCGTTGTACAATATAGAGACTCTAGTAAGTAAAAATGTATTGTAATACTGAAAATGGTACATCTTAAACATTTACAAAAAGTAAATCTGTGAAATGATAGATATGTTAATTAGCCATTTAACCACTTCACAGGAGATATATATATGTATATATATCACAACCATGTTGTACACTGTAACTATATATGATTTTTATTTGTCAATTATAGCTTAATAAAATGAAAAAATACAGTGGGAGATTGGGTAGCTCCGTGGGCTGGGGCAGGAAGCAGTGAAAAAAAAGTTGCAGACAAGAAGGAGGGATTTGAGGGGATGAGCCAATGACAGGTGCAGGAAGGCATCTTGAAGCTAGGGCCGGAGGGAAAGGGTAAGGAGTAGAAGCAGAGCCATTTAAAAAAAAAAAAAAAGAAAAGAAAAAAAAAAACCAGCCATCTTGGTGAATCTGGGAGAAGACGCCTGCTGAACGTGAGAAGGAAAAGGTCAGACTGACAGAAATGGTTCGTGGATAGCCGTGAGGTTTTGGAAATGTCTTTAAGAGAAGTGGAGAGCTGAGGATATTCACAGGGATCGGTGGGCACAGAGACCACAGAGTTGCACTTGCACAAATCTTAGCACTGGCTGATAACCCAGCCCCAAGGTGCCAGATGCAAACATTAAAAATCCAAGATTTGGAATAATTACACCCAGATATCCCATAGAGGAAATCATGTAATTAGGAGACTCTCAGAGTGTGCTAAAAAAATCCCCACATCCACTCCGTAAGAGCCAAAATTTGGGTTCCTGGCACACAGACAGTATAGCTGGCCATATTAGTCAAGGATGCTACAACAAACAACAGAGAGGCGACCCCAACAGTGGCCAGGTGAGGAAGAGACAGACAGTCGGCTGTGTCTGCTTGCTAACACCCGAGAGAACGGAGCGTAGACAGAGTAAGGAAGACTTATCCAATCAGCAGACGAAGAGTCAACTTCCAAATGAGGAAAGAAAACAAAATAAAAGGGCAGACCTTGGCAAAGCACAGAGGGGTGAGAGCAGCCGAAGTGCTGGGGTGCTGGGGTGCTGGGGTGCTGAGTGGCTGCTTTGAGGAGCAGGTGGCAGGGAATCAGGCAGGAGTGAGAGCTGGGACACACATATGACCCTCTGCCCTCTCCGAATCTTCACTTCTGTCATTTCCCTTTGATCTCTGTACTGTGTCTTTGAATAATTCCTTTATACCTGTCACCCAGCTCCAAGTTTTATCTTCAACTGCCATTAATCTTTCATCCACTAATTTAAGTTATTTTAGTTTTATTTTTAGAAAAAGTTCTTCGATCTTTGTCAAATCTGTTTCATTTTATTATTATAAAAAGAGAAACTTAACAATAGTCTTGATCTGGGGAGAAAAAAATGGATGTTAGGTGTCCTTTTTGCTTTGCAGTAAGTTGTTTCTGAAGAAACAAACTCTAGTGTAATATTTGTGCTTTTAATAGGCCTCTTTTTGGCTTAGACTCTTTTTTTTTTTTACTCCTAGTTGAAGTTAACAAACCTTATTAATTAGGGTGTCCATCTACTGGGAAAAACATTTGAGAGTTAGGGTTACCTGTTGTTTGTTCTGCACCTCAGCCAGAGGGAAGCAGGGCGTGCTTGGCGCAGCTTCCAGGGGGAGGAGGATCCCTGCTTTGTTCAGGTTCCCCTGGCTCCAGGCAGGGCCCTGCAGACCTCTGCGTGATTCCAGGCTTCAGACCACGTCAAGGCAGCAACACCAGCAGCCAGGTACTGCTTCACATTCTCAACAAGTGTGAAAAGTGAAGCTGTGACTCCTGACTTGTGTTGTCATCTGTAGTGTTTTATTGTCAATATCCAGACGGGTCTTGAGGCACCTGCTGGAATGCTTTCTGTGGAGCGAGGAGACCAGGTTCCCTCAGCCCAAGCCTAAGAGGCCAGCGCATGAAGTAGGGATCACCTGCTCACAGAGACAGTTTCTGCTTCAGGTTGGTGACTGCAGTCTGTTCGAGGAAATCACAGTTTTTAAGGTAACTGTGGTATAAAACATTATGATGAGCATGCTGAACTCCTGTTCGAATCTGTTCGTACGGTTGGGTTTTGTGCCGTGAAAGTCTTTAGCTGTCCCACTTGGAAGAGCTTTTTGAAAAAACAGCCTTCGTGTGTGTCCATACATCTGCTATCCTCGTGAGAGATTAGACCATGAGCTCAAGTTTACGTTGGAACAAGTCCTGACTGCATGCCATATTTTGTGGTTCTCAAGCATGGGTTAATATTTTAACACTACCATGAAATGTGGTGATTTCTGCTGAAATCCTGAGGACCTGCAACTTGGCACCCCTGCACTCTGCCCTCCTCCTCCCCCGCCGAGACAGCTCCTGGGGAAAGTGTAACTGCTCTAACCTGTGCTCAGGCACACAAGTTTACCTTAAGGAAAAAAAATTTAAGATTTTCATGTTAAACATGTTTATGAGTATTTTTTGCTTGCTATGTGTAGTTTAAATTGCCTAGTCTACTTTAAACCATTATGTTAATGAGCAGCTTAAAACACCCTCTATATTAATAATTCCTAACTGGCCTCTTAGCAAAATGACCTTATTATTACCTCCAGCTCCTATTTCCTTTGATTAACTTAATCACTAAAGTAGAAATTCCTTCAGTTATACATTTTTAAGCTACAGAAAGACCTGTTTTGGCATCCATCTTTTGTCATGCCTGCCAGCTCTCTACTTTGTAGCTCTAATTGGATGCTATGTGTCAGACCAACAGAGAATACAGCTCAGCAGTAGCTCTGTTGGGACATAACACCCATTATTAGGTTCACAGTAATGAATACCGACTAACATGCAATGATTGTGGTGTACCTGAAACAAGGCAGTGCAGTTGGTGGAAAATGAAAAGGAGGTAGCAGAGTGGAGGTGAAGCCTCAACTCAGACACAACTTCATCATCACCTGCACATTGGCAAGAACATTCTAGCACTTTTAGCAGTATGATATTCCCTCTGTTCCTAGGCTGGGAGCATGCAGGCATTTTTGCCGTGTGCTGGTAGTGCTGGTTTTGTTTCACCATGCTTTGCTTTGTCAGACTTTTGCAGGACAATCCATTTTGAATTTGCAGCCCGATATGTTACACAGAGAATAAGCTTCTCCTTAAATGATAACTACCAGTAATCAAACTAGCTTTAATAAAAGCCGTGTTTCGAGGTCCTATTTTGCATTAATCAAGCGCATTGACAGGTCTGAAAGCACTGTACAACAAAGAAAACTGGATAGTCTCATAATTGAACAGCAAGCTTCCCACGTAGGAGTCAGTTGGATAGATACTTGAGAACAAAGCTCTTTGGCATTCAGGTTTAAATTGAAAGAAAATGAGAAACCAGATAAAGCAGGCTGACCAAATTAATTCACTCCAGTCTTCTCTGACTTTTCAGTGCAATTCAAGGAGATTCTATCCCAGGACGGCTGGGGAGCCTTTAGGAAAGGATTGCTGGGGTGTTTACAACTCCATACTCGTGTGTTTGTGCTCAGACACACGGAAGCAGCTTTCTCTGCTCTTCTCCATCAGTTCCTTCAAGTCCTTTATAGTTGCTGTGTGATCCTAAGCAAGTTAATCCCTAGATGTCTCAGGCTTCATGTATATCTTAAAGTGCCTGGATTGGGACATCCTATAAGACTTTTCCTTGCTCTCCACTTGACTTCATGTCAATGGCCACATCATCCAGATAACGATTCATGATTCATTTATCAAATGACTGTCCAGTACTCGCTTAAAGATTGAAAGGGGGAATTTGTGTACTGTATTCTGGAGGTGATAAACTTGAAAATAAGAAATTAACATGCATTATGGGCCCGGCGGCATGGCCTAGCAGCTAAAGTCCTCGCCTTAAACGCGCCGGGATCCCATATAGGCACCGGTTCTAATCCCGGTAGCTCCACTTCCCATCCAGCTCCCTGCTTGTGGCCTGTGAAAGCAGTTGAGGACGGCCCAAGGCTTTGGGATCCTGCACCCGCATGGGAGACCCGGAAGAGGTTCCTGGTTCCCGGTTTCGGATCGGTGCAGCACCGGCCTTTGCGCTCACTTGGAGAGTGAATCATTGGATGGAAGATCTTCCTCTCTGTATATCTGACTTTGTAATAAAAATAAATAAATCTTTAAAAAAACAATACACTTGGGCCCGGCGCGGTGGCACAGTGGTTAAGGTCCTCGCCTTGCACGCCCGGGATCCCATATGGGCGCCAGTTCTATCCCGGCAGCCCCGCTTCCCTTCCAGCTCCCTGCCTGTGGCCCGGGAAAGCAGTCGAGGACGGCCCAAAGCTTTGGGATCCTGCACCCGTGTGGGAGACCTGGAAGAGGTTCCTGGCTTCGGACCGGCATAGCATCGGCCGTTGCGCTCACTTGGGGAGTGCATCATCAGACGGAAGATCTTCCTCTCTGTCTCTCCTCTCTGTATATCTGCCTTTCCAATAAAAATAATAAAAATAAATCTTTAAAAAAAAAACAATACACTTGTTTACTGCTCAGTGAAACAAGCCGATACTGAAAGGACGAATATCTTATTTCTCTCTGCTATAAGAAAACCTTCCAGCAAAGTACAAGCTCAGTGGACATATAGGTCAACATGCATGTACATATAGTCATCTGGAGGAGCGGTGTAACAGAGACGATCAGGTAGAAATGTGAAGGCACAATGCAGCATGCATCTCCACTTCCAACTCAACGACGGACTCCCAGTGACACTGTTGAATACATCTTGACAATAGGATGCTGAACTCTCTGTCTTTGTCTATCCATACCTACAATGTCAGGATACACTTACATAGCAGAATGATGGACTTATGATTGTTTTTGAAGGACTGCACTATTGCAATAATATAGGGAAAATCAGTGTGGGGAGAAGATCAAAGAGGAGAGGAGATCCCAGAGCCTATGGAACTTTATCCCAAAATAAACAAATAATTTTTCAAATGTTTGTGGTTTCTCCTGGGGAAATAAGTTACATTTCGCTGAATAGCTGCAGTCTATTTAGAGTTAAGATCATACCAGCACACCATGTAAAATGTAAGCATCCTGCAGACATAAGTGTTTTTACAATCCATCATTTAGCTGTAGTTGTCATAAATATATTTGTTATAACATTGCAAACAAAGCATTGTTTAAACAGTTTGCAACAGAGTGTGTTTAATCAGTTGCACAAGTATTAAAGGAATTAGGGGAACAGTCTTCTGCATTTACCTTTGTATTTCCTGTCTCTTACATTCTGTATTTCTTCCCTAAAAGTCAACTTCCTGTCTCGTTTTTCCTTGAATAAATAGATCTTATTATAAAGACTTGCTGGCGGTTCCTTCCCTTGGTTTCTGTTTGTCTTACATTGTTTTATTTTTCCTTCAAATGTGCAGGATATTGTAATAAAAGCCGAATTCTGCATTGCCAGTTTTACTCTTTTTCATCATTTTACAGTGTATTTACGTTAGGGTTTCTGCATGATGTGGCACGGCAGGGTAAGCTTCTGTTTGGGATGTTTGCATCTCACACCAGAAGAGCTAGTCTGGGTCCCCACATTTCTGATCCACACTCTTCTCTCTTTTTTCTTTGTAATATTTTTAAAACATTTTTTTTTAGATTTACTTATTTTTGTTGGAAAGTCACATATACAGAGAGGAGGAGAGACTGAGTCACTTCTGTCCACTGATTCACTCCCCATGCAGCCACAATGGCTGAGCTGCACTAATCTGAAGCCAGGAGCCCAGAGCCTCCTCCAGGTTTCCCACACAGGTGCAGGGTTCCAAGGCTTTGGGCTGTCCTCCACTGCTTTCCCAGGCCACAAACAGAGAGCTGGATGGGAAATGGGGCTATCAGGATTAGAACTGGTGCCAAATGGGATCCTGGAATGTGCAAGGTGAGGACTCTAGCCACTAGGCTACTGCGCCAGACCCTATTTATTTGTTCACTTATTTTAATTGGAAAGTCAGAATTACAGAGAGGAGAAACAGAGAGAAGGATCTTTCTCCACTGGTTCACTCCTCAAATGGCCACAATGGCTGGAACTAAGCTGATCCAGGAGCCAGAAGCCTCTTCTGGGTCTCCCATATGGGTGCAGGGTCCCAAAGCTTTGGGCCACAAGCAAGGAGCTGGTTGGGAAGCGGGGCTGCCGGGATTAGAGCTGGTACCCACCTGGGATCCTGGAGTGTGCAAGGTGAGAACTTCATGCTGGGCCCTATCCAGACTCTTCTGAATGCTCCTGGGAAAGCAGCACGTCATGGCTCAAGTACCTGAGTCCCTGCCTTCCATGTGGGTGATCTGAATGGAGTTATATAGGCTCCTGAATTCAATTTGACCTAGTTCCAGCTTTTGGGAATGTTTGGGGAGTGAATCAGCAAGCAGAGGGTCTTTCTGAATTTAAAATGAAAATAATTAAAATTTTGAATTGTTCAAATTGCTATGTTATACAAGCATATTCTTTATATTCAGTTTATTAATAGAGGAACTATGGTCTTCTAGGCGTTGTGCAATCGATAACTTACATCAGATAGTTTATGCATTTCTTATTATACACTGTGTATATGTATAGATATATGCAAGTATTCGTGTGCATATAAGTATATCTATGTATATAATTTATAGTAATGTTTTACATATTTGTTTGAAAATCAGAGCTGCAGACAGGGAGAGAGAGAGATCTTGGATCCACTGGTTCACTCCACAGATGGCCACAATGACTAGAACAGAGCTAAGTCAGGAACCAGGAGCTTCATCTGGGACCTCCCGCAGGAGTGCAGGAGCACAAGAACTTGGGCCATCTGCTGCTCTTCCCAAGCCATTAGAGTGGGGGTGCTGTCAGAAGTGGAATAGCCAGGACACAAAGCCGTGCCTGTGTGGGAATGCTGCAGCCAGACACAAAGCCATGCCCATGTGGAATGCTGGCATCACCGTCGGAGGCTCTGCCATAACACCTGGCCCTCAAATTGGATTTCAAGGTCATTGGCAGCAGGAAGTGTGACTCCAACTTGTATATATCTAAAGAGTCCAACATGGTCCAGTGTGAACAGCAGGTACAGGCAAGTGTTTCTTGCTGGATCATTCTTATTTCTAGGCTTCACATACAGTGTGAAGTTAACAGTAGATCTTGTATAAATTACATTTCAATTTAACAAACATATCATACCTCATATATAGTAAAGCATGATGCATGCTATAAAACCAGCTTACAGGAACTTAATATGCTTTGTGGTAACCATTATATGGCCTATATAGAGTGAAAAAAGTGAGTTTACAGATGTAAATGCTGCTTCAGAAAAGGGATAGATTAGAAAGGAAAAATGCATACCATTTGAAATGGCATCTAGAGGTAATAATTGTTAGAGGTGGACCTTGAGGGACTGATGGGATTTGAGCAGTGAATAGAGCAGCAGGTGCTCCCGTGTGGGCACGCAGGGTGAACATCAGTGATCATAAAGATGAGGTCTGCACCTGCATGAGGAATGACACCCAAAGGACTTCCTGCATAGTAAGTCTGAGCAGTGGGGACACAGACCTGGCTGTAACTATTGAGCTACAAGAGCATATAAACAGGGATCTGGCGGGGTAGTCTAGTGGCTGAAGCCCTCAACTTGCATGCACCAGGATCCCATATAGGCGCCGGTTTGTGTCCTGGTTGCTCCACTTCCCACCCAGCTCCCTGCCTGTGGCCTGGGAAAGCAGTGGAGTACAGCCCAAAGCCTTGAGGCCTTGCACCCGCGTGAGAGAACCAGAAGAGGCTCCAGTCTCTTTGCTTCAGATCAGCACAGCTCTGGCTGTGGCAGCCGCTTGGGGAGTGAATCTCCTCTTCTCTGTCAATCTGACTTTCCAGTAAAAATATAAATACATATTTTTTTGAAAAGGAAAAAAAAGCAGATAAGCAGAGGAAAGTGTTTAAGCCCCAGAGATTGAACTTTCTAACACAAGAGGGAGTTCTTGAAGATTTTTTTTAAAAAATAGAAACTACAAATAACCGAAGTAGTGATTGAACTGAAGTGTGTTGATCCGCTGTGCTGCATAAAGAGCAGGGGCGGGACAGGACTCATGGATAGGACTCATGGACAGGACTCCTGGCAGAGCACTCATGGCAGTGAGCACAGCTAGCTCTCCAGAATCTTCAAGGTTTCACCTTTAAAGATTTTTCTCTTTGAGATTATGAACTATGCATTTAAAGTCATTCTTGGTTTCATCAGGATTCTTTAAGGTGATAGTATTTGATTAATTTCAAAAGTTACTAGTTTTACCTGAGGTTTAAGCAAGCAAGAATGCAGCCGGTTCTCCCAGGGTGTTGGAGCGGGGGTTGATAGGGACAGAACAGCCTCAATTTGCTTTGTTTCTCTTGTAGGGTTTTATTTATTTATTTATTTTGGTCTAACATTCAATTTTCACATTAGATATTAAAGTGACAATCATATAGACAACTTTATACATTTTAATTTTGAAATGTTAATTGCTGTTACAAATATTTTCTTCAGAAAGACATTGTCACTCTGAATTGTCCCAGTTTATGACTGCCTTTAAAATTAATAGATAAATCTTTTGTAAAAAGTTAATACTGTATTGACTTTGGCATTGCTTTTTTTCATCTGTGTGCTTCTGTCTTTTTCCTTTTGCCTCAAGAGCATTGCCTGACTCCGTCCTCTAGGAAGGTCGCTGCTAAGTGCAGTATATAAAGATAGCTCCTAATAATGTCTGTCAAGAAGGCTGTTGTCGGGGAGGGGCAGAACTTAGAACACATCACACCAAGTGTTATAATTAAGCACAAGGTCTGAGCAGGAGTTGCTAAGAACAGTAAGAGAATGGGATGCGGAAGGGAAGGGTCAGAGCAAGTGATATTTGAATTGAATTTTAGAAGCCAGAAGTTTGAACAAAAGATAGGATTCCTGGTGGAGACAGCAAAATAAGTTGCTTTATTGTCTAATTCTGTGGTGTTCACCAGCAACTTACTTCTGGCCCCCAACTGGCGTTGAAAATAGAAAGGAAGTTTTTTAGAGTCAAAGGAAGTGTTCTTTCTTTTATAATTTTTATTTATTTGAAAGGTAGAAAGAAATGCAATAGAGACAGGTTTTTTCTCCATTGGTTCATTCTTCAAAGGCCCACAGCAGCAGGGCTGGGCCAGGCTGACACCAGGAGCCCAGAACTCCAGCCAGGTCTCCCCCATGGATGGCAGGGATTCAAGAACTTGAACCATAATCTCTGCCTCCCTGGACACACGTTAGCAGGAAGCTGAACTTGAATGCAAGCATTGAGCCCTAATACTCCAGTATGAAGCGCAGGCACCACAAGTTGTGTCTTATCCACTGTGCCAAACATCCACCCTTTGCTTTTTGTTTTTAGTAGCTCAGAGCCTGGAGTGGACACTAGCACAGCAGATGACGTTGCTTGCCAAGCCAGCATCCCATCTCAGAGAGTGCTGGCTACTTAGCCTCTAATCCCACTTGCTCTAAAGCACTTAGGAAGGCACCATGTGCTGGCCCAAGTTCTTGACCCCTGCTCCCTGTGTGAGAGACCTGACTGGAGCTCCCAGCTTCTGACTGCAGCCTTACAACTGTGGCCATGTGGGAAGTGAGCCATAGATGAAAGATGGATACCTCTCATTCCATGCATCTCTGTCACTCTGCCTTTCAAATAAATTAGATAGTTCCTCAAAAATAAAAAGCATCCAGAGCCTGAAAGTGCTGGTTGCATATAAATGTATGTTATAAGTATGTTATCATCTGCATTGTAGCTTGTTAGTGATTTATACAATTTCTATATTCTTTTTCCCATTTGGGGAACCTTAAATGATATAACCTTCCTTTTACTCTTATCGTCTTGTTATTCTTCTAGTTTGATGAACCCAACCTCCCCAAAATAAGTTCTCAATTTGCACCTGGAAATTCAAACAGACCTATGACTCTTAGATTGAGTAGACAGGCCTACATCAAGTTCATCTTAAGTCTTAGTTTCTTAGAATTTCTTCTGTTTCTTCTATTTGTAATAAATGCTGCTTGTTTGTTTCATTCCACGCACTATTATAGATACTTTGATGAATTCAATGATTGCAATGGACACAGATCTCAAACCGGAAGGAACTTACATCCTAGTCATTGTCACAACCCTGGAAGAGTGTTTCTTTTCTTCCCTATCCACAAAAGGTTTAATTATAATTTTGCTGCTACCCAATGCAGGCTCTTTAACGTCCCTCATGCCAATATGGAGGAAAGAAGACACTCTGTGTTTCAGGGGAAGGAGGCTTTACCAGCTCGGGGCTGGGTGAGAATGGACCTGTGAGATGAGGCACATTTTCCCCAGTTTGTCTTGTAAGGGATGAGAGTTCGAAGATACTAAAAATATGGTGGTTTCAGAGACTGATACGTGGGTGCTGGCAGAAATTTTTGAAGGCAAGCTATTTGAAGCTGTCTTTGCTTTGTACTTCAGTTAGAAGAGAGGGAGAAGGCAGCCACCAAATGACTAAGGCAGCAATTATAGTTTGGGTGTGCTTTAAATAGGCAGCAGATAGAAGTGTAATATGAATGCAGGAGAGTTAAATAGGGAGGAAATCCTGGTTATTGGAAGTGCAATGGGGTTGGGTGGCGTGTCTTGGGTTTTTCTTTATGTAGAATTCTTACTGTTCTGTAGGTGCCGTGCCTGCTCCCTTGGAGAAGAGCCCCTCCCCCCAGACAGCTGTGAGTCTGGACCAGAGTTCAGACAGTACCATTACAAGTGCTGTGACCGAAGACCCCCTGCCCACACCTCCTGACAGCACAGCAGCTGCCGGAAGCTGTGAGACCCTGACGGCTCTGCCAACATTCTGGTACTCAAGTAAAGAAGAGTTTATCAGCCACAATTTCAAGATCTCCAAGTCAGACTCTACCTTCTATAACCAAGCCTCTGTGGAGACACTGTACGTGTCTCCCTCATTCAGAACATTTAACCCAATGAAGGAGATCGTTATCGACAAGGACCGCCCGAAACCACTGGAACCTGAGAGCATCCCCATGGCAGATGAGAACCCGGCCTCCATCACCAGGGGTGAGTCTCCAAAAAACAAACCCTAGCAACAGGAAACCTGTCTCGAAGTCTTCTGCTTTCCCTTTCCTATGCTTTCCATGTTGCCTCCCACCACCACTTCCTTTCACTCTCCATCGATGATGTTAGCATGTACATGCCAAATACTTCTCTGTTGTGAAACTGTTTTATTAAAGGCCGATGGAGAATTCGTTACCATGGGTTACAGGTGCCCCGTTGACTACACTGCTCTAGGTTCTCACAGCAAACTAGAAGGAACTAAGGCTGGGTGAGAGTTTCCTACTAGGGATGTGCTGTCTGAGGAAGAACTGGCCGTGACTACGCACACACAGAGGTGGCATTGTGTGCTCAGCACACAAAGGGAGCAGAGCAGCGCCTCCTTTTCCTGTCTTCCAGAAGCTTTGGAATTGCTTAGACTGGGTGATACTGGACAAAACTAGTTGAAATTCCAGGTTGTGGGCTGTCAGCTATTAATGCATGCATTATATAATTATGCATCCTTCATTAAAGTTAATCAGTAGAATAATGATTTGCTTATGCATTTTTCAAAGATTAAATAGTGGTTATATTCTCATGGATAGTAGTGTTTACCAACTGATAAATAACAAGCTTTTTTATAAATAAATTTACAGATGTATTCCAAAGTTAGAACTCATCTAGTTTATTTTTTTAAGATTTATTTATTCTTATTTGAAAGGCACATTTACAGAGAGAAGGAGAAACACAGACACACACAGAATCTTCCATCTGCTGCTTCACTCCCCAAATAGCTACAGTGGTGAGAGCTAAGCCTATCCGAAGCAAGTCACTCCTTCCAGGTCTCCCACATGGGTGCAGGGTCCCACTGCCTTCTCAGGCCATAAGAGGATAGCTAGATCAGATGTGGAGCAGCTGGGATACTGACCAGCACTGACATAGGATACTAAAACCACAGGCAGAGGCTTAGCTTACCATGCCACGATGCCAGCCTCTATTTTTTTTCTATATTTGTTTTAGATTTTTTTTTTTTAATGGAAAGGCAGATGTACAAAGAGGAGGAGAGACAGAGAGGAAGATCTGTCCAATGATTCACTCCGCAAGTGGCCACAACAGCCAGCGTTGCGCTGATCTGAAGCCAGGAGCCAGGAACTTCTTTCTGGGTCTCCCACGTGGGTGCAGGGTCCCAAGGCTTTGGGCTGTCCTCCACTGCTTTCCCAGGCCACAAGCAGGGAGCTGGATGGGAAGTGGAGCTGCCAGGATTAGAACCGGTGCCCATATGGGATCCCACATGATAAAGGCAAGGACCTTAACCATTACACTATCGTGCCAGGCCCAACACCAGCCTCCAGATAGCATGCTTTTAACATAAATCTTTCAAGCTACTTTGAAATAGAGATTAAAGCTACATGTAAATTCAAACAGTAGAAGCTATCATGTTAAGTTAAAGAGATTTACTTTGGTTCTATAAAGGTTAATGAATAATAAAAATTTTTACCACCATTTTGAGAAATTTTTTGTATTGAACAACCTAAAGGAAGTAAAACAGATTCTTGGTTATCACCAAATTAATCTTTGTGCTGAAACTACTGATGTGGAGACCATCGGGGACCCGGCTATGGTAATTGTGACACTGTGCAAAGCTGTGCCCTGGGAAGCTGCTGCTTTTCATTCATCCCTTTCACAGTAGCACAAGAAATTGAAAATATGCTTTGGGCACTGTTTGTGTACTGAGTAAGCTTAGCAAAACTTAGTAATATGTTCCTCTGAAACTGGTTAGCAAAAAGGACTTTGGGTTCTGTTCAGAATGAAGTAAATAGATTGACCTAACCCCTCCTCCAAAAATAACCATTCAAGCTGGAAAATTGTAGGAAGCTGATTTAAAGTCATTGTCAAGTCGCCAGGCAGATGCAGGCTGATCCAGGAAGATCCCAGGTGAGGAAGGCTGTCGGGAGGAGGCCTGGAGTCAGTTACCTCTTCGCAGAGAGAGGCTGCAGATGCCGAGCAACAGTCAGAGGCTCCGGGCATGCAGTCTCCCTCAGAAGCTCAGAAGCCAGGGAGGAACGGGGGCTGCTGTGGAGCCAGGGCCAGACGGGAGGGAAATGCAGAGAAAATTCTCTGACTCATTGCATAATTGCGAATATTCTGGATGTGGATGCCAAGAAGCTAAATGGGAAATCTCTGAGAAGCCAATGAGCCAACCAAGATTCGGATGGTTCTGTGCTGCCGGAACACAGGAGTTAGAGTTCAAAAACAGGCCAGAGTGTAGAGGGCCCTGCTGTCAGCTGAGGCCACTAACACACTGTGCTTTCAGAGCTGCACTGGGCGTGAGGCAGCCCAGGAACAGAGCAGGCTCACATGCCCTGCTGTCAGCTGAGGCCACTAACACACTGTGCTTTCAGAGCTGCACTGGGCGTGAGGCAGCCCAGGAACAGAGCAGGCTCACATGCCCAGCTTCCCCCAGAGTAGGGGAGGGTTTGCCAGTGGCCTAAGAAGACAATCAGATCCTTGTGTGAGAGTTTCTGCAATTTCTAATGGAAAAAAGTGTGCTCAACAGCACACACAAAAAAAAAAAATTCCAGGAAACGGACAAACACAGGAGAGAATCCGACAGTGTAAACAGACTTGTAACCTAGACTCTTCAACGTAATGAATAGATGCTTTAAAATGTGGTTAATATGACCTAGAAGATAGAGGAAAAGATGGAGAATTTCATCAGAGTACTAATAGCTGTTTAAAACAAGACCCCCAAAAAAGAAAGTCTTAGAGCTGAAATGGGGACCCTGAGGATGCCTTCCTGGCCACGTGGTCTGAGAGTAGAGCGTGCTGACAGAGAACCTGGAAAGTTATGAAGAAAAGCCTTCACAGAAGATTCCTCCCAGTTCAAGTGCAAACTCATCCCAGGTCTTGGACCCCTCTGCTATGCTTATAGATGTAAGCCGGGCAGCCAGTGAATCTTACTTACAAAAGGTAAATTCCAGGGGCCGGCACAGTGGCATAGCCAGCTTGTCAGTTCTCCGTCTGTGGCACCAGGATCCCATGTGGGCACTTGCGCAAGCTCCAGCTGCTCCATTTCCAGTCCAGCCCCCTGCTTTGGCCTGCGGAAGCAGAAGATGGTCCAAAGCCTTGCAGCCACCTGGGAGACATGGAGACGCCCCCGGCACCTGGGTTTGGACAGGCACGACTCTGGCCATCGCTACTGTCTGGGGAATGATCAGTAATGGAAAATCTTGCTCTCTGTCTCCTCTGTAGCTCTTTCTAGTGAAATAAATAAATCTTTAAACTAAAAGTTCTGCTAGAAGCCTAAAAGAATTGAAAAGAGGTATCAGCTTTTGCTCACCATAAGGGTGACAGCTTAGAAATTCCAGGCTTTCTTACTGAAACAAAAATCACTAGTCAGGAGAATTTTACAAAATCCAGAAATGCTACAATGTATCATTCAAATGTCTACTATAAAATTAAAAATTCCTGGGCATGTGAAAAAATAGGAAAATATGAGTCATAATGAGGATATCGGAAGTCGATAGAAACTGGCCCTTGGGTGACCAGAAGTTTCCATCAGCAGCCAAGTTCTTAGAGCAGCTCTTGTGAATCCATGCAGGGGCTTCAAATATAGCGAGTGAATGTAAAGAAGAAACTTGACAAAGAGGGCATTTCAGAAAGTTTGAGGAAAAAAAATGGAGTTAGAAGATAAGGAAGGAAAAGTGCAAAAAGTAAAAGTAAATGAGCTCAAACAAATTGTTCAACCTGAAAAATGAAAATAAAAGTTCAAAATACAGAGATCTAAAGTCTTGTGGGAAAATATCAACTAGTCACCTTGTTGCCATTATATTTTCAAAACATGGCAAAAAACATGAGGAAAAAGAAAGGAGCAGAAAAATATTTAAAGAGTTATTAGCCAAAGGCTTTCCAGATTTGTGAAACTCCCAGAATGCTCAGGGAATTCCAAGCTTAAAAATAAATACAAGGCAGAGCAGTGGACAGCATACCCAGGTGCACATGGAGGCTGGGGCAGTCCATCCAAGTCTGCAGGGGACACCTGGTACCACAACAAAGGACGGAGGATGGAACAAACGGATCAACTATCCCAGCCAAGAGCTAGCAGTGAATATCTGGGCAAACGAACACTCTAAGGTGGACTACGTCAGTGGAGTCTGGAGAGATTTCATCGTGCTTGGAGTGGTGAGATCAGCAGTAATTCAGAAGTGTTGAAGTATCGAAACCTCATGAGCAAGACCCTCAGAGCATGCCCCACATTAAAAATTAAAATAATCATTTTTAATTAATTTATTTATTCTTAAAAAGAATAAATACAAGGAAAACTATACCCAGGCATTATAGTTAACATAAATCTTCAAAGCAGCGAGGAAATATTGTCACATCATGTACAAAGGAACAATACGAGAGAAATTTCTAGATTGTCCTTATAAGCAGTATATACCAAGAGACAACAAAATGTCATTTCACAAGTGTTAATAGATGGAATCTCGGGCAGGCCTTTGGAGTGCCATGGGTTTGTTCCTAGTTCCAGCAACCAATTCCAGTTTCCTGGCGATACAGACCTAGGAAGCAGCCAGGACACGAACTGATGCCCACATGGGATGCTGACACTGCAGGTGGAGAATTAGCCTGTTGAGCCACTATGCTGGCCTCTTCTTACATTCTTAATTATAATGTTTTATCATTTATTTCTTTAAAAATTAATTTGGCCTTTAATTTCTCCTAATAATTTTGTTAATAGACAGGAAGGAGAGAGATAGAATATGTGTGTGACATTGACAGATTGAACAATAATTATTGCAAGTTCTTGAAATCTCTGTATTGATAAGCAAGGGCCAGGCCATTTTTGTATTTGGTTGTTTAGGACATAGTTCGGAGACTCCAGTTTGACAAAGGGCTACTGGGAAGAAGCATGGGCCCACCGGGAATGAGGCAGAGGTGCCCATTTGCTGGATGGCATAGGTCCTGAGTATAATGCCCCTGACCCTGTCATCCTGGACCCGTGCCACCCTGAACACCTATTTACCCAGCACTACCGTAGATCTCCTAGGTCTCAGCACCCGTCAGGCCCATCACCTCTTTAGGTTGACACTGAGCCCTGCACCAATCCCTGTGCTTTGTGACCCCCATACCTGACGGCCCTGCTCACCAGTCCCCTGGGGCATTTATCCCCGATGTTCACCAACAGCCACATCCCAGGCCCTGAGCCCGCACTTCCCATGCCCCACCTGTGGGCTACCCAGGGGCCTCTGCCCTTTGTTCTGCTCTTTCTCCATGCTCCCTGCTTTCTCCCTACCCAGCATCCTGAAAATAAAGACTTATCTTGTGGCTCACTTATTGTGTCTGGCGTCTTGGATTTCTGGTGAAAATAAGTAATATTGAGAGCACAGACACTGAGTCAGATTGCCTGGGCCCAGACCTGTGACCTCCCTCGTATGGCAGGTGTTTGTCCTGTTAATACCTGCATCTGTAGAGCAGACATGGTGAGACCACCACCACAGTGAGTGTCATAGCCACGGTAATGTGCTGAGAGTCGGACCCACTGCCTCAAAACTTGCTCTTGTTACATAGGTGCGCGTATTTGAGTTCCATTTTTTAGAACTGTACAACCTCGGCCCTCTCCTCACCTTAGAATCCCCCTGCTTGTTTTTCAAAGTCCCCCACAGTTTCCCGTTTAGTCCCAGGAACAGCTGAACCCCAGTCCTCCTGGACGGGCACGCGGGCAGAGGAGGCATGCAGAGGAGGCAGCCATGGGGCAGCCAGAGTGGCACGGTCCCTGGTGTTTGCTGTCAAGCCTGAACTGCTGAGCGTGTTGTCAGAGTACCAGGCAACTAGCTGCCCAGTCCTGGTCGCCCAACCCTGGCGGCCCAGCCTCTGCCCTCTGCCTCTCACCTGCCTGCTTTCTCACCACTGTCGGTAACGGCTGCAGGCTCGCCCAGCTCTTCCCTCTGGCCGAAGCACCCTGACTCACCCTCCCTCCAGCTCAGTCTTGTCCCTCCTTCCCAAAGCAGCACAAGCATTGCCTCTTGAAGATTTCCCACCCGCCGTGTGATTTCCAGGCACCCCAGCTGGATGCTGTCCTGGTACCTTACTGTCCTCCCGTCTCCAGTGCCCAGTTAGAACATGCCTTCTTCTCCAGCTGAAACATCAGCCTCCTGAGGGCAGGGCCCAGGCTCTGCCCTGCTGACTGTTACTTCCAGCACCAAGCACAGTGCCTTGTGCACCATGGGCACACAGTATGTGAACTGAAAACAAAGGAGTAAAGCAGAAAGAGAAGATATTCATGAGGAAATGATGGAGGAAAACATGAGGGCTGCACGGGTGCTTCAGGAAGTTTGTGGAAAATGTAACAGCAGGATAAGTTTATTTTGGTGCAAAGAAGTTTTGAAATACATTCATAGTTTTTTCTCACTTCCTATCAACTTTCAAAAGCCTGTCTGTGTGTGTGTGTGTGTGTGTGTGTGTGTGTGTGTGTGTGTGTGTGTGTGTGTGTACGCGCACAAGGGTAAAAAGTTTGGACTTTCCCTTGAAGTCTATGCAAGCCATTAAGGTCTTAAGCCTCCCAGAGGTATTTTAGGAACATAGGATGGATTTTAGAGGTAAAACCAGAGGCTGCTAAGGGAAACCATGCAAGAAAAGGAGCCACAGAGAAGAGAGAGGGAGATAGGAGTGTCAGGTGGACCTTGGTGTGAGGAACCAAGAACCCAGAAGGACAGAAGCTCCCCATCTGGGGTCACGGGGTGGAGGGAGCTGTGAAGAAAGGAGGGTAGGTGAGGTCAGATATAAGGAGGCCTGGGTTGTTATTGTGTGTTGGGCTTTGTGTGTCACCACAGGTTGTCTGCCAAGCCTTAGGGGTTGAGAGAAGCTAGGAGATAGAGGGAGATGCTGAGGAGACACCCCCCACCCCCCGCCGCCACCGCCAACTGAGGCAGCAGGCTTGGTCCCAGTGCACAGGCTGCCGTGCTTCTCTGCAGCGGCCTGGGCTCAGGCAGGGAGGAGTGGCAACTTCAGCAGGAAGAGGATCAGGGCTCCACTCCAGGCCACACATGGCCCCACTGCCCGTGTTTGTCAGAATGCAACCACAGGCAGGCTAGCGTTTGTTCCTTGCCTGTAGCTGCTGTGGTACTACAGACACTGTGGCTGAAGAAGACACCACTGCATGGCTCCATCCCATGGGTTCCCTGGGTGGGGTAGGTACCGTTTTGTTTCACTTTTGCCAGTGAGGGAAGCCTTAGCTGACCCACACGCGGAGCCCCACCGGCCATACCCCTTTGCAAACGCTGCCCTACAGAGCCTCAATGTCACTATCCAGGCCTCTACAGGAAAGGTTTGCTGATGCCTAGGCCACAAAGGACCCAGTAAGGCAGAATGTGTGCAGCCAGGGAGTGGCAGGAAAGCGGTTGGAGTGACAAATAAGGGGCGTCTAGCCTGGACAGGTAAGAAAAGAGGCAGGCAGGCAGTGATAGAGGTGGGAGAAAGGTCCATGAGCCTGTGGTCTCTGAGGAGGCCGAATGTCAGCATCTTAAAGGAAACGGGGGAGCAGAAGTAAGCAGGAGGCAGGCGAGCTTGGAGATGTCAGAGAGGTACAGTTGAGTCATGATGTGGCCAAGTTATCAGAGGAGCAGGTGCCAGTCAGGTGGTTGAGAGTCAAGGCAAGACAGCTAGACTCACCATCCACTGGACCACTCAGTGGGGGACAAGATAGAGAAGCCAGGGTCTGTTTCCTGTATGAAGGGCCAGATCAGAGATACTGAAGGGAACAAATTGAAAACTGTACGCTCCTGTTTTGGTGGATCTGGAAGATGCCGTCTCAGGCAGCCAGCTACTGCATGTTCAGATTTCCACCGAGCAAGAGCAACAGATTGGCTGCAGTGACCTCACTTGACCTTTTGGTAATAAATAGCTGTTCCTGGAACAGGTCATTCCTTCTCCGTTTAAATTTCATGTTATTTATCTGTAGTTCAAACTGTTCTTCCAAGTCATTAGATGCTTTACCACACACACTAGAAAGAGAGGGGAGCTAGTAGATATTTCAAAGCCAGACACAGAGGCAGCCAGCTATCTCTGTTCTTAGGAGCCTCAGCTGCAACAAATGTGTTTGACTATACTGGGTTCATTCTCTCTCTGGTGTTGAATCGTGGTGGTCATTCCTCCTGGCTGCGTCCTGGGGCTCTGTCCCATGGATTCCCTGGGCAGAATGGGCTGAGGAGAAGCCGTTCCAGTTCACTTTTGCCAGTGAGAGGAGCCCTACCTGACCCACACACGGAGCCGCACCGGCCATGCGCCTTTGCTTTCTGTGCAGCGCACAAGCCAGAGTAATGAGTAGCTTCCCTGAAGAGGAGGAGGAGGGTGGCAGAGCATATTCCCTCCAGGGCTACAGCTGCCACTACTCCAGTAGAGCCCCTGGGGAGGCCAGCCGGCCAGCCCCTGCCTGCTGTGTGCAGCCAGAAAGGTGCACCACAGCCATTTTCACATCAAGGGAGCCCAATGCTGCAAAGACAAGTGAGGAAACACATCTTTAGTCTGAAGTTTAACATAAGTGATGTAGGGGCTTCCTTAATCTGTTTTATGTAGTTTACTGATCATAATGACAATAAATGTTATGCTTTTTTTTTTTTTTTTTTGCGATTGAGAACTAATTCATATACTCTGAAGCATGCCTTTGTAAAGGTCACGGTTTAGTAGTGTTTCTTGTTTTCTTAGACTTACCTCTACTAATTCCAGAACAGTTTCATTACCCCGGGGAGTTCTGTTCCCATCACTCACATTCCTATTCTCCTTCCCCCGACTTCTGGCAACTCCTGACCTCCCTTCTGTCTTGCTGGATTTACTCCTCCTGGACACTTCACGTAAATGGAGTCGTGTAAGCTGTGGCGTTTTGACTGGCTTCTGTACTCGGCATGAGCTGTTTGAGGCCCATCTATATTGTAACATTATTGGCTAAAGAAGACACCACCACCCAGTTACATACATCTTGCTGATGCACCGATCAACATCTGGCTGGTGTGCACATTTTGGCTGTTGCAGATAATCCTGCTAGGAACACTTGTGTAAACTGTTAGAATTTTTAACCACAGAATGAAAATCAGAATGGCGTATGTGTATAGTTAACTTGACAGTCATGTATATCAGCTGGGAAGACTGGAAGAGATGAACTAGAGAATGGAAAAAAAAAAAAAACTGTTGTACAATGAACTGTTTAGAGTGTCCAGCTGATCAAAGACCTGCTGCTTACAGGAAAATGTGCATTTACAGCGAATAAGGATTTTTAACTATTTGTAAGAACTTGCGTGTCATTTTTGAGAATATTTATTTATTTGTAAGTCAGAGTTGCAAAAACAGGGAGAGACAGAGGAGAGAGAGCTCCCATCTGCTGGCTCACACCCCAGGTGGCCGCAGGGGCCAGGATTGGACCAGGCAGAAGCAAAGCTTCATTTGAATCTCCCATGGGGGTGGCAGGGACCAAACACTTGGGCCATTTTTCACTGCTTTCCCAGGCCACAAGCAGGGGAGCAGCAGGGACAAGAACCAGTGCCCATATGGGATGACGGTGCTTGTGGGTGGAGGATTAGCCAGTTGAGCCATTGTAACAGCCCCTCACAAGATTTTCAAACAGCAAATTATTGAGCCATATCTGTGATACTGGCTACGTGTCAGCTCCGTTGAGTGGACTACAGGAAGCAGATGATGATAGCAAGATATCTAAATAAGTTCCAGAGGGAGCCGGAGAAATGGAGCCAAGTGGGCCAGGAAGATGTGCCCTGAATTTCAGCTGGGAGTGTGTGGTACAGCTGTGGAGTGTTTGGAAACAAAAGTGAATTGATGCGGGGCAATTAGAAATGAGTGGCTTCTTATAAGTGAACGCATCATGTAGCCTGTGAGTACAAGATGCAAAGCTGTAAATGATGGCAAACCACTGAGTCAGCAGGTGCAGCTACAAAGCAAGAGAAAGGTGGGCAGTGGGCAGGAAGCAGTGGCTCTCACACGGCAGCATGCATGAGCAAGCACCTGGCAACCAACAGAGCCCAGGGCTCTCACAGGCGTGCTATGTCCTCCTCAGGGACGCCTCATTCTGTCGCCTGATGCTGCATTGTGCCTGGCATATCCTTGCTGGTTGGTCATTCTGGTTGTTCCCCGGGCACCGTGAGCATTGGGACGCCAATCCTTCCCAACACTGTGCATTGTGTGTGTAGAGAATTGAGATTTTAGGAAGTTCTTTCACTACTTGGGCAGAATCTCCTTTTCATGTTAAATCCAGCCCTAACTTGTACAGCAAGAGAAATGAAAGGTAGCATCTTAGTCACAATTTTCAAAGAAGTTAAGTATGGCCTCTTGTCCTTCTGCTCTTTCTGGGTGCAGATTGACATAGCCACCATCCAGGTTACCTGCCTTCTGAATTTTGTGCTTAAAGTTTAATGCAGTTCTCTAAAGGAGTCACTAATTCTAACATAGCAGAGTGGCATGGAAATGTAGTATGGAAGTGGTTAAGATATGCTTGGACATCAAAGAGATGCAAATTTGAACCCTGTCTCCGCCATTTCTTAGGTTTGTGAGTGTGAGGCAGATTTTTAACCTTTGAGATGTCTTTGCTTCATGCTAGTATGAATGGATTTCAATTGGAGGTGGGACACCAAAACAAAATATTCTCTAATTCCGTTTTCTAAGAACTTTTAGAAGTACTCTTATGTTTAAAATAGGATTACAAAACCTATTCCACAGTTTATGCCCAAAAATGAAGTAGAAAAGAACAATTTGAAAAGCAGTTGAACTGTTGGTATTCTTACTTTATTTTTATTTTTAAATATTGTTATATAATTGAGAGGGATGCATGCCCATGTGGGTCTCTGGTTAGGATGGGAGAGAGCCAAGTATGGAGGAAGGTGGGTGAGATATGTATTTGTGGGGTTTTTTTTTTCCTCCTGCATTCTTAGGGAGAAGAGGAAGGGAGCCACTTCTTGCTGTCAGACTACATCAGCACCCAGGGACGGATGACAGTCATTTGATGACACCTTAGAGACCCCGATGTGGGGGAGAATGCTCCAAGGGTGTACTTGAGTGGACTTGATAGTTCTTCGAAGTTGTTCATTTCATTGCTCCATGGTTGAGAAAGTCTTTCCAAGGTCTATCGATTAGGGGAAAAAAATCCACCTTAGTGCATCCACAGCCCCAGAAACATACCACAAAGCTTGGCCAGGAGAGTGGTCCAACCCCTTCTGCTTTCCATCCTCTGACAAAGCACTCAACATCTTGGCTGTCATGTCCCCTGGGTGCATCGGAACAGACTGACTATCCATTGCACAGACATCAGCAATCAAGGAGGCCCAGTCCCAGTACATGCACTTCAAGGTTGAACAATGTAGTCTGTGACTTTTCCCGTGGCCAGGGTCTGAGTTGAGTAGTCCAGCTGGGAAGTCCCCCATGATACCTCATCTGAAATGATATCAGGTTTAACTTTGTGCACCAGCCAGTGCAGGTAAGGTTTGATCTGTCACCTGTACCAACCAATGCATATGCCAGGGGACACAGATACCTGATAGGTTCCACTCCAGCCCCCTGCCTCATGCAAACCGACAGGTACAACAGCCATGCCCAGCTCAGCCTGGCACAGACCCAGTCCTCAAGCATTCCAGTGGGTGCCGCAGCCCAGTCAGGTTAATCCCTAATACTTCCCACCAAACGCACCCCAGCACTGGTTTTTGTACATGCCAACATCTGCTGCAACTTAGCCTGGCCCATCCCACATCTGGCTCTCACACATACCCATAGGTGCTATGACTTAGCTCAGCTCATTCCATCCCCAGACCCAGCCCTCACATATGCTGACAGGTGCAACTACCTTGTCCAGTCTGACCCACTCCAAGCCTTGATTCATGTGGTCACCAGCAGTGGGTACAGCCGAGCAGAGAAGTGCCCACAGTCCCCTTGCCAGGCATGCTACCAGCCCCCTATCTTATCTTACACCTGCAAGGATACCGCAGTCAAGCTTTACATGACTCATTGCCAGTCCTGGCACTTGCTAGCTAGCTTTGAGGCCTAGCCCAGCTGACCTGCACCCATTCTGGCGTTCATGTACACCAGCAGGTGCAGCAGCTTAGCCAAGTCTGGCTTGCTCCCAGTCCCAGCTCTTACATTCACCTGTGGAAGCAGTGGTCTAGCAGGGAAGTCCTGGAGGTAGTCCTTAGAGGCCAGCTCCTAGCCGTGGGTCTTATACATGCCATCAGATTCCCTACCAGGTCTGCTCCCAACCCTAGGTCTTGCATATACTGGTAGATGTTTCAGCCCAATCTGGCATGGCCTGCCTGTAGTCTCAACACTCATTGGTAGATGTTGTAGTCTAGCCTATCTGGGTATGGCCATTCTCCTAACCTCATTCTCATGTGTGCCAACAAGTGCTTCAACCTGGCCCAGCCCAGCCTGGCCCCAGACTTAGCCAACACAAAGGCTGACAAGTATTGCAGCCCTCCTTAGCCTGGCCTACCCCCAGTCTGAGCACTTGTGCTCCCCCGTAGGAGCTGCAGCCTAATAGGGGAGTTCCCCTAATTCCCCTGCCAGGCCTGCTCCCATTCCTGGGTCCCACCTGTGCCAATGGGTGAAGTGACTCTGCTTGGCATGGCCCAACCCTGCCCTGCCCCCCCGCCCCCCCCCCCGCTTTTACATGCACCAGCAGGCTACAGATGATGCTGTTTAGTCCAGCCCAGGTTCCCCACATAGGAAGGTGCCTTGGCCTGACCAAGACATGCCCTCTGGTATACCCCCTCTAAACCACTCTGTCTCAGCTCCCTTGCCTACCTACAAGTACAGTGGCCCAGTCCATGGCAGGCCCCGGAAGTCATTCCTCCCCTGTCCTGTCAAACATACCCTCAGCCACTGCCACTGTGATATATCTCCAGACCCCCTTCCCCTAGGCAAACTGCAGCCCAACCTTGTACCCCAATCCCACCCCTGGCCTGGGGGCTGGGGTTGCCTTTTCTGGCCCAGAGGTCCCCCACCTTCCCCACATATCTTAAAATAAAAATAGAATAGGCAACTATGCTGGCATACTGATATAGTTCACACAAATTTGGCATCAACCAGGCCCAGAATGCCCACCAGCTCCTGGCTGCTTTTCTCCCAGCAGTGTAGCACTTGTCTAGCTATAAGGCAACCCAGGCAGGTGCCTACACCTGGGGGGAGCTCTTCGTATTCGCCACCTTGTCAGACAGCAAGTACCTGCCCCAGTCCCTACCCTTGCCTGGAAAGAATGCACTGCACCCCAATGAGAGTGAACCAAGAGGACACATGGGCTATAGAGACTAGAGCCAGCGCAGCAGGCATGCTAGGAGGCCGGCAGTGCACAGGTTCTGAGTGCAGCAGTGTGATTCTGAAAAGATACACAAGACGACCCCTCTCGCCATGCCCCTGCTCCCCACCTCCTGCCCTGCAGGCATGCACCTCTTCACCCCCACGATTTGCCCCTACACCTCTGCCCACCACCTTTTTTAAGCCACGGAGCCAGTGTCTGGTAAGCTTGACTGGAGACCGAGATGTGCTTGCTTGGGTGCCTATCAGCTGATGAGAGCTCCTGCTCTCCTTTTCAGGTGTGGTTGCAGCCGTAGTTTCATGACTGGAAACCTTCCTAAGACATGGAGGTGAGCAGGGAATAGGAGCCACCTGCCCTGACCACATTTTCTTACAGGAGATGCAGTTTAGCTTAGAAGCATCATGAATATGTAAAGCAAAATAATAATAAGGAGTCATGGCCACTAAGCAATAAATGTCAGTTCCTGTGTACTGTGACTTATAGCAAACAACTCTTTTCTATTTAAAAAACAAAAAGCCAGGTTTAGTCAGTTACTTGCAAAGACTTTAGAATTGAATTTCAATAATTTCTCACATACACAAATGAATGCAAATACAGAGTTCAAGGAAGAAATAAAAGCTGGGTGTTAAAAAATGGTTGGAGGGCCCATTGCGATGGCCTAGTGGCTAAATCCTCACCTTACACGTGCCAGGATCCCATATGGGTGCCAGCTCGTGTCTCTACTGCTCCACTTCCCATCCAGTTTGGGATCAGCTCAGCTCTGGCCATTGTAGGCATTTGGGGAGTGAACCAGCAGACAGAAGACCTTTCTCTCTGTCTCTCCTCCGTAAATCTGTCTTTCCAATAAAAAATAAAATATTTTTTTAAGTTTAAGAAGAAAAAGTTTGGGAAAACACTGTGTAGATTGCCTTGGATGTCTCAGGACTGTTGTGGGCTTGGTTCCTCTCCTCCCTACTGCGGGGGGCAGCACACACCTGCCAGTCCTGCTGGCCTGGAATCCGTGTTCATAGCACAGGCCGCAAAATGAGGACATAAAGGGAAGTCAGAGGGAAGTGACCTTCGCTAGGATTCTGCCAGAGCGGAAACCCACATTTTCTGAGATCGTTAGACTCATGGAAGATAGATTTAGAATCCTCTTTCTTTCCTGGTGAAGTTGTGTAGGTGTGCTGGAGTGTTGCAGGTCTCAGGTGAGTCAGACCTCAGTTTTGATGGCACTTGGCCTCAGAGGGAACAGAAGATCAATCTCACCCACGCGGGGGTCCCTCGAGGTGGGACATTCTCTGCAAGGAATCGGAAGACAGGCTCATAGATCTTTCTGCTTCAAATGCCACCGTGCCAGGCTGCCAGTCGGTGGCACGGAGGTCAGCGCCTTCCCGCCGTCCGACTCAGCAGCAGCGTGGAGCATGTTGGGCAGGGGTTGGGAGTCAACGTGAACACCCATCATTGTATTTTCACTTCAGCCCCTTGGTATTTTGGCATTTATGTCTGTAAAAGATTTTCTGGGTTTCCCACTCTGGATTTTTTTTTTTTTTTGCGGGGGGCACTTAATATGAAGATTTAACATTTAAAAGTCTAAGTACTTCCTATATGTTGAGACTCTCCAGGTAAGCTTTACATTTTATAAAATAATTGCAGTTATTCCTCTCACTCGTGTGTTAAATAAACACTTCTCTCACTCCCACATTTCAGTTCCAGCTACGTCCGAGGGCACATCTTCCTTTTCCACTTTCTCTGAGTCGTCTCCGGAGCTGACCACCGCCGAGAGGTCAGTTCACCTCCTGCCCCCGCTCCTGGCCGACCGTGCCTCCTGGACTCTGTCCCAGCACATGCCCACCTCTGCCACCTCCAGAGACGGCCACGCGCCCGCCGAGACTCCCGGGGAAAGCAGCAACCTCAGCGTGGTGGAAGTTCTCCCGCCCAGCCTTGCTTCTGCCAAAAAAGAGACGAGTCACATTTCTAGCCATAATTGGGTGGAGTTTTCCACCCAAAATGTAGACTGTTTCACTTCTCTGTCCTGTTCCAGCTTTCAGACAACGAGGAACTTGCCTGAGGAACCAGAAGCCAGTAATTCCGTTCAGGTTCTCCTGGGGGAAGTCAGGAATGCCATAGGTAGGCTACACGAGGATCTGAGCCTGGTGATCCAGGAGCTTAATGTCATCAGTAGCCACCTGCTGAGCATGAGCGAGCCCAGCCTGCCGCCCAGCACGGGCTCACAGGCTCCTCCGCCCTCGGAGGGCAGCTCCCAGCCTGACTAGCCCTCTAGGGCTCCCACTTCCCAGGGGGAAACAGAGAACCGCGCAGTGCTTCACCGGGTTCCTTAGCGTGTTTCCAATCAGTAAATGCATTGGAGTGATTTGTTTCTCAAAGAGAAGAGTGTCACCTTTGACCCTTTGAAGCTGAGGATGTCATCCTCTCTGCACTTGGAAGTGGATTACATTTTAGTGAGAGTTTGGCCAAGGCCTGCGCTGCAGGTCAGCACAAGGGAATCGTTCTAGAATGTTGGTTGAGGCAGGGGAGCTGCAGGTCTCAGAGCACATCTGTCTTAAACACCGCCGCCCTGTCCAGGCGCACTGTGCTTGGGGCAGGCACTCCACACTCTCCTGCAAGCTTTGGGTTCTGCAGATGCCGCAGGGCGGGAGCTGAGTTGAAATCAGTCGGGTTGCATTGGCGTCTTCACTGTTTGTGCATATTGCAAAGTAAATTCAAGTGCATCCTTTTATTTCAGGAAATAAATTTGCCATTTTCACCTTATGTGCAAGTTTTTAATTCATTCAGATGGCCTTTCAGATAGAAATGGCTCTTCTCCGTGAGGGAGGAAATTATCCCCTTTGGGATCTACGGAGCAGAGACTGCTAGCTGTGCTGTTCCCAGGATCCCAGTGGAAGCTGCATTTAGCTCGTATTTGGGAGACTCATATAATGAGCCCCATGTTCCCATCATTCTGTTTCAACAACTCCCAAGTTCAGGGTGAAATAACCAACCCCAGGTTATTGCTGAAGAAATAGGAAACATTTAAAAAGAATAACAATGCCTGGGTCCCACTTCCTGACAAAATCATGCAAAGTGGGTTTAGGAGAAAGAGGGGAATGGCCAGTGCCAAGATCATTAAGCAGCGATGTGTGTTGGGGGCAGGGTGGGGAGTGGGGGCTTGCCGGTGGTGGCGGTTGGGGGTGGGCAGTGGCTGGCTGCAGTGAAAAGCGTGAAGGGGAGGCTGATGTGCAGCGCGGAGCAGAGCACAGTGCAGGTCCTTGGATGCCGCTACAACGTTGTGACTCTGTGAAATAAAGTTACAGCGCGTGATATGACTTCATCTGAAATGACCACTCTGACTTGGGCGGGGAGATGTGCAGGGACACAGGTGGAGCAGGTAAGTTCATTAACAGGCTCCGGCAGGTAGGACTGGTGATGTCTCAGAGCAGGGAGACAGCGCGAGGGGAGAGGTGATTAGCTGAAGGGCTCACTGAGAAGAGCCACTCCAGGGTGAGTCCAAGAACCAGGCTGAAACAAGGAAGGCTGCTGCTGGCAGAGATTCCAGACTCATGTTGTGGGTTTGCTGAATGTCGTATTTATGAGATGGTCACGTGGAGATGCTAGTGAGGCCCTGGATGTGAAAGTGATTTCCAGGGAGCAGTCTAGTTTGGCTTGAGACTGGATGAAATTCCCCAAGGGGTGAGAGTGGCAGCGGAGAGAAACTGAGGGCCCAAATATGAAGAGATCTGGAGGATGTCGAAGACCCAATGAAGGAAACAGAAAAAAGCCACCACTGTGCTGGGAACAAAACAGCATCTAGTGTTTTGGAAGTTGGGAGTGGACAGTTGGAAATGGAATATCTGCATTTTTTCTCAGTTTACGCTCTCTCCTGCTGAACTTGTTTGTGTGTGTACACATTACATAAACAGGCATGTCCTTGCCAAACCGTTTGAGACTTCACCCCAGAATATCCCATGATTTCCAACCTGCCAACAGATTCTCTTTTAATTGGTTGTCAAATAATCCCAGCAAGTTTTTAATCAAGTTAACTGTGTTTTTTGTAGTACTTTTAAGATCTGTGTTACTTTTCATAGGTTAATATTTGTACAACTGTTTTTACTAGTCTTTACTATTAAGAACGTTAAGTGTGAAAATTAGAATAGAATTCTTACCAGTAAGAAGAACAAGTGGGGGTAGACATCGGGGCACCGCAGGTGAAGGCAGCATCCCATCTGACAATACCAGTTTTATGACCATTTCTGGTCCAACTTGCTGCTCATGTGCCTGATGAAAACAGCAGATGAAGGCTCAAAGGCTTGGGCGCCTGCCACCCATCTGAGAGCTCCACGTGGCCTTCTGGGCTTTGACTGGCCCAGTTCCAGCTGTTGCCGCTGTTTGAGAAGTGCCCCAGTAGATAGAAAACTGATCTTTCTCCTTCTCTTTCTGCCTTTAAAAAAAATAAATTTTGGGGCGAGGGGCCTAGCACTGTGGCACAACATGGTAAGTCACAATCTGAAGCACTGGCATCCCATATGGGCACCAGTTCAAGTCCCAGATGCTCCAGTTCCCTGCTTGTGGCCTGGGAAAGCAGTAGAAGATGGTTCAAAGCCATGGGGCCCTGCATCCACGTGGGAGACCTGGAGGAATCTCCTGACTGTTGAATTCAGCCTGACCAGCCCTTTAGACTTGAAGCCATTTGGGAAGTGAACCAGTGGATGGAAGGTGTCTCTCTTTCTTCCTCTCCCTCTACCTCTGCTTTTCCAGTTAGTAAATCTTGAAAACAATCAGTCTTTTACAAAGAAATAGCAAGTAAACTAGACAGAATTCTAGCAAGCTGATAAGGATAGTTTAATATATTCATTTAAGGCTATAAATTTTCTTTTACATGACCGCATCCCTCTGAGCTTTAGGAATTAAGATAGAAGTCACATACCATGAAATGTGCCCTTTTAGGTTGTGAAATTCAGTGGCTTTTAGTGTATTGACAAGGTTGAGCAGCCATTGTCGTGGTCTGATTCCAGAATATTCACAACAAAATGAAGCACCGTAGCTTCTAGCACCCACTCTCCATTTCCTCTTCTCCTAAACCCTAACAACCACTAACCTATATGTATCTCCATGCATTTACCTACTTTGGATATTTTGTATAAATGGAATCATATATATGTAACTTGTATGTCTAATTTCTTTTACTTAGTGTAATGACAGTCCCGTTGTCGCATATATCAGTGCTTCATTTAAAAAAAAAAAGAGAAAAAATTATTTACAGAAGATGGAGCAAGAAAGAGGCCATCCACTGGTTCACTCCCCAAATGGCTGCAACAGCCAGAACTGGGGTAGTCCAAAGCCAGAAGCCAGGAGCTTCTTCTGGGTTTCCCATGTGGGTGCAGGAGCTCGGGATTTGGGGCCATCCTGCTCTGCTTTCCTGGGTCGTAAACAGAGAAATGAATCTGAAATGGAGCAGCCAATACTCAAACCAGCACCCATATTGGATGCCTGCCAGCACTGCAGGTACAGGATTAGCCACTGCACTGGGCTCAGTACTTCATTAATATTTAAAAATATATATGTGTATATTTCATATGTGCATATGTACATATATACACATATATATGAAAGACACAGGTACAGGGCAAAAGAGATAAAGAGAAAGAGCTCTCCAAGCTGCCTGCTGTCTCCCTAAATGGCCACAGCAGCCAGGGTTGACCCAAGCTGAAGCTAGGAACCAGAAATTCCTTCCCCCACCTCTCAAGGGGGTGGCAGGGCCCCAGGACAAGCCAGCTTCCAGTGTCTTCCCAGGCATGTTAGGAGGAACTCAGATCACAAACAGAACAGCTGGGACTCAAACTTGCAGTTCAGTGTGAGTTTGACCGTGGGTGTGGGCGAGCGTCAGCTCTTGCTGTGTGCAGTGCGACTCTGAACCTGAGTTTGGGGGGACTGGCGGACTGCTTCCTGGAGTTGCCTTCCCGTTTCATCACAAGTATTGTTCCGTGCTCATCTTCCTCGACCTCTGACCCTTTCCTGGTCTCAGCATATCATACTCTGATAAACCAATTCCTGATTTTTTTTTTTTTGGCTGGTCTGTTTTGTTGTCTGTCATCTTGTTGGCTTCTGTGCGTAGCGTTTTCTCGTGTGCCTGATTACCTTTATTTTGCAGGAATAATACAGACACTTGTGTTTTTGCCTGGTCTACCACCATCATGGTCAAGTAAATCAAGATCTGCCACGAAGTTCTTCAAGTACCCAGGTCAATTCCAGACTCAGCTGCTCATGAGAGATTCCCGTCTCCTCACTCCCATTGTGTCTTACTGTATTCTAAGGAACATCTCTCAGAAGGCTTCCTCTCAAAGCCATCCAAATGGATGCAGGGATTTGAGAGACCCAACCAGTGCCCCTAGGGAAAAGTGACAAAACCAGACACAGTTGCTGTGCTGGCACAGCTTGAGTTCTGGAAGAATCTGATAATAAATTGCCCCATCCCCACCCCTACGTGATAGTGTGAGGATTCTGGGGAAGGAGCTGGCTGGAGTTCAGGCCCAGCCTGTCCAGGGAAGGCTCTTTGGAGCTGACACACAAGTCCCAGCGTTGCGGAAAGGAATGCCATGGGTACAACGTTGGCCAAAGCCACTTCATGAGGTACAGTAGAGCATCACACGTGCTGGCTCTCTTTATGCGCCTGGGAGACCCACCAGTACATCCTTAGGGCCAGAGGGGTGCCATCTTCCCGTGCTGGCCGAAGTGAACACCCTGTGCTGATTTTAAAATGTCTCGGGGTCCACTGCTGCTCATGGGGCTTCTCCCCCACAAGGCACTGGACAGCAAAACCCCCTCACTTATTCTGCACTTGGCACACGCACATGATAACCGCGCATCTCAACTAGGTTTCACATAGCTTGTGTATTTCAATTCAACCGTTTGTTAATTAGTATAATTAAGCACTTATTTGAATTTCTATTTAGCCAACTCCATTAAATGAACAGAACAAACTTGGTTAAAATTAAGAGTGGGTATATCCTGATTGACTTTGTACCTATCTCACATTAAAAATACTTCATGGAGTGCTATTAAGCATTTTGCTTTGAGTGTGAGGATCCTATTCTATAACAGTTATAAAATATTTTACTGTTCATCCATTATCAAATTACTCATGCACTCATTCTTTAAGTATTTATTAATAAGCACCCTGTACGAGTAGGCACTTTGCTAGACATTGGGCACTCAGTAGTGAAAAAGGCGGACGTGCCATCTTCAGGGTGACAGTTTGGTGGCGATACAGGCAGAGCTAAGAAGTTGGCAGGGCAGGGGCCCAGCGCGGTGGCGCAAGTGGTTAAGGTCCTCGCCTTGCACGCCCGGGATCCCATATGGGCGCCAGTTCTGTCCTGGCAGCCCCGCTTCCCTTCCAGCTCCCTGCCTGTGGCCCGGGAGAGCAGTCGAGGACAGCCCAAGGCTTTGGGACCCTGCACCCGCATGGGAGACCCGGAAGAGCCTTCTGGTTTCGGATCGGCCGTTGCGCTCGCTTAGGGAGTGAATCATCGGACGGAAGATCTTCCTCTCTGTCTCTCCTCTCTGTATATCCGCCTTTCCAATAAAAAAAATAAATAAAAATAAATCTTTAAAAAAAAAAAAAAAAGAAGAAGTTGGCAGTGCAGTGAGAGTGGCCTGAGTCTGGGGAAGCCAGGACCAGGGAAATGGGCTGGCGAGGAGGAATAGCCAGCTCAAAACTAGGGGTTGGGCATGGCCACATGGAGGGCCAGGGCCAGACCGAACCCCAAAGATGAGTGGCAGCTGGTCAGGCCAATGGAATTATAGAAACAAAGAGACTTGTCTGGGTGGAGAAGACTGGTGGGTTTGACTGGAATGAGTCAGGAACTTGAACACGGAAGCTTCAGACTTGATACTGTGACACAGACACGATGGCCAGGGGACCTGAACAGACCGGCTCTTAACAAAAGACTAAGCAGCAAATTAATAATACCTGTGAGTGCAAAGTGCTGACAATAAAATGTCGTTGAAATTTGAGGTTTAGAGAGTTCCCAACATCCGTTGACTTAAAAAGGGGGTTGTTGGAGAACTCGGAGCACTAGCGGCCATGCCGGTGAGTCCGATGGGCTGGCGGTGTGCCTCGGGGCAGGCTGGGAGTTCCCTCGGCTGTCTGCCTTTGTTCTGGAGAGATGTGGAGCCCTGAGAACCGCAGGGTAGACTCGCAAAGTATATTCACCACACCCGGGCCTGCACTTCTAGGTTTTGACTTGGCTTTTAATAGCCTGAATTCTGAGATGTGATAAAAGGGTTTGGAGCGTGGCATGGGGAGATTCTATCTCTTGCAGAACAGCAAGTAATTTGAGGAGGCCAAGCGTGTGATTGTGGAGGGCAGAATCACACTGGCACCTTTTATCAGCAGGCAGCCTTCGAGAAGAAAGAGGAAAGTGGCTCCGGAGACACTGGGTTTTCAGGATGATTTTGTTTGGTAATTTCGAATTCTGTTTTCTCACCAATGGTGCGGCAAGTTCTCAGAGATATGGTAATTATTGCAGAATTATGGCTCCTGCCATTCGCAGCTATTCAAACAGAAAACTTGCATCACAAAACATCACAGTGTAATGTGTGCAACTGTGCTGCTTCCAGAACTGGCTGTGTCCCCTTGACACAGCAGCCTGCAGCAAGGCCGAAGGGACACGCTGGCCCCTCCATCACAGGGGACACACAGAATGCCACCTGATAGACTGTAGTCACCAAGTCCTATCCCTGCTGTGCTTTGGCTAAGTGACCTATTAGGGCCATGTGGAGTTCTCCAATCAGCTACAGTCAGAAATCGAATCAATTATGCTTTTGTTAACACTTGCATTTTCATCCAACAGTCTATGAATTTACCTGGAAAGCTGTTAGCACAACACAAAGGAGGTAAAAGCAACCCGTAGCAAGACGGAAAGATGAGCTTGTCTGTTAGTGAGCACTTCCTGTTATTATTCATGGTCACTCGGGTAGTGCCTAAGTCAGCATTGGCGCTGAGGTGACAGAATGTGTGAGGCCATGGAGTCTCTGAGATTTGGGTCACCTCGCAGGCTGGTGTTCATAGAGGTCGTTGAGAATCTGAGACTAGCAAGATAAGTCCCCGGCTGATGTGTGTGGGATTTAGAAAGTGTGCTCATTGGTTCCAGAGAACCTTCTCATGGACAGAACCGGACGACTAAGCTATCAGCAGCTGGGAACACATGTACCTTCAAACCAAGAGACGTAGGGGCCGGTGCTGTGACATAGTGGGATAAGCTTGCCACGCCAGCATCACAGCATGCTGCATTGCAGCACAGGCTTAGGTGCCAACTGCTCTGCTTCTTACCCAGCTGCCTGCACCCAGGTAGGAGGCTGAACGGAGTTCTGGACTCCTGGCTGTGGCCTGACCTGGCCCGTTGAGCCATTGCAGCCATCTGCAGGAGGGAGTCAGCAGGTGAATGATCTCACAGTCTCTTTGTCACTCTGCCTTTCAAATCAATGTTTAAAAAAAAAAAAGAAAAGAAAAGAAAAGAAAGAAAGGAATAAGAGTCATGGGCCTGGTGCAGTGACTCAACAGGCTAATCTTCTACCCGCAAATGCCAAGATCCCGTATGGGCATTGATTTGTGCCCCAGCTGCTCCACTTCCCATCTAGCTCCTTGATTCTGGCCTGGGAAAGCAGTAGTGGATAACCCAAAACCTTGGGACCCTGCACCGACCCAGAAGAAGCTCCCTGACTCCTGGCTTTGGATCTGCTCAGTGCTATTTGGAGAGTGAACCAGTGGACAGATCTTTCTCCCTGTCTCTCCTCTATAAATCTGCCTTTCTAATAATTTTTTTTAGAAAAAGAAATAAGAGTCATAAATTACAAAACAAACAGGAAGGGCCCAAGGGGACCCTTGGCGGGGCTCAAAAAGCAGCACAGGGCCAGCCTTGCCGCTGCTGGCGCACATGGTCCCAGGAGCTTTAGAGCGGACAGCCAGGAGACTGACTGTTAAAAACGCACATGCGCACAGATCAGCTGTTGGTAGTGTCGACACATCCCAAAACACAACCCTAAAACACAGTCCTGGCCTTCCGGAGCTAGCATCCTCACAGGACAGACTGAACAAGACCACTCATAGCCTGGGCATTTGTAGCTGACGTGAGCAGCCTAGGCATTGTGGAATGTGGCAAGAGCAAATGATGGGCACCAGGGTAGCTTGTGGGTGCAAGGAATGGAAGAAGAAGCATAGGTTCCGACCTAAGCCCCAAGGGTCCCTGTGGCTGCAGGGGTGCACGCCCCAGCAAGGGGAGCTGCAGGTCCCCTGGGCTGTGCTGGGAGCCACTCTTTGCTGCAAAAGTACTTGGCATGTGTGTTAGCTCATCTGGTCCCTAGAGGAAGTAGAGGCACAGAGTCTAAACAGGATTCAGATTCCAAGCCCATCCCTTGTGGCCACTTCAGAGATGGGGAGAGAGGCAGGGGAGGGGCCGAGCAGTGGCACATACCAGCAGTTTCTCAATCATTACCCTCTCTAAGGGGTAGGGGGAACAAGCCATGGGCTGTGCAGTTGAGCTGGGCAAAAATCTTCACAGACTGTATCTGCCTCACAGCTGCTATCCAGTCATAGCATGGGCAGCATAGCCAAGTTGCTTGCCATAAGCACCATCCTAATACCATGCAAACGTTGGAAAAGAACAATGGCGACTTGGGAAGCAACCTGCAAGTGTCAGAGCAACAGGCGCACTCTCTCTGTTCTGAACCCTCACTGAGTCACAAGTTGGCTATCCCCATTCCAGCCTGGCTACCCCTCACTGGCAATACCGCGACAGCATGTGCTTGGGCCTCGTGCTTGCCCTTCCTCTTCTCTCTCCCTGACTTCCGCCAGCTCCTGGGCTCCCCGGGGTTGCTCATTCCTTTCCCCTCCACATTCCCCTGGCAGTCACCCTGGCTTAGCCAAAAGTGTTGCAACTGTGCTTCTAGTCCTTTTTAATCCCTGCCAGCAAATGTCTCCACTGTACTCCCTGCCCCTTGTCAGACGGTCATCGGTAGTTGCAGGGTAGGATGGAAGCTGGAGGTGGAGGCTAGGAGAAGGTAACAGGCTTGAGATGCCAGCTGTAGCTGTCCTAGGGCCACTGATGAACCAACAGAGGGGGTCAAGGGAGGGGATGGGGCAAGGCTGGGCCCCAGAGCCCTGCTGCAATAAGAGTTGGCACCTATTGAATGCCAGCAATGTTCTGGGCACTACCCAGTCCTCTCAGAACCCTGCCAGAAAAGTACTGGTGCATCGCCCTGCTGTGGATGAGAAAATGGGCTAAAAGGCCCAAGAACTTGGCCAGGATCACGACTGGGCCTTGAACCTTGGGTAGCCCAGATGTGCAGTCCATGCTGTCTCCCACTGGTGCCAACAAGGAAGAAGGGGCTGGACAGAGCTGCTGCCCTGCCTGCCTCCCCTCCTGAGCCAAGCCCTGCTTCAAGCTGCCCCATCCCCTACCTTCAGCTCTTCCCCCTGGCTCTGAGGAGCTTGGTGAGGCCTAGAGTGGCAAGGGCACAATTTTTTTAAGTGCTGGATTCTAAGGCTGCTTAGCCAGGGCCCATGGGGAGCTGCAGGACCAGGCACCACAGGTATACAGTGTGGGGGATGGGCAGGGCTCCCCAGGAGGCCGTGAGGGGCTTGCACTCTCCCAGGACCCACCTTTAGGAGAGAAGGGAACCTTGCAGAGACAACATGCAGCGGTCCCACAGGGTGAGCTGGGTGTGGGGGCACACTCTGCCCCCCTGCCCCGTCCACCTCCGTTCCCATCTTCCATGGAGAGTTTGGGTGTTGCCCAGCCCCACCCCAGCTCACTCTGGTCTACCAAGAGCTGCCACTGTGTGCAGCTGTGCTGCCTCCGCCTGGAATGGTCAGATGGGAGAGGGAAGGTCACTTCAATTGTCTTAACCATTCAGGTGCCAACAGTGGCTGGTGGTGGCACCTCAGGAACAAAGCGTCCACGGACTCTGATACCCACTGGGGAGGCAGACCCTGGCAACTTGCCCCTTGGGGAGTAATTCAGGACTGTATTAGCCGTGTGGCTTATCTCATAGAGTTCCCACTGTTCAGTCTGGCTTGTCCCTGGGCCTTGGTAAAGCAATTGAACATGTCTTGGTTCAGTCTTGTGGCTTTTCAGAGGGACAGGTAAAGTTGGGACTGGGACCCTGGAGCAGCGGGCGTCACTGGCTCAAGGGCCCACAGCTCTGGGTCCCAGGGCAGGAGGCCATCTGCCAAAGCTCCTGATGTGGGGGGCTTCTCCAGCAAGTTTGTCATTGTGGCTGCTGCGGCAAAACAGCAGGAGCTTGGACATACCACCCCAGTCATTCCCCTGCCCATGGCCGTGGCTGGGAGATACCTCCTGGCTTGCAGTGTGAGCATCTCAGAGTGGGAGCACGGGTTCAAGTCCCAGCTACTCTGTTTCCCACCCAGTTCCCTGCCAAGGCACCTGGGAAAGCAACAGAGCATTGCCCCAGTGTGGGAGACTCTGATGGGGTTCCAAGCTCCTGGTTTTGGCCCAGACCAGCTTTGGCTATTTGAGATCATTTGAGGAGTGAATCATCAGATGGAAAATGCCTCGGGCTTTCTCGGACTCTGACCCTCTCTTACTCTTTCACTGTGCCTTTCGAATAAAATCGCTCCTAGAAAAATAGAGAGATCAAGCAGCCCTCCATCCAGCTTGTCCAACACAGACCACAAGACCTCACCCACGAAGGGCCCTGGAAGAGGCACCACCCAGCAAGGCCAGGGCAGTGTAGACCAGCGGGCTCAAGGGTCCCCCTCAGCCTGGTGTGTTACTACCATGTCTGAGTCACTGTCTGCCTCCATTGAACGTCAGTGTCTGATGCCCTAAGTCTGATCTTGGTTTGGCAGCAGCAGAGGCGGGTGGGCTCCATGTTACAGAAATAAACTGGAACCCCAGTGCTTTCCGCCCTCTGTGGTAGGAGTGCTGGGGGGCAGGGGGAAGGGAGAGCTGCAGAGCTTGGAGCCACCTCAGCCTCATGGGGTCCGCTCTCAGCATCTCCTCTCACCACTCAACTGGATGGGGAGGTGCAGTAGCAGTTGGGGAGCACACACACAAGCAATCCACCGCCCCAAGGAAGCATCTGGAATCCCCAGCACAGCCCCTCTGCCCTTCACACTGTCTTCCATAGTCCCGATCTTGGAGATTAGCTAGGTTGGAGCCATTAGCATATTTCATCACCTCTAATATATGGAAATTAGTGTTTTCGTGTGGCTCATTAATCTCCTTCCCCTCAGAAGGCTGAACTCCCTGAAAACAACATCGCAGGAAACAAGGACACCCTCTCCAGCCTGCAGGTGGGCCGAGGGGCGTGTGCTTGTCGCGCTAATCCTGTCCTGACGCCTCCATGACAGCCACCAGGAGGCACATCTCCATGAGAGACCCACTGAGCTCTGCAGAGCGCTCATTCACCTAGCGCCCAGCACAGTGCACACACGCCCCAGTGTGCACCAACAGTCATCAGTTGGTTGATTCATCAATTGGTTGCACCAACAGTCATCAACTGGTTGACCTCAAAGCTCTGTACAGGATCCTGGGGCTGGACAGGGCGTGGGGAAGTATGTGCATCTTTCTCCAAGGTTCCTCACTTCCATCTTTGCATCTTTCCATCTTTCCAAACATTGCACCTGTGCCCAGGGCTTCCGGGCCCTGAGGTGCTTGCCTGTCCTGCCAGCAACCGGAAACAGTGCAACGAGGACACTGTCCCGACAACAGCTCTTTAGGGATGAGGTCCAGGCAGCCCTGGGGACGCAGCATCACCCGAACCTCTGGCAGCTTGGGTCCTCACAGTTTCCTCGCCTCTCAGGCAGCCACTCGGCTCAATTCAGCCAGGCCCAGATCCTGGCGGGATGGGGGGGGGTTCAAGCAGGACCCAGGGCAAGCGCTCCCTAGGGTGGGGGTTAAGGTGTGACAGGGCAGCGTGCTCTGGATGGACAGCGCCGCTCTGAGCCTACACTACTGCTCTAGCCTTTCCAAGCGTCTCCTGCACATGTCCCCCTGCTTGGCTACCCTTGACGGCCAGTCTTCCCCAAATGGCTTGCTGGGAGCAGAAGCCCAGAACTAGGAGCTCCTCTCTGCCAGGGCTGTGTCTCTAGACCCTCACTTCCCAGCACCCTCCGGAAGCCGAGTCTGTGATTCAAGCAGCTGTCAGGAGGTGGGGTGGGGGGAGGCAGTTCCCAGGGACTGACTTCTTTGAAAAAGACACAGCCGGCCAAATGCCATGCCCGGCCTTGATGGACTGTCACAGCATCCCTCCGAGTCCCATGTCGCGAGAGCCTTTGTGTGTCAAGTTCACGAATCAATTGCCTGGTTCCCAGGAGCCAGCAGCCCGAGCAGCAGCATTCAGAAGGCTGTGAAGGTCACAGCTACAGCCGGGCAGACATCTCTGCTGGGGAAGGGTGGGTGGACTGTCCCTGGCTGGGATGGCAGCCACCTCCTTGGCTAGGTGGGTTCAGAAACACATCGCGGCAACATGGCTTCCAGATCATTCCACGGCCCCCAACTTGCAAGATCCTGGTCAATTGTCTCCATCCATTCAGGCAGATATCCACAGCAAGCCAGACACTGGCCCACACTCCTCCATGTCTTCCTGGTGCTGCCACATCACAGCCACCACGTCACAGCCCCACGCAGCGAGATGTTAGCACCTCAGGGATCAGGAGCCTGAGAAGGTGCACGGATCCTGTGTAGCTGCAGCACCTGTACTCACATCCTCCCGACCCCCTTGGGCACCCCCGACCCCAGAGGCTTCTCCCCTCGGAATTCTTGCAGCCACCGTTTTCCCTCCAAGGAGGCACGTATGAGGCGCTCAAGGCAACACAGCGGTCAGCACAGTGTCCAGTCCCTGGGTGCCTGATCCAGAGCAGGTGCCCAGCTGAGGAATCTGCCGATTGCCTGCTCCGGCCTGGGCATGCTTCTAGACTCTTCCAGGACAGCTGTCAGAGTCTAGCAGACAACAGGCCAAGCGAGACCTCTGTCCTCACACACCATTGGTCCCAGTCAGTGGAGAACTCAAATAACTTGAGATCTGAAAGCCAAGAGGAGCAAGGCCCCTCATGACAAGGAAGAGAGCTTTATGGTATGGGCAGAGGCAAGGCCTGAAAAGATCCAAGGAGACTGCAGCCTGGGCAGCAAGAGGTAGCACTTGCAAAGGCCTTGTGGCAGGTGCCCATTGCAGGCTGATCAGATCCCTGGCAGCAGGGAGGGTCGGGGGAAGGGACCTCACCCTCCTCCCCTTCCTGCCTAGAGTCAGATGGGCTAGGACCGGGTCACCAGAACCTAGTGCAGCATTTCAGCTTCTGGAACTCCAGCTGAGTTTACGTTCCATTCTACGGGGTCTGCACAGGAGGGTCTTGGAGACCAGCCCTCTCCAAGGAAGCATGTGGTGGGCTCCAGGCCCTGCAGACCCTGACCTTGGCCTGGCTCCGGTGACAGTAATTCTGGAAGCCTGGGTCTCACTTCCCACCCACACTCAGTAGAGTCACAACATTCACACCTGGAACTACAGGCACCCTACACACACACACACACACACACACACACACACACACACACACACACACACAGATACACACCTGAGTGCAGGAGAGAGAGCAGATTCCAATAAGCCCTGCAACAGAATAGATAAGAAATAGGAGGGCTCCCCAGCACCCTGGGCGGATCTTTCACAGCTCCAGAAGCAGGAGGCTAGGAGCCACCCACGGGCTCCTGCTGTGTTGAGGGCAGCCCAAAGGCAAAGCAACACAGTAGGAGGTTCTCAGAAGAATGTGGGGGCAGGACAGGCAGGGAGCCCTGGTGGTGACTGTGGTCGCTAAGTCTCCAACCACTCTCTGCCGAGGTTGGGCCACACAGAGCAGAGCTGGTCCAAGTATTTGAGAGCTGGTCTCCAGCCTATAGCACCTGCTCAGAACAGGGCCAGAGACAGCAAAGCTAAAGCCAGACCCACTACACAGGCTCCCTGGCCACTGAGCATTGGCCCAGAAACCTTCAATTCCCCTCTGCCCTGGCCCCTGCACCTGCCACATCTAAGTTGACGGCTCCAACACCCTCCCTTGGCCCTTGGCCACCATACGGTGTCGTCTCACTTTGCTCTTGGCTCTGGGATCCGAGCCTGTCACCATCACCATGTTCCTGTGGCCTTGGGATTGGGACAGTAGAAATTGCCATGGAGAACCCAAACAGTGAATTGTGGTCAGGACCACCAGAGCCACGCCAGAGCTTCAGTGCCGCCTCTACTGCTGGGCTTGAGGCGGCAGGTGTGGGGGCGCAGGGGGAGTTGGCCATGGCCACAGCCATGGTCACGGTCATAGCTGGTTCCTAGGATAGAATGAAAGCCAGGTAGGGCTGTTTTCAAAAGTAATCACAATGACAGCACGAGTGATTCACAGAGCAGCATCACCTCCAGCTGGCTGCGCAGCCCTCTGCTGCTGTGTCCCTGAGCGCCCACAGCTCAAGTCTCGGTGACAAGTCACATGACCCTGGCCTGGCCTGGCTTTTCCATGTAGTCTCAGAGGTCTCCAAGGGTCACCGTAGCAGGAAGGAAGGGGTACTGGGGATCCCCAAGGCTCCTCACCAAGTTGCTGTCCCTTCTGCCCTTGGCCAAGTCGAGACTGGTTCCTGCCTGGATTTGGCATCCAGAGGGCACCTCCTCTGTGTCCAATTAGAGCCACCGCAGATATAGCTGCCCTGTTGGCTATGGCCAGCAGCAGCCAGTGGCTCGGCCAGCCCTGGGGAACGTAAGACCACGTGGTAAGGGCTGCTGCCATCTCAGCTCCAACCACACAGCCTGAGCTGCACCCCTCATACCAGCTCAGACACCTGGTCGCTCATTTTGGAATTCACTGTCAGCCTGAATTTGGACAGCATGCCAAAGTTCCCAGTGGTGTTCTTAAGACTTATTTATTTTTATTAAAAAGCAAGATTTTTATTAGAAAGAATGAGAAGGAGAAACAAAATTCTGGCCCTCACTGGCCACAGCAGCCGGAACTGAGCCCACCCAAAGCCAGGAGTCAGGGGTCCCAAGGAGTTGAGCCATCCTGCCCTGCTTTCTCAGGCCACAAGCAGGGGACTGGATGAGAAGTGGAGCGAGCAGCTGGGACACACACTGGCACCCACATGGGATGACACTCGGAGGTGGAGGGTTAGCATGCTGAGCCACAGTGCTGGCCCCTGCCGGAGGTGTCTGACCACTCAGATTGTCACCAGCAACACCAGCTTCCTGCCAACCCAGCAGACGCCATGCCGCAGTGGGGGTGCCACAAACCTACAGCCTTCCTTTGAGTCTCATCTCACTCACTCTCTAAAGGAAACGCCCACTCGCACACACGTGCGGTGTACCCACGCGCACTCGCACGCGCACACTCACGCCCTTTTATTTCTGCGCATGAGGTAATGTTTCCATCCCTTCCTTTTCCATCCCCAAAGCAGCTGTCACTTTTTTTTTCCTCTTATGTAAAATGCACGTTACATAAAACCTACCGTCCTATCCGTTTTTACACAACACACACAGTTCCGTGGCGTTAAACACATTCACACCACTTCGCGACCCTCCCCACCTTCCACATCCCTCCCTGGTTCCCAGCCCCAGCCACTCCTCTTTCTCTATAAGGTTGTCCCTTCTAGGCATCTCGCTTGGCACAGCATCCTCAAGGTTGGAACAAGGTCGCAGCAGGTGTCAGAACGTCTTCCCTTTTTTGAGGTTGAATCATGTTCCATTGTGTGCGTGGCTGACAGGCATTTCATTCTCTCTGTATCCGAGAGGCAGGCAGACAGAGAGCTGCCATCGCTGGCTCACGTCCCACGTGCCTGTGACAGCCACGCAGGGAACTGGGAACTGGGGGCTCCATCCAGGCCTCCCCGGGGCGTGGTGTGGACCCAGCTGCTGCTGAGCCAACATCGGCTGCCTCAGGGGTGCACCCGCAGGAAGCCGGCTCTGGGTGGGCGCTGCAGTGTGGGCTGTGGGTGCTCTAACCCCTGGGCTGAGCACCTGCCACTCACGCGTATTGTAAATGGCTCCGGAGCCTCCGTGACTAACACACACACTGCTTTTTCACTTAGAAAGCATTTCTGCCATGCGTTTTTTTTTTTTTTCCCATGCTTCCTCAACAAGGTTTGGAGAAGGTTCCCACAGGAGCCCATGCGGGAACCTGTTCGAGTCCCAGCCACATCCAATCCAGCTCCCTGCTAATGCACCCAAGAGACAGGACTCCACAGACCCCCTCCTCACCAGCCACCATGCCAGGACCTCTGGTCTCCAGCAGCAGAATCAGAGCCTGTTCTGGTTCTACCAAGTCACTCAGGGACCTGCTGCGGGCCCCGCAGAAGCAGGAAGAAGGCCAGTGTTCTCATCACAGGGCCCACAGCACGGTGGCTACAGGAGCTGAGCCATGTGTGGGTCTTGCTCCTTGGGTCTCACTCCAGGAGCAGCTGGTGGCTTGGCTGAAAATTGATCCTTACCCATGCTGAGCTGGATCACGCAGATGTCTGCCCCCAGTTCTACTCACAGTGGGGCGGGCATGGGCCTATGTCCCATGTGGGAAGACCTGGGTTCCAATCCCACCTCCAGCTTCCTGCTGCTGGGTGCCCTGGGAGGCAGCGGTGGCCACTGCAGGGGCTGTGGGAGGCCTGCGTGGACTCCTGGCGCTGGTGGTGGCACTTGATGAGTGAATCACAGGATGGGCATACACATCTCTCTCCACCTGCAGCCTCTCAGATAAACACTCTTGAATAACAATGACAATCAAATAAAGCAACAAGGAACTCTGAGCGTGGACACCAGGCCAGCATCCTCGAGGTCCGCCTCCAGGCAGGGGAGATCACCCCCCGCAACAGCAGGATGCTACAGGCCCCCAGCACCAGTAGATCCGTCACTTCTGCATTGGCGTCCATGTCTCAAACTCATGAGGAACTCTTGTTTCGGGGGCGGGGATGTTTCTGCTGCTACGTTTCCCTCTTACTCTCCCCCAAAGCCTTCCCTGACAACAAAACCACGCAAGGCTGTTGCAAACCCAACCACCTTAACCCAGGGCTGCTCACACCCTGGGCAACCGGCACTACCCCAGGAGCCTAGAACCCAGGCCAGGGACAGCCTCCCTGGGGGATCTGGAAGACCTGTCACTGCTGGCTCCTGTCTGTGGCATTTCAGGAAGGAATCAAGGCCATGGCATCTCTGCACAACAGGTACGGTGCTGGGAAGAGCAGGAGAGAACTGGGCACAGCCATCAAGTCCAGAGAGGCCACATCAAGCTACTTGCCAGGTCCTGCAAGGTGCCAGTCCAGGCCTGCTTCACTCCCAGGGTCCCCGGGAGCTGCAAGTTGTTGTGGAAGAAGGCAATGGGTTTTCCTAGGGGTCAGACCAAGCTGGACTCCAACCTACTCAGCCACTGCCTAGCCTTGGCCTCTCCGCTCCCTGTCCTGCCTGCAACGTGGGGAGAACCACCACCTGCCTCCCAAAATGAGCCCAGAGCTGTGGCCAGCAGATGGCCACATGGGAGGGGTCCACAGTGAGTTCCGCAGCCCACGCTGAGACCCTAACCAGCACAGCCGGTGCCCACGGCCGAGGCAGTGAGTCAGGTATGAGTCTTTATGCCTTGGCACACACGGTCCATTACTCAGCGGATGCATGTGCCCCTGAGGGGTGGGGGGAGGGGGAGGGCAGCATCTGCTACTGCTCACGGAGAACCAAGAGACCATGAACCTGGCAGGTGGCCAGGAAGAGTTCAGACTGTCCACTGGTGATCATGGCAGCCCTCGCCCCGAACAGGACCTTGCCTGCCAGCTCTGGACCCCATTCCAGCCCCATCCTAGTCCCTTGGAGGGCTCTTGCCCCCTGCTGTGCTGGCTTTGGGGTCTGAAGCTGGGCTTGGGGGTGACCCTGCCTGACTGTGCACCTGCCATGCACCTGTGAAGTCGGTGCTGGGCTCAGGGCCAAGGACATTTTCACAGGAGTACTGTGGACCCAGGCCACACTAGCTTTCCTCAGCCTTGGGGTGTCCCTGTGCCAGCCCTGGGCACAGATCTGTCTTCAGACAGGGCCGCAGGCTGCACCTGACCCCATCAGGTTCCCCTGGGTTCCGACGGCAGGCCCAGCTCTCCCGCCTTCTCAGACTCTGTAGTCACCAGCGTCTGGCTCAGCCGTGGCCCAGGATTCCTTCATGCTTCCCCCCTCCTCCTGCTCCTCGTGCCCTGCCGAGCTCTGCCCAGGACTCTCAGCTGAGGGACAGGCCATCGGTCTCCCTAATCTGCCTCGTGAGTCAGACTCCCAACCTCCCCTGGCCGGCCCACCCAACACCCTAATCTTCTGGGTGCCTCTGGGGGCAGCTGTAGGACTCCTGCCCACTCCCTGCACAGGGCCACGTCCCTATTGTAGGGTGAGGACTCCCTGCTGCCCCTCCCTCCTATCCCCTGGGCCTTCTCCTGGAACGGGACCTACTTGGGGTGGGGAGCACATTGCCTGCATGTTCTGCAAGGCAGGTGGCAGACAGCGCCAACAGGGGGGAGGGGCAGGCAGGACTTGCTGGGGACCCCATCCCGCCCCTGAGGGACGTGGCCTTCAGCATGCAAAGGGGGGCGGACAAGTGGGGATCTGCACCCTGGGGTCCTTGCCTCGACTTCAGTGAAAGGCTCCCTGGGGAGCTAGACTTGTCTGGAGGGAAGGGTGGCATGCAGCCTGGCATGCAGGGGCACTAATGGCCAGCAGCCGGGCCAGGGAGGAGCCTGGCACGTCTCCTTGAGGAGAAAGGCTGTATGTGCCTGTGCACGTGTGAGTGGCCGTGTGTTACATGTGCGTGGGTGCACATCTCTGTGGGTGCACACACGCGCGGTGTCCCTGCTGGGCGGGAGGGCCCAGAGGGACTTGGAACTTCCAGCCCCTGGCAGAATCTTCCTCCGGGGATCCTGGAGTTGGCCATCGGCTCCAGCTGATTCCGCAGCTGCTGTGTGCTGAGCAGGTCCAGATGAAGGTGCGGAGGTGATGAGAAACGCAGACCTGAGGAGCTGCACTGTCGGGGACATCCTGGAAGAGGCACGGACGATGACCCACAACAGGGACACGAGGGGACCAGGCCCCAGCAGCAGCTCTCACACTGCAGGAACCAGCTACAAATGCAGATTCCCAGACCCATCAGAGGCTGGGGGTGGGCAGGTCCTCCGCCAGGGGAGAACAGAATGAGAAGTCTCTCTCCAGCCCCAGCCCTGGACCCTACAGTCCTTTCTGTGTTCTGCCCAGCTCAGGGTCCCTGTGCCTGAGCTTGAGGCTCTGGTCAGAGGCCCATGGCCAGTCCCGTCTTGGACCACAGGTACACATCTCCCCAAAGTTCGTGTCTCGGGCCAGGCCCTTTTGGGCAGGAGGGAGTGCTGGGGGGTGCTGGGGTTAGCTGAAGTCATGATGAAGGCTCCTTCACTGACTTAGTGTCCCAAAGATGCATTCCCCCCACCTCCCTCTCTCTCTCTTTCCTTCCCACTCTTTCTCTGCACGTAGGACAGCCCTGGCCTCACCCCACACCACAGCTGCCTGCAAGTCAGAGCCCCGAGTGGGTGTCCCCAAGGGAGCCTCAGCCGAGAAGGGTCCAGCTGGGGGACAGCTCCGCACCTGCCTTGCCGCACCCCCGCCCTGGTGAGCAGAGGGGGGTCATGATCTCAGGGCTATGCCTGCTCAGTGTTTCTGGCCAGGCCAGGTTCTCAGGGAACAAAGTCACTCAGCCACTGCCCTGGGTTCTGCCCAGCCCACAAGGACAGAGTCCCCTAGGACATGGCGGGGGGGCAGTGCTGTGACTGTCACAGCTGTCTTCTCCATTGAGCTGGCACAGCCGGCCAAGCTCATTCCCCAGACCACTCAGGTGGACCCCTGACCTCCAGGAAATCTGTTTCCTTGGCTGCCACCCCCCTCCAAGAGCTGAGCCCACACACACCAACCGTTCACAGACTGCCAGGTTTGTCCTGACTTGCGCAGCCTCCAGGAGGAGCACAGCCCCCAGGGATGGCCTGGCCAGGTGGGGCCCTGGAGTGTGAGGGGCGGACAGAGAAGATGGTGGCAGTGTGGACAGACTCCAAGGCAGGAGAGCCCTAGGTCTTCCTTCCCTGCTCTGCTCAGGAGCTCAGGGCCCCTATCCTCCCCTCCCACCTCCCCAAGGGAGGAAGGTCCCCTTAAGGAGGCAGGGGCCTGGACCAGTCTGGACTTTGGGGCTTTTCTCCCAGGCCAGGACTGCAGGTAGACAAAATGGTTCCTCCCACAGAGCCAGCGGGAGGCCCAGGTCACCCCTGGCAGTGCAGCCCCCAGTCAAACCACCCAGCCCTGCCAAATGTCTGAGCATCAGCAAGGGAAGGGGCTAGCCCGGAGGACTGGGGAGTGATGAGGGACGCTGGTGGCTGTTGGACCTGCAGAGCCCTGGAGCCATCAGCCCCATTTCAGAGCCTGGACCGAAGATGCCCCCGGACTGCCACACTGAGCCAGAGAAAGCCCAGCTCCACTGCTGCGTTCCCGTACCTCCTTTTCTCCACGCATAACCGCTTCCTGGTGGGGTGGCCAGACCATAAATGGAGCTAAAACACGAGAGAGCGCCTCACATGAAATAAGCCTTGACTGGAACATCCACCTGGAGCTGGGATGGCACAGAGGGCTCATCCATTTCTGGGAGCACCCACAGGCCAATCCAGAGTGCTGGCTCAGGGCTTGGCTTCTCCACTTCCGAGCCAGCTTCCTGCTAATGAGACCTAGAGGCGGCACAGGGTGACTCAAATACCTGGGTTCCTGCTGGCCATGTGGGGACCCAGCTGGAGTTCCAGGCTCCTGACTTCAGCCTGCCAGCTCTGGGGAAGTAAACCAACAGATGGAAGCACTCTCTCTCAGTCACTTGCTCCCCCTGCCCCTCAATGCTATTATTCTCATTTTCCCATTCAGCATTCAGCAAAGATTCGCTCCATAAGTGATTCCCCATCCCCCTCTGCCAACATCTAATTGCAAGACTTTTCAAACACACGACAAAGTGGAAGGAATTTTTAGCAAACATCCACGTGCTCCCACCTACAATGCTGCCATTTACATTTCAAAATATTTGCTGATCACGCTTCTACCCAGCTCTCCACGTCTGGAGCCATTCGTCAACCATCCGACGCCTGGATGGTTTCAAAGTAAACGGGAGATGTGCACGCTGCCACTGGGTGTCCACCGATCCTGAAAGCCGTTTGCTGAGCTGCAACAAACACGCACGCGCCCTGTGTTACATGATCCCACTGCCACACAGTCCTCACCCTGCTCCCCTGCCTGCCATCTGCTCTCGGGGTCTGCCCTCCCAAGTCTCCAGGTCTGCCCTGAGCTAGCTGCCGCTGTGGCTCTCAGCAGCCAGGGAACAGGGACTCATGGCTGCGGCTCCACAAATTCCACGCCCCAAGGACAGGCTGAAGGGCACACGCCAGTGATCCTCTGAAAGGTACAAGCCATCGGGGTGATAAAAGGGACAGACAGCATGGCCCAGCCATGCCAAGTGCAATTCAATCTGTAAATGTGGAAGTTTCCTATCAGGCTGTGACCCGGACAAACCCTGACGACCCTGTGGAGGGCAAGAAAAGGCTGGAAGGGAACAGACACCGTGACATATCAGGAGGCAGGAGGCAGCAGTCAGGGCCAGGGCCGAGCATGGGGGCCGGGAGGAGAGCGTGGGCTTGGGAAGACATAGGTCACGGCAACTTGCACACAGACCTGTGTCCCATGCCCTGACCATGTTCCAAAAAAATGGTTGGGCGTGTGCGTGAGCTACTGTGTGTGATGTGGTCACACACACACACACATACACATACGTACACATTCACACATGGACTCACACACATGCACACGGGTGGGCATGTGGCCTGGTACGATACCCTCATCTCACATTGCAGTACCTGGGTTTCAGTCCTGATCTCACGAACCCTCTCGACTCCAGCTGCCAGCTAATGTAGACCCTGAGAGGCGACAGCAATGACAACTCAAGTGGTAAGATCCTTGTGACCCTCTAGGAAGACCTGGATTGGGTTCCGACTCCTCCACTTCAGCCTGGCCCAGTCCTGGCCACTAGAAGCGTCTGGGGAGTGAGCCAGCTGAGAGCTCTGTCGGTCAGTCCCCGGCGGCTCTACTTCACATATGTGATCCCACTCTGCTCGGCTGGGAGAGGACGGGACAGGGGGAGGTGAGTCCCACGGGCACAGCACACCCACACCCCTTCCAAACTACGGTCTGCTCTTCTGAGAGCCCAGCAGGGCTGGCCAGGCAGCAGCAGGTTCCTGCCACCTGGGCCAGGCCCTGCCCCTGTCCCTTCCCACAGGACTGGTCCAGCTCCCACTGCAGCCCCGTCACTATGGCAATGGCACGCTGCCACCACTGCCGAGTCAGAATCTAATTTTCATTACAGCCGTAATAGCGCTTTTGCATAATGGCACATACATTAATACCTAACATGCCTGTGTTTATTTGGTTAAAATTCATGAATTCGGGACTATATAAAAAGTGCTGATGGCTGAAGTTTCTCGGTCTCTTAGAACATTCTCGGGTTGTTTTTCTAAGCCTGTCTCTGCTCAGCAGCAACCTGCTCTTAATCCTGTTATTAATGGGTGAGGGAGAGTGGAAGGGGGGACCAGACAGGGCTGGGGGGCGGCTAGAAGCCGCTCCTGGCAGGGGACGAGTTAGGACACACAGGCATGACCTCAGCCTGTGCGAGTGACCCACCAGCCTGTCTGGGCCTGTTCGCTCATGCAGAGGAATGGAAAACGCAGTCACATGAATGTCAACATCCCCTCACTCCCACCCACAGCCACACAGTTGGCACGTGGGGGATTGACTCGTGGCTGCTGTACCCCAAGCAGATACGGTGAGCCCACTATGGCATCAGGGACCAAGGGCTGGCATGGTGGGGGGAGACGGAGCAGCAGAAGCAGCCCCCAAAGCCAGGGGCCAGCTTGAGAGGCTTCTTGGAAGAGTAGACATTCCAACTGAGCCCTGAAGTGAAAAGAGTTAACCAAAGGAAGAGAGCAAGGAGCAAGTAAGACCAGAAGGGTCCTGGTCCTGGGGACAGGCTCAGGCCTCCAGGGTGACCAGTCTGATCCAAACACAAGTGGGGCCAGCGAGATGCATGCCCAGGTACTCACTGAGCGGCTTCCAGTGCCAGTCATACCTGCTGTGGGGACTGGACACAGCGGATAGAACCCAGGCCACCTGTCCCTCCCCACAGTGTGCCAAGATCTCCTGGGGGGGTTACGCTTCACCCCCACCCTTGGAGAAGCACAGAGGAGGAAGGATTCTGCAGGATGGGCCAGCCGGGGTGGGGGGGGAGGTACAGCTACAGCACTCCGAGAGACAATCAGGAGGCATAGCGATCCAAGGGGACAAGCACTGGGCAGGAAGTGGCCAGGACAGTAGACCCAAGCCCCAGAGAAACATGCAGAACACAGAAGCCACGACCTTGGCCCTCAACCCAAGTCGGAGGTGGAGGGAGGTATCCAAGCCATCAAGCCAGAGTGAGGTGCCCCCAGAGGTGAGGGGCAGGGAGGGCACAGGTGATACTGGGGCCTTGGGCCCACTGAGTCTAAGAGCCTCCTGGTAGAGTCGTCCAGCAGACCTGTAGTGAGCAGTCGGGAGTCACAGAGCCAGGGCTCACTGGGCACGTGTTGGTCATGCCATCCACACTGGGCACCCAGAGCAGGCGTCACAGGTCGGGGGTAGAGCTCAGGACAGGAGGCCGCTGGCCGCAAGGGTCCTGTCCCCACCACTGCCCCACAGCCTGCACCCTTCCCTGGAGAAAGCCCAGCTGGTCCCTCCCCCACTGTAAGAAAGAACAGCAGAGACACACGGAGAGCTCCCTAAATAGGCTTCTGGGTGGTTTTTATTCGAACAACATTGGAGGTGACTGCCACGCGGCTCTCTATGCTGGGGCCGTCTGGGCCAGCAGGTGCCAGCGCCATCGGCAACGGGGGGCGGGGGAGGGGGGCGGGGGGAGGGGTGTTCATTCACATGTAGAAACTATGCAGCAACTGGGAAGTCTAGTCACAGCGGCCGGGCAGGCGGGGGGCTCTCCTCGGGGAGGTGGCCCTGCGTGGCCCCGGCTCTGCCAGGAACACCGATTATTGCACAAAAACAAAGAGGACTATGAGTATCTGGGCTAAACGGTGACTTCTAACGACCCAAGCCCTTACATCACGCAGCGAAGGGGGCTGGAGCAGGCCCTGATGAACAAAGACTCGTGGGGAGAAAGGCAGGAAGGACATTGCACGGCAGCTCCTGCGCACACCTCCTCCAGAGAGCGGCCTGGTGCGGAATTTGGGCAGGAGAGCAAGGGACTGCCCAGGGGAGACCATACCCGGCTTGGTCGTGGGTCCCTCTCTGCAAGCACTAAGGTATCCGTGGACCTCCAGCCCCCACCCTCCACCCAAGGCTCAGTGCACAGGCTGGCCGGGGCCATCCGTACTGTGTCCCACTCTCCTGCTCTCCATGCCAGGCTCCTGTGGGTTTGGGAAGTTTGTGCTTTTGTAGTGGACAGGCACAGTCCCAAGGCCACCAGTTTGGGGATGGAGGAGGAGGGCACACCTGCCAGGTCTTACCCAGTCCCACTTGCCCTGGCTAGCCAGTCTCAGCTTCACTGGCCTCCCAAAGCAAGTGGCACCTCACTTCACCCTGCTTTGCCTCCTTGTACCTGTCTGCCTGGGACACCTTCCTGCCAGACCTACTTCCGGGTCACCTGGGCCAGGGTCCAGGCATGGCCTCCTGCCGGACACACCTGGGATGGGAGACAGGACATGTCAGGGGCACCATCAGCTGGGGCAAAGCGTGGACAGTCTTAATCCCTTGTGGGCTCAGGGATCGATCTAGGCCGGCACCGGCTCTCTGGCCAAGCGCCTACCGACTCAATCATCCACCCCTACCCTGGGTTCCTGATGCAAGATGGGCTCATGTCTCGGGTCTGCCTCACTTGGCAGCTGCCCCAGGAGTCCCTAAGCCAGCCTGGCAGACACTGGCCACCCAAGCAGCCCTCCTGCCATCCTGCTGCAAGCCACCTCTCTGTGAAGCCAGGGCTTGAGAATAGCAACAAGACTCCCCAGCGCGAGAGGGGCTGGAGACCCCTCCAAGGACACGGGCTGCAGTGAAGGCAGAGGCCTCAGGGACGGCCTCTGTCCACGCATCTCCAGGCTGCAGCTTCCCACCTACAAGCTTGTGGCCCTGCTCAGCCTCCTCCTGCACAACAGGCCTGGGAGAGGACAGGTCAGAGCTGTTTCTCATGAATTCTGAAATGAGCATGTAGCCACACAGATGCGGACCCCATGGGTGAACCCACGCAGGGGGGGCTACTGCCAGGAGTCCTGGCCTTTGGCTGCACTGGGCCCAGGACAGCTGGGCACAGGTGAGGGGGAGGGCACGGGTGAAGGAGCCCAGGGCGGCTCAGCCCTGCTAGGGGATAGTCACTGGGCTGGGGATAAACGGCAGGAGAGTCCTCAAGCCGCCAAGCATGAGCGACCCTGCAGGCCTGTCACACCGCTCCTCCTGCCCCCTGTCCTGCTGCCAGCCTTCCTCCCCAAGGGCCCAGGGGGCAGGACTGTTTCACCTGGCACCAGAGCCCCTCGCAGGGTTTTGAGGTCATGCCCTCCCCAGCAGCCTTGCCATAATTGATTCCCAGCTGCTCCCCACTGGACACCTAGCCAGGGGACTATGGGAGATGGGAGACGGGCCTCTGGGTGCTACCCCACACTTCACAGGAATGAACGGGCAGGGGGCCGGGCACCCCACAGGGCCAGGTGGGATGTTAATAGCCTTTCTTCCTTCAGGGGAAGACCCAGCGGCGCCCGCACCAGGGGGCTCCTGGCCCCAACCAGTTCTCCCCACAAGAGCCCTGCACCTCGGGCCTCACACCAAACTCCGGTCAGCTCCCCAGCTGCAGCACTTTCTGAAAGTCATAATCTCTCAGTAGAAAAAATAAATAAATATATGTGTCTGTCTCTATCTGCATATATGTACTTATGTGTGTGTGTGCGCGCGCGCGCGTACTGGAAGGGCGGCCGGCCCCGCGGGGCCTGGGCCAGGCCTGGGCCGCTACGCCATCCCGCGGCCGCGGACAAAGTATTGCTGTCTGAGGTAAACGAAGGTGAGACGGGGCAGCCGGCGGCCCCGCGGGCCCTCATCTCTTCCTCGTGCTGGCGGCGTCGCCGGGATCCAGCTCGCCGGGGGGCGGCCGCGGCTGGGGCGCCGAGGGGCGCAGGCCCGCGGGCGGCGGGGCCGGGCGCGCCGGGTCCTTGCTGCGGTCCGCCGCCCACGAGGGGCTCCGGGCCAGGCCGCGGGCGGCGCTGGGCGGACGGGGCCCGGGGCCGGCGGCCAGGCTGCTGGTGCTGCCGAACCTGCGGGCGGGCGGCAGGCCGGGAGGCTGCTGCGGCGGGGGCGGCAGGGGCGCGCAGAAGAGCGAGGTGAGCGAGAGGCTGCTGAGCGTCTCCCAGGGCTCGCCGCCCGGGCCGCCGCGGCCCTCCTCGTCCGACGGGTCCATGGAGTCGTGGTGCGTGCAGCCCGGGCTGGTGGAGCCGCCGCTGCTGTGGCTGCGCTGGTGCGCCCGCAGCCCCCGCAGGCTGAAGAGGCCGCGGCCGCGCAGGCTGAGGCGGCGACGGGCGCTGGGCGAGAGGCCCGCGCGGGGTCCTGGCACGGTGGCCGGCGGCCCCAGGACGCGGCGCGGGCTGTCGCTCAGGGTCAGGCTGTCCTCTAGTGTGGTCTGCAGGCTACCCACTGAACTGCTGGGACTGACATCCAGCGACGTGTCGCTGCGGGTGGCCTGCGGGGACAACAGAGGATGGGGCCCAGGCTCCTCAGGATGGGCACCTGAGCTTTCCGGGGCTCTGGGGTGGCGCCACGGCCAGCCTCCAGAGTGCCTCCAAGCCCCAGGACCAGATCCTCTGCCACCTTCTCCCTAGCAAGTGTCACTATGAACAGCCTGGCCATTCTAAGCAGTCACGCTGTTTTAGGCTTGCTCTGGGCACACTCTAGCCCCTAACTCCATGTCCACTGCCTGCTGTGGCGACACTGGGACTGTGGCCAGGCCAGCCCTGCCTACAGCAGAACGTGGAGAGACCTACCTGCTTTGCCCAGGGTGGGGAGGGGCTGTGGCCCAGCCCTCCCACCCCCAGACCACCCCTCCGCCTCAGGCCTAGTACTCAAGCCCTGCCCACGAGGATCCCCAGGTGTCTGTCACCCCAGTACCGACCCTCCCCAACCCTCCAGCTGGTGCCCACCTGCTCTCTCAGCCCCTAGCAACCCCTGCCCCACACGACCCAGTGGTCCAGCTGCACCTGCAGCCTAGGGCCCCACCTGCCGGAGGAGGGTACAGTTGACACTCGGTGAGCGCAGGGATGCCCAGGAGCCCTGCAGCGCGATTTTGGGCAGGGGCCCAGCGCTGGCACCCTTCTCCGGCCCCTTCTGGCCTGCGGACACTGCAGGATGGAAGAACTCGGCAGGCATGGGCAGCAGCGGGCTGGAGGCGTCAGGGGAGAAAGGGCTCGGGGGCACAGCTGGAGGGCAGGAGACACAACAGGTATGAACTAGCCTCTTGCCCACCTTGGAGGGAACCCACAGGAACAAGGGACCCCCCCCCCCAAAAGGCCAGCTCAGTCCCCAGCCCCAGGCCCAAAAATCAAACAGGAGCAGGCACCCACACAATGTACAAGGGGTGCCGGGAGGATGTAGACTCTGCCATCTGACCCACCTTCACCACCTGGCAGCTGGCCTCTGCCCAAGAGGTCAGCCTGTTCCCCTCTTCACCCGGGCTCCTGGGGAGCTCAGCTCAGAGTTAATGGAATTGTTATCTAAGCTCTTGGCTCTTGAGCCCATGTCTTTGCTCCCTGAAGCATCCACCTCCTATAGTGAGCGAACCATCTCATTCTTTCCAGAGGACATGGAGGACAAAACCCAGCCGGTCACCTGCCTCGGGACCAGGGTGTGGCCCTTACCTGGGCTGCTCTCGTGTTTCAGCCAGGACTGCACAGGGTTGAAGGGAACGGCCTCCATCTCACACAAGAAGCTCTCGGGGCCCACGGAGGCGGCCGTGGTGGGCACAGGGTAGAAGCATTCGCCCAGGTCCCCGACGTGAATCGGCTCAGGAGGCTCCAGCTCTCCCTGCAAGAAACAGCCAGGTGGGGGGAGGGGCTGAGCCCACCACACAGCCTCCCGATCCCTGCCGCCCTTCCCACCTCGGGGCCCTTGCCCTGGCCCCACCTCCAGGAAGGCCTCCTGGATGTCCCAGCCATCTTCGGTTCCCCCTTCCCTCCCCTCTTGACTGACAAACCCAGGACAGTGCAAGGACTCTTCCCCATCCCTAGATTTGGCACAGCCACTGGCTTGGGGCAGCAGCCTGGTCAAGGCTGGGAAGGCACCAAGAGAGGCTGAGTGACCACGGGAGCCGCGTGGGAGCATGACCTTGGGCGGGGCTCCCCTCCCCACTGCCAAACTCTAGTTCCCACATCCAGGTGGGGATAGGGTCGCTTCCTTCCTCCTTCCAGAACATTTTTGAGTTCCCACAAGCTCCCCAAGAGCCACTCAATGCACCCCAAAGCAGAGGACTTGCACCCTTCTGCTGACCCCAGGCACCCCTGTTGAGTCTACAGCAAAATGGCCAGGCCCCAGGACGTGTGGGGAGGGAACAGGGAAGCTTCCCCGAGCCGTCCCCACCATAGGCCAGGGGTAGCGAGCCCAGCTGCCTGGGGGGGCAAAGGCCGTCTGAGCAGGGCGAGACAAGCTTCCCCACCCTGCCAACCATGGCTGCCCCTCAGACCACCCGTTCCCTTGGAACAGGGACACCTGAACCCTGAGGCCACAGCCCAGGGGTGGCCCTGCCCACCCTCCAGGCCTCCTCAGATGTAGAAGAGGTTAGGGACTAGCCCCACGGCTGGCTTTCCTGCTCATCAGTCCCACCCCAGGTTGTGGACCAGGCAGAACCCCCATGTCCATGCACAGGAAGTGGGCAAGTCACCTGACACCCAGAGCTGGTGCAGGGGGTGGTGCCAGCTTTGGAACATGGCAGGAACATATGCCTTTTCTAGCTTGCTTGCTCTGCCTCAGCCCACAGCCCCTGTAAGCTGGCTGCCAGGGTCACCTTCCAGTAACAGGATGAGAAGTGCCCAAAGCCACCAGAAGCAGTCAGAGACACCAGATGCCATGTTGAAGCCTCGAGGAGACTCACGGCTGTACGGCCACAGGTGTCTCCCCACCTCTGCCCGACAGAGAGAGCCCAGCACGCAGCAGGTGCGGCTGTAACGGCAGGACCCAACAATAGGCTCATAGGTCCAGGAGTCACCCAGGCTGCTAACCTTGCTGTCCTTGGGGCCAGGTGGGCCAGCAGTGGGGTCCTCTAGACTCAGGTCATCACCCAGCAGGATGGACGAGGACCTGTCCGAGTTCATGGAGAAAGCCTCTGTCTCAGCCAGCTGCACCTGCAAGGAGGGGCGGCGACCTGGGGTCACCCTGAGCAGGCCTTGGCTGCAGGTGGCTCAGTCACATGCCATGGCAGAAACACAGGACAGTGCTAAGACAGTCCCAAGACCTGCTGGGCACGGATGGATGCCCATCCTGCAAAGGGGCTTGGACTGGGTGCCATACAACTGTGACATGGTGGTTCTCTCGGTGAGTCCCGCCCTTCAGGCTAGAGGCTGTCTGCCTGCCCCTGTCCAAGTGACCCCTTTGGGCCCCCCAAGCCCACAATGGAGACCCAGGAGCACAGACCAGGAAACCCAGAGTGGGCAGGAGTGGGCACTGAGCCAGGGCAGGGTACAGCAGCTATGGGAGCAGAGCCGGCAGGTGCCTCTCAAGGCACAGGCAGGCCAGCAGCCTTTCCTCAGTCCAGGGCCCCGCTCACAGCACTCAGTGGCCACCACACAGGCCTGCCCCTGTCCTGGCCAGGGGGCCAGAACAGCCAGGGCCACCGCAGCCTCTGCCCTCAGGCCAGCCAGGGGTTGCCCTCACCTCCTGCTTGTCGTGGTGACATCTCTCACAGCTGGTGGACGAGGAGTAGTGGTGGAAGACAGAGCCAGACAGGTTGTCGATGATGGTCAGCTCCCCCTCCAAGGAGTCCTTGATGATTAAAGAGACGCTGTCCAGCCACAGGTTCTCCTAGGCGGACGGGGACGGGGCGGGGACAGGCGGGGTTATCCGCCGGGGCCCAGGACAGCGGGGCGGGCCCGACCCCCTTGTCACAGGGTCACCCAGTTCATGGAGCTGAGCAGGGCGGGGCCCAGACAGGCGGGGGCCCTCGGTCAGGGCCATGGGCCTGGCTGTGCCCTCAGCCTGGGGGCCCCCTCCCCCATGGCCCCCACACGCCTGCCCACCTGGGCCGGGGAGTAGCAGCGGCGGCACACGCGGCCCTCGGCCTCGGCCCCGCCGCCGGCACCCCCGGCCCCTCGGCTCTGCGGGCCCGGGGAGCTGGTGGGCGGCCGCGGGCTGGGGCCCAGGCTGTGGGCCATCTCCAGCTCGATCTCAGCGTCCATCTCGGCGTCCTCCTGCGCCTCCTTGTTGCTGTCGTCCAGGTGCTTCATGAGCACGGCCACCACCACGTTGATGAGCACGAACTGGGCCGTGAGCACAAAGCTGACGAAGTAGAGCGGCGACACGAACTGCAGGCTGCTCAGGCAGCTGCGCTCATCGTGCGTGCAGTCCCGCAGCGTATCCTGCGCCAACAGGGCTGTGAGCGCCCAGCCCGCCCGCCACCACTGGACACCCAGCTGCCTGGGCATCACAGCAGGAAGGACAGCGCAGGGCCACCCCAAGGCCTCACCTCTGCCCCGCTGAGCCCATCCTGCCAGCCCAGGGCACGGCTAGGGAGCCTCAGCCACACCTTGCACATTCACAATCCTGAAGCAGTGGGGTGGGAGAACCTGCCCTGGGCTGGATGGAGGCGGCTCCCCTGGGTGACCCAGAACAGCCCTGGGCAGGGTGTCAAGCGCCCATTCTTGCCCCTGTTCTGCCATGGGGTCCCCTCCCGAGGCAGGCCTTGTGCTGGGACCCTGCGGCCTACCCCCTGAGTACCTTCATGATCCCGTTCCAGTTGTCACCCGTGGAGACCTGGAAGAGTGTAAGGAACGCCATGCCAAAGTTCTCGAAGGTGGCGTGCCGGCTCATGCCCTCGCACGGGTTCTCATCGTTGCAGACTGAGGAGGGAGCGGGGCTCAGCCTGCCCGGCCTGCCCTCACAGTCCCCACCAACTCCCCCACAACAGCTGCCTGGGGATCCCCGAGGCACTGGCACCCAGCCAGGGCTCGGCCTCAGAGGGCCTGGCCCTTCCTCCCACCCACAGATCTGCTCCTGGGGGAGAACCAGACAGAACTGACCCTGTAGGCATCACCCTCTGCCTGCCCCTCCCCGATCCTGCCTGCTGGGGCAGTGCCAGCTCAGGACAGGCACTAGTATAGGGAGGAGGGCAGCTCCCCTGGGACACCAGGCAGCCAGGAGCACTGCAGGGCGCCACCCATTCCATGCAGGGGTGAGGACGGCTGTCAGGCACCCCACTCCCATCAATGGCATTGACACCATAGGTCTGGCGGGGTTGGCCCAGCCTGCACATGCGGCCAGGGCCTCCTGCAGCCCCATCCCCACACCCTACACCCCACTGCCAGGACAGGCCTGCATCAGGAGTTGCTCACCCAGCTTGCCAAAGAGCTCCACACCCAGCGCGGCGTAGATGAAAAAGAGCAGCATGAAGAGCAGGCCCAGGTTGCCCACCTGTGGGGAAAGATGGGGCTGGAGAGGACACCGGGCCCTGTGCAGCCCGGGGCAGGCCGGGCCCAAGCGGCACATGGCACAGCAGCACAGCATGTGTGAGCCTGCACCCTGCACCATCCTGGTTCAAGCTGGTCACGCTCACTCACCCCAGGGACTCTAACCCTACTGCACACCAAGCACAGACGTCACCTAGCTCACCTGACGGGTTAGGGGAACCCAAAGCTGGGCATGCACACACTTTGCCTGCTCAGCCTGTATGGTTGAGGTTACCCTGGGTCACTGGAGGGAAGGTAGGCAGGCTCAGCACCAATGCCACCTCCTCTTGGAAGCCTACCTGGATTCTCCCAGAGGCACCTACTGCAAGTGTGACTGGCAAATCCCTGCATCAGTACTCTACTAGTCTGGGAGGTCCTTATGAGCAGGCACCCAGCCTCCGCAGATGGACCTGCCATGCTGGGCCTGCAGGGTGGTGGCTGGCAGGGAGAACCCACTTGCCAACCTACCCAACCCACCCTACGCTTCAGCACCCCACAGACCCCAAACCTGGTCCCAACCCGTCTGTCACCGGAAGACACCTCCGCTTTGAACAAAATGAGCCTGCAGTGTGCTCCTGCCCTCAGAATCAGACTCCCTCCCTGAAGCCTCAGGCAGACCACATACCCACAGTCCCAGTTTCCCAGCTGTCTGCTCCAGGGCCCGTGTGTGCCAAGTGTCCTGCTAAGTGAAGGCCTGTTTCCAGGGAGCCAGGCACCCCTGGAGCACCTGCAGGCCCAGGGAAGCCTGGCATTGGCTGAGGCCTGCGGAGCTGGCTCCTCACCCTGGGCATGCCATCCTCTCCCTACTATCCTCTCAGCGCCGGAGGGCTGCAGCTGCCTCCACACTACATCCCTGCCTCCAGCTCAGGCAGCACAGCAGCTCTGCTCACTGCCTCACCCTGGATCCTCCCATGGCCCCCAGGCCTGGGGCAGCCACCCTGGCAAGGGACCCACGGCCCCTGGCATCTCCTCCCAGCCCAGGCTGGGAAGCAGGACAGTGTCTCTGCCCCACTGAGTTTGTGGGTCACCTCTTCTGGCAGCCCTCCATCATGTCACTGCCCTCCCTGGGGGGCACAGTCTCAGTGGGAGGGGACTGTGGTTTCACTTCACTGCACTTGAAGCGGAACTGAGGTCACACCCCTTGTCCGCATATCAGCACGGGCATCAGCCACCTGATATGGAGGGGTGGTACCCCCATGACTACACGGAGACAGGGCAGAAGTGTCGGGAGCCGGGAAGCCCAGGCCCGTGGCCCCCACGGCCCAGCCTGATGCTGACACTGGAGAGACAGGGCTGCTGGACACAGCTCTTACCTGAGGCAGGGCTTGCACCACGGTGTCCAGCAGCGCCCGCATGCCTGTGGCCATCTTCAACAGCTTCAGGACTGTGGGCGACACCCGGCCTAGACCACTCAGCCCCATGTTGTAGACATGCCCATGTGTGTCTGTGTGTGTGTAGGCGTGCAAACTCCAGAGGACAATGGGAGTGGGACAAGGTGTGCATGAGTACAGAAACACCTGGAGACAGGTGTGGCCATCAGCGAGAACATGGCCAGGAGAGCAAGACAGGCAGGTAGGACCCTAACTCCCACAGCACCCTCCCGGTCACCTAGGCCAACGTGCAGTAAGTAAACAGGGTGGGTGCATAGGTGTGCTGGGCCAGGCCGTCTGCAAGTGGGGACAGGTGAGTGTGTTGGAGGAGGCCTGCATGGTGAGTCAAATGAGTGTGCCCCTCCTGGCTCTTCTCCTGCCCACTGTGCCCATGCCTCCCCTCCCCTGCCTCCCCACAGCCCAGCCCTGCCCTGCCCATCCCTCACCCCGGGCAATACGCAGAACTCGCATGATGCGGATGATGGTGGGGTTGATAGGCAGGGCTGCGTTGATCTCAATCTCCTCTAGTGTGATGCCCATGACCGACAGCAACACAATGGCCAGGTCCAGCTGGTTCCACCTGCTCGGCCACACAGCGGAGGACGGAAGAGATCAAGGGAGCAGCCCCCTGCTTGGATACACCTTAGCTGTGGGAAGCCTCCTGCCCTCCATCCTCCCTAAGGACCCCTTGGTGGGTCCAGATCCCCACACTCCTACTGCCCACTGGAGGGCCAACCTGGCTAAACAAGCACCTCTGGCATCCTGCTGGGGACTAGATGTGAGCTACAAACCCTGGGCTGTTTGTGGGACTTCGGGCTATGCCAGCATCCTCGCTTATTTTCTCTGCAAAGGAAGACCAGCACTCTGCCCTCAGGCCACAAAGGACCCAGCAGAGAAGAGCTGACAAGGGCCTGTAGGAGTGTCCTGTGTCTTTCTAATGAATGCCCACGGTCCTGGTTCATATAACTACTTCCTGTTCAGGGCTGCACACAGCATGGGGGGCCCTGGCCATGAGCACTCAAGTGCTCACTGGTCCCCTTCCTCTGGAGCCTCCAGGGCTCAGAACAGGTTCCCCACCCTGCAGCCCACCTTACACTGTCCCAGTCCCAGCCTGACTGAGCCCCTCACCTGTCCTTGAAGAAGCGCCTGAGACCAAAGGCCACCAGCTTCAGCACGGCCTCCAGCACAAAGACGGTGGTAAACATGTAGTTGCAGTACTTGAGGGCTGTCTCCAGGGACTGTGGGGGTCACAGAGAAGCATGGCCCAGGCCCCGTAGCCAGTCCCCCAATCTCCACCCCCACCACCACCAGAAAGTCTCTGCCTTTTAGGAGAATTTAGTTCATTTACACTTAGTGTCAACTTTTATTCATTCTATCTTCTTTTATATTCTCGTTACTCAGTATATTCTTGTCTCTCGCTCCTTATTTCTACTGCTTCAGTCTAGCTGCTGCCTTTGGAAGCAGTGTGGGGTGGTGTTTGAGGACCGCTGACTTAGAGCTACTCCCTGTTCACTCTGTGACCCTGGCCACGTATCTGCCATCCCTGGGACTTCAGAATCTGTAAACTGAGGCAGTAGCAGTAGCACCCACCTCAGAAAGCCACTTCGGGAATTAGCTGAGCGGACATGTCAGTGCTGTGTACAGAATAAACCCTTGTTCCATGTGGGCGAGCATGTTGCCTAGTGGCAGGTCCTGTGATAAGCGTTCCATTCTGCCAATGCCCGCCTTCCTCTTCCCTTTCACCTTACTGCGGAAAGACACTCGCCGCCACCTCAAAAGGGTCCCCACCCCTTCGTTCCAGGCTCCACTAGACTGAAGCTCTCACTACTAAGCTTGCCTCACACATGCACCCTGTCTGTCCAGGGACTGCTCGCAAAGGTCCTTCGACCTTGAATGCTCCTTTCCACTCTCCACGGGGTCGCCTAGATGTACAGGCAACTAGGTAGTCTTGAACATAAACCCAAGCGCCACTGGCTGGCTCTCCAGTCTGGAGCCGGGCAGTAGTGGGGTGGCTCTCCGAGTCTCTGTGTGATCATCTGAAGTGCCCACTCAGCGTCCGTGTCTGAGAACCTGCCTCGCCCAGAGTCAGGTTTCACACCATGACATCTGCTGCTTGTGTTCAAGCCTGGCTCACCACAACAAGCCATACTTCTCTTCCCTGCACTGCCCTCCCAGGCCCAGAAACAGCAAGGTCTTCCTGCGTCCCCCTCCCCTGCAGACCAGGCCGTCAGCACCCACCCCTGGAGAGACGCCCCCCTCACCGCGTGACCCTGCGTCTCGTGCTCACCGTCGGCTGGTTGTAGTGCTCCAGGGACATGGTGACGACGTTGAGGCAGATGATGAAGGTGATGAAGATATCCAGGTAGTGGCTGGTGCACATGGAGTGGATGAGCAGCCGGGTGGGACAGTAGGTTGCATAGTAGGGCAGTCGCTGGGCCTCTACGGTGAGGGGTAGGGGAGGGGTGGTTGTGGAGGCGCAGTGAGGGAAGGGGGCAGGGAGCAAAGAGGCCAGACACTGGACCGCCCCAGGCCCTGGAATCAGGCTCCGGTCTCCCCAGCTCAGCCAGTGACCATCAGATATTGGGGAAGAAGCTAATGAGGCCAGGCCACTGATCTCCCCACAGGTCTACTGGGGCAAGGGCAGGGCCTCACAGCCCAAGGCCAGGCTCTGCGTTGCCCGCTGTCTGGCCTGGGCCGTCCCCCATTGGGCCCTGGATGGACACAGTCAGCGCTGAGGTCACTTGGACAGGCAGGCTTGGGGTACAGGGCTAGGCTCAGGGGCACAAGGGCAGACTCAGGGAGCAGAGGCTGGCTCAGAGGCGCAAGGGCTGGGTCTTCAAAGGCCCAGCCGGCAGGGCATGCCCAGGCCCATGGGCACAGGGGGTCTAGACCCCACCCCACCCCTGCAGCCGCCCGCTCACTTCGCCTCTTCTTCTCCAGGCGTCGCAGCCGCTTCTCCTCTCGCCGGCGTGCCTCCTCGGCCTCCTGGTGCTGCCGGCACTTGTGGAAGTTCTCCACCACCACGCCCACGAACATGTTGAGCACAAAGAAGCTGACGATGAGCAGGAAGGAGATGAAGTACAGCAGCATCCAGGGGTTGTGGTTGGTCACGGGCTGCAGGGGGAGACAGGGCTGAGGGGCCACAGGCGGGCACCTGACGTCCTGAGCCTGCCTCCGAGGGGACTGTGAGGCCTTCATCCCCCATCGCTCCAGCTGCTGCCTCCTGGACACACAACTCTCTCCCTTCCCTCATTCTCCTCTCCACGCACTCGCTCCTGCGGCCATCCGAGAACTCAGCCAGGCAGCCACTCACCGTTACATCCATCCAGGACCATCCATGCACCCACCCACTTGCCTATCTGTCCAGCCAGCCATCCACCCACCAATCATCCACGTATCCATCCTCCCTTCCATCCGCCTGTCTGTCCATTCACTTATGCATCTGTCCATCCATCCATCCATCCGTCCATCTGTCCATCCATCCATCCATCCATCCATCCGTCCATCTGTCCATCCATCCATCCGTCCATCTGTCCATCCATCCATCCGTCCATCTGTCCATCCATCCATCCGTCCATCTGTCCATCCATCCATCCATCCGTCCATCTGTCCATCCATCCATCCGTCCATCTGTCCATCCATCCATCCGTCCATCCGTCCATCCATCCATCCATCCATCCGTCCATCCGTCCATCCATCCATCCATCCATCCATCCAGAATCAAGGCAGGCAATGAGGCAGACAGCAGAGGGGAGCCCCTGGCCTGGGAGGAATGTGTGGGCATTAGTAGGAGTGAGAGGACAGAGTAGATGAGGAGGTGGAGATGCTGGAGAGGCACTCTCCACTCCCACGCCCTGCAGCAGGGTCCCACTGGGAGGATCCAAAAGTCAGAGGTCACCCAGGGGTCACCCACAGCCCTGCCTCCTTCCTCAGTGGGCCCAGTCCTTCCATTCCTCCCACAACCCCACCTTGGTGTGAAGTGGTCGGCCCTGTGTCCCTGAGGGGATCCTGCCCTTAGAGGTCTGGCTCTGGCTTCCTGTCTGAGCCCTCCCTCCAGGCCCCCGTCCAAAAGCCCCTAGGGGTCTATCTAGAGCACCCCGTTAGAGACCCTGCGCCCACACCCCTGCCCAGCTCTGCGTGGCCACACGCACCTGCTGGTCCACAGCGACAGCATCCAGGCCATTGTACATGATGTTCACCCAGCCATCCTTGGAGGCCAGGACGAAGAGAGACATCAGAGCCTGGAACACAGCAAGGGAGAGGAGGGCGCAAGTTAGGGCGCGGAGGCTCAGGCAGCCCGGCCCCTTCTCCACTCTCTGTGTTCCTCCTGGGTGGGGGTGTGTGCAGAGAGGAAGGCACCTTGCACGTGGGGGGCGGGGGGCCTTGCACGTGGCAGGGCAGCACCATCTGCTCTCAAAGCTCTTCTGCTGCAGGAAGAGCACTGCCCCTGTGTCCTGGGCGCCCGTCTCAGCTCCAAATCGAACTGGCTGTGCAACCAGGCACAGGGGAGTATGCCCCCCTGCCTCCATGGATCTGCAACCAGAGGCTCCTGCCTGTCAGGTATACCAACTGGTATCCGAGACTCAACCCCTGGGAGAATCCTGGCCTGTGTGGGGCACCTGGAGTCACCACACCCAGTACTTGCCAGCTTGCCCCAGCACCTAGGAGAGAGGCAATTTGAGGGGAGTGGCAGGAGGAGTTATGCCACAGCTGGGCCTCTGCCCCTCCTGGGCTGTATGACCAGGACCATCTTATCAGTGAGCAGCACTGCCTGTTCTCAGAGATCCTGACCAGAAGGCTGGACCCGGGAGGCAGCCGGCCTGAAGCACGCGGTGCAGGACCTTGCCCGCAGCAGGGCCTCATTAGCGGAGTCCTAAGCTGACCTCCAGTGCAACCGTCCCAGTCGTTCATCTCATGAGGGGGCTGCCTGGAGTCCCGTGCCCATCTCGGGGAGCCCCTCCCCGGGTGGAGGTGACCACCTGCCTGCCTCTGTGCACCTGCTGTTGGGCCCAGGACGAGGGGCCCTGCTCCGACCCCTCCTGCCCCTCCTGCCCCACAATGGGGCAGGGGAGGGGAGCAGCACTAGGGTCACTCAGGAGGGGGCCAGACGCAGGCCAGGGCAGGTGGGGGGCGGGGACACAGGCTCCTCCATCTCTGGCACCTGCCTTCACCATCCCCACAGGCAGGTGAGGGCACTGACACCCACGGGGCGTCAGCCTGTCTGAGGTGGCTGGGAGGACAACCCCTGCAGGTCAGGCTGTACCCTGCTCACAGCTCTGGGTGCTCTCACATGATGCTAGGTGCACCAGCTTCAAGGGCACCTTGTCCCATCTGAACAAGAGAGGGTCAGGGGCTGGCACAGGGAGGGACCCAGGGGTGAGCTAATACAGGAACAAACTCACCAAAGGGGTGCCCCCATTTCCAGCAGCAGCTTCCCCCATCCCTCCCCTCTCCCCACCTCACCGCAGTTTTCTCCAGCATGAGCAGAGGGGCGGTGGGGGGGGGATCTGTACACGCATGGTGCCCAGAGAACAGGGTCAAGGGGAGCCACTACATCCAGCCTCCAGCCACCTCCTCCCGGCCAGGCACTGCCCACAGCTTTGTTCCAGGGGAGATACGGAGGCCACAGGCCCAGAGCCCCCCAGCCCTGCCGGCTGCTGGAACAAACTCTCAGGGGTCCCCGGGGTCTGTTTTGGAGGCAGCAGCCACAGGCTCTGGCCCAGAACAGTCAGATGGGGCAAGCCTGGCAGATGACAACATAGGGTAAGTGTGCTGCGTATCCTGCAGGCTCCCCTGGCATCCCCACTGCCACTACTGCTTGCCACTCCCAGTTCCTGGAGGCCACACTCATGGGAGTAGGAGAACTCATATACAAACTCCTGTCAAAGCCATGGGACCAACGCTCAGGGGGTACCCCTGCCCAGTGTCAGCTCCCATCCCCAGGCCCTGCCTCTGCCCCTGCCCCTGCCCCTACCCACTGCTCATGACAGAGCAGCAAGGCTTGGTGAGGAGAACTCCTGCCTGGGGCCAGCTCCCCCAACGGGGGTGGTTCACACACCTGCCCCAGGTTGTCGAAGTTGTATTTGTGGTGGACCCAGCGGTAGTTGGCAGCCACACAGTCGGAGCGATTGGTGATGTTGCGTGTGTCCACACCCAGACAGTGGTAGAACTTGCCTTTGAAGAGCTGGGGAGAAGGGTGCAGGCAGGTGCTCTGGGGGGCGGGGAGCCTCACGCCTGAGTCCATCGCCCCCAGCCAGGGCCAGCAGGGGGTGAGGTGAGGCAAGCAGTCCCCAGGCACCCCTCACCTGCACCCCCAGGATGCCGAAGATGATGAAGAAGGCGCAGCAGATAAGCACAATGTTGCCAATGGGCTTAAGCGACGAGATGAGTGTCTCCACCACCAGCTTTAGGCCCGGAGCCCGGCTGATGACGCTGCAGACAGGTGGGACCCGGGTACCCTGAGCCCCTGGCCGGGCTGCAGGGCATCCCTTGCCACTTGGCCAGAGCCACCCAGGGCCACATGCACAGATGGATGCCTGCCTGGGGTCAACACTGCTTGGTGGTCTGCAGACTCCCAGACACACAGAGTGGGTGGCGATACCAGGGCACACAGGACTTCCACGCTGCCCATGCCCATCCATACATCCTCTCTTTCCAGGAACCCCTGTACCTTGGGGCCCTCCCTGCACCCCAGGGGCCTCACCGCAGGGGGCGGAGGGTGCGCAGCAGCCGCAAGACGCGCAGAACCCCAAGGATCTTGGCTCCGCCTGCTGAGGCCACGGATACCACAATGTCGATGATGGACACAAAGACCAGGAAGCCGTCTAGCACATTCCAGCTGCTGCGCAGGTACGCCTGCTCACCAAAGTACAGGCCCAGGGAGACCACCTAGGGGTGGGCAGGCCGTGGTCACGGGAGGAGCGAGGCCTCAGGGCTGGCCGCGGGGGCACACCCCCCGTCTCTGGTCCCCAAGCCTCATACAAGCCCCTCTACTACATCATTAGCTGGTGTTACGTTGGAGGGTGGATCAAGACGAGGCCATACCTTCAGCGTCATCTCGCCCACAAAGATAGCCGTAAAGATGTAGTTGGACACGGTGAGGAAGATGCGTTCCTGGAAGAGCCGGGAGGCACCGTGGGTCCCAGGGCCCCTCCCCACAACTGCCCAGCCACCTGCTCAGCTGATCCTGTGTACCCCCTCCAGAGCAAGCTCCCTGGGGCGCACGCCCTGCCCCTGGGCCTCGCCCTTCACCCTGCAGCCACTCACGGTGCTGCCAGCCTCAATCTGCGGCCGCTCCAAGGCGATGGTGATGCAGTTGAGGAAGATGAAGGCCAGGACGACGTAGTCAAAGAGCTTGTGGGCGATGACAGTCTGACACAGGACCCGGAACCTAGGCAGGGCCAGGCAGGGGCCACTGAACGTGGGTCTGCCTCCTGTCCAGGCTCAGGACCATGAGCCCAGGAGGACCTAGCAAAAGTGCTCCTCCATTTTCTGCCCACATGACAGGTGCCAACCTCAATCCACTCAGAGGGAGCTGCCCCCATCACCATGTTCTGAGAAGGAAGGGCTTGCACCTGCCCTGGCTCTGTAAGCTTCCCAGACAATGGCCCCAAACCTGACCCCACCTCCCAGCATTGGGGCCAAAGCACTGCCCGGCCCCCTCTGGACTAACTTCCTGACCCCCTACCCACGCTGCACCTGTTGGGATGCTCTCTGCATCCAAACCCAGCACACAGTCCTCCTCCCCCAGGAAGCCTTCCGTTGCCCCTTCTAGGTGTAAGCGCCTGGGTCCCTGTCTAATGCTGGGGGAAGCCACACCCCACATCTCTTCCCCTCTGGGGAGGACAGCTCCCTCCTCCCACCCTGCCCCACCCACCTGTTTTTGGGGGAGAAGAGGTAGACGGACCAGTCCTCGCGGACCTCACACCAGCCGGGTTTGTACACGTCCATCATCTTGCGCACACGGAAGCACAGGGTCTGGCCAGGGCACACGAGGCTTGGAGGGTCAGCACCACCCAGGGCTGCCTGGCTGCCCACTCTGGCTGCCCAGCAAACCAGGTGCTCCCAAGGACCTCCCAGCTCTCACCCCACCTAAACTACCTGTCCCAGGTGGGCCCAGCTCAGGTGTGGGCAGTGTTGACCACACCCCGCAGCCCAAGCCCTCCATTTGCAGCCCAGCCCCCTCCACTCACATAGTCCATCTCCTCCTCGTCACCACCACCGCTCCGGCCATCATCCATCTTGGTGAAGACGTCCTTGGCGAGGCTGGGCACCCGGCCATTGCAGTCCTCATGCCCAGGCACCGTGCCCACAGTCCTCCAGGCTGCACGTGGGTGGACACCCACAGGGGTGGGCACCAGCTCGGCCAGGTCCATCGAGTCCCGGGTGTCGAGGGACAGCGTCCGGCGGTGGTGGCGATGGCGGTGCGCCAGGTGGGGGCCGTGGTGCGCGGCATGCACGTGGGGGGCATGCGGAGGGATGGCGGCACGGGGCGGGGCCTCGTCCTGGGCACCCTCACAGGCCCGAGCACAGCCACGCTCGGCGGAGAGCAGAGACTCATGCTCGGCCGACGGTGGCCTGTGCTTGAGGCTGTTCCAGCTGGAGCGGCGGCTGGCCCAGGCCCCGCTGCGGCCCCACGGCCCGTAGTACGAGCTCCGTGAGCTGGACTGGGGGAGGCCGGCTTGGGTCAGCTTGGGACCACTCCTCCTGTACTCCCCACCCCAGTGTCCAGCCAGCTAGGGCCAGGATCCCATCTCCAGGGAAGCAGTCAGCCTCATAGGAAGACCGGGGACTAGAATTCATTCCCAAGTGGCACAAGCCACATTCTAGCTCACCTGCAAAGTCATGACCCTGCGCCTGAACCTGATGCCAGTGGAACCACTCACTCCTGACACTTCCTTGCTTTCCAGGTCCCACTCTAGCACGGGGTGTCCCAGGACATGGTTCCCAAGTTCCTGCCCAGAGTGCCACGCCGACCTGCAGGCTTCTCTCCACGCTTCCACTGCACGCAGCCCATGGGAGAGCACCCTTGCAGGACACCCCGTGTCCTTGCAAGACTCACCAGGGAACGCTGATCGTAGCTCAGTCTCCCCAAGGACATGACGCTGCTTTTGCGTGACTCCAAGGCCAGCAATACGGGGTCCGGCGGCAGCGAAAGGCGTGGGCCAGGGGCCGCAGCCCCGGAGGGGCCCAGATGCCCAGCCAGTGGGAGACTGGGGTCCAGGTGCCCATTGGGAGTCAGGGGAAGTGGGAAGAGCTTGGGATCTGGTCAGCAGGGGTGGAGTGGAGAAGACACACGGAGGAGCAGAGAGCAAACAGGACAGTGTGGGAGCAAGAAAAGGCATGGCTATGACAGTGGATTCCTCCCTGGCTCCCCGTCCCCGCCCCCACCCCTGCCTGGGCAGGTGAGCGGAGCCCCGCCCCTGTGGAATGTCACACAGCTCAGGCACAGGAAGTGGGCAGAGGGAGGGGGATCTTGGGGTTTGTCACCCAGACACCGGTAAGGACCCTGGGCTGGGCTAGAGGAGGCGTGTCCTGTGCTGGCCAGAGATGCCACTCCTGTGCCCCCCAGGCGTGTGTTGCTGCCCCCTGCCCTCACTCGGGCTCCCGGCTGATGGACGGGCTAGCTTTACCTCCACTACCATCCAGGCCCTCGGCAAGCTTCTCCAGCTCGTCCATGGTAGATGAGCTCTGGTCTTCGTCAGAGTAGGAGCGATTGGCGTCGCCCTAGAGGCCAGCCCCATGTGGGTGACACGTCAGCTCAGCTCCTCCCTCCTCGTTCCCCCTCAGTGCAGGGTGGGGTGGGGTGCAGGTTTTCATTGGGTGTGCCCATGCCCATTTTACAGATGGAGAAACTGAGGCCCAGAAAAGGAGAGTGAGAAGCCCCCAGGACCCAGACCCCAACCCCTGTCAGCCTGGCAGCAGTGTCCCCACGGTCTCCGAGGCCAGAGGCCACAGGACCTCAACTCCCAGGTCCCTGGGGTCTGTGGGAGCTCAGAGACGGTGAGAGAGGCAGGGATCCTGGTGCAGCCTGCATTTGCACACTTCCTGGGATGGGAAGCTCACCACCTCACCACCCACCCACAGACACACTCCTCCCCCCCACCAGCCACCACAAAGGGCTGCTCTGCCGGGGCCACAGTCACCTCTGCCTGGAAGCCCTCCACCAGGATGGCCACCAGCAGGTTGAAGAGCACATAGTTGCCGAAGGTCATGAGGGCAACGAAGTAGAGGGAGGCCCAAGGGGAGGTGGAGGCCATGCCGTTGTAGAGGACGACATTCCAGTCCTCCTGGGTGAGGATCTATTTCGGAGGTGGTATGCAAGTCAGCCCAGACCACCCCCACCCTCCAGCCCCCCTGCAACCCCGGGGTCTCCCCTACCACGGCTGCCACTCACCTGGAAGACGGTGACGATGGCCCACAGCAGGGAGTCAAAGTTCTTGCGGTCGGGCACCGTGTCTCCCGTGTCTGTGCGCAGGCTGAACTTGCAGCCGAAAATGTGCATGCCAAGGATGCTGGGGGAGGCATGAGGGGAGAGGGGGCTTGGCCTATTTTGCAGGGGTGTGGACCGGACACCTGCTCTCCCCCTTCCCCCCGCCAGGCTGGGGTGGGAGGGGCTCACCTGAAGATGAAGATGAAGAGCATGAGCAGCATGCAGAAGGTGGCCACGTTGTCCATGGTCTTCATGAGCACCACAAGCTGCCGTCGCAGCGCCGGCATGAAACGCACCAGCTTCAGCACCCGCAGCAGCCGGAAGGTCCGCAGCACCGACAGCCCGCCATCCGCCTGCCCCACGATCTCCCAGATGCTGCATGGTGGTGGCGGGGGGCACACAGAGGGACAGAGAGCTGCTGTGTACTGGCTCGCTCACTCACACACCCCACATGCTGCCCCTGACATCCAGTAACCAGGGGCTTCCCACCCAGAGCCCACAGACGTCTAAGGCACCAGTGCGAGCAGCCAGGGAGGCGGCCCTCCCCCTGCTCAGACGTAGCACTTGTTCTCATTACGTGTGTGGACAACAAACCACAGGGAACTAATTAGCAGCATGACTGATGAGCAGGCTGGGCAGGCGGGACTGGGAACTCCTACTCCTGCCTGTTCTTCTGGGCAGAGGCGGAGGGCAGCCCACACCTGCTGCTCGATGCCACCATTCCTGCTAAGTCCTGGTGTTCTGTGTCTCCCTGTAACTGGCTTGCCTTTGCATACTGCTTGCAGTCTTGGCTTTAAGTGCTCCCCCAAACCCTCAGCCCCTCAGCCCCTCAGCCCCTCAGCCCCTAGGCCCCTCAGCCCCTCAGCCCCTCAGCCCCTAGGCCCCAGGGCAGGCACGGGGCTACCTGATGATCACGATGATGCTGTCAAAGATGTTGTAAGGGTTGCGCAGGTAGTCGAAGAGCCCGAAGGCAGCCAGCTTCAGGATCATCTCCAGGGCAAACATGCTGGTGAACACCACGTTGCAGATCTCCAGGATGTCCGTCAGCTCCTCGGGCTGCGAGGGCAGGGCGACCCGGTCATGCCAGAGTGCGGCCATGCAGCCCCTCTGGATGCTCGCCCAGGCCCTCGCTGGGGCTCAGCTCCCTGCCTTGTGTGACGGCCTTGAAGGACGGCCCAACTGCCACCCAGGGGTCCTAGGACAGTGGGGGACAGGCCAGGACTCCAGGAACACCCTTCCAAGGAACTAGAAACAGCACCCACTCTGCAGATAACCCAGGCAGCACCCCAAGGCCAGGGGAGCCAGAGGCTGTGTGTGCTGGGCTGGGCCCCTGCACCTGCCACATGCAGAGTGTCCACTGTGGCTCTCGGAGGTCCAGGGAGGCTGAGGGACCTGCCCAAAGCCACCAGCCAGGGGAGACCAGCCCCACTGGCAGCCCCCGGGACCTGCTCTGTCCCTGGATATGTTCACCTCGTGGTGTTCAATGCAGGTGGCACTTTTCTGGAGAACGTGCCACATCATCAACCATGACCAGGGGCGTGAGAGGTGGGCAGGCCAAGCCTGGGCAAGCCACTCCCACCCATGGACCTGCCTTGCCTGATCCATGGAACCAGGGCCGGAGCAAATGGTCTCAGGCCATGCCCCTGCAGCCATCTGAATTGGGCTGCCACAGCCTTGCAAAGGAAAGGGCCCCTTGCTAAGCCCCGCACCATGCAGCCCCGGCCGGATGGACGCCCAGCACAGTGCTGACCACTCCTGCAGCCTGCCTTTCACAGGACACTCAGGCCATTCCATAGAGAGCCTTCCCTGAACTCAACTGCTCACTCATGAGTTCCTTCCCGCGCGTGCTTCCCTGGGTACTGTGTGCCTCTCTCAACATGCGGGCTGTGCTGCCTGGGTGGGCAGCAATGTATGAGTCAGCACACGGCCCCTGCCCCCAACAAGTCCATTCCAGTGGACAAGGCCTGTAGACACAATTACCAAACCACACCAGGGAACGCTAACAGCAGGAGAGCCTAGGCTGGCCTGGGGACTATGTGGCCAGAGCCAGGCGCCTCCTGGAGGAAGCGACGTTTCCAAAGAGACCCAGGGAGGAAAGAGGGGTGTCCAGGCAGAGGGGACAGCCAGCACAGGGTTCCAGCCCAGCTGGGACTCGTGAGCATTCAACAGAGGCAAGAAGAAAGCTACGTGGCGCCAGTCTCTTTCCTGCGCCCAGAAAATCTAATCCAAGTGCTGGTCCCGCAGCCCAGATGAAAGAAGGCGGCCCCACACCCACCCGTAATTACATTTCACTCCCCCCAGCAGTTCCAGATGACACAGACACCCCAGGGAGGCCCGGGGGAGACGGGCGGGGGTGGGGGGCAGCTGGGGCTGATCCGTAGCCCTGATGCCGCTCCCATCCACCGGCTTCCAGCCCACCCCGGCCACGTCTGCGGAGATGAAAAACCCCAATGGTGACAGCTCATCAGGACCGGTGCCCGCCACTGGGCCACACACACTGAACACAGACACTCGCACGCGGACAGCTCCAGCCACTGCGCTCGCGAAAGGTCACCCCCGCCTCCCTCCGCCCCCGCAGCAGCTGTGTCCCTGTCAGCGCACACCTGTTCATCTTTCCTAATGGGCCGTCCATCACTCAGGCATAGGTAGACAGAACAGTGTGAGAGACCAGGGAGGGAGGGTGCGTGGAGGAGATGGGCGGGGCGGGGCAGTGGACGGACACAAGGAGCTGGAAATCGAGGCAAATGTGGGGAGACAGAGACAGCAGAAAATGGTATGAGAATGCTGCAACACAGCCACACACTCACGTGCATGCCCACACATGCCCACACACTCCCGTGCACACCCGTGCATGCCCACACATGCACTCATAGGCACCATTCACACACTGTGTGTACATATGCACATGCTCACATACACCCACACATGTGCACACCCGCGCATGCACACAGCCACACATGTGCACACACATGCGGAAACAGCAGAGGCTGCAGGAGGTGATGCTGACCCACTCAGTGAAACAGCCCGCAGCAAAGGCAGGAAACCCCAGGAGAAACAGGAAGCAGGCAAGCAAAAGGGGCAGGGGCTGGCACATCCCTGCAGGATGCCCCTGGCTGCCCAGCCACTTGTGAGGGTTCAATATCAGGGTGGGTCGAGGGTGCCTGCCCCTTGAGGCCCCTCAGTGGGCCCAAGTGCCACTCCAGGGACCACACTGCAGCTGGCCTTGGAGAGGCCTCACAGCCTCCAACCACTTAAAATTACCAGGGGTTAAACACAGGGAGCCTGAGGCCCAGAGGGGAGGCTTCCTGGGGGCGCCCCCTCCCAGATCTCCTCGGGCTCCACCCGCGGTGCCTGGGCTGCCTTATCTGATGGGATGCCAGTGCAGCAGACACAGCTTCCCACTGCCAAAGACAAACCGCCTCAAAGCCTTGGTCAAAAGCAGGCCTGGTATCCTTCTAGCCAGCCTTCATCTACTTCCTCCTCCAGGGCTGCAGGTGTGTGTGTGAGGGGGCGAGGCACCTGGGCTCCTGGCCCTGCCCTGGTCCCTCTGACTCTCCTTCAGGACCTATTGTCAGTGTCACCACACCCAAGAAGGCGTCTCTGATTGCAGACCGTTTTCTGGGTACCCCCACAGAAATGAAAACGGCAGCCTCCAACACACCCTGCCTTCCTCCTTCCGGAGTTATCCTCAACCTGGGTGGGCAGTGACTTGGTGGGGGCTGCTGAAAGGACATGAAGCTGCTGGAAACCTCTGCCAACGTGACAGCCTTGAATGCAGCCAACAGGTGCTGCGGCCACACCTCAGTTTGGGGTCAGACCAACCCCAGGGAGCCAGCCTGCACCCTGCTCTGCTGCCACACAGCCTGTGCTCTCCCGCCGTGAGCACCCTCAACCCTGGAAGAGACAGGGCTGCGGGGCACCCTGGCCCAACTTGAGGGCTGTAAACTTGGATGGGTGTACACTGGGGAAGAGGGCTCAGATGGCAACGTCCTCGCACCCACACCCCACCCCTAATTCCAGCACCCTAGTGACCTCAGCCTTCAGAGCCAGCACTGCCCGCTGTCCACCATATCACTCCAGTAGCCATGTGACCTTGCTCACCCTCACTTTTCCCAGCTGCCCGGTGCAGGTGACACTGCTGCTGCCCAGCCACCTGACCCACCTGCTGATCACATGGTGTCTGCCCATCCTGCCCCTCTACCCAGGCCCACCCTCTGAGTCCCCTCAGGCCCCTGCCTAGCTGAACCCTCTTTGACCTCTTCTAAGCTAACCCCTGCAGAACAGGGGCTGCACCGCCCCCCGCCACCCGCTTCACCTCCTGCCCTCCCTCCCTGCACCCTCCAGCAGCCCTGGGATACTTCTCTACAGTGCCACCGCAGCCAGCAAGGGCTGCTCAGAATAAACATGGGGGCGGCTCCAGCTCTGTCTGGGAGCGGAGGGAACGTAGCAAAAATACCAGCGGGCCCCCAGGCAGGCCCCGTGTGCAGCTCACCAACGGTGGCTGCCACTCCAAGCTGCTTTAAAAAGCGCACTTTAAAAATGCTTCCGCCCCCTCACTCTTCCTTGAACTAATTAATTTTTCGAGGCTCCAGACAGCCGACGGTAAACTCCGCTGGTGGATGGTGGAGGGCGGCTCGAACAAAGCCTCGGAGTCACCACCACGGAGCCACCACCATGGACACGCACACCTGCTGGGCACCAGGCTCGCCAGCCCAGGCGCTCAGGACCAGGACCAGGAGTCTTCCTGCCCATTTGCGGGGGACACCTGCTGAGGCAGGACCAGCAGTAGCAGCAGGTGTGTAGGGGAGAACCCCAGGGAGGCTGGGGCTACCACGTCAACTTGGGGTCTGCTTAGCAGGTGCTCAGCCAGGGTCACCCAGCCTAGCGGGCAAAGGGGGAGCTCGAGAGCACCAGCTGGCTGGGCGAGAGCCTACCCCAACTAACATCACCGATGCCTGCTGTGCCATGGGGGAGGTTCCACCAAGCCTGGGGGTCAGAAGGGCTGCTGTGTAAGACATGGCAGGGTAGAGGAGTGGGTAGGGGATAGCGACCTGATCTAAGTCCCCCACGCACCTGCCCCGCCTGCCCACCGGCTCCCACCTGCCCCGTTCATTCTGGGCACTGGCCTGCTCGTGGTGCTCGATGCCCATGCTCACGGTGTTGACCAGGATGGCCATCATGATGCCACGGTTGAAGTATTTGCTGTCCACGATGCCCCGCAGCTTGGCCCGTGTCTCCCGCCACACGTCCCCGCACAGCCAGGTTGCCCCGTCCGCCTGTTCCTCCTCCTCTTCCTCCTTGCTCAGGCCTGACGAGGCCCCATCGTCGCTGCTGCGGGCCCCGTCCCCGTCGACCTCATCACCATCATTCTCGCCACCGCTGCTGGAGCCAGAGCCCTCCTGGCCCGAGTCGGGGCTGCCCAGGCCCGAGGGCCGCTGGCCTGCCTCGCGCTGGCAGTGTGGGCAGCTGGCAGGATCGGAGCCCAGCAAGGCAGAGATGGGCTGTACCAGCGTGTGAGGCGTGGGGTCCAGGGGGCTGTGGCGTGGGCACAGCTCTGCAAAGTAAGCAGAGTGAGGGTGAGTGCCAATGCCAGACCCACCCTGCCACCGGCACACAGCCCATATCTCCAGCCAGGACGGCCTGCATGCCCAGTGTGTGCACACAGCCCTCTGCACACAGACCCTGCCCACAGCTCTTAGCCAGGCGTCCAGCAGCCCCTCACAGAACCCACCATGGATCCTGGGGCTGGTAGGCAGTGTGCAGAGTGAATGCCCCTCTGGGGAAATCAAGATGGCCACCTGATCCTACTCTCCTGCCTGTGTGAGGGGCTTGTCGGGCAGGGCAGGGAGGAGGCCTAGGGACCTGGGCCAGGGGCGGGGAGTCCAGGATTGGCTGGAGGGCGGGGCAGGGGTAAAGACCTTCTTGTCCTGGGTGGCACAGACACAGGGGTCTTTAACGACACCTGGGCAGGTCTTACACTTGGGCTCTGTGGTCCCCGAGGGGTACACCAGGACTCCTCCCAGCTATGTTCCCCTGAGTTTCCCTAGAACTAACCCACTTTACTTGTGCCAGCAAACACTTTCTTATCTGGAAAGAGAAACCCTTCATGCCCTCTTCCACCCCCTGAGAAAGCCCACGGACTCGTGCAGTGGGGGAAGGGCACCCCACCTCAGCCCCCATGGGAGAGGTCCAAGCCCCTTTCAGCCCAGCCTCACTGTGCCTGCCCCCAACAGGACATGGGGATGGCAGGGGACCTGGAGGCCAGGGGTACAGCCCCACCACCTCCCTCTAAGAGACCCCAGGAAGCCCCTTGATGTGGACACCCCTCCCCAGCTCCCTACAGACCACATGCCCTGGACAGAGGGTGGCTCACAGCCAGGGAAGCTGGGAGAGGCGGGTTTTCCAGGGCTGGGCCTGGTGGGAAGGACTCCCAAGGATCTAGCGGGCTGCCCTGAGTGCCAAGGCCAGCTCGGGAGTGGGAGACGGCTCGGGCGGCCCAGCGCCTGCCAGTCGCTTCCCTTTATCACCTGGGCGGAAGAGGCCAGGCCTGAGGGCAGGGCCCCTCCTCCCATGGGAGCCGTGCATTAAGAGCAGGAGGCAGGTGCTGTAGGCCAGGACAGCCCAGGGCGCTGAGTCCTGTCTCCCACACGCCGTGCCGCCTTCGGTGACTCCCTCCCCTCCTGGGACGCTTTAGTGTTCCCATCCAGAAAATGGGAACAAAACCTCACACGCTGCTTCCTGCAGCAGAGGAGCTGACGAATGCTCAGGAGAGCCTAACAACCAAGCCCGCAGAAACAGCCAGGCTGGAGGTGGGCTGCGAAGGCAGCAGGTGCGTCCAGCATGCCACGCCCTCGCAGGGGCAGGCCAGGGGCCACCACGCACCAGGAACCCAACCTTGTGCCTCAGTGGTACTGTGGACGACAGCAGCAAACCCGGGCAGGGCGTGATGTCTCAGGAGACTATGGGCAGGTGGCCCCTTCCTTCCAAGTGTGGTTCCTACAGGGGTGCGAAGGAGTCCCTCGAGGGCCAGGGCTGAATTTCTTTAACCTCAGGGCACGTCTGGGCACACGACAGGGAAAAGCAAAGGCCAGAAACGACTGGGGACTAGAGCCCCCTGGGCGGGGGGATCGTAAAGAAAGACCAAGAGTGTCACAGCACACCCGCGAGCTCCCATGCAGCGTGGCCACTTACTGCAGTGCCGGGGCTCCTTGGCTGGGGGCTCGGGCTTGGCAGGGGTCGGTCCTCCCGTGCCTGGGGCCTGCCGCCGGCTCTGCAGGGCCTGGTAGAGGCCCAGGGCCCGGCGCTTGGCCTTGCGCAAGATGTGACAGACGTACTGGAAGATCTCCTCGTAGCAGTCGCCCGGCTCGGCGTAGCTGGCTACGGTGCTGGACGACAGGTAGCGTTGCCGCTGCTCCAGCATCAGCCGGTGCTCCCGCTGCTTGGTCTCCGAGAACTGGGTCGCTATGACAACGAGGCACAGGTTGATCATGAAGAAGGAGCCCACCTGTAACCAATGGGAGGAGAGGACAGGGACGGGGACACAGAGGTGGGAGACGGAGCCACGGGGGGGATAGAGGCACACAGAGGAGGGAACGAAGAGACAGAGCCAAGGACACACCGGAGGACAAACCAGGGGACAGACAACAAGGCCCAGCCGGGGGACAGGGAGGCAAGGACAGAGATACGAGAGAGAGGGGCCAGGCTCAGAGAGGACAGAAACAGGGCACAGGAGACACAAAAGGGGTGCAGGGGAGTGGGCGAGGCCCAGAGACACAGAGAGGCACAGACACGGATGGGGACAGAGAAGATCGCTGAGGCCTCGCCCGAGAAAGGCAATGGCCCAGGCAGCTCTAAACCTTGCTCCACTCACAGACCTGGAGGCTTTAGCACCGAGGCCAGCAACCGAGCCCCAGCCCATGGAGGGCACCCCCTATGGCCAGGGGGACCCTAATCAGCCTCCTGGTTCCAGCCGACAAGAGAAGCTTCCCTTCCAAGCTGCCAGCCAGCAGGTTCTTGCACTCACAGCCTTACCCCCGCCACCCCACCCAGTCTCTTCATCTTTCCCTCCTCTCCCACTCAGCATGGTCGGGGATCCTGGCAGGTAGGACCCCTGTGAGGGACTTCCTGTCCCAGAGGACTCTGGGAAAATCCCTGCCTCTCTGTTGAGAAGATGCCGCCTGCTCTTCCTGGTCTGGGTCGCCCTCAGGGCAGCTCGGCCCAGGTCGAGGTGTGGCCGACAGAGGAGCAGAGGGCTAGGCCGCCGCTGTCCTCTGGGCACTCGCCCATTCAGCTCATGACCGGCCCTGCCTTCCTTGCTGCTGCCTGGGCGACCCAAGCAGGCCCTGCCCGCTCTGCACCTCTACCTCCCCATCTGTAAGATGGACGCTTGGGCAAAACAAGCTCACGATTTGCCTCGTCAGAAGCAGCACCTGGACTAGGTTTGCAGAAGAGTGTATGTCCCAGGCCGTGTGGCCAAGGCCAGGTCCTGCCCTCTTCTGGGGTTCAGGGTGCAGCCGGAGTTGGGAGGGTGAGTCAGGCCCTGCTCCTTGGGGGCCTCCCAGCTCCTGGAGCAGTGCCCTGGGCTTCCCACGAGTACCATGTGTCCTGGAACAGAGCACCAGGGAGCCAGCAATGGCTGCAGGTGCACTGTGCTGCTCCTCCCGGAAAGGCACCCCACGACTCAGAGCCTGTCCTTGGAGCTGTCCTGTCCCCGTTTCCCCACACGCTGGGGGGAGCTGAGGACGTGCCCGGGGCCATGCTGGGAGTCAGCGGCTCCAGAGTCGGCAGGAGCAGCTGACGGAGCCCCTAGGGAAGTAAGGGTTCTTCTAGTGTCCCAAGTGGCATATGCACCCCACTGCAGGACTCACACTGGGTTCAAATGCCCCTACAGGGCTCTCCTCTGCTGAACCCCCAGGACCCTCCAGGCTCAGTGCTGGTACCCCCTCCTCCATGCTGGACCAGGGCTGAGCTCAGCCATCTGTTGCCAACCACCTTTCCCACAAGCCCAGGGGGCAACTCAGGGATACTAGTGGGGTGGCCACTCGCTACTCCCTTCCCAGTACTCAGCTCTGGGTCTGGCACGGGGCAGACATTTCCAATGTCCCAATGAGCACCAGAAGGACAGATGGCAAGGCCAGACACAGCCGGGATCCCTCCTTCCACCTGGGTGTCTCCTTGCAGGCCCAGGAAGGCACAAGAACCAAGCCAACAGCAGGTGTGTCTCAGGTACCTGCTGGCTCATCCTGAGCCCTGAGTCAAGGTCTCTCCCCCAGCCAGGAGGCCAGAGAGTTGAGCTTTGCAGCAGCAGACAGCATGATTGGCCAAGCTGCCAGGAAGGAACTACCTTCCGGGGAGATGAGCTGTGGCTAATGCTGCAGTGAGACACAACAAAGTGCGGGAGCTGGATCTAGAAGGACTAGGCAGGGGGTGGCGAGGCCAGTGTGGCTGATAAAAGCCCCTGCCTCCATTCTAGCTGCTTACAAGGTGGGGAGTCCCTCCAGGTCACCACCAGGGCTTACGTCCTGTCTCCTAACCCAGCTCCGGAAGCAGCCTTGGGCCCCTGTGTCAGAGCCTCATGCTGTCCCAGAACACTGCTGAATGGACGGAGGGATGGGCAAGTGGCTTAACAAGCTGCCATCTTGGAACTGCACCCTCCAGCTGAGGTGGTGCAAGGAATGGGCTCCGGGGGTGTGAGGCAAGCCAAGCAACCTTGATCAGCCAGAGGTGAGAAGTGAAGGCAGTGGGACATGACGCAGGCTTCTGGCCCCTGACCAGCTGCCTCTCCCATCATTGCTTGGCTGAGCTTCAAAGCAGCCCCTCCCGCTGGCTCCCACCTGGCGCTGATGGCACTGACAGACTCCCTGGGGACACTCAGAGGGCCCCCAGGGGACTCAGAGGGCTCCCTGGGGACACTCAAGGGCCTCCCCTGCCTGGGACCGCTGGCCCCGGAGCCCCGGCTGCCCAACACTTACTATGATGAGCAGGATGAAGTAGATGAAGTTGTAGAAGGAGTGTGCGTCCATCACATAGTACATGATCTCCACCCAGCCTTCCAGCGTGATCACCTGAAGCCACACAGGGGCCATGAGGGAGGCAGGTGGCCTGGCTCAGTCCAGCCAGTGCTCGAGAGCTGCCCTTGGGGCACCAAGGACCGCCCCCGCCCAGCATGGCCTCACCTGGAAGATGACGATCCAGGCGTAACCAATGTTGTCAAAGTTGATGGCACCCTTGTGGGGGTTGGCACTTCCAGTGCGACACACGTTGTAGTAGCGGTTCCAGTTAACGCAGAGGCCACTGGCATTGAGGTCCTGGTGCCCAGCCCCGAACTCATAGACGTCGTCCTTGGACAAGCAGCACTCACGGCCCTGCTCCTTGAGCGGGGGGATCTCGTGGCAGCCCATGATGCCGTTGTCGCCCGACAGGGAGCAGATGAAGGGCATCTCATCGTCCTCCTCTGGCTGGTAGTACGGGGGCAGGGCCACGTCTCCCTGGCTGTCCGCCGTGAGGGCAGGTGACAGAGCGGGAGGGATGGGGTCACTGCCACAAAGCTCAGAAAGGAGAGGCCCTGTAGGACCTGTCACAGCCTCCACGCCTCTGTGCAAAAAACCCTGATGGCCACTCGGTCACCTCGATACCTGCCCCCGGCTTCCTTAAGCCACTTTTGGGACAGAGGGAGGTGGGACAATGTGACCTCCCTGGGCCCTACACACTGGTCAGCAAGAAGAAGCTGCTGGCCAGCAAATGAGCCTGGCATCTGCCCTGGGGACACGGCAGGTAAAGCTGCCTCCTGCAGTGCTGGCATCCCACATGGGCACTGGTTCAAGTCCCGGCTGTTCTATTTCCAATCCAGCTCCCTGCTAACGCACTTAGGAAAGTATCAGAGGATGGCCCAAGTGTTTGGGCCTCTGCACCCATGTGGGAGACCCGGATGGAATCCCAGGCTCCTGGCATCAACCTGGCTCAGCCCTGGCAGTTAGGACTATCCGGGGAGTGAACTGGCAGATGGAAGATCTCTCTCCTCTTGCCACCACCTGCAAGTGCTGCAGTGGAGAGAGCCAGCAGACAGGGAAGGGTCTGCCACATCCTGGGCTGGTAACATGCCCCATGTGAACCTGGGCTTCTTCCCCTGCAGGACAAGGTTTACAGGCCCCTCCCCGCCTGGCCAGAGGGCATTAGATGCCTTAGCCCCAATCAGATCCCAGGCAGTGTCTGCCCAGGGCTCCCTCCAGAAGGCTCTCGGAGCTAGCTAGTGGAGCAGCAAAAGAAATAAGTCAAGTGTTCCCAGGAAGATTAATGAGAACCGGCCACTCCACAAGTGCAATTATTAGTGCACTGAGGCACTGTCACAGCAGAGAGAGGCATGTGGGACAGTCAGAGCACAGGGACAAAGCCTCGGCTCTGAGGTCACTGAACACCCATCACGCTGTGCAGGGAAGGATGGGGCAACAGGTGCTTGCCTCTGGCAGATCACTCAATGCCATCTCAGAGGGCCAGTCTGGACAGTTACAACATACACATCTGAGGTAGGGCTGACCTGGCAGGCAAGACCCACATGAAAAAGCCTGCTCCCTATACCAGCTTCCACCAAGGAGGGAACAACAGTGATGCCTTCAGTGGGTGTGCTTCTCACACAGACTGAGTTTCCAGCTCCTGGATGGGCCAGGCCACTGCACACAGCCTAGCCACACCTGCCCACCTGCCTCCAGCAACGACGCCAGTTCTGAGCTAACTACACATCCAGATAAAATTAAGAAATGAACCTTGACCCAAGTGCACCGAATTATTCCGGATGCAACAGAGACCTACATGAGACCTTATAAATACACACCACACTGGGGAACCTGTCACGATCTTGGGTTGGGTAGAGGCTTCCTTCGCTGGACACAAACAGTAATGCTGTGACATCATCCATAAAATGGACTTCATTACAGCTAAGAGCTGCTATTCACACCAAAGAAACTCCACTGCTTCCCTTCTCTCTTTGAAAAACAGAGGAGAGAGGCAGATGTTCATCCACGGGTTCACTCCCCAAGTGCCAGAGCAGGGACAAGTCCAAACCAGGGACCCGGAACTCCATCCGAGTCTCCCGGCTGGGTGGCAAGGACCCACATCCTGGAGCTGTTGTCTTCCACCCTGCGTGGTGCTAGCAGGAAGCCGGATCTGAGGCGGGGCTGATATCCGGCTCCAGGACGCGGGCACTCTGCCCAGTACTGACACTACTCAGAGGAGCAAAGTCGTGGGGCAGGGTAGGGACAGCTTCAGGATCTGAGTCCAGATAACAAGGCCCCCCCACACACACACCCCATAGGAAACAGCCACATAGGATGGAGCACCCAGGGTGTGTGTCCTGAACCCTGACATTGAGAACTCAGGCCTGGAAGCCAGGAAAATGGGAGCCACCCCCTATTCCTCCCTCAGGCCCCATCTCTTCTGGGGGTGGGGAAGGGGTTGCCACAGCACAGGGGTTCCTAACCCAGCCAGGGTTCCCCAGCCTGGTGTCTGCCCCCACCCCTGCCAGGAGCCCCGAGGGCCTGCGCACTCACATGGTGAAGTTCTCCTCCAGGAAGCAGCGGTTCCGCAGCAGCCCCGCCCACAGCTGCACGCCTATGATGCCGAAGATGAAGAAGACGAAGAAGCACAGCAGCAGGACGTTGCCCAGCATGGGCAGCGTGTCCAGGAGCAGGTTCACCAGGATGCGCATGCCTGCGGGGACGGGGGGAGGTCCCAGGGAGGAGAGGAGGGGAGGACGCTGGCACAGGCTCCAGGCTGCCTTCTGCCTGCCTGCCTGGGGTTGCCCCAGGACCCTCTCCCTCAGGTCTGCCTGGACCTTCCCCTTTACTTCCCGTGGATACACACCCTGGAAAGTCCTGGCTCCAGCATTTGGGGAAGGGAACCAGAGCATGGAAGATCTCTGGATGTCCCCATTTGCCTTTCTAATACAATAAAATATTTAAACCAGACGCCAAGAGCGGTCCCTTTGCCACCACAGGCATGCTGTCCCTGGCTCATGTCTCACCCGGCACTCACACAGGGTGCCCCAGGAGGTGCCCGACAAGGCGGTCCTGAACGCCCTAATCACCAGGGCAGTTCCAAGTTGCCCACGACTGTGCCAGGACACAGCAGTACCAGGCAGCCCCGCCCCCACTGCCTGAGGGAGCCAGGCAGAGCCCCTGGGCCACCCTCAGAGAGAAGAGGCCCACAGCTGGGAGGCAGTGGGGGCTGGAGGTGGATCCTGGGGTCCCAGGCAAGGTGATGGGAGGACGGACTATGGGCCGGTGGGCAGGGAGGGACCCGCAGTCTTGAGCTTTCTCCAAAGCTTTCCTCAAAAGGACCCACGATGACAGTAGTCACCCACCAGGGCCCCGGCTCAAGGGAGACTGCACCAAGGTTCAGAAAACCCCACACACAGAGGACACCGGGGCTGGCCGGTTGGCGGGTTCACGGCCGGGTCACGGACCCCAACTTTGAGACCAGACTGCCTCTCCCAAGGCTGGTAGTGGTTACCCCCTGGAGTAGCCTTGGCTACTCTCTCCAACTCTCCCTCCTTCCCTGGCACCCCAAGCTGAGAACCCATGTGACAGCGAGACCCCGTCTATGGGCACCTCTGCATCTTGCGTCCTTGGACAAAGTCTCACGGAGCTCACATGACCCAGGCTCATCCAGCATACGCCCTCCCCCCCGTTCCAGTGATTGGTCCTGAATGGGCATGTGACACCCACCAGGACCTATGAGAATCAGCCCTGGCTGAAAGAGGCACTCCATCAGCACAAAAGGCGTGGTTGGGGCAGGAGGCTGGAGACGCAGCGGCCATCTTGTCCTGGGAGGACACCAGCTGCCTCAAAGGAGGACCTCTGCATGGACAGTGAAGGCCAGGGCCATAGAGAGGGCACGTGCCAGCCATGACTCTATCCTCTACCATAGAAATGGAGGCGCATCACCAGCAGGCTCCTGGCAGCCCACAAACCTCGTAGCGGGGAGGTGGCCTAGCAGGCATCCCACTCACAGCCAGGCTTCCGTTCACCCACACGGACACCTGCTGTTTGCTCGCCATGTCTGAGTCACCTCAGGGTCCCCAGAACCCAGCACACCTGACACTGGGGGGCTGATGGCAAGGGACACTGGTCCCAGCCAGAGGCGTGTTCATCCCAGCGGTGACACTGAGTGGGTTATTAATGAGGATTGCTATATATCTGGTATTTGCACCATGGACTCTGTGCAGTGACTGCCAATCAATAATTAATGTCCACCCCGTCCTCCTCCTCCCCTGAGAAACTAGGTCGCCTCCTAGGAAAGGCAATGGACTCCCTGAAACACTGCCCCCCTCCACCACCAACATACAACCAAGGTGGGAGCTGGGGGTCCCACCTCCCCTCACCTGACAGGGAGGAGCCCTTGGCTAGTGCACCCAACCGAACCTGGTCAGCTGCAGGCCTCTCTGAGGTCTTGTCATGCATTCATTCATCAAACAGATGCCCATCACAGGCCAGGCAGGGGGCCCAGCATGGGCACAGGCCAGGAAGGGCAGCCATGCAGGGAGCCTGTCCCATTGTGCCTGGGGCAGGCCTATGGTATAGCAGGTTGTCCACGTGTCTGGGCCCCTTCACACATGTGGGAGACCCAGAAGGGGTTCCCAGTTTCCGACCATCCCAGCTCTGATTGCTGCAGCCAAAGGCAGTAGATGGAAGACTTCTGTGTAACTCTGCCTTTCATATATATATATATATAATATATAATATATTTTATCACTCCCCACAACACTGTCCTCCCAACAGCCTGGACACTTGTGGGCAGCCCCATCCCCACCCCTGCAGTCTCCATCTGCCCTGCTGGGCGCAGTTCCCCTCACCGCTCTCCCTGCAGCCGAGGAAGCCCAAGGCCAAAGTCGGGGCTTAAGGAGCTAATTAGGGCTGCAGGATGAGCTCATGGCCTCGACAGGAAGCCAGGGAAGAGCCAGCTAATCCTTCTTCAATGCCTACATTCCAGCAGACCGCCTGGTCCCCAGGGGCATGTAACACTATGCTGGCCCCCTGAGTCTGGGCATGCGTATGGGATGCCCAAGGTGGTGGCAGGGAGAAGAGATGGACAGGAGTGACAAAAATGGGCAGAGATAGGAGTGACCGGGGGTGGCTAAGCAAGCAGGCAGAGAATCGCCGAGGCCGGGTAGGCGGAGGGTCGGGGGTACGGAGAATACGCAGGAGCACAAGGACCTTAGGTCACCATTTCCCCCATACATTGTCCAGCCAAGTCCTCCTCCTGCAGGCTGTCTTCCCTCAATCTCACCCCACCCCTCTTCTAAGGACAGGCTGCCCTGCTGCTCTCTCAGTGCAGTTTTTGGGGTCTCCAGGTGGGCACTAGTAGGCAGCAGACCCCACTCCCCCAGTCAAGAACAGGGAAAGAACCCCGGGGTCCCCAGCACAACCAGGATAACCCCCATCGTGGTGCGACCATGAGGCATAGATCTTGGACCGACGTCTGACTCTCTGCCTGTACCCTCACCTCTGACCAGAACCATGGGGTAGCCATGGGACTGGTGGTGGAGGGGGGCCTGATTCCACCGTGTGCAGTCACCAGTCCTCGCAGTCTGGGCTCAGAGGCCAGGGGCCAGGCATGGGAGTACCATGTGTGAGGCATCAGTCATTTGGGATCCAGGAGCTGGAGGGGGGATAGGTTGCCAGGGCCAGTGGTTGGGGCTCACAGCTGGAGCTGCCCAGCAGGTGCTCGTCTGCTCCAAGTGAACCAGGTTGCAGCCAGGCAGGAGCACCTCTAGGAGCACCTAGGAGGGGGCTGCCCCGCAGCCAGCCTCTCCCAGTGAGGTTCGGGGTGTCCACTGCAGACAGGAGCTGTCAGCTCAAATTAGCACAGCCACACTACAGGCCACTCAAGTAGAAATGGCCGAGCACGTGCCAGCTTCTGCCAGGGGCACAGCTGGCGGCCAGGAGGGGAAGCAAGGGCGAGGCGGGTGGCTGCGGCCTGGCCCCCGGAGCTCCCTGTGTGTGCTCTGGGCTGGCCAGGTCAGTGGAGGGCACTGGGTGGCTGGGAGAGGCCGTCTGCTGCTCCTGCCACCATCAGTGCCAACTAATCAGGACCGCAGCGGGTGCCAGGGAGGCCGGCCAGGCAGCAGACGGCCCGGCTGCCACGGTCACAGCTGCTGGCCCCAACCCAGCCAGGGAGTGGCCCGTGGACAGACACAGGCCTGAGTACCTCCCGCAGCCCAGGGGAGGCCTTGGGTCATACCCCAAAGCTGCCCAGGGTTATACCCTGGGAACTGACCAGGCATCCATCTCATTGAAGGTGCCCCCAACCCACTGTGGCCCAAACACCCCCTCCTGCCAACATCCTGCCGCCACCATCGCCTATGTTGCTGCCTACCCGTGCCCCTGCTCCCTGCTCTGGGTGAATGTGTGTGCCTCACCCTGCCAGGAGGGGTGCGTGGGAACCGTGTCACCCCACCCCGGCTCAGCAGCCCAGCAGTGACTGATCTTTTGAATGAATGACTGTATGAATGGGCAGTTCAAGTGGCACTCAGTCTGGTGGCCAGTCCTAGAATCACTCCCTTTTGATTGTGCAACAGAGCTTAGAGCCTGCCTCGTGGGGTGGGGGCTGCCTCCTCTGCCAGCCCCAGGCCTCACCACATGTCCTCCCATGCCACCTCTGTGGAGAAGACCACTCCCTGGGGAGTCAGGCTTCTCCATGGCTCCTCCCTGGGAGGGGTGGACATCCTCCCCCCGTCCTTACCCTGGCTGCCCCTCAAACCCCATGTTCCCAGAGGAAATGCCAGGTCTCCATGGCAACGCCAAGATCTCACTCAACAAATGTCTCTTGAGGGCCTTCCAGCACCCTCCTGTGTTGTGCGCGGCTGCTGTGACCATGACCCTAGTTGGGCATGCATCTTGGCAGCAACGGACTACAGCCCGGGGTGTCAGCAGGTGCCTCAGCTACACAAACCACTGTCCCACCCTGTCCACTGCCCTGGCTCATGCCCCTCAGCCTGCCAGATGCTAAGTCAGCACCATGCGAGCAACCACTGCCCCCTCCCTTGCTGCGAGAGGCGTTCAAAGGTCAGTGACAGACAAAGCACGAGTGGGGACAGGGCCTGAAGGGCCGTGAGGCATCATCACCACAGGAATCCTCTCCTAGGTCCAGAGGTGGGCAAGGGCCGTGGGGACAGGTGGGTGGCTGGGGTCCTGCAACACTGGAAGGATCAGGCGCTGGGGAGATGGCTGGCATAATTGAAGGTTCAAATCCTAGCTGGGCTCCAGGCAGCTGCAGGTTCCTGAAGCCCTCTCTGCCTCAGTTCGCATATATTGAAACAGGCATCACCAGGGCTCGGGGACCGGCTTGCCACAGTTCCCGCCTGTCATCATTCAAGGTGTGAACGCCTCCTCCCCCCACCCCCCAGCACCTCAGCCTCTCGGCCACACTGGTCCCTGCCTAGACCCCATCTTGTCACTCCGTTGGTCCTGCCCAGCAGTCCCTGCCAGTCTGAAGCCATTACAGGACACCATCACGTCCTTTCCACAGCCGGGGAGTTGGTACCTTTCATACCATTGACCCCTTTAAGAATGGAAGAACCCAGGCCCTGGTCCCCTGGGTGGTGAGCAGACCCCCAGAACTTATACCATGTTCTGACTGGCCAGCTCCAGTGCAGGCTGGCAGCAGGTGTTTCTGTCCATGTGTCCTGCCCCTTGCGTGGTCATTGCCCAGGCCCAGCCTGAGGCCCCTGCCAGAAGAAAGGGTACTATTGGACCAGGGATAGTGAGCCCAGACCGGGGTCAGCCTCCTGCCCTCCCCAACGCAGGGCTGCCCTAGTTTTTGTGGAAACATGGGCCCAGGAAAACATTGCTGTGGCTGGAGTGAGGAGTGGGCGGAATCAGGCCTGGGATTAGCCGGTTCAGGGAGGAGGCAAAATCCCAGGATGGGTGACACAGCAGCAAGAAAGCTGCCCTGGGTCTGCAAGGCAGTGCAGGCCACCCCCTGCCCCACCGCTCCCATTCCCATCCAAGCCTTGCCCAGCTGTGAAGAGCCCTCTGCCTGGGCTGGAAAGAGCTGAGACTCCTATGGAAGCCAGCCCTCATCAGGAAGCCAAGACCCCGGGACATCTTAGGGGTACAGTCACAGGGCAGAGCGAGGGTCACACTCTCCAGGCTTCACCTGCATCTTCTAGGATGATGGCGCTCTGCCTCTGCAGCCCTCACTGCAAAAATCCTTCTGTTTATTTTTATTTTGGACAAGACAAAAATTGTGGAACTGTCGGCTCACTCCCAAAAATGCCCACAACCATAGGGCTGGGCCAGGTCAAAGCCAGTACCTAGAAACTCAATCCAAGTCTTATGTGGAATCCTATTTACATGGGAAGCAAGAACCCAAGTACTTGAGTTGTTACCCGCTGCCTCCCGGGGTACACATCAGCAGGAAGCTGGAATGGGAAGCAGAGCCAGGGCTCCAACCCAGGCACTCCAACATGAGATGGAGGTGTCACAGGTACCGTCATAGCCACTACACCAAAAGCTCACCCTTAGGTTGACAATTGCAGGCAACCACCCCACAGTACCACTTGGTCATTAATAACCCACAACTCCATTTTGCCTGGTCTCCAGCTTGCCATCTAGTGGTCGAACTAAAAGCTACATGCCGCTGCTGAAAGAGACTGGGGCAGACAGTGCCAAGGGTGGAGGGCAGGACTTGGGGATACTCTGGAGACAAGCGTATTTAGCCTAGAAGCTAAGACCCCCGTGTTCCACATCACAGGAACTAGGCTCCACTCCAGCTCCAACTTCCTGCTGTGCAGACCTCCGGAGGCAATAGTAACAGTTCAAGAGCTTGGGTTCCTTCTGACCACCTGGGAGGTCTCAACTTCTCAGCTCCTGGCTTGAGGGTCCCAGAGCTACGCTGAAGGTCCTAGAAGGATGCTGGGGGACAGTGTGGTCAGGGGACAGGGAGGATGAGCGGTGGGAGCCACAGCTGACTGCGATAGCTAGCCAGGCCTCAAGCTCCTCCCATGTGTGCATGCCCAGGCATGAAAGACTGCCCCTGGAACGTGCAACCTGGACATCACCCAGACGCCCCTGCAGTCAAGGGCCCTGCTCTGCCCAAACGTACCTGCTCCTCTCAGGAACAGGAGCACTCAGAGCACTGTCCAGACACGGCCGGCTCAGACCACTCTCCTGGTCCAACAATATCCCAGAGCATGGCCTCCACTGCCTGCTCAGCCCAAAGCCCAGAACCATGAGTGCCAGGCCAGCCCACCCAGGCACTCATGCCAGGTGGAGGACACAGGGGTGGGTTTGTGGGCAGGGAGCAGAGGACAGGGCCCCAAAGCTCAGAGCTGGAGAAGTGGTGACAACGCTGACAGTGGAGAAGGTTCCAGAAGACCTTGCTTCCTCTACAGATGGAGGAACCAAGGCTCAGACAGGGAAGAGAGGCAAGCGGCCATACAGAGCCATGGAAAGTTCAGGGGCCTGACCTGCCACAGAATGGCTGTGTGACTTGGCACAAGATGCTTCACCTCTCTGGGCCTCACACAACTGCAGGGTGTTCAGTGCGTGGGGCCGCACAAGGTGGACAGGTGCTGCTAGGAACACCTGTCCCCACATCCCCCAGTGGGATTGCTCCTCTCCTGTCCCCAGCCCAGCGAAGTCCTAGCACAGACAGCAGAGGGGAAGAAGGGGGAGCTGAACCCCCAAGGTCGGTTCATCAACGCAGTGAGACACAAGGGGAAGGGGGTGCTGCAGGGCTCAGGAGAGATGAACACCAGACAATGCAGGCAGGGGCAGGGCTGTGGGGCCCAGAGGACCTCTCTGAACACGCCAGGTGGGCAGAGGGAGAGGCTGTACTGTAAATGTGCCCCCCCCCCCCAACCAGAGTACATGTAGGCTGCTGCTGGGAGGTCACCGGGATTCGATGACGGTGGGAGCCCTCCTGGGCAGCAGACTCCACCACACTCCACATCAGGCAACAAAATCAGCATCTAGTCCTTATCCATCCTTATCCTTATCCTGCCTCAGGTATTTTGTTACAACAGAAACAGACTAGGAAAAATGGATGGATGGGAAGATGCATGGAAGGATGCAGAGATGAAGGAAAGAATAGACAAACAGGTGCATGGAAAGAAGGAAGGAAGGATGGGTAGACCGATGGATGGATGACTGATGGGCAGACAGAAAGACAGAAGGATGGACAGGTGGAAAGATGGGTGAGCAAGCAGGCAGATGAACCTATGGGTGGCGGGGGGAGTGACAGGACTCAAGTTCAGTCAGCTCAAATATGGAGTCAGGAGCCAGGGCACCAGTGACAGGCTCCACACGGCGCCCTCCCAGGGCAGCCTCCTTCCATCTGGTGCCCACCTAGCAGTCTTTGAGACCACCCTCCTGGGGCTTCAATTGTGGAAAGCCAGGACCCCCATGGGCTGCACCCCGACTTTCTCCAACCTCTTTAGGCCCAGGAGCTGTACAAAGGCAAAGGCATATCAGCCCAGCTCTGGCACCCCCATAGTGCTGCTGTGTCTTCTCAGACTGAATGGCCAAGGCCTGGCCAGGCAGGGAGGGCTGGAGGTTGGGCACTCAGACTCACTGGGCACTCGGTTGATGGCTTTGAGAGGCCGCAGGACGCGCACGGTGCGGATGGCCGACAGGTTGATATTCTGCAGGTCCAGGGAATACTCAACCATCCTGTGAAAGAAGGGGAGGATGACGGGTGGAGCCAGGGGACACGTGCCCCACCATGCCCACCAGAAGGGTTAAATGTAAGTGGGGCTTCTGCCAGGGGTCTCAAGTGGGTGTGCACTCCCTCGGCTGTGCCAGCTCTGTTCTCAGACAGAGTATAGGGAGCAGAAACACCAGGCCCCATTGAGAGCCCCCGGCAGCTCAGCACCTCTGCCTGACCTGGAAATGGGGAGGACCATGCCCCCAGCCGGGACTGCCAAGCCCTCAGGCAGGGAGAGCAGAGGTGCAGAGGTGTGCTCAAACAGACCACAAGTGGGACCTGGACGTCAGAGGCATTGGGTCCCACGGGTCACATCCCAGTGTCATCCTTTCTTTTGCCGACACCGGCCACCAGGACACCACAGGCAGGCTGCACCCCCAAAGCTCCAGCCCAAGCCCACGCCCCTGCCAGGCCAACTTTGTCTCCACTGTGCCCGCAGTATGGCTGGACTCCATTCAGACATCCCTGCAGTCCCGGAAGCTTCCCACACCAGAGCCCACCAGGAAACCAATGACAAGCTGGGTTCTGGGCACCCCCAAGTCAGGAGTGCCCGGCGGGACAGGGGAGCCGCCTAAAGGCCAACACGTCCTGGGATCCTCACCACTGCCCTGGCTCTCTTCCCTAGGACCCCACCCAACACCACACATGCCCCCATGCCCCACCGGCCCCACAGCTCCCTGGGAGGCAGCCTGCTTCTCCCAGAGTCTTCCCAGATTCCCCACAGTGGACAGATCTCCATCTGGGGCCCCCTTTGTGGTCCCCTATATTTGCATCAGATCTTACCTGCTCATTTGCAACATACACTGCCCCCTTACTAGAAGACAAGGGACAAGCCATGTGCCAGGGCCAGCAGTGCCAGCCTGAGCCCAGCACCCAGCTCATCAGGCCCCTGTTCTCTCCCACGGGTTGCAGCACTGCAGCTGGCCCCACCTGTCTGCCAACAGGGCTTTTCCTACTCACTTTCTGTCGGGTGTGAAGCCACCGCCCCCTCCTGCTGCTGGAAGAGGGGCTGAGCGGAAGCCCCGGAATGCCCCCCGCTCCAGGCTCGGCTTGCACATGTGGCCATCCACCAGCACAGCCCTCCGTGTGTACACACTCACAGGTGCCCGTTCCTGCTCAGAGTGACAGACTAGAAAGAGACCTGGGGGTCTCCAGGGGGCCAAGAGAGGGAGCAGGAGGGGGAGGGGCCATTCAGGCAGACAGGGATGAGTGCTGGGGGGTTGCCCAGCGGGGAGGAGGGGAAGGACAGAGATGACGAGGCGTGTGAGGATCCCGCGCTCGCACGTGGGTGTGCCAAACTGTCATCTTCCTATTTTGCAGAGCGCTCCAGGCAGCTGGGGAGACGCGTGTGACGTGGCTGTGGGGGCGGCACAGGCAGGCACAGCAGGGCACTCTCACCGGACACACACCGGAGTCTGGGAGGAAGTCAGGCCCACTCCAGCCCCTGCCCTACCCTGCCCAGGGGAGAGGGGACACCTGCGTGCCAGGGCCCAGGGGGCACAGCAACCTAACTCCCACTAAGAGATCCACTGCAGCCTAGGAAGTTAGAGGATAAAAATGAGCAAATGCTCAACAGACAAGTGTATGGTCAAAGAAGTGAACGCCCCTGCAGGCCTACTGTGCGCGGGTCTGCTTCTACTGACTTCCCAACCATACCACTCCACAGATCCCTGGGATGACCCCAAGCCATGGCCTTGGCCTTCAAGCCCTGCACACTGTGGCCCCTGTCCACCTCCACCTAAGCCCAGCTCTACTCAGTGCCCTGGGTACCACACCAGGCTCGTCCCATGTGCTGGGCAAGGCCCTGTCCAGAACCTTCACTCCTTCCCCTCCTCCTTCCAGGGCTGTTCCTCTCTCCCTGCACCAGGATGGAATCCAGCCCTCTTGGCTCTGGCTGCCCCTGCACACCCTCCCATTCACACCTCCTGTCTGCCTCGGGTTCCCCCTAAGCAGACCCACAGCCAGCAAGTAGGGGCCACTGCCTCTTTGGAGGTGATCCCAGAAGTATGTGTGTGTGTGCACAGGAGCAGGTGATACTGTGGGCAGCCAGGCGTAGCCCCAGCCGGAAGCCTAAGAGACGGTGTGTGGGCCCAGGGGGGAGATGTACACTCCCTTAGGGGAGAGACCCGGATAAGGGGGAGCTAGCTCCCCTCCTCCTCTCAGACTCAGCAGGCACTTGGGGAATGGATAGCCTCCAGTCTCTCCAGAAGGCACCTGCTGGGAGCTACTCTTCCCTGCCACCCTCCTCTCCCTGCCCTGGGAGACTGTGGGGAGCCAGGACTCCCCAGTTCCCACTCCACAAGTCCAGAAGTCCAGAAGGGTAACAGGGTGGTGAGAGGCTTTACACCACATGCTGGCTTCCCTCAGGCCCCACATAAGACACCACTTTCCAGCATGGGAAATTAATTCCTAATTACACAGTCAAGTTAGCTCAGAGCTTCAGTGTTCAAAGTAAAAAAAAAAAATCAACAAAAACCCCACTCGTTCCTGCCAGCTTCCAGGTACCTCATTAGGTGAGCAATTCACACCCCCCCCCCAACAGCAAACAGCAAGCCCTTGCGTCCTCAAGTCACCCCAGGAGCCAGTGACAAAGACAGGCCCCAGGGACTGTGCCAGGAGCTGGCAGGGAGGGTGGGCATCCGTCCTGCAGCGATGACCCGGGTCCCAGGCCTGGCCCTCTGTGGAGGTACCAGCTGCCCGGCTCAAGGCAGGCCTGTGGTTGCAGGTGCAGCCAGGACTGAAGGAAGGAGCATTCTCTGTCCCCAGAAAGCGGGTGGCTGTGCCGGCCTCTGGCCTCCGTGGTGTCCTGAGGCCTCTGCCAACACAGAAGGCTGAGGCCAGAGCTGGCAGGAGGCAGGATGCTGACCATATGGCCGGAGCGCCTCCCTGCAGCTGAACCCCAAACCAGCTCTGCCCTCTTCCTCCGGATCCTGGAGCCAAGGCATTCCCCTGGGGGACCGGTTCATGGCTCAGCCCGGCCACTTCAGAAGGATTTCTTGAGCACCTGCCATCTTCCCTCGGGTGGTCTCCCCAAGGCCCACCGTGATACCCACTGCAAGAACCCAACTCACCCATTGCCCCGCCACCTCCCCAGTTGTCAGCTAGGCTGAGAGCACAGGGTACAGGACCGGTGGCCTGGAGGTAGGGGTACCCAGTGGTCAGGGCACACACTGGGTCCCAGCCCCACCTCGCGGGCTGGTATGCTGTGTGGCCTGAGGCAGGCCACATGCACATTCAGTGGCCACGACAGCTTCTGGCATCCGTAAGAGCCAAATGAGTGTGAGCTGTGATCATACCTGAGCTTAGTTTATATTCACTTGCCCTCCCATCACACTGCACCTGCCCAATCCCATTCCTGGGCCTCATCACCTGCCGGGGAGACAGCCTGAACAGGAAGTGCCCCAGAAGCCCACCGACCTCACCCCCTCCCTGCCTATCCAGCACCACGCCCCCTCTCTGCCAAGCCAGGGACAGGAAGAATGCCACCTCCAGGCTGAGCTGGGCTGACGTATCTTGGGTGCCACTGGGCTCCTGGTTGGAGGCCTCCTGCACACTGGCCACCTGGTCCCAGCGCCCAGCCCAGGGCCCGGCTGGCCGGACTCCCCGTGCCAGCTTGTTCAACTAGTAACTCAAGGGATGAAAGACCAGGAAAAAGCCCTGTGGAACTAGCAGAAAGCAGCTCCACAGTCGGAGAGGCAACACCTCTCCAGAAACCATCCTGCCCGGGGGATGTTCACCGGGATAAAAATAGGGGGTTCCCTCCACCTGTGCAAGGCCCTGGGGCCCTTCTCCAAACGTCATTTAAGACACAACGAAGTGGAGGGAACCTGAGCCGCTGGGAACCACACACTGGCTACCAGACAGCAGCTGGGGACAACGCAGGCTCGCAGTGGTGACCCGACCCCTGGCCCATGCACACCACACACAGTAGGAGCTTTATGGAGAGGGTAAGAGAGAGACAGGGAGGAAAGAAACAAGGAAGACAATTAGAATGTGGCCACCTTAGACCCTGACTTCTGAAGGGGAATCCCTGTGGTGGCAGCATTCAGTCATGCAGTGGGGAACCCTATGGGACGAAACAAGCTCAGCACCCTTATAAAAAGCCAAAGTAGGAGCTAAACCAGAGGCATAGCCAGCTAATCCTCCATCTGCAGTGCCAGCATCCCATATGGGCACCAGTTTGTGTCCTGGCTGCTCCACTCTCCATCCATCTCCCTGCTTGTGGCCTGGGAAAGCAATAGAGAATGGCTTCGGACCCTGCACCTACGTGGGAGACCTGGAAGAAGCTCCTGGCTCCTGGCATTAGACCAGTCCAGCTCTGGCTGTTGTGACCACTTGGGGAATAAACCAGCATATGGAAGATTCCTCTCTGTGATTCTTTCAAGTAAAATAAATAATTGTTTTAAATAATAAAAAAAATAAAAGGCAAAATTAAGCCCCAGGAGTTCCCCCCATTCGAGGACTCTGAGACAAGACTGTGTGCAGAAATGGTCCTTGCAGACAGCAAGGGAGCCACACCTGATGCTGCACCTGCTGGCCCGCAGAGCTGAGACACACGCCTCTCTGTTCTGCAAATGAACCAAGTCATCCCCACGTCGCTTCACACAAGCCCCAAAGCCCAGAAGGGCAGGAGTCATGACACACCTGACTCAGGCCAAGCTCCAACCTCAAAGATGCCGGATCTGGGTAGGGCACAAAGTGGAAGGAAGGACTGCCAAGACTCCCCCCCAGATCCCCCACCCACCCTCAGCCCCACCTCCACTCAGGCGACCTTCCTCCAAAGGCCCCTTCCAGGGCTGGGACACCAAAGGCCATTGGACATTCATAATGTCACTCGCAGAACACAAGCGATCTCTCTAAATAAGCCTGCTGTCCATGTACTGACCTTGAGTCCCACCTGCGGTTGACCACCTTGGCAGGGCCAGACGGCTTCCAGGGCCTTCTACAGCCCATCAGGCCAGCGGTTCACAGGCCAGGCTCTGGATCTGGGCAGGTGCCAGAGAAGCAGAGGCCATTCACCATGAGATTCTAGAGTTCTCCTGGCACCCTGGCAGGAGGGCCGGGCTGCTGGGAGGGGGAGCAGCAGAACCTGGGGGCACTGGACTCACAGTGTCTTAAGGCTTCTGTGTAAACGGCAATGGGCACCCCTGGTGAATGCCATTGGCTGGGCAGGTTTGTAAGTAAAGGGGCAGTGGGCATCCTCAGGCCTGGCCCTGCGGTCCCCCCCATCTGAACCAGGAGCCAGCAGTGTCTGGCTCCTCAGTTGGCTGCCTGTGAGTTGCTGGTGACTGCCCCCCTCCCTGTGGTGTCTGCCATCCTGTTACCATGGAAACGGGCTGCACAGTGACCATCACCTTTCCTCCCACCCTGCCCCACAGACGAAGGAGAAAAAACACTTCACACTCAGGTTCCCGCTAGATTCTTTTAAGGCCCAGACCCACACAAGACAACTCCGCTTAAAGGAGCTGGTTCCAGGTGTCCCACCAGCCCACCCCATGCGACAGATGGGAAACTAGCATGCCCCAGACCGTGGCTGCAGGGCCTCTGGGGTTGCCATGAGCCTCAGTCCTGGAGGCCAGACAGACCTGTCTGATCCAGGGTAAGCCAGGAACAGTGCATACACAACCCAGCAGGAAAGCCCAGGCTATGGAGGCTTCTAGAAACTGTCCCCAGTGATGACTCTCCGACTGGCTGGGTCTACTGGCAAGCACTGTGGAGCTTGCCTAGCCCACTCAGGCAGTGCTGTGGCAGCTCTGACCAGGGCCTGGAGATGTGGTGGGGCCACAGCTCTGACCAATGTGGGTGCAGACACTGAGGCCTGAGGACAGGAGGATAGCCAATGCTACAAGTTCAATCTCCTCTCTCCTATGGGGTCTGACACCACAGAGTGTCGGCTTAGCCAAGACGGCCCAGATAAGGGTGGCCAGGAGACTCACTTCTGGCCACGGGTGCAGGGAAGCGGAGGGAGCTGAGCAAGACACCACTCTTTTTCTGGCCCTAGTGGGCGGGCACGGCTGGCATGGCCCTCCCCATCCCTTCACTCTCTCTCCCAGCCTCTTCTGTCAGCAGCTGCCGTCTGGCAGCCCCCACCATGCAGAGCTACTGCCCTTAACCTCTAACCTCAGTCATTTGTCAGAAAAACTCTGCCAAGGATTTGCTCAGGCTCACCGAGGGGTGGAGTTCCCATTACCTGCAGCCAAACACACTCCTGACAAGGACACCCGACAAACAAGCAAGGGACACAGGATCCGGGTGATCCCCTGGCTCCACACATGAACAGCCAGTGACCTTGGGCAAGCCACTCCCCACGGGGCTCCTCCTAGGAGAGGCAGAAGTGACCACTCGCAGCCTCTGGCTCGCGGAGCTCATCAGAAGATTAAACAAGCTCAGGCCGCGGCAAGCACTCAGCAGAGTGGATGCCCTTATTTTTATCCCACCCCTGGACAAAGCCTAACAGCCTTGGGTTTCCTTTGATGGAGCACTGTGGACAAAGAGCTCTCACAGCACAGAGGGGACATGCCCACCTTGCCCTGGGTTTTTCAGAACACTCTCCTGGGCTGGGGGAAGAGGGGAACCAGCCAGCGTTTCCTTCCCTTCCCAGAAGCTGCAGGAGGGAAGGCGGGGAGCTGCTCCCTGCACACCCTGACCCGTCCATGTCCTTGTGGCCAGTGAGGCACTGAATTGTGGAGTCGACACTGTCCTGGACGCTACCTGCCCCAGAGCACATTCAGGCCCTGGTCACAGAGGTGGAGGCGAAGACCCCTCCCAACTCCTCCCCTTTCCTGTGGCTCCAGATGTGGGCCTCACCCTGCAGTGGCAGGAGTGAATCAAATGACCTTTCTCCAAGGGGCCATCCCAGTGCCTGGGGAAAATGTAAATGCTAGACCCCTCTACACGTACTGGGTCAGATTCCTGCAGCGAGCCCTACAGAGCCTACATTTGAACGCGTGTCTCAAGGACCCTGAACAGCAAGGAAGAAGGAATGCTGAGAAGGGGCGAAAAGGCTGGGCCCTCCATGTTTGAGGAGCAGGTGGTATTATCCGTTTGTCATCTGAACCTGCGCCACTGGTTGGAGGAGGAAAGGAACTTCTCCTACAACCTCCAGCCTAAGGCCCCTCTCTCCCCTGAGACCAGACATCGGAATTCTTAGGGAAGCTTTTAACAAAGGGGTCTACACCCCTACCCCACCATCCTCCCACCTCCCGCCCTCAGCTAGCAGCAGCGGCCGGCCAGGGTTACCGCCTGGGGGAGGAGATAGTCACCCAGGTAATGCACAGAGGGCAAGGGACGGATCAAGACTATCTCAAGTTCAACAACGGTATCCTTGAATATTTCATGACCTCCTAATGCACAAAGGCAGGAATGTGGCTTAAGTAAGACGGCGTGGTGCGGTCACCTACACACGGAGAGAGGTGGCTGCCCAGGCTTTGGCACACCCTGCAGAAAAGCCTCTGGTGAGATGCCAGCAATCGGAGGAGCTGCAACAACCCGCCCTGGCCGAACAAGCCCACAGAGCAGAGGCAGCGAAAGCGGCTGAGTCCAGGGCCCCGGAGGCCACTGGGAGGCACGGTTACCAGCCAAAACGCCAATGTTTACTCTTTTGGTTTGTAAAAATCACCTGCTTTGAGTTCCAGATGGGAGAGCCCTTGAAGCTCTGTGACCTGGTGAGGTGGAGTGGGGTCACATGGCCCCCAGACAACGTGCTGGTCTCCCGTACCGTACTGGGCCAAGGCCACTGAATCTCTTCATCCCAAATGCCATCATCAGGTGCTTGGGAGTCTGTTCCCAGACCGGGGACTGAAGCCCACGCATGCCCACGTGAGTCCCTTGGGCATGCTGGCATGCAGAGGGAGGACACCTTATTTAGCATGACCACTACAAGTATCCCAAGACCAGAGCTGAGTCTGCTGCACTTGCTGCAGGCCCCCTCCCGGCCCCCTGCCGGCCCCCTGCCAGCCCCCTGGCTCCCACACCTCCTTCCACTCTCCACCCTCCCATCCCACTTCCTCCATGCCCCTGTGCCTGGCCAGCTCTAACAGCAGGGCGTGGAAGCAAGCATGGGGCCTGCCTGAACACAGTCCTTGTGTGTCAGCCCCATGCGCAGTCCTCCCTGTCCCCGGAGGACACAGGCTGCAGCCCTCCGCACCCAACCCCAGGATAAGACCACGCTGAGACCTCAGCCCGCACCACCAAAGCCAGGCTGCTCAGCTCACAGACCCCATCATCCTGATTCAGAAAGAAGAGCAGGGAGACAGGTGGGGGAACAATCTGTCAGCAACAGAGGGACCGTGGCACCCCCAAAGGCAGGGTGGGGCCCGAGGGATGTGGTGGGTGGGACCACAGTTGTTAGGACAAAAATCACCCTGACGTTTGGAGAAGCAGTGGTATTGCAATGCCGTTCTGCAGCAGAAGACTTGCTTAAGGATTATCTCACCAGCCAGAGGACGACACCTTGGCTCAATTCACTGTTTCCCACTCATTATTGGTGTAGATGCCATAAAATCCGACATTAATGTGCAGGTCTGGATCTGGCCAGAATGCAAACGGTTTTTGCCCAGCCAACAAGAGAAACCCCACACAGCCGTTACTGCCCTGCACAGGTCTTTAAGCAATTCCAAGTCTAGCCTCTCTCCCTCTCTTTCCACTTCCAAACTCTCCATCTCTGCTGGGTCACTGGCCTGCTGGGCCTCTCCTCAAGAATCAGAAGCAGCTGGGGAAGTCGGCTGACCCCAGCCGGAGCCGGCAGAGTTGAAATGACCATGCTTGGGAAGGGACCATCCCTGACTCAGAGACCCAGGCAGGGCATTTGGGAAGGTCCTGGAGAAAAGACACACGTGCAAGGCGCTTGGTGGCAATTCTGCAAAAAGAAAGTAGAGGAGCGAGAACTCAAGAAGGGGCGGAAGGAAGGCCAGGTGTTTGGACTGGTGGGTAAGATGCCAGCTGCACGCCTGTGTCGTATGCAGCAGCGTGCCCGGCCCTGCTCCTGACGTAGCTTTCTGCTGCTGAATTCACCGGGCGGCAGCTGGCGGCTCAGCCAGGCTCCTGCCCCCTCGAGGAGCACCTAAGGAGCTCCTGTCTCAGCGCCCTCCCTGGGAGACACCTGAGAAGGGAAGCAGCCAATGAGAGATCGCTCGCTCTTGCACTCTTTCCTCCTCTCTCTGCCTCTTGACAAAATCAATGTTTAAAACTTCATGGGAGGGGCCAGCATTGTGGCACAGTGGTTCATCCATGGCCTGTGATGCTGGCATCCCATAGGGGCACTAATTCCACTTCTGGTTGCTCTACTTCCAATCCAGTTCCATGCTAATGTGCCTGGGAGAGCAGCAGAAGATGGCCCACTGGCCCCCGCGTGGGAGAGCTGGAAGAAGCTGCTGGGTTCGGCCTGGCCCAGCCCTGGCCATTGAGGTTATCTGGGAAATGAATCAGCGGATGGAGGATCTCTCTTTCTCTAGCAGATGGAAGATATCTCTCTCTGGCACTTTGCCTTTCCAGTAGAGTAATATATCTTTGAACCGGGGGGAGGGAAGACCATGGAAAATGCATTTAAAAGCAGGAGTAGTGAGCTGAATGATTATGCATGTCTTGGGTTTGCAAAGCAAACCCCCTCCACCCCAGGCCTGCCCCAGAGCAAGGTCTGAACTCTGAAGATGAAGACAACCTGTACAAAATGGCCAGGAGAGAACAGGTTGTCTCCTGAGAGGGGGAACAGGACCCGGGCCACCCAGCTACCCTACGCCGTCCATGCAGGCTGCTAGTGAGAGAAGCCATGCCCACACTGTCCTCCCCCCACCCAGGGGACCACAGGGACACAAGTGCAGCCGGACAGGTGCCCAACGCCTCAGGATGTCCTCCTGCCAAACCAAAAGAACTCACACGAACTTGACCGAGGGGACCCCAGGGAACATGAGAAACCAAACAAAGCTGGCCAGGCTGCTGGTGACGCCTGGGGAGCAGGGGACAATGCCGCTGAGAAAGTGAACGTGACACCAAGGGGAGGCCACCGTCCCTCTGAAAAGGCCCAGTGAGATGGACCCCCTCATGCTAGGACAAGCCCGTGGGATTCCACACACACTCCTGGTGTGACCGCCACCCGCTGGTTCCTCATCTCAGCCAGGCACTGGGCTGCCTCGAGGCCTCTTCTTCACACACCCAAGTACACACACGTGAACTCACACTCACACACACGCACCATGGCCTCCAGCCTGTCCTCTGCCATGTGGTCCCATCCCCGGCAACAGCTGCTGCTTCCTCCGCTGTGCCATCACCCCAAGAAAGCACTGGAACCCCTAAGTCAGATTGACTCAACCTGGCTCCTATCCTAAAGGCAAATTGTAACACTTGGCCCGTGTCCACCATGCCACAGCTGGGAGAGACCTTCATGGGTGAGACTGCCCCCTCTGCCCCTCCCCAGGACTGGGCACTCCTACCAGCCCTGCCTGATGGGTGGACCATGCATGGCTGTGATCAGAAAAGCAGGGACAAAGCACAGAGCGGGCCCCGAGCAGCTGCATGCTGGGCCATGGTGCCCTCTGGCCTCTGGGACCATGGCTCAGGTCTTGGTTGAAACAGTTTGGGGCCCAGGCTCCCCCTCTGTCACTTTTGGGGATCTAGGGTAACAACAATAACAGCTCTCATTTGCTGAGTGCTCACTCTGAGGGAGCCGTAATTGGAGCTCCCATGTTACAGATGAGAAAACAGAGGCCTAGACAGGGCCCTTGGCCTTCTCAAGGTCACCCAGCAATCCAGCTGGGAGACAGAGCCCAGGAGCAGCTGGCCACACAGGAGGGGCAAAGGCGTGTCCGCCCACCCAGACCCCTCCCAGCTCATCCCAGCTGAACACATGGCCGCTCCGCCAGCACCGCGGGTCGGGCCCACGCCGCTCACCCGGCCATGACGATGAAGAAGTCCAGGCGGTTCCACGTGTCCCCAAGGTAGCACTTCTTGCCAAAAATGCCCAGGGCCACCATCTTGAGCACCATCTCCATGGCGAAGAAGATAAAGATGAAATCATCAAAGACCTACAGTGGGCAGAGGAGAAGGGAGACAAGCAGCAGAACAGGTCTCGGGGGTCAGAGCCACCGGTGGCCTGGGGAGGACCCTCAGGACCTGGTGCAGCACGGTCCACCCTCGGGAGGAGACTGAGGCCCTCAGAGAGGAGCCGTGAACTTGGCCAGGCAATGCAGACCACTCTGTCTCCCCAGGGAAAGGATCCTGACTCAGGGTGGGGCCCGGGATCTCTCCCACCCCCGTAACAGCCAGCACCGGCTTCTCCCAAGCCTGGTATGTATACTCCTAGACCTCCGCCAGAAACAAGGAGAGCTGTAGCCAATTCAACTCAAGAATGTCAGAGCTCCCGCGTGCCAGGATGAAGGCGGGAGGAGCTGGGAGTCAGCCATTCCCCTGGGGCCTCAGCTATGAGACAGGCTGCTACTCCCTTGACCCAGACCCCCAGCTAGTACGGGCTGGGTGAGGGACCCGGGGGCACTTTTTGCGTTTGTGCTGCTGTGATCTGAGAAGCAGACAGAGACGGACAGAGATTGGGAGCAATCATCTTCTGCTTCATTCCCTAAATGCTTGAACTGGCCAGTACTGGGCTGGGCTAAGCCAGACCCAGAACTCCACCCAGGGCTCCCCTGGGCGGCAGGAACCCTGTTCCCTGAGCCACCATCACTGTAGCCTCCCAGGGTCCCCAGCAGCAGGAAGCCAGAGTCAGGGGCCCGAGCTGGGGGATGAACCCAGGTTCTCCAATGGGGGTGCAGGAGTCTTAACCAGCATCTCAGCTGTTAGACCAAAGGCCCACCCCAGGGGTCCAATACTTAGCAGGGGTCCCAGGAGCTCAGTGCTGCTTGGAAACCACAGTCCTGGGAACCCCGAGAGGCAGGGGACAAGGCCTCCTCCAGAGAAACCTGTCCTCCTGTAAGGTGGGGCTGGCCCTGGCAGCTCGCACCACAGGTGCACAGACCTGCACAGGTGCCCGGAAAGCACTAAGGTCATGGCCCCCATGTGGGAACTGGGAAAACGAGAGCTGGGAGCACCTGGAGGCCGCCCACCCTTTACTCAGAGCTGGGGGAATCCAGGCAGGTTGTGTCAAAGGAGGAGTGCACCTGTACGTTAGAGGAGGTGGAGGCTGGCAGAAGGAGATGGTGGGGGTCCGGGCAGAGGGCCTGCGTGGAGATGAGGAATGAGAGGGGCTTGGTCGGGGGGAGTGGTAAGGGGGTTGCCAGGGACTTACCTGCAGGATCTTGCAGCGGTCCGACAGGCAGTCCATGTCGTCACAGGGCTGGTACATGCCCAGGGTCACACAGTTCAGCAAGATCACCAGCATGCTGACACACTCAAACCATGTGCACAGGCAAGTTAAGGGCAAAGCCACCACAGACACGGGCGGGCACTCCAGAACGGAACAGGGTCAACCCCCAAGTCTCCCTAGATCTTAGAGCCAGCCCATCCATGTCAACAGACGGGGCCACCCCCAGCAGCCACCCCCTGACCCCAGCTCCTCCCTCCCCTTAAGGAGAGGACTCCACTTGCAAAGCTGGACACCCCCTCACCTCCCCACCCCTGACCTCTTCCTCCTGTCCCTGCCTCCTCTCTCTGACCACTTCACCCTCCCTCCCCCAGTCTGATGGCAGAGGGCCCTGCTAGGCAGCTGAGATCAGCTAGATCCCAGACCCTGTACCAGGCAAGTGTCTGCAGACCCCAAGCGTCTGCAGCCCGGGGCAGGCCCTCGGCTCACGGGATGTGTGCAGACATTTTGGTGAGAGGATAGTAACAAAGGTTTGGCAGCCTGAGCCACACACAGCATGAACGGGCACAATCAGACTGTGGGGCAGACTTCCAGGCCTCGACACCTGCTTCTGACTGAAGACACCACCCACAACTCTGTCCCCAGAAATGCACGTCAGGAGAAGGGAAGGCAGCTCTGGGGTCGTCAGCACCGGCCAGCGCCAAGTTCCCCCCAGCTGTCAGCTCAGACCTCCCCAGCCACCCCAGGGCCTCTACATGAGCTGTCTCCCAGCACCCTCGGCTTTCATCCCTCCCTCTGAAGCCCCCAGCCTGTCTGCCCTGGCTGGCCTTGCCCTCTCTCCAAGCACCTGTCACTCTTGTCCATTCCCAACACGCTCATCACCAAGGGCAGCTGTGACCTAATGCCAACTGAGCACCACTCGTGTTTGCTGGGTGCACTCTGATACCCTGTGCTGCCCAGCCGTGCCCACCAACCAGACCCCACCAGGAGTGAAGTGCACAGCTCCTGCCTGCGGGGAGAGGAGCCTGGTTTCCATGGCAACAGCCTCTCTCCCACCCCCAGGCCCTTACACACCTTGGGTGCCTTCTTCCCTTGCCCCCGCCCCAGACCCTGACTAGGGCCGGCTCCTTCCTTCCCCCCTGCCACCCCGACCCTGCTGCCACTCTCCCACCAAACCCTGTAATTAATCTCAGTGGCTGCCAGAGCCCCCTTCTCATCTGAGCATCACTCCGGCAGCGGCTTCATCACTAATTAACTTTTCTGAAGTTCAAATGTTCTAATTACCAGCGAACCTCCCCATCCTCCCGCTCCCCCCCTCCTCCTGGCCGCAGCCTCTGCCCCTTCTGCCCTTCCTGCCTGTTTCAAAGTCAAAGTTTACTCAGCGGGGGCTTTCCCCAGGGCCCAGGGCCCAAAGTGCCCCAACTGCTTCCTCCCCAGGGACCTAGGCAGTGCATTGGGAGGAGGGGTCAGCAGACCCATTTCACAGATAAGGAAAACTGGGGTGCAGAGCAATTTAGAGCCTCTTCTGACTATTGGGAAGCACCAAAGCTGAGAGCCACACCTGGCCTGGTGCACCCCGAGGTGAGGTCTGGCCTGCCCCTGCCTTGGACTTCCACGGACCCTCAGGCCAGCCCCAGTCTTTCTCCTGGAGCCTGCGACAGCCTCTCTGAACTTTGAGCTCTGACCTCTGGCTACCCCATGCCACAAGCTGTACCCGCTGTGCCTGATGCTGAGTGAGCCTGCTGCAGGTGCTGCCTCCCTGAGTCCTCACAGCCTCACTTTCAAGAGTAGAAAATAAGGCACAAGGGGTTAGGTCTCTCCAACGCTCCGTACTGGGAAAGGGCAGAGGTGAGATACACCTGTTCTTGTGGTCCCGAAGCTCGTGTGCCACCACTAGACTTTGTCTTACGTGTCTGAGAGGCAGCAAGAGAGACAAGGAGAGCTTCCAGCTGCCAGCTCACACCCCAGATGTCCGCAGCAGCCAGGGTGGGGCTGCAACTGGGAGCTGGAACTCCACCTAGAGACCCAACTACCTGAGCCATCATCCTGACTCACAGGGTCTGTGTTAACAGGGAGCTGGAATCAGGAGCCAGAAGGGTCTCAAATGCAGCCACCCCACAAGATGGTTAGTGAGCTGATGGTGCCCAAGGTCACACTGCCCATGAGCAACACAGGCTGTCACTCTAGGCTGCTACCTCCACACCTCAGCCAGCCTGCCCACAGAGTCCCCGAGGGCATAGCGAGAGCGGCTTTCATCTCCACACCGCTTAGCTCCCAAGATCTCCTGGGCACACACGTACACGCGCTCTGGACCCCAGGAGGCCCGAGGCACAAGGGGGGAATCCCAGATGACAGAGGCCCTTCCGGAACCCAGGAGTTTCAGAAGCTGCTAGAAACCGCATCACGGCCAGGAGTTCGGGGATCAAAGGCACCCGCCTGCCTGCAAGCGGAGACCAACAATGGGCAACAGCGGGACGGCGAGGGAGGCCAGGGCCTGGCCCAGGTCGAATGGGGAGCTTGGCAGGCAAAGCCAACTTCCTGGAACCGTCTGGGGGCCAGCAGGGGCTCCAGGGCTCACTCCACGAAGGCAGTGGGTCTTGGCAGCCACTCCGCCCCCTCGGGCCACCTGCACCCTCCTGGCAGGCTCTGTCAGACGGTAACCTGGCAGGGACCTGCCCAGGCTACCCAGCAGTCCCTGAGCAGACATCCCAGTTGGGGTCTCTGCGTCACAGCTCAGCTGGGAACAGCCACCAGACACTGGAGCCCCCTCAGGCAGCCACCTCAAGGGGTGCAGAGCAGAAAGAGAGGCTCAGCAAAGGTGAGGCCACCAGCCCCACCTCCAGAATGGTCTGGACCTACACACCCCACTCCCCAGCCCCAGACTGCTCCTCATGTCTTCCAAGGTCCCCAGACTTGGGACCCCAGAGAGTTAAGGAGCATCTACTGAGTTACTGCAGCATGCCAAGCAACAGCTTAACAGGACTGATGACAGTAATGGTGGCAAACATTTCTGAAGGGTTCTAGAATGTTCTAAGAGCTGGTTTGCCATGGAGCTTTCTGATCAGCCAGGACAACGTATCTTGTTTAGACTCTATGACCAAAACCGACACAAGCAGCTGAGGAGTCCCTGGAATCCCCAACCCGACAGTCATGAGCTCTTGCCACAGAGCTCTGTCTCTTTGCAACAGGGCCAGGGTCTCACATGTTTTAGTTTTGTTGCAAAGAAAAAGGCACCTGGCCAGGGACGGAGTGAGAGTCCCACACTGGCTTCAGCTGCTGATCACACGAACTCACCTAGAGTAGAAAACAAAGAGACGCCTCCACATGCCCCACCGCCAGACGTCCACTGCACATGTACTGGCTCTCATCCTTTCCAGAACAATCCGTTTAGGTGGACATATGACCTTATGGGAAAGAGGCCAGCTAGGACACCCGCATCCCAAAGCAGAGGACACAGGTTCAATGCCCGGCTGCAGCTCCCAGTTCCAGATTCCTGTTTAACGCAGATCCTGAGGAAGATAGCACTGTTGGCCAAGGTCACTGGGTCCCCACCACCCCTGTGAGAAACCCAGACTGAGTTTCTGGCTTGGACCAGGGCTTTGGGGGCTTGACCCCGGGGTCAGATGCTCTATCTCTTCTGTCTCTCAAATAAATAAATGAAAAATATTAAAGAAAAAAAAAACATTTAGACCTGGATACGATCAGGGTCAGACCAGAACCTCAGCCAAGAGCCCACAGACAGGCATCCCACCAGAAAGACGCTGCTATGGAGGCAACAAACATTGATCCAGGGCCAGGCAGGGGACAGGGGCAGATCAGAGTCACCGCTAGCTTGCTGCCTTTGCATCGGTCACAAACCGCACACTCTGTCACCTGCAGCGCGGAGCCGAGGCACGGAGTAGAGTATTTGCTTTCTTCTCTCACCCACACTGTCTCCGCCTCCCGGGGACCCCAGCCACAGGCATAGGGAGGCCAGTCAGGGGCAGAGATGAGCAAGCATGCTGCCAGCTAGTCTGGCTAGGCCCCTGCTGGGCATCCAGGCCCATCTGGGCATGGTGGCAAAAGCTCCTATGGGGAAGAGCAACGCACAAGGCCATGAGAAGGGAGGCCTGTCCAGGGGTGGGGGAGAACTTGCCACAGGGGGCCCCAGACATGCAGAGGACCAGCAAGAGCTACCCTGCACCCTAAGCACCCTCAAATCTCAAAAGGCCTCAAAGGACAGGGTCACCAGGGCAGCCACCATGCCAGGGGGGCCCTCACACCTGCCAGCTCCCAGATGGAGAGTGGCTGGACAGAGGAGGCAATGCCCAAAGCCAAAGCAAGCCCAGCGGGCCAGCCGCCTCTCCAGGAGCCAGCCAAAGGCCTGCATGGTTACCATAGCGACCACCACCCTCCTCCTGCAGGCCTGGCTGTCAGGTCCCCATGGGGGGAATGAATCGGGTGTGGAGTGGGAGTGCTAGGTTTGGCAGAGGTGTCCAAGTTTGTTTTGATTTCTGTCAAATCTGAAATCTGATCCATTTCTGGGGGGTCTGTCTCTGCTATCTAAATAAACCCAGTGGAGAAAGGGGCTGAGGCTACAACCTCCTACACTGGGAACCAGGGAGCCAGACTGATTCCCCATGGAGGGCCCCTCTGCCCCCAATTACTGAGGACAGGATGCTCAGAGGCCTGAATTTGCCAGTCCCACTTCCCAGTTCATGGGCCTGCCCCATAAGCATCCATGGAGTACCTGCTGCATACCCAGCCTGGGCACCACCCCTGTTCACTCCCCAGTGGTGCTTAAACATGCCCCAGTCCAGGATTACCCAGTGTTGTGTGGCCATGTCACATGTGTTGCAGTTACACAGGCCACTTCTGCATGTCCACTGCGTTCTGGGGCTGGGGGCTGTAAGAGGATACTTGTTGATTCACTCATTCATTCCTTCATTCATTCATGTCACTGAGCCTGGTGGGCAACAGTGTTCAAGCACAGCTAAACACAGACCACCCTGGGACCCAGCAGGGCCACCCTGAGCAAGAGCTCAGGAGAAACCTCAGTCCCCAGGCAGGCACAGTCCAGAACATTTCTGGCTGTATCCTCGGTAATTGTGCCCTACCTCCCCAAAACCCAGCCACAAGTCAAGGATCCGCCAACAAGGGGCCTAGAAGGGATTCCACCAGGAGGCTGGCTCCCAGAGCACATCTACACCTACAGGCATGTCTAGCCGTCCCCACTTAGCCAGGTCAGGAGCTGGCCTCCGGGGGGATCAGGCCAGGCATGGGGATGGATGGATGGATGGATGGATGGATGGATAGATGGGTGGGTGGGTGGGTGGATGGATGGATGAATGGATGGATGGATGGATGGATGGATGGATGGATGGGTGGGTGGATAGATGGGTGGATGGATGGATGGATGGATGGATGGATGGATGGATGGATGGATAGATGGATGGATGGATGAATGGATGGATGGATGGATGGATGGATGGATGGATGGATGGATGGATGGATAGATGGGTGGGTGGATGGGTGGGTGGATGGATGGATGGATGGATGGATGGATGGATGGATGGATGGATGGATAGATGGATGGATGGATGGGTGGATGGATGGATAGATGGGTGGGTGGATGGGTGGGTGGATGGATGGATGGATGGATGGATGGATGGATGGATGGATGGGTGGATGGATGGATGGATGGATGGATAGATGGGTGGGTGGATGGATGGGTGGATGGATGGGTGGATGGGTGGATAGATGGGTGGGTGGATGGATGGATGGATGGATGGATGGATGGATGGATGGATGGATAGATGGATGGATGGATGAATGGATGGATGGGTGGATGGATGGATAGATGGATGGATGGATGGATGGAAGGATGGATGGATGGATGGATGGATGGATGGATGGATGGATGGGTGAATGGATAGATGGGTGTATGCATACATAATTGAATGGATGGACCAATAAGTGGATGATGGGCAGATGAATGGATAAGTGGATACATGGATAGATAAATGAACAATTGCATAGATGGATGGCTAGATGAATAATTGAATGGATGAATGGAAAGATGGATGGAGGGAGAGGAAGAAGGGAGGGTTGTCTAGGTGGGTGGAGGGATAGATGAGTAGAAGAGGCACTTGAGGGTGGGTAGGAGCCAGGATAGATGGGTGAGTGGCTGTGGGGGAAACACAGGGTGGGTGGCACAGGGGAAGAGAGCTGGGAACATGATCCCTGGTGAACAACAGCTGCAGATTCACACGCATATCTGTGTGAGCTCAAGTGGGGACGCAGCACCCACCTCTCCTCCTATAGAGACGCCCACTCAGACTCAGGCCCCACCCCCACCCCAATCCACACTCCCACTGAACTCAGAGCCCCAGGCCTGCGTTTCTCAGTCACCACACCACTGGGCCAGGTCACCCTTGAGGAGGGGGTACTGGGGCGTCCTGGGCCTTGGAGGATGCTGGGCTCCTCACGTTGTGACAGCCAAGTAACAGCTCAGTCACTGCCAAGCATCCCACTAACAGGGGCAAAACACCCTCTCCTGAAACCACAGGCATGACCCTACTTTCTCCAACCCAGTCCTTCAGAGGAAGAAGAGAAGACAGACAGCAAGGACGTCTGGGGCCACCGGACTTACACCTGCCGAGACTGCCTGGAGCCTGGAGCCACACTGACTGCCTCGCGGCAGCACAGGCAAACTCTACCAAGAAAAGCTGGGCAGCCTGGGCACTCCCCCTATCCTGTACTGTCCAGCTGCACTCCATCCAGCATCCCTAGCTCCTCTGTTCCAACTTGACGACATCCAATCAGGTCTACCCCCACCCCAGCCCCTCGTCTTGTCGGGTGGGTCCCATCACAAGCTGGCTTGGCTGCCAGCAAGGAGGGAAGCAGCTCCCGATCCATCCCACTCTCCAGGATCTGGAACCCAAATATCATGTCCTCTCCACACTCCAGGTTGCCATCAGCATCCTTGGGGACCCCAAACTTAGCTAAACCCTTGATCCAGTCACTTTCCGCCCCTCCTCCTTCCCCAGGCTGTTGTGGTCCTCCCAGTTGGGACCAGTGGACCACTCTGGCCTCCCTGTGCCCCCTAAGGATCACTCTGCTGAATTCACACTGGGGACTCAGTTGGCCAGCCGGGGTCAGCTCTGAGCTTCCAGATCTGCTGAGCTATGACCCTACCCAAGCTGGCAGCATAGCCCAGGGTTTACATCACCAGGGGTCAGAACACTGCCCCACACAGAGCTGCTGAGCCTCCCCACGTGGGCACTGAGTCAGTCAATGACCTGTCAAGAGCAGTGGCAGCAGCGATTCTCAGACACACTAAACCCCCGATTGCTCTCAGCACCCTTGCCCAGGACGGCCTTTTGTAACTGCCCCAGAAAACTCCTATTCATGCAGCAAGCCCCAGGTCAGACAACCCCTCCTCCTGGTGGGCTTCACCAACATGCCCAGGCTGGGTCAGAGGAGACATCTCCCAGCTGCCCTGCCTTTCCCACAGGAAGCCCCAACCAAAGCCCCTGAGGATGCCCTGGGGGTCAGCCCCACCTCCCAGCCTGGAGAGCCTCCCCTAGAGCACAGAACTCACTTTGGCCATCATCCTCGGGAGATGGTGGTCCGTGCTAACTTTTATTTCTGAGAAAAACAACCTTTCCATACCAGATGGAGGGGAGCGGACAATTTCCCACACACGCGGCTGCTTCCAGCGATGCCTGCTGCCTGTCTGGACAGTCCATCAGGATGAGGCTGGAGGAGGAGGGGACCTGTCCCCTCCCAAGGACCCCCTTCCCTCACAGCCTGTGGGAGAAGCCTTGCCAGCCATAAACAACCAGCCCTCAGTGCAGGTGCAGGGCAGGAAAAGATTGACAGAGGGGTGGCTGGTCAGATCGAGGAGGAGCCCCCCGAGGGTCCTAGAGGCCTTGATTCTGCAGCGCCAGCACCAAGGCAGCCTGCCCAGAGGACTAAATGACCAGGACTAAATGACCAGGGAAGGGGCTGCAGGTGACCCCATTACTGCCACACCACATCCCCACAGCTGTCACCCACCCACCCCCTGCCAGTCTGCATACTTCTAGGGATGTCACAGACCCACACTGGGTCTCTCAGACCATGACTAGGACCATGGGTCCAGCTGCCCTGCTGCCCAGGCAGCATCCATCAGCCCCAGCATTCACACAGCTGCCTCCTGACACCTATTGGTCACCCAACACCCACCCTAAGCACTCTCCTCTGACCCCCAGTGTCTCTGTGGTACCGCTGGGCCCAGCGAGGAAGCAGAAGCCGAGGGACAAGGCAGGGGATGGGTGAAATCCAGGGCCACAGCAGCCACAGGTGCACTGAGTGTGGAGCCCACCCCAAGCAGGCCAGCAGGGGCCTGGCCACCCAGGAAGTCCCTCACTGCCTGCTCCCCCATCCTGCAGACAGGGAGACCGAGGGCACCCAGTGGGGATGATCGGCCCAAGGTCGTGGGGCGGTTGGCAGCTCCTGGTTCCCAGCCAGACTGGCGCAGGCACCCTGGCTCCCCCCAGCAACAAGGAGGCCTTCACAGCCCACTGGCTGCCCCAGCACGCATGGCTGCTTCCCACTGCCGCAGGAGCCCAGCTCAGCCGCTGGCAGGCTGGAAGGGAGGGGCTGCCAATGCCTCCAGGGATGGCCAGGGGAGAGGCTGCCGCAAGGAGTACGGGGGACCATCAAGCCACCCCTTCCCGTCTTGGGTGACAGTGGTGTCCTGGATAAAAGCCGGGCCTGGGGACCCACAGAAAGCAGGGTTCATTCCAACCTTTCCAGCCATGTCCTAGCTGTGCAACTACTGGGTCAAAGTTCATCTCTCTGCACCTTGCTAACCCCACCAGTAAAACGAATCACCCTGCCGGGGTGGCTTTAAGGGTTAAAGGTGGTGAAGGGCAGAGCAATGGGAGCAGAAAGTGCCAGCTGCCGACTGTCCCTCCCCTTCTCTGTGCTGGACACGTCACAGTATTTTTCATCTCCCCATCCCAGAGATGAGAAGATTGAGGGTGAGGACACACAGCCAGACACACTCCCAAGAAAGGGTGAAAGACAGGCTTCCAATGGATTGGTCAGGGCTGCCAGGGTCCACCCACTGGAGGATGCTGTGATTGATTAGCAATGTCTTCAATGGCCAGGACACCGATGACAAAGTGCACCCCAATCCACCCAGGTAACAGATATCAAATCTGATCGTCCCGGAAACAATGTGCTCCTGAGGTGTTACATTCTATCCAAGGACCTGTCACGGAGGTTTTATTGAATCTGCTGGCAGCAGTGTTTACTCAGCTGTACGTGCACACCCTGGTCACCCCTCAGGCTCAGGCCAGCACAGCGAGAACGGCGTATGTGGCTGCTTTTCTGGTCTCCTGTGCCATGTCACCCTGTGCACGGGCAAGCACCACCCCCGTGGCACAGGTGGGGCTCAGAGCACCTCAGAAAGCGGCCCTGGCCAGGCAGAAGCTGAGCTGACACCAGTGAGGGTCGCCACAGCTTGTGGGCGCCTGGTGATTCAGGCATGACTCAGGGCCTGGGCAGGAGCTGAGTCAGGGAGCACCAAGCTTCCCCAAACGGCTGGCTCTGGGCCAGGGGCCCCTGGGCACCAAGGAAGCAGGGAGGGAGGGGGAGATGGGCTGTCAGGGGCCAGGACTCTCCTGCTCACCCAATCCCGATACCCCCAGAGCCCCCACTCCTTTGCAGGTCTTCACAAGCCAGTCCTGTGCCTGATTTGGACACATTGGCCGTACTCAGGGGACCACAGCAATGAAGGGAGCATTATCAGTACCACCTGCCCAGGGACCAGGGACATTGGAATGCCCTGCTATGGGAAAAGCATGCCAAACCTGCCCCACCCCGTGCCAACAGGCAGACCTCAACCCCCAGAGCACCTGCAACACTCCCGTCTCAAACCCCAACCCCCCACACACCAAACTTCCTCCACAAGGCTCTGCCCGCACCCACCCAGGACCCCTAAGGACGCCAAGATCTCCTCCCCTGCCTTTCTCCTGCCTTCCCAGCTCAGCTGCACCCCCTCAGCCCTGCAGCCATCCATTCGATGACCCCAGAAACCCAGTTCAACCGCCAAACCCTAGGCTCACTCTGCAGTCTCTGGCAGATCAGCATGTGATCATCGCTGAGACTTCAACCTTCACCTTCCCAGTCTGACAGCCAGCACCTGACTCTCAGACCTGAACTCCCCTCCCCCACACGCCCTCCAGGCAGCCTGGGATGTGGGGAGAGGAGCCTGCAGGTACTCAAGCCCCTCCTGTGCCAGCCCAACCGCAGGCCCCAAGGGGTCTGCTGGGGTACCTGACTTCGCCAAGCAGGCAGCCATCTACTCCCCATAAGATCATATGCAGCATATGGGAATTCAGACCGGCTAGTCTATCAAGGAGTAACCCCTGGACCAGCTCTGCACCTGCCGCCAGACCAGAGCAGGACCACCAGCCACCCTGACCAGCAGCCACTCTGAGGGCCACATGGCACCTGGGGAGCAGAGCCAGACCTGATCCATCATCCTGCCTCTGCCAGCCCCTGCCTCAACACTCCTGGTCACACACGGCAGGCCCCTAGAGTCTCCCCACCTTGCCCACCATCCCCAGGCAGGGGTTCCCTGGCACTGAGTCTCAGGGAGTGGGGGAATTCGGGCACTGGCTGTGCCTGAGACCCACCTCCCTCCGGGCCCCCTGGCTTCTGAGAGTCAGCAAGCAGGGGCTCAGCAGCAACACTGGAGCTGGGGTGCTGCTGAGCCCCAACCTGGCCAGTGTTCCCGGCCCCCTCTCCCCCACCTCACCAGCATCCCTGCTCTGGTGGCTGGATCATCACCACTCCTGCCTGTCCCAGGAGGAAACTCGAGCCCAGCACTCTGCTCCCATGCACCAGGCCCCCTGCTCAGCACCGGCCACCGGCCACCACTGGCTGCTGCTGTGGCCGTCACCCAGCTCAGCTGAGCAGCCTTAGTTCCACCGCAGCGCCCCTGCTTTGAGCCCTGGGCCAGCTCTGCACTGCCCTGGAGACAGCCCAGCTGTTCCCAAACCCTTCACCTCCCTGCCCTGCCCTTGCCCGCCAGCCCCTTCTCCCATGCAGGGCTCAGTCATACACACCCAGCCTTCTCTAGAACGCCACTGGCACCCTACATGGGAGTGCCAGGGTGAGTTCTGCTCTGCTTCCAGCCTAGCTTCCTGCCTCTGCTCCTGCCAAGCAAGCAGCAGTTACCAGCCCAAGTGCTAAGTTCCTGCCACCTGCACGGGAGACCTGGATGGAAACCCTGGCTCTCAGCTTCAGCCTGGGCCAGCCTCAGGTGTTGCAGGCACGAGAGGGGTGGGGAGAGGAAATCAGCACACAGACGACCCCCCTCTCTCTATCTCCATTCCTCCCTCCCTTTCACTTTGTCTTTTTTAAATAATTCACAAATCTTGAAATTCACACCCAGATGTGCCAACAAGGAGACAGCCTGAGAGAGAATCACAGAGGGCTTATGAGGGAAGGAGACACCACAGCTGAGATCTGCAAGACCTGGTCGGAATAGGGAAAGAGAAAGTGCTTCAAGCCGAGAGGGAACGGGACAAAAGGTCCTGAGGCCTGGGGGAGGGGAGTGGTGAGGAAGGGCTGGGTGCACCCACTCAGGGCAGACTGGGTCAGGACCCAGCTCTAAGCCTCCAGGGAACTCAACAGTGATATTCAAGGGTTGAACACGGCCAGTCTCCCCTGTGCTTGGAAACAGCTCCCTGCAGCAACAGTGTCACACAGGCCCCACAGCCAGAGGCAGAACTGGGGGTGTCTCCAAGCCAGCTGGCCTGGGCTCACCTTTCTACTGTCCCCCACAAGACGAGGCAGCACAATACCTGGCCATAGGCAGCCACCTCTACCTGGTACTCTCTGGCTCTCAGAGCCACTAGCAAGCAGCCCCCACGCTGGGTGAACGCCCCAGGCTCACCCAGTCTGTACCACCTGACACACCTGGATGGAAAGAATCCAAGCAACAGTGGTGGGAACAGGAAACCAAGGCCTCTCAGCAGGGGGCCAGCTCCTGTCACCTGTGTGGCCACTGGCACCATACAGCCCCCAACCGAGCCCAGCCCCCAAAGGATATGGGTTGCAGACCATCTTGATGCACCAGTTCCGGGGGCTGGTGGTCTGGCGCAGGCAGAAGAAGGCCACCGGAGCCAGGTCTGGGTGCGGGACGTCAGGGTCAGCTCCCTCTGGGGGCTCCTCCAAGCCCGGAGGGGAGGGAGGGGGGCTGCGAGGCCTCGGCTGCTCCGTGACTTCTGGCTCAGCGGCCGGGGCCGCGGAAGAGGAGGGCGGCAGGGCACTCTCCGCCATGTCAGCGCTGAGCAGGGAACTCTGGGGAGAGAGACATGGGATGCGTGACAAGGGGCAGGTCTGGCCCACTCCTCACTCCCGGTGGGGACAGGGCTGAGGCAACCCAGGCTGTAGAATTAGCCACAAGGGGGAATCCACTTCCAAACTAGTGGTAGTAGTAGTTCTGGTCAACCTGGGTGAGCCCCAGTTTTAACAAATGAAGAACTGAGGGGAAGAAGAAAGCCTTTCTGGAATGATCTAGAATGATCCTGTAATAGTCTTATTCTTTTTCCAGCTAGAGTCGTGTGTCAACTGCATCCTCAAAAACAATAAAAACGTACAAGGAAGGAAAGCAAAGTTGCTACAGACGGACATCAGCAGGGTACAGAGTGACAGAGACGAAGCTGGGGTGCTGTGGGGTCAGTGCCAGGAGACCCCGCAAGCTGAAAAGAAATTACTGTAGGCTTCCCCAAGGGAGTGGGACCTGAACCAAGAGCCACAGCTCAGCCTCCAGCTCACAGACCTGCAGCCCACTGCTGCACGGAGCTGAGACAGCTGAACTGCGGCCTGGAGGGTACAGGGCAGTCAAGGGCAGCAAAGCCAGAGCTGCAGGAACAGCCGCCTTCCTGCTCTGTCCCCCGGGCAGCTACATGGAACCCTGTGCCTGCTCTACTTTTCCAACTTGGAATTCTTAATTCCATTTGAAGTGGCCCCAGGTTTCCACCTTGTCCTGAGGCTTGCAAACCACACAACCAGTTCTGACTCCCACTCAGTGGGGCTATCATGCCCATTAGACAGATGGACACATTAAAGCCCAGAGAAGGGAGTGGCCTCACGCAACCACAGCCTGAGCCAAGTGCCAAACCAGGTGTTGCCGAAAGCCTGAAGCTGTTGGCTTCCCCAAGCTGACCACAGCAGTGTGCAGAGACGACAGTCACTCCAGCCTCATCTGCTAGGGGACCCTGGGCTCCAGAACCCCAACAATGCTGGGCTGGGTAGCGGGAGTGCCCGTGAGGCCTGGTACCCTGATGCCCACCTGGTTGAGCGGCCCGGAACTGGTGTACACTGGGCTGTTGCTTTGGCTGCCCAGAACCAAGAGGTGGGAAATGGCACTTCCTGCCACTCCGTCCACTGGCCAGGAAGCCAGGGGATTCTCCTGAGTTTAAGATTTTGTTCATGGTCCCCAAAAGCCAGCCGCAGCCTTACATAAGCTCCCAGCACCGTGGCCACCACGTGTCAATCACCCCTGGCCTCTGACATCCTCCCCAGGCAGCTCGGCCTCAGGGGCCACCACTGGCCACTTGTTCCAGCTACAGTGGACCTCCTCGGCCTTCCTTCCAGCCGCTCGAGCCCTCCCTCTGCTGCAAGAGACCATGTGTGTGTTCCATAGATTTACACTATTTGCAGAGTGCAAGCAGGCGCTGTGCCGTTTGAGCCAGCCAATTCACTTCTCCCCTCTCCTTCTGCGTCTCCATGGCTCTCACCACCATCAAACACATCCTCTACATCCTACATTTCTACCTGGATGACCCAGGTGCCTGTCCAACCTGGGACTACAGGAGAACATGGACTGTGGGTTCACTCATGGCTGGGAACAGTGTGTGGAACATACCAAGCACCCAAGAAGTGTTTGCAAAATAAATAAAACACAAAAAGGTGTTGGAAGATAAATAAGTCAGTGAGAGAGGTAGGGGTGAAGAGAACTAACCCACTCTCCTAACCCACCTCAAGGAAGGGACACTGGTGTGAGAAACAGCCAGAACAGAAGGCACCAGCCTAGGCTGCCTGCTGGGAGGGACTTCCGGTACAAAGAACAGCACCTGTGCAGGCTGGGAGAACGGCACCTGCTCGGTGCATTTGGGAAACAAAAACACAGACAGTATGACTGAGTCTGGGTGAGGCTGGGGAGCGTCACAGTCTCCACGCAAGTCCAGGAGAAGCCACAGGACCGGGGTGGGAGCTAAAGGAGGGGTGCAGGAGTCAGGCCTGGGGAACGGAGAAGGGACAGGGCCACAGCAGGGAGGGCGGGAGGAGCCAGAGTGGAGAGCTGACCGCCCCTGCAGCAGGGAGAAGGGGTAGACTGTAGATCTACCAGTCAGAAGCGATTGGCCCTGTGCTGGTTCCACAGCCACACAGAGCAACCCAGGCCCCAGGGGCCACACACAGAACTGTTGCTTCATCCCAGCTCTGCCCACCTTAGAGCAACTTGCAACTGCCTCTCTTGTCCCCATGTTCCTGTCCTCTGTCCTCACCTCTCCCCTCCACCAGCAGCTCCACTACCCAGCAACCTCGGACCTCTGACCTGCTGCCCAGCAAATGCCCCTGCTGCCTCCCTCTGGCCTACCCTCCACTCGTAAAGCACCCCCCCCAAGCCCAGTCTAGAATCCCCCTTGCATGCCTGTGGCCCAACTACCTGCGTGCCCATGACTGGAAGTTCTTGGGTCCGCTGGGCCTGTCTACAGATGGGAACTCAGAAATGAGACTGCTTGCTTTGTGGGACAGCACCAGTGGGGTCACAGTCAGCCTCCAGGGCTCCGAGTGTGCTCCCTGGACCTAACCCTGATGATCCCTCTCACCCCTGGGTGGTGGGGGAGGGACTCCTGGTCAGGCCCTGTGAGCAGGAGCAGAGCCTGAAGCATCTAGAATACACCACACCCCCTTGTGGGTGCCCCCAGCCTAGTGCAGCCCTAGCTCCTCTCTCTGCAAAGTGAAGCTTCTACAGGCACCTGCCTATCCTCTCCTGGAACCCATGAAGACAACTGTCCAAGTATGCATGGGGCCAGCTGTGCCACGGCCAGGGGCTGCTGGCCCAGCGTTTCCTCTGCCACCACCACTACCACCACCACATCATCATCATCACATGATTGCCACTACCACCAACACCATCACCACCACCACCATCACCATTACCACCACCAACACCATCACCACCATCACATCACCATCATCACCACTATCATCACCATTACCACCAGCATCACCATCATCACCACCATTCCCATTACCATCATCATCACTATCATCACCATCATGAGGCAAAGCTCCAAGGGCTTCATGGCATGATCTGTGTCCCCACGGCCCATGATTCCCCTACCACCCGCATCCTCACTTCAGAGAGCCAGAGGCCAGAACCCAGGGAAGTCTAGAAGTGCCACAGGTCACCCAGCAGCTTCAGGGAAGAACTTCGGTCCCAGCTCAGGTCAGTCCACTCCTGAATCCCAATGTTGAGCCTCGTGGGCATCACCAGGCAGCCCGCAGCTCGTGTTTCACACTGGCCGGCAACTTGGTCACACCTCCGGCAACAAGCACACTAGTCAATGCTAGGAAACTAAGCTGTGATTCACTCTGGCGACATGAGCATCCAGAACTCTCAGAACGTCCCTCAGAGTCCCCCAAAACTCAGAGCCTCAGAGACCAAGCACATTGACCACACAACTGGGGGTCTTCAGATAGCCAGCCTAGAACGTGAGGCCACAGCTGCCCCACGATGACATGGCTGCCTAGAGGGCAGAGCTGAGCGTCACCGCCCACCAAGAGGTGATCCGGGCTCTCAGACCCCTAGGGACTTAGAGGTGTCCCAGAATCATGGGGTCAGAGGCTGAACCTTCAGACAGGAAACCTCAGGAAGGAACAGGCCCTGGGAGGGGCTGGATCCACTGCCACAAACACAGATATCAGATACACATCCAACATCTTAAGCTCTCACTCACACACACACACAATGCAGACACAGGCGCACACACACAATTACACACAGAGAAGGCATAGGTCCTTCCACACACCCAGGACCACGGCACCCACTCCCACATACACACCGAAGCTGAGGCTGCAGCTGGGGGTCCGTGGCTGAGTCAGCGCAGCGTCGGGAAAGCCGCCGCCTCCTGGCAGCTCAGCTCGCACAGCTCGCAGCGAGCCGGCGGCACAGCCCCCAGAGCCCTCCTCTGGCTGCTCCCTCTTCCGCCTGACGGCCCCGCAGATGCCAGCCGACAGCTCGCCTACCCCAGGCCTCGTCTGCCCCAGGCCGCTAGTCACCAGCTCCCTCCACCGGCCGTCCCTCCGATGACAATTCCCAAGGCGACTGCCTCCCGGACAGGACGGAGGCAGGTTTGCACGTAAAGCCAGGATCACCTGGCTGATGCTGCAGGTGCTACAGGACCACGAGCCCCAAGGCCGTTGGGGCCAGGCTGGAGGCAGCAGGTGGCAGCCCCCAGGCCATGAGCATCTGTCAGCAGGTGCCTCAGCCGGGCCTTGGGTCTTACCTTGGCTGACGAACCAGGGGAACTACGCTGGGAGGGATAGGGTTCTGGCAAGAAGAGCACCAGAGTGGGAGCCCAGGTCTCAGCAGGCAGAAGGAGATTCGGGAAGCTTTGCTGGCCAAGGCCACGCACTAATCTCATGTGAAGCCTAGAAGGCAAAGGCACTGCCCCAGTTCTGAAGAAACAGCTGAGTGACTTCCCTACGGGGCCATGACCATGGACTTGGTTGTCTCTATCCCGGCCCGGCCAAGAGCTAAACTGATCCAAGGCTCCGGACCAGAAGGCGGCAGCACAGGCAGCGGGCAGCCGGGGACCTTAAAGCATTCCTCCGGACGACATCACTAGCCACACGGCCCTGGCCGGCATCCAGGAGAAGGTGACAGCCAGCAGCATGGGGCTTCTGAGCACAAAGGGTGGGAGGCAGGACCTTTGCTGCCTGCCTCCAGGAGGCCTGCTGCTCCTCCTCCTCCTTCTCCTCCTCTTCCCTGTGTGCTCCAGCAGCTCCAGGGGCTCCTGGACCAGCTCAGGAGTGCCTGAGCCACCTGCTCGCCACTCCCACACCCCATGTGGCCATGAACCCAGGAAGCGCCCGGTCAGGGCGGCCTCTCTCTTACAAGCCTCTCTCCGAGGGGGGCAGGTCTGGGTCTGTTCTGTGCTGTGTCCTGTAGTGACCACACAGCCAGGTAGACAGGACAGCAGAGACTCAAGTTGCTACTTGAGACACCGAAGGGAGGCAGAAAGACAAAGACACAAGGTTTGTTTTCGTCCCGCTTTAGGCTGCCAGTCACAAGGGAGACGGTCCACCCACTGCTTTCCAGATCACATAATGCACAGGCCCACGGCCCCGAGTGCCTAATAAATCCACGGGCGCAGGAAGCCGCTCATCCGAGACCCACAGGCACACACCCACCCACGGACTGCAGCTCCCAGATGCAGCCATTCCCAGAGGTCTATGGGGCATGCCCACTGTGGCCAGGGGCAGAGGCAAGGGATGGGGAGGGAACAAGGAAAGGGAAGGGACAGTCTGTGAACACTCAGTCCAGCCACCGGACTCCAGGCTCACAAGGGTTGGTGAGAGCGCCGAGGCAGGGCCCCTCCCGGGAACAGGTGGGAAGCAAACATCCGCAAGGAGCAAAAAGGGTCAGGGAGGAGAAGTGGGAAGAGGAGAGGAATGAGGTTGCCAGGGCACCCTGGGGCAGGAGCGGGGTGGGGAACAGAGTCTGCTGGCCCCTGGGCCCCTGCAATCCTTTCTAGATGTACTTAGTGAGTCCAGGAAGCAAGGTGGGAGACACTAGGGAATCAGAACAAGGCAGTAGTGAACAGAGAGATGCTGGCCATGGCCTTGGCCATCCTGAGAGTCCCCTTTTATGCAGTAAATGTGGCAGAGGCCACGGCGGAGGGACCAGCCTGCCCAGGAGGGCATTGGCTGCCAGGACCACATCTCTGGAAAGTACTCAAGGGCCCAGGCTGGCGGGTAGGGGACTGTACTCCCACGACCTCTGCCGGCTCCTCCCCATCCAAGGTCAAGGTGTTGTTGGTCACCCCCAGCCCTCCAGCAAGCTCCAGGAACTGGCAGCAGGAGGGGTGTGTAGGATGGGTAGGCAGAACTGGGGAGAGGGAACAGAATGAGGGAGCCTGTGTGCTCTGCTCCCCCAAGCTGCCTGTGGTGGGGCCAGAGCAGGCAGATGCAAGAAGGATCCGGTGTGGGACCTGGCCCTCCCAGGCAATGGGAAAAGGATGGGTTTGATGCCAGGCCTGCCTAGCACAACCCTGGGCCTTGGGCCCTGCTCAGTGTCACCCTGTCCTGTCCCTGTCTGCATGGTGACAGCAGAAGGTGGAAAGGGGGTGAGGAGGGCCCTGGGCTCCCCAGCAGCCCCAGGCCCCGGAGCCCATGTGGCATATTCGTGCTGGAGGGTGGGTGCCCGTTCCAGGAGGAAAGTCCCTGGGAACAGCCCGGAATCCCAAAGGTGACTGGACATGGGATGGGGGGACAGGACCTGGCTTCACCCTAGTGGGGACGATGGGGACCCAAGCCCCAGGGGTGCATGAGTCCGCGATGAAAGGCCAGCCTGGGATTCTCCCCACACTCAAGTCAGAGCCCACACACCACACACGACACACGCACTCCCACGTCCTTGGTTCCTCTCTCACATCCACACACCTGGCCCCACAACACAGACCCAGGACCAGCTCTTAGTTCGGGGTCCCCTGAGCCTCCCCCCAAGCTACTGCCCAGTTCACGACCTCCTATCCTCTCCCTCCAGAGGCTGCTGCCAGAAATACAGCGTGGCCCCCTCCCCACAGGCTTCCCAACCCAACCTCCCCTAATGAGGCCTTCCCAGCCCCTGCCAAGCCCTCTTGCACCCACACCCTACACACACAGCACCCAGGAGACAATTAAAACCCAATCATCAACACTCATTATATAACCAGCACCCTGTGCGTCCAGGCATCCTTGGCACTACCACCACAACAGCCCCTGCCGGCCCCCGGCCCCCAGACTCTCAACACTCCACTGGCCTCCCGCCTGCCTGCCTTCCTGCAGCCCGGCCTCGGCCACCCACGGGCCCGGCGCGCAGCCGGGGAGGGGGCTTGGCTGCAAAGTTGTGCCCTCCCGGGATTCCCCACCCGCTCCCCACCACCCCAGCGCCGCAAACCCCAGGCCCTATGGTCCTCAGAGCCGCAGTGGCGCCACGGAACGGACCCCCTCACTCCCGACGCCCCGCAACCCCTTAGACACAGCCGGGGCCCCGCAGTCCGCCGGACTTGTTGAATAAATTCCCGCAGCGCCGGCTTCGGCGTTGGCACAGAGAGAACTTTGGCGATCTGGGAGAGGGGAGCGGTTGAAGTTTCCCAGGCTGACCTCCCTCCTGGGGTATCGGGCCCCGAGGAACGGACCGGGGGCCCACCTGCTGGGTGCGCGCGCCGCGCGAGCGAGCGAGCACTGGGGGACACCCGGGTCGCGAAATCCGCCCCCCAACACCTCCCGCGGGAAAGCACCCACCACGCCGGCCCCGGCCCAGCCCTCCCGCCCGCACCCCTACCTTGGCCTGGACGTGGCGGGCCAGCGGGGGGTCGTCCAGGTCGGAGACGCGGCCCCCCGAGGCCGGCAGCCCGGAGGGACCCCGGCCCCGCCCGCCGCCCCCTGCCCGCCCCCGCCTCCAAGTCGCGATCAGCTGAGCCCCTGGGGCGCTCGAGGCGACGGGCGGTGGGCAGTGGGCCCGGGGGCCCGGGCCATGGCGGGCGCGAGGGGCGGCAGCCGCCGGCGGCGCGGGCAGCCACGGACCGAGCCGGGGTTGGCGCGCGCGGCGGCGGCGGGCGGAGCGCGGCGCTCCGGCCCGGGGGCGGGGGTCGGCGGGGCGAGGGTCCCGCAGGAGGCCGGCGCGAGGTCACGGCCAGGTCCCTCACCCTCCCGGCCGCCCGGCCGCCGGGGCTGCAGGCGCAGGGGCTGCGCGCGGCGGGGGCTGCGGAGGAGCCCGAGCGCCCGGCGGTGCGGGGACGTGCGGCGGCGGCGAGACCGAGCCGCGCCGCGTGCGAGGAAAGCCGTCCTTATACTGACACCAAATGTCTTCGGGGAAAGCTGCAGGCGCGGGATGCCGGCGGGGGAGGCAAGCGGGTGGACACACCGAGGCGGCCTCGCGCCCCCAGCCTCTCCGGACGGCCGGGAAGCCCTGGGCTTCTTAAAATTTGGGACCGCACCTGGGGAGTGTCCGGCTCGCCCCCCAGCACAGAGGCTGCGTCATGCGTTTTAAATGGGACCCCAATACTAACCATCCCGGGTCGCAGGAGCCTGGTGGGCTGTGTTGCACTGGGTATTCTTGTGGGGGTGTGGGGAGGGGTATTTGCACCTCCGCAGCGAGAGGTCACCAACCCAAGGCCGCCAGCGCATAAATGGTGGAGCTGAGCCGCAACCGGCGGGCCTCTCCACTTCTCACTTAACGCTCCTGCTGTTTTTCGCCCTTCAAGGCTAGACTGCCTCCTCCGAGTAGACGTCCAGGTGGCACAGCTACAGCGGACTGAGCCTGGCCGTTTCCCCTGGGCAGCCTGGGGGGAGGCAGGATCCTGAGAGTTCAGCCTTGCCTTCTGTTTGTGCTCCCATCTCCCTAGTCCCTAGCACCCCCACTCCCATGGCTACGGACTAAGAGAGGGGAGTGCCCCTTCTGTATTTGGCCAGCTGCATCCAAACAGATACACTAAGAGCATCGAACCCCCACCCGCCCCGTGCCTCCCATGCCGCTGAAATGGAACCCTCACTCCTACAATTCAGACGGATTTCATGAGTACTATGGTATGCCTGCACCTCTTCAGACCTCATGTGCCCCCTCCCTGCCTTCTTTTACTGGTGAAGAAATTGGTGCCAGAGAACAACCTGGCCCAGGAGACTGAGTCCAGCCCGTCCCCGGCCCTGGCCAGGAAACCTTCTCTGCCCACTGCAGCCCTCTCATGCCCTTGGTCATGGATGCCGGCATGCAAGGTCATGTCAGCAGGCACTCTGAGTCGCCAGGCGACCCGAAGGCACGCATGGAGCCGATCAGGCTGCCCCTGCAAGTGACATCTTCCCAGGCAGAGTGGGTTCCAGGTTGGGGGTCTTCGTTCCAAGCCTGGAGTGAGTCCTGAAGGCTCCTGCAGGATTGAGGGGACCCTGACTGAGGAAAGCAGGCAGGAGCAAGGCAGAGCAGGCAGCTTGGAAACCCTGACAAGAGCCACGATGGCCAATCCCTGGGGTGGCTTCCTTGGGCTGCAGCCTCCTGAAGGGACCACACAGCACTGCTTGCAAACCCTGATCATCCTTCATGGCTTGTGTCTCAGCAGAAAACTGTCCCCACAGGACTGACTTCTTCTGGGGGTGGGGGGACATGCACAGGGAGAGAAGTCCTACTCGCTCTCTGACCTGCATGCCTCCTGCTTCGGCTCAAGCCTTCTTGGTTGCCTGCTCTGTCACTGTCCCAGCCACTGCAGCCCTAGGACAGGGAAGAGTTTACAGATGAACCGACATGGGGGATGGGAGAGCATCTCCAGGGCCCTGCAAGAAGCTAGGCTGGGCGTTCCCTCCCTGGGCCTTGGTGGCTGGCTGCGGGAGCTTCATTTATTCATTATTGCTGCTTCTAGCCCGCCTGGCATTCCCAGAAGCCCTCAGGCTCAGCCGTGCAGTGAGAGATGCACCCAGACCTGAAGCCCAGTAATGCAGCGTCCCAACTGCCCAGCCACTCTCCATCTGCAACGCCCCCTCGTCCTGTGCCACACACACACCCTCTCAGGGTCAAGGTCTGGCCGGGCCCCCGCTCACTCCTGCAGCAGCGCTGGGCACAACAGCCAAGCTTGGCCCAGAAGAGCTAGACCCCCAGGGGGCCGTCAGCAGCGACTCAGCAACCAGGCTGGGTTGGGAGTTCAGCACGGAAACACCAAATGAGCTCCCTCCCCGAGGTCTAAGAGCAGAGAGACGGATCCACATAGATTGCATTCCTACCTGCTCCTTGATCCCACGTCTGTGCCAGGCCCTGGTCTGTGTCCTGGCCAAATATGAACATATTTCACCTGTCCCGCAAGCTTGCCATGCATGGCATGGCCAGTTGGGCAGCAAGGCTGAGTCCAGGGTGTCCATGTCCCTAATTAGGGTTCCAAGGCTGCAAAAGCTCCAAGACTGGGGAGTCTCTCCAGAACTCCAAAGGAGGAGGGTCCTGGCCCCCCAAGCCTCTCCTGGAGCACAGTGTCCTGCTGGAAGTGTGGAGAGGGACTGTCCTCTGCCCCATCCCCGGCAGCTCTGGGCCCCTGGACACCTAGGAAGCAAAGCCATGCCACAGTCTGGGTGCCCATGGAGCCCGGGTGCCCATGGAGCCCGGGTGCCCGTGGATCCCTGCCCTGGGAGTCGCAGGACTGGAGGCAGGCACATGATGACATCAGTAGCCAAGAGCAAGCTCTAGCCTTCCAAAAGGATTTGGGAGGCACCAACTGGGTGCTAGGCCCATGCCAGCGCTGAAGCATGTGGCCAGATGGAAAGGTCTGGAAGGGCTGTTGCCCATGGGTACAACAGGAAGCTTCGGAGCGAGCAGCAGAGGGAGGGTAGGCCAGGGCCGGCTGGACCTGGACAGCCTCAGAGTGGGCCAAGTCTGGTACATGATACTGGGTGGCTGTGCAGGGCAAAGCAGGAAGGAGAAAAGAGAAGGGGACAAGGGAGGCATGGACACGGGCACCCAGCTGGGCAGAGCGCCCTTGAAGAGACTGGGCACTGGGCTTCAAGGTCATCTGCAGGGCTGCGCTGTTGGCCGCTGCCCCAAGTTCCCAGGAGAGCCTGCTAGACTCAGAGCAGGGGGCTTCAGTGTATGTCCTGCAAGAAAAGAAGTGAGTCTTCTTGGAGCTGACAAGGACATGGACAACCCTGGGCAGGCCGGCCAGCCCGTCCCCCAGCTGGTTTGAGCCAGCAAAGTGAAAGATCAAAGCCAAAGGGGTCCCCACATCTGGGCAGGAAGGGCAGAGGGTAGGGACGCTGCCAGTTCACCTGACTGAGGAGCAAGAGCCCCTCCCCCACCCGGCTGGCAGGTGCCCATTCACCACCTCAGCTCACCGAGCCCTCAGAGTCCCAGGAGGCCATTTGTGGGCAAGGCCCCTCCTGCACAGCTCTGAAACAGCCCAGTGAATTGCCCAGGCTCACCCCCAAGCAGCAGAGAAGGGGCCCCTGAGCCAGGTGTGAGGGCGGGGTGAGTGTGCACCAGTGTCAACGGGTGTGAGCACGTGTGGGAGGTGGGAGTGGGACATCCTTCTCCCACCTCCCAGGACAGGCTGCAGGAGCAGGACAGAGGGCAGACAGGGACTGGCATCAGGACCCATGGGCCCACCTGCCGGGTGGACAGACTCTTAGTTGAGACATGCACTCACAGCCCCAGAAGCTTCCAAGACAGCAGAGAATGGAGATGGCTCCTCGAGGTCCTGCAGCCCTGGCCAGGGCGGGTTGAGGAGGCTGGAGCCATGAACACTAGAAAGGAGAAAGCCAGGGACACTGACTGGAGGCCCCAGAATGGAGATATCTGCCTGGCACTTGGCAGGTGACACCTCCCAGGCCCTAGTATACAGTAGGTGCCAAGTCCTTGCTGTGCTCCCTGGCTGAGGAAGCTGGGGCTGGGAGGGCTGCACAAGAGAAAAGGGCAGCAGAGAAGGGGGGTCTATCCTTCAGGTGGGCAAAAGGACCCAGGGCCAGCGACGGGCGGAGCAAGGGCCCGCCCCCTTCCTGCCCTGGCTTTCGTCTGGCACTGAGGTACGCTCCATCACTGTGCCATCAGTCTGGCCCTGTCTCACACTCCCCGTCTGTGTTTGGGGGGGTGCTCTCACTGCACGTGCACACTGCTTTTTTTTCCCCCTCTGCCGCTCCCTGCTGCTGGGAGCCAGAAGAATAGAGCAGGTGAAGCTGCCTTTTATCCTGGCCTGGAGAGAGGCTGGCACCCTGGCAGCCAAGCCCCCCGGGAAGCCACTTTCAATGTCACCAGCAAGGAGAGGCAGTTGCAGGCAGTGTGGCTGGCAGGGGCGTGGCTGCCCCAGTGTGGCCTGCTGGCCATTCACCTCCAGCAGCTTAAGATGGACACTGAGGCCCCAGGCAGCTTTGCCCAGCAGCCTGGAACCCCATGCTGGCCACACTAGGCTCTTTCTGAGGCTTGGATCACAATCAAACACGGAAGCCCCTGGAGGTGGCACCTGCACTCCGTGTTACCCTGGGTTCAATTCCTGCCTCTGTTCCCCACTTCTTGCTCTAGAAAGCAGCAGGCGATGATGGTACCATCCCAGGGTCCCTGGCATCCAGGTGGGAGACCCAGATAAAGTTCCCAGCTGTCTGCAACAAGCCTGGCACAGCCCATGTACTGCAGGCATTGGAGGAGTGAGCCAGAAGATGGGTACCCTCTCTGTATGTATCTATTGCTGGCTCTCTGCCTTTCAAATACATAAAATAAAAGCCGGAGATACAGGTAAGAGATTGAAATACACAGCCCTGCAAGTCAGGAGCAGCCGTGGGGAGGAGAAGCAGGCGACACAGCAGGGGTGAAGACGGTGGCAGCTATCACTGAAGGGAAGCAGTTGGGGTCCTGCAAGATGGCCTCTCGAGGCAGGAGGACCATATGACCTCAGCTGGCTCCTTGGTCCCAGCTGCAAAGGGCTCAAGTCTTGCCCCATCCCCGGACCCTCACCTTCCACCCCACCCTGAGCATACACTCACTCTCCCTTCCAAGAGTCCCTGGGGATGACATCAGAGAGGCCCTGGGCAGGGTGGAGGATGCCAGGATGGCTTGCTGCAGAGAGCAGCTCCCAGATCCACCTGAGGGTGGAGTGCCCATCTACAGGTGACCACAGAGGGCGGCGGGTTCAGCCAGCAGGGTCACCACACTAGAAGTCTGCTTGAAAGCCGCTTCAATTATGAATGGGAGCTGGGAATGCAATGAGACCACCCTCCCTGCCCCCACCCTGGTCTAGAGTGATGACCAAGGCTGAACCGGACAAGTGCAAAAGCGCAGACCGGAAAGGTCAAGAAGCTGGCCCAAGGCTGCACAGCAGAAAAGGCTGAGCCTGGATGTCTCCCCCAGCCAGCCCGCAAGGACCACATGGCCAGGAACCTGCCCTGACCCCACTGCCAGCCACCGTACAGCTTGGGGAGGAGCTCCAAGGCAGCCCAAGCATTCACTTCCAGGACACAGGCTGTTGTCTCTGCAGAGAAAGAGGGAACAAAGAGACAGTGCTCGCACACACACACACACACACAGACTCAGCAACACCCTCACACACACACACAGACTCAGCAACACCCTCACACATACAAGCCCACAGACACCACTTCTACCAAACACGCGCTGGCTCCCAGACACCCAAGTCACACCGACATGTCCACACCCCCCTGTGCAGCGTCAGGAAGTTCACACTCACACACAGTGCAGACACGCACTGTCCCCAGTGCTCTCGCAGGCTCGGCGTTGGAGCATCGAGAGAGATAAGGAGAAGGAGGAAGAGGAGGGAGACAGGAGGCGCCTGTGATTGGCTCCTAACTTTAGCCGCAGCAGCAGGGATGAGTCACGCTGGGGGGGGGGGGGAAGCAGGAGCCAGCTCCAGGTTTCGGTTATATACCTTCACAAGATAAATACACAGGCTGAGGGGTGCTTCTCCTCTGGGCCAGTGGCTCCTGCATTGTCCACACACACTCACACAGTGGCACAGAGCCCCTCCCTCCCCCAGACCCAGTGTATCCTATGGAGCAAGCGGCACACAGCAGCCCTCCCCAGCAGCACAATGGCCATGGGCTGGATTCCAAGCTGGGAAACAGCAGGGTCCTACCCGCCCCCTCTCTGACACCAGGAGGCCAGGGGAGGGGGCAAGTATTGGTCCAAGGTCACTGGCAGCAGGCCAGCAAGTGAGACCAGTAACTTCTTCAAGAGGGGGTGAGACCTGGGGCACCCCTGGGATGGGAGAAGGAGGGAGAAGGAGAGACCACGTGTGTGAGTTGTGTGTTGGGAGTATTCAAGAGTTTGGGAGACAAAAGAGAGAACTCCACTAGCAAATCGCCTCTGGGTCCCCTGCCAACATCCCAACCTCCTGAGCTGGTGTTCCAGGCTCCTCCAATCCTGTGCCCACATCGCTGTCCATGGTGCTGAATCTCTGCCCTGCCCTCTGCACCCCAGCCACGGGTGACTCTTGCCCCCATCGTTGCCAGAAGTCCAATTGGATTGAGGAAAGAGGATGTTGTGGGAAGGGAAGGGGGGCAGAGGAGACTGTAGTGACCAGTCTGGCCCACATGTGGGTACGACACTGGGCCACATGTGGAGTAAGATCCCCAGACCAATGGGCCATACAAGCTGCCACCTTTCCGGTGAAGGTGTGAGTCTTCACCCCTTCATGGATCACCACAGCCACGACTAGCGTCTCATGTACTCCTGACAACTCCATCACCTTGCTGACAACCTCCAACAGTCTGGTGTCCTCTGGGAGCCAAGAGGGAGCATCATCACACACCTGGCTCCCTGGCACGCATCTGTCACCATGGTCCAGGCATGCCCACTTCCTCCCCTTCCCACCCTTAGCTGTTTCGTGTCTCCAGGCCTTTGCACCTACTGTTCCCGACGACTGGAACATGTCCCTACTCCTCCTCTTCAGGACCCACTCCCACTGTCACCCCACTGGACAGGACACACCCAGATGGCAAGGAAATGCTACGTGTCAGCTCAGAGCACTCTCACTCAATTTTCTTTCCTTTTACATGAGAAAAAGGCTTCCACAGGGGCTAGGATTGAGATGGGAGAGCAAACCAGTTTCTCCAGCAACAAGCAGATCTCAGGTGTTTGTGACCAGCAGGGGTGAGGGAAGGAAGCGACTGGTATCCATGCTTCCACAAAGAAACCTATGGCCCCCATCAGTAGATGGTCTTCTGCCTTCATCCCATCCTGCACATCGTAACACTGAGGCCGAGAGAGGAAGAAAGGGCTTTGGCAAGGCTGTCCAGGGAGGAGGCAGACAAGCTGAAACTGCCCCATATCCAGGGAGGGTCCCTCTGAAGAGGGGAAGGGAGATGGGGGCAGCCCCTGGACACCGTCTGCCCCCTTTGGGAGAGAATCTTGGGGATGAGGCAAGAAGATGGCCCTGCCTCCTTCCCTCCCTCTCCCCATTCCCACCTGCAGAGAAGCTGAGCCTCCAGATAATGAATGAGTACTAATTTAATTACATCTTCAATTCATCTGGGTCTCTGAGGAGCTGTGATGGAGGCCAAAGAGGCAGCCACAGCTCCCAAGGGGGAGAGGGGGGACAAGCAAAGACCAGGGCCCCAGCATCCTCTGGGATCCTCCAGGCCCGTGTGTGCCCTGGAAGGGGGGAAGCACCCACCCCCAATCCAGGGACCAGGTGCAGCGCAACCACTGTGACCATTCCTGGCACTGCACTCCAAATGACCATGTGCCTCCCACTGCTCAGAGCACAGGAACCCCTGGGTGGGCAGAAGGTGATCGGACCCTGAAGTGCCCTTCCTGGCCTGAAGCCTTTGCATCCCAACAGGGGTCTCCCACTCCCACCTGGGATCTCATCCAGGGACACCCCAGGGCTGAGCCTCAGGGGGCCCATGAGCCCCCTGGGAGTGTAAGGACATGGTTTTTAAATGATGTATTTGTTTATTTGAAAGAGTGACAGAGACAGACAGATCTTCCATCTGCTGGTTCACTTCCCAGATCTCTCCAACAGCAAGAGCTGGGTCAATCTAGTCAGGAGCCTCTTCCAGGTCTCCCATGCAGGTGCAGGGGCTCAAGCTCCTGAGCTATCCGCCACTACCTTCCCAGGAGCCTGACCAAGGAGCTGGGCAGGAAGAGAAGCAGCCGGCCCATTCTCTGATCCAGGGCTGCTCACTCAGCCGCAGCCTGCAGGACACAGCCAGGCACAGCCAGACACAGCCTGGGAAGACCCTGTCACCTTCCAATCTCAGTGCCCTGTCCCTGCCACTATACCTGCACAGGAAATGGATTCAGAATTTTTTAAGTTTTTTTTTATTCTTATTATTGGAAAGGCATATATACAGAGAGGAGGAGAGACAGAGGCAAAGATGATTCCGTCTGATGATTCACTCCCCAAGCAGTCGCTTCAGCCAGAGCTGCGCCAATCTGAAGCCAGGAGCTAGGAACCTCTTCCAGGTCTCCCATGCGGGTGCAGGGTCCCAAGACTTTGGGCCATCCTCAACTGCTTTCCCAGGCTACAGGCAGGGAGCTGTATGGGAAACAGGGCCGCTGGGATTAAAACTAGCACCCATATGGGATCCTGGAACGTACAAGGTGAGGACTTTAGCCACTGTGCTATTGTGCCGGGCTCAGATTCAGAGTTTTCTGGAACCTCATAGGGCTGGGGGGGCAGGTACAGCGCCCCCTCTAAGCCTCCTCAGAACCCTCAGATTTCCACCTGGCTCATCTCCCAGTCAGGGGTGGCCACACACGCTGCTTCATCCTGTACGCCCTTGAAGGCCGTGTTCTTAGAGCAAGACAGAACCTGTGGCCCCTCACTCCCTCCGCGCCCTTCCGCAGGCCATGCAAGGTGGCCCCTAGCTCCAACGGTCTCCAGAGGAGACATCATCCAGGCTGCTGGTCCTGAGCTTCGTGCTGGGCTACAGCTCCCCGTCCTCCCCACTACCCAGCCCCGCCCCACGCATGACACTGAGGCCTGGGCAGCAGTCAACAAGAACTGCAGGCTGCACCAGGGGCAAGGACCCCAGCCAACCCACAGGGGGCACTACCATGCCCTGTGCCACATTCCACCAGCCACCAATGCACCAGCCCTTTTCCTTAGCTGTCCCCCTAGCCCCCAGCATCCCAATTCCACTTGTCCTAGAACAAGCTCCCCCCAAGGGAACTTGCCCTGTGCTGGGCTGGACTGCTTTGGCACGAGCGCTAAGGACTTAAGACCAAGCGAGGCACTGTTTTAGCGTCCGAGCTCTTTCCTCTGGCACTTGAGGAGACCACAGCAACTGGGCTCCGATGAAAGGCTGGCTCTCTTCCTCTCTCATAATTGCTAATTTATAATTTATACCCTCAACCGCTTCTAACAGAGATTTCTTAAACAGTAAAATGAAAATCAGAAGTCACTTAGGGAATAGTGAGCTAGACACGCCAGAAAGTTGAAATGAACACTTAGGGCCATTGAATAATACAGCGACAGAACCTTACAACACATTAAAACAGCTGAAAAAAATTGGAGTATGAGCTTCCTAGCAGCAGAGGCAAAAAGGGAAATAACTGAAGAAGGAAGGATGGGAAAAACTATTTTGAGAATGTTTCTGCTCACATGAAAATTCCCTTTAATTCCATTTTCCCAAGAGCTTTTACAAGTTTCCTCCCGTGTCCCCCACGTGGACATTGCTTCCTGACACTTTGGTCAGCTCTTCCTTTATTTCTCCCCGACCCACCGGAGCAGAAAGACCCCTCCCTCTGTCGGGATACCCAGAATGCCTTGCAACAGGGTCAGTCCAGGAGAGAATTCAGCCAGAAGAGCTGAGCCCACACTGGCCCTGAAGGCCTTTCCTATGTAGGATTCAATGGCTACTCCACAGATGCAACTGCTGAAGACAGCCTTAGCTCCAGGATGGGGAGGGTTTCAGGCCCCGGCTTTAGTGAGGTCCTTCTAACACCCACCTGCGGAAGACCCGGGATTCAGAGCAAGCCTGCTTGTCTTCATTCCTCAGATGGAAAATCATTGGTGCAAGCTCACCCAGGCCCTTACAGGGAAGACTGAGGCTTCCAGCAGGCCGTAGATGGAAACCAGCTCCCCCTCCCCACCCCACTGAGTTACCATGACAACCAAGGCTCCACCACCGGCAGCCCTTGGGAATTTGCATTTTAATGACGACGTAATTAGAATCAAAGGGTTCAGGCCTGGGAGCCGGATCCCAGACCCCTCCCCAAGGAGGCAGGAGAGTCCATGCCCGCTCTCCCATCCCTGAGCAACACCTACCCCAGTGCTCAGTCCACTGCGTGGCCCAGCACAGGGAAGGTCAAGTGCCAGGAGCGGGCTCCGCCGTCCACTCTGCCCATAAACCCTTCGGATGCCCTCTCCACTGGGAAGTCCTCTGGTCTGAGTTTGCTGGGAGAGGGCATGGTCATTGGCTCACTGAGGCCTCGCCCCGCCCTGCTGGGGCCATCAGCATGTACCCTTCCTCCTCAGCCCCTCGCACAGCAGTAGCCATGGGGTCTTTGCAGGAGGTGCCCACGGGCACGCAGCCACATAAAGCAGGGGAGCATCTGCAGAGTGGCTGAAGGGGCAAAGTAGGGAGCCCATCAGTGGCTGTCAGAGGGAAAGGGGGCAGTCCAGGGAGACACACACATCCCCCTCCCTCTGCTGGCCAGAGTCCAGGAGCTTGAGGTGGGGTAGGGCTGACCGCAGATGAGATGGGCCCCAGCAGGGCAAGGGGGGCCCCAGGAATGCCCACACATGTGCACACACACAGGCGCTCACACACACACCTGCTCTGGCTCTATTTGGGCTGAGCCCAAAGCACCTCCCTCCCTCGGTGCTGATGCTGTGAGGAAGCCAGCAAGGAACTAGGACGCCGGCTGAGGATGACAGGGACTGGGGGTGGAGGGAGGCACCTCTTCAGGAGGTACCCAGGGAAGGGACAGGGTGGGAGTCAGGCAGGGAGCCCTGACCAACCCAGGGACAGCCCCCAACCCTGCCCAGACACCTGCCTGAGGCCACTACACCAGCCAAGCCTGGCAAGGCTACTTGGCCCCGCAGCGACTACCCCTGCCTTCCTAGTTCTCGCCCAGGTGGGGGACGTGCTGTGATGTTGCGGCTGCCCACAGCCCCAGGGTACACACCCACATGTCGTTCTGGGTGTTTTGTGGCTTGTTGTTCACCAGCTGGCATCTCACACCCACTCAGGGAGCTACCTCCAAGTCCCATTTCAAAGATGAGGACACTGATAGAGAGCTGCCCAGGGTCACTCAGTCCCCACATCCAACAGACTCCTCAACAGTAAGCACTCAACTGCAACTTGCATGCCTTTCAGAAAACCTGGCCTCTGGGCAGCCAGAAGGGTGGCCTGCCTCAGTTTCCCTGTCTGTTCATGCAGGCCAGGCTGGGCAGGGAAAATCGTGTGGGCAGGGACAGCAGGGCAGCCAGCCAAGGCCAGAGGCATCTGGCCCTTCCCCTCCCACCCTACTCCTAATCAGGGCAGCCAGCAGCCAGCTTCAAGTCGAACAGCATCCTGTAGCGACATCTAGTGGCAGGGGCTGCCCAGAGCTACCCACTCGCTGGAGCTTGGCAGCCATCCTGCCCACTGGGTGGGCAAGGAACCACCCAGCCCGAGACTCCCTTCTCGGAGAACACTGGACAACAGAGAATTCCTCCAGCTTGGGGGCCGGGTGCTGCCTGACTGGAGTCTCAGCCTCCTGGACACACACAGGCAGGTGCCACGGGCTCCTGGGCGGTGGGGTGGGGCCTCGCGCCTTGTGGAGCTCACTCTATGTCAGAAACAGAATAGGAAACAAAGCAGACTCCTTGATCTCGCGGAGCTGGTATGGCACGGGTGCCAGGCACCATCAACAGGATCAAAAGCTGGACAGGGCACCTATCTGACCTTGCCATGGGCTCCACAAGCATCCCCAATCCCTCTCGCCTTGCCCCTAGGTCTTGCCTAGCCTTCAGAGTGCTTCCTGTGTCACAGAGATGGGTTCTCCCTGCAACAGTGACAGTCTCCTGTGTAGGACACTGACCCCCTCCCAAAGCCTTCCCGGTCCCTGGCTGGCAGGTGGGGTGCCCCACACCTGTGCAGGCCACATTTTCTCACTCTTTTTATTTATTTTCTTATTTAAAAGCATACTTAGGGCCTGGCATAGTAAACCAGTGGCTAAAGTCCTCACCTTACATGTGCCAGAATTCCCATATGGGCACCGGTTTGTATACTGGCAGCCCCGCTTCCCATCCAGCTCCCTGCTTGTGGCCTGGGAAAGCAGTCAAGGACAGCCCAAAGCCTCGGGACTCTGCACCTGTGTGGGAGACCCGGAGGAAGCTCCAGGCTCCTGGCTTCAGATCACTGCAGCACCAGCCGTTGCAGCCACTTGGGAAGTGAATCAGCGGACAGAAGATCTTCCTCTCTATCTCTCCTCCTCTCTGTATATGTGACTTTAGGATAAAAATAAGCATTTTTTTAAATCTTCTCATAAAAAAAAAAAAACAGCAAATTTACAGACAGGAGAGACAAATCTTTCACTTCCCAAGTGGTCGCAACAGCCAGAGCTGGGCCAGGTCAAAGCCAGGAGCCGTGGGCTTCCTCCAGGTCTACCACATGGGTGCAGGGTCCCAAGGACTTGAGCCATCTTACGCTGCTTTAAGGACATTAAGAGCTGGATCTAAACTAGAGTAGCCGGGACACAAACCGGCACCTGTATGGGGTGCTGACTGGGATCCACTGCAGGATTTCAACCCTCGCTGTCATGGTTGTTATTGTTCAAATCTATTTAGCTGTCCATCCCTCCCCCCAAGCAGTCCCAAGTCCTGCCCCTGCACGCCCCCCCCCCCATGGTGTCAGGTGTACGGGAGGCCCTCAGAACAGCTTCACTCAGGGACTCTCACCACCCCATCCCATCTCGAGTGTGTCTGTCAAGCAGGGCGCTGACAGAGCTATGAACAAGTCAGGGGCTTCTGGCAGAAAGCTCTCCTGCTTTGTGGCCTTGAAAGCGCTGGCCACTTAAATCCATACCTGGTCAGTGACACCTCCTGGTATTGACCATGCTACCGATTGAAACTGTGACATCTGAAAAATCTGTATTTGTTCAAAACAACAAACTCATGTCCTGGTAACATACACGACAGACTTCATGAAGACCAAAAGACCAATTGTATTTTTTTTTTTTTACAACAAAAGCATCTCGTTCCACAGTTCTGCAGATATCTTTAACGTGGATCAGATCTCGGGTCATGCGTGACTTGGATGGCAGAAGACAGAAGTCGAGTCCCCGAGTTTCTCACCGTCTCAATCTCCCTCTCCTGGCTTGGTTGCTTTGCAAACCCCCTGCCTTACTGAAGTCAACTCACAAGATGGAGGGAGGGTGGTCCACGCCCCCATGGGGAGCTTGGCAGGTCACATCTACCCACGCCCCCGTGAGCAAGATCTCCAGGCCCGGGGCCCCCAGGCCCGACCACTTCACCCCACCATGACTGCGGCCCTCTCTGCCACAGTACCAGCTCCCACGGAACACTACGACGGACCAGCCGGGGGCCCTCGCGCCCACCCAGCCACAAGAAAGACGTCGGCGGCAGGTGCCGTGCCCGGCTTCCGGGAGAAGGCGGGACCTGGCGCGCCAGGTGAAACCTGACAAGGGATTGGCCCACAAAAGTGTTCTTCTCGGTCTTAGGCCCGCCCCCTAGCTTCCGCTCCTCCTAAGGATCTAGGTAGACATTCTCTCTAACGCATGCGCTCTAAGGTAGCGGGAGTTTCCGCCCGTCGCTCTGGAGCCGTCGGACGAGCGCAGCTCGGGTTTCCGGGGAGGCGGAAGCGGAAGCAGCGCGCGGCGCGTGCGCGGGCTGGGTAGGCATGTCGGCTGCCCTGCTGCGCCGGGGCCTGGAGCTGCTGGCAGCGTCCGAGGGTGAGGCGGGCTTCCCTGGGGGCGGCGAGGGGACCAGAGCCGGAGGTGCCTGAGCGCTTTCTGACCCAGTCCCGCCGCTCGCTTCCTTTCCAGCCCCCCGGGCCGCGACGAGCGGGACGCCGGCGAAACGGGCGCGGAAGGCCAAGGCGAGCCAGACCCCGAAACTGCGGAGCTCGGCCAAGGGGAAGGTCCCCAAGTCTGCCCTGGGTGAGTGCCGGGCTGGGGAGGAGCCGGGAACCGTCGGTGTATGTCAAAGGCCGAGTTAGATCTTCCGTCCGTTGCTTGGCTGCCACGGCCGGAGCTGAGCCGGTCGGAAGCCGGGAGCCTCCTCCGGGTCTCCCACGCGGGTGCAGGGTCCCAAGGCTTTGGGCTGTTCCGCCTACTGCTTTCCCGGGCCACAAGCAGGGAGCTGCGTGGGAAGTGCAGCAGCGGGGTCTGGGACTGGAGCTCGGGTGAGTTAAGGCTCCAGGTGGGGCTTGTAACACACGCTGCAGTCCTGACCAGGGCCCTGCGAGCACCCCCAGCGTTATCACACACCCCACCTTGTGGGCGGTGCTGTCGCAGGCACCTGCCCAGGAAGGAGGTCCCTGCGGGCAGTGGGCAGGGCGCGGGCGGAGCCAGTGAGAGGACCCTGCAGGTGCCGACGAGAAAGTACCAGGCTTTGAAATGGGCCTTGGGGGTGCATAGGGATCCCCCAGAGCACCTCCGAGGGGAGAGCAAAAGGTGTGGAGGCCAGGGCAGCTGCCACTAGGCAAGGACTTCCCCCCACACGCCTGGAGACCCAGCACGGCCTCCCCATTGGCCCCATGGCTGGGCAGGTGCTCGTGCTAGGCCCCTCTGTACACACTGGATCTTCTCAACAGGCACTGCCCTTCTGTGAAGTCAGATGGGCCTGGGCCTCTGGCATTGCCCGGGAAAGCTGCTAACTCTCACACACACACACACCCCTTAGCCCATCTCACCACACCCTGTCACTTGTCTGCCTATCTAAAACCACTGCCCGGGCAGCACAGTTGCCTAGCGGTTGAAATCCTTACCTTGCACACTCCAGGACCCCCTGTGAGCGCTGATTCATATCCCAGCGGCCCCGCTTCCCATCCAGCTCCCTGCCTGTGGCCTGGGAAAGCAGTCAAAGATGGCCCAAAGCCTTGGGACCCTGCACCGGCGTGGGCAACCTGGAAAAACTCCTGGATCCTGGCTCCATATCAGCTCAGCTCCAGCTGTTGCAGCCACTTGGGAAGTGAACCAGTATATGGAAGATTTTCTGTCTATCCTCTCTGTAAATCTGACTTTCCAATGGAAATAAATATTTTTTAAAAAACACTATTTTAAAAGTTATGCCCTGCACCCCTGCATCTGTTTCCTGATCTTTGTGTTTGTGTCCATCGTGACAGAGATCTTTAGCCACTGGTTCCCCCACTCCTGCCACCAAATGCCTGCCACAGCTAGGCTGACCCAAACCGAGGCAGCTCCATCTGGTGTCCCCCACAGGTGGCAGGGAGAGGCCGGGCATGGCCAGGGTGGGCCAGGGTGACCCTCGCACAGGGTCCTGAGGGAAGCTCATCAGAAGTGATGCTCTGCCCACCACCCGCAGCCGAGTACCGGAAGCGGGAGTGTCAGGACCACCTCAAGACAAACCTCAAGTTTATGACCAGTTCAAGGAGCACTGTGGCCGAGGCCGTGACCCAGCAGGTGAGTCAAGAAGACGGGCCATGGGGGTGATGGCCACAGGGGGTGGGACAGTTGGGCCACCCTGTGGGGACGGGGAACTAGTACGCCATGCCCTCAGGACTTCTGGACGTCACTGCACGTCCTGGTCAGTGGAGGTGAGGTGGCCTCATTCCATCACCCCTCCCAGATTCTGCGGCAGAACCGGGGCCGCAAGGCCTGTGACCGGCCAGCAGCCAAGCCCAAGAAGAAGAAGGCCGAAGGCACTGTGTTCACTGAGGAGGACTTCCAGAAGTTCCAGCAGGAATACTTCGGCAGCTAGACGCCCTCAGAGCCTTGTGGGACCAGCTCAGGCGCAGCACCTGCAGTCTCTCGGCCTCCACTGGCCCCAGGATGCTGCCACGCCATGCACAGCATGAGCAGCAGGTAGCCGTGGTGGACCAGCCTAGCTCCTGGGAGCCCCGCAACTGGCGTTTCAGTGGGGGTGGAATAGAGCTGGTGAGTGGGAAGCCCTGGGGATATCCGCGGACTTGAGCCTCATGCCCATACAGAAAGGGACATTTGTGATTGCTCTGTTTGCTTTTGCCCAGGAGGGGCCTCTGGGCTGTTTGCTGAGGAACAAGGCCAGTCCCCATGTCCTCAGCAGCCATGCCCCCAGGAAAGGGAAGTAGGGCTCGAGGGAGTTTCCAGGCTTTAATAAACATGAGCCGGAGTTGTGTGCAGCTGAGCTGCGGATCTGATTCCACGGGCCATCTGCTCTGCGCCAGCGGCCCCACCCCTTCCCTCCTCAGATGGGCCTCCTGCCCTGGCTGTGGCAGCCACTGCAAAGTTGGTGACCTGAAGGGGAAAAAAAAAAAGTAGCTGCCGGGGCCTCACCCCCAGAGGGCAGAGTGGTATCCTGGCCCTCCCAGAAGCCTGGGCTCCATGTGGTCCCCCACGGCCTGGTGGGCTCAGGCTCCTGTCGGCTCCGTTTCTCTGAGCTCACAGCACCGAGGGCCCAACCTGAGGACTCCCTTGGGGTGCTGGCTTCCAGTAGGGGCCAGGACAGGTGGGGGTATGGCTGAGCCTGTCAGCACACCTTAAAGGACCCCTGCAGGTTGAGGCTCCCTAAGGTGGGGGTCACCGCCCCAGCACTTCCTGCTAGCCTGTCCTACTCTTGAGCCAGGTTTCAAGTTCAAGGGGGGTTGAGCCAGGCGGGGGAGGAGGGAAGGCACCATCCATTGCAGAGGGGATGGGCAGGTGCTGTGGAGTTTAAGAGATACAAAGACCTTAGCCTGTTCATTCATCCCCAAAATGCCTGCGGTGGGAGTGGGGTGGAGGGACCAGCGTGATGGCTCAGTTGGCCACTTCTCCACCTGCAGGATCCCATATGTGTCCTGGTTTGTATCCCGGCAGCTCCACTTCCATCCAGCTCTCTGATTATGGCCTGGGAAAGCAAGTAGTAGAGGATGGCCCAAAGCCTTGGGACCCTGCACCTGCAAGGGAGACTCAGAGTAGATTCCTGGCTTCAGATCAGCTCAGTGCTGGTTATTGCAGCCACTTAATGAATGAATCAGCAGTATGGAAGATATTTCTGTCCTTCCTTTCTGTAAACCTAACAAAAAGTGAAGCAGAGGGGGGGGGGCATCAAAACCAGGAACCAGAATCTCAAGCAGGACCACCCACCTGGGTGGCAGGAACCCAAGTACTTGAACATCAACGGGTGCGGGGTGTGTGTGTTCAGGGTCAGAGCTGGCACTGAGACCTGGGCATCCCCAGTGGCGACAGCAAAGGTCCACCTCCTGCTGGCTTGGCAAGCCTCCAGCGGGATCCAGGCGTGGGCGTTCTTGATACGACTCACCTTTTAAATGGCTTAGCAAGAAACCGGCTCAGCTGCTTACCCAAGCAATTTGCGTCATGGAAGGACAAGCTGACCAAGGACACGCCTGCTGCCACATGGCTTAATGGTCTTGTCCCCTCCCTGCTGCCTGCTGAAGAAGCCAGCAGGTATCCCACCTGATTTAGTGGGGCCTGGTGACCCACTAGAACAGCTTAGGGTACATGGGCCAGAGCTGAAGACGGCCGGAAGAGGCCTTCCCCAAGTGAGACCGGGGTGGGTGTGATGCCACTGAACGAGGGGCCCCAGGGTGACCCCAAGGGAGTCCACAGCTGAGCTTCTGTGGCTTTGGGCTGCTTGGTCAACCTCTGAACACACAGCTGGTCAAGAGCAGGCAGGAGTAGGATGACACAGCACCCTGTGGGACCCTGGTGGAGTGGGCTGCAGGCCCCACCTGCTAGGATGCAGGCAGGCATAGGAGCGATCCCCCACCATGGTCTGCTGCTCCCAGGCTCCTGCCATTGCTTGCGTCCCCCACCCACCCCTGCTGAGGTGAGGTGCTGGGGAGCCCCCTCATCTCTGGCTGGGCACTGTCCCTGGAACCTTCCTGTTTTCACACCCCAAGCCCCACCCTGTGGGGTTTGTGGCGCCCAACTCTGCCCTGCCTTTCTGGTCTTTAATTTACTGGCTTCCACTGGCTGTGTCCGGGACCTGAACAGTGTCACTACAGCACAGGTGACACGGCCTTGGGGACCACGGGCCCAGCCTCTGCTCTCAGCCACCTGCAACCTCACCCTAGACAACAGGAAGTGCCCAAGCCAGGGCCTTTTGGCCATACTGGGGCCCCTCCTACCCAAAGCCTTGGTCATGTGCTGTCCCCCTCTGCAGGGTGCCTCCCAGGCCTGGCAGGGGTGGGCCTCCCTCACTGCTGACTGCACAGCCTCAGGCCAGGCCTAAGCTAGGCCTGCCAGGGGTGCCTAAGGAACAGCACACAGCTTGGAGGCAGGGCACAGCCGCATGGGCAACCCCTAAAGCTCCTGGGCTGGGCCTTTGTCCCTGGTCCCCTAGCTGGGTTGGTCAGGTAGCCCTTTTATTTCAGTCAGGGAGGGAGGCTGGGTGTGGCTTCTCCCTTTATCTCCCCCTTCCCCCAGATACAGTAAAAGGAAAAACGTAGAAACAATGGTCTCACCCATTTTCCCCTGGTCCTCGGCTTTTCCCACCCTCGTCGACTATATAAATGTCAAAGAAATGTCACAAAACCAGAGATTATAACCAAGGGGCTGCTCCACTTTCCTTCCAGCTCTGCCTGTGGCCAGGGAAAGCAGTGGTTTAAGGAAGTCCTTGGGCCCCTAACCCCGCATGGCCAGATCCAGCTCCACTGAAGCCACTTTGGGGAGACCTCCCTGCCTTTTAAGTTAAAAATTGTAAAAAGCAAAACCCATTATCAGTGAGAAAGCTGCCAGCCCCTTCCAACCAGATGGCAGTCTCAGTGCCACGCCACCCTGCTAGGTGGGCACTGGGCAGAGGGCACATTGTGAGCCCACAGCATTCTTCTGTGTGGCCTGCCAGCTGAGCCTCACCGGGCAGGGTGCCAAGCAGGTGCAGGGTGCCCTCCACCCAGTGGCTATGCTGGACACTGGAAAGGCAGGCTGAGAACATGGGGCTCAGCTAGTAGGTCACACTGGAACAATGCTGCGAGCTCAGTGTGCCCTCCACCCAGTGCCTCTGGGGACCAGCCTACGCTGGGCAGCGGGGAGGCCGAGAACATGGAACAGTGCTCCACGGACCTTGACTTTGTGCTGTGCCAGGACATGGGGTGACACCTGTGGGTGGACAACCCTGCTGCTGTCCACAAATTGGACTGCAGGCTCCCAGCTGGATGGACCTCCTACACTTTCCCAGCTCTATGTGGTTGGGGTCTCATAGGAGAGTATTAACAAGACAGTGTCACTGAAGTCACTTCACTACAAAATAATTTATTACAACAGCTTCAGCAAGCAACTCCTACGTAGTATGTACAAGCTTAAGGCCCAGCGGGTGGCTAGGGGGCCCGCCTCCTGCCCCGCGCCACGCGCACCTCCTCCATAAGGTCCTTCAGGTACTGGATCTCCTTGGCCAGGGCATCGGCCCTCTCCTTCAGGGCCGCGTTCTTCTTCTCCAGCTCCTTGCACTCCCCCGTCAGGGCCTCCTGCTCGGCCCTCTTCTTCTGCCGGTAGCGCGTGGCTGCCGTCTTGTTCTGCTCCATCTTCTTCAGCCTCTTATCCAGCTTCTCACCCTTCACTTTGGCAGCCACCACCTTCTCTCCAGGCGGGTCATAGGGCTTGGGGCGGGCAGAGGGCAGGCCCTTGTGTGGGGAGCCCCTGGAGGTGGAAGGGCTGTGCGGGGGGGAGCCCGGGCAGGACTCGGGGCTCATGCAGATGCCGCTGTCGTGGTCAGAGGGGCTGTCCTCCTCCTTGACACACGGGGGAACCATGGTGACATAGGCCGGCGAGTCTGGTTTCCGGTCACCCTCGGAGATGTCCACTTCACTGCCTAGCTCTAAACTAAAGGACATGTCAGGTGTGGAGGTGAGGACCCCCAGGGAGAGGGGCAGGGGGTGCAGGAAAGTGAAGGGGGCAACTTGGTCGGCTTGGGGCAAACTCTCTGGGAGATGGCCAGTGGGGTTCAGCGCCTGGGGGGGCTCCTTGCTGCTCTCGGGGCCTAGGGGGCCCAGGAGGTCACACGTGTTGTCCAGCGTGGCCAGCAGCTCCTCGGGCATCATATCCAGGTCATCCAGACTCAACAGGGTGTCGAAGTCAAACTCCTTCAGATCCATTTTCTCTAACATCCAATCCGTCCCGGAGAAGGCATCCTCTGCAAGACAAGGCGTGCCGTCACACCGCAGGCCGCCCCCGCCTCCGGGGGTGCACACCGCAGGCCGCCCCCCGCCCCCGGGGCGCCCACCCGACACCCGCGGCCCGCACCCTTGCCGAAGTCGGAGGCGATGCCCGCGCCGTCCACAGCCAGCCACTCGGAGGAGCCCGCCGCAGCCTTGTCGCCGGGGAACCCATGGGGTCTCAAGTGCTTGGCCACCTCCAAGTAGTCATCTAGCAGACCCAGGCTCTCCTCAGCCCCCAAACCCGATGGGTCGAAGGGGGACATCGAGTCCCCCGTCAACACCTCGCTGTTCAGGAAGCTCATCTCGGCCATGTCGGGGGGCTGGGCTCGACTCGAAGGAGGTGCTTAAATCGAAGGCGAAGTCTTGGTCGCTTACAGCAAAGCTGCTGCTGGATGCCGTGAAAAACCTGCGCGGGGGACAAGGGGGCGCGCCATCAGGGGGCGCGGGGAGCCCCGGGACCGGCCCCCGGGGCCCAAGATGGACGCGCGGTCACCCCGGCCGCGCCCCGCCCCGTGACTCACCCCGCGCCCGCCTCCCCGCGCCATCTTGGCTCCCGCCACGTTTCGGCGGGCGGCCACCGCGGCCCCGCGCCCGGCTCGGGAGAGGACGGCGGGTCCGAGACCGGCCAGCCGCCCCCGACCCCGAGCCCCGGGCAGCAGGCGCAGGCCCGCGCAGGCCCGCACTGCCCCGACCCCATCGCGCCAACGTCCCCGGGGCACGGAAACGGGCCCCGCGTCCCGGGCGCTCGTAAAAACGCTTCCCCTACACACACACGCTCGGGTACGCCGCCCGAGGCCGCAGCCCAAGCCCGAATCCCCGGAGAAGGACCCCGGCCCCGCCCGGTACTCACGCCATGGCTAAAGCCGCTGGGGGTGCCGCTGCAGAGCCTGGTGCTGCTGCCGCCGCTGCAAAAGCCAACGCTGCCGCAGGCACTGCTGCCTCTAATACGCCATGGTGGCCGCGACCCTGCGGGAGGGGAAGAGGGAAGGCGCGAGCGGCGGGGAACTCGTCATCGACAGGACAGAGCCGCAGCAATGGCCGCCTGGCCGCGCGCGCACCTTTTATAGACTCGGCGGCTGCGGGACGCATCACAGGGTGTGTCCTTCCGCCGCGGCCCCGGCGCTGCACCCCCGTGCCCTCTCTGGCGCCTCCCCGGCCGTTCTCAGCCCTCCGACATTTAGGGCCCGGGGCGTAGCTGTGGGCAGATAAATCATTTACCTTCGGGCTCCCATGTCAGAAAAAGGGGCGCACTACTTTACCTGGCGTCCTCGCCTTGCCCGCCCGGAGGCGCGGAGGGATCTCCCAAGGGCGGGGAGTAAAGCGTCTTTCACTCCAAGGAAGGTTTTTATGGTGACGGCTGAGGCCGCCTGGTGATCGCGCGAGATGCCGGCGGGGAGCGCGCGCCGAGCTGATTGGCCCCGACAGGACGAGTCATAGAAACCTCAAGCTCCTATTGGTTCAGGGCCCGAGATGGGCGGTCCGAGCGGCTCCTGCGGCCGTGTCGGGTCAGGGTCCCCCCAGGCCGCGCCCGCGGACCCACCCCTCCGCTGCTCCCCAGACCCGCGAAGCCCACGGCGGGCGGCTGCCCAGGGTGCCCCGGGCAGACGCGCGTCCTTCCTCTGACCTCCGTCCGCTGTGCGAGGCAGGGAAGCGCGTCATCCCGCCTCCCGGGCTGTGGGCTTACAGCACGCGGCCGGCCCCCTGAGAACTCCGGGGTTCGGTAGGGTTCCATCAAGTCCTGGACGGAACCAACTTCGACCCGCCCCGAAAGAACGTGCTGAGGGGTTAGTGTGGCCGTCCTCAGAAGCATAAGCTAGGCACGGGGCACTGGTCTGCGGGCAGAAGGCGGTGACACCGCGCGCTGAGCAGCGTTAAACTACACGCCCTGCCCCGATCCAGGCCCCCGGGCGCTGGTTCAGGTCGCCACTGCTCCACTTCCGATCCCACTCCTAATGGGCCTGGGTCCCTGGACGAGAGCTAAGCTCTTGGACCTTTGGCAAATGACCCAGATGCTAAGGTCTCTAATTTTGCCTTTCAAATAATACCAATTCTTGCGTCATCATTACCCTGCCTTCCCTCGGAGTGATGGCAGTCTGCCTTCCGCCGCGTGAGACCCGGGCAGTGCCTGGCAGCAGTGCCTGGGACACCAAAGAGGGCAGGGAGCCGGTGGCAGTGGCCGCTTGCCAGCTGTTCCACTCTGGGAACCGGGTGGAGCACCTCGGGACACCAGCGACAGTGCCCGTGGGGACGCCGCACACCACACACTGATACACGTTTTTAATTGTCCTCTTCCCATGCTGAGGGAGGACATGGTGTTGTGTTTTACCTCCTCCCTCCCTTGGGGAGAAAGGCAGGTTTCGGGGTTCTGAGGGGCTAAGCTGTATCTGCAGGAAGCCAGCCCAGATGCACAGACCGGCGAGCACTTTCAACCAGCCAACCTGTCCCCCAGCACTGAGGGGCTGGAAGGCAAGCCGTGGACTTGGCCTCAAAGACTACCAGGTGATCAGAAGGGCCAACACCCCCACAAGTGCAGCTGGGGGGACCCCTTCATCTTGTGTTTTCGCAGTCACAGCAAGTAAGATCTAACTGGGCACAGCGCTCCAGACCCCACTCGCAGGACCCCTCGACGCCATCACCTGCACCCACCGCCCAGCACCCCACGCCAGGCCGGGGAGCCAGGCCTCCCACACAGAAGCAATGGGTCATTTCTTTATTTTTTTAAAAATCACAACCAGGCATATACAGAAATACTGTATACTCATGTTTCTGGAAGGGCAACTGGAGAGAACAGAAGGTGCTCAAGGCCATGAGACGTGTGCCCGCGGGCATCAGGCAGGAGTGCGGCTGGCCTGGCCACGCAGGGACATGCTCTCCGGCAGGAGGGACAACAGAGGCGGTCACTTCAGGAACAGAAAGGCAGCATGGCCAGGCAAGCCACTGAACCCCGCAGTACACAGGTGCTGCGCCCTGCACAGCTTCTGCCGGGAGGAGACCCCCAGGGCCTGAGCCCTCTGCTGGTTCCTGGCCTTCCTCGGGAGAAGTGGCCAGGTTCTCTCTCCATGATCAGGCTCAGCGCTCACCTGGAGCCTCGTCCCCTACAGCGAGGAGGCAGCTGAGGTGGCCAGGCTGTGTGGCATCTCTCCTGGCCCTGATGCCGGGCTCCACCTCACTGAGGGAGAGGTAGACAGACGACAGCTTGGTGGCAGGGCAATACTGAAGGGGCAGATCAGCAATGGAAGGGCTTTCAGCCTCTGGCCGACAACCGGACAAAACCCCTGAACCAGAGGGCACTGCAAGCCATAGAGCAGGGCCAGGGGCAGGTGCAAGCCTCAACCCTGAGAGGACGGGCCGAAAGCCGTGTCCCCTCCTACGGCCGCCCTGGGGATGAAATGCTGGCTGCCGCAGGACCTGCTCTCACTCTAAGGCACCATCCTAGGAGACAGGGCGTGTTGGCAGAAAACCTGGCCACCAAGCCCTGACGCGGGCTGCCTCTAGCAGCTGCCTTCTAGCTTCCAGTCTGCGTGGCTATGTGCCTGCAAGGTCTCATCCCAGGTGGCCACAGCAAAGGCCAGAGAGCATTCCAGGCGAGGCACTGCCTCTCCGGACCCTGCGACTTCTGTGGCAACAGGTAAGGCTCACACAGGGACAACCACCCTGCATACCTGCTCATCGCTCGTTGCGGCCACTGGCACGGTCCGAGTAACTGCACTCAGCCACTGTCCACGTGAGAGACAATCTCAGCTCTCACACAAACCTTACTTGGTCAGGGCAGGGGCAGGGTGGGGAAACAGAATTGACTTGTCCAGGAACTGGGGTTCAGAAATTCTACCAGCCTTACTCCCAGAAACCCAAATTCTGTGCCAGCAGCTGCTCTGCAGCATCCAGCTTGGACACAGCCATGGCTCTCTGCGCCATTCAACCACCAGGCAGCGTCTTGATTTGGCAGATCAAAAACAACAAAAGAACAGAAAAGCAAGGCCACTGAACAGGAATGGGCCAAAGAGGAGGGCAGGGCACACAGAAGCCAGATCCCTGGGCCCCAACGCAAAACAGCGTGGTCTCAACAGCTCAGGCCAGCATTCTGCCTTCTCAATTCATTCCAGAACAATCAGCCTGCGGCAAGAGGGGAACAGGGGCCACAGTGTTTGGTAACAAAAATAGAAAGGGTGGGGAAAATAGGAGACCAAAAGGTGTCATTCTAATCAGCATGAAGTGACCAGCGTGGTGCCCAGCGGGCAGGAGGCACCTAGGGACCCAGTGAGGTACCAACTGCACAGCCGAGCATGCAGGCGGCCGGGGCCGGACCCGACATCCGCTTTGGCCTTCCCTGTCCTATGTCTGCAGCAGCACCTCCGGCTCGGACAATGAGGAATAGAGAGTGTATCCCAATTCATCTATTTCCTCGGGGGTGAGCTCTGCAAACAAGTTCACCTTGGGGTTCAGGGCACTGGGCAGAACTCCGGCCTCCAAGTAGCTGATGAGGCCCCTCAGTGCCTGCAGGAAGCGGTCGGCCAGCACGTCTGGGGACCAGTCAGCCTCCTCCTGGGCCAGGTGGAGGATGACGTTGGTGAGCTGGCTGGCAGTGAGCGGGCCCAGGGCCGGAGTGGATTTGCATATGGCCTTCAGGATCTTGAGGCACAGAGACCGACAGCCGGAGTCGGCCTGGTCCAGGGCTCTGAGGCGTGCCGTCTCGGCAGGACGCAGGCTCAGGCGCCACAGGTTGTCATACTGGGCCAGCCGGTGTGGCCTGGCCACCAAGACAGTGTCACCCAGGGTCACCGATGGCAGGAAGTCAATGACGAGCTGCCTGTCCCGCTCATACTGCACCTCAAGCGTCAGGGCCTCGGGGGGCGGCGCAGGCCGAATTACGTAGTCCAGCAGGGAGCCGATGGCCGGCCAATTGATGGAGCCAGCCACCACCTTCTCGAACGTCTCTGCTACCGTCTTGGGGGAGAGGTAGCCTCCGACCACACACCGGTCCCAATAGCTGCTTCCGCGAGGGAAGTACTCCGGGTTCTCACGGCGCACCAGGAAGAAGCCCGGGACGTTCATGATGGTGTCCTCTCCGGGGATGCATGACCACAGGTTCTGCTCCAGCACCAGGGGCACGATGAGCTGGATGTGGTCGGCTGCCACCACCTGCAGGGCACAAGCAGAAGCCATGAGTCCGCGCTGTGCTCAGGAGACAGGCTCCCCTAACCCTAAGGCAGGCCTGCTGTCCTGTGCGCCTCCTGCAAGCAAGGCCCAGGACTCATTCACGGCCCTAGCAAGAAGACCAGGTTTAGAAGGCAGGCTCCTCACAGCTTCGTAAATGTGGAAAGTGAGCTACGAGCAAAAAGAGGCAAAGATGTGCTGAGCACATCTCAACAATGCCACAGGGCGGAAGCACAAAAGCAGTAAATGCCTCAGTGTCTCGGGCAAGCCTGGGAAACTTCTGTCCTAGCAACTACGGAGCAGTGCCTGGCCCATGCTCAGCCCTCCCCTCCAACAAGACCCCTCAGGTCACCTGTAGGTCGTCGTAGAGGCTGCCACTCAGGTACATGTCCCGAAGTGGCATGTCAGGCAGCTTGGCCCGCAGGAAGCTCCGCAGCTCGGCGCATATATCCACGGCAGCTTGCTTGGCTCGGGCCTGCTCGCCAGCAGGGATGGCTGCCCGGTTCCGGTAGTAAGAGAGGAGTTTCTCCTGCAGGGACATGCGGAGCCGTGACTTCTTCAAGTCTACCTGGCCCTTCCTGGCCATCGGCTTAGGCCGGGGTGGGCAGAATGTATCTGCCAAGGCAAGAGAGAGAGGCACATGAGCTCTTCCCACACCGGCTCAGCCCAGGCAGGACAGGTCCCGCGCAGAGGGCAAGTGCTCACCCAGTGGCTGGCACGTGCATTCTGGAAATACCAGGGGCCCAAGGTGCCACAAGGGTGCCCAGCTACCCACTCACCTGAGTCAAAGGCCGCAGAGTCCGTGGGCAGGGTCTGCAGGGAGCGGCTGAGGCCCGTCTTCACGTCCTTGCTGAGCAGCCGCGGGGAGCCCATCCAGTTGGGCTCCTCCCAGCTCCTCTTCCCTGAGTGGCCCAGTCGGGTGGGGCTGGTCGGGGCGCTGATGGCCCGGTCGTACATCTGCGGCGGCACAGGACGTGGCACACGCTTGTCCTCCCAACCACCCGCCTCCCAAGCCTTATCCTGGCAACCTCAACCAGAATCTGTCTTGTTTATTTTCATTTTCTATTCAGAGTGAGACCTTCCATCCATTCCCCAATGCCTGGTTCCCCAAATGCCGCAGCAGCTAAGGTTTAGCAAGAACACAGCCGAGACCCTGGTTCTCTATCCAGGTCCCCCATGAGTGTGGCCCAAACCACTATCCCCCAGCTCCCAGGACACATCAGCCGGAAGTGGGGCCAGAAGATCAGGCACTTCTGTACAAGATTCAGAGGTCCCAAGTGGGGCCTTCACTGCCGTGCCAAAGACACACCCCCGAGTTCTTCTAAATACCTAATATATGTGTGGTTGGTGATGCTATTTTAGATAAGGTAGTCAAGGAATGGCATTTAATTATTTCAAATTTTATACAGGTGAGATACATTTCCATCTTTACTGATTTTTTTAAAAGGTTTATTTGAGGGGCTGGCAGAGTGACTCAACAGGTTAATCCTCCACTTGCGAATGCCAGTATTCCATATGAGCGCTAGTTCCTATCCCAGCTGTGTTACTTTCCATCCAGCTCCCTGCTATGGCCTGGGAAAACAGAGCAGGATGGCCCAAATCCCTGGGACCCTGCACCCACATAGGAGACCTGGAAGAGCTCCTGGCTCCTGGCTTCAGACCAGTCATTACAGCCATGTGGGAAGTGAACCAGCAGAGGGAAGATCTTTGTCTCTCCTCCACTCTATAAATCTTCCTTTCCAATAAAAATCCTTAAAACAAAACAAAACAGGAAAATTGCAAAATAGTTAGAGGGAGAAAGATCTGACAGTTCACTCCCCAAATGGCCACCACAGCTAAGGCTGGCCAGGCAAAAACCAGGAGTCAGGAATTGCGTCTGTGTCTCCCACATGGGTGGCAGCGCGCCACGCACTTGGGCCACCCTTGGCAGTAGGGAGCTGGGTCAGAAGCAGAGGAGCCAGACTCAAACTGGCCCTGTTACTGGAACGCAGGCATCCCAAGCGGCAGTTTCACCCACTGCAACACAACACCCAACCCCGCAATGATTCTTTCTGACTAGAGCCCTAATTCCCCATCAAGCACCTGTCTCATGACAATTCACTGCTGGAAAACACCTGCCACCAGCAGTGTCAGGCCTTGGTCTGGTGCTAACCTCACAGGGCCTCACCCCCATCCCCGGCCCTGCTCACACACGCACTCACCCGCTTCACTGCCAGCGTAGCGATGCCCAGCATGGCGGCTCCCCCGACGCCCAGCACCAACCGTGCGTTGGACAGCACAAAGTCAAGGGCTGTGCCAATGCCATTGTCATCCTTCTTGCCTTTGCGCTCGCCAGCACCTGCCATCGCTCACCTGCAACAGAAGACAGGACACAGCGTCACCACCAGGGACCGAACCTATGCTTCACCTACTCCATCCCCCACAGAACCCCAGCGAGCTCAGGGACCAGGGCGGGTTGGGAGGGTCCACGTCCTCTGGTGCAGCAGATACACAGGGAAGGCACTGACTGCGTATGTAGGAAACCTTCACCACCCACTGGGACAGAAGTATGGGGCTCAGCCCAGTATCCCACATCCCACCAGGCAACCCCTGCTGCCTCCTCCCGTGAGATGCAGAGCGCCCACTGGTCCTTCACATATACCCAAGCAAGGTGACACGTGAGCAGGGCCCTGGGCACACCTCAGCCACTGGCCTCACTGCCCACACAGGGCTGTGCCTTGCCAGATGCTCGGCACAACCCCCTTGAGAAGCCCACATGCTCCTCTTCATAGGTCATGCTCACAGGCCTCTCTCTATCACCTGAACCCAGCGCAGTCCTTGTGTTGGCTTCTGTAAAGCAGACACAGCACAGCAGGGTCATCCTGCCAGCTCCACATGCGGGCCTTCCACAGACCCAGGGAGAAAAGCCCTGAGGAGCACTCTCCTCATGGCCCCCAGCCCCCACAAACACTCAGGGAGACTGAGCACATGGTGACCCCAGCTGTTAACCAGACAGTACATGAGTCTGCTCCAAGGCACTTCCAAGATGAACCGGAAGTGCAGTCACCTGCAGGAGGCTGTGGCTCAGGAAACAGCCACACCAGGAGGTACTCCCTCACCCCCAGGGCCCTTCCAGAGTCCTTCTGAGAGCAAGGTGGTGCTGTGGCCAGAGGGAAAAGAAGCCCTGCAATGAGGTCCAGACTCCTAGTCGGGTGGTCACTTACCCCATTGTGAAAAGGAAGGGCCCAATCGCAGGGCCACGTGGAAGGAAACATGCCTGCCACCGGGTACAGGAACACAGCATGGGCAGTGGGCACTGGGAACGCACTGAGGACTGTCCCCAAGTCCAGAGAGCCCCCACCCCCACCCCCACGGCCTAGGCTGGCTCCTGGAAGCAGCCAGGGTCCACCCCGGCTTCCTGGAACCAGCTCACCTCCAGGGCACATGCTGATGCCACCTTGCACCTGGTCTCACCAACAGCCTCCCGCCATGGCGGCCCCAGGGGCCCGGACAAAGGCAGCTGGTCCACAAGCACCAAGGAACACAAAGGCCCACCCCATTCCAGGTGAGTGTAGCCGGCAGCTAAGAGGTCGCCCAGGATGCCTCGCTCCACACTGCAGTGCCAGGTCAATGCCTGGCTCTGCCCTCAAGGCCAGCTGCCCACCAGTGCACACCCCGGAAGGCAGCAGGAGGTGAGCAGTCCATGGCAGACTCAAGGTGGCCCCAAGCTCCTGGTTTGGCAGGGCCAGTGGCAGCTACGGTGGACGTCTGTCTACGGAGTAAACCAGCAGAGGGGGCTGTCTGCTTGGCTGGCTCTCTAGCTCTCAGATAAATTAAACACACTCACACACACCCCTAACCTGGTTCAGCTGGCCCTGCCTCTCCAAGTGCACCCCTACTCAGCACGCACTAGAAGGTGCTGCGGTCCACAGGAGGGAGGGGCTGGGGGTGCGCGGGGTGCTGAGCAGGGCCCAGTGCTCCCCAGGAACCTGCTAACTCAGTGCCACAGTTTAGGGTTCTGTGAACAGACTCACTTTATACTCATAATGAAGAAAGCAAGCAGAGAAACCAGGAACACAGACCCGGTGGGCCCTCCAGCATCCTGGACCCCTGGCGCTAACCTGTCACCTGAACAGGTTAATAAAAAGCAAGCAGAGACCCATCACCTCACCACACAGTAATGACAAGTCACGAGGCCATTTCTTGGAGCGAAAGGGCCAAACCAGGACATGCAGCTGACTTGGACGGACAGGGCATGCAGGTGAGGAGCCACCACCCACCCAGCAAGCGGGGAGCACAAGCCAACTTTCCCCTGACCTTCGCCTGTCCTCTGGCTGATCTTCATCCTCATCCTCGCCCAGAAAATAGAGTCGTCCTCCTTCCCAGGGCAGGTCCCAGGCTGGACCACCTTGCCCCAAGCCAATCAGTAGGGCGGAAGCATGCCGTGCCTCTTCCCAGCCCTCCCACACTCTACCTAGCCTGAGTGTAAGTCAGAGTCGCAGCTACAGACAGCCCAGGAGGAATCTGAACAGACAGGCTCTGCTCCCGTCCACCCTTCCCTGGGGTCCAAGGCTACCCAGGCACCCTGCAGCCTGAGCAGACAGCCGGAGCGTGCCTTCAGGTTAGAACTCTGATTCGACCCATTTGCTACTAGGTTCTCATAACCAGTCTTCCTCTTAGGGGACGCTGTGAGCAGGACAGGAAGCGCCCCTCTGTCAGCCCCCACCTACAGCTTCCCTCTTCTTCACAACCACAACCCCGTGAGTGAGGTCGGTTACATGCATCCATCGTGTAGACGCAGAAATGAGGCTGGAGTTAGTGAGTGATTCCAGGTGACTCAGGCCACGATGGAAGCCCTCTCGCTGCTGGGAGAACAAATGTCCCCCCAACGAAATGTGAGGTGCCTCCAGACCTGGCCCAGCCACAGCTCCAGCTTCTGCCTTCCAGAGCACCACTCCGCTCAAGTTTCCAGACTACAGCCAGCTTCCACTCCGACCTTCTCATAGCCAGCCAGAGTCCCCGCCCTGACCCAGGCCGAGGGAAGCCGTCCAGCCAAAGCCCCAGTGCGCCACACCCCATTCCTGCGCGTGAGGTCCTGGGGGACGCCTGGGACAGGGCCCAGCAGAAGGCAACTCTGCATGTGCCAGTCACCCCGAGAGGCCCATGGAGCTGAAGACTGAAAATTCGAAATCTAACACGTCTTGAGTGCCAACACGATGCCACAAACAGAAGCTTCCACACCAGGCCTCATCTGGCACACTAAAAAAACATCACATAAACACCACATAAAATTATGTCCAGGCTGTGTACCTACACTATAACAGAAGTGAATTCTGTGTTTTAAATCAGGCCCCCTCCTTCACGTTTCTCACTCACACGTCACGCTGCAAACGCAGACATGGGAGCCAGGTTCAGAGCACTCAAACTGTGCAAACATTCTAAACTCTGAACACAGAAACATTCAAGGACCAAAATGGTTGTGAGGAGAAACACTCAAATCATGCAAAATTTCCACTCTAACAAGCAGGAAGTAGCAGCCCCAACCCCACGCAGGTGGCCGGCGCAGGGACCCGGGCACTGAGGCCTGCCCATTCTGCTGGCTTTGGAGACGATGCCAGGCAGAAGGCAGCTACGCTCTTGGGAGCGCGATCAGACCCCTGACAGCTGATGCTGCTAAAGTGAGCTAGCTGCTGCAGACCTTTCATGCTTTTAATCAGTGCCTTTTCCAAAACTCAGGATCTAGAATGCTTCACGAAATGAAACAGGTGGGGTCTGGCACGGTAGCCTAGTGGCTAAAGTCCTCACCTTGTACATGCCAGGATCCCATATGGGTGCTGGTTCTAATCCCAACCACCCCACCTCCCATCCAGCTTCCTGCTTGTGGCCTGGGAAAGCAGTCGAGGACGGCCCAGAGCCTTGGGACCCTGCACCCACGTGGGAGACCCAAAAGAAGCTCCTGGCTCCCAGCTTTGCATTGGCGCAGCTCCAGCTGTTCCGACCACTTGGGGAGTCAATCATTGGATAGATTTTCCTCTCTGTATATCTAACTTTCCAATAAAAAATAAAATCTAAAACAATAAATAAATAAATAAATCTTAAAAAAAATGTAAACAGATGGCAATTCTGGTCCAATGGGACCTAACACTCAAGGTTTGTTTCTTTCTCAGTAAGAGAAGAAACCCACTTCTGCCAGGGGGTCTAGAACCCCACCCCCAACTTCCAATAGCCTAAAGCAACAGGAAGGGTTCTCCCTTTTCTGGTTCCCAGAATCAGAAGAAAAAAAAATAAAAAGAGAGAGAGAGACCTACAGGGAAAACGGACCTACCCACCTGAGGCTTCTCAATGCATCTGTAACACGGGGCGCCCAGAGCAGGACAGTCCACAAAGGCACCTCTGTCCCCGTTCCCCTGGGCCAGGAAGGGGAGCAGCAGGGTCCTACACGAGCCCCCCCAGTTTGCTGCGAAGGAAGACCAAGCCTTTCTCCAGCTGCCTCTCTCGGCCCTCCGGCTCCTCTAGCTTCTGATTCTTGCGGAACTCGCGGCGGATGGAGGCCAGGTAGAAGTCTCGGTCGGTGTAGCGCAGCTCTCGGCCCTGGCGCAGCAGGGCCCGGTAGAGACTCAGGACGGCCTGTCGGCTCCAGGGGGCCATGGGGGACTGGCGGGGGCCGGGCGTCACGCTGCAAACGCACAGACACGGGAGCCAGGTTCAGAACACTCAAACTGCAAAATTCCCACTTTTCCAAGTGGGGAGTTCTACATGCAGATACCAGAGACCCACAAGGCTACACAACTTAGGGTCAAGATGGGGAAAGACGCCAGCTTCTGGACCCCCCACCTGGGGAGGGCAGGGCGGCCTGGCCTTGATCCTGCCCGCGCCACTTCCAATGCAAAGGACGGTGACGCTGATGCGGCCACCGCACCTTCCACAGGGACCCTTGCCCTTGAGCAGCACCTGCAATCAGACTTAACCACAAGCAGTGGGTGACAGCAAGGACTGGGACACACCTGAATCCCGGCACTGTCGCTTACGGGCAGCTCAACCTCTCTCTCTGAGCGTGTCTCAGTCCCTCACCCGCAGGGGCGGGGAGCAGCTTACAACCCACTAGGTTGGTAAGCACATCGATGAGCTAATACACATGAAAACAACTGGAACAGCACCTGGCATAGCTAAGTGCTCCATCCCGTGTAGCTATTAGTCTGTCAGTGCTGGCTAAGCAAGGCACTGAGGGCATAGCAGGTTAAGCCAGAGCCTGCAGTGCCAGCACCCTATATGGGCTGCTCCACTATCGATCCAGCTCCCTGCTAAAGCATCTGAGAAAGCATCAGAAAATGCCTCATGCTCTTGGGCCCTTGCCACTCACGTGAGAAACTCAGAAGCGGTTCCTGGCTCTTGCGTGCCACAGCCCCGGTCGTGTGGCCACTGGGGGAAATGAACCAGCGGGTGGAGGATCTCCCGTCTCTCCCCTCTAACGCTTTCAAATAATCCTTGAAGACGCAGTTGGCACACACACTGCCTGTGTTATTACCAAGCCCTGGATGAGGTCAGGGTTCCGGGCCGGGCACTCAGGGCAGCAGCCCCAGCGCTGGCATCACCGCTCGTGTAGGGGCACTCGGGCTGCCTGCCAGCACACAGCGGGTTCACAAACACGCTCACTGCCAGGGGTCCTCACAGCGTCTCTCAGCGGAGGCAAGGGTCCCGGAACAGAGATGTGAACTGTGGGCCCTGCACACTCCCTACGTGAGCGGGAACACGGCCCCGCCGCCCTCCAGGCCTCCCCTGGCGGGAGAAAACCCACAGAAAACGCTCGAAAGCGACTGTCACACGAGGCCTGGGAACGACAAGGTCGCTCGGCCGGGACGCAGCTCCTCCCCCGGGACTCGGTGCGCCCTGAGCCGGGGTGCGCAGTTCCCGAGGCCGGCGCGGGACAAAGTTCAGGACGGGCCGGGGCGAGACTCCCGTCCGCGGGGCAGCAGCCCGGGCCCCGGCAGGAGGCCAGCCGCCGGCACCGGCCTGGACCGGCAGACGCCGCCCGGCAGCCAGCAGCCCTTCCCGCACTCACCCGCCACCACTCCTCAGCACTCCGCCTCTCGCCGGGCGCCGCTCCCCGGGTCACCCATCAATATGGCCCCTTCACTTCCGGGACGCGACCTTGAGGGCGGGACTTGAATGGGGATCGGAGGCGGCTAGGGGCCGAGAGACTTCCGGTCGTCCCTCAGCGCCCTCCCTCCGCCTTCCCACGAGGCTCCGCCCCCAGTACTGAGCCCCACCCTCCTTGTGTAACGTCACTCAGGGGCACGCCCACTTAGGGCACTCGGGCCCCGCCCCTCTGATCTGAGGCCCGGCCAGTACGTGCCGTCACTCAGGTCCCGCTCCCAGAGCTGGGCCCCGCCCCGTACGTGCCGTCACTCAGGGACACGCCCGCTTAGGGCACTCAGGCCCCGCCCCTCTGATCTGGGGCCCGCCCCGAACGTGCTGTCATTCAGGGACACTCCTGCCTAGGGCACTCGGGCCCGGCCGCCCCTGGAACTCCGGTCGTGGGCACCCAGTGAGTGTGACCCCGAGTGGGCTGAGGGTTCGAGAGGGGCTGCCCCACTATCCTGTCGGGGGAATCAAGGCCGATCCCTGCGCCGCCTGCTGGCCTCGGGCTGGGAATTCCGAGGCTAACATCACCTCAGATCCTCCAGCCTGCCCTGCTGTTCCGCCTCCCCGGTCCCTAGGCGCGTGAAAGATTGCTCTCTTTCCCTCAGGGTCTACTTGAGGAGCCCGCTGAGGCGGCTTTTCCAGGCCCTTCCCGGAACTTGCCAGGCACTGAGGGCCTGTCTGCAGAACCCAGAGCCCCTTCACGTTCCCGCGGTGCTCCGGGAAGCTGAGGGGGGTGCACCAGAGCTTCGGAGTCCCTCAGGCCCAGTGGTCCCCAGCCCTCAGGGCTTCAGGCCAGCTGCCCTCAGGCCAGCCCTGGGGGCTGCTCTGGTGGGGGCTGGATGAACAGCTATGAGGAATGGGGGTGCTGAGTGGTGAGAGGCCAAAGGGTGCTTTTTACAGGAAAGGATGCAAGAGTTGGGTCTGATGGGGAGCCAAGGACCCAGGTGGAGGAGGGGGTCCCTGGGTGCAGTGGAGCTGCTTGCAGGGCTGGGAGCAAGGGAGTCTTGAGACCTGACTCCCCTATGAGCATTTCTGGTTTTTTGTTTTTATTTTATGTTAGATGTTGTAGATTGACAAGGGTGCATGCCGACAAGGACCACTGATTAGGGTAAGGAAGGTTGAGATATGGGAGAAGAGGGACAAATGCTTCCAATAGTCCTTTTCTTCCTTTTTCTCCTGTATGGGGAGGGGGAAGGGACTGCTTCCAACTGCCAAAGTACCCAAGGATGGGGGACGTCCACCTGATGTCAGAACCCCAATGTCCTGGGGGTATTACTTGAGTGGTTTTGATAGTTCCGAGACACTATTGGTTTCATTGCTCCAAGGCTGAAAAAATCCTTCCAAGGTCCACTGACCGATGAGTCCACCCTAGTGCATCTGCTCACCCAGACACCGGCTGCCAAAGCTCAGCCAGGAGCGTTGTCCAACCTGTTCTACTCTCCATCTTCTTACATGGTCCTCGCTGTTCTCTGTAGATCCAAATGAGCTGGCCATCTTGTCCCCCATGTGCCATCCACTGTACAGGCATCAACAATCGAGGAGGCCCCAGTCCCAACACACGCACTCCAAGGACAGACCACAAATCCTGTGATTCTCCCTGTGCCCAGAGTGCTGAGTCCAGTGTTCCAGTTGAGGATTTCCCCCAAGAAGCCTTACCTGGGATGATCCCCAGACCTGATTCTTGCATGTGCCAGCTAGTACAGGGTCCACTTCAGTCTGTCACCCACATTGGTCCATGCTCACACTGGTGATTATAGTTGCCTGGTCAGTTCCATCCCAGCCTCATGTCCTATGCAAACCAATGGATACTGTGGCCCAGATCAACCCAGCATGCCCCAGAACTGGCCCTTGCACATACCAGTGGGAACTGCAGCCTATTTGGGTAATCCCCAATAATCCCCATGATGCCCACCCCAGCCCTGGTTCCTGCACCTGCCAGTATGTAGAGCAGACTAGTCTGGTTTATGCCACATCCCAGTTGGGATCTTATATACACCTATGAGTGTTGCAACTTAGGTCAGCCCTACCCTACCACGACCCAGTCCACATGTATGCAAAGATTGGTGCTGCCACCTTGTCCCGCCTGGCTTACCCCCAGCCACAGATCTTGTGCGTACCACTGGTTACTCTAATCTAACCCAGCATAGCCCATCCCGTCTTGGGCCCTGCCATCAGATACCACAGCCTGGCCTGGCCCACTCCTAGCCCCAACTTTCACTGGCGGGTTCTGTGATAGAGCCCTATCAAGCAGACTCTCTAGCTCTAGATTTCGTGTGCACCAGTCAATGATAACTTAGCCCAGCTCAGCTCTCCCACATGGGCGGGTACAATAGTCTAACCTGGAAAGGTTTTCCGGTTTCTCTCCTCTAAATTATGCAGTCTCCGCCCCCTCATTTCCCTGTAAGCGTAGTGGCCTGGTTGGTGGAAGTCCCCCAGGAGTCAGTCTCACCTGCAAGGGTCTCCCTCAGTGTCTCCCCTCCCACACATTCCCATACCCACCCTCCCTGAGCAATCTACAGCAGGTGCAGACGCCTGGGGAATAAACTAAGGCACGGGAGAACTCCTTCCCTCCTCCTTTGCCTCCCCCTCCCTCTCCTGCTTCCTCTCCTCTCCCTTTATTTCGGCCTCCCTCTCCCACTCTCCGGGGAGTTTAGCAATGATCTCCCTCCCACCACTCACATGGAGGCAGCACCCACACTGGAGCCCCCTTTATTAAACACTTACCATAGGCCAGAGGTTGGACTTGCTGCTTTGCAGCTGTGTTATAGTTCATCTCGGGGTCCCTGCAACCAGGCATCAAAGCCCTACTTTCGTAGATGAGAAAGCCAAGACCAAGATTAGCTTAGTGATGGCTCCACGGTGCAGTGCCAGCCCATGGGGAGGCTCTTGGGGTGGGGGAATCTGACTCTGAAACATGCATCCTTTGCACTCCTCCTGGCTGCCCTACTTTGCTCTTTAAAGAAAGCGTGTAATGACCTAAATCCATCTCACTGGTGACATTCCAAGCCGGAAGCTGAGGAGATCTTCCCTATCCATTTAGAAGGGCAGGTCACAGGGTCCACCCTTCCGATGAGCACCCCCAAACTCCTCAGGGTCTTCATTGACAGTCTCTCCCCAGCCCCCATGTGCCCCATGGTCGTGAGGGTATGCAGCAACACCAGAGGCCAGCACCTAGCAATCTGAGAGCCCACAGAGCCAAAAGAAAGGGGTTGGGCCTGCCAACCCTAGGATGAGCCACAGTTCTGCCCCGCGGTTCAGAACCGCCCTCAGGCTTCTCCTGCTGAGCTTACCGCAGGGATCCCTTGGCCCCTGAAGCTGAAAGCTGATGTCTCAGAGCTGCTTTTCGCTGTACCTGCTATGGCAGTCACTGCTCGGCCCAGCCTCTTCTGATGGGCCCCCACTCACCTTCACAGTCTGTGTCATGGTCTGGGTCGGCTGTGTCCAAGCCAACAGCCTTTGCGTCACCTGCGTCTCCAGCCCAAGGAGATGGGACGAGGTAGCACAATAAGCAGGGGAGATCCCCTAAAGTTTATCAGGAAGTGTGGCATTGTGGTGACAAGGAGCCATGGGTTGTTTTGGGGCCCTGGATGTGGCTGCTCACAGTGCATCTTGCACAAGGGCACCACCCCCAGGGCCACGTCACAGCCTCAAGGCGCTCCATCTCTCAGGGGAGTGCTGCCCGTCAACCTGCTGAAAGCCAATGCCACGCCACTTCTCCCGTGGCTGGACACATGTATTTTGGAGAGGGGACGTGCCTTCCCTACTTGCACAAAAGCCCATGTGGGCTCGTGGCCACCCTGTGTGGAGAATGGATCAGTCATGCCTAGAAGAGGGAAAGGGGAAGGCAAGGAACGGTTCTGGCATTTCCAGGGTGGACACAACAGCAGGGCGGTAAGCTGAGCTGCACCAGCCCAGCGGCCAAGATACCCATGTCCTCCCTCGGGGTCCAGCCCTGGCTCCTGAGCCCAGCCTCCTGCTAATGCAAACCTTGAGCGGCAGTGAGGATGGCCAAACACACAGGTTCCTACCCATCCCTGGCTATGGGGCACACACTGGGGAGTGCGCCAGCAGAGAGGAGCCGTGCCTCTGTGTGTCTTTCTAGAGAAACAGATGGGGCATCTTCCCGAGTGATGTTGAGAAGACCCCTAGAATGGCTTAGATGTGCCGAGTGGTGACAAGGCTGCACACTCCTGGGCCTCGCTGCTGTGTTAGCACTCAGCCCTCAGATCCCCTCACGCTTGGTCACAGGTCCACTCGCCTTGTCTTTCCTTCCTGGCTAGGGGGTGGGGATGGGGGGGTTCCTACCAGCCTGCTGAACACCAGAAATCGAGGAGACCCTCTCTAATGACCAGCTAGCCCCCCACTGGGAGAGCTGCTCTCCCACCTTCTCACGTCAGACATCAGAGGAGGAAAACGTGGGCCAGCAGGAATGCAGGCAGAAGCTGGCCCGAGGTCACTGCAAACTGTCCAGTGAAGCAGAAGCGATGCCATCTGGGCCCATACACGGAATCTTCGCAGAGCATGGACGCCCTGCCTGGCTGCTGCACACGCTGCTGGCATCTCATTCAGTGCTAGGAGAGGGGGCTCTGCCCAGGGCCTGCCAGAGGGCAGGGGTCCTCAGAGCTAGGCTGAGCATATCTTGTGTGGGGGGGGTGGGGTACAGACAGCCCTGTGAACTATTTATAACAATACAGATGTGAGGCCCTGGAGAGCAGTTACCAAGGCAGGGCCAGGTACTGGGGGCACATTAGCATGAGTCCGTGTTCAGTGGGAATGGGGCCCTGAAAGATGCTGGGCACCCCGATACGAGGAGACACACAACCTGCCCATCTTCAGATTTCAGCCATTCTAGAACAAATTCTGGAAGCTTAATTTTCTCATCTGTAAAAAAAGGAGTTGAGTGGCCAAACTTGTGGCACAGGGGTAAAGCTTCCACCTGCCTACGCTACAATCCAATGGTCACCGGTTCAAGTCCTGGCTACTCTACTTCCCATGCAGCTCCCATGCAGCAGTGGAGAATAGCTCAAAGCCTTGGACTCCTACACCCATATAGAGACCCAGAAGAAGCTCCTGGCTCCTGGCTTCAGATTGGTCAGCTCTGGCCATTGCGGACATCTGGGGAATGAACCAGCACACGGAAAATTCTCTTTCTCTCTATCCCTGCCTTCCAAATAAGTGAATAAATTCTTAAATCAGTAAAATCAAGAGGAAACAAGGGCATACCTCTTTCCACAGCCTTCTTTATTCAGTGCTGTTTCCTGGGCCTGGTTCTATTTGGTCTTTCTAACATCTCATGACTCCCACGTGTGCACCTGCTTTCCCAGCATAAGACGGGCCTTGTGGTTAAGCCGCCCCAGATCCTACACGTCATCAAGAGGACAGAGCACGCTAGCAGGTGCCCGTCCCCACCACCAGGGGGCAGCGCAGCCCTGGGAGAACGGTTTCTTCTTACCTTGCAGGAACTGTGCCCGCCCTCCCATGCCCCCACCCCACCCACCAGCCATGAACATTATTCCTACCCATAAGGGAGAAGAGGGTGCCCCAGGAGCCGCCGGCAGCCCCTGCACAGGGAGGCTGGGCAAAAAAATGCAAGCGCAGGATCGGCGCCTACATGCCAGGTGCTTAACAAGGGTGTGCCGGGGACCTGGACAGTTCCAGCTGCTCCTGGCATCTCTTCGATAGAGGCCAGGGAGGCTGTGCTCCACCCGAGGATACGCAGGAGCCTCTGCACCCCCGATCCCTGCTGGCAGAGACCCACCTGGCCCTGTCAGCTGTGTCCAGGCCAAGACACCTCAGTCAGCTTCCAGGTACGTGCTGCCCACTCAGTGCCTTCTTGGGGTCTGTCACAGTCAGCAGACACAGAGGAGAGGATCAAGGAAATGGCAGTCACAAAGGGGGCAGCCTGGGATAGCTGCTGGGTGGCTGGCCATCAGACTAGGACAAACCACCACAGGCCAAGGGAAGAGCGAGGAGTCTCCCAAGAGATGTGCAAAAACTAACACCATCCCCACACCAGTCTCAGGTGGCTGTTTTCAGAGCTGAAGGCCAAGGTAGCCCTTTTGGAGCTTTGCAGAACTGAGTGTTCCCTTTGGAACCTTCTAGAAGCAGTCCCAGTATATTGGATGGCTAAGAACCTTCTAGAAGTGGTGGTCCAGTAAATCGGACAGCTAAAAACCTTCTAGTAAACTGGAGCTTGCTAAGACATGCAAAGCCCACAAGGCTGGCATCTTCTTCCCGCCTCAGCCTATAGACCCCCAGGCCTTGACCAACCCTTGCCAAGTTAGGGAGGGGGAGAGACAGAGAGGGGAAGAGACAAGAAGACAGAAAGAGATCATTCATGCCCTCGTTCACGCAACAGCTGCAACTGAGCCATGCTGAAGCCAGGAGCTTCGTCCAGGTCTCCCACTTGGGTAGCAGGGGCCCAAGTGCCTGGGCCTCCTCCACTGCCCTTCAGGCACATCAGCTGGGACATGGACTGAAAGACCATCAGCCAGGACTGGAACCAGGGTTCATAGGGGATGCCAGCATCTTACGCCGTGACTTAACCCACATCATCACCACAAAGCCAGCCCCAAGGCCACTGAGATGGTAAGCTACTTGATGGGCAATGGTGTGGGTGACATGACCTTCTAGAAGGCCCAGCATCCTAACGAGGGCCTAATGTGGGACGTGCTGGATCTGTGACCAGCAGGTAGGATAGGCTGGAGTTCTGACCGCGCCTTGGGGCTGCTCCAGTGTGGCATCAGCACAGGTGCCAAGTGTTGGCCAGACCGGATCAATAACTGGGGGCGGGGCTAGGGCAGCCAAGACTTGATGCCAGGCCTTGCACATAGGGGCTTGGGCCACAAATTCCCGGTCATTCTCAGGTTGGGCAGGGAGAGGGAGTTGACAGAGCAGAGCCTTCCAGGATCAGGGTATCAGACAAGTCTAGTGCACTATGTTGTCATGGAGACGGCCCTGGGTTCAAATCCCAGCCCCTCCACTGGTTAGCAAGGCACCCTTGCTTAGCCAATCACTCCATCAACAGCCATTGAGTTTTGAAACCCAGAGTAGGTATTTAGAAGACCGTCTGGAACGCACGGCCCTGGGGGCGATGGGAGACGCAGGAGTGGGAGGAAGGGCACGTCCAGCCAGGCCCCTCGAGGGCACCTGCCACCTCTTTAAAGAGAGAAAAGGAATTATTTGCAAAATAGTGGCAGAGGGTTTCGGGCTATGAGAGCAGCCCTCGCAAATCCCCCAAGGAATATTTTCTTTACATGTCTTAGAGTGCTTGGGCTGTGGGCAGCGGGAGGCCACACCAAAATGTCTTCAAGAAGGAAGACTGCAGGGCTCACATCCCCAGGAAGTCCCACAAGTACTCGGGCCGTGACAAGATACAGTTCCCCTGAAAACAATAAAGTCTCTACCATCTTTCTTGGAAGAAAGGACTGCTTTTCCAGAAACTACTAGCAATTTGTGTCCTATCACGAGCCTGAATTGGGTCATGGGTTCCCCAAAGCCATCATCCTGACCACGCAGCGGTCCATGTTAAGTAGGACGGACCACTTGGCTCAGTTATCCAGGGGTGCCATTGGAGCCTAGGCGCAGGACGTGGGAGCCATTGGAGGAGGTGCAGGCTGCGGAGGCCCGTTGGCTGTGGGCGTCTGCTTCCCAGGCACCATGCCCCACCCGCAACAGCCAACACGCCATAGTGGGGCCTAACAAACGCCCAAGGGGAGACGTAGGTCTGAGGGAGACGTGTGAGACTGGCCACGAGATCAGTACATGGACTGGGGGTGGGAGCCCGGCGTCCCGCCTGGTTAATGTTAGCTGGCAGCCGCCAGGTGGGCAGCAAGGGGCAGCCACCAGCGGCTTATTCAGCAGGCAGCTGCATCCTTGAGCTGGCTGCTCACTGGGGGGAATGTCACATGAGGTGGCAGAAGCACCGATGAGCAGGGAAGAAGCTTCTGGAAGGGAAGTGTGCAAGGGCCTTGTGCTGCTCGCACCACGCTGAACAAGGTCCAGGGGCTGGTCACTCCCACTTGGAGCCTCACCTGCCCTGGGCTCTGGGCCAAACTGTGACCATCTTCATGCTCACCCCTGCAGGTGTGTCCTGCGGGACCGCCCCCTTCCCGGGGTGATGACCCAGGGGAGACCCAGGCAGCTGAGGTCGCATCAAGGGTGAGACCTGTGCCCTGTATTTTTTCTGGGGAGGGAGAAGGACCCACCTTTCCCGCTTCTCAGCCAGTAGAGACTGAGTTCTGCCGTCTTTAGGCTGCTTTGAGTCTCCTCCAACCAAGCCATTCAAGGATGCTCACGTGGACAAGCTCACAGCAGTGGGGCTCAGACCCTGGATTTGAAGAGCTTTCTGTTTGTTCCATGCTAAGAATGAAGCTAAGAGAGTGTGAGTTCTGGAGCCCCCGCAGCCACCCTGCAGGCATGACACATCAACCTGCCTCAGAATAGAAACCACACAGGTTGGGAAGTGTCGGAGAGATAGCTGGGTGACAACGCACTAGTCACAACCCTGACCCCTCCAGCAAGTCCATGCATCCCTCTGCACCTCGCTGCTTTGGGCTGGCTTTTCTATAAGAGCAGATGGTGCCTGGTATCCATGCCCATAACAGCACACATATTGGTAACATACCCAAGACACTGTGGCCAAGCCTCATGTGGCTGCTCAGGTCCTGTCCCCAGAAGCTGTGAGCAGCCCAGATGTTGAAGGTGTGGTGACCATGGATGCAAATCCTGCAGGCGGCCAGTCCTCACAGCGGGAGAGGTGGGGTCCAGATAAGACGAGCTATCTTGTATGTGCAGGTTCCTCCAACTTGGGTCTGTGCGAGGAGGATTCCTGGGGTATGCAGGAGCCCTTACAGGGCAGGTGGGGACCTCCCTGCCTCCTTGCCGTGGTCCTTTAAGGTTGGGTGGATTCTGGACTGAGGCCCCTCCCCTGACCCGAGGCCATCGCTGACCGGCAGATGGGCATTTTCCATGGTGTAGGCATCCCTTCTGGGGTCACCTACCTGGCCACCCTTGTGCAGGCCATACAGACATGTGTCCCTTCACAGCTGTCCACCTGCTGCTGGGCAGAGCAATGGGTTAACTTCCAGAACACTTTTGTAGCAAAGCAAGACAATTCAGTTAACATAAAAGAATTGGTTTCCTGCTATAATAGTCTCTGGGAATTCACTAGAATAGCATGTGTGGGGCCAAGGAGGTTGGCTGGCCCTGGATGGGTCCTCTTCATCCATCGGGCTATGCCCAAAAATTCCTGGGTGCTCCAAGACTTAGGGAAGTGGCTTCTGATCCATTCCAGGAATGCTGGGCCTTCAGGGTCAGAGCACCAGCGCCCTCGTGTGGCCAGGAGAGGTGTCTGCACTTTCTTCTCTCCCCAGTCCCAGCACTTGCAGCTGGAGCCTCACTGGAGGTTGAGGGGGCAGTGCTTGGCACCTGCTCCTGTCCCCGAATCTCACTCAGGCTCCTGTGTAACATGACGTGGCACAACCACCTGACAGGACGTGTAGCAGGGGTCAGGGTGTCTGTTTTCACCTTGAGACTCCCCCAGGACACAGCCAGGGAACCCCACACCAGGATGGTATCTGTCCACCCAGTCCCGGGTGCGGGTACCGCAAGAGTCCAAGGTCAGTTCCAGGGGAAGGAGAGGACTGCCCTTGCTCTGCCTCTGAGGGCTGGGGCTGGAAACCGGGTCTGGGCGCCTTCGCCTCAGGCACCTGCGACAGTGGGCCATCTTTTGTGCAACCATCCCTCCTTCCCTGTCGTGGATCCAGGTCCCACCTCAGGTGCTGCCAGCTGGGGGTGCCAGGCTGGCCAGGGAGCCCTGAGCCACAGCTCCCGCCCCTTCCTGCCTCAGGGTGTGTGTGTGGGGGGGGGACCCACAAACCAGCACGCATGTGTACACCCCACAGACTTTGTAGCTGCTTTTATTATTAATGTTATCTTCTCTTTTAAGCACCCCTTTAAGGGTGAAATGAAATCCAACCATTTAGAGAGAAAATGATTTCAGAATGTACATATCGATTTTTTTTCCTTACAAAAAAAATAAGACTCTTATGATTATTGATGTTCTTAAATTACACGCGTCCGAGGGCCACACCTCCTCGGGCAACTCCCCACCCCCACCCCAGCTCTCCCCTCGTCCCCTCTGGAGCTCTCCCCAACCCGTGCCTGGGGGAACCAGTGAATAGGGCCATGGTCCTGGCGCCAGTGGCTCCTGTGGAAAGAACCCTGCCGAGGGCACGTGTGTTGGCGCTCACATTCCACATGCTTTCCCTTCCTGGCGCGGGGGCAACCCTAGGGCCCACTGACCCCCAAGCGGGTGCCGTGATCACGTGAGACATGGCTCCCAACTGGCTGCTGCTATGCCCCTCTCCTTCAGCGTCACTGGCTCTGCAGATCTCTTACAGAAGCCAGACTGGGGTTTTAGGAATCCCGCTGGTCCTAGGGGAGAGGACCCGGCATGCCCCCTGGGGCTGAGGGTGCTTGGGCGCAGGGTGGGCAAGCTGCTGCACCCACTGGCCCATGGGGACAGCCCCGCTTCCGGGGTCATCCAAGAGGCTGCCACGATTTAAGAAGGGACTCCCCTAGGGTGTGATGGAGGGATACTGCGGGCCCTGGCCCCCTCCCTGGCAGCAAGCTCTGGCCATCAGGGAATGCCCCTAAAATACCCAGGAAGGGCCCCTCCACCCGGGAGGGGGAGAGGGAGGAGTGAAGGGTGTGGCTGGGGAGCTGCGGGCATCGGGTGTGCAGCCTGCTGAGGGCCAGGGCCTCTCAGGCCTTAGACTCCAGGACAGACAGATGGCTAGACAGACCCTGCCCCCTGACTCGGGTCCTGCGGCTCCCCGCTTCCACCACGGAATCCCGCCCCAGCCACTTTCCGGAGCTGGAGTGGGGGAGGGCCGGCTGGGCTCCCACATCCACACACAAGCATCTATTTACAGAGACACCTGAATGAAGACAGGTACAAAGACACGCCCAGCATGCACCCACGCCCGTCCGCTGACACACGCATAGACACGGACACCCCCAACACAAGCAGCCGCCGCGAGGGGGCCCTCCTCATCCCACCCGCTATGGGCTCACCCCAACTGAGCTACAGGGAGCAGGAGCAGCTGCTTCCACAGGCTCTGACCCATGCCGGCAGCTCCCATGACATCCCATGATGTCATCTGCTCCCCCATCCCCATTCGCATTCTCTCCTCCCTGCTGGGCACTCCGCAGCCCAGCTAGAGCTTCCAAGGCTCCTGGTGGCTCTGTACCACATCCTGGCCCAGGAGAGACCATCTGGGCTCACACCTTTACTTCCCTTTCCCTGCTACCTGCAGGCAGCAAGGTGCACCTAATGGTGGGAGCAGGAGCAGCCACTCTGGAGGCAGAAAGAACAGCGGAGTTGGGCTGGTGGCTGGATCCGCCTCCCCGGCCGAGTGGCCGCCACCACCTTGTAGCTCAGGGTCCCAATGACAGCATTAGAACCAGCCCCGCCTCCACACAGTGAACGAAGAGCAACTCTTTCTTCAGCCCAGGACAGCCTCCTGTCCCTTCCTGAGCGAGGCCCCCTCCCAACACACACGGAGGGGCAGGGCAAGGGGCGGGGACTGGGGGCAAGTGGGGTGGGGTGGATGGAGGGCGAGCAGGGACCATGCCAGAGCCTCTCCTGGTCTCTCTCCCTGTCCCCTGTTCCCAGCCCACCTGGACTCTAGGGCCCTGCAGGGACTGAACACGAAACCTCCAGGGAGAAGCTACCGGAAGGAAGCGTCTCCTCCCCCAAGGGCTCCCCGGGCTGGAGGAGGGGGCTCCACCGAGCAGGGTAGGGGCCCAGCACGGGCCTGGTGCCTCTTCCAGCTGCAGCCTGCCCCTCCCTCAGCCCCTGACCCCTGGGGAGGGCAGCTATGTAGACACACACCTCAGGGCTGCCCCACGGGGGGCCAGTGCCCGGCAGGTGGCTGCCCACCCGTGCCGCCTGGCCGCCTCTCCGCTTCCGAGGGACCAGCAGGCACTCTTAGCGAGGGTAAGGGGGTGGAAAAGGGCTGCATAGACCGCCTGCTACCTCTCCTACGGGAGAGATCAGTGGGTTTTTTTTTTTTGTTTTCTTTTTCAAGCAAAAGGCCTGACTCCTGATTGAAAAGGGGCTGAGGACGGCAGGGCCGTCGTCCCCTCCCCTCCCTTCCGGACCTCTCTAGGACCCCCAGGGGTGGGGCGGGCAGGGACAGGGGCAGGGCAGGAGCACGGGGCAGCCCCCACCTGCCACGGGGCACGTGGAAGAGGGCAGGATGACCGAGGACGCAGAGAGCTCACGGAGCGCCTTAGCCTCCCTTTGCGTCCAACCTGCCGCGGGGCGGCGGCGCGGGCAGCCGGGCCTCGGGCGCTGCAGCCCCCCGCCGAGCACCCCCGGCCCCGGCCGTCCCCGCCGCCGCCGTGCCGCGGGGCTCCGTGTAGGGGTTGTCCAGCAAGTATCGGAACTGGTCGTAGTTCTTGAGCAAGTACTTGGGTGCGTACATGTGTTCGCTCGGGTCGGCGGGCGGGTACTCCTGGCGCGTGCCGTCGAACCAGCCGCCCGTGCGGATGAGGCTGCGGATGTAGTTGAGGTCGCGCTTGTCCTCGTAGTCGCCCCAGCGCGGAAAGTCGCCGTTTTGGGCAGACACGAGCTTGAAGTAGATGCCTTCGGGCGTGAAGCACCAGGAGCAATGCCAGCCAGCGAAGTGCAGCGGGCTGCCCAGCGACCACTGCACCAAGATGTGGCCCGTGCGGTTCTCGTACTGTCGGAAGTTGGGCATGGTGTAGTACTGGCGGCGCCGCAGGCGGATGCCGTCCAGGCCGTAGACGGCGCGCAGCATGTCCACCGTGCAGCCCGACACCACCTCCAAGGTGCCTGGCTGCTTCCAGAAGAAGCCGTAGAGCGACTTGCGCATGTGGAAGGCGAAGGGCTCGGTCCAGCCGTCGTAGAGCTTGAGGAAGAGGACCCCGTCGCGCGCGGGGATCTCGTCCGCGTCGTCGATGATGAAGACGTCGTCGGGGCGCAGGTTGCGCAGGCGAGACACGCCGTCCTGCGTGAGGAAGGTGCGCAGGTAGTCATCGGCGATCCAGCCGTCCTGGCGGCCGCCCGGCGGGAAGTGGTCCAGGAAGACGTAGAGCACCTTGTGGCGGATGTACTCGAAGGTGCCGTTGGTCAGCATCTCACGGAACTTGAGCGGCCGCGGCTCGCCGTAGGCCGTGAAGTTGGACTCGCACACCACGAAGGCGTCCACCACGTCGCCCAGCTCGTGGAAGCGCACGTCCAGCAGGTCGAACTCGTGATTGACGTTGATGGCGTTGATGACGCGCCGCGGCACCTCGCGAGGCACCAGGCGCTCCTTGGTGGGCAGGTTCGAGTACTGCACCACGGTGGGCACGCCGCAGCTGGGCCCGTGCCAGCCCGGCAGGCACACGCACTCCACCCACTTGCGCCGTGGCGCGCGCTCCCGTGTGCTCGGGCTGTGCCGTGGCGAGCGCCGCGCCCCTGTCCCTGCCGCTGCACCTGCTGCCGCCACCGCCCCGGCGCCCTCGACGCCCTCGGGCTTCTCCTCTGGCCGTCCTGCTGCCGCTGCCCCAGCTGCCCCAGCTGCTACCGCCGCCGCCGCCGCCGCTGCCGCTGATGGCTTCTCCAGCATCTTGGTGCCCGGCTTGAAGCAGACGCCACCGGCCTTGGTGCGCACGAAGTACTCGGTGGTGTCCTCGGGCAGCACGAAGTCCACGCGGTGCAGCTCCTCGGCGGCCTTGCTGGGCGGCAGCGGCTGCAACAGGGGCGAGTGCGAGTAGAGAGGGGTACGCAGCAGGTCGGGGCCGGCCGGCTCCGCGCTGGCCTGCGGCGTGACGGGGGCACTGTTCCAGAAGAAGCAGGACACCAGGTTGGGGCTGAGGGAAGCCAGTTCCCGGGGGAAGGTGACATAGCTCAGCGTCTTAAAGAAGTGCAGGAAGGAGATGAGGCACAGGCCGGCCATACAGAAGAGGAGAAAGAGCTTGTAGCGTCTCATCTTCATCCTGCAAAGACGGGGAGGGGAGAGAGTGAGACGGGGAGGGGCCGCCCGGCTCCTGTCCTGCGAGGAGACCTGAGGACCACTGCCCACCCCTAGCGACTGCCTCCGTCCCCGGGACACTCCCTCCGCTCCTGCAGCCCTCCTCCTGGGGAACACACCTAGACCCAGCACCTGCCCTTCCACCTGCCACCCGACAGCTTGCACCACCTGGTTTGGCTCCAAGAGTAAAATGTATCCTGAGAAAATCTCAAACCGCAGTGGCGCTCACAGACCAGGAGGCACCTCCATCTGCACTGTCCCCTCCCGCGCAGCGGGACGCTGTGTTTCTGTATAACTTCCCTGTCTTCTTTCCCAAGGACACACCGACACACCTTTCAGGGTGAGAACAGTAAAATCCTCCCCTCGCGACCCCCTGAGGTGCCTTCGGCTGATTCCAGTTGTAAGCAAATGGACGTGAAGGGGTTTGTCAGCCACTATTCTGCTCTTGGTTAACTTTCAAAAATTTTGTTTTTAAAGATTTATTTATTGTTATTGGAAAGGCAGATTTGCAGGGAGAAAGAGACAAAGATCTTCCATCTGCTGGTTCACACCCCAAATGGCTGCAAATGGCCAGAGCTGAGCCAATCCGAAGCCAGGAGCTTCTTCCAGGTCTCCCACGCGGGTGCAGGCTCCCAAGGCTTTGGGCCATCCTCTACTGCTTTCCCAGGCCACAAGCAGGGAGCTGGATGGGAAGTGGAGCAGCCGGGATCAGAACCGGTGCCCATATGGGATACTGGCGCTTGGAGATGAAGGATTAACCAGTTGGGTCATCACACCAGCCCCAGTTTAACGTTTTTCACAGATTATCAGACCTTGAGTCCCTGAGGAAATGAAAAGCTTTCTGTATCCATGGAAATAAGAGCTGCTGTTTGCGCAGAAATGCTCTGCCACACTCCATGGCTATTTGTGAATGAGTCCCTCCATGTATGGGCAGGCTGACACCATCTATTTCTCAGTCACGCTGTTTATTCGTCCGTGGCTGTGAGGACTCTTGTATATATATATTTTTCCTAATTTAGATAAACCTCTAGAGTATTTGTAGTTGATTAGAAATGTTGCAAAAAAAAAAATCACTTCTTGACCTTTTGGCTAAAGCGAGGATCTTCTTCTCTGTCTCTCCTCTGCGTATCTTGACTTTCCAATTTAAAAAAATAATAAAAACTATTTTTTATAAAAAGAAACATTGCAAAAACAGGACACGGGATCCTGACATGCCTGGCCCAGCCTCTCCTGCTGCTAACGTTTTCAGCTGCATGGCACCTGTGTCACACCAGGAAACTGACCCAGACACGCCACCAGCCACCTCCACACGAGCTCTGGCAGGTACACGGGTGTGCTGGGTTACACCCATCTGGCCAGTGGGCCCAGTGGGCACCCAGCGAGTCACAGAAGCCCAGCCTTTGTTACTCTCCTTCCTTCCTCCAGCTCTTCCTCCGTTCTCCGGTCCTTTCTCAGGATTACAAGGGTGCCCTTTCTACCAGTGGGATGTCCTCCTCTGAGCAGGGGAATGTAGAGAGAAATACACACTGGATTTGAAGCAACTAGGACCTCACCAGTCCCCTCGCCATTCTGAACCCGACTTTACTTGTGTGCCATCACGGGTAAACTTCCCGGCAACGAGAAGCCACGATGAACAGGGAAGACACTCCCCTGAGTGTCCAGGTGGTTCTGGTGCCATGATACCCGCAGCTGCCCTCGGGCAGGGAGGACAGGACCGGGGCTGCCCCCTGCACCACCTTGATGTCTGGGTCTCCTCTCTCCACGTTGCATTAAGTGTGGCAGTTAGGGTTAGCATGCAAGAACAAGGGCATGTCCTGTGTCCCCTCTGTTTCCCCCAACACACAACCCCTCGTGCCAGGCCTGAGGGACTAAGCTGCCCCTGAAGTGGAGCGGGCAGGTCCTGGGGCTGCCACTACCAGGTGACAGCAGCCCAGAGTCAGGGTGGCCCTGCCCAGGTCAGCGTGACCCAGCGGCCTCTGCCTCGACCAGGCTGGCCTCCAAGATCTGGTAACCTTGGCCGGCTGCGGGGCCCATCTGAAGATATACTTACAGGTCCCCCTCTTGGCTCCAGAAAGCCTTCAGGAAAAGGCCTGGGGTGGGTGGGACCAAGCATGTCTCCCGACAATCACCTGGGGGCTCTGAGGCACCGAGGTGAGGCACACTTTCCCTGGGACCCCAGCTTCCTCGTCTTCATCTCCTCCTGGTCTGTGCGCCATGACCAGGGCTGCAAACACTAAGGAGCCGATGGGTAAAGTGGAATAAACAAATGGACTGGGATAGTCAGGGTTTCATGTGACCAAGCTACCCTAGGAGGTCCCTGTAAGTTCCTATTACCACAGACAGGGAAACAGATTCAGGGAAGCCAATGAGATCTGAAGGACATTAAGATGGCCAGGGACTAGCATTGTGGTATAGTGGGTAAGGCCACTGCCTGCCACGCCCACTTCTCATATGGGTGCCAGTTAGTGTCCTGGCTCCCTGTGGCTCATGTGCTCAGGCCCCTGCACCCACGTTGGGAGACCAGGATGAAGCTCCTGGCTTGGGCTGGCTCAGCCCTAGCTGCTGTGCCCATCTGGGAGTGAACCAGCACATAGAAGATCCCTGTGTCTCTTTCTTTTCAATAGAGAAACCTTAGAAAACGGCTTCCTAGACAGAACCCGGCCCCTGTCTTCTTCACGGAGGCTAACAGCAGTGTATGGCATGTGGGGTCCCAGATGTGAGCTGATGCTGTAGGACCCAGCCGCGCCCCAGCAGGTGGCGCTTCTGCCTGCCTTATAAGGGGTCACAGAGCAGGTGATGCTGCAGTCTGACGTGATTGGTTCCATCTTGGAAGTGCTAGGATCCCATAAGAGCACCAACTCATGTCCAGCGGCCCCACTTTCCATCCAGCTCCCTGCTTGTAGCCTGGGAAAACAGTAGAGGATGGCTCAAAGCCTTGGGACCCTGAACCTGCGTGGGAGACCCGGAAGAGGCTCCGGGCTTCAGATCAGTTCAGCTCTGGCCATTGTGGCCACTTGGGGAGTGAACTAGCAGATGGAAGATCTTTCTTTCCATCTCTTCACAAGTCTGATCTACCTTTCCAATAAAAATAAATCTTAGAAAAAAAAAAGTGTCGCAGAGCAAGTCAGGTGCAACAGTGAGACCAACGCGCAGTCACGGTCAGTGCCAGGCTGTGTCCTGAGTGTGTCGCACCCCTCACCTCCCGGACTCCCCCACCACGCATCATCCCCACGTCACAGGCCAAGGCCAGGGAGGTGACATAACTTAAACAGTGCCACACAGCGTCACACAGTTCACAAGTTCTATAGGGCCATCTGGTGGTGGAACTGTCCTACAGCCTTGCCATCTGCCAAGTCCAATGCAAGTAGGGGGATGGGACCCCCATAAAGAGACCACTGTGGACAGTGAAGAGAGCCTGGGAGGTGACACGGTCTCCAGCACATGGGACGCACACAGCAGCGGGGGACGGGTGTTCACCTAACTTGTGCTGCTCGTTTGCTCAACCACCACCGACGGAAGGCATGGTGACTGTGCCACATGGACGGACCCGGCCCCACGCACCTGCAGCCGGCACAGCGCGGGCAGGGAGGCAACCTATAGGCTCACATACACCCGAGGAGATTGCACTTGAGACAGTCACGCCCAGGAGAAGGACAAAGCAGAGGGGAGTGAGTGCCGTGATTGAACAAGCTGGTGGGGGCAGATGCCTGGAGATCCCTGACAGGTGACAGCTGGACCGCACTCAGGTGCACCTCAAGAACTGAGAACCCCCTGCCGCCAGGAGTCTGGGGGGAGCTGGTTGGCTAGGGGTTCAGTGCTCGGGGACTAGAGCCAGAGGCCCGCCCTCCCCGTGGGGAGCAGGGAAAGGCAAGTTCCTGTTCGTTCCTCCATCCTGGAGCTGCCACCCTCGGACACCAGGGTGCCAGGACTCCCACAGCTGGCTGCTCTGGAGCTGTTCCTTTTGGCATCTGGCCTGAGCCACACCACACGCATCCAGGCTTATGTGTAGATCGGTGTGGCCCAAGCCAACGCCCCTGACCAACCGCAAGTCATCGTCTGAATGCAGCCAGCTCCATTTCTCTGGAAAACCCCAACTCCCGCAGTGGTGTCTCAGCCCAGGTAAAGCAGACAGGGTCACGAGGGAAGGATGTTCCAGACGAGAGGGGCAGCTTACACAGGAGTGCCCCAGCCACTGGAAACATGGCCTTCACTGCCCAGCCCTAGGGGTGGGGTGGGGACTGACTTCGGCTGGAACAACCTGGGCCACCGTTAGACTCAAGAGCAGAGCAGGAGCAGCCGTAAGGAGGCTGCTGCGCCATCCAGGGGCAAGACAAGGTGGCTCGGGCCAGAGGCGAGTGGTGCAGGATGCAGTGGGTCCACCAGAGAGGTGTGCAGTCCGTAGCGAGGGGAGATCTACCGTGTCTGGGATGGAGAAGGCCCCCTCCCTGCACCCCTCAAGTGGAGGACACCGCACAGGAGCCCTGCATTGGCCACTGCTGTGCCCCCTGAGGCAGAAAGTCAAGGACACAGCCAGAGTCCCACACCAGCTGGCCCCAGCACTGGAACTTAAATGTTGGCCTCATCTGAACCGAAATCTCAGCTGTTCCTCCTGCAGCGCGATCTGTCCAGTCCACAGAACAACCGTGTGCAGAGCACCCTGTTTGGGGTCTGTGAGCCCCATGTGCAGGCTGGGAGCAGGAAGGAGGTGGGGTCACTGTTCAGACTGCTGAGTCACATTCCTACCCTGCTTCCCACGATATACTGGGCTTGACTACCTGCCAAACTCAAGGCCCGGTGAGAGCATAGATGCCAGGACCTGCCTGCAGATGCAAGCTTCACTGAGGACAAAGTGGGCGCCTCCCACGGGCTGGGCTGATCCCAGCTGTCCAGGGACCATGCGCGGGCCCTTCCTCAGGGCGCCACACTGCCCAGGGATGTCCTACCACCTGCTCTGCACTAGGGCTGGACCCCCTGGCACCCGAGCACCCCTGCCCCAGGCCAGATGTCCCACCTGGTCCCTGTCTCCTTGCAAAAGGCACGGACTCGTCCTCTTCTGGGTTTCGTGTGCCCCTGTGAACAACAGCCGATCACCTGGCCTCTTGGAACCTTAACTCCTCCACCCAGAACATGAGCGGAATCACCCTGGCCCCGCCCACTTCATGAGCACCCTGGCTCCTGTGTATCTCTCAGCACTTGCTGCTAGGCTTACTGCTCCTTGGTGTCTGCCTGGCAGAGCCTACGGAAATGCACTCGGCAGAGGCCCAGCCCATCCTGTCTATACCATGCCGGGCCATCTCTGTGAGCTCAGCAGACCTGCGCATGCACAGCCTGTCCAGTCCAGACTCTGGCTCTGCCACTTCCTGTCTGCATGGCAACGCAGGTGAATTACTCCTCCATGCCCATTTCCCTTTCAGTAAAGTGAGATAAAGTCCACCACGCAGGCACTGCAGCATTGCACAGTAAGCCGCTGCTTGGGACATATTCATCCTGTACTGGAGTGGCCCAGCTTCTCCACATTTCCAATCCGGCTCCCTGCTAATGCACTTGGGACGCGATGGAAGATGGCCCCAGCACCCCCATGAGAGACCCAGCTCCTGGCTTTGGGATGGCTGGCCTAGCTCCACCTGTTGTGGGCACCTGGAGAGTGAACCAGCAGATTAAAGGTCTTTCTGTGTGTCTCTCTCTGTAACTCTGCCTTTAACATAAAGATTTATTTGTAAAAATACAAATTCATTTTTAAATAAAGATTTTTCTTATTTTCTTGAAAGGCAGAGTTAGAGGGGGAGACACACAGGGATCTTCCATCCCCTGGCTCACTCCCCCCCCAAGTGGCCGTAAACGGCCTGAGGTGGGCTGGTCCAAAAACAGGCGCTTCATTTGGGTCTTCCATGTAGGTGCAGGGTCCTAAGCACCCTTGGGCCACCTTCCGCTGCTTTCCCAGGCACATGGACAGTAAACAGGATTAGAAGTGGGGCAGCCAGGTCTAGAACAGGTGCCCATATGGGTTGCTGACACTAGAGGCGGTAGCTTTACCTTGCTATGCCACAACTCCCACCTCTAAACATATTTTTTTAATATTCATGTCTGTAAGTGCTTGCCCTCGTTCCTACTGTCGCATCCCAGCCTGGTGGAGAAGAGAAAGAGGCTTGAGGCTGAGTGTCCACCCATGGCCGCAGGCAGAGGCTGAGAGGGGAGCCCCTGGCTGACCCCACCCCCAGCAGGTGCCTCCCTTCTCAGAGCAGAGTCGGGGACCCCTGGGGCCAGTGGCCATGGCCTAGAGGCTGGAGTGAGGAGCCTCTTTTCCTTTCCACTTCCTTCCCACTTGGGCTAGTAGCTCAGCGGGTGAGAGTGCAAAGCCCAAGTCCACTTTAGGGTCCTGCCCAGGGACAGAATCAACGGAGATGACAGATGGACAGGTGAGAGGGGTTGATAGAACTGGCTCACGTGATCACAGAGGTTGGCAAGTCCTGATCCAGGGACAAAGCGGAGACCCCGGGATGCAGGCAGTGTGGTTCAGTCCAAGACCCAAAGGCTCTGAGAAGCAGGGAGAAGAAACCTGTGTTCCAGGCTCAGGGTGAGACAGCCCCAGGGCTGCTGGTGCAAGGCCTGGATCCCTGACATCCAAACCAAGAGCATCCCCACTGCAGGCGATGTACACAAAACCTACTCTCCTGAGTCTGCTCTGGGACGTGCCACCCATGTGGAGGCTGGACCACCCTTCGCAGCCCCAGTACTCTGCTGTTTCCCAGGGATGCCTGAAACCAACGCTTCCCCACTTCCCCAAGGCGGCCTTAATCTGCTTCATGCTGACACCCAAAACCAGCCATCACAATGACCCAGCCGTGACCTCAGAGCCAGGGCCCAGCCTGGACCCAGCCAGCTCCTCTCCCCGGAAGCCACAGACAGCGTGGGGCTGGCAGAGCAGGCTGGGTTAGACACACACTGACAGCTGTCACGGGGGTGACAACTGGGCTCGTGGGGAGCTCTCCATGGTCCTGAGCTCGCCAACGCTGACCAGGGTCCTAACGGACCAGAGGAGGGTGCCCCGAGTTGGCCCCACCTAAACCTGTGGTTTACAGGACTCGGGTCCTGATGGACATGTCCCCTCTGGCTCCCTTCCTGCCTCCCTACCCCAATCTCTGGGGCTGCCAGCTCGGGGAGCTCAATGGCTCCACCTGCGAGAAGAGGACAGGAAACACCTGCATCCAGCAGGGAGCGGCCAAGCCCGACACCTGAAAAATGCTCAGAACACTCCTGGAAAAGTGCAGAAGGATTGTGGAGGTGGCTCGTGTCACCCTCAGAGTCCACTGTGAGGCAGGAGGTGGCCCAGGGGAGCACCCTCATCACCTCTCTCAGGTCATCTGCTGCAAAGGACATCTTGACTTAGAGTTGAGGTCCATCTCCCTAGACCACCCGAGGCTACTGCCCATCTTGGAAGGGAAGGCAGGAGGCGTTCCCCTCCCCAGCAAGCCCTGTGCGATCCAGCAGCCTCTGAGGCCTGGGGATGGGTCAGTAACTCCAGGGCTACAGTGAATGCTGCCTGCCACCCTGGCCAGGGACTTCGCCTCCTGGCATCTTGGTTTCCCCATCCTGTAGGGCTGCTGTGAGGTCATCCGTGTTGTGGCACGTGGTCACCACAAGCCTGCAGGACTTGGTCGAATCCCAGCGCTGCAACCTGGTAAGTATGCACCCTTAGATACGTCACTCGGCCTCTCTGAGTGTCCGTCGTCGCAGTGTGAAAGTAAGATGGCATTCCCTCCCTCAGTGGGATGTGGGAGACCTGGACAGGTGTGAAGCCATAGCTTTGCTGCTCCACTCTGCACATGCCTGCTCTGCTCCCTTCTGACTGGCTTCCTGCCAGGTGATCCATGCAGCTGGCCCCTCCTGGACACCTTTGCTCCTGGGCAGGCACTGGGGGGAAGAGGGGGTGGAACTGTTCACCACCATCTAGTACCACCCCTCTCAGGGCATTTATCAAGGTCTCACCAGGCTTTAAGAATCCAATGCCAGAGCCTGGGGGACCCCAAAGCCCCACCCCCACGAGGGCCCCGACTTGTGTGCTGGGCCTGAAAGGAGCACCGCTTGTCCAGTTCCTGATGCACCCACTGCACTCCTGTGTCCAGCCTTTCAGACCGTGGGGAATCTTCCCTGCAGCTACTCAACCCTGGCTGGTTCTGGAGCACCGCCACCTCCCCTGGCCAGAACTACATTAGGAATTCTTCCTCCTGAGGTGTCAAAAGCTGTGGGGAGTGGCAGGCCAAAGAGGAGTTCCAGCAAGACTTGCGAAACTTCTCCCCTCCTCTCCCACCTTCCCCAGATACAGGAAGAAAAAAATATTGGGAGCAATTGTGTCACCCACTTTCTGTCATACCTTGACCCTCCGACCATAACCAGTAATCCACATGGGTATATGTCTTTCTCAACTATACAAACACCATCAAAAATAAATTTATTTAAAAAGATTCAAGAAACTGGCACTGGGTTTATTACAGCCCCAACTACTGGTTCCTATGACTCATTCCACCTGCAAGGGGGAGGGTCAGGCTGACACACAATGGTCACTGCCCAGCCAGTCTCATCCCAGCTCCAGGTGGACGCTGAGGGAGACCGGCCTGTGCAGACACTGCCGTGGGGGGTGCTGGAGGGAAATTAGGGCCAACTCGTGCGTGCAGGGTGCTTCCGCTTTGCACATGAACAAAATGAGGTTCACCCATACACAAACTTAAGGAGGCAACAGATGCAAGCAGCCCCACCGCCCTGGCAGGTGCACAGTTCAGATGCAGAGGCAGACTGCAGATGTGGGCGTCATGTCCCAGAAGAGGGGGTCTGCTTTGCCTTTGGGAACAAGGTCTAGAAAACATCCCACCTTCCCAGAGAGCCCTCACCAATCACTGTGCACAGCTGGAGAACAGGAGGCCCAGAGGGAGAGGCTGGCCCACACTGTGGGCAGGCAGCAACCAGGGAGGAGGTGGGACCCCGGATCAGCCCGCAGGGCAGTCTGAACCCACAGCACCAGCCCCACACTGCCAGGCAGCACCAGGGAGGGGCACCTTGCCAAAGGCGCTCAGTCCAATGCCCACCTAGGCATCCATCCCTTCCCACAGTGAACCCACCCCTCCTCCCTCCCAACCAACACCCGTGTACCACCTCAGCCTTCCCCAGCCCCACTCCCAAACCTGACCCTGCTCAGCCCTCGTCAGCCCAGCCCCTGCAGGCTGCTGGAGGATTTCCCAACAGAGTGCTTGGTAAGTGCCTCAAGCAGCTGTCTCCAAGGCTGTACCTGCCCTGCCAGGACTCCGTCCCTCCCCACACCAGTCACTGGTCCACCCAGAACATGAGGCTCCATCCCCCAGACGCCAAGCACTATCCCCATCCCTGAGGGTCCTATCACACAGGGCAGGACGGCATACTCAATGGATGATTCACCATTGGGCGCCAGCCAATAGGGTGGCTATGATCAGAAGCCTTCGGCTCCCACTTTCCAGTGATGAAGTTCACGGTTGTGGGGACCCCAGGCTGGGCCCCGGCCAGACACTGTTCTCTCCCCATACTACAGGTGAGACTCAACGGGGTAAAGCAATTTGTAACAGCCCCCTCCCCCCGCACTGCCCTATGCAAACCCACTGCTCATTGGAGCTTGAGACCTCGCCAAGGGACACAGTGGATGCCCAGGGTGGGCAGCCTGAGTGCGCAGATGACCAGTCCTTGCAGGCCACACCATTCTGGCCATGCTGACCATGCACCTGAACTTGACAGCAGCAACTGTGGAACTCGTCTCTTAATTAACTGAAATAGCTATCGGTGCTGGAGGTTACTATACCAGACTGTGCAGGTTGAGAGGGCCCTGGGAAGAAGGGCAGGGGAAGGGGGTTGTCCGTGGCACAAGCCCCACAGTGTAATGGAGCTTCCTACGTTGGGGGCACCCATGACGCATCGGGGTGGATGGCAGTGTTGCTGAGAGCAAGGAAGCAACAGCCAAGCCCGAGGGAGGGGAGAGTGTGGGCTCACAGACGTGCTCCTTACCAGCTAGGCACCCCCAGCCGGGAGGGGTTAGCCTGGAGTTAGCCTGGACGAGGGGGTGCCCTCCCACCCCTGCAGGCAGGACCTGAGAAAGCTAGGGAAGCAGCAGGTGGTGAGCAGTGGGTCCAACCCACAGAGAACCTGTGCGAACCCTGGGGAGGGCTGCCGGCCCTGTGGGCAGCATCCAGACCCCACATTCAGACCCCCAGGGTTCTCCATCTCCCTGGGCCTTGGGGTCCTCCCAGCTCAAGTGTGGACATCATGGTGGGGGAGAGAGCAGGGACCCCCACTGAGGGGTCTTAGAAAGGGGTGCTCAAGGATACGGCGCAGCCTGCAGGCCGTCTGTGAGCCCAGCAGCCTGGCCTGGGATGGGGAGAGGAGGAGGAGGAAGACAGAGCCCAAGGACCCGTCCCGAAGCACCAGCTGTGGCTTGGCTCCATCTCCAGGCACGGGTCCCCCACATGCTGAGAGGAGGCAAACATGAGGAAGCTCCCAACACTACATGGGAAATATGGCTCCTGCCTGGATTTCAAAATTTTTGCATCAAAATAAACTTAATGTGTTATTATTATTATTATTAAAGAAGTATTTACTTATTTGAAAGGCAAAGAACCAGAGAGAGAGCTCTTTCAATTGCTAGTTCACTCCCCAAATAGCTGCTAAAGCTGGAGCTGGGCCAAGTTAAAGCCAGGAGCCAGAGGCTGCTTTCGGGTTTCCCACATGTATGCAGGGACCCAAAGTCTTGAACCGTCCTCTATGCCTCTTTTCCAGAATGTAAGCAGGGAGCTGGATCAGAAATGGAGCAGCCGGAACTTGAACTGGTGTTCCTGTGGGATGCCGGCTTAACCTGCAGTGCTACGACGCCAGCCCCGAGGTTGTGCTTTCACTGCCTTTTTTCTCGCATGAGTTTTTGAACTTCGCTCCTACAGCACAGCACTGGACAAGCTCTCCTGCAGACCCTGCCTCCAGACACACAGGATTGAGGCCAAGGCTTGACCCAGGCACAGCCCCAGGGCACGCGGAACCCACGTCTCCGACATCAGGCACACCAACCTCAGAGCCCTGGGCACCAACCCGGTTTCCCCCAGCCTGGATCTTCAGCCCTGACCCCAGCAGGCAGAGGAGGAGCCGTCTGGCCAGAGGGCAGGTGACAGAAACCGCAGGGTTGATGCCATGCATTTCCAAGGTGCCCGGGGCTGTGAATTCACCCCCAAGCCCACCAGGAGCAGGCCAATGGCCAGGAAATCCCCAGGGAGAGGACCAACTTCTGGAGACTCAGTGGGGAGGCTCTCCAGCCCCCCCACCACTTCTGCTGATAGCCCCCTACCCCATCACCTGTGCCTGAAGCCCAGCAGGGGGTTCTGCACCCATGGCACCCTGACTTACACAGGCTGCCATCCGCCAGGCCGCAGGCTCCAGCCCACAGCTTCAGTACCCTAAAACTCCAGTCATAACCAAAGTAGGAACACTCCCAAGCTACCCCTCCCCCAGGGCTTCCCTGCCAGGGCTGGATTCAATGTTTTAGCTCCGTATCCCTACATTGACACCCCACTGCCCTTTCCCAGATGAGAAAACTGAGGCTCACCAAGGTCGAATCACAAGCCTAGGTCTTCCCTTAAGTGGTGAAGTGTCCAATGTCACCCGGCAGTCCACGGTTCCCACCCAGCACTCCACCTGTCCCACCCCAGGCCATCCCTGCACATTGTCCCTTCCCCTGGCCCACCTCACCACGACTCCCCAGGTGAAGCAGTGTCCAGTCCTGGCTGCTGCAGCAGGCACCGGCCTCCGCCTGCCCCACAGGCACACGGATGCCAGGCACCGGCCTCCGCCTGCCCCACAGGCACACGGATGCCCAGGCACCGGCCTCCGCTTGCCCCACAGCCACACGGATGCCCAGGCACCGGCCTCCGCCTGCCCCACAGGCACACGGATGCCAGGCACCGGCCTCCGCCTGCCCCACAGGCACATGACTGCCCATAGGCACTCCTGCAGGTCTCAGCTGGTATCTGCATGGGGAGCGACCTTAACCTAGCCTGGCACTTGCGGGTCAGGAGCGGTCAAGGCTAATAGTCAGGAAACTGCATGCCCACCTTCTCGCCCCTCCCTGGGCTCTGGCAGAGGGTTGCTAGACCTGCGCCAGAACTCTCAGCAGGGTTTCCGGGTGTTCTGGGGGTGGAGCACAGGAGGGTTATACACAGGATAGCCTGCAGACAGCCCCCTGTGCCCGGGACCAAGCAGGGTGGGGCAGGCAGGGGACGGGGCAGGACCAAACTGAACCCCTGCTGTCTCCCCTGCAAGTGGCCCAGTGCTCACCAGACTGCTGAGGGAACGTGGGAGTTAGGGGTTAGGGGTTCTTACTGAGTGGGAGCAGAGGCTCCACTGTCTGGTTGGTGGCACATGAGAACCTGGGGAGGGGCAAACGTGCCAGAACAGGTGAGGCCAGCGCTTGGGTCCCAGCTGCTCTACTGACCCAGCTGTCTGCTAATGCATCCTAGGAGACACTGGACAAGGCTCAAGTACTTGTGTCCTTGCCATTCTTGAGAGAGACCAGGTAGAGTTTCTAGCTTCTGGCCTCATCCTGGCCCAGGCCTGGCTATTATAGGCACTTGGCCCTTGGAATAACAAATATTATTTTTAAGAAATTGGGGGTCCTGGGCCTGGTGTGGTAGCCTAGTGGCTGAAGTCCTCACCTGGCACATGCCAGGATCCCATATGGGCTCTGGTTCTAATCCCGGTGGCCCCATTTCCCATCCAGCTTCCTGCTTGTGGCCTGGGAAAACAATCAAGGACGGCCCAAAGCCTTGGGACCCTGTACCCGTGTGGGAGACCAGAAAGAGGCTCCACGCTCCTGGCTGTGGTTCGGCTCAGCTCCAGCCGTTGTAGTCACTTGGGGAGTGAATCATCGGAGGGAAGATCTTCCTTTCTGTCTCTGCTCCTCTCTGTATATCTGACTTTCCAATTAGAAAAAAAAAAAAAAAGTGAGGAAGGAAGGAAGGCAGGCAGGCAGGCATAAATTGGGGGTCCCAGGGCACAGCCCCCGATCTCCACCACCCTGCTCGGCTCTGAGCCTACAGAACATCCTGGACAAAGTACATGTCCCTTGCCACTGGGCATCGCTCCTTCCGGCCCCTGCAGAGAGAACAGATAGAACTGAGAGCACATGAGCCAATGCTGTGCCTTGAGGGCTGGCAGGAGCTCAGTGCCAAGGGCTGGGCACTCCCGCTGGTGCCCAGGACAAGACAGTGCCACGTGCGGGGTCTCTGCCACCATGCCCCATGACAGTGCTGTCCTCTTCCTCCCTCACACTTCTGCTGAACCCTTGCTTCCCGAGGGGCAGGGCTGCGTGGGCATCTGCGTCTCAGCCTGGCCAGTACTGGTCCCTGCATTCAGTGCCAGACACCTGCTCCTATGGCACAAAAATTTCCAGATTGCTGGTCCATCTGTACCCTCTCTCACCTCCCCACTGACTGTGACTTTTGCTCCCAACAGCATCCAGGGTGTGATAAGCAAGTGAACAGTGATGTGTTACGGGCAAAGTCCCCTGGTCATCAGATGGAGTCTGTGCCTACAAGACGGACAGGGTGGCTGAGAGGTCCTAGGCAGGGGGAGTCTGGGAGGGGGCGCAGGGTGTGGCTTACAGGGCTGGGGCATGTCCCAGGCCCATCATCTCTGCAGGAATGGAGGGAGGAGGCAGGGGTTGAGCGAGGACAGCAAGGTGCAGCCTGGGAGATAGATGGGCTGCATTCATTCTTGGGGATTAATTATTAACCCAGGCGGAGCCACGCCTGGTCTGGGTGCAGCCTCAGTCTCCCAAGACCAAAGGGGCCCTGGACTTACAGCTCCCTTCCCCACCCCCAGGCCTCATTAGCTGCCCTGCCCTGAAGAGCAGAGAATGCTGGGAGGGCCGAGCATGGCTCCACAGGAATGGGTAAACCAGGCAGCGAGCAGCTGGCCCCATGGGACCTGCTGTGGGATGGGAGCCCGAGAGTAAGCCCAGCAGTGGCTGGGGCCAAGGTCCCTCAGACTTGGGTGCTTCTGGGCCTGGAGCTGTAGGGTTACCCTGCAGCCCAATGTTGTGAGGGCGGCATGGAGAGAGGGGCTGGAGCTTGCACTGAAAGGGATCCAAATCCTGTCCCTTCTGTGCCCACGGCAGATCCTGGGCAGGCACTGACCAGCCCCAGCATCAGCATCGCATCACCTTGCCTGGGAGGAGTAAATGGGCTGACACTCAGGGGCTCAATGTGAACCACTCCTCCAGCTCCCTGGTGGGCTCAAACCTCCTACCCACCTTGCCGCCACGCTGCTGGGCACCTGTGGCCAGCCACTGGGCACCAGGTGGCACCTCGCTACTCTGCGGCCCCAAGCCCTCCCTTCTACCACCCACCCTAAGGTTCTCCTTCTCAGTGGCTCCCTCCTGCCTCCACAGCTCCCCAATCCCTCAAAGTCCCCATCCGGCCACATCTTACTGCACATGCCATGGCTTAATCTCAGAGGGCAATTTACACCCCAGCCCTGCTGACCCACCCCCCACTTTCCAGCCCCTCACACCTGCCAAGCTCTGCTCCACTGGCTGGTCCTTCTGCCCCTCCAGACGTCAGCACCTGCCTGCTGCCTCCCACGCTACTGGTGGCAGGGATCAGAGCGGCCTTCCCAACCCCACTGCCGCCAACCAAACGCCCCCTCCCCTTCCCCACTCTGCATGCTCAAGGGGGCAGGGTCACCGTGGCCTCCTCTGTCATCCACAAACAGCTGATAGGGACTGCTTGAGAAGTGACAAGTGACAAGAACCGACCGGGCTGAGCTTTCCCACCTCCATCCCCAGGCCCCCATCCCCCATCCTGCCCTGCTGACATTCCTCCCCCGCCCTCCTGCCCCACACACAGCCCCAGCACAGCCAGCCCCTCCCGCCAGGCCCCCTGTCCCCCAGGGACAATGTACAAAGGGTCACTTCAGTGGGAGCCTGCGCTGGGGGAAGGGAGGGGCAGCCACAGGCTGCCACAGGCAGCCATAGAGGCTTTGTCCCTGGTGTCATGGGGAGGAGTGAGGAAGGGGGTGTGAAAGGAACAGGTCCAGGGCCTCTAGGAGGCAGAAGCAGCTGGCACCCTTACCGCGGGCACCTGCCCACATGTGCAGGGTGGCAGGTAGGCACCTGGTATGCAGGAAAAGTGGGAGGGGGCAACGGAGGAGAGACGCAGAGCAGGTGGGAGCGATCCCAGTTGGGGCAGCAAGGAGGCTGTGGGTGTGGCCCACAGGGTACCTGGCACCAGACCTGTCCCAGTGTGGGCTCAGCCAACCTCACACCCCGTGTGACCAGCAGCCCTGGTAGACAGCTGCTTCAGCAGCCAGTGACCCAGACCTGGCCCCAAGGGACGCTTGGACAACTGGGGCATTGCTCAGGTTCCTGCTTCGGGGACCCCTCCGGGATGCAGCGCCTGTGTCCTCCCCTTTGATGGCTCCCCAGCCACCAAAGCCGCCCTCCTCCCAGTGCCCACCCCCTCACCAGACGGCCACGCTCACCTGCAGCAGTAACAGTGGGCAGCAGCAGAAGCAACATCTCACACTGTCTCTCCCTGCCTGGAATCGCTGCTCTCGGGATAAACTCCAACCTCCCTAAGGAAGTTCCAAGGTCACTAGGTCCTCCAGGCCCATCCCCCAAGACCGGTCCAACCCCACCAGCACAGAGACCTGAGCTGTCCTGCCCAGGACTGCTCCCTAGGGCTCTTCATCCCTATGTCCCCAGCCCCAGAATTGACCTTGAAAGTGAGGAAGTGCTCCAAGGGAAACCCCCAGCCCTCCCCACCCCCCATCCTGGCCCTGCTCCTGGCCCTTACCGCTGCCAAGCTCCAGCCTAGGGCTTGGCAAAGTACTGGGAGTCCCAGGCCTGACTGCCATGCCACTCTCGGCATGTCACACATCAAGCAAGTGGGTTCTTTCCATGTTAAGAGTCCTTTCCAGTGGTGGAATGACCAGGGCACAGAGGAGGCCCTATAGGAGATGCCTCTGGCCCTTGGGGTGATCAGTGAGCCCCAAAGTCCCAGGAGGAGATATGGAAAAAGAGAATATAGGAACTGAGGTTAGGAACTGTCTTCCCCCACCCCAACTCTGTCTACACTGCAGGGGCTCAACAGCTGCTGCTTAGGCAAGGGACCAGGAAGTCATGACCAGGTAACAGGAAGCAAGTGACCTGGAGCCTGCAGCTCCCTGTGGGGAGGGGGGGCAGTGGGCCTTCCAGATCTGGGAACTTGAGCATCACAATGAACCTGCTGCAGGTGTAGTCCAGGTGTGGTCCAGCACAGCAGCTGGACGCTGGCTGGCACCTGCACAGGCCATAGCCACATGCCCTTATTCCAGCAGCTGGCCAGCCCCTGGCTCCAGCAGAGCCAGAGCCGGAAGTGGAGGGCAAGAGCCTGCTCCTTGCACAGCTGCAACCAGAAACCAGTCAAGAGATTCCTACACCCCAAGGTGCCCGCGTTGCTTCACACAGGGATAAATGCGGGTGGTGGTGAGGACGCAGAGGTAGGCACAGGAGGTCTCATGGGTCAGGACCAGCTGGCTATGTCCAGGAGGGACATCCAGGAGGCCATCACCAACCAGCAAGGGGAGGCCACACAGAGCGAGCAGGGGCTGGATGCCCTTCCAAGCAGCTGGCAGGTGTGTGTGTGTGTGTGTGTGTGTGTGTGTGTGTGTGTGTAGGGGGGATGTGTCACAGCAGAGACAAGCAGGCACGCAAGGGGTCTGCTGACCTGGGAGAAGGAGAGAAAATAAAACAGCAGTGGCAGAGCCACCACCCAAGGCAAGACAGATTCCAGCCTGGAGTACCCCAAGGGTTACCCAGGTTACCCCCTGGGGTACAGGAATCCCAGGAGGCCCATGCCTGAGGTACTCCCCTGGGGTACCCTGGGCTCCCCCAGAGATGCACAATCTTTGATTTCATCTTCACAGCCTGCTTTACAGATGCAGAAACTAAGGCTTGGAGAAGGGCTGGTTCTTGGTCACACTGAGCCGGCAGTGCCTGTATCTGTTGACACCTGCTGTTCATCAGGACCTACGCCCTCCCCCTCCATCCTGGACCTCACTCTCCCCACTGCAAACCTGGCAACGTCTTCCACTCCCAGCCCCATCTCCCAGCGTGGCAGTCTGCATGGAGGCGTGTGCTGCTCTTTGGGGTGGTGATCGCTAAGGCTGGAAGGTCCTCCCCATCCTCTCCTGTCCAGCCTTGGCCACCTCTCCTTGCCTGCTGCCCCAACACCCCCAGTGCACACCACAATGACTCCAGAAGATGCCATGTCCCCCACAGGGTGGGGTAAGACCCGGGTTTGTTTATCTTGCAGGTGTAAGGACTGGCATTCAAGAAATACCTGCTATATGCAGAACCCAGCATCTCCCAGAAGGCTACAGAGTCACCTGAGGCGATGCCCCAGTGACCGTGTCCCTGGCACACAGCAGATACACCATAAAGGTGCATGCAGACACACCCCAGATGACCAGATATATTTCCTGAACCAAGCGTAGAGTCTAGACACGCACCCAGGACCAAGGTTCAGATACAACACAACTACAGATAGCACAAGCCCAGGCAGAACTTAACCCATGTGTATGAGAGCGGGGTGGGGTGGTACAGCCAGGATCAGAGAGTCCATCGCCAATCATGCTAGAGGGCCAGGCCCCTAACCCGGGACAACCTGAGGGTCACATACAAACCAGCAAGACCTACCTGGCTGTTCCTGCCTGGGTTGCTGTGTACCTAGGCCAATGTTACACTGTTGGGAGAAAAGCAGGCCAATGGCTGGTGGGCATTCCAGCCTGGCTCAGGCCAACTCTGTGTAAACTACAGCATATGCCAGCATAGTCGCCTATTCCTTAGTGTTAACTCAGCTAAGAGGCGCGGCAAAACAGATTGCAGCTGTCCCCCTCACCAGAGGCCTTGGCCCAGAGTAGGTTACTGATATGAGCAGATCAATCAAATGGCCCCTCCCCAGGATGCATGGCCCCTCCCCCAGGGGCGGGGCAGTCTCATGAAGCCACTCCCCTTCCCAAGATCACATCATGAAGACTGGCAGAACGGAGGGGCCATCACGTCCCATGATACAGAATGGAAAGCAGAAACATTTCCCTCCATTCCACCTGTTCCCTGGCGACCCACTCCCTCCCTGAACGTGCCCCATGTATATCTGTGATCTCATCTTTTAAATACACTTTAAAAAAATAAAACATTGATAGTAATGAAAGAACAGCAAGAGACAGGGCTGGCAATGTGGCACAGCGCGTTAAGCTTCCGCGTGACACCAGCATCACACAGGACCACAGGGTTGCTCAAGTCCTGGCTGCTCCAGTTGTGATCCAGTTCCCTGCTACTGCGCCTGGGAATGCAGTGGAAGTGCTGGGACTCCTGCCACCCAAGTGGGAGACCGGGAGGAAGTTCCTGGCTCCAGTCCAGCCATGTGGCCATTTGGGACAGTGACAGAAGCCATCTCATTCTGCAGTCCTCAGAGACTGCAGCTGAGGAGCAGGCAGAGGCCAGACAGGCATTGTGGGAGGAACACGAGAGGGGTAAGAACAGAATCCTGGGGCACTGCACCCAGCGGGGTCACTCCCACAACACATTTCCTAGGGACGAGAGAAACCTCTGGTAAGTGCACACCTGCAGTCCCACCAGGGACCACCACAAGCCAAAGCCGACGGCCTTACAACGCTGCCTTCAGAAGCAAAGGCAGCCGGCAGTGCCCAGGACACATCCTCCCTCCCGCCTCTATAGGATGACTTCATATTCTAGTGAGAAAGGTTTCTCACGCATTCTAGAACAATCTGCAGGCACAGGGGAGTGTCCCACAGGCTCCTGTGGCTGCCAGAAGCTGCTCTGCTCTGGCCTGAGCCCTCCGCCTTCCTTCTTGCCTCCTTGCTGCTGGCATGAACCATCCGCATGGATTTCCTGCCAACTCGGCAACAACACGCATTTTTCTCCATCAAGCTTTGTCCTTCTCCATACCACAGACTGCAGATCCAAGCCCTGGGGACCTGGCTCTCCTCCACTTACCCACCAGCCCCCCGCTACATGGGAGGTGGGGCACACCTGCACACAGCCCTGGGCTCCCTTCTCAGGGACCACAACGGGACAGGGGGAGGGAAAGAGGGTGCTCAGACCCCCTTCATGGTGTTCGGAGCAAGGCCTGAGCATCTGGCCCTTGAGGTTCCCTCTGAAGAACCAGCAGGTGCAATGAGCTGTGGAGCCACTTCCGTCTGATGTGACAGTCACTGGGGCTGAGCTGCACGCTTTCAGGACCTGCCCCAGGATGTCCTTGGGTCTTTCCTGTAACCTTGCTCCCTGGCCATGTGGCCCCAGTGGCTTCCATCTGGGTCCCCTCCAGTCCCTGCTCAGCTCCTCAGGTAAGAGCCAGCAGACCTGCCCGCCCACAGACGTGTCCAGCAACAAGGACCTGCCTCACCATGGGTGCAGTCAGGCAGGGCTTCCTGGAGGAGGCCAGGAAGTGAGCAGACAAGGCCGTTGCACATAGAGGGGCACCCTGACAAAGCCCCAGGAGAAAATCAGCACCCATGTTCTGAGAAGGGGGTGTGCCTTCACCCCAAACTCCTAGCTCTCAACTCCCTCTCCATGCCCAAGTGCCTGGTATCAGAACTCCAGCTTCTGGCAGGTCCCCCTCGCCCAGGGCTGGGCACAGGGCCCATTCACCAGCACGTAGCAATGACACTAACACTACAGCCGGGGGGTTGCACCAGCCTGGCACCAGGGCCCTGGCACAGGCTGCGTGCTGGATTATGCCCCTATGGACCACATGTCTCCACAAATACGTGCCAAAGGTCCCCCAGCTGCTTGTACATCTGCTGTCAGCCTGGGCTCTGGCTCTCCAGGCCCTGCATGTCCCCCACAGTCACAGTGGACCCAAGACAACGGCAGGGACAGTGTGCCGGCCCCAGCCTCACAGCGACATAGGACCAAGATCACGTGCATGGAAACTGCAGACCACTGGCCACAAGGGTCTTCCGGTTACCTGCCTCCCATCCTCTGCCCGGGGTTTAGTTTCCGCCCAGAGAAATGAGGAAGACTTTGGCACCACTACCAAGACTTCCTGGGGTACTGCAAGTCATACCCACAAACATCCCACTCCCATCTGTGCTGAAAGCTCACCTGCATGACTTTCCTCCGAAACCTCCCACAGAAGTGGCCCTTGCCGTTACCACTCAATGGGCACGTAGGAAAGACCCAGAACAGGAATTCTGTGGGCCAGCACGATGCCAGGGTCACTGCTGCCACCACCCCTCACCCCGAGTTAAAGGGGAAGGTGAGATGGAGCAATCAGAGTGGCCAGCACAGCTGTGACGAGGTGGGGCCAGCAGAGGCAGAAGCCACAGGCAAGGGCTGTCTCACAAGCCCTGGGGGCTGGGGGGCCTCAGAAAGCAGCCTGGACTAGGTGGGCCCAGACAATGGTTCTCACAGTCCACCCGCCTCTAGTTCTCCAGGGCAGCCTCGTTTTACACTATGGATTCAGGGGCAGGTGGTGACACGGTACAGCACATCAAACCACTGCATAAGGTACTCAGTCATACCAGAGTAACCGTCTGAGTCCAGGCTGCTCCACTTCTGACTCAGCTCCCTGCTAACACTCCTGGGAGACAGCAGGTGATAGCCCAACTGCTTGGGCCCCCATGACCCCACGTGGAGACCTGGATGGAATGCTGGGCTCCCCGCATCAGCCTGGCCATGCTGTAGGTGTTGACGGCATCTGGGGAATGACCCAGTGGATGCAAGATTTCTCCCCTGCACTGCCTTCAAAGCAGATGAAAGTAAATAAGCTTATTTTTTTTAAAAAATTCTTTCAAAGGCAGAGTTACAGAAAAAGGTTTTCCATCTTCTGGTTCTAGAGTGTCCCCAGCTCTGGGAAGGCCAGGTTGGGACCTGGTCCCCTTGCTGTAGCTCCACAGAGCACGTGGGTGGGTCCTGCCATTTGTGTTGTCATGTGTCCTTATTTGGCTGTGAGCAACAGATGCGTGGAATGGGGGAGGGGGAGTAGGAGGACAGGAATGAATGAGTGAGGAGGAACCGAAACGCCACAACGGCCACGGTTGAGTCAGGCCAAAACCAGGAGCCAGGAACTTCCTCCAGGTCTCCCTCATGCGTGCAGGGGCCATACACTTGCACCACTTTCCACTGCTTCCTAAGTGTATGAGCAGAGAGCTGCATTGGAAATGGAGCAGCTGGAACTTGGACCGGTGGGATGGTGGCACTGCAAGCAGCAGCTTAACTCCATATGCCAACAGCACTGACTTAACAAGGATCTTTTTTAACTATGTTCCAGCTCTCTAGAAGTGAGATTCTACAGGGCTGAGAGCGGATGGGCTGGGTCCTGCACACTGTCCAGGGAAGCTGAGCAGGTGTCAGAGGTTGTTGGGAAGGCAGAGGCGTGAGGTCACAAAGAAAGGGGTCCTGAAGGCTTGGGGGTCCAGTTCACTGGCAGCAGGCCCTCTGCCTGGGGGTCCCAGGAGAGACGGGGCAGGTGCTCTGAGCTGCCGAAGGGGTCCAGAGCCAACCTGGCTGGCAGGCCCCTGCTTGCCATAGGCCAGACTCAACCCAGCAGGGCCATCTCCCAGACTGCCACCACGCAGTACAGAGAGAACCAGCATCCGACATCTCCCCAGGTATAGGGGACGCATCCGGAGGACCCACTGGAGACAAGCAGCCAACAAATGCTCAGGACCAGAAGGTCAAGGCTGGGAGGACTGCCTCGGAGGCTGCCATCAAGGCCTCTGCTGGACCAGGCAAGCTCCGGGAGCCCATGCTCCCAGGGCCGCCATCCCACTCTCAGACCAGTGGCCCGCCCCCAGCAAGGGCAGCACAAGGCCAGCCACTGGGGAGACCTCGGGGTGACTCAATCTCCCATCCCAGCCCCCTCCCTGCCCTCCCAGAGCACCCCACTGCAGCAGGAATGCAAGTTTTTAACCAAATAAGCTCCAAGATCATCAAACCACAGGGTCACCTGTGAAGGTTTCCTCATGTTCCAATCTTATTTTTGTAGCAAAAGATGAGAAACCAGTGAGCCAACCACAGGGGACTTTTCCATCTGGGCAGCAGCTCAAGTATCCGAGGATCCTGCTGACTTCCTGGGTTACGGCCAAGCCGTGGCTCTTCCGGCCCCACGGAAGCCCACCAGGGGTTTCCCATGCCTTGCACCAGGCCTGATTCCAGCCACAGCCAAACACAGCCTCCCGAGGTTCAGGGGGCAGGGACGGTCAGCCCTCCAGAGCAGGGCACCCGTGAGTGCCTGGACACCCGAAGGATGCCCTCTTTGGGGGCCAGCCACCCCACCCCATGCATCAGGGACAGAAAAGAGGGGAGAACGGGTGGGAAGACAGGCCGATTCCACTTTCAATTTCTCCTCACTCATTCATTCCTGTCCTCCTACTCCCCCTCCCCCATTCCGCGCATCTGTTGCTCACAGCCAAATAAGGACACATGACAACACAAATGGCAGGACCCACCCACGTGCCCTGTGGAGCTACAGCAAGGGGACCAGGTCCCAACCTGGCCTTCCCAGAGCTGGGGACACTCAGCATCCCCCATCATGGTCACTGCAGGGACATGGCAGACAGGAGCTGTGAAACCTTCATGGGTGTTGCACCTCCCCAGCCAACAGTACCCCTGGCAACAGCCCCCTTCCTGAGGGTACAGCCACGCAGCACCCCCAAGTCCATCCACCCCCAGTCAACTGTCATGATTAGATACCTATGGAATGTCTCATGCCAAAGCAGGCACCCACCAGCTCCTGCTAGACCACGAGTGGCTTAAAACAGTTACGCCAGCAGGGAGGGGGCAGTGCCATGGCACCTGGCCAGCACCACTCAGCCATCCCCCCCCCACCCAGAGCTGACAGCACACTGCCAGAGCAAGTGATACTGAAAGGCAGCCCTTCGCCCCGGGGGACTCCGGCTAGAGAAGTGAAAGACGCCCGTAATGCCGACTCCACATCCATGAGGGGGAGGCTGGGGATGGGGTGGGGGGTCAGAGCTGGCCACAACGCTTCAGGAAGGGGCACGAAGGCCCTGCTGGACACTGAGGGCCAGAGGTGGGGGGTCACACGGGAAGAAGCAGGATTTGGCCCCGGAACCCTGGCTTGTGGCCACCCAGCAGGAGCCCCGCTGAGGAGCCCAGCACCATGGGCAGACAGGTGGTACTCTACAGGATCTGCCCGCCTGCCGCTCACCCAGGTGCAAACCTTCTCAGGGCAAGTCCTGAAGACACAGTGCATCCTAGAACCTGAAGAAGCTTCTGGAAGAGAGTCCCGATCCCCATGTGCAGGGCTTAGCTGGCTGCAAGGAGAGTGAAGGCTCTGGTGGGGGAGGGGCCGTGTATATGAAGAGGCTTGGCTCCTGGACTGTCAGGCACAGCGACACCAGCAACCCCTCGCAGAACCATGAGGCCTCCCACTGCTCATGTCCAACCTCCCATGTTGCTCCCCACAGCCACCGGCCTGGCCTGCAGGCTGGCAGCAAATCCTCAACTTACAGATAACAATGCCAATACAGAAGCCAGAGGATTTCCCAAGTACTTCTCAGCTGCCCAGCAGCCCGTAAGCTTCATCTCATCCACGGGAATCCTGAGGAGAAAGATTCACCCACTCCACAGAGGTGAAGACTGAGGCTTGCAAGGTCATCAATGTGACACAAGGCCAACTACAGTCACGGGGACAAAGCCCATGATCCCCTGGACACTGGACAGACTCCAGACCAGGGCCAGGCCTGCCGGCCTCAGGGCCCAGCGCCAGCTCCTTGGTGGGGCCGGCCACCTTTCCCTGTCTGCCCTCCCTCCGCGTCTTTCAGCCCCTTCCCCACATCTCTCATCAGGGTCAGCGCAGTGCCTGGCCGCCAGCACCTCCCTGACCCCACAGCTCTGTGTCCCCGCTGGTCCCAATCCCTCTGCCGTGCCCAGCACCATCTTCCAGTGCCCATCTGCATAGCTCCTGGAGGGGTGGCCTTCCCTCCTGCCTGGACTGGAAGCCCCTTTCAAACTTTCCCAGAACCCCTGCTCACATCCTCAACCCCTAGTTTCCACCCCCACTCCCATTCTCCCCTGGGCCCGGAGCTCGTGCTAACTTCCTCCTTCCCCCTAACTGCGGAATCACGTCAGGGTCCCCCAATTCTCCCCACCAAGGCGCTATCTGGACTGTGGTCCCCAAGAGGCAGCATCCCACCCGGGGCAGGCAGGGGTGGGCGCCACCAGACCTCAGGCCACCGGGCTGGCTGGGCCAGGCAACTTCCCCTTTGGCTGCTCCCACCTCAGGCCCCCCAGCCCGCAACGCACATCCCCGGGGCCACACTCGCTCCCCACCCCCGGTTCCAGAACTCACTATTCGTAGATATTTATAGCGCCTCCCCCACCAAGTCAGGCTCCCTCCCCCGCACTGGGCAGTGCAGCTCAGAGCTGGAGCGCCCCCCGCCCCGGGATGTCGGGCTCCCCGCACCCTCCCCGCTGCCCCTGCGCGCTTCCACCTGGCCCCCACGGGTGGCCCCAGGCCCCCCGCAGGCGGCCAGTACCCCGACTGCGCCTGGGCCTCCGCCACAGCCCAGGGTTGGGTTGGGGAAGGAGGACGCCGAAGTCTCCCACCCCAACCACGCGCGCGGCGCCGGAGGCTGGGGGAGCGGTGGGGTGGCCGGGGATGGGGGGCGGCGTGCACAAAGCAGGGCTGGAGCCCCACGCCCAGAGGACGTCCCCCACCCGCCAGTGGCTGCCGGGGAAGAGGGTTGATGCGCGGAGGCGCTGCCCTGCGGGGCCGCGGAGACCTCGGCCGAGCAGCCGGGTTGGGGGAGGGGGCGCCAGGGCCGCGGCGCTTATCCTGCATCCCGCCTCCCCACCTCGGCCCACCCCCGGTCCCCAGCCCCCGGGCCCTAGCGCTGCTACCGCCCCCAGAGGTCACGCGCGGGGAGGGGGCCGTGGGAGCCGTGCGGAGCAGGGGGTTGGGGGGAGGTGCAGCGAGCGCCGAGCCCGAGGCGAGGCCGGGAGCGCGGGGATGCAAGGGCTGTGGCGCGGGGAGCCCCCTCCCCAGGATGCCGGGGTCAACTCACCCATTGCCTGCTGGGTCTCAGCAGTGGCGGCAGCAGCAGCAGCAGCGGCGGCGGCGGTTCCGCGGCCCCCGGGGCCCCCGGCGGGGAGATGCTGGCGTCCGCCGCAGCCTCTCGCCCCATCCCGGGCTCCGGCGGCGGCTGCGGCGGGCGCCCGGCATCGCAGGCGGCGCGGCCCCGGCCCGGCCCCGATCCCCGCCCCCCAGCCCACCTCCAGCCCGTCCCGCGGGCCCAGCGCAAGGGGCGTGCGGAGGCGAGGCCGCGCACGGAGGTGCCCGCGCCCCCCTCGGTCCCCGCGCCGCCCCGCCCCCACCGCAGCCCCCTCCCCCGTCCGGCTCCGCTGGCCGCGCCTCCCGCGTGAGCCCGATCCCCCCCCAACCCGGGTATGAGGGCGCGCGCGCCCCTGTCCGTGACCGTGCGTGCGCCGGCCCACGGCCCGAGCGTCCTGCGCTGGGGGTGTGGGTGCAATGGGAGGCGGGGCGGCCGGAGAGCGGGGATCTGCGGTGCGCACAGGGCTTGGCGTGTCCGTGGCTGCGTGTGTCTATCCTGCGGGCGTGCCAGGGTCAGTGTGAGTCAGTGCATAGAAGTGCAGGTCTGCCTACAGGCGTGCGTGAGGAGCCCGCGTGCGTTTGCATGTCCCTGACTCGGGGGCTCCCATGAACCAGGTTGTAGGGAATTCTGTGCCCAGTTAATTACCAATACTGTGCCCACCACCTGTGCCATTGCCCCAGTGATTTCCTCACACCTGATGGTGGGCAGGGGTCTGGCTGGCCTTGTCCATGCCATGAACCTCCGTGTCCTGCTGCTGGGGCCAGCAGCAGCTGTCTCAAGGTCCACTCTTCCACCCATCAACTCAGAGTTGCAGCAGGGACACTTGGCTGGGTGGGGGTGGAGAAAGAGCTGAACGCACAGTGGGGGGCCCTCCCCTGCCTAGAGCTGGCCTGGCCAGGTCTGGAACATTCTGGAGCTTGCTCACTGACCCTCTGTCCTCCCCCCACCACCCAGTCTCTGTTTGCTCGACCTTTCCAGATTCCCGAACTTCCTGGGAGGCCGAGGAGGAGGCGGCGACTGTGGCTGAGGCCATACCAAAGTCCGCCTCCGTCCGCAGCGTGCCAGGCACTGGGGGCTGTGTGGTGTGAACATGCCCTGGGCCCTTCTGATGCGACAAGTCACTTGCTCACCGCCAGCCCCCACTGTGGTCTCAGGGCATAGCCTCTGGCTCATGTGCCCAGTGTCCAGGGGTGCAGAAACAAACCCAGGATGCTTCAGGGAGGTGTCCTGCTTGCCTCAGTTTCAGAGTCTGGAGACTGGGACTATGGGACTGGCCACCACCCTGCAGTCGCTTGGGTATCAGTGCCAGCTGCCCCTCTCCACCCTCCGGTTCCCTTTGCTGGCTTCCTGTCCTTGTCCAAGAGGATGGGAGAGACAGAGAAGGGGCAGCTTGGTAGGTGGGCCTCCCCAGGGACCCAGGCCACCTGACCAGGATGCCCAGGGAGCTGGGAGCAGCCCAGATACAAGATTAGCTACCGCCCTGGGCAGTGTCACCTTATATCCCTGCCACCCCCTTTCACCTGGGCCTGATTTGCCTCTGGAAACAATCACTGGGTCTGTTCTGCCTCCAGCAGCTTCTGCCTGGTCCTCACAGGCGCAGGCAGGCAGAGCCACATTCCGGCTACCCCGAGGGTCATCTTGCTTGCAGGCCCTGGGTTTTCCTGCAGTGAGGATTCCCGTTGGGCAGAGACTTCTGGCTCCAGTCCTGGGTCCTGCTGGCCAGGCCAGGCCTCGCTCTCCTAGCCCTGCCTGGAAGGAGGGGGCACGGGGGCAAGCAGGAGAGAGGGAGGGAGGACAGGCAGGTGCCAGCACTGTGCAGGAAGCATCCTGTGAGTCTCCCTTCTCACTGGACCCCACTCCCAAGCCTGCTGGGGAACTTCTGGGTCCCAGCATTTGGGGCTCTTCTACCTCCAGGTCCAGTCCCCTCTCCCCCCATTCCAGCCTCCTCTGCCATCCCTTTCCTGTCCCTCCTGCATTTCCTGTGTCCCTCCTGAGACCCAAGCACGGCTGTTCCGGGCCCCTGCTGGCCTTGCTGTGGCATTTTGGGGTGGGGCCTTGGTTGCAGTTGGGTATAGTGGCCATGGACAAGTCCCTTCTCCTCTGCGGGCCTCAGTTTGTGCACCTGTCAGATGGCAGTGTTCATCCCCTGGGTGGAGGGATGTCAGACATCTCCTAAAATCCACCCCCATGTGGCGTACGTGCAGTGAGTGTGTGTGTCCGCATGGGGGCACGCATGCCTGCATAGACATGTGGATAGATGGCTGTGCACATGTGTTTACCCCAGGGAAGGGGTGTTCGGCTCTCATGGCTGCTTAAAGGCAACAACCATGAGTCAGGTGGGGATACCCAAAGCCCTCCTGCAGGCATGAACCCCGTGTGGTCTGGGGGCACCTGCCCATCTCACCCCTCCCTTGCCCTCACTGCTGGCATTGTGGCTTGGAGTAGCTTCCCCAGTGTGGCACCCACAGCGGCCAAGGTGATGCCGGAAAGCAAAAGTTAGCTGCTTTCTGCCCTCTGCCCAACCACTGCTGTGACTCCTGGTTCGCTCAGAGCTAGGCCAGCATCTTCCCAGGCCCAGCACCTCTCTGGCCTCCCCCAGGGTGCGCTGGCCTCCCTGGCACCTGCCATTCCCTCTACCTGCAAGGTTCCTTCCTGGGTGTCCCGCCCACTTTCAGCCTCCTGATCACCTCACTCAGTGCGGCCACAGCTCCCCTTGCCTCTGCCCCAGTCAGCTTCTCCCCAGGGCTTTGCCTCAAGTGTGGGTTTTCCTGTTCTGTCACCTCTGTTCCCCATGATAACTCAGAGGGAACAAGGGCAGGATTTCTGGCTGCCTCCTCCCTCCCTGCCCCTGTTCAAGCACTTGGCACCTTTTAGCACATCAGTATGTGCTTAGTCAGGCCTGAGAAGCTAGCCCAGAGTGCCTGGCTGTGTGTCCCTGTCCCTATGAGAACCTAAGGGACAGTGAAGGGACAGGCAGGGAAGCAGAGGGACTGGCTGCCTCCAGATGCTGAGCCCAACAGGTGCTCTTGCTGCAACCCGGAGGAGGTTGACGAGGGAGGGAGCTGGCTGCGTCACAGTGTGAATGACAACTGGCAGTCCTGGGAGTGAACACACCCACAGGGTGTGCAGACCCTCCCGTCCGTGCACCTGTGTGGGCACTGGGTCTCTCAGAGACAGTCATAGCCAAACCACCTGGCACACACAGGGCACACCCCTGAATTGACAAAGTTCTGTAGGGCGCTCCCCCAAAACCCACAGGACAGCATTCCATAGGAGACGGTCCCTCTTCACCACCTCCCGAATCTCTGCCCAGGGAGTCTGTTTCTGGCATCTGGACATGGGGGTGGGGCCAGGTTCAGCACTGTCAAGGTCCAGGGGTGGTCAGCAGATTCCAAGGCCATCCTCACCGCCTCTGGGTCATGCCCTCACCGTCAGCTACAAGATGGCTCTGGGAATGTCCAATCTGTTGGCATTTGCCTGAGTCTGCAAACCCTGGGTCACAGGTAACTTGCTAGGGGTCAGCAGCTGCTCTGATCCTTTCGATGGCCAGAGGTCCAGATACACTGGGCCAGGTGCCTGGCTTGGGCTCTGTCCAGCCAGAGTTGAGCCCGGGAGTAGATGAGGGAAAAGAAAGAAGGGGCCCGACGCGATGGCGCAAGTAGTTAAGGTCCTCGCCTTGCACGCCCAGGATCCCATATGGGCGCTGGTTCTAATCCCGGCGGCCCCGCTTCCCATCCAGCTCCCTGCCTGTGGCCCGGGAAAGCAGTGGAGGACAGCCCAAAGCTTTGGGACCCTGCACCCACGTGGGAGACCCGGAAGGGGCTCCTGGCTTCAGATTGGCATAGCATCGGCCAATGCGCTCACTTGGGGAGAAAATCATCAGATGGAAGATCTTCCTCTCTATCTCTCCTCTCTGTATATCCGCCTTTCCAATGAAAAAATAAAATAAATCTTTAAAAAAAAAAAGAAAAGAAAAGAGAGAAGGCTTACCTGCCCCCTGCCCTTTGGGGTCAAGCCAGAGCTAAAGGCTACAGGGCAAGCCTCCCTGTGGGGGCCTGAGCTAGCAGCCAGAGCTCAGCAGCTGACCCCCACAGCCCTGTAAGCTGTGACCTAGGGACCATACATTTCTCCTGGAGCAGAGCAGGGCAAGGTGGATTTGGGAACTTGGGGGAGAGGCCCTATATTGCTGCCTCCTTGGGACTGCTTGGTGTGGGCTCCAGATCTTTTGTGTCCACCTCCTGGAGACCAGCACAGAGTGGACAGCGGTCCTGTCTGCTGATAGCCTGCTTGTCTGCTTAGGTGTCAGATGTCACCACATACTTCCTCCCAGTGCTGCATGGAGTGTGTGGGTTGACTGGGAGGGCGTGCATGGGGTGCAGTAGGTTAAACCACACTTTGTCCCATCCTACAAGGCACATCAGTTCCAGTCCCAGCTGTTTCACAAGCTCCCTGCCTGTGGCCTGGGAAAGCAGTCGAGGACGGCCCAAAGCCTTGGGACCCTGCACCCGTGTGGGATACCTGGATGAAGCTCCTGGCTCCTGGCTGTATCAGCTCAGTTTTGGCCATTACAGTCACTTGGGGAGTGAACCAGCAGACAGAAGATCTTTCTGTTTCTTCTTCTCTTTATATATCTACCTTTCCAATAAAAATAAATAAATCCTGAATTTTTTTCTTGGGCCTGGCACAGTAACCTAGTCTTCACCTTACATGTGCCAGGATCCCATATGGGCACTTGTTCGTATCCTGACCTCCCCACTTCCCATCCAGCTCCCTGCTTGTGGCCTGGAAAAGCAGTCGAGGATGATCCAGAGCCTTGGGACCCTGCACCCACAAGGGAGAACAGAAAAGAAGCTCCTGGCTCCTGGCTTCAGATTGGCTCAGCTCTGGCCATTGTGGCCACTTGGGGAGTGAACCGATAGATGGAGGATTTTTCTCCTTTCTGCTGTAGATCTGACTTTCCGATAATAATAATAAATCTTTAAATTGTTTTTAGAAAACCTCAAGTCACTTTATGGCATGAAATTGTGGCTGAGCCAACAGGGACTGGGAAGGCAGAGCTCTGCCCTTTGTGCTGTGGGGTCATCATTTAGGCTCTACCTGTTTCCTCATCTGTCAGGTGAAACCAACAGGGTTAGGGGAAGGAGGAAGTCACTGGGCACGTGCTGAGAGTTGGGAAAACAGTGTACGCTATCCCTGCTCGCTCAGACAGGCGTGTCCCATGCGAGTCACGGACACTCCTGGCTGGGAAGGTCTTGGGGTGGGGTCAAGTCACTGAGTCCAGCTCCCACCCATCGCAGGTGAAGAAATCAGGTTCAGACAGTGGTCAGATCTGCCCAGGGCCATAGGAAGCTGCCACAGCCTCAACCCAGGCCAGTATACCTGTCCCTGGGCCCTATAGTACACCTGTCCCCGCCAGCGAGGCCTGAGGTGCTACTGAAGGGGCACAGCTGCTGGCACCTGCTCCTGTGTGTAGCCTGGGCAGGGTGTGGAGGAAGCCAGGAGGCGGGTTCTAGGATGACCTGCACCCCTGAGGCACGAAGTCACCTGTGGGTTGGCGTCTCCTGGATCACAAAGCCAGGCCTGGGGGGCCTCATTCCCATATTCCCATAATGGCCATGTGCCCTGATGATGCAGGCTGGGCCCCAGGCAGAGCAGGACTCAGTGAGCTGGGACCCCGCCCTCATCGCCTGAATCCTGCCCATGCTTGCCTGGCCTGGCCTGGACTGGCAGGGGACAAGGCTTAGACGTCACATCTGCTCTCCTATCAATTCCCTCCCACTGGCATCACCACACCATGCCCTGCATGGCCCTTGGCACTGCACCTCTGCTGCCTGCTTAGGCCCCTGCCAGCCTTGCCTCCCCAGCCTCACCCCAGAGCCTGGAATCAAATGCGGTGGGGGGATGGAGAACCTATGTGCATTGCAGCAGAGAGTGCAAACCCGCATAGCCACCCTGGGAAAATCAAACAGAACCTCGTGTGACCAGCCATTCCAGCACCAGGGTCACACCCAAGGGGCGGGAAGCAGGAGGCAGGCAGGCGCTTGTTCACTGTGCTCAGTCATGCCACTCACGGTAGCAGAGGGTGAGGAGGCCAAGAGGACTTTCAGGGTCGAGGTAATCAGTGTGGTACAGTGTAGGCGGGACCCATGCATGTGACATGCACCCTTGCAGGGCTAACCCTCAGGAATCACACAGACACCATCGTGGGTGCTGTGGAATCAAGTCCAACCTCCACTTCCCATGCAGCTCCCTACTGGCGCACATCCTGGGAGCCTGGGCTTCCATCACCCATGTGGAAGCCGCAGATGGCATTCCCAGCTCGGCCGGCCCCTGCTGTGGCTGCTGGGGGCATTGGTGGTGGTTGGCGGGGGGAAATGTGATCCAGCAGATAGAAATTGTAATGGCATCCAGAGAGGAAGTCAACAGGAGGCTCATGTGGAGATGCTATGCCAGTTGACATGGAAAACTTAGGCAACAGACTGTTGCAGGAGGAGGGTCCTGGGGCTCCTGAGGCTCAACAATGTTTTAGCAGAACAGGAAAAAAAAGAAGGGGTCACTAGATGGGCAGCTGGCACCAGAGTCTGAGCTCCAGGGAAGGGGACGCTGATGGTGTTGCTCACACTGTGGCCAGAGACACTCGGTCCTGGCCTCAGGCTGGCCCTGCCCTACCCCTGCCGGTGGCGTGGCCCACAGCAGCTCCCGGGACAGATTCGGGCTTCCTGTTCCCAAAGCCTGGCCCTCCCTGCCGTTGCCATTCCCTGCTCCATGACATAGAGCTGGATGAAGGCTACATAGCCTGTCCTGGGTTTCTTGCCAGGCAAGCACACTGAGGCAGACAGACCAAGTCCCTTCCCCCAAATCCATAGTTGAGGAGTGGCAGGCTGGGCTAGGACTCCAGGGCCTGCCCCTCTGGACACCTGTGAGGACGCGGGTGTGCTGGGTAGGAACCTGTTATAACCTCTGCTGTCCTGGCCCCAGTGAGTAGGAGGCTGGCGGGGGTTGGAGGTCATAGCCCAGGGGGTCCCAGGCAGAGTAGGTAGATGGGGAGGGCACCCCTAGCTAAGCCGAGCAGGGCCCTGACGTGTTGTCACCTGCAGCAGGAGCAGGCCCAGCCTCATTCCTGCTGGAATGCAGGAGCAGAGGAGCCAGCCATTCCTTGCAGTCCTTTGGCCCAGAGCCTTCCTCCCTGCTCCCCAGGGAGCAGGGTGCAAGGGATTGGGGTTGGCCCAGAGAGGCAAGGTCTGAAAAATGTAAGCCACCATTCCTGCCCCTGGACGGGTGGCCACTCGGCCATTGCAGCTCCCTCTTTGGTCCCTGGGCCAACTATAGTTCTGTTCACTGGGCAGTGGCCATTCCCTAGTGTCCCTTGGCCTGAGCATGCTGGTACTTGCCCTTTCATCCAGCTGGCTCAGGAGAGTGACTTGGCCCCTGGGGCTTCAGGAAGTTCCCCAAGGTGAACTGGGTGTGCCACACTGGGGCACACAGTTGGCTGCTTTTCCTGTTGCAATGGGACCTCACGGCTGGATCTAGCCACAAGTGATCCAGCACAGCCACACCATCCCTGGACCAAGGCTGGGTCAGTACACCCAGCTCTGCTCCTTGCTCCCATGCTGCCCTGGGATGGACCCCATGGAGACCAGCTGGGCCAAGGCAAATCTGCTCATTTTCTGTGCCAGGCAGGTCCCAAAAAGCCAAGTTCTGGCACCGACCTGGGATTCAGCCATCCTGTGGTCTTTCTAGCAATGCTGCCTGACAAAGGAGGTGGGAGGCAGGCAAGCAGGGCAGGCTGTGAATTGAGACAGTTCCCTGGGGGCCAGAGAGTGGGTAAGGCATAGCTGTGTGTGAGAATAAGAGGGTGAGGCGGGGGTGGGGGGCATGTGCCTGGTGGTCAGACACCAGCTGAGATGTCTATGCATTTGACAGACCTCAGCACAGTGGCACAGCTCAAGTTGACCATCTGGGCCACCCACGTGGGAGACACTCAGCTGTGGCCTCACCAGCCATCGTGGTCATCTGGGGAGTGACAAGTGGATGGGACCTCACTCTTCCCCTCCCTTTAAATAAAGTCCCGGCTGTTCCACTTCTGATCCAGCTCTCTGCTGACGTGCCTGAGAAGCAGTAGAAGATGGCTCAGGTGCTTGAACCCCTGCTATGCAGCAAGGAGACCCAGATGAATTTTGGGACTGGTGTGATGGCTCAGTGGCTAAATCCTCATCTCACAAACGCCAGTATCCTATGTAGGCACTGGTTCATGTCTCAACTATGCCGCTCCCCATCCAGCTCCCTGTTTGTGGCCTGGGAAAGCAGCGGAGGATGATCCAAAGCTTTGGAACCCCATGCCCACATGGGAGACATGGAAAAAACTCTTGTTCCTGGCTTTGGATCGGCTCAGCTCTGGCTGTTGCAGACACTTGGGGAGTGAACCAGTGGATGGAAGATCTTTTTCTGTCTCTCCTTCTCTCTGTAAATCTGATCTGCCTTTCCGATAAAAATAAATAAATCTTAGAGAAAAAAAAATAAGAAAAATTTGATAAACAAATAAATATTAAGAAGAACAAAAGATAGTATTCAAGCAAACTCCATATGGGGTTCTGGACTGGAACATTCAGATAGGATTTTTTTCTTTTTTTTTTTTTAAGATTTATTTATTTATATTGGAAAAGCAGATTTACAGAGAGAAGGAGAGACAGAAAAAGATCTTCCATACACTGGCTTATTCCCCAAGTGGCTGCAACAGCCGGAACTGAGCCAGATCAAAACCAGGAGCCAGGAGCTTCTTCCTGTTCTCCCATGTGGGTGCAGGGTCCCAAGGTTTGGGCCATCCTGCAGTGCTTTCCCAGGCAACAGCAGGGAGTTGGATGGGAAGTGGAACAGCCAGGACATGAACTGGCACGCATAAGAATGCTGACACTGGCAGAGGAGGAAGCTTTTGCCGCACTTTCATCCAACTTAAGATGCTGCCCCGCCCCCCTCACAAGCTCAGTTAAGTCCCTTAGATTGGCACTGGAGATCTTCCTTCATACCTCACACCCACCCTCCATGGTTCCACCTTGCAGGTGGCAGCAGCTGACCCTGCCCACCCTTTCCATGCACCCAGGGCTGCTGTCCTTTGGGCATTGGTGGATCTACCATCCATTACCTAAATTGTGAGATGTGCTGAGGGCTCCAGGGCCTGGGCAGCCACTCCTTCCAGCCTCCCAGGATTCCAGCAGGGACCTACCTAAGACCACACAGCCCAGGACAGGGGGCACAAGGATGCCACTCACTCCTACTTTCCTCTGCCTGAGCTGGCTGGTGAGTTCACCCCCATCCCCACAGGCAATCTGAGGGGCAGGGTCTCTGGGACACCAGCTGCATGTTGGTGTTTGCATGGACCTGAGACCACCATAGGGGTTGGAGTATTAGGTGTGGGGCTGGGCAAGCTGGAGAAAGCTAAGACTCACAGGGTTAGGTACATGGGGTGGGGAGGTGTTGTGTGGCCCCATCGTCTCAGGGCCTGATGAGAAAAGCTGACCATGACAGCTGTACCTAGGCCCCAAAGTGGGTTGGAAACTGAGGCTGGCCTGGGTCCCCACATGCATACTTTGCCTCTCCCATGAACACCTCCAGTTCCTCTCTGATCCTCCTAGCCTTGCCTGGAAGCCTTCCAGATCCTCCGGCTCCCCCTTGCACTGAACCCCTCTTCTGTCCACTCTTGATTCACTCACTTACTCAGGCATCTTCTCAGGCTGGCCCTGGATGCCAACTCTAAGGGAGACACACCCCAAGCCCTACAGGGAACTCTCGATTCCTGGGTGGCCCTCTGTCCCACTCATCCCAGTGTTTCCCAGATCTGCAGGGACCGGGCCAGACACACATCTTGTATGCTATTTGCTCCCTGTATCAAAACCAAGGACTGTATGCAGCCAGCATCCCACAGGAGTGCAGGTTCAAGTCCCAGCTGCTCCGCTTCCAATCCAGCCTCCTGTTAATTCACCTGGGAAGGCGGTGAAGGATGGCCCAAGTACCTGGGCTGCCTGCTCAGAGGAGACTTACCATGGGACCTGGAGAGAAGTCTGGCATTCCACTCCTTGTGCCTTGGAAGCCTGAGTGACATGCCTCTGGTTTTGCTCAGCTCTGTAGTGCTGGGACGGCATAGAGTTCACTCAATCTCTTCCTTTTGCTCCTGTTCTTGCCACAAGCTGCGCTATCAGTCTTTTGGAGATGAGGTGGGGTCAGGTTTATGCAAAACTGTCCAGGGTCTTCCAGGGATACCCAGAGAGTTGGGGCTCCCCAAAACGCCAGCCCAGGGCAGATGGGGGTGGGCGGAGCCTCTGGGCCGAGCCTGCAGCACGCCAGGGGGGTGATCGGCTCCAGGCCAACTAGAGTTCCTGGTGATTCCACAGCACGGCCGAAGAATCTGGACATGGACCACAGCTCTCTCTCTTGATAAGGACACTGCTGTGTAGTTGGCAGTGGCCCGCAGCACACACAACCCACCCTACCTGATGTGATGCCAGGCACCTGCATGCACCGGGACAACGGAGTCCTCCCACTTCCCCCTGGGAAAACCCCTCCAATGTCCTACAGCCCACAGGCTTGGGATTTCACCTCCCATGAAGTCTAATTCTAACCTAGTCCTCATTCCATCTCTCTAACCTGTCTGCAACGGGCTGGCCACTGGGATGCATGCCTGGAAGCTTCCAGCAGGGCACCCACACTCAGCTGCTGTTCTGGGGATCACAGCACCCTCAGTCTGGGCTCTGCACAGGACAAGCCAGACTTGGTATACCCCATCCCCCGACATCAGCTCACTTGACAATCAGTGATTTCAAATGCTATTTTGGAAGACAAAAGCTGTTTGTGTGCTAAAATGGACACCATGATATCATGGATTGAAGACTAAAAACAGGCCACAGGTGCATTCAGCTGGGCTGTGTGGCTTCCTGGGGATGGGAGGAGCTCGGCAGGCTTTCCGGTTCTACCCGTGCTGGAGGTTTTTGACCACCACAGGTGCATTCAGCTGGGCCACGTGGCTCCCTGGGGAAGGGCCTGGGTGCTCTGGGGGCTCGGGGCTGTGGATTTGCACGTGTTGATGATTGATGACCTGTGGGTTCACACCCAGGTGAGGAATTACTGCTGAGGGACTTCCACGTGTATGTAAGAGGGGCTGAGACCAAATGGTCTGGAAGGGGGAACAGGAGGGCCTTTAACCGCTAGGCTGAAGTACGAGTTCACGTGTGACACCTGAGCTGGGGTAGTTAGCATCTTCCGTCACCAAGCACCACTCGCTGATACACACTGAAGTTAAGGCTGGGGCCTACTAGTGAGAGAACAGGGTACGGGTGATGTCAAGATGGGCCACGACAATCGCTAGCACGTGAGAGAATTGGTCTGCTAGCAGAATCTGTGGAGATGTGGGCTCACTGCTGTAGAACTGCAATCTCTGTTGACACACCCAATAGCTGTGGATGGGAACAGGCCTGGCTGGGGAGCTAAGGGGACACCCTAGCTGGGTTCCCTTGCTGTGGTTCCCACTGGTGAGGACGAGAGCTGGACTGGTGGCAGCAGGCTGGGCTGGACATGGCTACAGCCTCCAACAGCATGGGTGTGGACTGGATCCGGGAACCGGCAGACTGGGCTAAACTCCAGCACCCACTGGTACTACTGAGAGCCAGGGTGAGTACGGGATGAGCTGGGCTAGGTCGTGACTCCCTCTGAACCATGTGAAAGCTGTCTGGGTGCAGACCAGGTATTGCTGGGCTATAACACCCGGCGCAATAGTGTAGTGGTTAAAGTCCTCACCTTGAACGTGCCGGGATCCCATATGGGTGCCGGTTCTAATCCCAGCAGCCCCGCTTCCCATCCAGCTCCCTGCTCGTGGCCTGGGATAGCAGTG